>NC_141688.1:79259711-80578495 GCF_964263255.1 Lissotriton vulgaris | reverse complement strand
CGTGGAAGCGAGACATCACTTCAGGGCTCGAAGTTGGGGTATCACGCGGGAGGACGGCGTCCTCCCACTTATTTTACCGGGTGGATGCCGTCCCCCCGCCAAACAGCTGTACTTCACTCTTTGGCCACTCTGGGACGAGGAACTCGGAGATCACAGCACGCTGCTCATGCGCTGACTTCTCAGATGCAATCGAATCTAAGGGGTGAGCGAGGGAGGGCAATGAGACCGATGGTGCAAGTCACCTTTTGTGACATCACTTCCTGTCATGAGGTCACTTCCGGTGACAGCGTCCCCCCACTTCTTTATTTAGGACTTGTACCCTGCATCACTTCCTGTCATTTCTGTGGAGCAGGGACCAAGCACAGATTGATTAAAGTAAATAGGGCACGTCTGCTGCTCCCAATGTGATGGTACTATTTCTTCCCCCCTTCCACTCTCCCTGCCTGCTGCTCCCTCTAAAGCGTTTGCGATTTCATTCTTATCTTTTTAGGGAAGCAATCCATCTGACTCCCTTGTATTCTACTTACCACCTAGCGTTTTGTCCACTCAAGCACCATGTGCCTATATACACACCCTCTCTCTAAACCCTAGCTCCACATTAGCTTCACCCATGTGTGTATGTCTCCCGGGCCCGTATTGCTGTCTGTCACCTGTGTGATTCCCTGCCACCATCGACTTCCAATCACTTCATCTATGTACTTCTCACCCCCTTGCACATTGCTTCAGGCCCTCCCATAACCAAGTTTTCTAGTTAAAATGTTACATTTGTTTTTTAACTCTACAATGCATCTCAGATCAGTATATTAAAAAAATAAGCATGATGACACAGCTGCTGTAGCTGTGTCAATTTTTAGGTTCGTGGTAAAAGGGACATGGGCGTAGCTTGGTCATTAAGACTGAGGTGTGTGAGCGTCGGAGTTTCCAACAAATATTACAAGCAGGGCGAATGAGAGGGGCTAAAAAGGCAGTGAAAAGGGAGAAGAATGTGAATTGGCAGGGTAATAAAGTGGGAGACAACTCAATATTTTTAAAAATAGCCAAGATTTTTGAAGACTTTCAAAGTAGTCAGGGAGAGAGTGTGGGCATTTTGTCTGTTTTTATGTAAAACCTCTTGGTGAAATCCAATTGCAACCTCACCATACCGGACTGAAAGCACCAGTACACAACTATTTGCCAGAAGATACATTTATTAGGGGTGTGTAACATCCCAAACACCCTCCCTGAAGCGAGGCCCCTGGGTGGGGCCAGGGCCTCAAAGCTGTGTCATTACAGCTCCACAGAGTGCTTAGCCAGCACTCCGTAAATAACAAGATATTATGATCTTATTATTACATCTTCAGTCTGATGTCTGCCAGGGAATCAACAGCCCGTAGCTCCTCCCCAGTTATAAATTATATCACCATGAGGGACACACTCATGGTCACTTTTGATTTGAGAGTTGTAACATTTGAAGCTGCACAACCTTCTAAGTGAAAAGTAAGTACTGCTCTGTTAGGAATTTACCTTAAAGAAATGAAAAGACGAGGCATTTGGCTAAACAGGAACAAGTTGGTTTAATTAAACGCAGCGGCCAGGAGAGTCTTGACAGAATGCGTCTGAGGAAAGTCTCCCGGTGTATGAAGTTTTGGCTGTGATTGTATACATCTGTGAGGTACAATAAAGTAATTATAGAGTTGTTTCTGCATTTCTAAAAAGCATCTCAGTCATAAACAAGTTTGGCCATCTGATTAGGATCTCGATTTAGGAGAGAGCAAATGTGGGCCAGAGTGTATGAGTCCAGATGTCCTTGATGAACAGCACGTGATCACTACATATGATATGCATGGTGTGCCCTGATTGGCTGAGTGTTCCTATCTACATGTGGTATCTAGCGTTGTGGTATTTTGGGGAGACGTGAGCCTTTGGCTAAATGTGTTTTATTGGGGACAATTTCCACTGACCTATTTGTGGTGCAACTATCTATCTGTGGGATCGATCAGGGTTTTCTCTGGGTGTGCGTATGTCTTTTGGATAAGAGAGACCCCACCTGTGATCTATCATTCGATAGGCGTGGGTGTGGGTTGCCGGGCCTGTCTGACCACGTATCTCTGACTCAGGGTTGATGGGGAGGTCACCTTGGGTAAATCTGATAGCAATGATGCAAGTTCACTGGAACTCCTGAGAATAACATGGCAGTCACTGGTGTAATCTTTTTTGGCGATCTCAACATTGTGTGTACAGTTGTCATAGTGTACAGTGATATAGTATTTACTGATATTGACATAGTTATGCATTCCTAGAGCATGACGTACATTGACATTGCTTTTACTGGTAACAGCATTGTCATTTGTACATGGTTTATGGCATATATTGACATAGTTACTGTCGGTATGAGCATGGTTGTGCGGGCTCAGGTGATGGCATAAATTGGCATTGCGTTTATTGGTATTTCCATAGTTGGGCCTGCACATATCACAGTATTCGTTTACATCATATTTACCCATTCCCAAATAAGTAATTGTGCTTTCTTGATTTGTGTTTTTATTACTTTCCTGATCCATACTTTCCTAATCCTCATGTTTGTTGATTACTAAAAAAGGTGTGTCCCTTTAATTCTGCAAATTGAACAACCGTCTCCAGAGAAAATCCTTTGAGGCCCTGGATTAGGACCATGAGCCCAGACACTGAGGGCTTGTCATGATAGTGCGAGAGCAGATTTCCTCAAAGGAAGGTGTCCATGCTTGCAGTACCAGGACAGTGTGGGGTGCTGTTGAGTCTGATCTGCTGCAATACATGAAGAAACAAAATTAAATGGGATTTGTTTGAAGGGCCGTAACAAGCCCAATTTGCACCAGACTCCTGTGGCTTCCAGCTGGGGTGGGACTCGGCCACCAGCATTACACCAGAGTGCAGCCTTCCCTGCACTCCCGCAGTGATGGATGCGTGCCAGGGCAAAGCCTGGGTAAGGGCAGGCTCGTCTGCGCCCGTCAGAGCCCGGAAGATGCTTTGATGGCTCACACCCCTTACTTCTGGACCATCAGACCCTGAAGACCATATTGTTGCTGCTGCTGCCTGATATTTGATGGATTGTACTGAGGCGGGTCACTCTTAGCAATGAGGGGCGTGCCTTCTCGAAAGCCTCAAAGGCACATTCAGTCTCCTGCAGTTCCCATCTACGAAAGAGAAGAGGCTCTGTTGGGCCATCACTCATTTTTCCATTCCAGTAAGAAATGCTCTAAAGGTACTGTGTATTATAACCCACTCCAGATGAACATCTATTCCACCTTTAGCGGGCTCAACATTAACTTATATTGACCCCTTTAAGAATCTTGTCTATTATTCCAGTTTTGTTAGTAAATTGTGCACCTAAACGATTACTACCCTCCCATGATAGTGTAATATTTTATAATGCATTGGATAATTTTTCTGGTATAGCACGCCTTAGCAGGTATAATGATTAAGCGAAAAGCAACAGCACCCCCCTCCCCCAGCTGTGCAGTCCCCAAGAACAACTATTGACTTATTTCTAGTACGAGCAGTTAGCATCATCACTTAATAAATAGACAAGACAAAAGGTTGCCTCTCACTAGGGTTAGGAGCGGTAGCGGGCAGGATAGATTGTGACCGCAATGAGGCAGTAACATTAGAGAACGTACAATTGGAGGGGGTAAATTACTCTAAGGGCACTGGAGCCGGGCCCCTCAAAATACACCAGAACTAGAACTTAATGCACAATCTGATTCACCATCTATACCTGATGGACCCCCACACCGAAGAGGAAACAAGGATGTAAGAAGGCCCAAGTAGCGATTGGTGGCTCAAAAGTCCAGAAAAGATCTAATCAGAGGTCCACAGAAACAGCATGTGGGAGCACAACTGACTTAGACACCTCTCTTAACACGCAATTGGCCCACATAGTAGCCTCTATAGTAATAAAAATTGATGACCTGCTAAATCCGATCCGCGAAAAAATTGATGATTTAATTTGTGAAATGGGTAAGATTAGTACCTCCTATAGGAATGCTACTAGCAGCATTGGGACGGGGTGGTGAAACAATGAGTGGGGACCCAACCAAGATATTGCCACAGGTAATATCATCCCCAGATGTGGTAACAAATAACGTGGTAACAAATAATGTAGCAAGTAGAAATTATTGTGGGGGTATCAAGGATCTTATTACTGTAGGGCACAACTACAGAGGAATGGAGGCCATATATGCCACTATGGACACTACGGGTACCTTTATACAGCAGACCCAGAGAATCCAAAACCACTCAGAACAGAGGGATAGGACTCGCTTGGAGCACTACCCCTTAAGGTATACTTTGATGGGAGATAATGTTAATAAAGGATGAGGAGCCTGTGTTTCGATAAAATTGCCACCGGAATGCTGTTTTTATGTGGAAGTTTCAGTTAATGTCCCCCTCTTGTAACCGGGCCAAAAGGAAACTCATGATACCCTAAAGAATAGAGTGGTGCACTGGCTGCATCTGAACTGCCGATATCCGGTGGCAGGAGCTGACCAGATATGTCTGACAAGAAGAGTGATCTGGATCGGCCCTCTACAAAAGAACCTCAAAGGAGATTGTATAATTATTAATGTTAGAGATCCTAGATGGGCAAGAAATACCCTAATGTGGTCAATTCCACCCATTCTGTTGGGCTACGTATGATCCCAGACATAGAAATTCAATCCCGCTATGCATTACTTATTTCATACAGGTACCAAGCCCTAAGCCCCTTGCAGGAAAACGATTGACATGGATTTGACCACCCCTCTAAGGTTAAGACCATAACACCTAAGAATGAGAAGGATGAATGCAGATGTTACTGCATTACACTTCAGCAGGACCAATACCTCACTCCCTTCATTTACTCATACTTCTGCAAAACCAAGAACTCACTCTGTGGTTAGTTCCACCTCATGGCAACCAAGAACTCGCATTGCACTTACCCATGCTTCAACAGAACTAAGAATGTGCTCTGAACGTACGCATGCTACTGCAGAACCAAGAGCTTAATCTGCGCCTAAAGGTATTTTTATAAACAAGAACTCACTCTGCATTTATTCATGCTTGTGCAGAACGAAGAACTTGCTCTGTGCATTCCCATGCTTCTACAGAACTAAGAACTTTGCTTACTCACACCTCAACAAACCTAAGCACTTGCAATGCATTCACTCATCAGGTTTAGGAACTTGCTCAACACCTAGTAGTAAGCAAAAATGTCACTCTCCACTCATGCATCTACAGAACCAAGAGTTCGCTCTGAGCTTAGTTACACTTCATCTCAACCAAGAGCTCGCACTAGGTTCGCTAACACTTCAATAGAACCAAGAACTCACTCTGCAGTTACGCTGCAACACAACCAAGAACTCAGGGCCTTATTTATGAAAAGTGACACATCGCTGCGTGAAAACAGCGATGCGTCACTTTTCACTTGCAACAAAAATGATGCGTCATATTTACAGTATGACGCATCATTGCGCAAGGAGTTACAGATACGTCAGTATTTCTGACGTATCAGTATGGCGCAAAAGTGACGCATTGCTGGAGTGTGTCACAAAAGTGGCGCAACTCCATCAATGTATCCTTTCACATGGGGCAAGCCCCATGTGAAACGGCCTGCATCAGTCTTACGCCTGCTGTGAGGCAGGCGTAAGAAATTGACGCATTTATGTCCTAGAAGTGGCGCGGTGAAATCACATAGATTTCACTGCGTCACTTCTACGACCCTTTCTTGCGTCAATACGCCCCCCTTGCATACATTATACCTGGCGCAGGTATAATGTGGCGCAGGGGTTTACTAAGTGACGCATCTACCTAGATGCGTCTCTTTGTAAATATGGCGCAACAAGGCGCATTTTTTATGCCACTGGTGCGTCACAAAAAGTGACGCACCAGCAGCGTAAAAGTGACGCATAACCTCATAAATGAGGCCCTCAGTCTTTTTGTTTACTCATACGTCTGTGAAACAAAGAACTCACTCTGAGCTTAGTCACACCTCTAGGCAACCAAGAACTCACCCTGTGCTTACTCACACTTCAGTGCAACCAAGAACTCACCCTGTGCTTACTCACACTTCAGTGCAACCAAGAACTCACCCTGTGCTTACTCACACTTCAGTGCAGCCAAGAACTCACCCTGTGCTTACTCACACTTCAGTGCAGCCAAGAACTCACCCTGTGCTTACTCACACTTTAGTGCAACCCAGAACTCACCCTGTGCTTACTCACACTTCAGTGCAGCCAAGAACTCACCCTGTGCTTACTCACACTTTAGTGCAACCCAGAACTCACACCTCATTAACTCTGCAGATTCAAGAAGTTACTGTACGCTTCTAAAGCTTCTGCTGAACCAAGAACTTGCTCAGTGCTTACCCATGCATCTGCACAACTAAGAGCTTGCTTTGAACTTACTCATGCTACTACAGAACCAAGAACTAACTCTATACTTACACATGCTTCTGCAGAGCCAAAAACTAACTCTTCGCTTAGTTGTAGTTTTATAAACAAGAACTCGCTCTACATTTACTCATGCTAATGGGGAACTAATACCTTACTCTGCTCTTTCTCATGCTTCCCCAGAAAAAAGATCTCACTCAGCTCAAACTCACCCTTCGGAAAACCTAAGAACTTGCACTGCATTCACCGAGGCTTCAGCAGAACCAGGAATTCTCTCTGCAATTAGTGGTAATCAAAAACATACTCTGTGCTATTGCAGCTACATAACCAAGAACTCGCTCTGATTACTCACATTTCAGTGCAACCAATAACTCCTTCTCCTTCTCCGTTTACTAACACTTCCGCAGAACCAAGAACACACTCTGCTCTTACGCTTCACCATAAACAAGAAGTCATTCTGTGAAAGCATACAGCCTTTACTAACACTTCCGCAGAACCAAGAACACACTCTGCTCTTATGCTTCACCATAACCAAGAAGTCACTCTGCGAAAGCATACAGCCTTTACTAACACTTCCGCAGAACCAAGAACACACTCTGCTCTTATGCTTCACCATAACCAAGAAGTCACTCTGCGAAAGCATACAGCCTTTACTAACACTTCCGCAGAACCAAGAACACACTCTGCTCTTATGCTTCACCATAACCATGAAGTCACTCTGCGAAAGCATACAGCCTTTACTAACACTTCCGCAGAACCAAGAACACACTCTGCTCTTACGCTTCACCATAACCAAGAAGTCATTCTGTGAAAGCATACAGCCTTTACTAACACTTCCGCAGAACCAAGAACACACTCTGCTCTTACGCTTCACCATAACCAAGAAGTCATTCTGTGAAAGCATACAGCCTTTACTAACACTTCCGCAGAACCAAGAACACACTCTGCTCTTATGCTTCACCATAACCAAGAAGTCACTCTGCGAAAGCATACAGCCTTTACTAACACTTCCGCAGAACCAAGAACACACTCTGCTCTTCCGCTTCACCATAACCAAGAAGTCATTCTGTGAAAGCATACAGCCTTTACTAACACTTCCGCAGAACCAAGAACACACTCTGCTCTTACGCTTCACCATAACCAAGAAGTCATTCTGTGAAAGCATACAGCCTTTACTAACACTTCTAACACAAGAACACACTCTGCTCTTACGCTTCACCATAACCAAGAAGTCACTCTGCGAAAGCATACAGCCTTTACTAACACTTCCACAGAACCAAGAACACACTCTGCTCTTACGCTTCACCATAACCAAGAAGTCACTCTGCGAAAGCATACAGCCTTTACTAACACTTCCGCAGAACCAAGAACGCACTCTGCTCTTACGCTTCACCATAACCAAGAAGTCATTCTACGAAAGCATACAGCCTTTACTAACACTTCCGCAGAACCAAGAACACACTCTGCTCTTACGCTTCACCATAACCAAGAAGTCATTCTGCGAAAGCATACAGCCTTTACTAACACTTCCACAGAACCAAGAACTCACTCTGGTCTTACGCTTCACCATAGCCAAGAAGTCACTCTGCGAAAGCATACAGCCTTTACTAACACTTCCGCAAAACCAAGAACACACTCTGCTCTTACGCTTCACCATAACCAAGAAGTCACACTTCCACAGTACCAATACCTGGTACTGTGATCATTCACAATTCAGCACAATTAGGAACCCGCTGGGCACTTGGTGATACTTTTAAATAAGTAAAAGCACAGTCTACACTAATGCTCCAGCAGAACCAAGAACTCACTTTACCCTTTCCCACTCCGCAAAGCAACCAAGAACTCACTCTCTGCTTACTAATGCATCTGAATAACCAATTGCAAAAACAACAAGTGATGGACCGAATGTGGATCAATGTCACACACTCCCCCAGTCAAAAGATCTGGGCCCAAATCCATCGTTTTTTTGCACTCCACACCACCCTGGGTTAGACAATGGCGATATGCAAATCAGCTCTGACCCTGTTGCCCCATGGGAACAGTCCAGTCCGAACTACAAAAGCCATGTCCTTCCCAGAACGGAATCAAGCATCCGAGGACAGGACCGGTTTCGAGGTAACACCTCTCATCAGCCCGGCTAGCTTGACTCCAAGTGGTGTGGAGTGCCTGGGACCCACGTCTGGGCATCCCCAGCGCACTTAGGGTGGCAATTGCAAAAACAACAGGTGATGGACCGAATGTGGATCAATGTCACACATTCACCCCAGTCAAAAGATCTGGGCCCAAATCCATCGTTTTTTTTGCACTCCACACCACCCTGGGTTAGACAATGGCGATATGCAAATCAGCTCTGAGGATGCCCAGACGTGGGTCCCAGGCACTCCACACCACTTGGAGTCAAGCTAGCCGGGCTGATGAGAGGTGTTACCTCGAAACCGGTCCGGTCCTCGGATGCTTGATTCCGTTCTGGGAAGGACATGGCTTTTGTAGTTCGGACTGGACTGTTCCCATGGGGCAACAGGGTCAGAGCTGATTTGCATATCGCCATTGTCTAACCCAGGGTGGTGTGGAGTGCAAAAAAACGATGGATTTGGGCCCAGATCTTTTGACTGGGTGAATGTGTGACATTGATCCACATTCGGTCCATCACTTGTTGTTTTTGCAATCTGAATAACCAATGGCTTGCTTGGCACACTTTTGTTTTTCTGCGCTACCAAATATGTGTGCATGGTCCTACTCGTATCCACATTGCATTCGCTCAGACCGATTACCTGCTCACCAAAGGCTATTAGTCATGTTGGTCCCTCTTCCTCATGGTGTTTTTATTTTTTAATTATTTTTATTATTGAGTAGAAGCATAAGGGGATCCATTACATCATATATAAAAAGAAATACATTTCTAATATTTTCTTCAACCATAAACACATTCCTTTGAAACATTGGGATTCATTATTGCTTCGATATTATATTACCTGGTATTTCTTAGCCTCGGGAAAAGTGCAGTGTGCGGGGGCAACATTCCAAAGGCATCTTAAACAAAATATGGATCAAGTAATATACCACATCGATCCACTATGCCATTTCACACTTAGATAAAGTGCATTAAGCCAGAATTCTGTCAAAAAATACAACAAAAACTATTATAGATAAATACTAAAACACTAATTCACATTAATCGAACGTACATTTTTAAACATCAGTAAATGCATCTAAGCTAGACAAGGTGCTATTGAAAAAGTGCAGTATATTAACTCCCATGAAGTAAATTAATCCGTAAGACAAGCATACTTAGTTTTTTTGTACCTTCTCCTTTCCTTCCTTCTCTTCCCCCAGAAAGATTATTGTAGACATTAATAAAGTGCATCAATTCATGTTCCTCCCCGCCTAGCAGCCAACAACTCATAATATAAAGTGCAATTATGCCTAAACAATTTAACATAAAATATCCCCATTCCGTGGGCCCGATAAACCTTTTTATAGTTTACACTGTCTTTACATGTGTAGACGTTCAACTTTATTGATATATTTCTATACAGCGGTCATACTTTTAGTAGCACCAACCCTTTTTAGCATAGGCCTCTTAAAATGTTTTTGCTCAATTCATTTTAATATGCCATTCTATGTACATTGGTATTGTAGTTGCCTTCCAGCACTAAAGAATGAAGGATCGTGCCACAGGAGAGGCAATCGCTATGAATGTTTACCCCCCTTTAGCCATAGGCAAATTTTGTCTCTGCTTTAACGAGCCAATAAGCGCTACAGCAGCCTCTGGTATAGTCTTCTCTGTAAGCCAAGGCTGAGGGGTATATTCACAAGAACGTGTGCTAAACATCACCAAAAAATGCTAACGCACCTTTACACATCGCAGCCGATCGTGGGAAAATAACCCCGCCCTTAGGTGGTAGCATGCGATAGTCTGCTGAAACCACGGCCAATGTCCATGATACAACCACAGCGGTGGAGATTAAAACACAAACCACAACGTGGAAAAACACGCCATGTGCCCAAACGCGATAAGAAAACAGTGACAACCAGCGCAAGGTCAGCAATACCCAGGCGTAATGCGTAAATAAGCACAAGATCAGCAGACGGAAAATGCTACTAAAAAAACTAAATCAACTGCGGAGTACCACGGATGCACCCTGACCCACTGCAGAGGACAATATGAACCCCACAATCCCCACGGAGGAACACCCAGGAATACAGGGCCCATGGAAGACCAAGGAAAAGAGGAAGAGGAAGATGGGGCACAGTCGCCATGAAAATCCGAGTACCGCCACGGATGAGCCAGAACACCACCACCAACTGTACGTCACCTCCAACATGTCATTGACAACAAATAAGCAGAGATGGAACACCACCTCGGACCATCTGAAAGCCGTCACATGGCAGTAGAGGCCAATGGAAGAGCACAAGAGGTCCTGGACTGAAGTGAATTACAAAACCAAGTAGAAACTCGCTGCCAACACGGAAGCAGCAACCCACCCGGAGGAGGGGGGCGAGCAGAACACCAGGAGCTGAATGACATGGAGAAGATGGTGACCACAGTCACCAGGCGGGAGATGGAGACAAGAGTCGGGGATCCGGACACTGTCCAACATGACCTGACACCACATCAACAGGGTGCACCGACCAGGGAGTGGGTGGACAGGGGAAGACAGGCCCAATGGCACACATGCACAACTAAGCAGTGCACATTGTGCATCCACAATGACTCTGGATCATGTCCCTGATCTCACAGGAACACCTCAGCACATACACTAACACCAAGGTTTCCCACGTACACCATGCGCCCAAAGGGGCACACACACAACACAACAACAAGCACACAGCTAACACATGCACATGTGCGAAACACAGCAAACAGGCCTATATGTCAGTCATACTGACAATGCAAGAGACACCACATGACGAGTAGCATGGCTGCTGTCCAATCACCATGACAATGTACACTGCACAACACTGAGGTGGCTGAGTGCGGACCACAAACGTAATAAAGCAGGTCACACTCGGACACAACCACCTGCACAAACAACCCTTGACATGAACAACACATCTGTGGACAAACCATGCCCAAGTGTCACAACTCGACAAAGAGCACAAGTTACCCAAGTCTGCAACATCTCAGCACCATGGAAGCACTGAACTAACAGGTACACCGCATGAAAGGGACCAGTGGCAGACAAATCAGAGCCGCAGGAGTGAATCACCAACCGTGCAGAATACGCACATAAGTATGAGTGCACCTCGACATTGACAACATCCAGGTACAAACAGCAACAACTCCACAACAGAACACAGGCCACAACAGGTGCCGCACACGTGCACCACATGGCAAATCACATCTGGCCCAGCAGGGAACCGTGACATCACAAAGTACTAGTATAACCTGTAAACTGCAAATATGTTTTATTCACACATGCTGTATTTTATGACATTTTGTACTGTCCCATGATTGCCAGGGACGACCACAATGTCAAGTGCTCATGAGAAGTAATTGTCAATGATGGTGTTCCTACGGGCCATTCCTGCCGCAGCTGAGTGGGATGTGGGCCACCTGTCCCATCGTCTCCATCATCATCCGGGACTACTGGAACTGGGATTCATGGGGCATTGGTGCGTACACAGATGTTGTGAAAGACACAACATGTAACGATCATCTTGAACACGATCTCTGTGCTGTAAATGAGCTTTCCTCCCGTGCCATCCAGGCACCTGAAATATGACTTCAACACACCAAATGTGCGTTCAACGATGCCCCTGGGCTGCATTGTACTGCCTCTGGGCGGGTGTCTTCGGATCTCCGAGGGGTGTCATCATCCAAGGGCAGAGTGCATATCCTTGATCACCTGTGACAGTGCTGGGAGAAAAGAGTCGATACTTGGTTCGGCAGGATGTGATGGCAGGCCCACTAATCCAATGACGCCTGTGCTGGCTGTGTTTGGGCATCAGGCACTCAGACAAGCAATGGCAGGACAACAAGGGGGGATGACTTCAGTCGCACAGGGTTAGTGGCCCTAGATGCACAGTGGCTGCCATGGTCCCACCGCCACGGGTCCCTGACCTGTGGGAGACTGGGGTAGGGTCACGAGTATAGAGCAGGTTCTCGTCGAAGTTGAAGGAGTGTGTCGCGGAGGGACTCTGTGGACAGTGGAAGGTGTACCCCCAGGGCATGATGCAGAAGGACACATGACAGCTGTGCCTGCAACATGTAGGATATGAATGCCACAGACTCATGCCAGACACCAAGTCAGTACCTGTCCTTTGCTGATGACAACCCCCAGGCCACAGGTTCAGACACCAACGATGTACCGCCGGAGGCTGACGGTCACTTACGGCCTACAGGGTTAGTGACACCACGTGTCGCCGGCTTGCGTTGAACAGGGTTAGTGGCACCACATGTTGATGGCCTAGCATATAGAAATATGCCTCACTGATCGAAGGGAGTCTGGTGCTGAGGCTGCTGCCACGGATTTGGGGTCACTGCCATTAAGGACTCAGGACAAAGGTCCACATGTGGGGCCCACTGTGACGAAGGGGATGGCGGTGGAGTATGTCAATGGAAAAGGTGTAATGTGGGCCAGCGTCGTGGGGGTCAGCGATGGTCTGCAGGGGCTGCAGAGCTTGCAGTGGGTCCTCTTTGACACACAACGGTGTCAGCGGGAGAGAGATGGGTCCTTGGGGCGCTGGTGCGGGCAGGCCTGGGTATCAGCGTCCTGGGGTGCAGCAGGCGCACAAGGTCACAGGCCCCACTGCTCAAGTCATCAGCCTCGTGGCTGACTGCAACGCGCTGCCCTATCAGTGACATTGGCCTTTTGGGGAAAGAACCATACTCTGTGCCACGGGGTTTCTGTCCACACCCCTGCTTAGCCCTGGCTTACTCAGGGCCCACCCACTACACTCACGTACACAGGGGGGAGCAAGTGACATTTCCACTATCTGAGCCCCGGCCTGGTGTGACATGGTTGCGTCTAGTGTTCTCTACTCTCCAGTCACCTGCAGTTGTGGTCTGCATCGACATATCTGTGGTTTGCCTACCTGTGTCTGTCCTGCCCATCCACGCATCACTTGTCGTTGTGTACATTGCCATTCACGGGTCACTTGCATCCTTCGCACATGGCTGCATTGCGCATACACACATGTTCAGCTGTTGTGTAGCTGCGGTGCCATGATATGGCTGTATTGTGTGAAGGGGTTGGCCAGGATCACAAAGGAGTGGTGTTGTCATGTCTGGTAGGTGGGCATGTTGAGTGCCATATTGTATGTGGTTTGGTCACGTGTGCATTCCCACAATTGTGCTTTATGTGATGGTGGCTTTGAGCTGTGTGGTGTGTTGATTTTGCACTTACCAATGAGCAGTGCAGTTCGATATGTGCCATCCTGGAAACGCTGGTCGATGATGGACTGTCAGAAGATGTAGGAATAGTGCACACTGCCTGGGTAGTTTGCAATGACATTGGTGAAGAGTCCCCGCTGGTCCACTATTGCCTGCACATTGATGGAATGAGTATGCTTTCTGTCATGGTAGTGGTGTGCTGTATCCGCAGGGGGCACAAGTGGGACATGTGTGCAGTCTATTGCCCTCAACACGGCCGGGAATCCGGCTATGGCGTAGAAGCATTGCTTGGTCTCCTGATGTTCCTGCGCAGTGTGGGGGAAGTAAAGGTACTGAGGTATGAAGCTGAAGATGACATTCAGGAGAGGTGTGATGAACTTTGATAGGGCTGGCTGTGAGACCCCTCTGACTCTGGCAGTTTGTTGGTTGGAAGGTGCCAGAGGCCAACAGGTGAAGCACAGCCAGCAGCTTTGTCTGCGGAGGGATGTTGGTTCTCCACTGTGTTGGGACCGTCAACCTGTGGGCAATGTGGGTCATGATGCGGATGATGGTTGTCCTTTTGAGCCTGTAGTGGGCAATGACTTGCTCGGGCGTTAGGTCTGTGAGACTGGTGCGTTTTCGGTAGGTCCGCTGTCTTACTCTGCACTGCTTCTGTGGCGGTCCTGGGTGGGGAGGGTCCGGGTGCTGGGGGTGGTGGCGGTCCTGGGGGTGGTGGCAGTGGGTGTTGTGGCCCTGTTGGGGCTCCGAGCTGCATAATGAGTAGGTCTATGGCATTATTTGTACTTCGGGTGTGGCTGTGTGCGCGGATCCGCTGCCGACTGCAGGTAGTCATCCAGCTTTACACCTGCAGGAGGCAGGCGTTAAATACCTGCTGCTAACACGGCTTATCGCATGGTTGTGGTTCGCATTGCAGATCTTGCATTTCGTTGTGAAAGTGGTGTTATGGTTTTTTTCGTGTGTTTTTGCACGGGTACGCCTACTCTGAATCTCATTAGGGTTAGTTGGTGGTGTCCACCGTGGAGATGATTTTTGGGGAAGTTATCGCGGGAATACAGGCGATGTCTGCAGTTTGCACCAACTTTTGAAAGGAGTGGTAAATCTATCTCCACTTTTGATGTGTTAAGGTGGGGATAAATCAGAGATGAGTCCTTGTGAATATCCCCCTAAGAGCTGAAAATACTTTCTCTCCCAGATCTATGCTAGCACCGAGCAGGTAAAAAGTAAAATAAAAATTTGTAGCCAGACTCCCTCTCCCAGTTGCTGGCAACAAAAACATCTATCCTCAAATTCTGGATATATTTTATGGAGCCCTTTAGGAGTATAATATGCCATCCAGTGTGACAAGTATGACATTCTTTAAAATTCGCAGCCCTTTCGGACTTTTTGCCAAATTGCAAAATCATCTGCCACTTGACCTCGGAAAAAGTATATTGCATTGCCAGAGTAATCTTATCTAGACTTTTTTACTAAGGGGCACTGGCATTGACTCTGTTAAAGTCTGTACCAATTTACCACCCCTCTACAACTCCATTCTGAAAAAAAGCAGCCATTGCTGTTGATGAGCTTGTGCTAGACAGGAGACGATATTTTGTCGATAGATGTGTAATGTGAAGATAATCAAAAAAGAAAAGCTTACTACGGTCCCTGCATCTAGCTTGAACATCCTGACAAGTAATATCTCTCCCTCCCACTATGAAATACCCCAGTTTGATTGATTGATTGAAAGTCATTTGCCTTCCAAATCCGTAAGTTGCTGTTCTGAATTTGGAGGTCCAAACTTTTACATTCCATGAGCTGCAAGAATTTGTACCCTGCAGAATGAGCATTCATGGAATCGAATGCCTGAAGTCTGGTGCGATACTACTCTAGTGTCTTGTATCTGTTTTTTTTGGGAGTTTAGCAGTTTTTGAATAAAAACGGAAGCTGAGATCCGGTTTCCCGCATATAGATATATATATATATATATATATATATATATATATATATATATATATATATATATATATATATATATATATATATATATATATATATATATATATATATATGATGCAGTCTGAACGGCTGGAATATTATGCTAACGTCCTGGCAGTGCCATGGTATATGGTACCACGGGGACAGAAAATAGACTCATCTTGAAAGATGAGAATGCAACAGCAAAACCTAATGTGGTATTCAAGAAGTCCTATGTAAAAAGAACGAAACGCGTTGGCTGATGGTTTTTTTATCAACTGAATAATAAAGAAGAAATCACTATACATCTTGTATTCGCAGCCACTCTCTTCATTTGATTTTGCAATACCTATGGAAATTTTGTATTATTAGTGGTGCAGTCAGCATTTAATAGACTGATTGGCCTATATGAGTTGACATTACTGGGATTCTTACCCTTCTTAACAAAACTGATGCTGGTGGATTTCTTAAAAGTTGATGGAACCTCTCCTAATGTATTCATAGAATTGAAAAGCTCAACTAAGACAGGTATTATCTCTTCCGAAAATGCATTACTAAACTCTGTTGAAAGGCCATAGTTACCACAAGCCTTCCCACAGTGCATTGAGGCAAGGGCCTGCTGGATTTCTACAGCTGTAATATGGGCTACTAATCCCTCTGCCTGGGTATTTGACAGCTGCGGTAAATTGATATCATGAAAATATTGATGTATTGCTTCTTTTGAAGCCGTATATTTAGTTGCAGACAACTTATTATAGTGCTCTAAAAAGATTTTAGCCAGCTTGTCGTTTTCAGAGATCAACGCCCTGTCCCTGGTTCCTGCAATTTAATAAATAATGCTGCTTCCTGCTTTACTATGGTCGACCAGGCCAGGAATTTGCCTACCATCTGGCTTTCCTCATATACTCACTGATTACACATCCACAAGCTATTAATTTCCTCTATAATAAAAGATTTCTACAACTCCTGTTTGGCGCTGGTTAGTTGTAGTTCCGCTAGAGCTCGCTCCCCGAAGAACTAGTCTGCATCAGTAAAGTGGTATCAACTGCCAGAAGGAGTTCAGCTATACGTGCCTCCTGATTTTTGGATTGCAAAGCCATAGTAGCCACCATCTGTCTATGCATTGTGACCTTGAAAGCACCCCAGACAGAAAAAAGTGTTGCAGTGCCCTTATTCCCCTTAAAAAACCCTTTAGTCAATATGTTCGTACTGGTCAACCATTGCTGGTTAGAAAGAAGGAGACAATGTATCTGCCACCTGGACTTTTCCCTTTATCTCGCTTCTATTTTGATTTCAATATTAACCACCGAATGATCTAAAAATGACTTGCCGCAAATTTATGAATTAAGAAAGTTAAGAGAACGGGAGATAAGAAAAAAATCATTACGGGTGACAGTCTAGAATTGACAGAAATAGCAAGTATATTGTGAGATTCCAGAATGGGCCCTACTCCATTGGTCAATTCATTGATAGTTTTGTTTCATTACATCAAATACTTTCTAGTATTAGTCTTCAGTTGTTTTCTTGTTTTGTTCAAAGAATCCCTTGCCAAATCCTGAATAGAATTTAAGTCTCCCTTAGAATTATAGGGCCCACCGCATCCCTAGCCAGGTTGTTGATCTTCATGATATTTTTGGGATCATCTGTGATCAGAGCATAGTAATTCACAAAATTGAACAGATTCCCACTTACCACGGCTATGATCTGAATCCATCTGCCATGGGGATCCCTCTGGACTTGAGTAATCTCCCAGTCCATCCTTTACCCGAAATAGATAGCTACCTCCCTTATTGCCATCTCAGCAAAAGCAAGATATACCTTCAAATAATATCTAGGAATAGAAAGCTTTGGTGTATTTGTTTCAAAATATGTTTCCTAAGAAATAAGACATGTGGAGAAAAGGAAGTTAATCATCTTATTAGACCACCCTACTTTTGCTTATTGGGCACTCCATTGCCATCACCGATAATATGCGTACTTTAAGACCCATCCCCCAAAATCCTTCTTTGAATGGAAGTGTCTCAAACAAAAAAATTATCAAAATTACATTTCCCTCTATGATTCTGTTCTTTTTTGCTAAATGTGCTCACCATCCTCCAAGCTCTCCCCCCCCCCACCCATTTGGAATTGCCAACAGTACCTCTTACCTCCTTCTTCTGGTGAGCGCTTTTGCTGGGTGCCATGGTGTTGCACCCTGGGTGAACCGATCCCTTCACCTCCGTTCACCTATTAATCGTGATACTCGATCTCCACTTCCAGCTTGCTATTTCTTATCTATTTTAGGTGGAATTGTTTTGCAGGAGCTCTTGGGCTTCATCCAGATTTGCAAACATGTGAAATTTCACTTTCGCTAAGATCCTTAATTGAGACTGCTGAGCAATTGCTGCCTGTGCGCCCTGCGCCTTTATTAAATATGAGAGCTTAACAAATTGCTTTCGACTGCGTGCCGCTACTGCTAACATATCAGAAAACGTACGACAACAAGGTACTTCATTAGTAGAAAATTGTTTCTTCTGAATGGCTCTAGTAAGTATCTGCTCTTTAATACGAAAGTCTGCAAAGTTCACCAAGATTGGCCGTGGCAATTTTAAATTTGGGTATGACTGCGCCAGTACCCTGTGTGCTCTCATAATTGTACGGTCACCCCAGAACTCTGGCAGTACATTCTTTTTATAAATGTCTAGATCAATTGAAGAATTTGGACCCCTTTGCCACTTTCTGGAACCCCAACCAAGCATACGTTGGAGCGCCGTGAATGGTTTTCCAATTCGTTAATCTTGTTTTCTAGTGAGGATTTCTCCTTCCTTGCTAAGTTAGCTTGTTGCTGCATAACGTTCATCTAGTCCTCGTGCTGGGAGATCCTGGACTCTGCCTACTGCATTCTGGCGAGAAATCTGCCGACTGCGTCTTCAATTTTTGACAGACTGTGATGCAGGGATGCTATCTTGCTTGCTTTTGTTACCTTTAATTCTCTTATTTCATCCAGAATAAGATTTAAAATAGTCTTTATATCCCATTGCGCAAAAGCCTCCTCTACTTATAGCTGTTTGGTTGCCTGCTTCTCAGAGAGCCCCTTTGGTTCGACCTGTACCTGTTCTTGATGGCCAACAACAGCCCTTGCATCTGCAGTAGGAGGCTTAGGCTGTAGCTCAGAGTCCTTCAAGATATTGCTCTGTTTGACAAAAGATTGGTAAGTAACATTTTCTTCTGTTTGGACCATCTGCTTCAGATGCAAAGCGGAAGACTGATCGTTTAGTAAGAGTCCAGATTGTTTATCAGTGGAGAGCCCTTGCAACATAGTTGATGTTGTTTTCACTTTAGAAAGAGTGGATACTCTTTTGGGTTCCCTGGGGTTGAGCTAGTGCTACCTTCATTTGTGTCCGCTATCGGAGAACTGCTTCTTTCCCCTTGATTCTCTTTACCATCTGATGCCCAGCTGCTTACATTAGAAATATCTAGTACCTCACTTTGCGCAGTAGCCTCTTCCTCAGGCCCTTCTTCCTCTTTCGACACCCCTTGCGGGATACTCCCCATAACCTCACAATTTCAGCCTCCATTCCATGATCCACTATATCTTCTCTTGAACTTAAAGGGCTTGAAAATGCAGCAGCACCTCAGTGTGATTTTAAGCTGCGGTTTGCTCTTGCTGCAGCTGACGTTAATTTCATGTGAGCAGTTCGTGGTTTGGATTTGAGGCCCGCAGCAGTGTCTACATTGGCATTATGTTGGACATTTTTAAATGCTTCCCCATTGTATCAAGCAATAGATTTCTGTATTTATTATACATTTTTTCAGCCTCTGACTAAAGTTGGGAGGGAGGGACCAGCCACGCGGCCTACTTCCAGGACCCACCTCAAATATAGACTCATTTGGGTATCTTCCTCCGGCATGAAACCTGGAGGTACCCCCCCTACACTGCTCTAATATTACCGGCCTAATATTATGCCCACACTAAAGGACAGATAAGGGCATGAGGACATACAATTCCCCAGTCCAAAGCATTCCTACTGCATCCTCTTTTTTCAGTTTTAGCTTCTCTAATGGGCATCAGAAGTTCTCATTGGAGTGCAGTGCTCTCCCTGCGGTCGTTTCCTGAGCATCTAGGACCAGCCTCACACTGTATCCCCCACAGGTCTCATAGCACTATGCAAATGGAGTCCTTCGGCGGGCAAGATATAAATAAATATAAATATAAACTTCTTTATTCGGCTTTTCACAAAGGAAAACCATAAAAGACACATTAAAAGGTACAGTTTACATATTTGCACAGATATACAAGTTAAAAAAGTAAGTTCAAAGAAGTTCATACAAAAAACAGTGCTCATTTGGGGAAGAAGTTTTCAAAACATTTCCTTTCATCATAATAAAATTTCAAGGTGCTTTTTACAGGTTTTTCCTGTGCTTCATAATACATTTTAAAAAATTGAGAACGATGTAACAAACGGATTCAGATTCCAGCATTTGAAGTCTAAGGAATGCAGGCCGGCATTGTCTAAGGCCCCAACGCCTCAAAGTAGGGAGTAGCCAGATTTTCCTGTGTGAATGATGGAATTTACAAAACATGATAACATGTAAATTGGACTGGTTAGATTTTCCGTCACAAGGACATGGGGGTAAAACTTGAATCCCATCCGTTTTTCAAGGGGAAAACAATCAATCTAAAAAAAGTATCCAACCTGAATCTTGTCATCAGCATTCTCTCATATATTGTCATCTGCAGTGTTAGATAGGGGTGAATGCCGTACGTTATTTGAACCATGTTCGCATGAATAACCGAGGGTTTTGACGACTCGGATGCCAATCTCAGTGACTCTAAATGACAGAGGGCTTGTTGCTTTAGTACTCTCTTCAGGAGGTCAACTATGGTCTCTGGTTGTAGATAATATTTCTCAAGGCCAAGGTCTTTGAAGAATTTTCTAATATAGCAAAGCCACTTTACTTTTGAAGACTGGTCAAGAGCCATTGTATCAGCTACGATGGACTGGGTCAGCTCATTTTTGACAGATGTCCAAAAGCGCCGCCACAGCATCAATGGTTGAATCTTGATCAAGTCCTCTAGGTAAGGAATTCCGAGTTCCAAGTGGGAGGCATAGATAGAAGTGCCTCTCGGAGTAGCTAAGAGAAATCTTAGGAAGGTGTTTTCTGCTACCTGAATGGCGCTGGTGTCCGTGTGTCCCCAGACTCCCGCTCCATACAAAGCAGTGGCCTGACACTTCGCACTGTAAATTTTCAATAACTCCACTGGTGCCCTCCTCCCCAATCTCTGGGAGAAGCTCCTCAGGGCCGCTATGGATCTTTTAAATAGATGGCATCCTGTCACCACTGCTGGCTTCCACGTCAATCGTTCGTCTATCATGATACCAAGATACGGATACTGGGCAGTAACTTCGAGTTATTGATTATCGAGATAGATCTCTTTTACTCCTTTTTTCCTGGTACCTGATATCATGACAAACGTTTTTTTGACATTTACTTGTAAGTCTAGGCCACCCATAAAAGTCGTGTATCTATTCAGGGAGTACTGAAGTTCGCGTGGTGTACGCGCGAGAATGACAGCATCATCTGCGTAAAGCGGAGCGTTAATCAGGCGCTGTTTTGTACGTGGGAGGTCCTGGGCCCCCCTCAACATCCCCATCTCCAGGCCATTGGTGGAAAGTGAGAAAAGGAAGGGGGCCAGGACACACCCTTGCCTGACTCCACGCTCTACTCCAAACGGTGCCGTCAGCTCGCTGTTCAAGCCAAAGCGCACTCTTGCCGAGGCTCCTGAATATAACTCCCTCAAAAAGTCTAAAAGGGGGGATTCCACTCCCATTTGGCTTAAGACCGTCCACAGTTTTGAGTGCGAAATGCAATCAAAAGCTTCGGACAGGTCTACGTAGACCATAAAGATCATGTTCTCCTTTGCCTGTGTATATTTACCAATTATCACCCGGAAACCAAATTGGAGATCGGCAATAATGCCTCTCTCCTCACCCCACTGCTGGAGTCGCTCTAGGATTACTCTCCCGACGACCTTACCAAGTGAGTCCAGCAATGAGATGGGGCGATAGCATTTCACGTCTTGGCGGTCCCCTTTTTTAAATATGGGGACCATGATGGACTTGGTCCAGGAATTTAGAACTCCCTCATTTGCGGCGGCTGTGCATACTCTTGTAAGAATAGGGGCCGAGAGGTCCAAGTTGTATTTTAAAAAATCCACTGGGACCCTATCAGGGCCTGGGGCTTTCCCAGTTTTACTTATTTCCAAGGCCACTAACAGGTCGGGTATATCGAAATGCAGCGGAATTGGGTATTGTACTTTTGGAAGCGTGTTAACAGCCCCATCTATAATTGTATTGTTTTTGAAAATCTTAATGAAATGAGCCACCCATGTTTCTTCATCTATGGCTACTTCAATCTTGGGGGAATTGTTATCAGTAAGATAGGGAGCTCTAACCGAAGGCCAAAAGGCCTCGCTGTTTTTCGAGATGGCACTCGTGTGCAAATCTTCCCAGAGTTTCTGTTTCAATTCTTTGGTTCTTAACTTACGTTCCCCAATGTATTGGCGCCTGAGGAGTTGTATCTGTCCCGTATCTCTAGGTTTATTGTGTAGGGCGAGTTTTAATTTGGAAAGGGCTATAGTGCAACTATGGTTGAAACACCCTTTCTTAACAGAATGCTTGGACGTTGGTTTGGACGAGAGTAGTCCCTTGATTTTCTCTAAAATTTGTCCAAAATTATTTAGGACTTCTTCATAATTTACCGAAAGGTCCAAGCATTTAATTATGTTAGGGTAGGCCAACTTGACCAGTTTTTTTGTGATTTCATTGGGGTTAATTTTTTCCCATTTTATTGTATAACCATTCTGTTTTCCTAACTCTAGGTTGTTCTGGGCAAGAGTTTTTGCTATTTCTGCGTTTTGGGGCTTATACTCGGGTAGATAAAGGTCCATCCTCAACGCAGAATTGTCACTCAGTGGGTTGTCGATAACCTGGAAAGCTTTAGCTATATATAACAATCCAGGAGACAGTAAAATGAAATCAACTGTCGTTTGGTGACCTCTGCCCACATAAGTCAGATTGAGAGAATTTAGATCCTGACTTGGACGATTAGCAATTACCAGATCCAAGTCGGAGAGCAAATTGTTCATGGCATTTCCCACCTTGGAGTGAATAAAGTGCACTAATGGGGCCTCAAATTCATCCACAATCCCACAACAGTGTAATTTCTCCAGTGGGCATGGATGAAGGTTAAAGTCCCCTCCCCATAATAGATGAGTTGCCCCATGTCTACCTTTCCACAGATAGAGTTGACTTAATATCTCATGCATGTTACTGAGGAGAGTCAAGAATTGGTCTTCCTCTAAGTTGTTATAAGAGTTGACCAAAAGAATGGTCTCCTTATTCGCAAAGGAAAGAGAAAGGATTTGACAATTAGGGTCAGAATGGACAATGGACACCTTTAGGTGGTTTAAAGTATTCGCTGTGTACGTTATTAGCCCTCCTTTAGGCCTGCCTATTGAACTACGCACAGCTGGGATAAAGTAAGTTTTGTAGTCCAATAGGTGGAGCTGTATTGTGGACCATGTCTCTTGAAGGCAAATTATTTTACATGGTTCTAAAAGGTTTTGAGCCATCCCATCCTCAATCTTAGGGCGTAGACCCGCCACATTCCAAAAGAGGATGGGTATGGGCAGTATATCAACTTTTAATGCTTCTGCTTCTACGATTACCGGGGGAGTACTTATTTTAGGGATCAAGTGGGGTAAATTAGAGTTGATAGATTCAGTTTCCGTTTGTGGTCAATCGACCATTTCGAGTCCACTGAATCTATTAGTCAGCGGGATGTTATACCAAGGGTCCCAGCGGGGCGGTTCTCTATGTACCGTCCTCTGCGTGTGTGGCCCCCATTCTTCCCAACCTCCTCCCTGGTAACGTGATCCCACTAGATGCCAAGAATTATCATACTCACGATATCGGGGGGCCCCATAATTTCTGGTATTAGAAAAATCGACCTGTCTGGGGGCTGGTGCAGCCCATGGAGGATCATGATCCTGAAAAAAGCCATTGGGTTGTCTTAAGGGGTAAAAGAAGGAGAGTGGTTTAATACCAATACCTACGTTTGCATTCGTGTGATCCCAGGAGCAGATATAATCTGCTACACGGGGATCTTCAAAAGTAATCATGATGCAATCCCCTGGGATCGTTTTTCTGGCTTTGCCCACCCATGGTGTCCTACGTACTGTGAGGATCCTTCCATGCCAAGTTGGAGGGATGGGACGATTAGTCGGCTGAGGAAAGGAGTCTTCCGAGTTTGTTGACGATTTCTAAGTTGTCCAAGGATCGAGGGATACTCCCAGGTTAACAGGACCCAGGGACCTTGTTGATACCTGAGCAGCCGGTATGAATAACTTGGCTGACTCTTGCATTTTTTAGAACTAGTGTCCATGAGAGTGAAGTGGCAGCAATTGAGTGCAGCCCTGATGAAACTGCTAAACGTAACATAGCAGTGAAACATGTCGGCACTGGCAGTAGGTAATGGTATGCATGTTTAGCTACCAGCCTTTTTAGCATTTAAGAGCACACTATCACCGCCCTATGAATAAAATTGGTTAAGGGACTGGTGTGCAGTGTGTGTTTTTTAAGCACTCTGTTATTTGTGTTTGTTTGTCACCAGCAGAATTTTCTGCACTTCACCATTTGTCACTTTATATGTTGTTTGTTTTGGACACTTCTTTTCTTTCCTCTCACTTTTCTTTGAGAAGCAAGTGATCACCGATGATGAGACAGGGGCCTGTCTGGAAATTTCATACCAGTTACCCCGTTGGTGGTGTTTCCGTGAGGGGTCATTTGCTTCTCGCACATATTTTCTTACGATTATGAGGAACGTCTAATTTTTGTAGTGGACGGATGTGACCAACCTTTGTTGGCTCATTGTGAGTGGATGTTCTGAGGTGTTGCCGGGGAGAACAGGTGTTTTAATTTGAGCGTAGCAAAAGTGCAGTACCTCCTTATAAAGTTTATGAGAGTGTAGTAGGGAGAAGGTTTCCATTATATAACCCCCCTCTTAGTCACTATTATAATAGCACGCTATTGGACTGGGTCTTTATTTTGAAATATACGATTAGTCTGTAACCAATGTTGTGCCTTGTTTTTCAGGGACCAGCTAGGTTCCGCATTGTGGTCCGCTAACTCTGGGACACCTGTCATGACCACTACGTACGGTGAGGCCTCTGGTGGGAAATCGACAGGGAAACTAGCCTCCCCGGGACCTCTAGAAACATTTCTATTACCTTTTGGAACCGGAGGATTAGGGGCCGAAGTTTGAATGACCGGAGTTTTAGATGATGCTTTATTTGTTGCCTTATTAGTTGCCACTGAGTTTAGTGCAGGTGTAATTGGTGGCTGGGCATTTACCTGTTGCAAAGTAGTGGCTACATTGGTAATTGGATTCGGTGTATTCTTAGTAATGGTTGATGTAGGTGTTACAACCTGGGGTAATTTTTTTTGAGTGTTTACGGATTTCCAGAGGGCGTTTACAGGTTTTATGGAAGGTTGCTTTTTGTGGTTATTTCCCCCTGTTTTTTGGGCCCCTGCTAGTTGATTATATTGTGAGAGGTTAACAAACTTGGATATCTGGATCTCCAACTGTGCTAACTTTTGTTCTACTGGTTGCGGAGATAGTTTGAAAAGATCAGCAATCTTATTTAACAGCTCTGAGTTATCACCATCTCGTGGTCCCCTGCTTGTAGATAGAAGGATAGGGGAGCCCAAAGTAGCGGGGGTAGGAGTTACATGCTCAATATGATGGATTAACGCAGGAACTACAAAGTGTTCTGCTCTAGGCGGTGGATCCTGTAAGGCACTAAAAGTATGATCCAATATAATAGAGGTAGGGTTTTTTTGATCATTCTTTCTTTTACTTATCGCGCCCTCCCTCCTTCCCCTAACTTGCATTCTTTCCAGAGACGTTATTTGTGGGGGGGTTTAAGGTAATAATTCAGGTGTTCTTTCAAGGTCTGTGCTTAACTGTGAATCTGCGAGCTGGGACACCGACAAATCCACATTGTTAGGCAAGCTACGTCTCTCCCGAGTCACCCTCAAACCTTCATTAATATTCCCAGGAACTGGTGTTCTAGCATCAGCCAGATTACCCATAGAGGATCTTTTGGCAAATGCTAAGTCTAGGGATACCCTTTCCTCTATCAGTGATATGCTTTGGTCTATGAATGTATTCGCCTTTGTGATGAAATCATCCATAGGACCAAGCAATTTACCCACAGCACCCGGGACCTTCGTTTTATTACCTCTCGTCACCACCATCTTACCTGGAGAGTGACAAAGGGAAACAGAAGGAAAAGTACAAATAAAAATAAAAAGGGAGTGGCCCAGTCCAGTCTCGCCAGTCCTCGAACGGCCTCAAATGGCCCGCCCTTTGCCCAGGCTTCGCTCCGCGCTTTGCCCCGCGCGCGTCCCGCGTGCGCGTCAGACGCTATCTGGATATAGCGGGAGGTGGGCGGGAAGAGGACCAGCTGCGGCGAGTCTTCAGCGCAGCGCCCGCTGGTCCTCGCAGTCCCGCAGGGGTAAAAGGGTCAGTGGGCAGCTCCTCTTGTAGTCAGGGACTCCCCAGTGGAGTTGGCCTCGAGCGGGGGCCGTGAGGAGTTGGTAAAATGCAGAAACAGAATCCACTTGGCCAATAGCAGGCAAGATAGCACTTTGTCCCTCGTTTGTCAGCAATGCACTGACCTCCCCGGCACTCTGCTCATTAATTCAGGCGGGAAGGGGACCAGCTGCGCCGAGTCTTCAGCGCAGCGCCCACTGGTCCTCGCAGTCCCACAGGGGTAAAAGCGTCCATGGGCAGCTCCTCTTGTAGTCAGGGACTCCCCAGTGAAGTTGGCCTCGAGCGACTCCCGCGAAGCGGGGGCCGCGAGGAGTTGGTAAAATGCAGAAACAGAATCCACTTGGCCAGAAGCAGGCAAGATTGCACTTTGTCCCTCGTTTGTCAGCAATGCACTGACCTCCCCGGCACTCTGCTCATTAATTCAGGCGGGAGGGGGGCGGGAAGAGGACCAGCTGCGGCGAGTCATCAGCGTAGCGCCCGCTGGTCCTCGCAGTCCTGCAGGGGTAAAAGCGTCCGTGGGCAGCTCCTCTTGTAGTCAGGGGCTCCCCAGTGAAGTTGGCCTCGAGCGGCTCCCGCGAAGCGGGGGCCGCGAGGAGTTGGTAAAATGCAGAAACAGAATCCACTTGGCCGGAAGCAGGCAAGATAGCACTTTGTCCCTCGTTTGTCAGCAATGCACTGACCTCCCCGGCACTCTGCTCATTAATTCAGGCGGGAGAGGGGCGGGAAGAGGACCAGCTGCAGCGAGTCTTCAGCGCAGTGCCCGCTGGTCCTCGCAGTCCCGCAGGGGTAAAAGCGTCCGTGGGCAGCTCCTCTTATAGTCAGGGACTCCACAGTGAAGTTCGCCTCGAGCGGCTCTCGCGAAGCGGGGGCCGCGAGGAGTTGGTAAAATGCAGAAACAGAATCCACTTGGCCAGAAACAGGCAAGATAGCACTTTGTCCCTCGTTTGTCAGCAATGCAAGATATAAACAAATGTAAGTATCCAACCGGGTAGCATTGGCTGCACGGGAAGCAGGTAGAAGGCAGGAGATATAGGTGAGGTAAGTAGTTCATGTTGTTGAAGAACGGAAAGACAGCAAGCACAAGGATGAAGACTCTCATTTGCAGGTCAGTAGACAGGTGATTAGAAGCTGTGCGCCAACTCCAAGAGCTAGCCTGTTGTGCAGCGTAACTTACCGCCTTCAACTGTACAGGATGCACTAACAACGGACCTAGCAGCTGCTGACTTTCAGCGCCAACTTTCACTCCACCTGGATCGATGGAGAGCCACAAAAATTTCGGAGGGGGGGGGGGGGGCTGATTCTAACAACCATAGACAGAGTGGCTGTAAGAAGGGGTGAAAACATAACAAAAGCCTAATTGACAAGTAAATGGTCTTTTAAAGACCTGTTAACTACTCGGGTGCGGCTGCAAGTGTCAGCCCAGGCTGACACACACGACGGGGAGGGGGGGTGGCTGAAGCCCCGTGAGACCAATGGGTGTTGCGCGCCTGCATGCCACCTACCATCCTGGTTCCTTATGGTGGTTGCAGGATTTGTAGCAGGAGGTGCATCAGCACCACAAAATGGGGGCTACCATTGTTGGTCTTCATTAGTCCGTCTGTTCTCCAATGATTCATTTTCCAAAATGGCACTTTCCCTATGACGTTAGAGTTTGGCTGGGGACCAATACAGCATGTCTGTTTAAATATCCTACCCTCCTGATTCTGGACTTACTGTTCTCATACAAGAAGTGTGGAAGTGCTAGCCTGCTCTTTCTCACTCTCCTCACTTGTATTATGAAGCTGAAATAGTGGTGTATGCAATTTTGGGAATAGTTCTAAAATTTTAAGAAAGCAATGCCCACTTCTGAGGCAAAATGTGTGCAGAAGTCAAATTATTAGAACATCAGCAGTCATGAAGGGCCCAAATGAAAGCCACAACAGTGCCAGTAGGCAAGTCTGAAAATTAATGGGTATTTGTGCCTGACATGTGACTGTGTCAACTGCAGCTCTACTGACATTTTACCATCCCAGTCCTGCAGTCATCTGTTCTGCCTGCTGTAGACCTGCACATATGTGGCCTAATGGCTAGAACAGCCACCGCAAAGCTGGGGACCGGGTTTGAGTCTAGGCTGGGACGCTTACCATCCTATGAATTAAGCAAATCACTTAATCTCCCAGTGACTTACAAATTAATGTGTCCATCTGTAAGGCAACTGGTGCTCATGTAAAGCGCTAGAGAAGGAACCCGGTGCTTGGATATGCTGCAAGATTCCCTGCAGGCATTTTACCCCAAGCATATCACAGGTTCCACAACATGTGCATTAACCCTACCTCCCTCTGTCCCATTCACTTTTGGGTGGGTTTATACTACATCTTGAAGATAGTGATATTTTAGGCAAAAGTAGGGCACTCATGGTAATAGAAGGATTTTGAATAAATCCTTTTAGCATGAGCCGCCTTTGGGTGTTCACAAAAAGGTGTGTTATAAAGGTCTTCCTTATGTTAGAGGTATTTCTTGAATAGCGCATACAGAAGCAGCTCTAAGCACAAATGCGATACTAGGGAGTCAATATAGTTTTAGATTGACAATGCTTGGCCACAAATGTCACTCCCATTGTTTTCTGATTTAGCTTTCACAGACTTCTGCAGTGCACAATGCAAACCTATTACTTATAGATACAGGTTTCAAGAGAACATTATGACAGTGAACCTATACCTCAATGAGCAGTGAGAGGGGTAAACAAGAAGGCCTTTGATGGCTTCCTGAACAGCATCGGCAGACCTGAAATTGCACAAACGGACCCTTTCTACACATTTTTTTTCTTTCCCCATCCTAAATTACCCCTATATTTTTACTTCTGTTATTGTCTAGATCTATGCCTATTTCTACACAAGAAGCTTCTCACAGGATGCTTGGGGCCGCAGGGAAAAGGGCACCCCAAAAGAGTTCCAGTACTATCCCATGCCCTCCCTTTTTTAGGACTCACCTACTGAACAGTGCATGTGTTGCCTGCTGAGTGACCTATTGCCAGCTTGGAGTGAGCTTCGAGCTTGCCTTTTTGCTTACCATTGGTTGCCTTTAATGCCATTCTAATTTGCTTGCTTCTTATTTGTTAACTTGAATGGGTTTTTCTTCCATTTTGTGTTTGTCACTCCCTTGGAGCATAGACTACCTGTATCCCTCCACTGCTCACTTTTCAGGAGCTCCTTTTTAGGTCTCGCCTATGCAGCGCATGCACGCAGCGCCATGCGCTGCATAGGAAAAAGACCTTTAGTAATTGACACAGCTTTGCAGGCCAAAACGTGTACCCGTTGCATTGCTTCCAATGGCAATGCATGCACGTTTGGTGATTCACTTGCGAGAGCGAGCTTTTTCACCATGTGCTGCTCGCTCCTGCAAGGGAATCCAGCTTAGGCCCCCTCCTCTTTCCCCTCCCCCTGCTGCCGCTTTCACTTTTGCAAACGCTTTTTATTACTTTTAGCACAAGGCGCAAGTGCGCGCATGCTTTAAATTCCTTTCCCACCATTCGCCCTACCTACATTTATTTTTCCTCCTGCCCCAGTCATCCCTTCCCCCTGTTTGTCACTCCTGGGACCTTGCCCCTGGGACGTCTGTGCCACCACCGATGTACTGAGGGGCGAATTGTTTCTCTTTGATTTGTGCTGCTTCATAGCTTCTCAGTAAGCAATTTGTTCACCTTTATTTTCTGTCACCCTCCGCGCCCGTTACTTTACAGCTCATTTGTGCTCGGTCCAACCAGGGCTCCCAGGTGAACAGCGTAAAACGGCTGTGTACATGTCTTTCCGCCAATTTAAATGTGCTTGCACAAGATGGTTTTTGTAAAAGACGGAAGCAGACGAGCACTGTTTGTCTTATAGTGTAACGGAAGTGATTCATGCCATCAGAGCAGCTAGCCCATGGCAGATTCGGCTATGTCTTTGTTTAGTAATTTCACATCTGCATCAAGTTGCAATCATTTAGAAAATATTATCGGAACACAGACAATGTTGGAAGTATTCCCGCCACAGAGCCTGTGCTTGGTATCTGCTTCAGCTTCAAACGTTCAAAACAATAACATGATAATGTATTTGCACTATTCATAGCTGCAGGACATGATTTGGATCTGGATTTTTTAAGTGAATGTTTTTCACAGACTCATGTGAATGAACTGCCGAGAGTCTGGAACCTGCCTAGCTCGTCCACGGAAGAGTTTCACTTAGGTGTGACATTCCCATAATTTCAGCACGCCAACATGACATGCTCGTGCGTGTGAATTTAGAGAGGCGCAGTATCGCTTGTGCGTGTGACATTTAGAGAGGCGCAGTGTCGCTGACTCTGCAAAGCACGTCTTATTATTAATTATATCTGAAATGATCCAGTTTCTACGTCCTGCATAAATCATAGCAGTGATGCACTGCCATCAGCTGTAGGAGTGTTGTGCATGGCTCACCCTATAAACGTACAATCAAGCACATCTACATGCAAGTAAACTGCAGTGACATGAATATTCGGCCCTTCTCCATGGAGGGGCCGCAGCCTGGGGTTTCATTTTAGATTTGCAAACCTTGCCTCCACTTCTGCCAAAATCCAGTCCTTTCATCAGCATGGAATCTTCTTTTAGCAGGCGAATATTTTGCTTTCTAGAGTTGCATCTTCACCCTCTGACATGTGTCACTTTCAAAGCCCTAATGTTCAGTTAGTGATCTAAATACAAACCCAAGTTTGTTTCTAGTGACACGCATGGGGCCACATGGTGGTTATTTTATTTTACAGTACTGGTGAAGAGCCACTTCCAAAGTCCATCATTTAACATCCACCCCTGCCCTTTATGCATCTATTTGCCCATTCATTCACTCGCCCCTTCACACTTGCATCCATCTATGTGTGAAGCCACCCCTATGCACCCACCCACCGCTGTATGCAGGCACGTCCATCCAACCATATATTCATCCAAGTATACACCTATAAATGTATCCATGCATCCATTCGCCCACGCCCAACCATGTACACACCCATTCACACTTACATCCGTCCATGTATGCTGCCACCCGTACGCACCCTTTCACACTGGCACCCATCCATGTGTGCTGCCACCCCTACTCACCCATCCAACGCTGCATGCAGACACGCCCATCCAACCATATATTTATCCAAGTATACAACTATCAACTATAAACACATCCATTAATGCACCACATAAGTACTATGTGCATGTTCTCATACGTCTGTCGTTTGTCACCATATGTCCTAATGTGTGTGTGTATGCTTGCGTGCGTGCGTGCGTGTGTGTATGTGTGTGTGTCTAAAATAGGCTCGTCCTATCGCCTTTTCTACTGATTGTTTTATATAAAACATTTGCCTTACAGCTCCCAGGAGGCCACAGATTCAGTTTAGAATGAGATACAGCCTCGTCGTTCCTATTCTTACCCTTCACAAATGTAATAAAACCTTCATGAACACAAATACAGCAATAGTCATTAGTTTAAAGTTCTTTCAGGGTACACCATAACCCAAGGACCAGAAACCCACATCTCTAACCTCAAGGCTGCCTAGAAAACACGAGCAGCCCTGGCAAGTGCTGCCTCATACCAGTCTGCATGCAGTACAGAGTGAGAAAGACTAGTACGGAAGCCACTATAGCTCAAACAAGCAATGGCATAGCCAATAGGTCTCGCCTTTGGAACCTCATAAGTGTTTAGTTATCCAGCACAATATCCTTGGTGCAACAACATCAACTGTTGCTTGGCTAAACACTTAAAAGGTCCCAACGGCGAGACCTATCGGCTATGCCAATGCTTATTTCTTTTTGTTTTAGCACTCCAAGACAGTGCATGTGCTTTCCAGCTGTCTCCCCCCTGTTCTTATCCCCATCGCCACTTTCATGTTGCTCGTTCTCTTCCCCGTGCTTCTTTCTGGTCCTTCTTGTGATGTGGCTGCCCTTGTGTGCATCTCCACCAAGCATCATGTTGCACTCTCTATCATCTGTTTGCTTTCCTCACTCTCCAAGCTTCTTTCGCTCTGTGTTACTTTCACCCACAGCACTCCAGTTTGTGTTGTTTCCTACCCCTGCCTCCCATCTTGATTCTGTTCTCCATGTTACTCCATGTTGCTCCATGTTGCTTCCTCCCCACCATGGATCGGTAACTACAAAGAAAAGGGTTTTAACTTGTCAAAGGCTTTTTTTAATTATTTTTATTCTCTAACCATACTGCACAGTATTAGTGATGGTTTGCCACATGGATAGAAACCATTTCTCCCAAAGGCATAAACGATTGGCATTGCCAATGGTTCTTTGAATTTGGGAACGTTTACCAAATAAGCAGATTGAGATCTAAGTAGACCCGGAGACTGATACCAGGAAAACATTAGGCCATATAAGACCTCTGTCCAACATTTTAAATAGTCTTATAGCATAAGCATAGCTCTTTAAACAGGTACCTTTTTTGGACAGGTAGCTTCTTGAGCTCATTAGAAAATGCAGCTGATTTATTTATGCCCAGGTGCAGTCTAGCTACTGCCTTGTGTACCATCTGCTTTATCTGGACCAGATTTTTGTGCAACCCTGCCAGTAGGGAATTACGATGGTTTATCCTAGGGAGCAAAATGTCTTGAATCAGATCTTTCCTTGCTGATGCAGGAAATAAAGGAAGAATATTCTTAGTTAATGCACAAAAGGCGGGAGCCCATAGAGCACATGCTTTCAACATGTTCCACAAAAGACTGGTATGTGCATAGCATCACCGAACACCTTTGGCCACCTGTCCTGAGACAAGGAGCTATTTGCTCCAAAGACCACAATGTCTGGCTTACCAACATTAAGCAGCAAAGAATTAGCCGTCATCCATTTTGAAACTCATTTTAGGCAGTTTTTCTGAGATTATGTGCAGCCCTCCTTGGATTCATATCCAATCTAACAGTCAGCTGAGCCTCATATATGTGTGGAAATAAATTCCAAAACACTCTCTCAGGTGTGCCAGAAGGACCTTGCACAGATTGAAGAGAGTAAGGCTCTAATCAGAGCCCTGAGTGACCCCCGTCAGAATAGGGTTAGGGGGTAGATCAAAAATAGGTGAGGTTGACTGTTTGTGTCCGGCCTTATAAAACCATAGGAGACGGTACTGGATAACCCGGCTAATTCTAGGCTGTGCAATAAGCTTGAGCATGAGATGGTATCAAAAGCCACAGATAGATCTAACAACATCAGGGCCGCCATTCCATTTTCATCTAAGGTTGGCTTTAGCAAATACTGTATCCGTAAACTTGATTAAGCCATATCTAGTGGCATATGTGATTCCAGACATTGAGAAAGCTGGTTTGGTGCTGTGATCTTGTTCATTTTAGCGAATCAAGGAATCAGAGAGATTGGATGAAAATTTGCCACTACTTTTGGGTCAAGAGACGGTGTCTTGAGCAGCTAGGAAACAGTGGCTGCCTTCCCTTTCTCGGGCACAAGTCCAGAATGAAAGGAGGCAATGGGCGCACAATTCTATGCAGGAATAGGTTCTTCAACTAGAGCATAGATTGATCATGTGGGTTGTAATGTTCATTAATACTGAGGGTTTTTTGATCAGTTCTGAGTACAATCACCTCATTTTTTTCTGCTGAAATCATATGGCTATTTTTTTAAATTTAAATTTTTTATTGAAAGCATGTGGCTGTCATTTTTAGGTGGAGACCTTATTGTGTTGTATGCCTGAAGTAAAAAATAAAAAAGGAGTCATTGCACCAGCTTGCCAAGGCAAGACCTACTGGCTTACACATTGTTAGTTATAATTTCCTTGCAGTTCCGCTATTGGAATTTTCTATTACTTAGATTGCGTCCAATGCATAACTCTGTTTGCTTTAACCTGCTGTTTACAATAACTGTCACATGCAATTATGTCATCCACAACTGTCACATGTGAGCATTAGGCGTTTTGCTCTAAGCATTTAGTAACCTCTCAGTGCACAATACCTTATCAAAGGCTGCCATGATTATTCAATCGCGTTTACGTTTCATTTCTCCTTTACACATTTCACATGACAGTTGATGGCGCACAAGCAGTTTTAGAAGTTCTTTTATATATTCATCTACTTATGATAAGGAGCCTCAATTTAACTCAAATTTACCCAATTCTGATTCTTCAGCTGTTGTTTTGCTCTTCTGTTGATTACTTGTGTTCAAAGAACCTGGCTCTTCCCCTAGTATGGTTGTGGTATCTATTACTTGCGGCTGTCAGTGCTGGGATGCCCCTGGGTAGCTACGCGCTTAATACATGTCTTTTCATTTCATTTTTGGGTGATCATCAGTCAAAAATGTCATCTTCTTAAAGGTCTGTCTCCGAAAGATGATGGAAATATTGTTTGAATTTTTCTCCTCATACTCTGGTACTTTCTGACAAATTGTTGTCTTTCATGTTGTCATTTAAGTTTGTAGATCCATGATAGTTGACCCTTAAGTGTAGTCAAATTTCCAGAAGCCTCATTCGGTTCTGCTATTATCTTTGGCTCTTTGACTGTCACAGGTGGTATTCATTCTTGCCATATCATTTTGGAGATACAAGAGTAAGAATCTTTTGGTGCCAAGTGTAATTGAGGGCATCAGCCATGTGATGCCCATAGTACAAATGGCACCAAAGCAAATGGGTCGTTCGGCCACTGGTTGCATAGAAAAAGGCAGCAAAAACAACGGTACGGTGGAACTCTCACAGCCCTGGGCCGCAGTTCCGCTGCACCACCGGCACTGCTGATAACTTCACCCATGGCCAGCATTATGATGGTAGCATGGAGCCAGGCACGTTTTGAGGGCAACAAGAGGGGCTATGGATCCAGTGGAGGGATTCTACAGTGCTTAAGGGATTCTGAGCCTCTGATGGCTTAAAACAAGGGGTTGGTGGTTAGCAGAGGTGGTGTAGTGTAGTTCCTATATTCCCAATAGGCTCTGTGCATTGGAATTATATACAGTATAGATTTGACATAGGACGGTGGTCAGTATGTCTCTATCGAGTATATTAAACTTAATTGTGTGTGCCGACTAACTCAGAGGTCACTAGAAACGTTCTCGAATAAACAAGAAGGGATTAGTTTCTGACAACCGCATAAACATGACAACTTTGTTTCCCTCCGACTGGAACAAATATCTTCAGAGTCATGGAAACAATAGATAACTGTTTCACTCAGTCAATCGTGCATGCTTCGTTTCTACAGAGTTGCACAGAGATAGTAAGACGGGCTTGTCAATACAAGGGATATATTGAACAGTCTTCTTTCTCATGCAAGAGAGATGAACTGCTACAATCGTTAGACAGAATGCAAAGTATAACGCGTACAGCGAGAACAGTAATATAAAATAATACTGTAATAGTATTGTCTGTTGCTATGACATGTAAAAATACATACATAAATAACAAAGGATAAAATACTCAACTGGTGCTTCTAAAATACGCCTACCCCAATGTACCTAACCTAGGTCTAGTACAAGGGAAGAAGTAGGTGCTGCTTAGCATAAGTTTTAGTTCTGTCAAGAATTGCCAAAGGTTTCTCGAGGTTCTAATCAGCTCCATACCTTTAGAATGAAAGAGGTCGGTATCTCTGTCTCAGGACTCAATTTCCCAACACCCCGCAAGGGGAGTCAAAAACACTGGAGCTGGATTCTTGGCAGGAGGATGACAGCTTCTTTGTCAGTGCGTCAGCTGGAGAGTCGGCTTCCTTTGGCACTTGCTGTAGCGAGCTGCGTCGGGCAAGTAAGTAGTCGAACTGCACCGAACCACACCGTGCTTTGCTATAGCAAGTGAAGGTATATTTATACCTTGAGGGTGTTAAGGAATGCCAGCTTTGACGAAAAATCGGGCATATGAATATCATGGATGAACCCCTAAGGAATAGTTGTTCATGCATAATAATGAGTTTCTTGGAGAAATACATATCCAGGCTAGGGGAAGTCCCTTCTGCTTAAGAGTCGGGTTTTCCAATAAATCGTGGTGACGTAGATGAACGGATGGAAGTAGCCATGCCTGTATTTGAATAGCATGGGCTATGCCTAACTAAGGACTGGATTTCTATGCCTATATAAGGGCAATGCGAATTGTACCTATATAAGCGCATGAATCGGGAAATTCATTCGGAATCTATAATCGAACACAACACCCACTCTACTTTCTTATGTAGGACATTACTGATTTCTGAACATGTTACACATATCTAAAATGTAGCTACACATGAAGTGTGAAAAACCCACCCGAAATATATAAAAATGCATTTGAACTGGTTGTAAAAATATAAGATGCATTGCTGCTGAACGCAATTAAACCAATGTTTCATTCGAAGCATATATTTGCATTTTGAATGCTAAATGAATGAATCATGAAAATATACATTTATGAAATGGCTCGTAAATACAGAAAAAGGGCCGAAACCATTTCATGTCAGATTACATAAAACTGTTTGTATGTGGACAAGCTCAAATGTTGGCTCTTGGAATTATTCAAAGAATTATTGTTCTCTATGAATAGTTCTGCTTTAAGCAGATTACTGTGTGCCAAAAAATGAAAAATATAAATTTGAAGAAAAAAAATTAATCATAGGAAAAAGTTCTTTGTTTCTAAAAAATTAAGGTCAAATTCAAAGTCTCTCAAAGTCAAAGTCACTGTGTGCCAACTCAAAAGTCAGTGTTAGCGCTTGGAGAAAACATGACATCTTCTAAGTCTGTAAAAAAGTTGTCCATCATTGTGAGTGACAGTTGGATAACCTCGTTTAGAACCGCACATAGATGTGAAGCATCGCCTTCAGCATTGGTCGCAGTAGCGATGTTTAAATTGGATGTTACCTGTGTGCCTGAAGTTTCCTCTCGTAACTCAGCATCAGCATTTTGCATCTGTGAGATCCCAATGAATGCCGCCATCAGAATTGGTAGCCGCTGGGGACAACACTGCGCATGGGCCGTTACCGGGTCCAGCAAAGTATCAACATCCATTGGCATGACTGATGGGAGTGTTAGACAGATGTATAGCATGCATTCTTCTCTGAATAGCAAGCAGCGTAGAACAGATAAGATGCAATCTTGCCAGATTGGTCTGAATGACAGAAACCATGTGGTATTCAATTCTTGTAAACAATTTAATCCGAAAATTTGGACGATGCCCTCACAACACTTCATCTCCAATAGATCTCTCTCTATGGTGCTTAGAGTGGCGCTGGTGATTTGGCTTGCCATATCGTAGCTGCAGGAGCAAAAATAATATCCCTGCAACAAGTCCCAAAAGGAGAGGCAGTCCGCCAAACACAAAATGCACGAAGTTTAGAAATATTCCTAGGACTGCTTGAAAAGGTGCTAACAGTACGGAACATACGTTCTTAAATATATGTACAATACCGCTCATATCAGACATGTTTAAGATACGACTTAACATTTCCGAGAAATGTATAGAGCAGTTTGTAGTTAAGAGGGCATGTATCTCGGCAGAAGTCCTTGGCTGAAGTCAGTGGCACAGTGTTTTGCAAAAGAATGTAAGTGTTGTATTACTTGTATAGCGCCCGAATCACCCCACATGGGGTCTCTCCGGTACTTGTACAAATACAGCTGTGGAACCCGTCCTGGCTTTTTCCATGTGAGGCGCCCACTCCTGGCCACTCCCAAGGTGCAGCCAGGCATCCTAGCGCTGTTTGGGACATTGTGGAGATTAAGCAAGCTATTGCTGAGAGTTGCAGAGTGGGGCCCATGATTAGAATAGGCACAGAGGCGAGAATTATCAGGTCCGAGGAAATTGAGCCCAAGACCCGCTGCGGCAGGAATTGAACCCTGGTCCCGGGCCAGACCTCTGCATCATGGTCTGCCGCTCTAACCATTGAACCACACTTCTCCACTTTCATTCTGGCTTTCATTCTGCTTAAAGTATCAATTTGTATAGAAGAGATGTTCAGTGAAGGCTCTAACCATTGAGCCACACTTCTCCACTTTCATTCTGCTTAAAGTATCAATTTGTATAGAAGAGATGTTCAGTGAAGGCCATAAAGGCGACTCCTTGTCAGTCTTGGTTTTAGGAAACAATACTTGAATACAGTAAGTGACCCTTGCTGACACAGTTACTAGATATGGTATGCCTGGAAACATGCCACAGCAGCCGTGATCATTCAACATAAGGTAACTCCCATTCGAGAGCTGTCCAAAAATTGGATCAATCACTGCAGCTGGTGAACCTTGCACGTGGCAGGATAAATTGTTAGAGGAACCATCTCAGACCGTGGGTACGTTTATACCGTGACAAAGGAGAGAACTGCTTAGTGCGTTTTCACAGTTTTCCCACTAAGAAATACTTCACGTCCCCCACTCCAGCAACTATGTGTGCACGGTATTTCCCAGGATGTTTTGATGTATTCTTTACCCAACCTTTCATATGTGCCTTCTGGTATGTGTTTTAGGCAATATTGAAAGTGGAAAATTGTAACAGGCAGAGTGATTGTTCCATGTATTATCCATTCAGTAGCTGGTTTCTCTGCTACAGTAAATAGCAATCTTTCCAGTTTTTCAATGCTCAGCACCGTACAGTCTGCTCCCCTCTGTGCCAGTTTTATCTGTTTATCAGTGAGATTGAATTCTGAAAACAGTGACGTAGTATTGATTAAATGCCAAGGCATTTTAGCCTGAACAAAGGTTTTGCAACGTCCAGCCTGTTAGTAAGCATGGGCTGAAAATTCGTTCCGCTCGCGGAATTTGCGGATTTTCCGCGATTTCGCGATCCGCGAATCCCGCGAAATCGGGGTAAAATCCGCGAATCAGCGGGGACGTATTTTCAGCCAAGCACTTACAGGGTTACAGCAGCAGGTGCAAAAGTTGAAGCTAATTTTTTGTAACCTTTTACAAAAGGGTTACAAAGAAATTAACTTCAACTTGGGCACCTGCTGCTGTCAGCCCGTAAGTGCTTCTTGGCGCCTCGTTGCCTACTTGCAACTATTCTCTGACCCTGCTCTGACCCTTGAAGCAGGGTCAGAGAATAGTTACAAGTAGGCAATGAGGCGCCTGTCACGAAAATTAAACCCCAACAGGAAGCACTGACAGATATAAAAATAAGCATTTGCAATGCAAAAGGTCTCGCATTAGGAAAGTTTGAGCTATTGGTCATGTAAATGACAATTTTTTTAATTTATGTGATGGTTTTGAAAATAGCTAAATTAATAGCTTTGCCATTTAAAATGCCAATAGTTATAACTTTCGCAAATGTGACACATATAGCATTTGTAATGCAACATGTTTTGTATTTACGTGACTTAGATGTATTGATTTTACAAATTACAATGGCTTTTAATTTTTTTAAATAATTAATACTTAAATAAAAGTGATTTTAATTTATAATGGCAATAGCTTAAACTTTTGTAAATAACTTTTGTGAAGATTATGTTCAGTGTATTTTATTGTGACGAAAATCCAAGAACAAAAGTGAAATATTAACATCTTTTTGTGACATTTGTAATAAAGCTTGAAACATTGAGAGAACATATTTGAACCAGTTGTTGTTGAATGGTTGCGCAAATTGATGCTGGGGTGGCACTGAGTGGTGCTGTGGTGGTGCTGAGTAGTGCTGTGGTGATGCTGAGTGGTGCTGTGGTGGTGCTGAGTGATACTGGGATAGTGCTGAGTGATGCTGGGGTGGTGCTGAGTAGTGCTGTGGTGGTGCTGAGTGATGCTGTGGTGGTGCTGAGTGATGCTGTGGTGGTGCTGTGGTGGAGCTGAGTGATAATGTGGTGGTGCTGTGTGATGCTGTGGTGGTGCTGAGTGATGCTGTAGTGGCGCTGAGTGGTGCTGTGGTGGTGCTGATTGGTGCTGTGGTGGTGCTGAGTGATGCTGTAGTGGTGCTGAGTGAAGGTGTGGTGGTGCTGAGTGGTGCTGTAGTGGTGCTGTGTGATAATGTGGTGGCGCTGAGTGATGCTGTGGTGGCGCTGAGTGATGCTGTGGTGGTGCTGAGTGGTGCTGTGGTGGTGCTGAGTGGTGCTGTGGTGGTGCTGAGTGATGCTGTGGTGGTGCTGAGTGGTGCTGTGGTGGTGCTGAGTGATGCTGTGGTGGTGCTGAGTGATGATGTGGTGATGCAGAGGGCAGAAAGGCACAAAAAGCAGTCTAACAGAGGACAGAAGGGCAGAAAAACGGGTCAGCGGGTCAGCTCGCAGCCCTGCGGTTCCCACGCACAGGCAAACTACGTAGCGGGACCCGCGCAGTGGGTCCGGCAAGGAGATGGTTGGAGTCCGACGTTATCCCCGCACTGAAGCAAGGGCAGGCTCAGTCTATGGCTCCCAAAACGGCAAAACGGCAAACAGAAGATCCCAACGTTAAAGGTTGCAGCAGGTCCTTATCTGCTGAGGCGAGGGCGGGGCAGGCAGGGAGAGCGACACAGGTGTTGCGGGTCTCGACCTCACGCAGGGACTCCTGGTAGATCGAGTCCCTGCGGGTCAGCTTGCAGCCCTGCGGTTCCCACACACAGGCAAACAACGTAGCGGGACCCGCGCAGCGGGTCCGGCAAGGAGCTGGTTGGAGTCCGACGTTATCCCCGCACTGAAGCAAGGGCAGGCTCAGTCTATGGCTCTCAAAACGGCAAAACGGCAAACAGAAGGTCTTTACTAAAAACACTCCTACCTCTTCTAAAAAGAAGTGGAAAAATAGCAAACAAAATTCAAAAGAGAAGCGTTCTAAATCATGAGGTAGGTCTCCTCAAAAGGAGCCCTCTGAAAGGAGGTATAACCACAGGAATAGGGATAATTTGAGAAAACCTGATAGATATCAAGTCACTGAAACACGTTCCTCTCGTACGTTTCAGACTTTGTCACAGAAATACGAAAGAAGAGGACGGTCAGAAAACAAAGAAGAACGCCAAAGACGATCAACACGTTGAGAAAAGCAAGAAACCTCAATTCACCAAAAAGAAGGTAGCAGGTCTTTTAAATGACAATTTTTTTTATTTATGTGTTGGTTTTGAAAATAGCTAAATTAATAGCTTTGTCATTTACAATGCCAATAGTTATAACTTTCGCAAATGTGACACCTATAGCATTTGTAATGCAACATGTTTTGTATTTACGTGACTTAGATGTATTGATTTTACAAATTACAATGGCTTTTAATTTTTTTAAATAATTAATACTTAAATAAAAGTGATTTTAATATATAATGGCAATAGCTTAAACTTTTGTAAATAACTTTTGTGAAGATTATGTTCAGTGTATTTTATTGTGATGAAAATCCAAGAACAAAAGGGAAATATTAACATCTTTTTGTGACATTTGTAATAAAGTCTGAAACATTGAGAGAACATATTTGAACCAGTTGTTGTTGAATGGTTGCGCAGATTGATGCTGGGGTGGCGCTGAGTGGTGCTGTGGTGGTGCTGAGTGATGCTGTGGTGATGCTGAGTGGTGCTGTGGTTGTGCTGAGTGATACTGGGATGGTGCTGAGTGATGCTGGGGTGGTGCTGAGTAGTGCTGTGGTGGTGCTGAGTGATGCTGTGGTGGTGCTGAGTGATGCTGTGGTGGTGCTGAGTGGTGCTGTTGTGGTGCTGAGTGATAATGTGGTGGTGCTGTGTGATGCTGTGGTGGTGCTGAGTGATGCTGTGGTGGCGCTGAGTGGTGCTGTGGTGGCGCTGAGTGGTGCTGTGGTGGTGCTGATTGGTGCTGTGGTGGTGCTGAGTGATGCTGTGGTGGCGCTGAGTGATGCTGTGGTGGCTCTGAGTGGTGCTTTGGTGGTGCTTAGTGGTGCTGTGGTGGTGCTGAGCGATGCTCTGGTGGTGCTGAGTGGTGCTGTGGTGGTGCTGAGTGATGCTGTGGTGGTGCTGAGTGATGCTGTGGTGGTGCTGAGTGGTGCTGTGGTGATGCTGAGTGATAATGTGGTGGTGCTGAGTGATGCTGTGGTGGTGCTGAGTGATGCTGTTGTGGCACTGAGTGGTGCTGTAGTGGTGCTGAGTGGTGCTGTGGTGGTGCCGAGTGATGCTGTGGTGGTGCTGAGTGATGCTGTGGTGGTGCTGGGGTAGCGCTGAGTGATGTGTGGTGATGCAGAGGGCAGAAAGGCACAAAAAGCAGTCTAACAAAGGGCAGAAGGGCACAAAAACGAGTCTAACAGAGGGCAGAAGGGCACAAAAACAAGGGAATAACAGAGGGCAGAAGGGCACAAAAAACGAGTCTAACAGAGGGCAGAAAGGACGAAAAACAAGGGAAATATGAGTCTAACAGAGGGCAGAAGGGCACAAAAAACAAGTCTAACAGGGGGCAGAAGGGCAGAAAAACAAGAGAAAAACGAGTCTAATAGAGAGCAGAAGGGCAGAAAAACAAGGGAAAAACGAGTCTAACAGAGGGCAGAAGGGCACAAAAAACGAGTCCAACAGGGGGCAGAATGAATCCCGCCCTGCGTGTTTGTCCACAAAGATGCCACCTTTTTGTGCAATACCTCTACTCAACTTGATTACTTTCTACTTCTAATCAGTAAGTGCTCCCTCATTGGCTAAATGTATACGGGCAGATTTACAATAACTGGCGCATCCCCTGGGATGAGCCAGTTATTGTGCACCGCAGCTCCGCCACCCATGGTGCGCCCCATTTACAATGCAGCGCACCATGTGGTAAAAACGGCAGAGATGCATCACGCATCTGTGCTGTGAAAGCAGCGCATTGCTGGAGCTGTGTCGCAAGCGCAACGCAGCTCTAGCACTGCTCTGAGGGGCCCTATCTCTCCAATGCTGCGTCACGCCTTGCGCCTGCTTCAAGCAGGCGCAGGGTTTTGACGCAGCATTGGCCTAAAAGTGACTGAGTGAAATCTTGTAGATTTCGCTCAGCCACTTTTAGGAGGCGTTCCTGCGCAGGAACGCCCTCCCCTGCGCCGGAACGCCTCCTGATGGCGCAGGGCTTTACAACGTGACGCATCTCTCAGATGCGTCACGTTGTTAATACCCAGCACCATGGTGCATCTTTTGTGCTGCCTCTGCGTCACAAAAGTGACGCAACTGCAGCGCAAAAGAGGCGCAATCGGCTTGTAAATCTGCCCCATAGTGCTTTTACTACACTGTAGCTGCGTAAAGGGCCAGAAGATGTGTCTCCAGTGACCATGTGTGCCTGTGCCTGTGTTACAGGCACACATGGTCACTGGAGACACATCTTCTGGCCCTTTACGCAACTGCAGTGTAGTAAAAGCACTATATATTTACCCAATGAGGGAGCACTTACTGAATTAGCCAGTGCAAATCGCAAAAAAATCTGCGATTTTGCGGGAAAATTTGCGAATTTGTTGATTTTTTTCCGATTTCGTGGGAAATCCGCGAATTTGCGGAACGCGAATTCGCAAATTTCGCCCATGCTTACCTGTTAATATGAAAGAACGTAGTTGCGACTGACCATGTTGCAACATGACCACGTCCTGTTCCATGATATCTGTGGCAGAAGACACTATGCTGTCCAATGAATATATCCTGGACCACAGAGTCGTTAACCTATTGTCAACCACAAAGAGAGTTTTCTCTAAATTAATACGATCAATTTCTCGTATTCTTTCTGCAGTCTCTACTTGCGTAATCTCCTTACTTCATTATAAACAACATAGATACCGGCATATATAAAACATTTATGACACAGTTTTCTAGGTCCTAGGAAGAATTCCCTAAGATCAGCGCCATCTTGAAGTAAAGATAAGTGTTGCTTTACATCCTTAAGTGTAGATCTTTGTAGACAATCGAGAAAGAGCTTCCCTACACTGTATGTTGTTACTATTCCTGGATGCTGGCTTTGAACACATCTTGGGTCTGTCCTATTGAGTGTGAAACCCTGTGTTTTGTTCAGGAATCTATCTTGACAGTTGTTTGTGTCTGTTGGCCAGATCAACCATTTTTTCCAATCTAGGTCTGTTCTGTTGTGATGCAAAATAGTATGTACGTCGACCTCCCCCTCTGAAGTGCTCTTACTATCAGGTGTAGATGTAGGTATGGATGGATTGTTCAGGTCTTTTATCTTGGCTAACCCAAGGCAAGACGTCTGTTGGACAGTGTCATTCAAAAACATACTTTACTCAGGGGTGATGCAGACTCTAAACATATCTTCTACCCCCTGCACTTGCCAATCTTTTGTACCCCAGACAGTTTTTGTCTCAATGTCTTTCCAAAAGTCGAAACCTAGTCCAGATAGTTGGGCATAAAAAGCTGTAGAATAAATCTGTTTTGTATTGGTCAACGTACTTTTCTTTCCTGTTTTGTTCACATTTTTAAAGTGAAATGATTCAGCATTTGATACATTGAACCCTAAAAAGTATGGAAACTTATTGGCAAAAGTTTTTGAGTTACCCTTTGGTGGAGTAGGACAATGTTCCCATTGGTTATACATTAATACATTTCTAGGATTTGCAGATTTGTTTAAGAAATGATGACCATAATGATTATAACAATACTTTTGTTCATAGTCTGATGAACCTTTAAATATTCATTATTTGTGAATACTGCAGACATTTCTAAGTCTGACATCATATTATTAACAGTCCGAATCATCAGAAAAGGTACTAGATGAAACAAAGTCATCTAATGAAATCTTGAATGGTGTGGAATCCTCAACAGCTCCGACGGGCCAAAAATGTCATAATCAGTTCTGTCCCAAGCTATACCCCCAGGTATAGGAATGGCTGTTATGTTCACTGATGACAAGTCTCTTTGTTCACAATGAGACGATTGATGTGACTTGAGTAGTAAGTTGATGTTCTTACTTGCTGTGTCCATTTTGACATACCTTCCATTTATCAGCATTCCCAGTGTTATTACCAGAGTCAACCAAAGTAGAAGAAAAAGCACACCCAACACAATCAAAAGTACAATCCATGGTGAAACCAGATAAGTCTTTTCCAGGTTATGAAAAAGGTCTGTTGCTTGTTCTTTGAAAGTTCTTTTTGCTGGCGTTGTTTCAGGTTCGCTGGGATCCTCAGAAAACGTATTAAAGTTAATGAAGTAGCCGGAGGCAGTTCTGTCAATTGTTGGGATTGCATCAGGATTTGTTGAAATTGCTGAAACCACTTAATCACTTGTTACTTCATTGTAGACAGGTGTTAGTTGAAGAACTGTTATTTGGGTTTCAGGAGGGACAAGTTCCATAGCTTTATTGCATTGCTCTTCATTTCGCACTGTAGATTCCTCAAAGGTGATGAGTCACTCAGTTTGAACCTCTTGGATAGTAGCTAGATTAGGTCGTCTGTACTTAGTCGGACTCCACTTGGCCTACTGCTTAGTATCGGCCACATGATGTGGTTTGACCAGGTCGGTTGACACAAACCTGTTCTCCTTTTTTCCAGTAAGGGGCGGCAGTAATACTGTTCTTGATCCATGGATTCCTAGGTCATGTACTGGTTGTCTGAAAGAAGACTCAAATTCCTTCTTGGCCGTGATTTTTTCTCTGACTAGATCACCAAGGTTTGGTTCCCAGACAGGTCTTGCTGGGACGGTCGGTTTTTCTTTAGTGGTGGTTGGCTTCAGGAACATGTTGCTTTGTTTCGTTCTTAATTCATTTAAGTCCTGTAAAACAATTAAACGGTCTTTGATATCAACTGTTTTTTGGTCTACCACTGAAGTCTGACAATCAAGGTCCTCTATTAATATTCCGGTCCCAAAAAGGACTTCATATGGAGTGATACCCCCTAGAAAACTTCTTGGCATATTGTTCAGACTACGTTGGACACCTATTGGATGCTTGACCCACCCGTCACCCTAGTCTAATACCCTAGCTGTTATAGATTGCTTTATGTCCCGGTTTTTTCTCTCCACAACCTAATTTCCCTCCGGATGGAATGGACTAGAGTACTGCAATACAACGCCCAAACTGGCCATGGCCTCCTTGTAAGCTCGAGAGCTAAACGCAGGACCCTTATCAGACTGTAGCGTGCCAACTGTGTATGTGCCGATAAAGACTCACAAATCTTTTATAACAGTTCGAGCGTCAGCCAAGCGCTGAGGCCACATCCAAATGAACCTTGAGCACGATATATTTGTAATTACCATCCCTCTGTAAGGGACCGCAGTGGTCCAGGTATACGCAAGCTAATGGTTTATCTGAGATTAACAGGAGTGTCTGCGCAGGACATTTCACAGTAGAGACTGTCATCTTTTGGCATATTTCACATTCCAAAACATAGTTTCTAGTTTGTTTCCTCATGTGCGGTCACCTGTATCGCTGTTTTAATAATGACACTGTGGCGGAAACACCTGCATGTGTAGAGGCAAACCCTTCATGTGCTGCTACGATTAGTCCTAATCTATGTTCCATGTTTGGAATTACCCTATCCCCCACTCCAGGGATTCGAGCAAATGGAACATTATTTGCATTAGTTATATATGAGTATTTGAGTGGAAACCCTTTAGGTAATATTTTTCCGCTGTCATTTGTTTCCTGTATCCAAACCAGACAATACATATCGTCTAATATTGGATTACAGACATCTAAATTCTTGTTGCAAAACATTTGCTGTGCAAAATGCACACAGTACAGCATTAATGAATAACACTGTGCGTAAAAAATATAAAACCACATTAGATATTTCTAATGGTTTCTTCTGTCAAAACATTGCACCAAAAAGTAGGTGTTTGACTACTTTCTCGATTATGGGGACACAGCATCACTTCTGTTGTCCCCCCCAGGGATTCAAGAATAGTCCTGTGTTATTTTCAGCAAGGGTAACAGAGTTACTACAAACTTATGATGATGAAGCATCATCATATATGGATGACATCTATCTGACATATGATGACTTGGATAGGCTCTTGAATAGGGTGAATACAATTATACTTGGATTCGCCTCTGAGGGTTACAAATTCAATTTAAAAGAATCTCGAATTGCCCATTCAAATGTCCTTTTTCTAGGAGATGAACTTTCAAGTGAAGTCAAAAGCCTGGCAGCAAACTTTCTAAAGAAATGTGCACTGCTCCAACCTCCAAAAACACTGAAAAACTTACAGTCGATTCTAGGATTCTTAAATTTTGGAAGAACTTACATTCTGAACTACGCAGAGAGGGTTAAACCTCTTTATTTATGAATTTTTAAAAGCTGATTTTAAAACAGTAAATTGGACACAAAACACACAGAAATGTTGCGTTCACTACAGACATGTTTGCAACACAACATTTGAAAACACGCGTAAACGTACGCAACTTAATGATCTGAATCATTCCGGGTCAATGTGGATTCACATACTTAACTTTTAACGAAGGTGAAAAAGTACCAATAGCTTACAAATCACACTTGTACACACAAGCAGAAATGAAATTCACTTCTACAGAAAAAATTGTGACAGTGGTTCAGACTGCTGCAGCAAAAGAAAGAGCCCTACCACAGGGGAAACGCATTATGGTTGTAACTCCTGTATCTGCCTTAGAAGTAGTGAGAAAAAGCGAGCATTCCAAATGCTAAAGCTTTACATCGACGATGGATACAATGGGTTAATTCTCTTGCTGCAACTGATGTTGAATATGTTTTTGATCCATATTTAAAAACACAAGCATTTCTACAATACGAACATGAATGTCCTATGCCTACTGAAATTCTTCCTCTTGATCGGTATGAATGTATAATTTATACTGAGGGATCAGCTCAGCCCGCTACAGAGGGTAAACAAGCCTATAGTGTGGCGTGCACGATCGTTAAAGGTCGCTGGAGCGATGGCAAATTCCGACCAATGGTCACAAAAACTCAGTCTCTAGGAGATTGTACAGCTCAGCGAACTGAACTACAAGCATTCAATATGGCACTTGAAAACACGGATCGCGAATTCCCCACACTCATAATGTGCAACTCATATTATTGTGTTCAATCTTACAATGAATACTTGCAAAACTGGATTCAAAACGGTTACAAAGATGCAAAAGATGGCACAATCAAGCATAAACTGCTTTGGGAACAAGTTGTTCAGTTACGACAAGGACTACAAAAGGCTCACGTGATACATACACTGAGTCATCAACTTGATGGCGTTCACGTTGCAGGGAATTCATTGGCTGATGAAGCCGCGAAGGCAGCTGTGCAAACGGCTTCCGTACATGCAATCACTCGTTCAAAAACTAAAATAGACAGTGAAATAATGCTGGCTGTCAATGCTTCTAGCAAAGAAAGCGGAAAAACATTACCTAAAGGGTTTCCACTCAAATACTCATATATAACTAATGCAAATAATGTTCCATTTGCTCGAATCCCTGGAGTGCGGGATAGGGTAATTCCAAACATGGAACATAGATTAGGACTAATCGTAGCAGCTCAGGAAGGGCTTGCCTCTGCACATGCAGGTGTTTCCGCCACAGTGTCATTATTAAAACAGCGATACAGGTGGCCGCACATGAGGAAACAAACTAAAAACTATTAATAATGGAAACAACACCGAAAGCCTGTGTGAGTATTTGAATGGAAACCCTTTAGGTAATGTTTTTCCGCTGTCATTTGTTTCCTGTATCCAAACCAGACAATACATATCGTCTAATATTGGATTACAGACATCTAAATTCTTGTTGCAAAACATTTGCTGTGCAAAATGCACACAGTACAGCATTAATGAATAACATTGTGCGTAAAAAATATAAAACCACATTAGATATTTCTAACGGTTTCTTCCGTCAAAACATCGCACCGAAAAGTAGGTATTTGACCACTTTCTCGATTATGGCGACACAGCGTCAAGGCGCAGCTCCACCGGGTTCGGTGTTGTTGCCATTATTCGACATTTTGTTGACTGAACGTTTGCAGAGCAAGTTTCAAGGAAACAAAGATAAGGTGAACAATATTTTAGAACACTGTATCCTTCAACGTTGAACAAATCAAAAACTAATACATAGGGTTTTCGTCCTACTCAGCTATGGCGGATATTATCCTTTTACCCACTCCAGATGTCTTTTGGAGTATTTACGGGAAAAAGGGTCTCTGAGAAAAGCACGACTGAGTTACTTTAGTATCTAGCATTACATTAGTGTCTTATCAAACCGTTGGGCGTCATGTAGGGTAGTTCCTATATTCCCAATAGGCTCTGCGCATTGGAATAATATACACTATAGATTTGACATAGTACTGCGGTCAGTATGTCTCTATCGAGTATATTAAACTGAATTGTGTGTGCCGACTAACTCAGAGGTCACTAGAAACTTTTTTGAATAAACAAGAAGGATTAGTTTCTGACAACCGCATAAACATGACAACTTTGTTTCCCTAGGACTGGAACAAAAATCCTCAGTCAATCGTGCATGCTTCAAGTGCCGTCAGCATCCGTCGGCACTTGAGGTAGCGAGCTGCGTCGGGCAAGTAGGTAGTTGAACTGCAACGAACCACACCGTGCTTTGCTATAGCAAGTGAAGGAATATTTATACCTTGAAGGTGTTTAGGAATGCCAGCTTTTACGTAAAGTCGGACATATGAACGTCACGGATGAACCCCTAAGGAATAGTTGTTCATGCATAATAATGAATTTCTTGGAGAAATCAATATCCAGGCTAGGGGAAGTCCCTTCTGCTTAAGAGTCTGGTTTTCCAAGAAATCGTAGTGACGTAGATGAACGGATGGAAGTAGCCATGCCTGTTTTTGGGTAGCACGGGCTATGCCTAAATGAGGACTGGATTTCTATGCCCATATAAGGGCAACGCAAATTGTACCTATATCAGGGCATGAATCGGGAAATTAATTCGGAATCTGTAATCGAACACAACAGTGGTTGGATGAGGAAAGGATGATATTCAGGGCTGGGTGACAGGCTCTAATCGCTTATAGAGGTGGCAACAGGGAGTGCAGTGGCTTGCCGGGTGGGAGTGAGGGTCTGTGAAGGCAAACTGAGTTTGTGAGATTTGGGTGAGGTAATGTGTGGGACAGATAAGAGCTTCTCAGTAAATAATCTCTCAAGATCAATAAGAGTCTCTTGGTAAGTCCTGTTGATAGCAGTGGGTACTTTATCAAAGGCTGAAGTTAGCTTAACAATGTCTGTGGAAATGTGGAAGCCATTGGAGGCATTTGACAATCTTCGAGTGTAATGCAAAGCTATTAGTACAGTGGGTCTGAGGCACTGAGTGATGGCTGGATGTGAGTGTTTTGGGATGTGTAGAGGATCTCTAAGAGTGGCTGAGGATAGATTTGTGTTGGATGAGGACTAGCCTGAGATATTTTGGGGTTAGCTGAGGATCTTTAAGGGTGGGTTGACGGCCTCAGAGCTACACAATGTCCTGTGATGGCCGGTGGAGGTACTGTGAGGGCCAGTTAAGAGCCTGAAAGCCTGTGATGACAAGCTGAAGGCCCTTTTTATGTCTGCTGAGGTTGAATAAGTGTAGGCTGAGGCACGTAGACGTTTAAATGACTTGATGCATGGTGAGGGGCATTGAGGAAAGAAGACTTCTGTAGGATGACAGAGGCCCATTCAGCTGACCTCTGTACCAGCCTTGGTTGCAGACGCCTGCTCCACCATCCATCCTCCTTCATATACTCAAGTGGCAGCATAAACACAGAGGAGGCCTGTACTATGACCTTCTCTTTGGGGCAGAAACTGTCTCCAAACCTAGCTTTCTACTGCCTGTACGTGGCCGCATGGTGTTGCGCACTTAATTGCTGCCTCCTGTGCTTTACCTATTTTGTCAGAGCAACGCTTGACCTATGGCTACCTCTGTTGTACCTGCTCGAGTTTGAAAGAAAGCTTGTGCTGCTGTGTTCCTTGCTGTACCCATTATCCCTATGTTACTGAAGCGTCAACTGCTTCGAACCATGCTGTTCCTGTTCAGTGTGTTTAAGGGAAGGCTGTGCTGCTGGTGCCTGTGATCAGGGGTGCTGGAAGTAGGTGTGAGGAAGTTGCTGCAGCATCCCCAGAAGCACTTGCTATGTTATGTTATATAAATGATAAAGCACACAGCCTCCCAGAAAAGTGGCGCCCTGGCGCTGATAACAGTCAAATGGAGAAGACCACAAGAAAAGGTAAAGAGACTTACAGTGAAGAGACAAGATGCAAGTAATTATTTAGGCTACAAATGGACAGTTTGAGAGAGTTTCAAAGTTTGGCTGCCAGTGTGCGGAAGGCGCGCCCCCCAGCCAGTGCTCTCCTTACCCTAGGAACAACTGCCAAGTGTTGGTCCATAGAACGAAGTTGGCTGGAGGGAATGTAGAGTGAGAGCAGGGTGGCCAGAATGCCGGGGGAAGAAGAGTTCAGGATCGTTTCATAAGCTTTATTTCGATAAAAGATATCTTGAAAGCTATGCAATCCAGAATAAAAAGTATACAATTAAACCAGAATAAATTTTTTTTTAAAATATACAATGTACAAAAGATCATTAAAGTAACAAAGTTCATTAAAAGTAGAAAACATTAAATAGTTAAAAAATTGCTTTTTCATTTATATAAAAGGGAGGAGGAAGTGCAAGTTATGGAAGACAAAGGTCACATGAGCATTTTAATATTTAGAAATTAGCTTTCAAATTTCTCGCTCTAATGCTCCATGGCCATCTAAGAAATGTTGCTAGGCCACAGGTAAAAAGATCCCGGGCGTCATATCTTAAGATACGCAATGCGGCTTGGTGGCTGCGGGTACCCAGCTCTTTACAAACTGGTTTTCACCAGCGCCCCCTTGGAACTTTGTAGGCTGGGCAAGTGAACATAAAGTGTGCGATTGACTCAGTGGTGGCCTCACAACTTGGACAAAAAGCTGGGGTTTGATAAGGAGGCTTACACTGGGTAGTCCGCTCTCTTGTGAGGAGTTTACCTACTCTAAACTCAAAATACAAAGCTCTATCGTATGGTTTTTGTATAATGTCTAGGTAGGGTTCAAGACGATGTGGTGCTTATGTTGCATAAACTCCTCTGTGAGCCTGCCTACTTTTGGGTTAAGGAGATCATTCTTGCTAACCCACAGCCAGCATGCCTTCTTGACTTCTGTCTTGGGTGGAGAAGTTCTGTTTAGCCAGGCATCTTTAAAGATTGTATAAAAGTTTTTTTATCCCTTTAAGCCAATAGATCTCGTGCCACCCATCCGTATCCATTATCTCCCTTAACCCCGCTGCATATTTTGATAATTCAGGTGTCCGCCACAAGCGAGCCCACAGCAAAAGTTGGCGAAGTCTTGCAGTGTCTCTAAGTGAGTGGCAGCCTAAATTGTATAGTAGGGGCTTGGTAGGTGTTCTCTGAGGGAGCATCATTAGATCTTTTAGGAATTTGTTTTCCGATCTAGAAGTTTGATCTGTGTTGGAGAAACCCCACAGTTCAGCACCATACAGTGCCAAACTTACTGCTCTGACCATATATATTGTAAGGGCGGGAGCGACTGGTCTGCTCGATGAAGAGCGAAGTTCTTTTAGTATTGCCCACACCACCCTTTTGTGATTCAAAAGCATTTTCTGCATGTGTGGTCTCCAGAGCATGGAATTGGAAATATGAATACCTCAGTAGTCGAAAGTAGTGTCCCACTCTAGTGGGACGCAGTTTAATGAGGGTGGGTTCCTAAATGATCTTGATGGATTTAGTGTTAGGAACTTTGTTTTCAGTGTATTGATGGTCAACCCTCTAATAGTGCAAAACCGTTGGAATCTATCCAGGAGAGTCTGCAGGCCCTTTGGGGTTTTTGAGATGAGGAGGGTGTTGTCAGCGAACAGGAGGGGGGAATTTTTTCGTCCGCCAGGGCTGGAGCATCAGATGGTATTCGCTGTCAGTATTCAACCACCCCATTCTTGTACAAAGAGAATAGGGTGGGGGCTAATACGCAGCCCTGGCGGACTCCCCTGTTCACTGGTATTCGTGCAGTTTTTTGCCCTTGTGCACCCCATCTCACTTGGGCATAATTGCCTTCATGGAGGCGAATTAGGATGTTCAAGATGTACCTAGGGACCCCCTGCTCTGCCAGGACCTGCCACAGGTGCTCACGGGGGACTAGGTTGAAGGCAGTCTTTAGGTCGATGAATGCGAGATAAAGACTGCCTTTGCCTATTTTGACCACCTTCCAGTATAAGAGGAGTAGCCTGAACACCTGTTCAATAGTCCCTGTTCCTGCCCTGAAGCCAGCTTGGTAGTCCGAAAGGACCCCATTTTCATCAGCCCATGTTAGGATCCTCTCCAGCAATACCCGGCAAACAACTTTTTGGATGGAATCGATCAAACATATTGGGCGGAAATTAGCGGGGTCGCCCCTGGCCCCCTTCTTGAAGATAGGTACAACCTCTGCTCCCTTCCAGGAGTCTGGAATAGGGCAGCCGTTGTCAATGGCATTAATTAAAGATGAAAAAAATGTTGCCCATTTAACAGGGTCTGCTTGGAGTTCCCCTGGGAGTCCGTCGTGCCCTGCTGCTTTTGCTGGGACTATTCGTCGAATGGCGGTTTCCACCTCCAATTCGGAGAAAGGGTATCTATTAGGTTCCCCAGAGGTGGCCCAGGGGTCAGTGGGTGGACCACCAAAGGTGGCTTCCTCTGCATCAGAGTAGAGGCTCAGAAAGTGGTCATACCAAGTTTTACTTGGAATGTTGTTGGTAATTATCTCGCAATCAGGGCGCGTCTTGTTCCTAAGTACAGTTCAGGATCTTAAATGCGATACAAAGGGACTTAAATTCCACACGTCTGGCCACCGGCAACCAGTGTAGTCGGCGAATGCCAGCAGAGGTAGAGCAAGTTTTCGGGAGGCCAAGAAGAGTTCTGGCCACTGCATTCTGTACCCTCTGTAATCTTTAAGATCTCTGACTTGTTGGTCCCCAAATAGAGCGAGCTGGCATAATCAAGTCTCGACAAAATGGCAGCCTGGATGATAACCTGCCGAGTGGACGGATCAAAGTAACTTAACAATGGTTTAAGCCCCGCAGAATACCAATACAGCTTCCCGTCACTTTCTTAGTTAGGGCCTGAAAGCTGAGAGCAGTGTCCACCCAAACACCTAGATTCTTTACCAGCTGTTTGGGGAGGGAGCACAGCTCAAGGTTGTGGGCCACCAATGCTCACTCCACAGCTCATCATCCCGCCCAACTAACAGGACTTAAGTCTTACTTGCGTTAATTTGCAGACAGTTGGTAGACATCCACTCAGCAATGGCCATAAGTTTGTTCCAGAAGGTGGAGGCATCCTGCGCTGAGTTGCCAGAGATTGCCACTACCAGCTGTGCATCGTCGGCATACAATACCAATGTCAGGCTTCTGCTCCTAGACACCGCTGCTAGAGGTTGAACATAAAGGTTGAACAGCGTAATACTCAATGCTGAGCCCTGTGTGGCATCCCTTCCCTTGTTGAATAGTATGATTCGAGAGCAAAAAGAGGCAGCTGACACCTGAAAGGTCCTCTCAGAGAGGAAGGAGGTGAACCAGTCAAGAGCACAACCCGAAATCCCCGCCTCCTCCAGCCGTTACAGCAGAATCCGGATGGGAGACCGTATCAAACGCGGCAGTGAGATCTAGTCAAATTAACGCCGACGTACGCGCCTCATCCAGTTCGGCCCTCAGATGTTCAGTCACTGCTAGGAGGGCTGATTCTGTGCTGTGGCCATAGGGAAAACCATTCTGAGAGATGTCTAAGATGTTGTAGTCTTCCAGGAAGAATGTCAGAATGGAATTGACATGGGACTCAGCAATCTTAGATATCCATGGCAAGAGAGATATTGGACGAAAATTCTCCAGTTTGGCTTGTTTGTAAATTACTTGTTCTGTCAGCTGGGGTTTGGACTGAGCGTTCTTGAGTCGGCTGTATCTTCATAAACGGCTTGCTTACACCTTCGTTTCTCTTTTTAAGGTTGAGCTTTAGCAGCAGTGCTCACGCGCTGCTCGCTCTGCAAAGCATGCAGTAGTAGAGTATGGGAGACAAGCTGCCCTCACTCTCCGCCCATATTTTTCATTGGTGTCTGTCTCTGTCCTTCGTAAATTATGAGGCTTGTTAATCTCACCTTTTCATGGACATGTCGTCATTTGTACCCTCCCATGGCCATTGGCCCCTTTATTTCAAGTGTTACACTGTACGGTATGTGTTATTTAGAGCACTATTATTTTCTGTGCCCCTGCCTGCACTCCTGGGCCTTCTTCCCCCTCCCCGCACTCCTGTTGTCCATACCTTCTCACACCCCCAGACCGCACTCCCATTGTCTGTGTCTTAACACCGCCTGCACTCCCGCTGTCTGTGCCTTCTCCCACCTCTGCCCCCACCTGCACTCCCGTTTCAAATGCAATAGGTTTCGCATAAATGTGAGTCCTATTGCCTTGCAAATGATTGTTGGGGCGCTGTTTTACCGTTGGAGAATCCTTAATATCACGTGTTGATTGGCTTATAATTCACCGTTTATAATTTGCTCTTTGACAAATGTTGGTGTCAAAAACACCCAGAGTTCAAGTGAGGAGCCTTTACCTTGAGCAAAAGGTAACCTCATTCATGGTTTCACGAGGCACGTCAACACACCGGATTAAGCCCCCGGGGAACCACCATGACAGGACAGGTCCACTGCCCATGCCGACTAACAGTTTCTTTGGTTGACTCCTCCCATGCCCCCACCTTACGTAGGAACATTAAAGGAAGACGATGCCCTTTTCACGGAAGAGGGGTTCACAATGAAGAAAGAGCGATTGTCCTAGGAGGAGAAAGGGGCCTGGAGCGGGAGGAGGGCCCGTGCATCGCCGCCCTGTCCCCGTGAGACCCTCTCGCCCAGGCTCCAATTCCACGGGCCCACCCATGGGCGGCGAGTACTCCCTTTTCTTCCCTCTCGCTGGCATTGCTCTTTTTGTTTCTTTGGTGTTTTTTTGAGCACCTCCATCTTCTTGCGCTAAAATCATTTCTGGGCCCTGCTACACGATTACAAGTGTTGGATTTTTTTGTTTTAGAAGAAGCAAACAGTGTTGAGAGGTTGAGGCGCTATAAGGAAAGCGAGGGTGTAGCTTTGGCTCAATCTCAAATTTACTGAATGTTCTGCACAAAATCTGTTTTCTGTATACAGTACCCTTTTATGACAGGAATGATTCGTAGACGTTGGAAGAGGTCTGTACCAAATGTATTAAAGGCAGTGGTCTTTACTAGAGCAATTTTGTGGTGCAAATTGTTTGTTGAATAGTGCACACCACACATTTTATTGCTTCAACACTTTTGTTGACAAGGGCACTGAGCCAAAAAGACAACATCTTCTATTTTACCCAGGATTACATGGTTTGAAACAGTGGGAACTCTGGGATTGCAGGTAGGTCTCCTGATTACGAAAAGTGTGCAACTTTGATTCTGAACCGCGCCTTCTCCAAGGTAATACAAAATAAGTCATCCAAAATCACTACTACCAACCAAGAACCTTCATCATTTAATGCACCAGGATGGGAGCCTTTGAACATTCAAAGTATTAAATGGTCACTATGTTATTTTTATTGGCGGGGGGTTTAGGGAGATGAAAAAACTGGGGGTTCTCTCCTATAGGCATGGCCACTGTAATTAAGGGTGTGGCTTAAATGGCTTAAGCTAAAAATCAGTGCTTAGCAAAGTGTGCTGCGTTTGCTGCTTCTGTTCATTCATTCAGATATACAACACAAGTAACATTACACCTACAACAAGCCAGGACTATTGGCTTCGTCAAACGTTCTAAGTTGCATAAGATAAATAAGCAACAAATATGTTATATAATATTGAAAATTGTTTTTTAGGTCGAGCATTCAAGACCTCTTGTATATACTTTAGTATATACTTATATGTTAGTAAATACTTATATGTGTATGTACTTTGTGGGCTCTGGAGATCAGCCCTAGGACTTGTCTGCTTCCACTTAGGGACATTTTACATTTACATTTACAACTGCCTCTATTTAACTGTCTTAACCCGTTCCGTGCTAGTGACGGAATCACTCCGTCACGAGCCACGGGCACGCTGTGCTCATGACGGAGTGGTTCCGACACATGTGGCATCAATTACCCGCCTGCGCGGGTGAATTAATGAGCAGGCGGGGCCGTGATAGAACAACTCCGTCATGAGCACGGCGCGCCCGTGGCTCGTGACGAAGTGGTTCCGTCACAAGCATAGTGGCGCTGCGGGACCCTCCCTCCCCCCCAGCGCCAAAGGCGAGAACAATTGCATTGCAAAGGCTTGTTTTATTTGGAGGTGGAGTAAATAAACTCCAAGCTTTCAGCTTCTATATAAATAATACCATTTAAGCAAGCCCTGTGAAAATGGTAAACTAGTTTGTGAGACTGAGTCCCCAATTGAGATTAAACCAGGGCCGGAAGCCACTGGAAACCCGGACAGACACACCCCGACACCTGACTGATTGACAGGCACATTATGTTGGAATAATGGTAGTAACACTCAAGACTGAAATGCTATAAAACTGAAGGAAGGTGGGGGAGGTACAGTTGTTGGATAGTGCTTAGTTTCTGTTAATGCTCTTTTGGTTAATACGTACTACAACCGTTGGCAATGCACATCATCACGGGATATCAACGGACCCCTACATGTGGTCCAACATGTGATTATGTATTATTGATGAATCCAAAATGTGTCTTATTCCACGAAATGTACGTATTGTGGAAGAGGTGTGGCGCTGTGGCGCTGTGGCCAGGGTGCCTGACTCTGGGCTACGGGGTTCACGGTTTTATCCCTGGTGCTAGCGGCAGGTTAGCCCAGCACCATGTGACTCTGGGCAATAGCTTGCTTAATGTTCCGGAGGGCCCCCAGCGCCGGGAGGTAGCTGCGCTCTTTACAAATACTGGTATTTCATTTATTGTGCAGACTGTACTGTGTTTACTGCTGAAAATGCAAATAAAATATATATATTTAAAACAAACACCAGGGCCGGAATTACAGGCGTTGTTTTAAGTCCAGGTTCCAGGATCTTCGCTTACAAATCTTGGTTCCAATAGGGCAGTTTTAGACCCGTCAGCCTTAGGGTGTTCTTCTCCCAAAATCTTTGCTTGCTTGGCTCCTATTTTGCTGAATTCTTTTTCTGGCCTTAGGACTGTCAGCACTTTACCACTGCCAACCAGTGCTAAAGTGCATGTGCTTCTCTCCTAAATCATTGCTTGATTGACTTAGCCACAATTGGCATATTTATTTTATCTATAAGTCCCTAGTAGAGTGCACTACATGTGGTCAGGACCTGTAAATTAAATGCTACGAGTGGGCCTGCAGCACTGATTGTACCACCCACACAAGTAGCACTTTAAACATGTCTCAGCCTGCCACGGCAGAGTCTATGTGTGCAGTTTACTTCACCTATCGGTTTAGTATTTTAAAGCCCTTGCCAAGCCTGAAGCTCCCCTTTTATTATAAAAGTCACCCCTACGTGGGCCCGAGCTAGTCCACAGAGTAGTGTGCTTTGTAATCAAAAGCTCAGACATGCATGTTTAATTTTTGCATGTCCTGATAGTGAAAAACACTCAAATTCGCTTTTCACAACTGTGAGCCCTACCCCTGTCATAGGTAAGATTTGGTAATTCCTTATTACAATTATAAGTTGTAATTCTTGATTAAGATGAGAAGATCTGCCATGTTTCATATCATTGGAATGGTGTTGATAAATTCTCTTTACTTGTAAAGCTGAATTTATCATTACCCTTTTAAAAATGCCACTTTTAGAAAGCTAGTTAATAAGTACAAGGGAACCCAAGAATCGATAAGGACCAAGGGTAATAAGTATTTTCAGGAACAAAGGTCCATGCAGTCAATAAATAGATAACAATGCTCTAGAGACAAAACTAATGTCCAGGAGTAATCAAAATAGGAAACGCAGTACACTTTTAATAGAACATATATTTTTATATATGTGGAAGATATGTATAATTAACAACACCTGTGGAATTTCCACAGGTGGTGTTAATTATACATAAGATGAGATGAGATGCATTCTTTTCACACCAATAAATCTAATCAGTTATGTATTTTGAAGTCCTGATGATGATCATGCATTAATCACGGATCGAAACTTCATTGACCTTAAACACACTGACCCCTTAAATATGTATATATAACATTTGGGTGCAATAGGTTCTCCTTGATGTAAATAAGTGACCCCCATTGTGGATACAACTGATGGTCATTTAATGTCTCATCCCTTTGTTTTCATGTCTTTAATACCAGTTGAGGATTATCCAAGTGGGGCTAATCTTCCACACACATATATGTTTGATTAAAAATGCGCTACATATCCATTTTTGATTACTCCTGGACATTATGCTTGTCTCCAGAACATTGTTATCTAATCATTGACTTAGGGAACTTTGTTCCTGAAAATACTTTAGAAAGCTGGCATTTTTCTGCTCTTAGCCCTGTGTGCCTGCAGCCTATCTCTGGACAACCACACACAAATACAGCTTAGGTGTGAATGAGTAACCATCTACATCCTAATGGGTCATCCTGGGCAGGACAGGAGGGAGGAGCTGACACAACTGAATAGGCTGTGACCTGTCCCAACACAAAGGGCTGCTTACCCCCATGGAGTGAGTCTGGAGCCAGAGCTGGGAGGGAGGACCTCTGTGCACTTTAAAGCCCCTCTTTGAAGTCACCCCCACTTCAAAGGTACAAGTGTGTAAGTACTGGGTCTCTGCCCCCACCAAATCAGTGCACCACTGGACTTGTGAAGAACTCTGCCTGAAGGAAGGAAAGCTGTGCTGCTAAAAGGACTGCCACTCTTCTGTGCTGCTGCTCTAGAGGAACTATTGTTCTGCTGCGCTGAAGTGTGGCTCACTGGTTAGAGGAGGCAGACCTGGAAGCAGAGGTCAGCCCGGGATCAGGGTTCAATTCCCGGCTCGGCGGGGTCTTGAGTCCTAAAATGTCCATGGACTCGACAATTCTCACTCCGGTGCCTACTCGATTCACGGGTTCACACTCTGCGACTTTGGGCAATAGCTTGCTTAATCGCCACAACGGCCCCTCCAGGACGGGTTCCCTAAGCAAGCGCTTAGGGACCGGTTGGTGATTTGCGCTATATAAATTCCTGTACATTTACATGTGCTGCAGGCTGCCTGGTACCCTATGCCCCACTGAGGAAGGACTGTACCCATCTCACTTGAATCCAGAGTGACTCCAAGGCCATGCTGGCTTACCCCCTTTTCTAAGTCTCAAGGACATCAACACATTTTCAAAAACATGCAGCAGCACCTGGACTTCGGTTGCTGCACGTTTTCCCATGCCAGGTGGTGCCAATCCAGTCTTGGGCCCTTGGTAGAGGGTATAAAGCGATTCAACTGCTAGAATCCATGCATTGATGATGTTGCAACCATTGGATCTTGTGCATCACTCTCAACACCGACGCATCGCCGCTTCTGCATGGACTGTGGCCATCACATCACTGATTGCATGGCGCATTACCTCCAGTTGCTGATGCATCTCTGACCTTGCGCGGTTCGATGATGACTCATTGACTCCTTGCTTCCAACTTCTCGACCCAAGTTCTGACACATCTCCCACTTTGCGTTGCCCGGCGCCGATGCATCACCTTTAATCCTGCAGTTCAACAACGAAGCATCGCCACTTTGCTTCCTGCATCTTGCACCATCGATGAAGCATCTTAGGTATTTTTTAGTGGGCCAAGGCTGGTCTACTGAACCATGCTCCATCACAGTTGGCCTGAACTTTTGGAGTTTCCCAGGTTTAGTGTGACCAGATATCCCCGGTTGGCTTTTTAAACTTTAAATTCATACATTTACATGTATTGTATTCTTTAAAAATTCATAACTCTGGTTATACTTATTAGATGTTTGTTGTTTTGGTCTTGGTTTGTTCATAAAAATATTAACCATTTTACTAAACTAGTGTGGAGTCTTTTTATGGTGTTTTTACTGTGTTACTGTTTGAAGTGTTGCATAGATAATTTATACATTGTCTCCTAGGATAAGCCTGACTTCTCTGTGCCAAGCTACCATAGGGTGAATAAAGGTTAATTTAGGGTGTGTATCTGACTTACCCTGACTAGGATTGTGATTCCTGCTTGGACAATGTTCAATCAGAAACTAATTTTCTAACATTGGTGATCAGCAGTGAGGATAGAACGTGTGTGTGTGTGCAGTGCCACACAGTGCCTTGGTATATTCTACTACTCCATATCTAGACCAATTTCAGTAAATTCTCCCTGATTAACACTTTTTAATTTTTCCACATTTTTCCTATTCCCATTTTTACTGTGTGTCTGTGACCTTACCTGTCAAGATGGAGTTTGAGCTGACCAACCTAGAGAGCTGCACTGTGGCCCAGCTCAAGGGATTCTGCCAGGAGAAGAGGTTGCTTGCCAAAGGGAGCACTACAAAAGTAGACCTCCAAAAGGCTTTGAGAGCATAAGCAGAGGCCCCTTGACTTACACAAGCAATGAGGAGGAAGGGCCAGAATCTGAGGAGGATGGTGGTGATGCTGAGTGATAATGTGGTGGTGCTGAGTGATGCTGTGGTGGTGCTCAGTGATGCTGTTGTGGCACTGAGTGGTGCTGTGGTGGTGCTGAGTGGTGCTGTGGTGGTGCTGAGTGATGCTGTGGTGGTGCTGGGGTAGCGCTGAGTGATGTGTGGTGATGCAGAGGGCAGAAAGGCACATAAAGCAGTCTAACAAAGGGCAGAAGGGCACAAAAACGAGTCTAACAGAGGGCAGAAGGGCACAAAAACAAGGGAATAACAGAGGGCAGAAGGGCACAAAAAACGAGTCTAACGGAGGGCAGAAGGGACGAAAAACAAGGGAAATATGAGTCTAACAGAGGGCAGAAGGGCACAAAAAACGAGTCTAACAGGGGGCAGAAGGGCAGAAAAACAAGAGAAAAACGAGTCTAATAGAGGGCAGAAGGGCAGAAAAACAAGGAAAAAACGAGTCTAACAGAGGGCAGAAGGGCACAAAAAACGAGTCTAACAGGGGGCAGAATGAATCCCGCCCTGCGTGTTTGTCCACAAAGATGCCACCTTTTTGTGCAATACCTCTACTCAACTTGAGTACTTTCTACTTCTAATCAGTAAGTGCTCCCTCATTGGCTAAATGTATAGGGGCAGAGTTACAATAACTGGCGCATCCCCAGGGATGAGCCAGTTATTGTGCGCCGCAGCTCCGCCACCCATGGTGCGCCCCATTTACAATGCAGCGCACCATGTGGTAAAAACGGCAGAGATGCGTCACGCATCTGTGCCGTGAAAGCAGCGCATTGCTGGAGCTGAGTCGCAAGCGCGACGCAGCTCCAGCACTCCTCTGAGGGGCCCTATCTCCCCAATGCTGCGTCAAGCCTTGCGCCTGCTTCAAGCAGGCGCAGGGTTTTGACGCAGCATTGGCCTAAAAGTGACTGAGTGAAATCTTGTAGATTTCGCTCAGCCACTTTTAGGAGGCGTTCCTGCGCAGGAACGCCCTCCCCTGTGCCGGAACGCCTCCTGATGGTGCAGGGCTTTACAACGTGACGCATCTCTCAGATGCGTCACGTTGTTAATACCCAGCACCATGGTGCATCTTTTGTGCTGCCTCTGCGTCACAAAAGTGACGCAACTGCGGTGCAAAAGAGGCGCAATCGGCTTGTAAATCTGCCCCATAGTGCTTTTACTACACTGTAGCTGCGTAAAGGGCCAGAAGATGTGTCCCCAGTGACCATGTGTGCCTGTGCCTGTGTTACAGGCACACATGGTCACTGGAGACACATCTTCTGGCCCTTTACGCAACTACAGTGTAGTAAAAGCACTATATATTTACCCAATGAGGGAGCACTTACTGAATTAGCCAGTGCAAATCGCAAAAAAATCTGCGATTTCGCGGGAAATCCGCGAATTCGCAAATTTCGCCCATGCTTACCTGTTAATATGAAAGAACGTAGTTGCGACTGACCATGTTGCAACATGACCACGTCCTGTTCCATGATATCTGTGGCAGAAGACACTATGCTGTCCAATTAATATATCCTGGACCACAGAGTCGTTAGCCTATTGTCAACCACAAAGAGAGTTTTCTCTAAATTAATACGATCAATTTCTCGTATTCTTTCTGCAGTCTCTACTTGCGTAATCTTCCTTACTTCATTATAAACAACATAGAAACCGGCATATATGAAACATTTATGACACAGTTTTCTAGGTCCTAGCAAGAATTCCCTAAGATCAGCGCCATCTTGAAGTAAAGATAAGTGTTGCTTTACATCCTTAAGTGTAGATCTTTGTAGCCAATCGAGAAAGAGCTTCCCTACAGTGTATGTTGTTACTATTCCTGGATGCTGGCTTTGAACACATCTTGGGTCTGTCCTATTGAGTGTGAAACCCTGTGTTTTGTTCAGGAATCTATCTTGACGGTTGTTTGTGTCTGTTGGCCAGATCAACCATTTTTTCCAATCTAGGTCTGTTCTGTTGTGATGCAAAATAGTATGTACGTCGACCTCCCCCTCTGAAGTGCTCTTACTATCAGGTGTAGATGTAGGTATGGGTGGATTGTTCAGGTCTTTTATCTTGGCTAACCCAAGGCAAGACGTCTGTTGGACAATGTCATTCAAAAACATACTTTACTCAGGGGTGATGCAGACTCTAAACATATCTTCTACCCCCTGCACTTACCAATCTTTTGTACCCCAGACAGTTTTTGTCTCAATGTCTTTCCAAAAGTCGAAACCTAGTCCAGATAGTTGGGCATAAAAAGCTGTAGAATAAATCTGTTTTGTATTGGTCAACGTACTTTTCATTCCTGTTTTGTTCACATTTTTAAAGTGAAATGATTCAGCATTTGATACATTGAACCCTGAAAATTACGGAAACTTATTGGCAAAAGTTTTTGAGTTACCCTTTGGTGGAGTAGGACAATGTTCCCATTGGTTATACATTAATACATTTCTAGGATTTGCAGATTTGTTTAAGAAATGATGACCATAATGATTATAACAATACTTTTGTTCATAGTCTGATGAACCTTTAAATATTCATTATTTGTGAATACTGCAGACATTTCTAAGTCTGACATCATATTATTAACAGTCTCCAAGTCCGAATCATCAGAAAAGGTACTAGATGAAACAAAGTCACCTAATGAAATCTTGAATGGTGTGGAATCCTCAACAGCTCCGACGGGCCAAAAATGTCATAATCAGTTCTGTCCCAAGCTATACCCCCAGGTATAGGAATGGCTGTTATGTTCACTGATGACAAGTCAATGTGTTCACAATGAGACGATTGATGTGACTTGAGTAGTAAGTTGATGTTCTTACTTGCTGTGTCCATTTTGCCATACCTTCCATTTATCAGCATTCCCAGTGTTATTACCAGAGTCAACCAAAGTAGAAGAAAAAGCACACCCAACACAATCCAAAGTACAATCCATGGTGAAACCAGATAAGTCTTTTCCAGGTTATGAAAAAGGTCTGTTGCTTGTTCTTTGAAAGTTCTTTTTGCTGGCGTTGTTTCAGGTTCGCTGGGATCCTCAGAAAACGTATCAAAGTTAATGAAATAGCCGGAGGCAGTTCTGTCAATTGTTGGGATTGCATCAGGATTTGTTGAAATTGCTGAAACCACTTAATCACTTGTTACTTCATTGTAGACAGGTGTTTGTTGAAGAACTGTTATTTGGGTTTCAGGAGGGACAAGTTCCATAGCTTTATTGCATTGCTCTTCATTTCGCACTGTAGATTCCTCAAAGGTGATGAGTCTCTCAGTTTGAACCTCTTGGATAGTAGCTAGATTAGGGTGTCTGCTACTTAGTCGGACTCCACTTGGCCTACTGCTTAGTATCGGCCACATGATGTGGTTTGACCAGGTCGGTTGACACAAACCTGTTCTCCTTTTTTCCAGTAAGGGGCGGCAGTAATACAGTTCTTGATCCATGGATTGCTAGGTCAGGTACTGGTTGTCTGAAAGAAGACCCAAATTCCTTCTTGGCCGCGATTTTTTCTCTGACTAGATCACCAAGCTTTGGTTCCCAGACAGGCCTTGCTCGGACGGTCGGTTTTTCTTCAGTGGTGGTTGGCTTCAGGAACATGTTGCTTTGTTTCGTTCTTATTTCATTTAAGTCCTGTAAAACAGCTAAACGGTCTTTGATATCAACTGTTTTTTGGTCTACCACTGAAGTCTGACAATCAAGGTCCGCTATTAATATTCCGGTCCCAAAAAGGACTTCATATGGAGTGATACCCCCTAGAAAACTTCTTGGCATATTGGTCAGACTACGTTAGACACCTTTTAGATGTTTGACCCACCCGTCACCCCAGTCTAATACCCTAGCTGTTATAGATTGCTTTATGTCCCGTTTTTTTCTCTCCACAACCTAATTTCCCTCCGGATGGAATGGACTAGAGTACTGCAATGCAATGCCCAAACTGGCCATGGCCTCCTTGTAAGCTCGAGAGCTAAACGCAGGACCCTTATCAGACTGTAGCGTGCCAACTGTGTATGTGCCGATAAAGACTCACAAATCTTTTATAACAGTTCGAGCGTCAGCCAAGCGCTGAGGCCACATCCAAATGAACCTTGAGCACGATATATTTGTAATTACCATCCCTCTTTAAGGGACCGCAGTGATCCAGGTATACGCAAGCTAATGGTTTATCTGAGATTAACAGGGGTGTCTGCGCAGGACGTTTCACAGTAGAGACTGTCATCTTTTGGCATATTTCACATTCCAAAACATAGTTTCTAGTTTGTTTCCTCATGTGCGGTCACCTGTATCGCTGTTTTAATAATGACACTGTGGCGGAAACACCTGCATGTCTAGAGGCAAACCCTTCATGTGCTGCTACGATTAGTCCTAATCTATGTTCCATGTTTGGAATTACCCTATCCCCCACTCCAGGGATTCGAGCAAATGGAACATTATTTGCATTAGTTATATATGAGTATTAGAGTGGAAACCCTTGAGGTAATGTTTTTCCGCGGTCATTTGTTTCCTGTATCCAAACCAGACAATACATATCATCTAATATTGGATGACAGACATCTAAATTCTTGTTGCAAAACATTTGCTGTGCAAAATGCACACAGTACAGCTTTAATGAATAACACTCTGCGTAAAAAATATAAAACCACATTAGATATATTTTTATTTTTTTATTTTTTTTATTGGTTCAGTTCAAAACCGATATCATTTCATGTTCATAATACAATTATACAGTTATACACTTCCAAAAGACAGGGGAAAGCAATAGAGACTATACATAAATAAAAACAATACAATAAATGAGTATTACCAAATATAAAACAATTTTGGTATTACGCTACAGTGTAAACCTTCATTGATCTCGATACATACATACATCATTCCTCAACCCCCATATGATCAATCATCGCCTGCCAGATCTTGATCCCCCTCTGCTTTTTCTTAATTGACTTAGTACAATATAGGTTGTATTCCAAGTAGAACACATTGTAGAATTTTGCTCTCCACTAAGTATGGGCGAAGTATGGGCGGAAAATCCGTTCCGCTCGCGGATTTTGCGGATTTTCGGTAAATTCGCAATCTGCGAGATTCGCGAATTTCCCACAAAATCCGCAAATCCGCGAGCAGCGGATTTTATGGCTTGCTCGGACTGTTCGCGTGAGTTCGCGGCTTCCCAGTTCAACTTCGCGCCCCGCGAATAAGCGCTAAATTGCAGAAATACGATCTTAGCAAAACTGAAACTACTTACCAGGTTCAAAAGTTCAAGCTCATCATTAGTAGCCATTTCCTGTAGTGCTTCCTGAGGGGCCCCTCCAGAGTTCAGTTGCCTACTTGCAACTATTATGTGACCCTGCTCTGACCCTCAGAATAGTTACACATATGCCACAAAGGTCCTGAATTACAGCTAAGGGAGACAAGCAGGAGCCAGGCTGGAAGTTCAAATCCAGTGACACATTAATCAGCCCCTAATTCATTATTGTCAGTTGGGGCAGGGCAGGGCAGGTGTTGTAACTAATTTTGCAACAATGAAAGCACTTAGCAAGTGCAAAAGATCACTAATCAGGAAGCACTAAGGAAGCAGGTGCCAGCTAAAAAAATATTCTGTGACACATTAATCAGCCCCAAATTAATTCAGGTCACTTGAGGCAGGGAAGGTGTGCTTTGCTTTGCCACAATAATGTACACTGGACAACCAGAGGGTGCTGTGATGAAACAGAGGGTGGCATGGGTGGGCCAGAGGGTGGTATGAGTAGTCAGAGAGTGGCAGTGGTGACAGAGAGTGGCAGTGATGAAGAAGAGTGTCCCAAACAGGCTGGACACGTAGAAACAACAAGTTCGCAAAACTTGCGACCCGACAGGTAAGTTCGCGTTTGCGAAATTGTACAAAACCCTCGCGAACTGGCAGAAACCTGCGCGAACACAAAAAAAAAAATCCGCAAATTCGAGATTGCGAGTGGATTCAAAACGGTTACAAAGATGCAAAAGATGGCACAATCAAGCATAAACTGCTTTGGGAACAAGTTGTTCAGTTACGACAAGGACTACAAAAGGCTCACGTGATACATACACTGAGTCATCAACTTGATGGCGTTCACGTTGCAGGGAATTCATTGGCTGATGAAGCCGCGAAGGCAGCTGTGCAAACGGCTTCCGTACAAGCAATCACTCGTTCAAAAACTAAAATAGACAGTGAAATAATGCTGGCTGTCAATGCTTCTAGCAAAGAAAGCGGAAAAACATTACCTAAAGGGTTTCCACTCAAATACTCATATATAACTAATGCAAATAATGTTCCATTTGCTCGAATCCCTGGAGTGCAGGATAGGGTAATTCCAAACATGGAACATAGATTAGGACTAATCGTAGCAGCTCAGGAAGGGCTTGCCTCTGCACATGCAGGTGTTTCCGCCACAGTGTCATTATTAAAACAGCGATACAGGTGGCCGCACATGAGGAAACAAACTAAAAACTATGAATAATGGAAACAACACCGAAAGCCTGTGTGAGTATTTGAGTGGAAACCCTTTAGGTAATGTTTTTCCGCTGTCATTTGTTTCCTGTATCCAAACCAGACAATACATATCGTCTAATATTGGATTACAGACATCTAAATTCTTGTTGCAAAACATTTGCTGTGCAAAATGCACACAGTACAGCATTAATGAATAACATTGTGCGTAAAAAATATAAAACCACATTAGATATTTCTAACGGTTTCTTCCGTCAAAACATTGCACCGAAAAGTAGGTATTTGACCACTTTCTCGATTATGGCGACACAGCGTCAAGCCACAGCTCCACCGGGTTCGGTGTTGTTGCCATTATTCGACATTTTGTTGACTGAAAGTTTGCAGAGCAAGTTTCAAGGAAACAAAGATAAGGTGAACAATATTTTGGAACACTGTATCCTTCAACGTTGAACAAATCAAAAACTAATACATAGGGTTTTCGTCCTACTCAGCCATGGCGGATATTATCCTTTTACCCACTCCAGATGTCTTTTGGAGTATTTACGGGAAAAAGGGTCTCTGAGAAAAGCACGACTGAGTTACTTTAGTATCTAGCATTAAATTAGTGTCTTATCAAACCATTGGGCGTCATGTAGTGTAGTTCCTATATTCCCAATAGGCTCTGCGCATTGGAATAATATACACTATAGATTTGACATAGTACTGCGGTCAGTATGTCTCTATCGAGTATATTAAACTGAATTGTGTGTGCCGACTAACTCAGAGGTCACTAGAAACTTTTTTGAATAAACAAGAAGGATTAGTTTCTGACAACCGCATAAACATGACAACTTTGTTTCCCTAGGACTGGAACAAATATCCTCAGTCAATCGTGCATGCTTCAAGTGCCGTCGGCATCCGTCGGCACTTGGGGTAGCGAGCTGCGTCGGGCAAGTAGGTAGTTGAACTGCAACGAACCACACCGTGCTTTGCTATAGCAAGTGAAGGTATATTTATACCTTGAAGGTGTTTAGGAATGCCAGCTTTTACGTAAAGTCAGACATATGAACGTCACGGATGAACCCCTAAGGAATAGTTGTTCATGCATAATAATGAGTTTCTTGGAGAAATCAATATCCAGGCTAGGGGAAGTCCCTTCTGCTTAAGAGTCTGGATTTCCAAGAAATCGTAGTGACGTAGCTGAACGGATGGAAGTAGCCATGCCTGTTTTTGGGTAGCATGGGCTATGCCTAAATGAGGACTGGATTTCTATGCCCATATAAGGGCAACGCGAATTGTACCTATATCAGGGCATGAATCGGGAAATTCATTCGGAATCTGTAATCGAACACAACAGTGGTTGGATGAGGAAAGGATGATATTCAGGGCTGGGTGACAGGCTCTAATCGCTTATAGAGGTGGCAACAGGGAGTGCAGTGGCTTGCCGGGTGGGAGTGAGGGTCTGTGAAGGCAAACTGAGTTTGTGAGAGTTGGGTGAGGTAATGTGTGGGACAGATAAGAGCTTCTCAGTAAATAATCTCTCAAGATCACTAAGAGTCTCTTGGTAAGTCCTGTTGATAGCAGTGGGTACTTTATCAAAGGCTGAAGTTAGTTTAACAATGTCTGTGGAAATGTGGAAGCCATTGGAGGCATTTGACAATCTCCGAGTGTAATGCAAAGCTATTAGTACAGTGGGTCAGAGGCACTGAGTGATGGCTGGATGTGAGTGTTTTGGGATGTGTAGAGGATCTCTAAGAGTGGCTGAGGATAGATTTGTGTTGGATGAGGACTAGCCTGAGATATTTTGGGGTTAGCTGAGGATCTTTAAGGGTGGGTTGACGGCCTCAGAGCTACACAATGTCCTGTGATGGCCGGTGGAGGTACTGTGAGGGCCAGTAAGAGCCTGCAAGCCTGTGATGACAAGCTGAAGGCCCTTTTTATGTCTGCTGAGGTTGAATAAGTGTAGGCTGAGGCACATAGACGTTTAAATGACTTGATGCATGGTGAGGGGCATTGAGGAAAGAAGACTTCTGTAGGATGACAGAGGCCCATTCAGCTGACCTCTGTACCAGCCTTGGTTGCAGACGCCTGCTCCACCATCCATCCTCCTTCATATACTCGAGTGGCAGCATAAACACAGAGGAGGCCTGTACTATGACCTTCTCTTTGGGGCAGAAACTGTCTCCAAACCTAGATTTCTACTGCCTGTACGTGGCCGCATGGTGTTGCGCACTTAATTGCTGCCTCCTGTGCTTTACCTATTTTGTCAGAGCAACGTTTGACCTATGGCTACCTCTGTTGTACCTGCTCGAGTTTGAAAGAAAGCTTGTGCTGCTGTGTTCCTTGCTGTACCCATTATCCCTATGTTACTGAAGCTTCAACTGCTTCGAACCATGCTGTTCCTGTTCAGTGTGTTTAAGGGAAGGCTGTGCTGCTGGTGCCTGTGATCAGGGGTGCTGGAAGTATGGGTGAGGAAGTTGCTGCAGCATCCCCAGAAGCACTTGCTATGTTATGTTATATAAATGATAAAGCACACAGCCTCCCAGAAAAGTGGCGCCCCGGCGCTGATAACAGTCAAATGGAGAAGACCACAAGAAAAGGCAAAGAGACTTACAGTGAAGAGACAAGATGCAAGTAATTATTTAGGCTACAAATGGACAGTTTGAGAGAGTTTCAAAGTTTGGCTGCCAGTGTGCGGAAGGCGCGCCCCCCAGCCAGTGCTCTCCTTACCCTAGGAACAACTGCCAAGTGTTGGTCCATAGAACGAAGTTGGCTGGAGGGAATGTAGGGTGAGAGCAGGGTGGCCAGAATGCCAGGGGAAGAAAAGTTCAGGATCGTTTCATAAGCTTTATTTCGATAAAAGATATCTTGAAAGCTATGCGATCCAGAATAAAAAGTATACAATTAAACCAGAATACTTTTTTTTTAAATATACAATGTACAAAAGATCATTAAAGTAACAAAGTTCATTAAAAGTAGAAAACATTAAATAGTTAAAAAATTGCTTTTTCATTTATATAAAAGGGAGGAGGAAGTGCAAGTTATGGAAGACAAAGGTCACATGAGCATTTTAATATTTAGAAATTAGCGTTCAAATTTCTCGCTCTAATGCTCCATGGCCATCTAAGAAATTTTGCTAGGCCACAGGTATAAAGATCCCGGGCGTCATATCTTAAGATACGCAATGCGGCTTGGTGGCTGCGGGTACCCAGCTCTTTACAAACTGGTTTTAACCAGCGCCCCCTTGGAACTTTGTAGGCTGGGCAAGCGAACATAAAGTGTGCGATTGACTCAGTGGTGGCCTCACAACTTGGACAAAAAGCTTGGGTTTGATAAGGAGGCTTACACTGGGTAGTCCGCTCTCTTGTGAGGAGTGTACCTACTCTAAACTCAAAATACAAAGCTCTATCGTATGGTTTTTGTATAATGTCTAGGTAGGGTTCAAGACGATGTGGTGCTTATGTTGCATAAACTCCTCTGTGAGGCTGCCTACTTTCGGGTTAAGGAGATCATTCTTGCTAACCCACAGCCAGCATGCCTTCTTGACTTCTGTCTTGGGTGGAGAAGTTCTGTTTAGCCAGGCATCTTTAAAATCAAGATAGTATAAAAGTTTTTTTATCCCTTTAAGCCAATAGATCTTGTGCCACCCATCCGTATCCATTATCTCCCTTAACCCCGCTGCATATTTTGATAATTCAGGTGTCCGCCACAAGCGAGCCCACAGCAAATGTTGGCGAAGTCTTGCAGTGTCTCTAAGTGAGTGGCAGCCTAAATTGTATAGTAGGGGCTTGGTAGGTGTTCTCTGAGGGAGCATCATTAGATCTTTTAGGAATTTGTTTTCCGATCTAGAAGTTTGATCTGTGTTGGAGAAACCCCACAGTTCAGCACCATACAGTGCCAAACTTACAGCTCTGACCATATATATTGTAAGGGCGGGGGCGACTGGTCTGCTCGATGAAGAGCGATGTTCTTTTAGTATTGCCCCCACCACCCTTTTGTGATTCAAAAGCATTTTCTGCATGTGTGGTCGCCAGAGCATGGAATTCGAAATACGAATACCTAAGTAGTCGAAAGTAGTAACCCACTCTAGTGGGACGCAGTTTAATGAGGGTGGGTTCCTAAATGATCTTGATGGATTTAGTGTTAGGAACTTTGTTTTCAGTGTATTGATGGTCAACCCTCTAATAGTGCAAAACCGTTGGAATCTATCCAGGAGAGTCTGCAGGCCCTTTGGGGTTTTTGAGATGAGGAGGGTGTTGTCAGCGAACAGGAGGGGGGAATTTTTTCGTCCGCCAGGGCTGGAGCATCAGATGGTATTCGCTGTCAGTATTCAACCACCCCATTCACGTACAAAGCGAATAGGGTGTGGGCTAATACGCAGCCCTGGCGGACTCCCCTGTTCACTGGTATTCGTGCAGTTTTTTGCCCTTGTGCACCCCATCTCACTTGGGCATAATTGCCTTCATGGAGGCGAATTAGGATGTTCAAGATGTACCTAGGGACCCCCTGCTCTGCCAGGACCTGCCACAGGTGCTCACGGGGGACTAGGTTGAAGGCAGTCTTTAGGTCGATGAATGCGAGATAAAGACTGCCGTTGCCTATTTTGACCACCTTCCAGTATGAGGAGTAGCCTAAACGCCTGTTCAATAGTCCCTGTTCCTGCCCTGAAGCCAGCTTGGTAGTCCGAAAGGACCCCATTTTCATCAGCCCATGTTAGGATCCTCTCCAGCAATACCCGGCAAACAACTTTTTGGATGGAATCGATCAAACATATTGGGCGGAAATAAGCGGGGTCGCCCCTGGCCCCCTTGTTGAAGATAGGTACAACCTCTGCTCCCTTCCAGGAGTCTGGAATAGGGCAGCCGTTGTCAATGGCATTAATTAAAGATGAAAAAAATGTTGCCCATTTAACAGGGTCTGCTCGGAGTTCCCCTGGGAGTCCGTCGGGCCCTGCTGCTTTTGCTGGGACTATTCGCCGAATGGCGGTTTCCACCTCCAATTCGGAGAAAGGGTATCTATTAGGTTCCCCAGAGGTTGCCCAGGGGTCAGTGGGTGGACCACCAAAGGTGGCTTCCTCTGCATCAGAGTAGAGGATCAGAAAGTGGTCATACCAAGTTTTACTTGGAATGTTGTTGGTAATTAACTCGCAATCAGGGCGCGTCTTGTTCCTAAGTAGAGTTCAGGATTTAAAAAGCGATACAAAGGGACTTAAATTCCACACGTCTGGCCACCGGCAACCAGTGTAGTCGGCGAATGCCAGCAGAGGTAGAGCAAGTTTTCGGGAGGCCAAGAAGAGTTCTGGCCACTGCATTCTGTACCCTCTGTAATCTTTAAGATCTCTGACTTGTTGGTCCCCAAATAGAGCGAGCTGGCATAATCAAGTCTCGACAAAATGGCAGCCTGGATGATAACCTGCCGAGTGGACGGATCAAAGTAACTTAACAATGGTTTAAGCCCCGCACGATACCAATAAAGCTTCCCGTCACTTTCTTAGTTAGGGCCTGAAAGCTGAGAGCAGTGTCCACCCAAACACCTAGATTCTTTACCAGCTGTTTGGGGGAGGGAGCACAGCTCAAGGTTGTGGGCCACCAATGCTCACTCCACAGCTCATCATCCCGCCCAACCAACAGGACTTAAGTCTTACTTGCGCTAATTTGCAGACAGTTGGTAGACATCCACTCAGCAATGGCCATAAGTTTGTTCCAGAAGGTGGAGGCATCCTGCGCTGAGTTGCCAGAGATTGCCACTACCAGCTGTGCATCGTCGGCATACAATACCAATGTCAGGCTTCTGCTCCTAGACACCGCTGCTAGAGGTTGAACATAAAGGTTGAACAGCGTAATACTCAATGCTGAGCCCTGTGTCGCATCCCTTCCCTTGTTGAATAGTATGATTCGAGAGCAAAAAGAGGCAGCTGACACCTGAAAGGTTCTCTCAGAGAGGAAGGAGGTGAACCAGACAAGAGCACAACCCGAAATCCCAGCCTCCTCCAGCCGTTACAGCAGAATCCGGATGGGAGACCGTATCAAACGCGGCAGTGAGATCTAGTCAAATTAGCGCCGACGTACGCCCCTCATCCAGTTCGGCCCTCAGATGTTCAGTCACTGCTAGGAGGGCTGATTCTGTGCTGTGGCCATAGGGAAAACCATTCTGAGAGATGTCTAAGATGTTGTAGTCTTCCAGGAAGAATGTCAGAATGGAATTGACATGGGACTCAGCAATCTTAGATATCCATGGCAAGAGAGATATTGGACGAAAATTCTCCAGTTTGGCTTGTTTGTAAACTACTTGTTCTGTCAGCTGGGGTTTGGACTGAGCGTTCTTGAGTCAGCTGTATCTTCATAAACGGCTTGCTTACACCTTCGTTTCTCTTTTTAAGGTTGAGCTCTAGCAGCAGTGCGCACGCGCTGCTCGCTCTGCGAGGCATGCAGTAGTAGAGTATGGGAGACAAGCTGCCCTCACTCTCCGCCCATATTTTTCATTGGTTTCTGTCTCTGTCCTTCGTAAATTATGAGGCTTGTTAATCTCACCTTTTCATGGACATGTCGTCATTTTTACCCTCCCATGGCCATTGGCCCCTTTATTTCAAGTGTTACACTGTACGGTATGTGTTATTTAGAGCACTATTTTTTTCTGTGCCCCTGCCTGCACTCCTGTGCCTTCTTCCCCCTCCCCGCACTCCTGTTGTCCATACCTTCTCACACCCCCAGACCGCACTCCCATTGTCTGTGTCTTAACACCGCCTGCACTCCCGCTGTCTGTGCCTTCTCCCACCCCTGCCCCCCACCTGCACTCCCGTTTCAAATGCAATAGGTTTCGCATAAATGTGAGTCCTATTGCATTGCAAATGATTGTTGGGGCGCTGTTTTACCGTTGGAGAATCCTTAATATCACGTGTTGATTGGCTTATAATTCACCGTTTATAATTTGCTCTTTGACAAATGTTGGAGTCAAAAATACCCAGAGTTCAAGTGAGGAGCCTTTACCTTGAGCAAAAGGTAACCTCATTCATGGTTTCACGAGGCACGTCAACACACCGGATTAAGCTCCCGGGGAACCACCATGACAGGACAGGTCCACTGCCCATGTCGACTAACAGTTTCTTTGGTTGACTCCTCCCATGCCCCCACCTTACGTAGGAACATTAAAGGAAGACGATGCCCTTTTCACGGAAGAGGGGTTCACAATGAAGAAAGAGCTATTGTCCTAGGAGGAGAAAGGGGCCTGGAGCAGGAGGAGGGCCCGTGCATCGCCGCCCTGTCCCCGTGAGACCCTCTCGCCCAGGCTCCAATTCCACGGGCCCACCCATGGATGGTGAGTACTCCCTTTTCTTCCCTCTCGCTGGCATTGCTCTTTTTGTTTCTTTGGTGTTTTTTTGAGCACCTCCATCTTGTTGCGCTAAAATCATTTCTGGGCCCTACTACACGATTACAAGTGTTGGATTTTTTTGTTTTAGAAGAAGCAAACAGTGTTGAGAGGTTGAGGCGCTATAAGGAAAGCGAGGGTGTAGCTTTGGCTCAATCTCAAATTTACTGAATGTTCTGCACAAAATCTGTTTTCTGTATACAGTGCCCTTTTATGACAGGAATGATTCGTAGACGTTGGAAGAGGTCTGTACCAAATGTATTAAAGGCAGTGGTCTTTACTAGAGCAATTTTGTGGTGCAAATTGTTTGTTGAATAGTGCACACCACACATTTTATTGCTTCAACACGTTTGTTGACAAGGGCACTGAGCCAAAAAGACAACATCTTCTATTTTACCCAGGATTACATGGTTTGAAACAGTGGGGACCCTGGGATTGCAGGTAGGTCTCCTGATTACGAAAAGTGTGCAACTTTGATTCTGAACCGCGCCTTCTCCAAGGTAATACAAAATAAGTCATCCAAAATCACTACTACCAACCAAGAACCTTCATCATTTAATGCACCAGGCTGGGAGCCTTTGAACATTCAAAGTATTAAAGGGTCACTATGTTATTTTTATTGGCAGGGGTTTTAGGGGGATGAAAAAACTGGGGGTTCTTTCCTATAGGCATGGCCACTGTAATTAAGGGTGTGGCTTAAATGGCTTAAGCTAAAAATCAGTGCTTAGCAAAGTGTGCTGCGTTTGCTGCTTCTGTTCATTCATCCAGATACACAACACAAGTAACATTACACCTACAACAAGCCAGGACTATTGGCTTTCTCAAACGTTCTAAGTTGCATAAGAGAAATAAGCAACCCCTACGTTATATAATATTGAAAATTGTTTTTTAGGTCGAGCATTCAAGACCTCTTGTATATACTTTAGTATATACTTATATATTAGTAAATACTTATATGTGTATGTACTTTGTGGGCTCTGGAGATCAGCCCTAGGACTTGTGTGCTTCCACTTAGGGAAATTTTTTTCTGTTCAACTGCTTCTATTTAACTGTTTTAACCCGTTCCGTGCTAGTGATGGAATCACTCCGTCACGAGCCACGGGCGCGCTGTGCTCATGACGGAGTGGTTCCGTCGCGCCGCCACCGCTCCGCCCATGCGGCATCAATTCCCCGCCTCCGCGGGTGAATTAATGAGCGGGCGGGGCCGTGACAGAACAACTCCGTCATGAGCACGGCGGGCCGTGGCTCGTGACGGAGTGGTTCAGTCACAAGCATGGTGGCACTGCACGACCCTCCCTCCCCCCCAGCGCCCTGGTGGAATTACCGCCGCGGCCAAGGGGTTAATAGAAAAGGACCAGTAGGGGCCAGTAAAATACCAGAATTGCTTTCTACTGAGGGACTTTCTTTTTTTAATTTTTCTGGCAACTGCCTCTATTTAACTTTTTTGTTAGAAAATGACAAGCTTAGGTCAGTAAAATACCAGAATCACTTTAGCATTCTCTAGATTCCAGTCCATAGACAGTGTCTTCCACAAGCACCCATAGACAATAATATTTTTTCAAATCTTGTATTTTCAGTGATATGACCACAGAAGGTCCTGATTTTATAATAAAAACAGGCAATATTTCTCTCCTTGTTTTCCCATACCTGGCGTGTCACGCAGATTGGTACTTACTTTCCCTCCATGTTAAAGAAAAGTAGATGTTTCAGCACCCAGGCTAATGTGCTGCATAGCTAAATACATATAAGTTCCCAAAGGCGAGAACAATTGCATTGCAAAGGCTTGTTTTATTTGGAGGTGGAGTAAATAAACTCCAAGCTTTCAGCTTCTATATAAATATTACCATTTAAGTAAGCCCTGCGAAAACGGTAAACTAGTTTGTGAGACTGAGTCCCCAATTGAGATAACACCAGGGCCGGAAGCCACTGGGAACCCGGACAGACACACCCCGACACCTGACTGATTGACAGGCACATTATATTGGAATAATGGTAGTAACACACAAGACTGAAATGCTATAAAACTGAAGGAAGGTGGGGGAGGTACAGTTGTTGGATATTGCTTAATTTCTGTTAATGCTCTTTTGGTTAATACGTACTGTTGTAGACACAACCGTTGGGAATGCACATCTTCACGGGATATCAACTGACTCCTACATGTGGTCCGATATGTGATTATGTATTATTGATGAATCCAAAATGTGTCTTATTCCACGAAATGTACGCATTGTGGAAGAGGTGTGGCGCTGTCGCCAGGGTGCCTGACTTTGGGCTACGGGGTTCACGGTTTTATCCCTGGTGCCGGCGGCAGGTTAGCCCAGCACCATGTGACTCTGAGAAATAGCTTGCTTAATGTTCCAGAGGGCCCCCAGCGCCGGGACACCACTTCGTAGGTAGCTGCGTGCTTTACAAATACTGGTATTTCATTTATTGTGCAGACTGTACTGTGTTTACTGCTGAAAATGCAAATAAAATATATATTTTCAAAACAAACACCAGGGCCGGAATTACAGGCGTTATTTTAAGTCCAGGTTTCAGGATCTTCGCTTACAACTCTTGGTTCCAATAGGGCAGTTTTAGACCCGCCAGCCTTAGGGTGTTCTTCTCCCAAAATCTTTGCTTGCTTGGCTCCTATTTTGCTGAATTCTTTTTCTGGCCTTAGGACTGTTAGCACTTTACCACTGCCAACCAGTGCTAAAGTGCATGTGCTTCTCTCCTAAATCATTGCTTGATTGACTTAGCCACAATTGGCATATTTATTTTATCTATAAGTCCCTAGTAGAGTGCACTACATGTGGCCAGGACCTATAAATTAAATGCTACGAGTGGGCCTGCAGCACTGATTGTACCACCCACACAAGTAGCACTTTAAACATGTCTCAGCCTGCCACGGCAGAGTCTATGTGTGCAGTTTACTCCACCTATCGGTTTAGCATGTTAAAGCCCTTGCCAAGCCTGAAGCTCCCCTTTTATTATAAAAGTCACCCCTACGTTGTCCCGAGCTAGTCCACAGAGTAGTGTGCTTTGTAATCAAAAGCTCAGACATGCATGTTTAATTTTTGCATGTCCTGATAGTGAAAAACACTCAAATTCGCTTTTCACAACTGTGAGCCCTACCCCTGTCATAGGTAAGATTTGGTAATTCCTTATTACACTTTTAAGTTGTAATTCTTGATTAAGAATGAGAAGATCTGCCATGTTTCATATCATTGGAATGGTGATGATAAATTCTCTTTACTTGTAAAGCTGAATTTATCATTACCCTTTTAAAAATGCCACTTTTAGAAAGCTAGTTAATAATTAAAAGGGAACCCAAGAATCGATAAGGACCAAGGGTAGTAAGTATTTTCAGGAACAAAGGTCCATGCAGTCAATGAATAGATAACAATGCTCTGGAGACAAAACTAATGTCCAGGAGTAATCATCCATCGTCCAATCTCCCTGGTCCCCTGGGCCAGTAAGCTACTGGAAAAATATATCAACAGCCTCCTGACCAATTTTCTGGAGGAAAACAGTCTCCTTGATCCCTCGCAGACCGGCTTCCGCCCCAAGCATGGGACGGAGTCGGCTCTATTGGCGGTCCTGGAGGAAACAAGGGGCATCTTGGATCGAGGAGGATCGGTGGCAGTCATCCTCCTCGATCTGAGTGCCGCTTTTGATACTGTAAATCACACTATCTTGCTGCAGCGCCTCCGGGAAATTGGTATTCAAGGAGGAGCGCTGGAGTGGATCTGTTCATTCCTAGTTAAAAAGTAAAGGAGGACCCCGCACAGGCTAATAGAGGACTGGGGGGATAGTAAATCTTAAAAATGAGAGACGGGGTGTCCCCACGAGAGAACAGTCTAAGACTGAGTTTCACACCTAGTTCTTGGGTTCTGGGGTGAATGTTCCATTTTCAAAGAGACATATTTGTGAAGCATGCCACTAATATGGCGGGAAAGGTAAAGTTACAATGATTTGTACTCAACTTCTATCCGTGTATGGTAAGAGCAGCTATGTTTGCCCACTCTTCTACTTGCTTATATCCCCAAAGATGCCGAATTTATAGAGAAATGACTATCATACACCCTTGTTCAGAACTACAGTTATTTAGTACTACCCACCATGAACACAATATTTAGTTTTTAAACAAAAGTATAAACAAGAAACAATGTTAAAAATGTAAAAAGGAAAGTAAAGTTTACCACACCATGAGTTACTCTGTCAAACATTTATTGTATATATACATTTTAAAATCTCATCATTACACAGTATACAATTTTTTCAGAAATCAACGTTAAATACATTTGAATAAACACAGTTAAAAAAAAAAGAATCACAGGTCGACGCGGCGTTTCGGTTTCTTGGATTTCTACCTTCTTCAGGACAGATTCTACATCAGATTTAAATATTTTTTTTAAAAAACACAGAGTTACTCTAAGTTGCATTGGTGCAGTACATTATGTATTCACAGATTTATGAATAATCACAATTGTGGTAACTAAAACTAATCTTTGGGCATCTCTAGTTCAAAGCAAGCATTCATTTTTTAGCACAGGGTTTTCAGTTGCATGTTAATAATAATAGTTTGACATGCTAAGGGTTTTTTTTAATAAAATTTTTTTTTATATTCTTTCTCACGTTTAAAACATTAAATTATGCGACATATTAACCATATTCTTACTGCTCATACACTTCGAACAAAACTAATAGTGTTTACCTCTCCCATGGACTTATATCGTCCAATGCTTATGAAGCTCAGATGAAAAAGCTCCTATTCATACACTCAAGGTATTTCTAAATTTATTGCATACCTTAGGACAAGTGGATTAAATTCCCCCACAGGACAGTGCTTTCTGTTCAGAACCTTGTTGCCGTCTTACTTATGGGCTTATTAACAATTTCTGTTTGGTGTTTCACCTTGGATAAAATAGATATAGGAAAAGGATATTAGCACCTATATATCTACAAGAGATATACATGTATACAGGTGTCGCAATGGACGCGTTTATAGATGAAGTGGGAGGTGGAAGTTAATCCCTAACTCCAGATACTGTGTGTAAATATTGATATATACCTTCTATTCACACTTGGTGTGCTTGGTCTTTGACTACCAGGAGGAGCCACCGTATTTTTCATATTGGGTTTCTTCAATGACCCTGGGAAACATTTGATTGTTTAATTATAGGTTCATACCAATTATTCAAATACAAAATATGGCCTCAGGGCATTATTTATTAGTAGCTGAATTATCACTCACCCAAAAAATGTTCTGCTTGTTGCAGTCCCTTGGGTGTTCTGATTCTCAGTCCCTTTATGGATATCAGAGTTCGTGGCTATATTAGAAAAAAAAAAAAAAATTCTTGTATCTTACTGAATTTTAGCAAATTTTTACCTTAGTTATTACAATCTTGGAATCTATCTTTATAAAAACTGTCAAAGTGTTGGTTATAAATACAAGTGTTTATTAGGAATTGCTACTAAAGTCTTATTTTAATTTCTATTTGCATTTTTAAGGGTTTGAAAGTAGCCCTCTCTATTGGTAGTCATTACCTTTTCATTAGCAATCGGCCTCCCTGCTCCTGAGTCCTGGTAGTCTATCCCAGCGTCCCTTCGTCGGTCTGCTCCGATCCGTCACAAGAACTGAATGTTAGTTTCAGCGCGATGCTCTTATACTAGACGCGCGTTGATTGGGTTAGTATGTCCCCATTGCTGATTGGTTCTTTATGGGCCAATCAGAGTGCGATTACCTAGGTAACCGAATGCTTTCCGCCGAGATGCGGAACCGGCATTCTATTTGCCTTTCACTTTGTTTATTAACTCCTCTGATAGGATTGGTGGGTTGCTAGGTAACCTAGCGCGTTTCTCGTCACCTCATCGTTTTAGCTTTTTAGATTTGCGTGGAGGATTATGTTATTTGCTAAGAATCTTTCCGTGTGGGATAATTGTAAATATTCCACGAGCGGAGCTTAAACGGAGTGCCTTCCGGTTGCTTGAAGCACTCCGGATCATTCTTTAGGTGAATAGTTAATTTCTTACATAAAACCCTATGTTTACTCCTACTACATCTATTTATCGGTGCTCATATCTCGTCTGATACAATCTTTTGACCCTTCCTTGCGTGTATATTTCTCCTCTGTGGAGATAAGTGTGTCCCTCTTTGTAGATGCAAGACTTAACAGAGCCATAAAGGGATGTGCCTTCCGTTTACTTAAAGCACTCAGGATAATTATTCAAAAAGATGTATGTTTTTTTACACAATGAACCATTTATTTACTACTACACTACTTATTTAATGGTGCTACTATCTCATCTCATACACTGTTTATTTGCCCCTTCCTTACATGTATACTTATCCTTTGAAGAGATGGGAGTGGTATTACTCCCATTCCCATAGTGGATGGTAAAGTCATAGGTACACAAGTTTTGTTCAGATCTTGTATATCTATTGCTTATTATCCTTGGATAATTCTCTCCCAATCCTCCTTGGAGTTTAAGCCACACCTGACACTGTTCAGGGTTGACATAAAGAATTGTTCCCTTCTTTTTCTTTTATTGTTCTGATTCCCACCTCTGATGTTCTCACTTACTCTTTCTAGACCACACCATTTTAAATCCTCAATTTTATGGCCAGCTTCCCTCCAATGCTCCGTCAGGGGGGCTCCAATTTTATTAGTCCTAATGGCTGAGCGGTGCTAAAAAATGAATGCTTGCTTTGAACTAGAGATGCCCAAAGATTAGTTTTAGTTACCACAATTGTGATTATTCATAAATCTGTGAATACATAATGTACTGCACCAATGCAACTTAGAGTAACTCTGTGTTTAAAAAAAAAAAAAATTTAAATCTGATGTAGAATCTGTCCTGAAGAAGGTAGAAATCCAAGAAACCGAAACGCCGCGTCGACCTGTGATTCTTTTTTTTTAACTGTGTTTATTCAAATGTATTTAACGTTGATTTCTGAAAAAATTGTATACTGTGTAATGATGAGATTTTAAAATGTATATATACAATAAATGTTTGACAGAGTAACTCATGGTGTGGTAACCTTTACTTTCCTTTTTACATTTTTAACATTGTTTCTTGTTTATACTTTTGTTTAAAAACTAAATATTGTGTTCATGGTGGGTAGTACTAAATAACTGTAGTTCTGAACAAGGGTGTATGATAGTCATTTCTCTATAAATTTGGCATCTTTGGGGATATAAGCAAGTAGAAGAGTGGGCAAACATAGCTGCTCTTACCATACACGGATAGAAGTTGAGTACAAATCATTGTAACTTTACCTTTCCCGCCATATTAGTGGCATGCTTCACAAATATGTCTCTTTGAAAATGGAACATTCACCCCAGAACCCAAGAACTAGGTGTGAAACTCAGTCTTAGACTGTTCTCTCGTGGGGACACCCCTGTCTCTCATTTTTAAGATTCTGTTCATTCCTATCCAGTAGAAAATTTCAGGTCTTTGAGGGAGCGACCATCTCTACCAGCAGGCCCTTGGACTGTGGAGTCCCGCAGGGTTCTTCATTAAGCCCGACGTTGTTTAACGTCTACATGAGACCACTGGCTGGGGTCGTCCGTTCGTATGGTATCAAGATCGTGACCTACGCGGACGATACCCAGCTGATGGTCTCTCTCACGCGGGCTGGAGACCCTGTGGGTACAGTGGACCTGGTGGGATGCCTGAGCGAGGTCAGTAGATGGATGACGCTGTCTTGTCTCAAACTTAATGGGGACAAGACAGAGGTCATGATGCTGGGACACCTTGCCCCATCTACGATCGACCAGATCTGGCCAGCGTGCCTGGGCACTCCCCCAGTCCCCAGGGATGCCATCAAGAGCCTGGGTGTCTGTTTGGACAAGTCCCTGACGTTTGACCATCAGGCCGTTGTACTATCTGCCACCTGTTTTGGCCTCATTAGAATGTTGAAGAAGATTCTTCCGTTGTTACCTTTTGAGGCAAGACAAATTGTGGTCCAAGGACTGATTCTCTCGAGGTTAGACTTTGGAAATGCGCTTTACCTTGGGGCCCCAGATTCTACACTAAAAAAGCTACAAGTAATTCAAAACTGCGCGGCTCGGACTCTGCTCCAAATCCCCCGTAGGACCTCTGTGAAAGCTGGACTGACAAGATTACACTGGCTTCCGGTGAAGGATAGGATTAGTTTTAAATCTCTTTGTGTTGCCCACCAATCTTTTTGGGAAACTGGTCCATTGATTAGTCGCCCTTTAATTACTCCTTATCTTCCCAGCAGACAGTTTCGATCTACTAACGCTTTACTGGCTGTTGTGCCAAAGATCAAACGGTCTAGATCAGGAGGTCGTTCCTTCTCCCTGAATGCGGCCAAATTGTGGAACAGTTTACCTTTTCATCTTAGGTCCAACTCGGACCTTACCTCTTTTAGGAAACATCTAAAAACTTTTCTGTTCAATAAATAGTTTGTTCTCTTTTTTGCATTTCAGCCCTACTGAGAACACTTGTTAGCATTCAGCGCTGGGACGCCCCCGGGCAGCTATCTGCGCTTTATAAAATCCATTTTCATTTCATTTCATTTCATAATCAAAATAGGATACGCAGTACACTTATAATAGAACATATATTTTTATATATGTGGAAGATATGTATAATTAACAACACCTGTGGAATTTCCACAGGTGTTGTTAATTATACATAAGATGAGATGAGATGCATTCTTTTCACACCAATAAATGTAATCAATTATGTATTTTGAAGTCCTGATGATGATCATGCATTAATCACGGATCGAAACGTCATTGACCTTAAACACACTGACCCCTTAAATATGTGTATATAACTTTTGGGTGCAATAGGTTCTCCTTGATGTAAATAAGTGACCCCCATTGTGGATACAATTGATGGTCATTTAATGTCTCATCCCTGTTTGTTCTCATGTTTTTAATACCCGTTGAGGATTATCCAAGTGGGGCTAATCTTCCACACACATATATGTTTGATTAAAAATGTGCTGCATGTCCATTTTTGATTACTCCTGGACATTATGCTTGTCTCCAGAACATTGTTATCTAATCATTCACTTAGGGGACTATGTTCCTGAAAATACTTTAGAAAGCTGGCATTTTTCTGCTCTTAGCCCTGTATGCCTGCAGCCTGTCTCCAATGCACGTCTGGGGTAGGTGACAGCTGGACTTCGTGCATTCCCTCTGGACAACCACACACAAATACAGCTTAGGTGTGACTGAGTAACCATCTACATCCTAATGGGTCATCCTGGGCAGGACAGGAGGGAGGAGCTGACACAACTGAATAGGCTGTGACCTGTCCCAACACAAAGGGCTGCTTACCCCCATGGAGTGAGTCTGGAGCCAGAGCTGGGATGGAGGACCTCTGTGCACTTCAAAGCCCCTCTTTGAAGTCACCCCCACTTCAAAGGTACAAGTGTGTAAGTACTGGGTCTCTGCCCCCACCAAATCAGCGCACTACTGGACTTGTGAAGAACTCTGCCTGAAGGAAGGAAAGCTGTGCTGCTAAAAGGACTGCCACTCTGCTGCGATGCTGCTCTAGAGGAACTGTTGTTCTGCTGTGCTGCCAGCTGCCTGGTACCCTCTGCCCCGCTGAGGAAGGACTGTACCCATCTCACTTAAATCCAGAGTGACTCCAAGGCCATGCTGGCTTACCCCCTTTTCTAAGTCTCAAGGACATCAACAAATTTTCATCAACCTGCAGCAGCACCTGGACTTCGGTTGCTGCACGTCCTCCCATGCCAGGTGGTGCCAATCCAGTCTTGGGCCCTTGGTAGAGGGTATAAAGTGATTCAACTGCTAGAATCCATGCATTGATGATGTTGCACCCATTGGATCTTGTACATCACTCTCAACACCGACGCATCGCCGCTTCTGCACGGACTGTGGCCATCACATCACCGATTGCATGGCGCATTACCTCCAGTTGCTGATGCATCTCTGACCTTGCGCAGTTCGATGATGACTCATTGACTCCTTGCTTCCGACTTCTCGACCCAAGTTCTGAAACATCTCCCACTTTGCGTAGCCCGGCGCCGATGCATCACCTTTAATCCTGCAGTTCAACAACGAAGCATCGCCACTTTGCTTCCTGCATCTTGCACCATCGATGAAGCATCTTAGGTATTTTTTAGTGGGCCAAGGCTGGTCTACTGAACCACGCTCCATCACAGTTGGCCTGAACTTTTGGAGTTGCCCAGGTTTAGTGTGACCAGATATCCCCGGTTGGCTTTTCAAACTTTAAATTCATACATTTACATGTATTCTTTAAAAATTCATAACTCTGGTTATACTAATTAGATGTTTGTTGTTTTGGTCTTGGTTTGTTCATAAAAATATTAACCATTTTTCTAAACTAGTGTGGAGTCTTTTTATGGTGTTTTTACTGTGTTACTGTTTGAAGTGTTGCATAGATACTTTATACATTGTCTCTTAGGATAAGCCTGACTTCTCGGTGCCAAGCTACCATAGGGTGAACACAGGTTAATTTAGGGTGTGCATCTGACTTACCCTGACCAGGATTGCGATTCCTGCTTGGACAAAGTTCAATCGGAAACTCATTTTCTAACATTGGTGATCAGCAGTGAGAATAGAACGTGTGTGTGTGCATTGCTACACAGTGACATGGTATACTCTACTACTCTACTACTCCATATCTAGACCAATTCGAGTAAATTCTCCCTGATTAACACTTTTACATTTTTCCAAATTTTTCCTATTCCCATTTTTACTGTGTGTCTGTGACCTTACCTGCCAAGATGGAGTTTGAGCTGACCAACCTAGAGAGCTGCACTGTGGGCCAGCTCAAGGGATTCTGCCAGGAGAAGAGGTTGCTTGCCAAAGGGAGCACTACGAAAGTAGAGCTCCAAAAGGCTTTGAGAGCATTAGCAGCGGCCCCTTGTCCTACACAGACAATGAGGAGGAAGGGCCAGAATCTGAGGAGGAATTGGAACAAGACCTGACTGAGGGTCTTATGTGACCTGTTGGGGAGTGGGGAAACACCCTTCCAGGACTGGAAATTTATCCATGTACAGGGAGCAGTGTGTTGTCCAGGAACCTGTCTCCAGAAGAGCTCTAGAAAAAAGAGTCTGGCCTTGGAGGAAAAGCTAAGTTTCAGGAAGCTGAACTTCAAAGCAATGCTAGTAGAGTCCAGTAGTAATGGTGGCAGCGTACCTGCAGTGTCCACTGGAAAAGGGAAGGTTTCAATACCAAAAGATTTGGTACCCAGTTTTGTTGTGGGGAGTGACATTGACCAGGTCCCAGAGGAGTATTGGGGTATAGCTTGTGGAGGTACCTGCCCAAAGTGAGGAGGGACACACTCCTGTCAGTAGAGCTAAAGGATTAGACACAGTACTTCCCCATGTAGGGCTTACTTGTTACTACATTTGGGCTTTCCCCTGAGAGGTATAGCCAGAGGTTCAGGGGCAACCACAAAATCTCTACACAGACCTGGGTGGACTTTCTTGATTATGCTAGCAAGGCACTGAAGGGCTTGGTGTGGAGCAGCAAGGTTGATGAATATTCAGTTAATTAATTAATTGACTATTAATTTTGAAGGCACATATCTTAAATATTTGTTTTCCAGAATGGTGTCAAAACCTAGTTATTAGCAAGATGACCAACATCAGTAAGCATGCTGAGGAGGCAAACATCTGGGTCAGTACCAGAGTGCCCAAGAAGATATCTGGGGTGGACTCCCAAAAGGGTGGTCAGATTTCCCCACAGAAGAAAGAGGGGTAGGTAAAAAGAGAAATAAATCTATCACATTGAAAACTACTGGATGATATTTTTGTGTCGGCGGGTGCACGTATTCAAGCGTTCCGCTTTCGTAACTGTATGTATATATAGGAAACAGCACCAGCTGAGGATCTGACAATCATCAACCTAACAACTAAGAAACTAACTAAAGATGAACAAACTTTGCTTAAAAAATGATTCACCTTTTGCCCGACTAAGGAACTGGCATACACACAAACATGCATTGATCTTTATCAATGCACAAAAAAAATAAAACTTTATAAATTCTTCAAACTGAAAGGCTCACACCATGAGGCTATTGAACCAACATCAACACCAATCACGGGTCCTCTGTCTGAAAATTTAACTGATGTCCTTACGGGAAACGATCTGCTGACACTGCAAATTTTAGGCAGTCAAGAAATTGGCAGTACACAAGAGGACACAGAAGTTGTTTCCAAAATTGTGAGCTTTGGTATTAAACAAAAACCTGCAAAAGCTAATTTCAAATCTGAATCAACATTTATACAGGTGACTCCTTTTGACACTATTGACACTTTTGAAGAATCAGTCAAAAAAGACCTACTGAAATTAAGATATGATAGTCCAACCAGGACACATGCAAATCTTACTCTGGGAAAGAGAACAGCATTAGAACAAATTCAACATGATCCTAATATTATCTGCAACCCCTCAGATAAGGGAGGAAATGTTGTACTTATGACACCAGAATATTATGTGCAAGAAGCATTATGTCAACTGGCAGATGTTAAATATTACACTCGAATATATAAAGAGGAATATGTTGACAGTATCAAACAATATCAAGTGCTCATTCAAAAATGGGCAGATAAGAATATGCTGGATGACAATGAATTGAAATACTTGGCATGTTCACATCCTGTTACATCCACCTTTTATCACCTGCCCAAAATCCATAAACATGTGTCATTACCACTTGGCCACCTGATTGTACCTTCAAAGGGTTGCTTAACAGAATCAATGTCACAATATCTTGACTTCTTTCTGGCAGAGTTTGTAAAGATGTTACCATCATACATCCGGGATACCGCTGGTTTTATTAGTAACATTGCAGATATCTCTTAAGAACCTGGCATGCTAATGATTGTACTTGATGTCACCAGTCTATATACCTGTATTGAACATGTGAATAGCCTACGGGCAATACAGTATTTCTTAAAAGGAAGATCTTTAAAATTTGCAGAACATAATGAAATGTTGACTGAATTTTTATGGTTCTGTTTAACCAACAATATCTTTTTGTTTAATAAGCAACATTACCGTCAAATACAGGGTACAGCCATGGGCACCTGCTTTGCCCCCAGCTACACAAACCTGTTCATGGACTGGTGGGAGAAGCAAGTGGCTTGGGCTGAAAAATACAATCATCGGGTCATGTGTATAATAGGATGGTACCGATACATAGATCTATTTATACTATATAAGGGCGCCCAAAATGATGCAGAGAGGTAAATAGCAGAACTTAATGACTACTCATTGAATTTACATTTCAGTGGGCATTTCCGTACCACAGAGGTGGTTTTTTTTAGATCTAAAGGTCTTTATTAGGGACGGAAAAATATGCACTTCCCTTTTTAGGAAAAATACTGCAGGCAATTCTATATTAGAGGCACACAGCAGTCATCAAAAATCCTTGAAGAATAGCATACGTTATGGAGAACTGCTTCTTATAAAAATAAACTGCACATTAGATGTAGATTTTAACATTGAAGCATCAGCAGCAAGGTTACAAGATTACTGTCCAGACCTGCTTACAAAGGCTTTATCTAAAGTAGAAAGAATTCCCAGGCACTGTCTGTCACGGGACAAAGAGATCCAACACTCAAGTAAGTGAAACCTTTAGATTCATTACCACTTTTTCTAATGATGCAGGAATACTGAGGAGAATATTGTGTCTTAACAGGCACATTTTACAAACAGACACAGTAATAGGAAAATATCGACCGGACTATCCTCAAGTGACTTTTAGACGAAGCAGATCTTTAAAAGATACACTTGTACATAGTCACTAAGAACCAATCCCATAAATCCTAGACTAAGTACACTGACTGGCTTTTTTCCTTGCTCTAAACGCAAGGCCTGCAGACATAGCTCAAAGACCTTGACTTATAGAATTCCTGGCATGGCACAACCTAGGGTTATTAATAAATTCATGACCTGCAACACACCATTTAGTGTGTATTGTCTGGTATGTCCCTGCAATATGCAGTATATTGGTAGTAGGAATTTATTGAAATTTTACTGCTTAGATCACATTCCAGCAAGTGAACGGGGTGGCTATCGTGAACTCAAGCTAAGCAGGTTAGAATCTAGGTTCATAATTGATCTGAAAACTACCATGCCTTATGGTCTAAATACAGAAGAAGAACTTGTGACTCATTTAGGATGAGTTTATGCTATGTTTTAGGAACTACATTTATGATCAACTGCTGCAAGCTAATGAGAGTTGTATTGTAGAAATGAATTGTATTTTGCATAAGCAACATGTTTGTAGAATTGCCCATCCCGGGCTTAATAATGTTTCCGTATGTGCAGTAATTATTGATGCAGAATTGACTGACTGTATATGTCAATAGAAATTTTCTTATGACAGTCGCTAACAAATATATTTACTACAGGAACACAAATCATGTTGTGTTTTTAAATTGAGTTGAAGAATGAATTATGAATTCTTAACAAACCATGAATGAAATTCAATTATGAGTTGATTGTATATACTTTCTTTTGGTTTTCCTTGTTTGTAAACAAGTGTTATCATGGCGCCTCTCCAAAGCATAGCTTTTTGTGTCTGTCTACTATGTTGATATAACATGCACCGGAAGTGATACGTATAACTAGGATATAATATTGATGAACTTACAGCACTTGTACAGTGGAAAAAGGCGCGAAGCCGAAACGCGCCCTGTGCTTCATCTCGGTGAAATAAAATAACCGAGTTTCACCTTCAATCGAGGGCGGTCCTTTCATTTTCCTTTTTTTTTGGGGGGGGGTTGAAGTTTCAAGCCAAATATATCAATATTAATATAAATATATATATATATATATTTATTCACTGAAAAAACCATAGGTTTCACACATGTTATAGTTAGCTGGACATTTCACTCATACAAAACCATTGAAATTCCCCCGTTATAGTTAGTTCAGCTAACTATAACTCGCGCGCCCGCAATGCACTGCTGATGACGTCACATATTACATCACTCATGACATGGTCAGTGACATCACTCATGACATCACTGATGACATCTCAAATGACATCACTGATGACATCATCCAGTGACTGTGTGTTTCTGTAAAGTTTCAATATGTTTAATATATATAGGGAAAAGCGCATTGAAGAATGAGTGGGTGCACAAGTATCTGAATGGATGATTTAGTAGGTGCGTGATTGACTATATAAGTGAGTGATTAAATGTATCTTACTGAAACCATGGTTTAGTGACTAAACTGTGTGAATCTCTGTATTCATCTGTCTGTTGGTGTGTAAGCGACTGCATGGGTTTGTGAATAACTACATAAGTGTCTATATGAGTTATTGATTGGTTGTCTGAGTATCTGCTTGGGTGCCTGAGTGTTTGTGTAGGTGGGGTGTGTGTGACTCTGTGCATAGATGTGAGTTGGTGATTCACTGGGTGCATAGTTTGAAGTGTGCATCTGTAAGGGACTGTATGGGTGGATGAGTGTGTGTATGACTGTGTTAGTGAGTGAATGTATATCTCTTGTACATGTATAAGTGACTATATATATATGAAAAGCAGTATATATGAGTATATAAATGGCTATGCGTGAGAGTGTGTGATTGTGATAGTGGCTGCATGGATGAGTGTTTGCTTGTATCATTCATTTACAATTCATTCATTTATGTATAAGAACGTAAGAATGTGCTAGTATTTGTATGGCTAAGTGAACTGGTGTGTGTATAACTGTATAGGTAAGTAAATGGGAGTGTGAATAATTATTTGCATGACTGCCTAGGTGTGTGAGTACCTTTATGGATGAGTGGTGGTGTGTGAGTGTCTATATAGGTGTATGAGTGCATATGATAGTCCTGTACTGAGTGACCAATCAATCAATCAATCAATCAATCAATAGCATTTGTATAGCGCGCTACTCACCTGTAAGGGTCTCAAGGCGCTGGGGGAGAGGGGTGCGTTACTGCGTGAACAGGCAGGTCTTGAGCTGCTTCCTGAAGAGAAGATGGTCCTGGGTCATCCGCAGGTGGACGGGGAGGGAGTTCCAGGTCTTGGCTGCCAGGTAGGAGAAGGATCTTCCTCCGGCGGTGGCTCTGGGGATGCGTGGGACGGCGGCGAGGGCGAGGTTGGTCGATCGTAGCTGGCGGGTGGGCGCGTAGAAGGTCAGGCGGTCGTTGAGGTACTTGGGGCCCAGGTCGTGGATAGCCTTGTGTGCGTGGGTGAGGAGCCTGAACGTGATCCTCTTGCTGACGGGGAGCCAGTGCAGGTCTCTCAGGTGGCCGGAGATGTGGCTGCATCGGGGGATGTCCAGGATAAGTCGTGCGGAGGCGTTCTGGATGCGTTGGAGTCTTTTCTGCGGTTTGACTGTGGTTCCGGCATAGAGGGTGTTCCCGTAGTCCAGTCTGCTGGTGACGAGTGCCTGGGTGATGGTCTTCATGGTCTCGGTGGGGATCCAGCGGAAGATCTTACGGAGCATACGCAGGGTGTTGAAGCATGATGAGGAGACGGCATTGACTTGTCTAGTCATCGAGAGGGAAGAGTCCAGGATGAAGCCCAGGTTGCGAGCGTGGTCCGTTGGCTTGGGAGTGGTGCCCAGGGCCGGGGGTCACCAGGAGTCGTCCCAGGCGGAGGGCGATGATCCCAGGATGAAAACTTCCGTTTTGTCTGAGTTCAGTTTCAGGCGGCTGTTCTTCATCCACTCGGCGACGTCTTTCATCCCTTCGTGAAGGCTGGTTCTGGCGGTGGCAGGGTCGTTGGTCCTGTAACCTCCGTCTTGCAGCTCAAGCAAAGTTGTTGGGGTGCAAGTTCTTCACATGTCGCACCATATTTGCTGTGCCAAAGGAGTATTTTTTAGATGGATCACCCCTTGAAAGAGTTGTTTTGCAAATTTTACAGGTTAGTTTTGGTGCATTAACCTTTTTTTGTCCTTCTGGAAAAGTAAAAAACTTCCAAATTAGAGCTTCTTTTATCTTTTTTGGAGGTTCTTCAGGAATGAAATGTCCATCTGAAGAATGGCTGGAAGATGAGTCCATTGCTGTTATTATTGTTATCTTCCTTCTATTTGACAAGATTCTCAGAATAGATGCTCTTTCTTAGAAAGTCAAAGGCGAATGATTAAAATGGGACGGAACTTTCAACAGTTGCAATAGGAAGTGTTAGCAACCAATCAAATCTCTTCTTTTAAAGTCACATGGCTTTGCGTACGCTTATGGTGTGCTTACGGTACTCTTACGATATGAGTACGTATGATGTTCTACCGTGATTTGTGTAATTCTTTTTAAAAGTAATATACGATTGTTAAAAGTTTAAAAAAACGATTTTCATAATTATCCCAGATAATGTCTTCCCTTAGTATGTACATTAAATACATAAATATATGTTTTTAAAGAACTAGAAACATTGGTGCCTTTTGCCTACAGTACGCCGTACGTGACGTCACGCAAAAGCTTTGATGCGACGCGGAATGTCAAAGCATATTCGTACCGTATTCGCGGGTATGCTGAATATGATTAGCAGTACAAAGTATGGTGTGATCACCCTCTCAGTGACAAATCAGAGCACAGGGTGCGCTAAGGAGATTGATTAGAAGTGGTCACTCATTGGAGATCCGATTCTGGGCCTGCCTCAGCGCACATGATAACCTCGCCCCGTCTCTCTCTGTTGTTAATTGTTGCTGCACACACTCACCCTTGCACATGTGCAGTGCACCCCGCTCACACTCCCCAGATGCCACCACCTAGGATGCTTGCTATCACTAAGCCTGGAAAGCAATACATTAACCAATGGGAGGTCCCCCAGGGACATCATTCTTGTAGAGCGCGAAAACGCTACCAATGACGTCCCTGGGCTTGGTTTGGTCAGCCGCCGTGGTTTCCATATAATGTGGGCACTGACGTGACCACGCTCTATTTTGCCTGCCTGTGCTGGGATGACAGAAACACTGTCATGGTCGATTTTACTACGAACTGTTTGGTCGAGCGGAGGAGGACTGGTCACACTCGACGTGGTGTCACTGCTGCTACGGCGCAGCCAGAACACCATAGGCGCGTAGGCGGCGGCCCCTGCGCACAGCCCACCCCAAACCCAGCCAAAGCCCCAGCCTTTGCAGACAAGACAAGAGACGACAGAAACAAAGGTAGGAGAATGAGCTGTAAATTATACCTGCATGATAGTATTTTTTTTTCTGAGTCACGTGGCCTTCCTAGCTCTGATTTGGTTTACTTGTGCTTCATCCTATTTGCTCCCTCCTAATCCTCCCATGACTTTTACTATTTATTGTTACCTCACGTGGCCTTCCCAGGCCTCTATTCTTATTGATCGTACTTGTATGATCCTATTAATTCATTCTGCGTCACGGGGCCCTACTAGGCCTTTCTTTAATAAATTGTGCGTGCATGAATTTCTGGGTCGTATTTTTGAAGTGTGTCATGTGCTTTCGTGTCTGTTCTTAGAAATTTTACGTGCTTGATTGTATTTTTTTTCTGCGTCACATGGCTCTCCCAGCTCTGTTTTGCTTTATTTTTGTGGGGTACATGCTTTGTGGTTCATCCTATTTGCTCCCTCCTAATTCTCCCATGACTTTTAATATTTATTACTGCCTCACGTGGCCTTTCCAGGCCTCTATTCTTATTGATCGTAATTGCATGTTCCTATTATTTAATTCCTTCTGCGTCATGGGGCCCTCCTAGGCCTTTCTTTAATAAATTGTGCTTGCATGAATTTCTGGTTTGTATTTTTGAAGTGTGTCACGTGCTTTCGTGTCTTTTCTTAAAACTTTTATGTACTTGATGGTATTTTTTTCTGCGTCACGTGGCCCTCCAAGCTCTGTTCTGCTTTATTTTTGTGAGGTACATGCTTTGTGGTTCATCGTATTTGCTCCCTCCTAATTTTCCCATGACTTTTAATATTTATTACTGCCTCACGTGGCCTTCTCAGCCCTGTATTCTTATTGATCGTACTTGCATGATCCTATTAATTCCTTCTGTGTCACTGGGCCCTCCTGTGCCTTTCTTTAATAAATTGTGCGTGCATGAATTTCTGGGTCGTATTTTTGAAGTGTGTCACGTGCTTTCGTGTCTTTTCTTAAAAATTTTACGTGCTTGATGGCATTTTTTTCTGCGTCACGTGGCCCTCCGAGCTCTGTTTTGCTTTATTTTTGTGGGGTACGTGCATTGTGGTTCATCGTAATACCTCCCTCCTAATTCTCCCATGACTTTTAATATTTATTACTGCCTCACGTGGCATTCCTGGGCCTCTATTCTTATTGCTCGTACTTGCATGTTCCTATTATTTAATTCCTTCTGCGTCATGGGGCACTCCTAGGCCTTTCTTTAATAAATTGTGCTTGCATGAATTTCTGGGTTGTATTATTTAAATGTCACGTGCTTTCGTGTCTGTTCTTAGAAATTTTACGTGCTTCATCATAGTTTGTTTGCATCATGTGGCCCTCCCAGCTCTGTTTTGCTCATTTTTTCTCCCATGAATTTTAATATTTATTACTGCCTCACATGGCCTTCCCAGGCCTGATTTCTTATATATTGTGCTTTCATAAATATATATGTAGCATTTTTGTGCTACACCACGTGCTTTGTGTTTCAACATACGTACTCTCTCCTAATCATCATATTTGCTCCCTTTTAATCCTCTGCTGTCTTTTAAAATTTCTTCCTTCCTCACGTGACCTATAGTTGTTTTTTTATGTGCTCTAGTTGGCCTACAAAAGTTTTGCCTCCTCAGACTAGCATCGTTTTAATTCATAATAATTGTTGGATTTATAACTTTGACACTACGGTGTTGTACTGGCCCTTTATTTGGCTTAGGTTTCCTAACCATTTTTCCCTCTATCGTACTTCTTTTTAGGACATGCTTTCGCCTAAATACATGTTTTGGACACTTCACCACTTCATGATCAGTCTTTAAGTGCAATTGCTTCCTTTTGAAAGTGTAATGGTAATTGTTTGTCCATGATTAAAATTTTAGTTTTGATAGTTATGTATACTATGTATACCAAGGCTGCTCATGTAAATGCTACTACTGGGCCTACAGCAGTAATTGTTCCACCCACACAAGAAACTCTAAATATAAAAATCAAGCCTATCACTGCAGGGCCTGAGCGACGTTTGTTAAACTGTCATGTTTTCAAACTGCATCCATTTGACAGGCCTTACCTCTGTATTTGTATAGACTGTACTCTATATCCCTCGCTTAAACTTTCTGCACACAACATATTTTTCAAACTACATTAATATAAGGAAGTTATTTTGGATGAACTTTTTGTGTTTGAGAAACATTTGTGTTAGGTTGTTAAACTAATTTCTTCTTTAAGAAATGTTACTTTTTCAAAATTAATTTGCAGGAAGCATAACCAGTGATAATTCACCAGCACCTGTACCATCTTCAGGACCTGTTCGATCTTCAGAACCTGTTCGATCTTCAGGACCTGTTCGATCTTCAGGACCTGTTCGATCTTCAGGACCTGTTTGATCTTCAGAACCTGTTCGATCTTCAGGACCTGTTTGATCTTCAGAACCTGTTCGATCTTCAGGACCTGTTCCATCTTCAGCACCTGTACCAGGTACACCACGTTCTGCTACATGTAAATTGTGTATACTATAGCTAATAGCGTATGATGTACATATTCGTTCCTCTTTAGAAGGTCATGTGCTTTCATATGTTTTTACAAGTAATCGATGCCTTCCTCTCAAAAATGTCTCTCAACACCAAATATATGTATATTTTCATTCCTATTACAGTTACTTAGCTTTAAGTAATAATTTCCCATCAATGTGTGTACTGAAATTCTCTACTCTGAAACCTATGATTGCTTTAACATTCAGATTCGACTTTTGTTCAACATATACATTTGTTATTAGGTTTTCAGTTTGCAGAATGCTACCCAACTCAGCAGCCAGTTGCCCAGATTTTTACTAATGTAATATTTCTGGGGAATTATGGACTGAAAATTGCAATGAACCTAATGGAGTCATCACATTTGACTTTAACATTCCAATGATAAATAAGGTCTCACACTCTAGTGTTGTCCTGAACATTGGATTCTTCTTTATTTTGTTTTTTCATATAAGATATTTCATAGATAAAGACATATCATTACTTTTTAACAAAGTATAGTAAGATACTGTCATTATAGTTGTGAATTTTCAATATTGTTTGTAGTGAAGCCATTTGAATATGTTTGCAACAGTTTTAACTGTCTCTAATCCTGGATCTAAAAACACCTAGACTCATGCATAATATATTGCAAACTATGTTTTTAATTGTTAGCATTGATGTTATGATGTCCTAATGTACATCTTTTTTTACATTTAGACTCTGTTGAAAAAAACTTGTGTTGTCTGCAACCAAGATACTTCAACAACATACGTGCAAAGGCTAATGGTAAGTACCCTCAATGAGTGTAAATGCAGAATATGAAAATTAAGTGATATAAGTCCTTGGAGTCTTTAGAACGCATTAAGTCTCCAGTTCACATTTGTGTGATACAGGGTGTATATTACTCTCACTCAGATAACTGAGGCATTTGCAATGGTCTGTTTAGAGTTACGTCCACCATGTTGGAAAGCTAGCTATGCACCCTTCCAAGTTATGGAGTCTTTACCGCGTTTCCACTAAGTGATGAGAGATAACTATGTTTACCATGTAAAGTTTTCATTTCAAAAAGCTATTGACCTTTAAACCATGCAATGTTAATAACAAGTTACTTTTCACTATCTTCTCAACAGGCCCAATGTTTTGAATGCTGCAGATGAATCCAACTGGACTTTATAAAACCAAATGTAAATCCTACTTACCTATTACTGGTTAGATATGTACAAAATGTATGTTTTAAAGTAGCATATGATCACATGCAAGATGTCTAATTAGATATTTGCACACTTCTGCAATCTAGTGTTGTGTCTGAATTATCATAAAAACTAAAGTTGAGACACACTTCTTTCAGCTGTCACGATTTGCACAATCATTTTAGAGTTGGACCAGACTTCCTCTAACATTTCTACTTAATTTTGTTTTTGAAATTGAGCAATTATTTTGTTTAGGTGTTGAAATATAAATTTAAATCTTCCTCCTCTTTGAAGGTCAAGAAGCAATACCGCTCCTCTACACATGATTGTTCAATGGTAGTCTAAAAAGTAGTGGTAATTCCACTATCACTAAGGTAGATATCTGACAATAGAATCTATGATAAAGTTACACCACTATTCCATGGTCATAATCCAAAAGGTGTGTTTAGACTCAACAAAAAGAACAATTATGCACATTTTATGCTGGACAGTATTGCTTCTAAACACCCTTTCACTGCTTTCTTCCATACCTTCAAAAAAGATTTAATGGATTTACATGCATAGTATTTCATGTCTGTATATCTCTAATGTAAAACAAGCGTGCTTGTTTTTCTTTTCTTTTGTCACTGACATATATAAACTCATCAGTCACTCCTATGGCAAGCTTTTACAATCCTGAATGCTGAGTGCTACGTTTTGTGTGAGAGGATGCCCATGCATAACTATGCTAAGTTTTCTTTAGCTGCATGGACACATGTAGTGTAAGCTGTCAAACACTTTAAAATGCTACCCTCCCACTAGTCCTAAAGGCGGATGTAGAATTCAACCATTCGTCATAAAATAGAATCGGATGTCACTAAGTACAAAGTATTTCTGTATTATGGAAGCCCTAATGTGTCCCTTAAAGATTCCAGCGAAGTCCAGACACATACTAACTGAAACACACCAACCATTAGTAACCTGTAAAAATTGCCAAACAACTCTTTCAAGGTGTGATCAATCCAAAAAATACTCCTTTGGCACAGCAAATATAGTGCAACATGTAAACAACTTGCACCCCAACAACTTTGCTTGAGCTGCAACACAGAGATTGCTGGACAACCCACTTGCTGCTACACCAAGCACATCAACTGCTGCAACAGCATCTTCAGAAAACAGTCCATACTCACATATTGATCTTGAGTTCGGTAAACTTAAATTTCTATGCATTTATTGCGATGAACTTTTGTGTTACGTGAAACAGTTTATCAACCTCATCAAAACAAGAAACAGGGGGGGCGTGGCCGGGCACCGACAAGAATGGCCGCCTAGCTCGGAGCTCCTCCGGGCCGATTCCCCTATTCCCAATAAAATCCGGCAAAATCCGTGCCAACCTAACCCTGCTCATAGCGGAAACACGCTGCTGTGCTCCTCTGCCCGCGGTGATAACAAGGGCGCTCTACTGGATCCGGTGCCTGAGTCGCGGGCGGTCTGCTGTTCACCGGCTTCTAGGGGGTGACGCCGGAGCTCTGCTGACGGACTGAGCTGTAGGCGGGGACCCGGCTTTGAGGCCTGCTCGGGTCTTCAGCCACCGGAGCTCTTGTGGCCCCCGATGGACTTACTGTGCGGAGAGGCGCACCGGTGCGGCTGGTGAGGTCGTGACCTTGGCTGTACGAGTCCGGGAGCGGAGGGCGTTGTGGTGAGGCCCTGCCCCTTCTCTGTCCGGGCACCAAAGCAGCGGGAACGGCGGATGGTCCTGGTGAGGGCCTTTGTGGCAGGTGAGGTCCCGGCTCTAGGGCCTACCCGGACACATCGTCGCTGGAGCTCCTTGGTCGTATGAGTGGCTCCGGGTGAAGAGTGCGTCCCGGAGGGGCGTACAGGACTGCGGGAACGTGATTTTCCGATCCAAGGGAGGCGGGCACTCTGGAGGCCTCCGCCATCTCTCCTGTCCCTCTGCCCGAGTTTGCGGAACCGTGGGCGGGCCGGGTCTCAGGCGAGGCCCCGGCTTCGTGGCTTTGGGCGGCCCGCCGCGGTGAAAGGCCTGCTTGCCCTTGTGGAGGTTAATTAGAGGGGAAACGAGCGCACATCGTTTGGCACCAACAAGGACTGCTTTGGACCCCTAAGGACGGCTGTATTACTCCCGGCCTGCCAGTGGCTGGCCCCTGGGCGGTGGCGGGGAGCGTGGACTGCTGGGGGCCGGCCCACCTGCAGGACTTGGGCCCACTGTGGAGTGCCTTGGTGAGCAGGGTGACCCCTCCTGTTGTATCTGGTGCCAGTGGGTTGTAGTCCGGGAGCCCTAGGCTGCTGAGGCATTGACCTGCATCATGAACGACACAATTGCTTGCGGGCTACTGCACACGGCGCAGTGACTCCTTTGTGGGATATGCGTGTTTGAGGACTTACGCTCGGGAGTGGGAGGCCCTTTGACCCCCTGAGGTGGGGATATCGGCACACAGTCTGCTGCAAATTGCCCTGTGACTGGAGGCTTTGTTGTCGGGGTGCCGCTCCTGGGGCTGCAGCCGGGCCCTGGCGCCACCATCGAGCTCCTGTAGTATAAGGGGCACACTCCAGAGTCGTGATGCGGTCGAACCAGACCACCACCACGCAGACCAACAAGCTAGATAAGTATACGGTCCCCACGGGAACGCAACAAGGCGGAGGGGCGACTGTAGACCCAGCTGGAGACCAGGGGTGGACCAAGGAGCTGTCGCTGGCATCGATAATGGCGGCCATCCAGTCCCTGGGCATGAACCTAGAGGCGAAAATTGATAAAGTCTCGATAGAGGTCAACTTGCTCCGGTCTGATCTTGGTAAGACCTCTGAAATGGCTAAAGCCAACGAAACTGCGGTCAGGGAGCTCCAGGCTACTACTAAGCATATGGAACAGCGTATTAATGACCTAGTTCATCAGCACCGGTTGATGACAGTGCTGGACGACCAGGAGGGGAGGGCCCGAAGGAGCAATATTCACCTAGTTGGCGTACCGGAGGATTTGGAGGGGCCAAGTATGGAGCTCTTTGTCGAGGACCTGATCCATAACCACCTCAAGGAGGCTCTCAAAACTCTTTACATTGGAACGTGCCCACCGTGCGCCTGTCCCTAGGCCCAAACCAGGGGCCCCACCAAGAACCATCATTGCTAAAATCTTTAACTTTAGGGATAGGGATGCGAACCTGCAGACAGCCCGGCAGGCCGGGGACCTACAGTACGAAAATGCCACGATCCGGTTCTTCCCAGACTTCACCCTCCAAGTCCAGAGGGAAAGGCGCTCCTTCATGGGCGTAAAGGCGGCCTTGAGGGAAAAAGGCGTGAAGTACATGATGTTTTACACGGCTAAACTCAAGATCATCGCGGGAGGCAAGTCTTTGTTTTTCACCTCGCCATCTGCCGTGCAGGAGTGGTTGGACCGCAACTCGCCCACTGACAGCAAAGGCGCTGGTGGGGATAACTGGAGAGATGGCCAGGTTGCCTCGCAGGCATCGTCGGTTGGACAAGCGGGCGATGATGGGCGAAGCCAACAATCATGGAGGTCGAGATCAGCCAGCCCTCAATGGGGGACGCAACGCGGAGCGATGGACCAGTGACGACTTCGACCACTCCGACACTACCGGCCAATAACCGTAATGTACACTGGGGTCAAAGATTGTGATGGGCCATGTTTATATGTTTTTTCTTCCTAGCGGACACAGTTATGGCCTCACCCATACAGGTTCGATGATGGTAATTGCGCAGGGCATGGGACTGATGGCGTGAGAGAGACATTGCATTGTTCAGGGGTTTTAGGTCACTGGCCTACTTGGCAACAATTTAAAGTTTCTGGTGTGGGGGGGGGCGGAGGGGGGAGCTGGGGCCTGTGCACACTCCCCACAGAAAAGGGGCCACAGGGAAGGAGGATAGAGGGGGGGGTCTGTTTAAGGTTTTTTTTCTTTCTTCCTTCTAGTTTGGGTCGATAGGCGCCCTGCTAATTGGAGATGTGGGTAGTTTGGAACCTACTGAGCAGGGAAGTAGGGAGGGGGGTGGTAGGGGACGGGGGGAAGGACAGGGATGGTGGGATGGGAGGGGGAGGGGGAAGTTGGGAGTTGGTTGGAACCTGTTTGGTGGAATGCGAGCAAGATGAAGTTTATGCTGATGTGTACCGTACCGCTACTCTCCTTAATGTCACTGTGTCTGTAAGGTTTTTCTATTATGCGGTGGGATAAAAGTCTTAAGCTATTGAGTTGGAACATCAACGGGTTGTGGGACAAGTTAAAGCACACCATTGTGTTACAATTCATTAAACGACAACAGCCTGATGTGGTTCTCTTTCAGGAGACTCACCTGTTGGGAAATACGTGTCAGGCGCTAAACAGGTGGGGATACACTCTCGTACACCACGCGGGATTCACGTCAGATTCACATGGGGTGGGAGTTCTAACACGAAGGGGGCTCCCACTGGTGGTGACCCGCACTTACTCTGACCCCCTAGGGCGGTATGCAGCGATATCCGGAACCTGGGAGGGCCGTAAGATTAACGTGGTCTTGTGCTATGTCCCGCCAGGCCTGCAGTCGCAATCCTATCACGACCTGGGCAGGTTGCTCCTTTCCCTTCCGGAGGGACAATTGTTGCTAGGAGGAGACTTTAATGCAGTGCTATCTGGGCACCTTGATAGACATCCGCCCAGGGATTTGCCGGCGACCCAGAAGTAGCTGGCCGACTTTGCGGAGGCGTTTGGGCTCACAGATCTTTGGCGACTACTGCACCCACAGGATCGTCAATTTACATTTTTCTCGGGCCCCCATCACTCTTTTTCGAGAATAGATTATATTATTGCACCCCTACACTATGATATTACTATTCAGGAAGCTACGCACTTATCGAGAGGCATTTCGGATCATTCCCCGTTGCTGATCCACCTCACGATCGGGGAGAGGCGCGAGGGGTGTGTGGCGCCAATTAGCGCCTGGCATCTCCGCAATGAGGACTTTAGGAAAACACTAGTAAAGTCTATAGGCAGTTATTTTGAGGACAATGAGGGCACGGTTGACTCCCCGGGAATACTCTGGGAGGCTTTTAAAATGTGATCAGGGGTGAGGCTCTCTCTGTAATCGCGGGGCGGCGCAAGGAACGTGAAGCGCAGATCGTCCAACTAGAGGAAGACCTCCGGACGCTTGAGACTATGCCACACACTGACGGTGGTCAGGAGACGACCCACCGCATGCAAATTAAAGCAGCAGAATATAAAGTGGTGGCTTCTGACGCTGCCAAAAATACGTTGCGAGATAAAGAGGGGAGAGTTTATGACCAGGGCGACAAGGCGGGTAAGCTCATAGAGTGGCAGGCGGAATGAAGGGTAGTTGCCGAGATTGGAGCCGAGTCGGGGACTATACTCACGGAACCTCATGAGATAGTTGTGGAATTTGCCCGTCACTACCAGAGGGTATACAGCAGAGTCTCCACAGACCAGAGGAGGACTCTGATGATCTGTTGACTGATATCCGTTTACCCACGCTCTCTCAGGAAGAACGTGAGACTCTCGAGGCCCCGCTTACGGTGGAGGAACTCAACCTAGCCATTCGGGATCTCTGCCCGGGCAAAGCCTTAGGTCCTAAGGGATTGCCAATAGAAATATACAAGCTACAGCCAGAAGGACTCAGCCCTTACCTTAAAATGATGTTTGAAGAGAGTAGGAAGAGGGGCATTTTGCCGCGCGACCAACGAATTGCTACGATCATGACCATTCTCAAAGACGGGAAGCCCGGGGACTCGTGCGCCTCCTGTAGGCCCATCTCTTTATTAAATGCTGAGCCGAAGATACTGGCTAAGGTTCTGGCCAATAGGCTCAAAACCGTCCTCCCAACGCTGGTCCACCCGGACCAGTCGGGGTTCATGCCCCATCGCAATACGGCGCTCAATGGAGTGCTGGGACGCTGCCATACTATCCAGCAGGATGCGGTCATGGTGTCCCTCGACACTGGAATGGCCTTCGATACCCTTGAGTGGCCCTATATGATGGCGGTGCTCCAAAAATTGGGCCTCGGGCCCGATTTCGGGTCCGAATTCGGGTCCGTCTCCTGTATACCGAACCCCTGGCACAGGTGACATCAACAATAAGGTCTCGGAGGGTTACGCTTTGGAGCGGGGAACGAGACAGGGTTGTCCCTTGTCTCCCCTACTCTTTGCTCTCTCGCTCAAACCACTGGCAGCCTGGATCAGGCAGGATATCTCGGTACGAGGGCTGAGATGGACTGATGGATGGGAGGATAAGATATCGCTCTACGCGGACGATATCCTTCTCTTTCTTATTAGGCCTCGTCAGTCCCTTATGGTGGCAATGGACGTCTTTGCTAGTTTTGGACGTAACTCCGGCTATAGGATCAACTGGGATAAATCGGTGGTCTATGTCCTCCATGGAGACCCTCCGAGGGTGCCCGGGAATTGCCCGATCACAATTGCCACCGACGGGTTTCGATACCTAGGGATATTTATCTCTAAGGACAGTGTCCTAAGATACGAGAGAAACCTTTTGCCGCCCCTACAACGGCTCAGGAGAGACTCCTCTTCCTGGCGTAAGCTCCCGCTGTCTTTGCTTGGCAGAGCGTCACTCTTTAAGATGATGGCGCTGCCCAGATTCCTTTACGCCCTGCAGAACAGCCCTGATCTCTTGCCCAACTCCTACTTCGCGCGTATTGACACTTTGCGAAAGGGAACTACTATGGCAGGGCGCTCCTCATATCTCTCTGGGAAAGCTTACCAGGGGGTGGTATGATGGCGGTATTGCGCTCTCCGACATCCGCACATATTATTAAGCTGCGCAGCTCGCTGCGGTCAACCACGGTACTTACTGTGATGACAACGACCCAGGGTATGCGATGGATCGCTGGTTCCTCCCGGGAGGGAACTTTGAGGCGGCACTATACTCCAGACCTGGTAGATATTCACTCACTGGACCCACCCTTCACACAGTGCAGATATGGCACCTGGTCCAACGAAAGCTGGGTTGGGCAAATACACTCACTGGAGCCACCCCACTATGGGTGTCCCAGAGATTGGGTAACCTGGGCAACACCAAAGGGTTCCGGAATTGGGACCTAATAGGAATATCCCATATACAGGATTTAAGGGGTCCGAAGGGAGTATTTCATTTACCACTGTCCAACAATCGTACAAACTTGCGAAGACAGAATATTTTCGCTACCTGCAGGTTCGTCATTCCCTCCAGGCTAATATCCCTCCTGAGACTCAGCCCCCTGACTCCTCTCCGCTTGAGGACAGATTGTTGGATGGCCACCTCCCGGAACACGCCATCTCCCTAGCATACCAAAAAAATATATGCAATTCCCCTGACCTTCTGTTGGGTCTCAAAGAAAAATGGGAGAAAGATGGGTTACTAATCGACGAAGAGGAATGGAGTTCTGTGCTCCCCTCGCCCAAGGAGATTGCCATTTCCTCGCGACTAAGGTTGATTCAACTCAAAATACTGCATTGGATATATATCTCGGGGACCAGGCTGCTGCTTATGGGACGTAGTGGTCACGGGCTCTGTAGGGGGGGTGCGGGGACTTAGGTAAATTTTTTCACATCCTCTCAGATTGCCCACTGATTCATCCATACTGGCGCTGCGTACACCAATGTATGCGCGAAGTATGGGAGGTGGAGCTCCGGGTTGAGCCAAAGAGAAGCTTGCTTAATATCTGGGAGCCGACTGACCTCTCGTCCCGCGGAAGACTGTGGGCGACGTTGGGATTCACCCTAGCAAAGAGAAACATTGCCAGATTATGGGGGGCGCTGTTGCCGCCGAAGCTTTCCTCGTGGAAGACTGATATGGATTGGTGCATGCTGCAGGAGATAACTGTGTACACAGCAAGGGGGTGTCCCCGCAAGTGATGTGAGGTGTGGTCCAATTGGAATGAGTACAGGGGGTACATTTGTGAGCCCCCAACAACAGCCCCTGTTGACGACACACTTTGAGAGGCGATGAAATAACCAATGTATCGTAGAAACGCACTGACATGTGAAACTGATGTTTGTCTTATTTCTTCACTGGTACGGCTACATATTGTTATGTATCCTGCTTGTGCTCTCCACCATTGTTTTGTTGGGATTTTACTTTAATAAAAAGCATTTTTTTAAAACAAGAAACAGGAGCATCGGTGTCCTCAACATTAGTCATTAGACATTTATCAAGCTTTTTTGTTGTAAGAACTACGCCATCCGAAGGCAGTGGGAAATTTGCACACTTGCTGCCTTTCTTTGCTGGAGTTATCAATTATTGTTCAATTTGATATTTTGATTCAAAGTCAAGGCCCTTGATTAAGCCTTTTTCATGTATATACTACCCCGGCAGAAGGCAGTGGGAAATTTGCACACTTACTGCCTTTCTTGGCAGGGGTTATCAATTATTCTTCAAGTAATTTAAATTCAAAATGCAGGCCCTTTATAAAGCCTTCTTGGTAACTACTACGCATGAATAGCAGTGGGTAGTTTGCACACTTGCGTCCTTTCTTGCGTCCTTTCTATTACACAGTGTGTGTACTTTGTTGACTTGCATTGGTTGCTTAGAAGTGCCACCCATTTCTCAGGTTCCCACTGCGGAATCCCACGCACAGTCAGTGTAATGGACTGGAAATCCAAACATCCACTTCCCTCACAAGGCAGTGGGTACTTTGCGCATCTGTAATCTTTCTTATTTTTCACCTTTTTTATATAACACTCAATCAACACATCATCTAGACATACACACACCTACTTGCTGCCTTTTTTGACTGGGGTTATCAAATATTCTTTAATTTCATATTCTGATTCAAAGTTATGGTCCTTTATCAAGCCTTTTTGTTGTAACTACTTCCCTGCTAAAGGCAGTGGTTAATTTGCAGACTTGCAACCTTACTTATTTTTACATTATTCATCTTCCACTCAATCAACACATCATCTAAGCATACACACACCTACTTGCTGCCTTTCTGGAAAGGGGCGACCACTCGGTCCCCCCGCACGTATGGCAGAGTCCCACGATCCCCCCGGGAAGCCATCTTGGGCGGGAGGCGTGTCTCGGCTGGTATGCCCGAAGCGGCGTAGCCGGGGCGCGCTTTTTCCCGCCCTAGAGTGGGCTGGCCTAGACACTGACGCGGCTGGCCACGCCCTCGGGGCAGGCAGGGGCGGGTTTACGCCCGCCCTGAAGACGGATAAAAGGGGACGCAAGACCAGAAGGCATCCTCTTGTTCCTGTGCTCTGAAGCTGCACCTCCTCGCTGCACGTGAGCTCGAGACGGAACGAAGAGCCAATTTTGAGCGTTGTAATCCTTCTTTTGTCTTACAGATAAGATACTCTGTCGGAGAAATGCCCAAGAAAGGCGGAAAGAGAATGACGACTGAACAGATGCTTCGGGTCCTCATGAAGGAGATGACCGAGCTGAAGAAGCGGGTGGCGGAGAGAGAGGGGGAAGGGGGGCCAGAACGTCCTTCGGCTGGAGCAGCCCCAGGAGGGAGAGCCAAGAGGCCAAGGAGGGGACCAGCTGGGGGAGACGTCCCGGTTCCCCGTACCCCGCTCGAAGCGCCAACCCCAGTACCCGTGGAGGGGAATCCGATTCCCGTGGTGGTCACCCCGGTGTCCAATGAAGATATGCCGCCCGAGCTGGCAGCACAACTTGCAGCGTGGTTGGGCGAAGGTAGTGAGGGCGCCACGGCTGTCGACGCGCAGGCGCTGATGAAGCAACTGCGTGAGAAACGGGAGGCAGCCAAGGTGTCCGCGCCGGCCGCAGTAGTTGACAAGCCACAAGGGACGATTACGACCGCAGAGGCAGCGTCCGGTGCAGGTAAGCGGCCATTGCCGATTGCGAGGGATGAGTCAGCACCCTCTCGTAGAGAAAGGTTGGGTCAACATGTGCCTTTGGCAATTAAAGAGAAGATTTGGGCGGGGGAATATGTGAACATCTTCTCGTTGCTTGTTGATCATTATGAGGTGGAGCATGTTAAGGGCCAGAAAGACCTCATGCATCCGAGTGTTTGGCGCGCAAAAATGGCCGCCTTTAAAGTGAATGAGAATATTGGCAATTGGGGCAAAGCATGGGGGATTTTTACGTCGATCTTAGGGGAACGTAGGCCCGAGTTACTTTCCGAGTTGCCGACCTATCAGTCGCGAATCATGGGGTACTCGACGTCACACCAGGGTAACCATTGGTTCTGCTACGATAATCTTTTTAGAAAGGCTAAAGAGCATAATAAAAGCTTAACCTGGGATTGTTACGATTCTTTGACATGGGATAAAATGAAGGAGACAGGTATGTTGAAAATGCCATTGGTAGGGGGTAATGTTGGCGAATCCTCCCGCCAATATGCGGGGACGCCCTTTCGATCAGGTACGGGTACCGACGATTACTCGAGACCTGCCAGCAATACAGGGAAAAGGGGGTTCTGCTGGAATTTCAACAGAGGTAAATGTACTAGGCCCCAGGGATCGTGTAAATTTAGACATGAATGTAGTGGGTGCGGGTCGTCCCATCCTGAGTCCACGTGCAGAGCCAAAACGGGTGATAACGGGGGTAGAGGAGGCGCCAAACAGGTCTAACATAGTCCGAGGGGCGCCTTTACCTACCCCGATTGATACCTTGGCGATGATTCCCTGGCTCAGTGAATACCCGGATCGTACTTCTGCTGGGTTGCTGCGGAACGGGTTTTCGTATGGTTTCCGCATCCCAGTAGGGGACTTTCAGGGTGTGGAGAAGTGTAAAAATCAACTTTCGGTCCTGCAGCATACGACCGTGGTACAGGATAAGATCCGGAAAGAGGTTACTCGAGGTCGGGTTGCCGGCCCGTTTAGTGTACCCCCGGTGCAGAGTTTTGTTTGTTCTCCTTTAGGGGTGGTCCCCAAGAAGGACCCGGGTGAGTTCCGACTGATTCATAATTTATCAGCTCCACGTGGTCTTTCTGTAAACGATGCAATAGACCCAGAAGTGTGTTCGGTGCGGTACGCATCTTTCGATGAGGCCGTAGCCATTTTGAATCGCCTGGGGCCCGGGGCGCTGATGGCGAAGTCGGATATCGAGTCAGCGTTCCGATTGCTCCCGGTACACCCAGACGACCAGCGTCTCCTAGGTTTCATGTTTCAGGGTCATTATTACATGGATAGGTGTATGCCGATGGGGTGCTCTATATCTTGTGCCTATTTCGAGAAATTCAGTAGTTTTCTACAATGGGTCTTCACAAAGAGGACGGGTTTCCAACATGTAATGCATTACCTTGATGACTTTCTGTTCCTTGGGGCAGCCGGGGATCTCGAATGTGGCCAGGCCTTGGCCGAATTTTGTGTATTAATGAAGCAGTTTGGTGTGCCATTGGCACCGGGTAAGACGGTGGGTCCTGCGACTTGCCTCGAGTTTCTGGGGATCGAGTTAGACTCCAGTGAGGGTTGTTTTCGTTTACCAGCTGACAAAGTGGGGAAGTTCAGGGCAGCCCTGCAAATGTGTATAAATGGATCTAAAGTTACGCTGCATCAATTACAGCAGTTGGTGGGACAGTTGAATTTTGCCCTGAGGGTTATACCGATGGCCCGCCCCTTTTCCCGTTCAATTGCCCAAGCTATGGTCGGCCTAAAGGAGGGTCATCATCGCACGAGACTATCGGCTGAGGTCCGCCAGGACATGCGCATTTGGTTAGCATTTCTGGCGGATTTTAATGGTCGAGTCGTCTGGAACAAACCGGCCGTGTCCTCTGAAGAGCTGGGGCTATGGACAGATTCGGCAGGTAGCATAGGTTTTGGTGCCATCTTCGGCACAAAATGGTCGGCACAAAGATGGCCGGCATGGTGGCATGACAATGGACTGACAAGTAATATTGCTTTCTTGGAACTTTTCCCCATTTTGGTGGCCCTAAGAACCTGGCCCGAAGGGTTCAAAGATCACTCTGTGGTATTTTGGTCTGACAATATGACCGTGGTCGAGTGCATCAATAGCCAGGCAGCACGATGTAAACTGATTTTAAGACTGCTCAAAGAAATTGTTTTACTGTGTATGCAACTGAATGTGCTATTCAGAGCAAAACATGTCCCGGGGGTAATGAATCAGGCGGCTGATGCACTGTCTCGTTTTCATATGCAGGCTTTCTCGGGTTTCCTTCCCACAGCGGACCCAGAGCCGGCACCCTTTCCCGAAGCTCTCTGGTCTCTCGGTGCCCCGAACTTCGTCACCTCGTGGGAGAGAGCCTAGCACCAAGGACAAGGAAGGCATATGAAGGGGCGTTTCGGTCCTATTTAGCCTTTTTGGGGACTGATGGAGAGGGGCTTTGGGGCCACGAGGAATGGGTAGTGAATTTTCTGATGTCCTTACGTAGGGCTGGGAAATCGGTGGCTACGGCCCAGAGGCATCGTGCTGCCATTTCCTTTGTTGCCAGGGCTCATGGTATCCAGGACCCGACAGCGTCTTTCGTTGTACAGAAAGCGCTGCGTGGGTGGCAACGCCTTGAGGGTCGCAGAGTAGATGAGAGGCGCCCGATAGGTTTGGATAGGTTGGCCCAGTTGTTGGCCACACTCCCTGCCACATGTTCATCTCAGTTTGAGACGGTGTTGTTCCGAGCCGCTTTTACGCTGGCATTTCATGGAGCGATGCGGGTAAGCGAACTGGTGGCAAGGAACAAACGGGATGTGACAGGGGGTTTGTGCCAGGAACACGTTCAGATCAGAGGAGAGACAATGACTGTCTCCTTTGTCAGGTCCAAGACCGATCAAGAGGGGATGGGTGACTGCATAATCATACGCAGGATTCCCGGGTCCTCCATGTGTCCGGTAAAGTGTTTAGAAAACTACCTAGCACGAAGGGTGGCATCATGGGGGGGGACCTTGTTGAGACACGCGGACGCCACCCCACTGACGAAATTTCAGTTTCAGCGGGTGCTTGCGATGTCAATTGCCGCTGCGGGCTTGAACCCGGGCGAGTTTGGGACCCACTCCTTTCGGATAGGGGCTGCTACGGAAGCTACAGCTAGGGGTCTTAATGTTGAACAAGTGAAACGAGTGGGGCGTTGGTCCTCCAAGTGTTATAAGAGGTATGTGCGGTTGCACATGTTGTGAAGCTGTAATGATGTACTCACGCTTCTTGTCTTTGTTTGGTTTTCAGTTGCGCAAGCCTACGAGGCGGGGTGGACTATGCAGTCGACCCAACACCGGGCCAGCGGTCAGACATCACCGGCTGTGAAGAAGGAGGTGTGGGTCGTGGGCCACTCATACGTGAGGCGTGCCGCGGACGTATTCAAAGCAGGTGACATGATTCACGTAGCTGGGGAATACGGGTACAGGGTGTCCTTCTACGGAAGAGGCGGGCTCTGTATTGACCAGTTTCAAGCATTTTTCGAGGGTTTGTTAGGGCGGACGAGGTCACCGCCGTCTATAATCATAGTGCATCTAGGGGGCAATGATTTGGTCACCACCGGTAGACGGCTTCTCCTGGAGGCAATGCTTTCCACTGTAAGTTGGTTGGCGAGGAGAGTTCCGGGGTGCACAATTGCGTGGTCCCATATGATCCCACGAAAGGTGTGGCGAGGGGCTATTTCTGTTCCTGCTTTGAATCACTCTGTGAGAAAGCTTAATAACAAGGTGAGTAGGTTGTTCCGTTCCAGGACATTGCATTCTATTTCGCATGGCTGTATTAATGATGACAGTATGTATTTGGGGGATGGTGTGCATTTGTCTCGGGTGGGGAATGAGTTACTCATAGGAGACTTCTTAGCATGGTTAAAAACGTTAAAACATGACCTTTAGGTAGGAGCTTTGTGGGGGGTCCGGATAGCCGGTCAACTATCCGGCCTGTGGCGGTAAGGTCATGATCGGTGAGCACTAATTGGAAGATCCCTATGAGTGGGCGTCACCCAACACGGATGGGAGCGCTCGGGAGAGGTGGCCATTGGCCCCTCAACGGGGAGGCGGTCCCTTCTAAGGATGGGTCGCCGAAAGAAAAGGAAAGGCGGTCAAGGCCCCTTCCTGTGTAGGAGGGGTTACAGCCCCCTCCTGGGGAATTTCCCGGGGCCAGTGACGTCTGCGACGGCAGATGTGGTAAGTTGTGCGGGGTTTGGGGGGGGGTCTACGCTACCTTCTAGATACCTCACACGAGTCCTCGAACGACCTTTAAGTGGCGTCGAGTTTTATTGGTGCCCCCGTCAAGTCAAAGGGAAATTGGTAGTTGCACTTGAGGTACGCCTCAGTGCTGTCGCCCCTCACAAGTGGGGGGGGTATTTCTGGTTAGGGATCTTGACACCGGTTACGACCTTGCCGTTGGCCCTTAAACGTTAGGATGTACAATTTCATAATTTCAAGTAAATGTGTGTAGGATGTTAGTTCGGCTAGGAGAACCTCTGTATTAGAGAATCTGTTAAGGTTAGCCAAACATCGCAATGTGGTAATGAAATTGTACATAATATGAAAATGTTGATTTAATGTTTTAATTTTGTTTTAATAAATACGGCCGGGAGGGTTACTCCCTCCCTCTTCCAAAAACTTCAAGAACTGTTTCCTGTTTCCCTCCTTTGGGGATTGTGTTGAGAGGGGGTGGCGGGTATCTCAGCCATATTGGCTATGGTATCAACTATTCTTCTATTTCATATTCGTATTCAAAGTGCAGGCCCTTTATCGAGCCTTTTTGTTGTAACAACTACCCTGGCCGAAGGCAGTAAGAAATTTGCACACTTGCTGGCTTTCTTGGCTGGGGTTATCAATTATTCTTGAATTTCATATTCTGATTAAAAGTCAAGGCCCTTTATCGAGCCTTTGAGTTGTAGCTTCTACCCCCGCCAAAGGCAGTTGGAAATTTGCACACTGGCTGCCTTTCTTGGCTGGGGTTATCAATTATCCTTCTTGTAATACAAATTCAAAGTGCAGACCCTTTATTGAGCCTTCTAGGTAACTATTACTCGTGAATGGCAGTGGGTAATTTGCACACTTCCTGCCGTTCATGGATAAAAAAAGCTTACCAAAAGTCTACCAATATTAAAAAAGAGCCAGTATAGTCTATGGTTATCAAATCTTCTGTTTGTTATTCTAATTCAAAGTACAGGCCCTTTATTGAGCCTTCTTGATAACTACTACCCGTGAATGGCAGTGGATAATTTGCACACTTGCAGCCTTTCTTATTTTTTACATTATTCATCTACCACTCAATCAACACATCATCTACACACACCTACTTACTGCCTTTCTTTGGAGAAGTGTGGCTCAATGGTTAGAGCGGGCAGACCTCGATGCAGAGCTCTGGCCAGGGACCAGGGTTCGATTCCTGTCCGGCGGATCTCGGGCTCATTAATTCCCCTGACAGGATATTCTCGCCTCAGTGCCTATTCTGATCATGGGTCCCACGCTGCAACTCTGGGCAATAGCTTGCTTAGTCTCCACAACGGCCCCCACAACGCGAGGGATGCCTGGTCTGCACCATGGGGGTGCCCAGGAGTGGACACTTCACAGGGAAAGCCAGGAAGGGTTCCCTTGCGGTATTTGTACAAGCGCCGGGAAACCCACAGCGGGTAGCTGTGCGCTATACAAGTACACAAACATTTACACATTTACATTTACATTTCTTGGCTATGGTTATCAACTATTCTTCTATTTCGTATCTGTATTCAAAGTGCAGCCCCTGTATCAAGCCTTTTTGTTGTAGCTACTAACCTGTCCGAAGGCAGTGTGAAATGTACACACTTTCTGCCTTTCTTTGCAGGGATTATCAACTATTGTTCAATTTAATATTCTGATTCAAAGTCATGGCCCTTTATCAAGCCTTTTTGTTGTAGCTACTACCCCGGCCGACGGCAGTGGAACATTTGCACACTTACTGCCTTTCTTGGCTAGGGTTATCAATTATTCTTCAAGTAATTGAAATTCAAAATGCAGGCCCTTTATTCAGCCTTCTTGGTAACTACTTTCCGTGAATGGTGGAGGGTAATTTCCACACTTCCATCCTTTCTTGTGACGCACAATCTGTGTAATGAGCTGGGTAGCCAAAGATCTTTTTCACTGATAAGGCAGTGGTTACTTTGCACGTCTGCACCCTTTCTAACTTTTTACCTTATTAATCTTCCATTAAATGAACACATCATCCACACAATTACTTGCTGCCTTTTTTCTGGCTGGGATTATCAATTACTCTTCAATTTCATATTCTGATTCAAAGTCAAGGCTCTTTATCAAGCCTTTTTCATGTAGATACTACCCTGGTAGAAGTCAGTGGAAAATTTGAGCACTTGTTGCCTTTCTTTGCAGGAGTTATCAACTATTGTTCAATTTCATATTACTATTCAAAGTGCAGGCCGTTTATCAAACCTTGTTTTTGTATCAACTACTCCGGCAGAAGGCAGTGGAAAATTTGCGCATTTGCAGCCTTTCTTCGCAGAGGTTATGAACTATTGTTCAATTTCATATTCCTATTAAAAGTGCAAGCCCTTTATCAAGCCTTTTTGTTGTAGCTACTACCCCGGCCGAAGGCAATGGGAAATCTGCACACTTGCTAACTTTCTTGGCTGGGGTTATCAATTATTGTTCAGTTTGATATTCTGATTCAAAGTCATGACGCTTTATCGAGACTTTTTGTTGAAGCTACTACCCCAGCCGAAGGATAATACTGCAAAAGTAATCTTTAAAATTTGCCAAACAACTCTTTCAAAGGGTGATCCATCCAAAAAATACTTCTTTAGCACAGCAAATATAGTGCGACACTTGAAGAACTTACACCTCAACAACTTTGCTTGAGCTGCAATACAAAGTTTGAAGGGCAACCCACTTCCTGCTGCACCAAGCACACCAACTGCTACAACAGCATCTTCAGCTACCAGTCCATACTCGCATATAAATCTTGATTTTGGTAAACTTAAATTTCTATGCATTTATTGCGATGAACTTTTCTGTTACGTGAAACAGTCTATCAACCTCATCAAAAACAAGAAACAGAAGCCTCGCTGTCCTCAACATTAGTCATTAGACATTTATCAAGCTTTTTTGTTGTAAGAACTACCCCGTCCGAAGGCAGTGGGAAATTTGCACACTTGCTGCCTTTCTTGGCTGGGGTTATCAATTATTCTTGAATTTCATATTCTGATTCAAAGTCATGGCCCTTTAACAAGCCTTTTTGTTGTAACAACTACCCCGGCCGAAGGCAGTAAGAAATTTGCACACTTGCTGCCTTTCTTGGCTGGGGTTATCAATTATTCTTGAATTTCATATTCTGATTAAAAGTCATGGCCCTTTATCGAGCCTTTGTGTTGTAGCTACTACCTCGGCCGAAGGCAGTGGGAAATTTGCACACTTGCTGCCTTTCTTGGCTGGGGTTATCAATTATCCTTCTTGTAATACAAATACAAAGTACAGGCCCTTTATTGAGCCTTCCTGGTCACTTTTACTCGAGAATGGCAGTGGGTAATTTGCACTCTTGCAGCCTTTCTTATTTTTTACATTATTCATCTACCACTCAATCAACACATCATCTACATGTACACATACCTACTTACTGCCTTTCTTGGCTATGGTTATCAACTATTCTTCTATTTCATATCTGTATTCAAAGTGCAGGCCCTTTATTGAGCCTTCTTGGTAACTACTTCCCGTGAATGGCAGGGGGTAATTTCCACACTTGCAGCCTTTCTTGTGACGCAGAGTCTGTGTAATGAGCTGCGTATCCAAAGATCTACTTCCCTAATAAGGCAGTGGTTACTTTGCGCGTCTGCAGCCTTTCTTACTTTTAACCTTATTCATCTTCCATTCAATGAACACATCATCCCCACATACACACACTTACTTGCTGCCTTTTTGGCTAAGGTTATCAATTATTCTTCAATTTCATATTCTGATTCAAAGTCAAGGCCCTTTATCGACCCTTTTTGTTGTAGCTACTACTCCGACCGAAGGCAGTGGGAAAATTGTACACTTGTGACCTTTCTTGGCTGGGGTTATCAATTATTCTTCAAGTAATCAAATTCAAAGTGCAGGCCCTTTATTGAGCCTTCTTGGTAACTACTACGCATGAATAGCAGTGGGTAATTTGCACGTCCTTTTTTGCATCCTTTTTACCGCACAGTGTGTGTACTTTGTGCACTTCCAATGCTTGCTTAGATGTGGTACCCATTTCTTAGGCTCCCACTGCGGAATCCGATGCACAGTCTGTGTAATGGACTGGAAATCCAAACATCCACTTCCCTGAGAAGGCAGTGGGTACTTTGGCATCTGCAGCCTTTCTTATTTTTCACCTTTTTTATCTTCCACTCAATCAACACATCATCTACACATACACACACCTACGTGCTGCCTTTTTTGCTAGGGTTATCAATTATTGTAATATTTCATATTGTAATTCAAAGTGCAGGCCCTTTATACACACCTACCCCGACCATGCTCTCCCTCCCAGCATCTGCCGGTAGACAGTGCTGCCGGGGAGAGCAGGGGTGTAACACAGGCCCCTCACCGAGTACAGCCTAGTTTGCCAGGTGCCTGAATTTGGTACACTGAGTGCTGCCTGGGTTGCAGGGTGCATCAGTCACTCCTAAAGTTAGTGCACGGTGTGCCGCCTGAGTTGACGGATGCGTGCAGCATGTCAGTCACTCCTAGAGTTAGTGCACCATCTGCCACCTGGGTTGCCGGGTGCGTGTCACCGACTCCAAGAGTTAGAGCACTTTGTTCAGTCTCGGTTGCCAGATCTGTGTCAGTCACTCAAGAGTTAGTGTGGTTGCGGAGTAATTTTGAAATTCTAATGACAAACCCCAGAAAGGGGCCAATATTGTTATTTTTCAACCCTACCACCCAGTGACGGGAGTGTGTACTTTATGCACTTGCTTGCTTACTTAAATGTGTAAGCAGTTTCTCAAGACTCTCACTGCGGAATCCAACTCCATCTCTATGTAATGGACTGGAAATCCAAATATCCACTTCCCTGACAAGGCATTGGGTATTGTGCGGATCTGCTGCCTTTGTTATTTTTCACCTTGTTCATCTTCCACTTAATCAACACATAATCCACACATACACACACCTACTTGCTGCCTCTTTTGACAGGGGTTATTAATTATTGTTCAATTTCATATTCCTATTCAAAGTGCAGGCCCTTTATCGAGCTTTTTGTTGTAGCTACTACCCCAGCCGAAGGCAGTGAGAAATCTGCACACTTGCTGCCTTTCTTGGCTGGGGTTATCAATTCTTCTTCTTGTAATACAAATTCAAAGTACAGGCCCTTTATTGAGCCTTCTTGGTAACTATTACTCGTGAATGGAAGTGGGTAATTTGCACACTTCCTGCCGTTCATGTATTATAAAAAGCTTAATAAAAGTCTACCAATATTAAAAAAGAGCCAGTATGGTCTATGGTTACCAATCTTCTGTTTGTTATTCTAATTCAAAGTACAGGCCATTTATTGAGGCTTCTTGGTAACTACTACCCGTGAATGGCAGTGGGTAATTTACACACTTGCAGCCTTTCTTATTTTTTACATTATTCATCTTCCACTCAATCAACACATCATCTACACGTACACACACCTACTTGCTGCCTTTCTTGGCTATGGTTATCAACTATTCTATTTCATGTTCGTATTCAAAGTGTAGGCCCTTTATCAAGCCTTTTTCTTGTAACAACTACCCCAGCCGAAGGCAGTAAAAAATTGTACACTTACTGCCTTTCTTGGCTGGAGTTATCAATTATTCTTGAATTTAATATTCTGATTCAAAGTCTAAGCCCTTTATCGAGCCTTTTCGTTGTACCTATTACCCCGACCAAAATCAGTGGGTAGTAGGTACAACCATTCTTGGCTGGGATTATCAATTATTCTTCTTGTAATACAAATTCAAAGTGCAGGCCCTTTATTGAGCCTTCTTGGTAACTATTACTGAATGGCAGAGGGTAATTTGCGCACTTCCTGTCTTTCATGTATAATAAAAAGCTTAACAAAAGTCTACCAATATTAAAAAACAGCCAGTAAGGTCTATGGTTATCATATCTTCTGTTTGTTATTCTAATTCCAAGTACAGGCCCTTTATTGAGCCTTCTTGTTAACTACTACCCGTGAATGGCAGTGGGTTATCAATTATTGTTCAATTTCATATTCTGATTCAAAGTCAAAGCCCTTTATCGAGCCTTTTTATTGTAGCTACTACCTCGGCTAAAAGCAGTAGGAAATTTGCACACTTGCTGCCTTTCTGGGCTGGGGTTATCAATTACTCTTGAATTTCATATTCTGATTCAAAATCATGGCCCTTTATCGAGCCTTTTTCATGTAGATACTACCCTGCCAGAAGGCATTGGGAAATTTGCGAACTTACTGCGTTTCATCGTAGGAGTTATGAACTATTGTTCAATCTCATATTCCTATTCAAAATGCAGGCCCTTTATTGAGCCTTTTTCTTGTAGCTACTACCCCGGCCGAAGGCAGTGAGAAATCTGCACACTTGCTGCTTTCTTCGTTGGGCTAATCAATTATTCTTGAATTTCATATTCTGATTCAAACTCATAGCCCTTTATCGAGTCTTTTTCTTCTAGCTAATATCCCGGCCAAACGCAGTGGGAAATTTGCACACTTGCTGCCTTTCTTGACTGGGGTTATCAATCATTCTTCTTGTAATACAACTTAAAAGTGCAGGCCCTTTATTGAGCCTTCTCAGTAACAACTACCCCTGAATGGCAGTGGGTAACTTGTGCACTTGCAGCCTTTCTTATTTTTTATATTATTCATCTTCCACTCAATCAACACATCGTCTACACATTCCCACACCTACTTGATGCCTTTCTTGGCTATGATTATCAACTATTCTATTTCATATTTGTATTCAAAGCACAGGTCCTTTATCAAGCCTTTTTGTTGTAACAACTCCTCCCGACTCCTGAGGCGTGAGCCGGGAGCCAGTTTAGCATACTGCACATTTTATCCTACATTGCTGCTATTGTTTGGTGTAACTGCTGATTCAAAATCTTTTTATTGCACCTACCCTATTTCGCTGTTTTTTAACTTTTATAGAATTCTCTGTGCTGCTAAATTCAGGAGGGAAGTGCGGGAGGGGTGTACTGGGTGTTTGGTACCTGGTCGAGGTCCGGACAGTTGGCTGCTATTCTCCGGGGTGGCTGGAGGGTTCCCGCCATCTTGGTAGGAGGCGCAGGGTTAGCGGGCCAGTTGTTGCAGCCTCGCTTGCCTCGTCTACCGGTTTAGCATATATGTGGACACAAAGGCGCTCGCGCAGCGGACGCACGCCAAAGGCGTGCCTAAGGCAAGCCCGTCTGCGCCAGTCCGGGCCGTCGCCAGTCGCCTGGACCCCTGCTTCTCCCACTAGAGACCGGCGCTGTTATTCACGGGAGGAGCTTTTGGGTATGGCGTCTGACTGTCTCTCTTTACCATGGACTTTCCAAGAGCCAAATTTTTGCTGTGAACATTGTGCTTCTGAGGTGGACTTTGCAGTACAATCTTTTTGTTTACACAGTTTACCTAATCTTATGGAATATAAGTTTCTCAGTTTGAACTATCGCTCTTTGGTAAAACACCATGCTGAGGTGCTTGACCTTCTAATGAATGAGTCTCCTGATGCCCTGTTCCTAACGGAAACATGGCTCACCCAGGACTCAGTGGCGGTATCGTGGTTAGCCCTCCCACAAGGCTATTGGTTAAAAAGTATTATCAGAGAGGGAGGGAGAAGAGGTGGCATCGCAGTGGTGGCCAAGGAGGCTTATTCCATTAGTCAGGACAAGGAAAAGATAGCGGGCTGTGAAAGTGCTATTTTTAAAATTGGTCTTAGTTGTAACTTTACTATGTCTGGCCTTTTAATTTATAGGCCCCCCGGGCCATCCGTCCTGTTTAGAGAAGATCTCCTGAGTAAAGTTGGGCATTTGGCCAGTAAGGCGGCAAATTTCACCATATTGGGGGATCTCAATCTTCATCTTGAGAATGGGGGGAAAGCTGAGATCACCAGCTTTCTGGCAGACTTAGAGGCCTTTCAGTTGTCGCAACATGTTCTTGAGGGCACTCATGTTGTGGGACATCTGTTAGATCCCATTTTTTCTAACATCAGTACTATAAAAATGGTTCCACCGATGCCACAGGTTTGGACTGATAATTCATTGATTACATTCTCTAGGCAGTTGCGGGGAGAGTGGATGTGGCCAGTCATGCCCAAGCGCCCAAACAACCTTGGCATAAATTGGATTGTGAAGTGCTATCTGTCTGGCTTGTGGAGCACAGTCCCCAACTACCCCCGGATATAGAGGGGGCGGATCTGTGTTTCCAGGAATGATTGACGGCTGGCTTGGATATTTATATCCCAGCTAAACAGGGTGGAAAGGGGGGCGGCCATCTAACCCGTGGTTTAACGATTCACTGACCCGGGCAAAGAAGGGCTGCAAGCAGCTAGAGCAGGTCTGGCACAGCTCCTATGAGGCAGCTGCAAAAGTAGAATATCAAGCGGAAATTAAGAAAAATCATAAGCTCATCCGAAGAGCACGGGCAGAGTATGTAGCTGATAATATTTTGGCAAGGTCAAATCCCGCTAACACCATCTTCTCCCTGCTCGATAATATGAAGAGTGCAGGTGCTCCTAGAGCCTCTTCTATAGCCTCCAATCGCCAGTGTGAGGTATTGGCACAGCACTTCTTGAACAAAGTGGAGCAGATTTATCGTGGTTTTCCTCAGGCGTCCCATTCGGTTGAGAAAGTAGTGGCACATGGAACGGTGGACACTGTGGAGGGTAATTATTTATCATCATTCCCTTTGTTGACGCCCCTGGAATTCGGGGTTCTATGCCATAAAATCAAGTCTGGGTCTCCAGCTGACCCAATGCCATCAACCTATTTCCGTCAACTCCACTCATCGATTGCTCCTGTGAGCCTAGAAGTGGCTAACTTGTCCTTGAGATCAGCTTCTGTTCCTAGGGCTTGGAAGCACGCCAAAGTTATTCCTTTAATACAAAAATCCACTCTTAATCCGGAAGATCCGGCCAACTATCGCCCCATATCCCAGCTACCTTTTTTGGCCAAGTTGGTAGAAGCACATGTTAACTCTTTGCTATCCCAACTTATTGAACAGCACAGTATTTTTGATTCATCACAGCATGGGTTCCGATCTCGGCATAGCACTGAATCAGCGCTATTGGCAGTGTCGGAATCCATTCGGAGTAGGTTGGATGTGGGAGATTCAGCGGCCTTGGTCCTGTTGGACCTAAGCGCCGTTTTCGATACGGTGTCCCATGCAATTCTCCTTGAACGCCTCTGGGAAGTTGGGATTAGGGATGGGGCTTTGGACTGGATCTGCTCCTTTTTGGAAGACCAGACGTTTCAGGTCTCAGTACCTCCTTTCCACTCCCAGGAATGTGCCCTGCGGCATGGGGTACCACAGGGTTCTATTTTAAGCCCACTTTTGTTTAATCTATATATGAGGCCACTGGCAGAGGTGGCAAAAGGCAAGGGACTGTCCTTGGTGTCGTACGCCGACGACACCCAGTTGGTAATTGCTTTCTCCAAAAATTGCTGTGTTAACTTGGAGAAATTTAAGGAACATTTGCTAGCTATCTCAGATTGGATGACGGCAACCTGTTTACAGTTAACGCCAGTAAATCGGAGATCCTGCTATTTGGCAGGGACCGGGAGCTTTGGTCTGAGCAGTGGTCGCCGGGCCGTCTCAAACCCGCTCCGTCACCTAGGGAGGCTGTGAAGAACCTGGGCATGTGGTTTGACAACGGACTAAAATTTGAGAAACAGACAAAAACTGTTGCACCTGTCTGTTTCGGGCTCTTGCGAGGGCTGAGCCAGTTGCTTGGCTTTTTTCCACCTAGAGTTCATCAAACCATTGTTCAGGCGTCCATTCTCTCTAGGCTCGACTACGGTAACTCTCTGTATTTAGGTGCTAATAAGGCCAGTATCAAACGCTTGCAGAGGGTCCAGAATGCGGCGGCACGCCTTTTGGTGGCCCTACCAATATCCTGCTCGGTGGCAGATGTGCTCACTGAGCTTCACTGGCTACCCATCGAGAAATGCATTCAGTTTAAGGTGCTGTGTATCTCACATAAGATTTTGACGCATCAAGCCCCGGGTGGGCACTCCTGCTTGTTGACACCCTATGTGCCTGGACGAGCATTGAGATCTACCGGCCTTGCACTTGTCTGTGCCCCTCGAGTCAGAGAGCGAGGGCAGGGGGCCGTTCGTTCCGCTATTTAGTGGCAAAACTCTGGAACTCGCTCCCAGTGCACATTAGAGCTATGCCCAATATCCTAGCGTTTCGCAAAACTATAAAAACCTGGCTGTTCCCATTCTCAATGTTTAGTTATTTAGGCTGGGCTCTCTCGCCCTTGCTCTTGAGTTTCTGGCTGTGCTGGGACGCCTCGTTGCTGTGGCAGCCATGCGCATTATAATTCTTAAAATAAAACTACCCCAGCCGAAGGCAGTAAGAAATGTACACACTTGCTGCCTTTCTTGGCTGGGGTTATAAATTATTCTTGAATTAAATATTCTGATTCAAAGTTGAAACCGTTTTTCGAGCCATTTTGTTGTACCTACTACCCCAAGCTGAAGGCAGTGGGAAATTTGCACACTTGCTGCCTTTCTTGGCTGGGGTTATCAATTATTCTAAAATGAATTCAAATTCAAAATGCAGACCCTTTATTCAGCCTTCTTGGTAACTACTACCCGTGAATGGCAGTGAGTAATTTGCACACTTGCATCCTTTCTTGCGTCCTTTCTACCACACAGTGTTTGTACTTTGTGCACTTGCATTGTTTGCTTAGATGTGATACCCCTTTCTCAGGCTCCCACTGCAGAATCCAACGCACAGTCTGTGTAATGGACTGGAAAACCAAACACCCACTTCCTTTACAAAGCAGTGGGTAGTTTGCACGTCTGCTGCCTTTCTTAATTTTCACCTTATTCTGCATCCACTAGCAGAAACACACCTACCTGCTGCCTTTCTTGACTGTCTTTGCCAACTATTATTCTAATTCAAAGTAGAGGCCCTGGAAAGGGCCCAGTGTTGTTATTTTTCAGCACTACGGTCCAGAGTGGGAACTTAGTGCACTTGCTTTGCTTCCTTAGATGTGGTAGCCATTTCTCAGCCTCCCACTGCGGAATCCGACACCCTGTCTGTATAATAAAAAAAATAATCAAAGATCCACTTCCTTTACAAGGCAGAGGGTAGTTTGCGTATCTGCAGCCTTTCTTATTTTTCACCTTATTCATCTTCTACTCTATCAATACAACATCCTCACGTACACACATTTACTTGCTGCCTTTTTTGGCTGGGGTTATCAATTATTCTTCAATTTCATATTCTGATTCAAAGACAAGACCCTTTATCAAGCCTTTTTCATGTAGGTACTTCCCCGCCCAGAAGGCAGTGGGAAATTTGAGCACTTGCTGCCTTTCTTCGCTGGAGTTATCCAGTATTGTTCAATTTCATATTCTGATTCAAAGTGCAGGCCCTTTATTGAGCCTTTTGTTGTATCAACTACCCCGGCTGAACGTATTGGGAAATTTGCACACTTGCTGCCTTTCTTGGCTGGGGTTATCAATTATTCTTGAATTTCATATTCTATTTCAAACTCATGGCCCTTTATCAAGCCTTTTTAATGTAGCTTCTACCTCGGCCGAAGGCAGTGGAAATTTGCACACTTGCTACCTTTCTTGACTGGGGTTATCAATTATTCTAAAAGTAGCTACAAACTCAGGAACAATATTTTCATTTGCAAACAAATTGCAAAGTAATCGTATCTGTAAAACTTATTTACCATATTCAGTAATTTTTCCAATTCCTATATCTTATAGAATAGTTCTATAATTAGCACCATTTGCTTGTCGCATATTTGTAATAAATTCCATATATTCAAAATATGACCAAATGTTAACATTTCGAATGCTACATTACATCTTTTACTCATACTACCTGTAGAGCATGAAAACAAATTGCAATACCACAAGCTATCTGGAGAAGCTTGTTGTGAAGACTCTTAAAGAAAATGAAACTTCTCATTATTGATGACGTGAGCATGGTATCAAACTTAATGCTTGCCTTTGTGCATTTAAGAATGCAGCAAATTCTTAAAACAGAGTATGACATATTAGTCTCAATTTATTTAAGGCAGAGACAATTGTACTATGTCCTCAGATTCTGTTAACTGAACAAAATAGTATTCATTGATTTTTGTGTCGAGTACTACCTTTGATATACATTGCAAACAGCAGACTTCACAAGTTCAATTCAGCTTTGCATGTAAATTTCTCTTCAGCTTGTGTACTGAGAACTACCTTCAATCAATTCTGCGCTCAGTAGAGTTGACAACTAGATACCAACAGCGCCAGCACTACAGAAAACATTCAATACAATCTTGATTTATTTAAAACGGAGACAATTTCACAATGTCCTCTGATTTTCTTAAAGTTTGAACAGTAGGAAATTCAGCCTTCATTTCTTTAATTTAGAGATATTTCTACTTTATGTCTTCAGATTTTATTTAAATAAGTGACAAAAAGCATTCCTCCATGTCTATGTCAACTACTGCCTTCGATCTACACTACGGACAGCAGGGGTCACAACTTGAATTCATGTTTCTAACTATACTATGCACAGTATTTAAACTAGCCTTCATTTATTTAAGGCAGAGACCATTTTATTAATGGAAGGCACAAGAAGCATTCCTCAATGTCTGTACTAAGTACTACCTTCAAATGTACACTAAGAACAACAGAGTTTATCTCTTTATACCACGGGTCACATCAGTACTATAGAAAACATTGAATCCAGCCTTCCTTTATTTAAGATAGAGACTAATGGATTCTATGTCTTCTTGTTTTGTAAAAGAATGTGACAAATAGCATTCATCTATAACTGTGCTCACTAAACCGTTCAATCTACACTGCAGACAGAAGGTTTCACAACTTGAATTCAACTTTCCATTTACACTAAGGACAATATTGAATCCAGCCTTGCTTTATTTAGGACAGACAATTGTACTGTGTCCTCAGATTCTGTTAACTGTGACAAAATAGCATTCATCGATCTTTGTGTCAACAACTGCCTTCAATCTACACTGCAGACAGCAGGGTTCACAACTTGAATTCAGCATTGCGACTACATTTGTCTTCTATATCTGTGCTGACAACTACCTTCAATCTATTCTGCGGTCAGTAGAGTTCAAAACTTGATAGCAGGAGCTCCACTACTATAGAAAACATTCAATCCAGCCTTGCTTTATTTAAGGTAGAGACTAATGGATTCTATATCTTCTGATTTTGTAAAAGAATGTCACAAAGAGCATTCATCTATAACTGTGCTCACTAGAGCCTTCAATCTACACTGCAGACAGCAGGGTTCACAACTTCAATTCAGCTTTCCTTCTACATTAAGGACAGCATTGAATAAAGCCTTGCTTTACTTAAGGCAGAGACAATTGTACTCTGTCCTCAGATTCTGTTAACTGTACAAAATAGCATTCATCAATGTTTGTGTCGATTAGTACCTTCAATCTACATTACAGACAGCAGGGTTCACAACTTCAAAAAAGGTTTTCCATGTAAATTTCTCTTCACTAAGTGTGCTGAGAAGTGCCTTCAATCAATTCTGCTCTCAGTAGTGTTCACAACTAGATACCTAGAGCGCCAGCACTACAGAAAACATTCAATACAATCTTCATTTACTTAAAACAGACAATTGCACAATATCCTCAGATTTTCTTAAAGTTTGAACACTGGAAAATTCAGCCTTCATTTATTTAATGCAGACAAAATTCTACTGTATGTGTTCACATTTTGTTTAAATAAGTGACAAAAACCATTCGTCTATGTCTGCTAACAACTGCCTTCAATCTACACTGCACAGGGAACATACAAGCTCAGCACCAAAGATACTACTTAATCAGTGCACCATAAATCATCACAAAGAAGAGTGAACACTTTTATGTCACAGTGAGACATAGTGTCCCTTTTAAATGGAATTGATGCAGAATTCAATCAACAAAAGACATTACTTCAATTACTATAACTCCCCCACGACCACAAATCATCACAGGGTATGTTCAAGCTCAGCGTCAAAGGTATTACTAACTCAGTGCACCACAAATCATCACCACGTGACCGTATTGAATGAGATGACTTATTTAGAAAAAAATATATCATACTGTTTGAAAATATACTTCAACTCACTTCTGTGAATGGACAACCAATATTTATTAGAAAACTTGATTTTAAAGACTTTGCTACCAATACGTCCTGCTTGGACCACGCATCATCGCACACTCCACAGAACTTTGTTGCTGTAGATGCACACTTGCTTCCTTTTTTGGCTGGGATTATCAATTATTCCTCAATTTCATATTCTGATTGAACGTCAAGGCCCTTTTTAGAACCTTTTTTCATTTCTACTACCCCAGCCGAAGGTTAATACTCCAAAAGTAATCTGTAACATTTGCCAAACAACTCTTTTAAAGTGTAATCCATACAAAAAAAAATTCTTTAGCACAGCAAATAGAGTGCGACACATGAAGAACTTGCACCCCAACTTTGCTTGAGCAGCAACACAAACATTAAAGGTCAACCCACCTGCTGCTGCACCAAGCACATCAACTGCTGCAACAGCATCCTTGGCAACCAGTCCATACTCACATATTAATCTTGATCGTGGTCAACTTAAATTTCTATGCATTTATTGCGATGAACTTTTGTGTTACTTGAAATAGTCTATCAACCTCATCAAAAATAAGAAACAGGAGTTTCACTGTCCTCAACTTCAGTCATTACACATTTGTCAAGCTTTTTTGTTGTAAGAACTACCCCGTCCGAAGGCAGTGGGAAATTTGCGCATTTGCTGCCTTTCTTCGCAGAGGTTATGAACTATTCGTCATTGATATTATGATTCAAAGTCAAGGCCCTTTATATATCCTTTTTGTTGTAACCACTTCCCCGGCTAAAGGTAGTGATTAATTTGCACACTTGCAGCCTTTCTTATTTTTGACATAATTCATCTTCCACTCAATCAACACATCATCTACACGTACACACACCTACTTGCTACCTTTCTTTGCTACGGATATCAACTATTCTTCTATTTCATATCCGTATTCAAAGTACATGCCCTTTATCAAGCCTTTTTTACTGTAACAACTACCCCAGCCGAAGGCAGTAAGAAATGTGTAAACTTGCTGCCTCTCATGGCTAGAGTTATCAATTATTCTTGAATTTTATAATACAGTTGTAACGAATTTAATTAAGAAAGTGCAGAATATTTTTTATAAACTGCATTTTATAAGAATAAGAAAACTATAGAAAATCTATTTGAGAAGGCTTTCGAATTGAATTTATTTTTTGTTTTAGTAATCAACATAATTCGATCACTAGATAAACCAATCCCTTTAATGAAGGTCAAAAGTAAGTGGAAAAGAGTAACTAACAGAAGCAATTTTTCAGACGTTTTTTGGGGTGAATGGAACCATAGTTCAAGTTCTGAGCCTTTTTTTAATGATGACAGTTATCTTCAGAGTAATGATTTGTTGCATGCACATGACACTAGCGGTCATGCTTATGAGGTTAGAAATGGTTGTGCTTTTGAAAATGAGAAAATTGTTCCTAGAAATGCAGAAGAGGTGTTAGCTGAGGAAGTTTTAGGGAGATGTCCTAAAGCTCCAGTGAACACTTGTGATTGTGGTAGTATTCATACTGTAAGTCAAGAATCTATTGATTTTTTACGCAATTTCATACCTAACTATATTAAGAAAAGTGTTAAACAAAAGATTAAGATGTTGCAAGAATAAGACCCTTGCAGAGTGACAGAAAATACTGGTTTGCAAATTCATTCTCTGGCTTGTCTTTCTAAAAAAGTTTGGCAAAGTGTTTTTCACCAATTCAGAATGTTACCAGTTCATCATACTCAAATGACGAAATTAGTCAGAACAATATATTACGCAAAAAGTCCAGCACTAATTTTAAAAAAGGTGAACAGTGCTCTTTTCCATGCATCTGTATCGGATGTAACAAATGTTTCTAATGAAATTCAGCTTAGTTACTTTGGTCCTCAGGAAGACAGTGCAGAAACTGAGATATTAATAGAAGAAAATATGGAAGAGAATGTACAATGTTGCACTGTAGAAAATTTTGAGCAAGATATTACAAAGTTTAAGGTGATTTCACATGAAACGCCAAATTATTCTTCTATTTGTTTTCAACGAACTCATTATAAAAATCAAACCAGGACTGTTCATCTGTATTTAAAAAGTAAAATGGGAAATATTAATGAGTGAAAGCATTTTGCAACTTATTTGTTGGTAGAGAATTGTTTTCATTTGGGTTCTGATCAGCGGATTTGTAAATATTGTTATAAAAAATTAGATGACAACAAAATGCCTGCTAGAGCTGTGCATAATAATCTTGAGTTGATAATTATTCTTTCTGAACTGATAGATTTAAATACCTATGAGTCTATTCTTATTCAATGTGTGCATCCATTTCAGGCTATTGTTCGCATGGAGCCAGGAACATTGCCTCCTTCAGATTTACAAACAGGATTAAAGGGAAGAGTTGTATATTTGCCTGTAGATTTTTTATATATAGAATTGAAACAATTGGTGTCGGAAATGTAGAAGATGGACCTTTAGTTATTCTTGTTAATGGCGTTCCTACTAGGAGTAAGAAAATCTGGCAAGAATTAGTGAATGTTGGGAAAGTGAAAAAGGCAATGTATCTGTTAAAAAACCGAATCAATATTATAAAAATGTATATGCAAGCTGTGCTGAGTACACTTGGGATGATTTACTTCAATTTCTTTGAGACACAAATCGAAAAATACTAAATATTGAATACAAGACACCTGGAAAATTGTGCTCTTTGGATCCAGTTAATGTATGCTGGTATTTCAATCATAGATTCGAAGCTATAATATCTTTTATCACCTATAAAAAAATTCTCATCTTAGAAAGGTTTTAGATTTCTTTTGGAGAAAAGAGTATCAACCAAAATATGCTCCTCACATACATATGCTAATATGGATCAAAGATGCTCCCAGGGCATGGCCAAGATGGCTAGGTGAGCGGACACACTCTCCGCAAGCTCCTCCGACCACGGTGCCCTAGACTGTGAGAAACTGCCGATCTCCCCCCGTTTGGCACCGGGGCAGTGGCGGACACAGAGCGACCGGAGGGCGCCCTTAAGTTGACCCCCTGATCGGCACTGGAGCTGACTCTCAGAGTCCTTGAGAGCGGTGGAGACGGGGGTCGGCCATCTTAGCAGCCTACCTGGCAGCCGGCCGAGGCACTGTGGCGCTCTAACCCCGGACGGGGTGGCGGAGAAGCTCCTGGGCTGCCCAGCAACAACAGGTGGTGGTCACCGGCATGGCCCTGAGCCGGATCCGGGGGTTTATCGTCGCCCCGAGGGCGCGGAGAGCCGACGCGAGAAGGGAGCGAGGCGGAGCTCCGGCGCCCTGCCCTGACTACGTGAGTCCGGGGAGGCGGCCTAACCCGGAGATCATCCTGGCCGCAACTGGGGGCCGGACTGCAGAACGGCGAATGTGGCTGTCGAGGGACGGGCCCCGGTGAGTTTCGGAGCCCGGGCCCGTATTGGGAGCCGGGGGCGACCAGGAGGTGACTGGCGGAGATCCCCAATGCAGGCGGCAGGGGAGCAGCCGCGCAGGCCCGGGATTGCGGCCTGTAGGCCGAGTACACGTTGCCCCTGCCACAAACGGGCTATCGAGGAGGACCTGGCAACGGAGGGGCCCGGACAACCCCGGGGCACCAGCAAGGGCTCTTAGTGGCGGAGGACTGCCTGGTGCCTCGGAGACCTAGACCTCGCCGGGGGCACTGACGGTCACACTTGGCTGTGGAGGGCCCGCGGCTCTGGACAGGGCCGGACTGCAGCGAGGTAGCCGCCGGAACAGAGCGGGCTCAGGTGGGGGGTGAAGAAAGGGGTCCCCCCTCCCCTTCCAGTGCGGTCCACAGCCGGGCGGTGGGGAACTAGCACTCGGCGTCTGGAAGAAGAGGCCCGCACGCGGCCGCCGGCACGGGCCCGGGCATGATGCCAGGGTTGCGGCCTAGTGGCAGGACACCCACCGTGCCTCGCCAACGGACCGAGGCCTGAGAACACGCAACCGCCTCAGCAGGGGACTGGAGATCGGCGATAGCGGGACTCGAGTCAGCAGCGAAGTGGGGGAAAGTCATAGCGGAGGAGCTGGGTTCAGGACTGGATATAATACTGCTGGTTGGGCCTGGTGAGTGAGCGGGACACTATCGCACTTTCCTGCGAGGCACTGCTTGCCCCGAGTGCCACTCCGGTGAGCTGGTGTCTCCCTCGTGTGGCCCGTTCGGTCTGCGCGGCATGGGCCCGTGTTGCCTGGTCCCGACACCCTCGATCCGGACCGCTGGGCGAGTGCGAGGGACGCATCGGAATTCCAAGCTTGGGGGAACGGCCTGCCGGGATGAGTGAAAGGGAGGCTGCGACTCTAAGCGCTCTGCAGGATTGGGCTGGGCCAGCCTGGAACTCTTGCTTACTTTCGCGACACTCTCCTTGGTGAGCAACTTCGGGGGTGTCATGGCTGGCAACAGAGGAAGCAAGAAGGGGGACCGGACTCTGCAGGACATGCTTACCAGAGGCCCGGCGAGGCAAGATAAGGGACAGCAATCATCAAGCCCCGCGAGCAGCTCCCAGGGGGCCGTGGGAGGTGAGCCCCCTGTGACCAGATCATTCCTGGAGTCTCTCTTCAGCTCGCTCAGGGACGATTTCCACGCACTGAAACAGGAGGTGGCAGGAGAGGTGCGGGAAGTGCGCAGAGAAGTCGACGGCTTGGGCGAGAGAGTGGCCACGGCAGAGGCTGCGGGTCATACCCGAGACGAGGAGATCGCGCAACTGCAGCAGGAGGTGCTGCGCCTGCAGGACCAACAACTTGACCTCCAAGCGCACAATGAGGATCTTGAAAACCGATCTCACCGCAACAATATCAGGGTCCGAGGCGTTCCATCCGGAGAGGAGGGTGAAGATGCAGCTGGGTATCTGCAGGACCTCTTCCGAGAGATTTTGGGGGAGCCGGCGGACTTTGCTATTAGGATAGACAGAGCACACAGGGTGGGACCACCGCGCTGAGCCTCAGCCCCTCCCCCAGATATCCTAGCCTTCCTGCCAGACTATCCCTTGAAGGAACGGATCCTCCGTGAGGCACGACGGTAGCAGTCCCTGAGATTCCGGGGACACCAGGTTGCCCTTTTTCAGGACCTCTTGATGATCACGCTTTGAAAGCGCAAGACTTTCAAAATCGCAACGTACTTTCTGAGGGACCACAACACGCAATACTCCTGCGGCCACCCTTTCAGGCTCATCTTCAGGTGGAATGGAACGCTCCACCAACTTCGCTCTCTTCAGGATACCTGTAGCGTTCTGGGGATCACTGCGACTGACGACGCTGTGCCCACCCCGTGCCGACGTCGCACCACCAGGGATGGTTGGCAATCGGTACCAAGGAGGCAACCCTCTGTATCCTCGGCACGACCGGACTCGCCCACCATCAGAGCGGACATGGCCGAGGCGATTCAGGTGGTGGACAGGTCCACTGCGACTGGCGAGGTCGCTTTGACAGCTTGAATGGCCTCCGGGGAGAGATCGATACAGCCTTACTGGAGAAGCAGGTTTGGGGGTCCGGGGGAGGAGGGGTGGCGGGTGAGTGGGTAGTGGCCAGACGTCCACTTGAGTACCTTTCCGCAGACTTGTCCGTTCTGGACTGGACTGGAAAAATGGGTCCTCGGGCCCGACTGGGAGAGGGGGGGAGGAGGAAGGGAGTTGTTGGGGTCAGTTTGGTTGTGGTCTGGGGGAGGTGGGAGGTCATTGGAGAGTTTCTAGCGGGGGTTGGGGAACCGGGAGGGGGAGTTGGGAATTGGTTGTGGGTAGGGAGGGGCGGGTCCATCCAGTGCTCTTGGTGCGTTCACGCTGCCCTAAAAGGGGGCTCCCATGCCCGTCTGGCCCATGACCTGCCACTCACGGATACTGGTCATTTGCTCCTACCACTTTGGTTTGATTACTTATGGCGACCCTTAAGGTGGTGACCCTTAATGTTAAAGGGCTAAACAATCCAGTTAAAAGAAGAGCGGTCCTGTCTCTATTGGAGGGTACGCAGGCTGATATCTGTCTTCTGCAGGAGACTCATTTACTGATGCGCGACTGCCATAGGATGCGCTCACGCAAGTTCCCCACACAGTTTTTTTCCTCGAACACTTCCAAAACAGCGGGGGTTGCAATCTTAGTGTCTGGGTCCTTCCGGGGGGAGGTTCCCCACAAACTCGCGGAACAGAAAGGGAGACTTTTGGCGAATAGGTTCAAACTGGGGTCACTGGCGCTTACTATCGGGACGATATACAGTCCGAATGAACATCAGGAACGCTTCCTTCACTCTGCGCTGGTGGACATAACAGCGTCCCCAGACAGACACATCATTATAGGGGGGGACCTAAACATGGTGCTCGAATCCTCTATGGACAGGTCAACTCAACGTTACCCACAGACTGGAGAACTGTCGCAAACTGGAAAGACCCAATTAGCGGACCTAGATCTTCAAGATCTTTGGCACCGATTTCACCCCACAGACAGGGACTACTCTTACTATTCACATGCACACAAGACTTACGCAAGGCTAGACCACATTATAGTCACTGGACCGGTCTGCGACTTAGCTACGGCATCTGAAATCGGGGTCCTCTCTCTGTCAGATCACGCACCGGTCTCGGGAGTCTTCACTCTGCCGCCGACGCAGGCTCCTCGCGGGGTATGGCGTCTCAGGGATACTCTCTTGCATAAGAAACCTGTGGTGACACGCATAACGGAGTCGATCAAGGACTATCAGTCTCATAACGACAACGGAGATACCCCGCTAGCAACTCAGTGGGCAGCTATCAAGGCGGTCTTGAGAGGTGAATTCATTGCAATCTCCTCAGCAGAGAATAGGGAACAGCGTCAAAAGCGAGACGAACTGACGCAAAAGGTCCGGGAACTTGAACAAGTGCATCACCGCACAGGGGCCCCCAGAATCTGGAGGCAGTTGAAGGCGGCGAGGAAACTCCTGTCGGCGTTGGACATGGATAAGGCGGAATATGCTGCGCTGATACTGTGGCACGCGTATTATACGGGAGGGGACAGGTGTGGTCGACTTCTCGCGAATAAACTCAGAGTGGCGCACCAATGTCCCAGAGTGAAGGAGATTGAGGTTGGGGACGGAGTGACAGTTTCGGACGATGCCCAGATAGCCGAGGCCTTCCGGCGATTCTATGCCGAGCTATATACGGGGGACCTCCCGGAGGCGGGAGACACGGAGGAGAAAGGAGACAAGCTTTCGGGGCTGTAATGCCAGAAACCGGTCCCCGGAAGCTTGTTTCCTTCCCAGTGAAAGAATTGGCTTGGTAGTTTGGTTTGCCCTGTTCCCATGATGCACTGGGACAGGGACAGACTAATTTGCATGTAGCCAGGTTCTGAGCTGGGATGGTGCAGTGAGCTAAAAACGGTGATGGATCAAGCCCTGATCTGTTGACTGGGTAGGAGTATTCTGCTTAATTCAGAAACTCTGTCCATCACCACCCCCCTTTTCTGAATCAGATTTCGTATCGAGCAAGGCATTCTGTATACCATATAGGACTCACCGAAACATTTACTAAAATATCGACATACTGGTATTATACCCCAGAAAGGCTACACGAAATGAATCGATCTGTTGAAAACACCTGTTGGCGAGAGTGTGGACAGATAGGCACACTGACACATGTTTTATGGGACTGCCCCCTGCTAGACTCCTATTGGAAAGAGGTGATTGACGAGATTGACACACACTTTGGGATAGAGATCCCCCGCTTCCCAGCTTACACCCTGCTAGGCCTCCCGAATGGGTTAATGTACCCTCTGAAATCCCGTAGGGGTAGGCAAATTGCGATAGCGCTGGGCTCAGCAGTGCAAAACATCCTAATACACTGGCGCACGACCGTCATCCCCTCCACCACAGGTTGGCTTCATAGACTGTGGCATGTCCTGGGTATGGAAAAACTATCACTCATGGTGGCTGGGGAGGTGGAACAATTTGAGGAACTGTGGCAACCATTTCATGCACTGCTAACCACGGAATTTAGAGAGCTCACATGTCCAAGGTACCTCCGATTACTGAGACTCACACCGCCGATGGCCCACACTGCTTAAGGGCCCAATATTTGGGCATGATCGGTGGCGACGGGCAGCGGTAAGGACATGACACAGAAGGCGGACCATGCACTGGATGGGGTGGGAAGGGGTCAGGAGGGGTTGGGGAGGGTAAGGGAGTTGGAGGGGTAGTTCTGCAGCTTAGAAAAGGGTACAGAGGGATTGCACTATCTTTGTTTGATTTATGATGGAACTTCCTGAAGCAAAGCCGAAGGGGGCTGTACTAAACGGACTTGGTGAGTTAAGCACCCTTCTGGGAAAGCCCCTCGGCAAATCGCTCTGTAATCTCTGCTCGAATGATTTCTCTTTCTTTGTACTCATTCAATAAAATACTTTAAACATAAAGATTCTCCCAAATTTGCAACTGAGTCAGATGATACTGTGCTGTCTTTTATTGGAAAATATGCTACATGTGATATACCCAAAAGTACATAAGATAAGGATTTAAGACAACAAGTCATACGATTACAAAGCCATCATTGTGGAAAATACTGTCGTTGAAACTACAAATTTAAGGACAAGTTCTACACCAAATGTCGTTTTGGATTTCCATGTTCTGTAATATTGAAAGGAAGAGTGAACAGTTTTATATCATCTTTGCTACATACTATCACAAGAAAGTCTCTAAAAAATACATACAACTTAAAAAGAAATGAAGAGTCAAAATACATAAATGACTACAACCCAGTCATTTTGTCCATGTGGAATGCTAACATAGACATTCAATATATTGCAGACAATTCCGTTGCTGTTCCTCGATATCTAACACCCTACATAACAAAATCAGAAAAGACAGAACTGAAGGAGATGTGAGAAGAGATTTCCTACAAGAAAAGTCTAACTAAAAATTATATAGTTACAGTTTAAAGATGTTATTTCATCGAGAAATTGGAGCTTATGAATGTTCAGATCGCTTATCATCTGCAACTCTTTACTCCAAATCTAGAAGAATCATTTGGCTGAGTCGAAGTCTTCATGCAACACGAAATCAAGTACTTAAATCTGTACAAGAAATTTAATATTTAACTGAAAAAAGCCAGAAAGTATACCTATTATAGTGTATTGGTTTATAGCACTTACTATTCCAACTGTTCAAAGATCCCTCCCTTTTTATCCATTCCCCTTTGACTTCCTAAGAAGGACCATCTCTTCTGAGAATCCTGTCAAATAGAAGGAAGATCCCCATAATAACAGCAATGGACTCATCTTCCAGCTTTTCTTCCGAAAGAGAGTTCATTCCTGAAGAGCCTCCAAAGAAGAAGAAAAAAGCTCTAATTGGAACTTATTAAATATCCCTGAAGGGCAAAAAAAAGGTTAATGCTCCATTAGTAACCTGTAAAATTTGCCAAACAACTCTTTAAAGGAGTGATCCATTCAAAATATACTCCTTTGGCACATGCGACATATCAAGAACTTGCACCCCAATAACTTTGCTTGAGCTCCAACACAGAGGTTACAGGAAAACCCACCTGCTGCTGCACCAAGCACATCGATTGCCGCAGCAGCACATTCAACAAGCAATTCACACCCACAAATTGATCCTGATTTCGGTGGAATTAATATTCTATGCATTTATTGTGATGAACTTTTGTCTTACGGGGAACAGTCTATCGACCTAATAAAATGCAGGGAGCAGGAGCATCGCTATGCTCAACATTACTTTTTTTGACATTATCTTGTAATTGGTATCAACTACCCCAGCCGAAAGCAGTGCTAAATTTGCACACTTACTGCCTTTCTTGGCTGGGATTATCAATTATTCTTCAATTTCATATTCTTTATCGAGCCTTTTTGTCGTAGCTACTACTCCAGCTGAAGGTTAATACTCCAAAGGTAATCTGTAAAATTTACCAACCAACTCTTTCAAAGAGTAATCCATCTAAAAAAGATAGTGCGACACATAAAGAACTTGCACCCCAACAACTTTGCTTGAGCTGCAACACAAAAATTGCAGGGCAACCCACCTGATGCTGCACCAAGCACATAAACTGCTGCAACAGCATCTTCGCATCTTCGCAAAGCAGTCCATACTCACATATTAATCTTGATTTTAGTAAACTTACATTTCTATACATTTATTGCGATGAACTTTTCTGTTACGTGAAACAGTTTATCAACTTCATAAAAAACAAAACAGGAACATATCTGTCCTAACATTACTCATTAGAGATTTATCAAGCTTTTTTGTTGTAACTACTCCGACTGAAATCAGTTGGAAATTTGCACACTTGCTGCCTTTCTAGACTGGGGTTATCAATTATTCTTCTTGTAATACAAATTCAAAGTGCACACCCTTTATTCAGCCTTCTTCTTAACTACTTCCCGTAAATTACAGTGCGTAATTTTCACACTTGCATCCTTTCTTCCGACGCACAGTCTGTGTAATTAGCTGGGTATCCAAATATCTACTTCCATGATAAGGCAATGGTTACTTTGCGCATCTCCAACATTTCTAACTTTTTACCTTACTAATCTTCCATTCAATGAACACATCATCCACATGTACACACACTTACTTGCTGCCTTTCTTGGCTGCGGTCATCAATTACTCTTCAAATTCAGATTCTGATTCAAACTCAAAGCCCTTTATCGGGCCTTTTTAATGGAGATACTACCCCGCAAGAATGCAGTGGGAAATTTGCGCACTTGCTGCCTTTCTTCGCAAGGGTTATCAATTATTGTTCAATTTCCTTTTCTCATTCAAAGTCATGGCCCTTTATCAAATCTTTTTGTTGTAGCTACTACCTCGGCCAAACACAACACAACATGACAGGACTATGAAATGTAAATGTAAATGTAAATGTGTGGGACTACATCACTACATGCCAAAAAGAAATGCTTACTGTGTAAGTGACATTTTCCATTGTTAAGATATAACATCTGTCAATAGAAAAGAAACATATTCTCAGTGAAGTGAAATGACTTTTTGTGATATATTGAAACTATTTTCACAACTTCTTTACTGTTGTATGTTGTTACAGTGTTTTTTCCTCCTCACATTCAATATCTTAACCTAGTACTCACATAAAACATTTTATGACACTGTGAAACGTTTTAAAACTTGTTTACTATATTATCAGTGTTTCAACTGCTTTCATAAAACTTTTTTGAATATATTGGAACTATTCTAAAAAATTCTTTACTGTAATATCAGTGTTTGAGTTGGTAACAGAAAATACATGTGATATATTGTACTATGTGCCTCACTACAATATTAAAACAGAAATGTGATAGTGTTTTCTTGAAGTGTAAGGATACAGACCGGGGTATTTAAGGTATAAAACACAAGTTTGACGGTGCATGGAAGAGTGCATACATAGTCTATAGCAGTTTGAAGCAGTCCATGCCTTAAGGCCCACTTTGCATCATGAGTACTTCAATACTACCTGAATGATTCCAATTCTGCAAGAAGTGTGTCTCAAACCAATATTAGTTTATAATAATAAATGTATTCTTATAACATCTCATAATTTAATAGAACTTTTAAAATAATGTCATCATATATTTCATTTTCCTGCTTATCAATTTCATAAGTCATATAATCATACTCGATGTCATCTAAGGCTTCCAGAAAATCAGCATCCAAGATTTCGTCTACAAAATTACAACTGATATCTGCAGCATTCATTTCTTCCTCTTCATTGTAGCTACTTACAAAAAGTATGTTCAGCTCTTCTATGACACTGTTATTAATTTCAAAACCATCTTCCAACTTGTTTTGTTGATTTTCCATACTATTTTTCTTATTTTGTAGGTCGTTCTACAAAAACATAAACACTTCACTCTATCCTGACTGTAATATCAGCATATTTTGTACTTGCGTGTATCAGTGGCGGCTGGTGACATTTGAAAGTGGTAGGGCGGAAACTGATAATAATACTGCTCGCGCAGCGAGCTCGCGCAGCGAGCGATCCTGAACTCCCCAAGGAGGGTTTGAGGAGATTTAAGGTTAATAAAGCAATTGTGAAAGTACAGGGATTACATTATTAAAGAGCTGTCATAGGTAGCTGCTTATTCAGTATACCCAGGAGGTCGGGCAATTACATAAACGTAAGTGAATGGATGATCAACACGAATACAGGTTAACATAGGTTTGTGTTCTTTGGTTTGTATAATACGTAGCAGTACTGAGCAAACATTCATATTTAACTGGGCTTACTTAAAGATTAAAACAACTGGCAGATGTACACACACAAAGCAACATTTGACAGCCGGAATAAGGAACAGTTGTAAATAGGTTCTGCCCACATACCACTAATGATAGTAACTGATGCAAAATCAAACCACTGTTCCAACTAGCTAGCTTATACAACCCCCCAAAAGCTTTACACAATCTCTCTGAATGCTTGTGCTTAAATAAGACCCCCGGCAAGTAAGGTCATTCTGCAATAGAAAGCCAACAAACTGGTTTTCCACTTAGTCATTCATTTACATTATTCCTCAATATTCTGAGGAAGGCTAGATCCTCAGTGGTATTCAACTCATCCTTCTTATGCTGTAAGATAGTGCACCCACATCCATCCGTATGCCACTATAATTCCCTTTTGCTCTATTAGATTCTGCCAGGTGTGACGACGTGCTAAAATCTAACATCGCCACAGACTTTAGCACTTCTGGCAATTACCAGCTGTTTTAAACTTTTCAGAAATCAGAAGCCCACCCCTGCACAAACAGAAGGTTATCTGCAACCAAAGCAGTAACCCACCAAGCTATCAGTAATAAAATAAAGTTATCACATTTGTGACCTGTATGTTATTCCCAATGCTTTGTAATAGGCATATTAACATTCTATGCAACAGCCTCTTTACCCTCAAAAGTAATTTTACAATGCAGACTGTCTTTATAACAAAGAAAGCCAGAACAGACTTGCTATCACATTTGTCCTCGGGGCCAATCTGTGACCTGCATGTTATGTGCTGTGTTTTGCAGTGGGCACATTGACGAGTCAAGCCTGTGGCCATACTGCACATAGCACACAAATCACCTCAGCAAGTTCACGTACCAACAGTCAATGTGTTGCTATTCTACTGGAACTTTTGGGATATACAGTGTTCGCTGCAGTAGGAGCATTACCCTCATAAGATTTTTTTTAAACGTCTGTAAACAAACCAGAACAGATGTGCTGTTACATTTGTCCACGGTAGCAATGTTTTAAAAAAAATGCATGAAGTGTCACTTTCTGAATAATTCATCCATTTCCAGTGCTGCTTACGGGACATGTCCATTGTGGAAGCACCAAAGCTCGGGTGCGTAGTGCAGAGGTGTACCGTACGTTCTGCCACAGTGTGTGGAGGTGAAGGACACACACTTCACAAAGCCTAAAATTGATACCTTCTATACTAAACTATCATGGTAACTGTGGGCCCAGTAGATTTCAGTAATGGCAAAACAGTGCGTATGACGCATTGAATACCTCCGGCTTAGTAGAATTAAGGATTATCAAAACCATTTGATCAAAGAATTGAAAAATGTGTATGGAAGAACAATCTGGAACCAGAGAACTTGTGCATTCAGCTGTGAACTGTTCATTCTAGTTGTGAAAAGCCATTCAAAAGGGGCGTGGTAGGTGGGTGGATGGTGTTTCAAATACTGTGGGATGGTTCAGTTGCAGTGGGAGTGAATACCCAAAGAAAGGATTGCATGTTTTTATTCTTCTACCATGTAGGCACATTTGGGAAACTGAAAGAGGGTTTATCAATCGGCTTGCCTGCCACCTAACCAGTACTTTAATACTCTACTCTGTTTTCCTATGTAAAGGTGACTAAAAAGAATTGGAAAAAAAGCAAAAAGACAGAACTTTTCCTATTTAAAATGTTACGATATGATATTGAGTTTTATGTAGTGCTCGAATGCCCGATGTCTTGGCGCTGCCTTGAGAAAGGACGAGTAAGCAAAGCCCAACTATTGGTTGAAAATCCACAACTATAAGGGCAAATATAAGAACAAAGCAATTCACAAGTGGTTGGCAGCTGTCTAAAACATTCCAAAATGACTACAATAGCAGAGTCAGAAGTAAATGGAATACATAGAAAGGAGTCGCTCCTATCCCTTCCAGAATCACTAAACAAGACCACATGACATGGCCATAGTTTCTTTTTTCGTGGGAAAGGAACGTGTTAAGATATTGCTTCGAAAGCCTGCGTTTTCATCGCACAGCCTGCCCGACCACTGAACCCCCAACCGGACCCCCAGCTTTGCACAGCTGTGGATGCCAGAGGCCCCTGCTCGCCCCAGAAGCAGACTGATGGCACTGGCAGCACTTTTCTACTGTAGAAGAGCCGCAGGCCGAGGCCTGTGTGCATAGTGCAGATGTGCACGTTCTGTCACAAGGTGTGGAGGGGGAAGCAAACACTTGCATACTACTGCAAAAGTTCCCTTTTGTTTTTGTCCTAGCCAGAAACTAACGTTGCCGTATTGATTACAACTGCCTGGCTGCTTGCGCACGGAGCTCCCACGTGTGTTCCCGTATTTAATCCGCCCTAATTGCACATCTGTTGAAAATCATTGACAATTGGCAGCTAACGGGACCTGAAGCCAGGCCCGTGTCGTGTGGTTTGTTTCACTGCCTCGCGGTATCCGCAGCACAAAGACTGCTGAGGGGTCACCGTCTAATTATAGCCCCGCTTGAATGGGTTTTAATTCGACTTACCAGTTACCACGACACCCTTCATAGGCAGTGTCCCTGCGTTCAGCAGTCACTTCGCATCCGCCATCTGATCGCCAGTCCGGTCGTGCTAATCGATCATCGATGGTCCGGATCGGATGTAGTCAGATGATCAGATCACCAGACAGTCAATGCAGTGCAGATCACACGACTTACGCTGCTGCAGCAGTGCACATGCACGCAATCGCAAAGCTGCTTAAGCAGGCCCGTCCAGGCAGCAGGAGGTCCGAGTGAGTCCACACACACGCGCAGGCAGTCACGACGACGACGGACTCACTCAGTCCCACAACAGTCCAGCCAATCCTGGCGCAGAGTTAGCAGCGCCACTGCGCCAGGATTGGCTAAAGTGCAGACTGAAATCTGCCCATTTTGAGACCCGGGGTCCCGGGTCCATGCCTATCTATAGTGATAGAGAGGGGGGGTGGGGGTGGGAGGTCTGAAGTGTGCGCATGCGTGGGCCAGTCGAAATCTCGACAACTCCGGCCTTTTGCATGCGCACGGCACTCGCAGTACGTTAGTGAGTCACCCTCTGCCTTCCCTGTGTGCTGCCTGCCTGTCACTCTGCGCAGCCCCACCCCCCCCACGGGCCGGCCCACTTCCTTATGGATGCCCGATCCTGTCGGGCTTCTCCCGTGGCCTTGGTGCGCTCGGCGCTCCGATTTTTAATTGAAATGGAATTTGGTTTGCTGGAAATAACGTTTTATTATACAGTCCAGTCGGCGGTCGTCCAGGCTAGTGGGGCAACGCCCCAACGCCCCCAATGGACGCACCGCCACTGGCGTGTATATTATTTTGAAAAGATTCGAAAAATAAATACAATAAATACAGAGTCCTATGCATTGTGTCAAGTGCTTTACTTAGCATATACAAGAATATGTTACCTTTCATTGTAATCACATACAAACCAAACAAGATACAACACTACAACTAAAGCACATTACATAATGGTACAAAGCATCTCATATGAATGTTGGGTATTAGGATAACATACACAACTCACAAAATAAAATTGATTTTAGAAACTTGTTACTTTTTCGATGATAAGGATTACTAATATCTTTCCGAGAACATTTAAATATTTAAAAGGGTAAAGTAAGAGGTGAAGAACACAGGTAAGAAGTTACATCTCAATATGCAAGAATGGATAAAAAGGGGGGTCCAAAATCTCCATGTACAATACCCAGTGGAGACGTTTTAAAAGCGGGTACAACTCAAGGAATTCTATAATGTGCAATAAGTGTTGCGATAACACCACACAGAATGGACAAGAACAGATAAAATAATGGATTGTATGTGCTTGGACTATGATGAGACTACACTGTAGAAGGACCATGATCAAGTGCAAAGATTAAACACTTAAGACATAGCAAACGAGGTGGCAACAAGAACTAGGAGGTTCCAAGAGTGGCGGAGGATGGCTTTCTTCCCCCGTGTCCTACCTACAGTGTTGCAAGCCTAAAACAGTGACGACAGGAGTGCCTTACTTTGACTCCCCCATTACGTTGTCAATTAGGGTGGAGGGAGAGAAAGGAAAGGAGTAAACTACATGTCTACAGATGTACTGCTATGTTCAGAAAACTGGATCAAGCACTGAATAAACAAACTCAGATACAAAAGAAAATACACAAAACATACACAAAGGAAAGTTACACAAATAAGATGGTGAATCTTGAACACAAAATGGTAAGTCAACAAAACAACAAAAAGTCTAAGGACACTGCAACGGACGCTACGCTGTAGACCTCCTTGTCAGGTCCATGAAACTGTGCGGGCAGCTGTTAGGAGCTTACACAGGACAATGGCAGTACGAGGCCCCTGGAGAAGCTTGAGGGAGTGGCGGTCCCAGGGGCTACAAGGTGGAGCCATGAGCCCCCCCTGCATACTTCAAAATAAAACCCCGGAGGGTGGCATTTCCAGGGCTCCGAGGGCCTTACAAGCCCCCCATCATGGAAAAAAAATAGCCCCCCGGACTTGGCCCCCCCACAGGGGCTAATTAAGAATGAAACGGACTTCTAGTTTTTTTTCTTATGTTTTTTTTACAAAAATTAAAAATTGCGACAAAAAGATCCATGTAGGAAGTGTGTCACTACACAGAGAGGAGACCACTGGCCTACGGAAATACCCGATCGCCCAAGACTGGGACGCTACCCTGATCGCGTACCACAGGGCATGCGCCCGGGCCGGTATAGAATGCCAACCTGACGCGGAATAGAAGGGGCCCTGTCGCTTGCTGTCCATATAGGTCACGGAATTTGCCCCCCCCCCCCACTGCCGCGTCCCCCCCCTTCCTCCCCCACTGCCGCGCCCCCCCCTCCCCCCCTCATTCCCCCCCGCCGCCAGCCCCGACTACCGAGCTCTTGCACACCGAGCGATGTCCCCTGCCGCCCCCCGCCGCTGCCCTTCCCCCCCCCCGCTGCCTCCTCCCCCCCCCGCCTCCACCCCGCGGCCGCAGCGACACCACATCCTCGATCACCCCCGCCCCTGCGCAGCCCGTACAGGGTGCACCACACACGGCTAGGATTCAAGACACACTACCACACGCACATGCACTAGTCCAACAGTTGTTGAAATGTTTCTCCCTCCCCCTCCTCTTTTAATTCCCAGTTATACCTTTTGGTTGACACAGAGACTGTTGATTTTGTACACGCGCTAATGCTCGACACCCCCCTCCCTGTTTCCGTATCATACAATGGCAACTGGGTGTTTTCATGTACAGGCAGCGGAAGCCCAGCGATCCATGTGACGACGGGGGATATGATCCTGCTCCAGCTCGCTACTGTACTGAACAGGGAACATAACTCAATGCAATGACTGTCGGATTTCTTACAGCACCCTGGTCCTAGCGCAGTGCCATGAGCCGCAAGCGCTGCGGCACGAGACATTTCCTAGCACCGCTGCTTGTGAACTAATGCATTACCACTGGCTACTGTTTATTTTCACTCGTATTTAATTGCCATGTCATTCTGTACTGACAGCCGAGTACCGCTTGTAGTAGTGGTTTATTGTTATGACACTGTGTGACTGCTGTTTAACTCATCTGTGAAACTAAATAAAGTTTGGGACCATTGGTCTTCAAAAAAAAAAAAAAAAGATCCATGTAGGACCCCCTGAGCAGGCCTAGAGGGTCAGGATGTTTCTGCCCTGCCCCATTTCCTTATTTTTCAACTTTCTTTTACTGTTTTCTTGTCACTCTGTTCTACCGAGGCACAAGTGGGCTGCCAACACTTCCTAGTTTGCTGTGTTGACAGACAGTAAACATCCAATCAACATGCAGCTCGTGCTCGTAATTGTACGGTTTCTGGTACACTTACTGTACGCATAGGGGTAGAGAAGGGGGGCAGCTGAAAACATACTTTAAAAAAAAAAAAGCCCGAGGAGGTAGCGGTCCCCGTGGCTACAGGGAGGGCAGCCGTAAGCCCCCCACAAACTTCAAAATGAAACCCCGGGAGTGCCGTTTCCCGGGACTCCAGAGACCTTACAAGCCCCCCATTATGGTAAAAAAAATGCCCCCGGGATTTCTCCCACCTAAGTTGGACTTCTAGTTTTGTTTTTTCCTTTTCCACGGCGTACACGTACGATACACGTACCCTGCAATTTCTTATTTAAAACAAAATATATAATTTGGACCCAACGATCCATATGGGACCCCTGAACACTTCTACAGAGTCAGGATGCTTCTATCCTGCCCACTTTCTCTATTTTTCAACTTTGTTTTACTGTTTTCTTCTCACTCGGTTCTACCGAGGCACAAGATGGCCACCAACACTTCCTGGTTTCGAGTGTTGACAGACACTTGACATCCAATCAGCATGCAGCTCGCGCTCGTAACTGAACGGATCTCCGTACGCGTGCAGTACTTCGTCTCTAGATTTCGCTATGATTCTACTTGTGATTTTCTCAGGAACTACTGAACGGATTTACACCATTTAACAAAAAGCACAATCTGCCAATCAAACTCTACCTCTCTGCCAAATTTGGTGTAATTCCGTTCAGCCGTTCGGGCTGTAGCCCTGGCTAAAGGTCCCTATGGAAAATTACATGGGGAAAACACATTTTGGGACCCCCTTTTTTCTCGGCCCCCCTTGTCGAATCACACCCAAACTTTCAGGGAAGGAGCGGAGCTGAGCAGACCATTTTCTTGGAGAAATTCGCGAATTTCGTCCACCGGCACCAAAGTTATTCCAAATAGAATGTTGTGGATTTCCTATGGAAAGTAGGTGCTAACTATAACTACCTACTGGCGACCGCAGTAGGTAATATATAATATATATATATGTATATATATATGTATTTATATATATATATATACACACATATATATATATATATATATATATATATATATATATATATATATATATATATATATATATATATATATATATATATATATATATATATATATATATATATATATATATATATATATATATATATATATACATAAATATGTGTATATATATATATATATATGTATATATATCTCTTTTTCTTTTCTCATAAAGGATACTTGCGAGACCAGGAACTGTCTGAAACTATAACCAGGAGCTGGGCTTTCATGCTAAGGAGAAAATGAAATGCGGGGAAATCCTGCTACCGCAGACTTAGTAGAGAGCAATGCAGAGCGATGCATGATTAAAGAGTATTATATGCCTTGTAATAAATACTTCTAAGTTACATGACCACCCCATGAGCTGTCCATTGACCTTGTTGCACCATCACCGGAGGAGAAGGAAGCTGCAGAACATTCAGGCACTTCTATCTGGAAAGATGTTCCCCAAAAGCACACGTTGTTCAATGTCGCCCAGCTGTTTTTTGAAAATGGCTTATCATTCCTTCAGGCAAAAGCAACTGCACGATGGTTACAAGTAACTAGATGGAAACTAATGAAGGTGATAAATACTACAGAATGCGGATTCAATGCCATAAAGGAAGAGCTGCTTGTTATGCGAATGATGATCATGCAGCACTGTTATGTAATTGATCTTATGACAGTCAAGCCAAGGAAGGAGGAGTATGTGCCAATATAGGGACTGCTTGTTGTACTTATGTCCCTGCAAACATTGCAGACAATGGAACATTGTCAGAGTCCATACAAATGGTGCACAATTTACAAAGGAAAATGTTGATTGAAGGAGGTGCCCCAGATGAATGGTTTAAGGGTTGGTTTCAATTGGCTACCATCCGGCTTCTCAGGACTGTTTAAAGCTCTACAAATGCTTATTGTGTTATTTCTTTTGATAAGTTGTGTTTTCCAATTAGTTATAGCTTGCAGTAAGAGGATGAGTACAAAGGTGGGAGGGATGCTCATGGTCCGGCCACCTATACAAGTAGTAGATGCTTAGGGTACAAAAATATCATTTGATTCCAAGTGCAGATCCAGGATTAGAGGAAGTAGTTGAAATATCAATTAGAGAGGGGAATGTCATGGAGAAAATGAAATGCTATGGAATCACGCTACTGCAGACATTAGTATAGTGCAATGCAGAAAGATGTATGTTTAAAGAGCAATATATGCATAAAGCAGAACACACAAGTTACACAGGTTTTAAATTAAATAGAGAACAATGTTTACAAGCCTTGAAGAGATTATAATCACAACACACAAGCTGAATCCATTCTCGTTGTTAATTGAGACGTGGTTAAGAAAATGTTAGTCAACTGTGACTTTAGTCTAAAGCATACAGAGTCAGATAAGAAGTCTTGGGACAGAATAATAAAAATGAACACACTAGGGGCAAGAAGATTAATGTTTCATTAAATCTTTGTTAGAACTATCATAAATAGAATGTGGAGAAAAGGTTACGAGGGTAGAGGACACAGGTGATGTGATGTTTATGTAAAAGTATATTGATAACTCATATATTCTTTGACCTCTTATTGGCTTTTTTATTAAACAATTGTGCTTAGGTCATAATTTGTTGAACTATAGAAGCAGCTGCCGGCGAGCAGCACATGGAAATCAGCTTTTCTGCTCTACGATGGTGACTAGTCTTCTGGCCATTGTGATTAAACCTACTTCTGCCTTACCAGAGAAGATTGGTCTCTCTTTGTTCCAGTTTTGCCCCAACACTTTGTAATGGTCACAATGCAGGTGAGTATTTCTTCTCTTGTCTTATTTAAATCATTTTTGCACCGTAGTTCTATTTGTCTTCTTTGTTTTGTTAATCTCTTTTCTGACAAGAGGACTGAAGCATCTCTGGGCTACTTATACATGTAGCTGAGCTCCTTGAGCAAAGTAAATGCTCTTAAAGGGGAAGGTGATGTGTTTCTGAGACGCTACTTTAATGTTTGGCTAAATGCATCAGAAATGCCGTCTCAGAGTCGGAGGTTGAGTGGCTCTGAGACACTATTTACATTAGAAGGTACATGCTTCCAAAATGACTCTCAATGAGTTTTGAGCCTAAGTAGCTCTGAGACACCTCCGTAATCTACTACTGACATGCTATCAATAATGCAAGTTTTTTCAGTGTGAGCCTGCGCTGCATTGAGACACTACCGAGACCGTACCAATGTTTTCCACAATGCACCAGCTATTTGAGCCACGACTAAACTCTGAGGAAAAATGCAAGACGTACTGGAGCAAACCTTACACTTGAGGAACTCGATGAAGTGTTCCGCTTCAGACTCAGTGCACGCTTAACATTCTTTTCTTAGATATGACAGCTAGACCGAGCATGCTGTGCCCGGCAGTCGCCCTCGTGGAATGTACACTTTAATGAATCCTAGCAGTTCCCCTCTGCAAGGATGTGCCTCCTGGCAGTGAGTTAGTTGGAAATTTCTTGTGAAAGGCCAGAGTTAATCTGGGAGCGTGTACATATCCATGCAACTTCCAAAATCTCTCTCCAGGTTCGGAGCCTTCCAGTCAACTAAATAATAGACTTGATCATTCACCTTTTTGTTAATCTAGAATTTCTATCACATCAAGTTCCATACCTCCTTCCATTTGTGAGGGTTTTGGTGGCAGCTTTTATCTCAGATTCAGTGATATTTTCTTAAGCAGCAATACATGGAAAAGTGGATGTATTTTTACATTCTAGGGCAATTTTAATCCAAAGGTCACTGGATTTATAACCTTTTTTATATGGTATGATCCAACACAAAAAGGTTTGAATTTTTGATTTCCCTGAAGTTTAAGATGTTTTGAACTTAGCAATCCTTGTTTCTGACCTGAACGATTGGCTCTAGTTTTCTCTTTTTGCCTGCATGGAATTAATAGCGTTCTTTGGTTCATATCAAGTTCTCTACATTTGACTTATGCACTGTGTCTAAATATTGAAAAATGTCTTTCACTTCAAGCACTGTGATTTCTTTTGTGTTAACTGGGCAATGTGGGTGCCTATGATAATTCAGAAAAAATTGTGATTAACCAGTAGACACATTCTTAGCGTTATTCTGGGAGAATTCTGCAGCTCAAAGAAGATTTGGCCAATCTCCTCCTTGTTCCATAGGAAACAACCTCAGATACTATTCTAATTCTTAGTTAGCTCTTTCTGACTGTATCTGACTGATAACTAGTGGATTACCTAGTTTCAATGTTTAAACCTTTAGTAAAAGCCTTCAAAAAACGAGATAGAAATTGTGAACCCCTGTTTGAAATGACCATCTTTGGAATCCCATGGACAGAATTGATTGGACTCCGCAGGCACACGCCGGGAGCTTTTAACGCTGTTTTTTTAAAAATTGTTGTATATTTGCCTACTCTTGGAAAAACAAAGCCTACCTTAGCCCACCTCCAAACAGCCGTGAAACGCTCCATAGCGCCGGCTGCAACGACCACTAACGCCATTCAGGCGAGACCTTGGGCCACGCCCACACCGCAGGCCACGCCCCCTCCGCCGTGAACAGCATAAAACGCGCCAAACAGAGCGCTGTCATTTAGAATTGATTGGACTCCGCAGGCACACGCCGGGAGCTTTTAACGCTGTTTTTTTAAAATTGTTGTATATTTGCCTACTCTTGGAAAAACAAAGCCTACCTTAGCCCACCTCCAAACAGCCGTGAAACGCTCCATAGCGCCGGCTGCAACGACCACTAACGCCATTCAGGCGAGACCTTGGGCCACGCCCACACCGCAGGCCACGCCCCCTCCGCCGTGAACAGCATAAAACGCGCCAAACAGAGCGCTGTCATTTAGAATTGATTGGACTCCGCAGGCACACGCCGGGAGCTTTTAACGCTGTTTTTTTTTAAATTGTTGTATATTTGCCTACTCTTGGAAAAACAAAGCCTACCTTAGCCCACCTCCAAACAGCCGTGAAACGCTCCATAGCGCCGGCTGCAACGACCACTAACGCCATTCAGGCGAGACCTTGGGCCACGCCCACACCGCAGGCCACACCCCCTCCGCCGTGAACAGCATAAAACGCGCCAAACAGAGCGCTGTCATTTAGAATTGATTGGACTCCGCAGGCACACGACGGGAGCTTTTAACGCTGTTTTTTTAAAAATTGTTGTATATTTGCCTACTCTTGGAAAAACAAAGCCTACCTTAGCCCACCTCCAAACAGCCGTGAAATGCTCCATAGCGCCGGCTGCAACGACCACTAACGCCATTCAGGCGAGACCTTGGGCCACGCCCACACCGCAGGCCACGCCCCCTTCCTCAGCTACATCATGTGTTGTTACCGGAAGCGCAGCGGACGAGCGCAGCGGGAGCGCCGTTTGCGCGCCGAAGGCGCGCCTAAGGCAAGCCCGTCTGCGCCCGTCAGCGACCAGCCGGGACCAGGGGCCACCCCCCCTGCCTCTCCCGCTCCATCGGTCAGGACCTACAGCCCCACTGCTCTACGGTCCATAGGAAGCAGAGTTACTGCTTCATGTACCCGTACCTTCACAGCCATATCCCTCCCGTCCTGCTGCCCTGAATGCAAACACTCATTCCGAAAAGCCTCAGCAGGCCCCCCGACACTAAAATACTGCATGCTGGCACTAACCTGTCGATCATTACCTAAGCATAGCACCCAAATGTCCATATTGCTGGAGGAGCGCGAGCCAGATGTTATTTTTTTAACAGAGACCTGGCTTTCCACTCACTCTGACCCAGACATAGTCGCAGCCCTACCAAGTGGATACCACATCGTTAGGTCGGACAGACCAGTAGGGAAAGGCGGCGGTCTGGCTATTATACTTAAAAACCAGTACCGTTGTCGCACTACAACAGAAAGCATTCCCGAATGCGAAAGCATAGAATTCTGTATAGAGCTCAATGCCAATACCTCCTTCTCGGGCACCTTGATCTACCGTCCTCCTGACCCATCAAAACTGTTTCATAGGTCGCTCCCAGAGATCATTGCTAAAAGAGCTATGTCTGTGGCTAACTACACAGTCCTGGGTGATCTGAACCTCCATTTCAACTCCCCCTCAGATAATATTGCCAAAGACCTAACAGACGACCTGGGAGCTCTGCAGCTGTCCCAGCTGGTCACAGCTCCAACTCATGAGAAGGGCAACCTGCTTGACCCAATTTTCAGCAGCTGCAGCGACCTGATTGTCGACTCTCCTATCCCCCTCCCATGGACAGATCACTTTCTGATACCGTTCTCCTGGGCAACCCACAAGGCCCCTCAGTTACCCCCCCGGACAACACTCAGGAGAAACTGGTCAAAACTCCAGTTAGAACCCTGGCTGCTTAGCCTGGACGCCACCCACCCGCCTCCTTGCTCAGACCCTAGTGCAGCAAACGAAAATTATGTTAGCTGGATTACGAACTCACTAGACACGATCCTCCCTCACCAGAGATCCTCGTCTAAAAAAATGCAGAGATCAGCGCCCTGGTTCTCTGACTCTTTGAGAGAACTAAAACGTCGCTGCAGGCAACGAGAGAGAGCCTGGCGCATGGATTTTCTCCCGGAAAAAAAGGACGCATATAAAGAGGCAATAAAAACTTACAGAGATGGGATCAAGACGGCGAAAGCTACTTTCTACTCTGACAAAATCCTAGAGGCCAAATCAAAACACAGGGAAATTTTCCAGATAATAAAACACTGTTCTAATGTCACCACTGCCCCTCCCCCGATTAAAACCCAAGTTCAATGCAATGAGCTTGCGGATTTTTTTCACAATAAAGTCCTGAAAATTTACTCCACCTTTCAAACAGGAGCCACAGTTCCAGAGACAGCTGACCCTCCCCCCCGAGAACACTCCCTCCCCCTGTCCAGTCAACCCTCGAGCACTTCCCTCCCCTGGACCTTGACACTCTCGGTAAAATGGCACGGCAAGTCAAATCGGGTTCCCCACGCGACCCAGCCCCACCAGAAGTTCTGATGCAAGCACACGAAGCCACCTTGCCTGTTATCCTTGAACTCCTTAACACATCTATAGCCTCAGGTGTTGTCCCTACAGCATGGAAACAAGCCATGGTGCGGGCGCTGCTAAAAAAAACAAACTTGAACCCCGACGATTATTCCAACTATCGTCCCATCTCTCTCCTCCCTTGGGCTGGCAAGGTGTTGGAAAAATATATAAACGTCCAACTGGTCAAGTTTATTGAAAATCATTCCCTACTGGATACATCCCAGACAGGCTTTAGGCCTAAACACGGCACCGAAACTGCCTTATTAGCGGTCGCCGAGGAATCTCGAAGGGCGCTGGATCAGGGAGGATCAGTGGCAGTGATCCTCCTTGATCTAAGCGCCGCTTTCGATACGGTCAGCCATGCCACCCTGCTGAATCGTCTCCGGGACATCGGAGTCTCTGGCAATGCTCTAAGGTGGCTCGGCTCCTTCCTGTCCGACAGATCATTTCAGATCTTCGATGGCGACACAATATCAACCAGCAAGCCCCTCAGCTGCGGAGTACCACAGGGCTCTTCCCTGAGCCCTGTGTTATTCAATGTTTACATGAAACCACTGGCTGGAATCGTCGAACCATACGGCATCAAAATTGTGTCGTACGCCGACGACACTCAGCTAGTGGTATCACTGGCTCAAAAGAACATCAGTCACCCCCAAGGAGGCCTGCTGAGTTGCCTAGAGGACATAAAGGAGTGGATGACCAGCTCCTCCCTCAAATTAAACGGAGATAAAACAGAGCTCTTGCTTCTAGGCCCAGCCTCGCCAACATCTTTTATCTCCTTATGGCCCCAAGCCCTGGGCACTCCTCCCACCCCCAAGGAAAGCGTCAAGAGCCTAGGAGTGTGGCTGGATAGCAAGCTGTCCTTCTTCACCCAGGCTACCAAACTGTCCGCCACCTGCTTCGGTATCCTTAAAATCCTAAGGAAGGTCCTTCCACTTCTGCCCTCAGAAGCCAAGAAAGTGGCAGTCCAAGGCCTCATCCAGTCCCGCCTCGACACAAACAACGCTCTCTATGTGGGGGCTCCCGAGTTGACCCTCCGGAAACTCCAGATAGTGCAAAACTGCGCAGCACGCACCCTGTTAAAGATTCCCCGAGCTCAGTCAGCCAGATCTGCACTGAAAAGTCTTCACTGGCTGCCAGTTAGACACAGGGTGTCATTCAAGGTGTTGTGCATCGCACACCGGGCATTCTGGAAAACAGGGCCTGCTATTAACAGCAAGCTCGTCATCCCCTACCACCCAAACAGGAATCTCCGCTCCTCTGAGGCTCTCCTGGCAGTGGTTCCTCGTGTAAAGAGAGCTAGATCCGGGGGTAGGCAGTTCTCAGTGAATGCCGCTAAACTTTGGAACACCCTCCCCCTCTCACTCCGCTCCAACCCGGACCTGCTGTCATTCCGCAAAAAACTGAAGACTTTACTATTCACCCAAGCCTCTGAGCCCTAATGTGTCACGTCACCTGTCCCTTTGATTCTTACCCCCAGCGCTTGGACGCCCCCGGGCAGCAACCGCGCTTAATAAATCTATTTCCATTCCATTCCATTCCATTCCATTCCATTCCATTCCATGGACTCGTACTATGTGTTGACTAAACTGCTGGGAAAGTTGTTTTGCATTTGGTATGCTTTTTGCGTCAATAAAAATAGTGTTAAACCCCTGATTGGAAGTTAGATCTACTGTTAGGTGCATGGTAAGGGTGTGCCAAGGATGAGTAGGAATGTTTTAGTGTGTCGCATCAGACGTCTCACTGCAGGGGAGTAGCAATATTGGTAAAACACGGCGCCTTATGCTCCATCATAAAATCACAATCAGACCTTTCTGGGAGGTGGTTACTGGCCCAAATCACATTAAATAATACAGATGCAGTGTGTGCCTCGTTTTATGGTCCTAATATTTATGACCCGACTTATATACTTAAGCTGCAATCAATACTGACATTGGAGTCACCTCCCTATATATTAGGTGGGGACTTTAATGTTCTGTTGGACCCCTCAAAAGACAGGTTTAATTTCAGTTATTATATTGGCGCTCCTAAGATACGTTGCGCATTATTAAACCTTATTCAAGATTTAGATCTGATAGATGTATGGAGAGCTCAGAAGGGTGGTCAACAGGGCTTTACGTTTTATAGTAAAAAGTACGGTCACTCATCAAGGATCGATTATGTTTATACATATAGACAGTTTCTGAATGATATAGAGGGGATTTCCGTTATGTCAAGCCACCTTTCAGACCATGCACCATTGCAGTTTATAATTCAGAATAAAGGACTGCAGTTACAGTCAAGATGGACGCTAAATAGAGCTATGCTTCTTGACACTGAAGTTATTGAGACTATGAAGTCTTTCTCTTTAGAATTCTTTCCCTTAAATATGGGACCCTCAACTATGGATTTTATCTGGGATGCATATAAAGCTTGCCTAAGGGGGAGGCTACATGGCATTAAAAGCTCCAAGAAAAGGGCAGAGGCTGGGATACTAAAAAATATTGAGGAAAGAATAAGTCCACTAGAGAAAGACAGAAATGGCATAAATAATGGGGACTCAGAGCGTCTTGCACAAGTCCTGCGGGACTTGGACGAGGCACGACAAGAGTACAGAGGGAAATTGGATGCAAGGTGTAGAGCGCAATGGGATGTTAGAAATATGCAACATTTTGAGTATGGGGAGAAGGCAGGAGCGCTACTGGCATGGAAAGCCAGGGTTGACCGCACCAGAAATGACATTAAAGAACTGATCGTAAATAGTAACGGAGAGACATCAAGTAAAAATGAAGATATGCAAACCTGTCTTCTCTCGCTGTTTTCAGACCTCTATAAAGAGGATTTGGTTCCATCCTCGCATTCCATTCGCTCATGGTTGAACAACAAGATGCTGCCCTCCTTGTCTGAGGAGGGTAGGAACAGTTTAGATGCTCCTTTTACTCTTGAGGAAATCACAGAGCAAATAAAAAAAATCTAAGAACAAAAAGGCTGCTGGCTCAGATTCACTTCCCAGTGAAGTCTATAAGCATCTTGTAGAAGAGCTATCTCCAGTACTGGGCACTATTTTTAACTCAGCGTATTGTCTTGCTGGTAGAGTACCCAAGTCGTGAAAGGAGGCAACAATCATTCTAATCTTAAAGCCAGGTAAGGATCCTTTAAAGGCAGACTCATATCGGCCAATCTCCCTGCTAAATGCCGACTTTAAGATCTTTATGGGCATATTGGCGGGGAGATTGGCAAAACTGGTTCCCAAATTGATACATACAGATCAGAAGGGTCTTGTGGCTGGAATGTACATCCAGGAGCAGACACATATACTAATAGGTAACATGGATCTAGCCATTCAGAGATCTGACCCCTTGGCCGTGGTCGCTTTAGACGCGGCCAAGGCATTCGATAGAGTAAGCTGGGTCTACCGTTGGGAGGTTTTGGAGGTAATGGGTTTTGGTCCCATTTTCATCCAAACTTTACGAAATTGTTACCAGGGAGCTTCTGCGCGGATTCTCTTAAATGGTCTATTAACGTTGAGTATCAATATCCAGCGAGGAACCAGGCAGGGGTGTCCGATCTCCCCTCTTCTATTTAATATATGTATAGAACCCTTGGCGCAAGCTATAAGGTTAAATTAATCGATCTGCCCTTATATGTCTGAACGTTATAGCTCTAAATTAGCTCAGACGACCTGATATTATATACGAGCGACCCAGAGGTGACGATCCCTCCGGTTAAGGAGCTATTGGTCGAATTTGGGTCTATGTCAGGATATGCAGTTAATAGATCAAAAACAGAGGTTATGTGTTAGAATTTGGAGCAGCTGGCACAGACTTTAGATATCTGGGGATTTATATTGTGAAAGATCTGGAAAAAATTCCCCAGATTAATCTAGACCGTTTAGTAGATGGAGAAATCTCCCCTTAACCATTTACGGGAAAATTAATTTGGTAAAGATGATCATTCTCCCTAAACTTTCCTATCTATTTACCACGATACCTCTAACCTTTCCGAAACAAAGTATCAGCAAGGTACAGAGTAAGATTGGGAGCTTTGTGTGGGGGGACAAGGGGGTCCGATTGGCTTGGAAAAAACTCAGACGTAGACTAATTAAAGGTGGGTTGGCCCTCCCTGATATCAGCCTGTATGCAGTAGCATTTCAGTTTAAGAGCATACGGATGCTACTGGTGAAACCCGATGAGTGAGCTTGGGGTAGGTTGTTGGGAGAGATGGTGAGAGCTGAAGGAGGTGGAGGAGGGGAGGCTTTTCTGTATAAGTGTGGGTCCCCCAGATTCTTTAAGCGGGTACGCCTGAAGGTCTTGAAGGCAGCGCTGGAGTTGTGACACAGGGCAAGACTCAGTTTGGGGATAGGCTATTACTCGGACCTCACACCAGTATGGGAATCGCCCGGAACTCCGGAATGCCTGAGAGACAGTCTGGCATTACCTATAAATAGGGCAGGTATTAATACCTGGATAGAGTTAGCAGACTCTAAGGGAGTACATCCCTGGGAATATCTGAGAGCTAAGATAGGTTCAGGACTATTCAGATTTAAATACTTGCAGTTAGTGTCCTGGTATGATGCAGAAAAGGAGGAAGTAAGGGGAAACGGGGAGATTGAGAGGTTGTAGCAATCTGCGCGCCCAATTAAGAAGGAAATCTCGATATGGTATCACCATCTACTAGAAGTTGAAGATCTAGAGATTCCTTCTTTAAAAGCGGTGTGGAACCGATCCCCCTTAGAATCCTCAGTACAGTCCCTTTTTGAGCCCTCACTAAAGACATTATACAAGTATATAAAACCTGCTTGCCTGAAAAAGAATAATTTTGTTGTCATTAATAGACTCTATTATACCACTGCAAGGATAGCAAAGTTTGCTCCAGTACCTCCCCCTGAATGCTCAAGATGTCATACACCTTTAGCCTTCATGTCTTTTTTGAGTGTTCAGTACTGGAATCCCACTGGAAAGAGGTGGGTGACTCACTTCGAGACATTTTTAAAACCAGGATTGATGTTAATCTCCCGTTAGTCATTATCAGTGATGATGGGTTCTTCTTCCAGACAGCCTCACAGCTGCACAGAGGCCTCTTATCATATATGATTTTGTTGGCGCAGAGAGAGATTTGCAAGAAATGGAAAGATCCTCTCCCTCCGAAAAGAGAGGACTGGCTTAAAGCCTTGTTTACTATGGCCCTGCTAGAGTATGAAGGTGTTGAGGATAAGTCTTTAAAGATCTGGCATCCTCTTATGAGCTGGGGGCGCAGCCTAAGTTTAATCTAGCTGGTCCTATGATTACACCTAGTCCCGTACAAAAGGGGATGGGTCGGGTGACCCAAGCGAGTGCGGTAAGCCGAGAGGACAAAAAAAAAAGGATGAGTAGGAATGGAGAACAGTTGCAAGAGTCCTTTTGGGGCGTGTCTATCTGATTTCCACAAGTACAGATCTCACAAATGACCACATATTGTTGGTTATCTCTGTTCATGTTTGGCCACCAAAATTGACGTTTAATGAAGCCTTCAGTTTTTTGTATTCCTTTTTAAGCAGCTAACGGTCATAAATGTGTTATGTTTCATATAGGTACCACAACATAGGATCAGGTAGTTACCTAACCTTTCAACTATATTCTCCCCTACCAGTACACTACATAACGGTTCTTGGGACTGACCTTTTATCTAGTTATGGTACTGCTTACAGGACGTTGGGTTTTCCACGAAAAATAGCTTCATCGATTATGTATGAGGATTCTTAGAAACTCAGCAGGACTACCATCTCCTGCATAATAACTATGTATGAGGGCCATTCGTTCTGTCATCCTAAGTCCAACATGACACAGCAAGGTAGAACCCCTGATGGTACCACTTTGGGTATATAAACACCATATCTTTGCTGAGGCAGGCAGAGGAGTAAAGTACTTCGCTGCTGACACACTGCTCTGAGGGTGTCCCTCTCGAGACCAAGACAAGGTCCCACAGCCTCTCACTTCAGGTAATGGGGTTGACTTTATCCTAGCGGGATTCTTGGCTCTACTACTACCTACATGCTAGGTACACTTAGGTACATCTAGTTAGGGAGGCATCGTAGGAGTACGCATTTTATTGTCATGTATTTTCATACCTGCTTGTATTCATTGTCTTAGCACTATGGTAGAAATGTACCATCCTTTTACTCTGTTAGTGTTTATAATCATTTATATCTGTTTCTGTATAATGGTTGTTTCAGCACACCTATTTTACACTAGAATGATGCTGGTTCAATAAATGCTTTTTAAAAATGTCCCCACCGTTTATTCTGTGTATCTCTCTGTGGCAAAGTGAGCACGAGTGACTGAGCAAAAAGTACTGTACTGTTTCCACGATCCCTGATGGGACAGAATTGTCATGTTCGATAGTTGCCAAGAACTATTCTCTCCTTAGTAAGAGGGTTTCTAGTGGCACAGTGAGCTAGCTGGTATACAGGCTAACATACCCGGTGGGGGTGTCTAGAATCAGTCCGGACACCAATCCTACAGTCTGTGTTGTCTAAACACACAGATCCTATATAGGTTTATAGAAACTACACGACATGGCACCGCCAATATTTGTTTGGTACTTATTTAACAACCAAATCTGAGTAGCTTAGTTGTGCTGTTCTCACAGATCCCTACTCACATTTCCCAAGAGACGTCTGGAGTGGGAAGAGAACTATTCACCACAGCTGAGTAGGCATATCCTATGTATTGGCTGTAGGTTTATAAAGCTTGTAGGACAAATCCTATTGTTGATAAAACCTTATCTCAGTTTCCTTGAAACTTTCTTTTTCTTCATAATGATTTAGAGGATCACTTGACCAAGGTGACCAACATAATTTTGGGGTTAGCCTCTGAGGGCTTCAAATTTAACTTTAACAAAATCAAAAATAGCCCACCTCAATGTCCTATTTTTAGGATATGAGCTTTCAAGTGAATGGAAAAGCCTGGCAGTTAACTTTGAAGAAAAGTGTGCGCTGCTCCAACCTCCTAAATCGCTGAAAAACTTACAATCCATATTGAGCAGAACATACATTTTGGATTACACAAAATAAGTAAAACCTTTCTACGACCTAATAAGACCTGATTTTTCAGTTAGGCATTGGACACAGGAACAAACGGATATCCTTCATTACCTACAAGCTGACATGATAGCATCAAAACACTTGCAGACACGTGTGAATGTCGCAACCTGGTGATACAGGTTGTCCCCGGGTTATCAGGATATACCTACATCACTTTCAATGAAGGTGAGACAGTCCCATTTGCATACAAATCACACTTGTACACAAAAGCTGAAATGCGTTTTGCTTCAACAAAATAATTTCTGTCAGCGGTACAGACCGCTGTATCGAGAGAAAGAGCACTGTCTCAGGGGAAACAAATAATTTTCATAGCTCCAGTACTAGGCATGGGCGGAAAATCCGTTCCGCTCGCGGATTTTGCGGATTTTCGGGAAATCCGCAATCCGCGAGATTTGCGAATCTCCCGCAAAATCCGCAAATCCGCGAGCAGCGGATTTTGCTCGCACTGCTTGCACTGTTCGCGTGAGTTCGCGTGAGTTCGCGCCCCGCGAATAAGTGCAAAATTGCAGAAATACGATCTTAGCAAAACTGAAAGTAACTACTTACCAGGTTCAAAAGTTCAGGCTCATCATTTGTAGCCATTTCCTGTAGTGCTTCCTGAGGGGCCCCTCCAGAGTTCAGTTGCCAGTTGAAACTATTATGTGACCCTGCTCTGAACCTCAGAATAGTTACACATATGCCACAAAGGTCCTGAATTACAGCTAAGGGAGACAAGCAGGAGCCAGGCTGGAAGTTAAAATCCATTAATCAGCCCCTAATTCATTATTGTCAGTTGGGGCAGGGCAGGTGTTGTAACTAATTTTGCAACAATGAAAGCACTTAGCAAGTGCAAAAGATCACTAATCAGGGCGCACTAAGGAAGCAGGTGCCAGCTAAAAAAATATTCTGTGACACATTAATCAGCCCCAAATTAATTCAGTTTACAAAAGGGGGTGGTGATGAACAGAGTGTCTGAATTGAGCAGACCACTCTTACCCAGTCCAAAGATCAGGGCTTGATCCATCACCGTTATTTATCTCACTGCCCCATCCCAGCTCAGAATCTGGCTATATGCAAATCAGTCTGTCCCTGGCCCAGTGCATCATGGGAACAGGGCAGACTAAACTACCAAGCCAATTCTTTACCAGAAAGGAGACAAGCTACCGGGGACCGGTTTCTGGCATTTCAGCCTCTTCGGCCCGGCTTGCTTGAATCCTGATGGAGCAGTGAGAAAGGGACTCATGTCTGAGTATACCCTGCCACACCTATAGTGGCCAAAATCGATTTACAAAAGGGGGTGGTGATGAACAGAGTGTCTGAATTGAGCAGACCACTCTTACCCAGTCCAAAGATCAGGGCTTGATCCATCACCGTTATTTATCTCACTGCCCCATCCCAGCTCAGAATCTGGCTATATGCAAATCAGTCTGTCCCTGGCCCAGTGCATCATGGGAACAGGGCAGACTAAACTACCAAGCCAATTCTTTACCAGAAAGGAGACAAGCTACCGGGGACCGGTTTCTCGCATTTCAGCCTCTTCGGCCCGGCTTGCTTGAATCCCGATGGAGCAGTGAGAAAGGGACTCATGTCTGAGTATACCCTGCCACACCTATAGTGGCCAAAATCGATTTACAAAAGGGGGTGGTGATGAACAGAGTGTCTGAATTGAGCAGACCACTCTTACCCAGTCCAAAGATCAGGGCTTGATCCATCACCGTTATTTATCTCACTGCCCCATCCCAGCTCAGAATCTGGCTATATGCAAATCAGTCTGTCCCTGGCCCAGTGCATCATGGGAACAGGGCAGACTAAACTACCAAGCCAATTCTTTACCAGAAAGGAGACAAGCTACCGGGGACCGGTTTCTGGCATTTCAGCCTCTTCGGCCCGGCTTGCTTGAATCCTGATGGAGCAGTGAGAAAGGGACTCATGTCTGAGTATACCCTGCCACACCTATAGTGGCCAAAATCGATTTACAAAAGGGGGTGGTGATGAACAGAGTGTCTGAATTGAGCAGACCACTCTTACCCAGTCCAAAGATCAGGGCTTGATCCATCACCGTTATTTATCTCACTGCCCCATCCCAGCTCAGAATCTGGCTATATGCAAATCAGTCTGTCCCTGGCCCAGTGCATCATGGGAACAGGGCAGACTAAACTACCAAGCCAATTCTTTACCAGAAAGGAGACAAGCTACCGGGGACCGGTTTCTGGCATTTCAGCCTCTTCGGCCCGGCTTGCTTGAATCCTGATGGAGCAGTGAGAAAGGGACTCATGTCTGAGTATACCCTGCCACACCTATAGTGGCCAAAATCGATTTACAAAAGGGGGTGGTGATGAACAGAGTGTCTGAATTGAGCAGACCACTCTTACCCAGTCCAAAGATCAGGGCTTGATCCATCACCGTTATTTATCTCACTGCCCCATCCCAGCTCAGAATCTGGCTATATGCAAATCAGTCTGTCCCTGGCCCAGTGCATCATGGGAACAGGGCAGACTAAACTACCAAGCCAATTCTTTACCAGAAAGGAGACAAGCTACCGGGGACCGGTTTCTGGCATTTCAGCCTCTTCGGCCCGGCTTGCTTGAATCCTGATGGAGCAGTGAGAAAGGGACTCATGTCTGAGTATACCCTGCCACACCTATAGTGGCCAAAATCGATTTACAAAAGGGGGTGGTGATGAACAGAGTGTCTGAATTGAGCAGACCACTCTTACCCAGTCCAAAGATCAGGGCTTGATCCATCACCGTTATTTATCTCACTGCCCCATCCCAGCTCAGAATCTGGCTATATGCAAATCAGTCTGTCCCTGGCCCAGTGCATCATGGGAACAGGGCAGACTAAACTACCAAGACAATTCTTTACCAGAAAGGAGACAAGCTACCGGGGACCGGTTTCTGGCATTTCAGCCTCTTCGGCCCGGCTTGCTTGAATCCTGATGGAGCAGTGAGAAAGGGACTCATGTCTGAGTATACCCTGCCACACCTATAGTGGCCAAAATCGATTTACAAAAGGGGTGGTGATGAACAGAGTGTCTGAATTGAGCAGACCACTCTTACCCAGTCCAAAGATCAGGGCTTGATCCATCACCGTTATTTATCTCACTGCCCCATCCCAGCTCAGAATCTGGCTATATGCAAATCAGTCTGTCCCTGGCCCAGTGCATCATGGGAACAGGGCAGACTAAACTACCAAGCCAATTCTTTACCAGAAAGGAGACAAGCTACCGGGGACCGGTTTCTGGCATTTCAGCCTCTTCGGCCCGGCTTGCTTGAATCCTGATGGAGCAGTGAGAAAGGGACTCATGTCTGAGTATACCCTGCCACACCTATAGTGGCCAAAATCGATTTACAAAAGGGGGTGGTGATGAACAGAGTGTCTGAATTGAGCAGACCACTCTTACCCAGTCCAAAGATCAGGGCTTGATCCATCACCGTTATTTATCTCACTGCCCCATCCCAGCTCAGAATCTGGCTATATGCAAATCAGTCTGTCCCTGGCCCAGTGCATCATGGGAACAGGGCAGACTAAACTACCAAGCCAATTCTTTACCAGAAAGGAGACAAGCTACCGGGGACCGGTTTCTGGCATTTCAGCCTCTTCGGCCCGGCTTGCTTGAATCCTGATGGAGCAGTGAGAAAGGGACTCATGTCTGAGTATACCCTGCCACACCTATAGTGGCCAAAATCGATTTACAAAAGGGGGTGGTGATGAACAGAGTGTCTGAATTGAGCAGACCACTCTTACCCAGTCCAAAGATCAGGGCTTGATCCATCACCGTTATTTATCTCACTGCCCCATCCCAGCTCAGAATCTGGCTATATGCAAATCAGTCTGTCCCTGGCCCAGTGCATCATGGGAACAGGGCAGACTAAACTACCAAGCCAATTCTTTACCAGAAAGGAGACAAGCTACCGGGGACCGGTTTCTGGCATTTCAGCCTCTTCGGCCCGGCTTGCTTGAATCCTGATGGAGCAGTGAGAAAGGGACTCATGTCTGAGTATACCCTGCCACACCTATAGTGGCCAAAATCGATTTACAAAAGGGGGTGGTGATGAACAGAGTGTCTGAATTGAGCAGACCACTCTTACCCAGTCCAAAGATCAGGGCTTGATCCATCACCGTTATTTATCTCACTGCCCCATCCCAGCTCAGAATCTGGCTATATGCAAATCAGTCTGTCCCTGGCCCAGTGCATCATGGGAACAGGGCAGACTAAACTACCAAGCCAATTCTTTACCAGAAAGGAGACAAGCTACCGGGGACCGGTTTCTGGCATTTCAGCCTCTTCGGCCCGGCTTGCTTGAATCCTGATGGAGCAGTGAGAAAGGGACTCATGTCTGAGTATACCCTGCCACACCTATAGTGGCCAAAATCGATTTACAAAAGGGGGTGGTGATGAACAGAGTGTCTGAATTGAGCAGACCACTCTTACCCAGTCCAAAGATCAGGGCTTGATCCATCACCGTTATTTATCTCACTGCCCCATCCCAGCTCAGAATCTGGCTATATGCAAATCAGTCTGTCCCTGGCCCAGTGCATCATGGGAACAGGGCAGACTAAACTACCAAGCCAATTCTTTACCAGAAAGGAGACAAGCTACCGGGGACCGGTGTCTGGCATTTCAGCCTCTTCGGCCCGGCTTGCTTGAATCCTGATGGAGCAGTGAGAAAGGGACTCATGTCTGAGTATACCCTGCCACACCTATAGTGGCCAAAATCGATTTACAAAAGGGGGTGGTGATGAACAGAGTGTCTGAATTGAGCAGACCACTCTTACCCAGTCCAAAGATCAGGGCTTGATCCATCACCGTTATTTATCTCACTGCCCCATCCCAGCTCAGAATCTGGCTATATGCAAATCAGTCTGTCCCTGGCCCAGTGCATCATGGGAACAGGGCAGACTAAACTACCAAGCCAATTCTTTACCAGAAAGGAGACAAGCTACCGGGGACCGGTTTCTGGCATTTCAGCCTCTTCGGCCCGGCTTGCTTGAATCCTGATGGAGCAGTGAGAAAGGGACTCATGTCTGAGTATACCCTGCCACACCTATAGTGGCCAAAATCGATTTACAAAAGGGGGTGGTGATGAACAGAGTGTCTGAATTGAGCAGACCACTCTTACCCAGTCCAAAGATCAGGGCTTGATCCATCACCGTTATTTATCTCACTGCCCCATCCCAGCTCAGAATCTGGCTATATGCAAATCAGTCTGTCCCTGGCCCAGTGCATCATGGGAACAGGGCAGACTAAACTACCAAGCCAATTCTTTACCAGAAAGGAGACAAGCTACCGGGGACCGGTTTCTGACATTTCAGCCTCTTCGGCCCGGCTTGCTTGAATCCTGATGGAGCAGTGAGCAAGGGACTCATGTCTGAGTATACCCTGCCACACCTATAGTGGCCAAAATCGATTTACAAAAGGGGGTGGTGATGAACAGAGTGTCTGAATTGAGCAGACCACTCTTACCCAGTCCAAAGATCAGGGCTTGATCCATCACCGTTATTTATCTCACTGCCCCATCCCAGCTCAGAATCTGGCTATATGCAAATCAGTCTGTCCCTGGCCCAGTGCATCATGGGAACAGGGCAGACTAAACTACCAAGCCAATTCTTTACCAGAAAGGAGACAAGCTACCGGGGACCGGTTTCTGGCATTTCAGCCTCTTCGGCCCGGCTTGCTTGAATCCTGATGGAGCAGTGAGAAAGGGACTCATGTCTGAGTATACCCTGCCACACCTATAGTGGCCAAAATCGATTTACAAAAGGGGGTGGTGATGAACAGAGTGTCTGAATTGAGCAGACCACTCTTACCCAGTCCAAAGATCAGGGCTTGATCCATCACCGTTATTTATCTCACTGCCCCATCCCAGCTCAGAATCTGGCTATATGCAAATCAGTCTGTCCCTGGCCCAGTGCATCATGGGAACAGGGCAGACTAAACTACCAAGCCAATTCTTTACCAGAAAGGAGACAAGCTACCGGGGACCGGTTTCTGGCATTTCAGCCTCTTCGGCCCGGCTTGCTTGAATCCTGATGGAGCAGTGAGAAAGGGACTCATGTCTGAGTATACCCTGCCACACCTATAGTGGCCAAAATCGATTTACAAAAGGGGGTGGTGATGAACAGAGTGTCTGAATTGAGCAGACCACTCTTACCCAGTCCAAAGATCAGGGCTTGATCCATCACCGTTATTTATCTCACTGCCCCATCCCAGCTCAGAATCTGGCTATATGCAAATCAGTCTGTCCCTGGCCCAGTGCATCATGGGAACAGGGCAGACTAAACTACCAAGCCAATTCTTTACCAGAAAGGAGACAAGCTACCGGGGACCGGTTTCTGGCATTTCAGCCTCTTCGGCCCGGCTTGCTTGAATCCTGATGGAGCAGTGAGAAAGGGACTCATGTCTGAGTATACCCTGCCACACCTATAGTGGCCAAAATCGATTTACAAAAGGGGGTGGTGATGAACAGAGTGTCTGAATTGAGCAGACCACTCTTACCCAGTCCAAAGATCAGGGCTTGATCCATCACCGTTATTTATCTCACTGCCCCATCCCAGCTCAGAATCTGGCTATATGCAAATCAGTCTGTCCCTGGCCCTTGTTTCCTTCCCAGTGTAAGAATTGGCTTTTGTAGTTTGGTTTGCCCTGTTCCCATCATGCACTGCGACAGGAACAGACTAATTTGCATACAGTCAGTTTCTGAAACTGGGATGGTGCAGTGAGCTAAAAAACGGTGTTGGATCTACCCCTGATCTCTTGACTGGGTGAGAGTATTCTGTTTAATTCAGAGACTCTGTCCCTCACCACCCCTTGTTGTAAATATTTTTGTCCACCCTAAGCGTGGAAGGGTATACTCAGATGTGAGTCCCTTGCTCATTGCACCATCAGGATTCAAGCAAGCCGGGCCGAAGAGGCTGAAATGCCAGAAACCGGTCCCCGGTAGCTTGTTTCCTTCCCAGTGTAAGAATTGGCTTTTGTAGTTTGGTTTGCCCTGTTCCCATCATGCACTGTGACAGGAACAGACTAATTTGCATACAGTCAGGTTCTGAAACTGGGATGGTGCAGTGAGCTAAAAAACGGTGTTGGATCTAGCCCTGATCTCTTGACTGGGTGAGAGTATTCTGTTTAATTCAGAGACTCTGTCCCTCACCACCCCTTGTTGTAAATATTTTTGTCCACCCTAAGCGTGGAAGGGTATACTCAGATGTGAGTCCCTTGCTCATTGCACCATCAGGATTCAAGCAAGCCGGGCCGAAGAGGCTGAAATGCCAGAAACCGGTCCCCGGTAGCTTGTTTCCTTCCCAGTGTAAGAATTGGCTTTTGTAGTTTGGTTTGCCCTGTTCCCATCATGCACTGGGACAGGAACAGACTAATTTGCATACAGTCAGGTTCTGAAACTGGGATGGTGCAGTGAGCTAAAAAACGGTGATGGATCTAGCCCTGATCTCTTGACTGGGTGAGAGTATTCTGTTTAATTCAGAGACTCTGTCCCTCACCACCCCTTGTTGTAAATATTTTTGTCCACCCTAAGCGTGGAAGGGTATACTCAGATGTGAGTCCCTTGCTCATTGCACCATCAGGATTCAAGCAAGCCGGGCCGAAGAGGCTGAAATGCCAGAAACCGGTCCCCGGTAGCTTGTTTCCTTCCCAGTGTAAGAATTGGCTTTTGTAGTTTGGTTTGCCCTGTTCCCATCATGCACTGGGACAGGAACAGACTAATTTGCATACAGTCAGGTTCTGAAACTGGGATGGTGCAGTGAGCTAAAAAACGGTGTTGGATCTACCCCTGATCTCTTGACTGGGTGAGAGTATTCTGTTTAATTCAGAGACTCTGTCCCTCACCACCCCTTGTTGTAAATATTTTTGTCCACCCTAAGCGTGGAAGGGTATACTCAGATGTGAGTCCCTTGCTCATTGCACCATCAGGATTCAAGCAAGCCGGGCCGAAGAGGCTGAAATGCCAGAAACCGGTCCCCGGTAGCTTGTTTCCTTCCCAGTGTAAGAATTGGCTTTTGTAGTTTGGTTTGCCCTGTTCCCATCATGCACTGGGACAGGAACAGACTAATTTGCATACAGTCAGGTTCTGAAACTGGGATGGTGCAGTGAGCTAAAAAACGGTGTTGGATCTAGCCCTGATCTCTTGACTGGGTGAGAGTATTCTGTTTAATTCAGAGACTCCGTCCCTCACCACCCCTTGTTGTAAATATTTTTGTCCACCCTAAGCGTGGAAGGGTATACTCAGATGTGAGTCCCTTGCTCATTGCACCATCAGGATTCAAGCAAGCCGGGCCGAAGAGGCTGAAATGCCAGAAACCGGTCCCCGGTAGCTTGTTTCCTTCCCAGTGTAAGAATTGGCTTTTGTAGTTTGGTTTGCCCTGTTCCCATCATGCACTGGGACAGGAACAGACTAATTTGCATACAGTCAGGTTCTGAAACTGGGATGGTGCAGTGAGCTAAAAAATGGTGTTGGATCTAGCCCTGATCTCTTGACTGGGTGAGAGTATTCTGTTTAATTCAGAGACTCTGTCCCTCACCACCCCTTGTTGTAAATATTTTTGTCCACCCTAAGCGTGGAAGGGTATACTCAGATGTGAGTCCCTTGCTCATTGCACCATCGGGATTCAAGCAAGCCGGGCCGAAGAGGCTGAAATGCCAGAAACCGGTCCCCGGTAGCTTGTTTCCTTCCCAGTGTAAGAATTGGCTTTTGTAGTTTGGTTTGCCCTGTTCCCATCATGCACTGGGACAGGAACAGACTAATTTGCATACAGTCAGGTTCTGAAACTGGGATGGTGCAGTGAGCTAAAAAACGGTGTTGGATCTAGCCCTGATCTCTTGACTGGGTGAGAGTATTCTGTTTAATTCAGAGACTCTGTCCCTCACCACCCCTTGTTGTAAATATTTTTGTCCACCCTAAGCGTGGAAGGGTATACTCAGATGTGAGTCCCTTGCTCATTGCACCATCAGGATTCAAGCAAGCCGGGCCGAAGAGGCTGAAATGCCAGAAACCGGTCCCCGGTAGCTTGTTTCCTTCCCAGTGTAAGAATTGGCTTTTGTAGTTTGGTTTGCCCTGTTCCCATCATGCACTGGGACAGGAACAGACTAATTTGCATACAGTCAGGTTCTGAAACTGGGATGGTGCAGTGAGCTAAAAAACGGTGTTGGATCTACCCCTGATCTCTTGACTGGGTGAGAGTATTCTGTTTAATTCAGAGACTCTGTCCCTCACCACCCCTTGTTGTAAATATTTTTGTCCACCCTAAGCGTGGAAGGGTATACTCAGATGTGAGTCCCTTGCTCATTGCACCATCAGGATTCAAGCAAGCCGGGCCGAAGAGGCTGAAATGCCAGAAACCGGTCCCCGGTAGCTTGTTTCCTTCCCAGTGTAAGAATTGGCTTTTGTAGTTTGGTTTGCCCTGTTCCCATCATGCACTGGGACAGGAACAGACTAATTTGCATACAGTCAGGTTCTGAAACTGGGATGGTGCAGTGAGCTAAAAAACGGTGTTGGATCTAGCCCTGATCTCTTGACTGGGTGAGAGTATTCTGTTTAATTCAGAGACTCCGTCCCTCACCACCCCTTGTTGTAAATATTTTTGTCCACCCTAAGCGTGGAAGGGTATACTCAGATGTGAGTCCCTTGCTCATTGCACCATCAGGATTCAAGCAAGCCGGGCCGAAGAGGCTGAAATGCCAGAAACCGGTCCCCGGTAGCTTGTTTCCTTCCCAGTGTAAGAATTGGCTTTTGTAGTTTGGTTTGCCCTGTTCCCATCATGCACTGGGACAGGAACAGACTAATTTGCATACAGTCAGGTTCTGAAACTGGGATGGTGCAGTGAGCTAAAAAATGGTGTTGGATCTAGCCCTGATCTCTTGACTGGGTGAGAGTATTCTGTTTAATTCAGAGACTCTGTCCCTCACCACCCCTTGTTGTAAATATTTTTGTCCACCCTAAGCGTGGAAGGGTATACTCAGATGTGAGTCCCTTGCTCATTGCACCATCGGGATTCAAGCAAGCCGGGCCGAAGAGGCTGAAATGCCAGAAACCGGTCCCCGGTAGCTTGTTTCCTTCCCAGTGTAAGAATTGGCTTTTGTAGTTTGGTTTGCCCTGTTCCCATCATGCACTGGGACAGGAACAGACTAATTTGCATACAGTCAGGTTCTGAAACTGGGATGGTGCAGTGAGCTAAAAAACGGTGTTGGATCTAGCCCTGATCTCTTGACTGGGTGAGAGTATTCTGTTTAATTCAGAGACTCTGTCCCTCACCACCCCTTGTTGTAAATATTTTTGTCCACCCTAAGCGTGGAAGGGTATACTCAGATGTGAGTCCCTTGCTCATTGCACCATCAGGATTCAAGCAAGCCGGGCCGAAGAGGCTGAAATGCCAGAAACCGGTCCCCGGTAGCTTGTTTCCTTCCCAGTGTAAGAATTGGCTTTTGTAGTTTGGTTTGCCCTGTTCCCATCATGCACTGGGACAGGAACAGACTAATTTGCATACAGTCAGGTTCTGAAACTGGGATGGTGCAGTGAGCTAAAAAACGGTGTTGGATCTAGCCCTGATCTCTTGACTGGGTGAGAGTATTCTGTTTAATTCAGAGACTCTGTCCCTCACCACCCCTTGTTCCAAATTAATTCAGGTCACTTGAGGCAGGGAAGGTGTGCTTTGCTTTGCCGAAAATAATGTACACTGGACAACCAGAGGGTGTGGTGATGAAACAGAGGGTGGCATGGGCGGGCCAGAGGGTGGCATGAGTAGTCAGAGAGTGGCAGTGGTGACAGAGAGTGGCAGTGATGAAGAAGAGTGTCCCAAACAGGCTGGACACGTAGAAACAACAAGTTCGCGAAACTTGCGACCCGACAGGTAAGTTCGCAATTTGCGAAAGTGTACAAAACCCTCGCGAACTGGCAGAAACACGGGCGAACACAAAAAAAAAAAAATCTGCAAATTCGCGGGAATTCGCGGATTTTGCGGATTGCGAATCCGCAAATCCGCAAAATTCGCGAATGCGAGATCCGCAAAATTCGCTCATGCTTATCCAGTACCAGCCTTAGAGGCCATTACAAAGGCTAGCGTTCCTAATGCTAAAGCCTTACACCCTAGATGGATACAATGGGGTAATTCTCTCACTCAACAGATGTACACTACAGATATGACCCTACCCTAAAAACACAAGCATTCCTGCAATATGAACAAGAATATCCTCTCCTGAACAAAATAATGGCGCTAGATCAGTATGAATATATCATTTACACTGACGGATCTTCTCAGCCAGCCATTGTTAGGAAACAGTAATACAGCGCTGCATGTGTGATTGTGAGGGGTCATATGAAGGAAGGCACGTTCCATCCTAGCAGTACGAAGATACAGTCTCTAGGAGACTGCACGGAACAGCTGGCAGAATTAAAAGCACTGTTACTGGCACTAATAAATACAGATCAAGAATTCTCCACACTTATAGTGTGCGATTCTTTTTACTGTGCCCAGTCATACAATGAATATCTACACTAATGGGGTCAAAATGGGTTTAAAGACTCAAAACGTGGCTCAATTAAGCATAAAATGCTATAGGAACAGGTAGCTGAGTTGAAAAACGAACTACCAAGAGCCGACGTGATACACACGCAGAGTCATCAACATGATGGCGTTCCCGTTGAAGGGAATACATTGGCCAATGAAGCCACAAAGGGGGCAGTACGAACTGCTGCTGTAGCTGCAATCACTCATTCAAAAACAAGAATAGACGGACAGATAATGGTAGCTGTCATTGCTTCACGCAAAAACAGCACAGCCTTATCAAAAGGTTTTCCATTCAAGTACTCCTACAATTTAGATGCAAATAACATTCCATATGCTCAAATTCCAGAGTGGGGGATAGAGTAATATCAAACATAGATCGCAGATTAGATTCAATTCTAGCAGCACACGAGGGTCTAGGTACTGCACACGCAGGAGTTACCACGACGGTTTCTTTTTTTTAAAACGTTATTGGTGGCCAGGGTTAACTAAACAGATGAAGAATTTTGTCTAAAAGTGCGACATCTGTCAGCAGATGAAGGGTTCCACCTGGGGCGCGTCCAGTGCAGACACCTTTAGTAATATCAGACAGACCACTCGCTTGTGTCTATTTGGACCACTGTGGCCCCTGCAATCATATGGGGATTACAATTATGTCTTGGTGGCAGTAGATTCATGCTCTAGATTCCTATGGGTCTGGCCTCAGCGCTCGGCTGATGCTCGAACTGTTATTAAAGATTTGTGAGTCTTTATAGGGACATGCGCAGTTGGCACATTACATTCTGACCACAGCCCCATGTTTTGCTGTAGGGCTTACAATGGAAGCTATAGGAAGTTTGGGTGTTGCATTGCGGTCCTCCTCTCCATAACATCCCAAGGGAAATTCAGTTGTGGAGAGGAAAAAACGAGACTTAAAACAATTTTGACAGCAAGATTATTATCTTTAGGTGGTAGTTGGGTCAATCACTTATACGGGGTCCATAGAGCCCTTAACAATATGCCAAAAAGTTCCCTAGGAGGTGTCACTCCTTATGAGGTCCTATTTGGGACGAGAATGTTGGTACCTGATCTCGATTGTTAAAGCACAGTGGCGGATGAAAAACCATTTGACATCAATAAACATTTGGCTGTTTTACAGGATCTCAATAAATTCCGGACACTACAAAGTGCTAGTAAAACACACCGCCACTGGGGAAGTCAAATCAGTCACTACAAGACCTGCCTGGATCCCAAAAGTCAGGGATCTGGTCAGTGAAAGAATTTGGGCCATCATAGAGAAAGCCAGTCCCTGTCTTGGCTGTCAAAAGAACAAGAACAGTACTTCTTCCGCCTATTGCCGGCAAAAAAGAAAAGAGATTTGTCTCCATTGATCTGATCAGACCACACTATTTGGCCGATACTGAATGGTAGGTCTTGTGGGCTCCTGGGTAGCCGGCGGTCTCTGGATCCCAGTGAACCTGAGACAATTGAGGAAAAGGTTATATAATATGAACATGAGTGCAGACATTTTTTTAAATCCACCTGACTTTGTACAATGTTGTTTGAGGAATTTTCATTGCAAGTTCTGACATTGTACATTCTTTTATCTCATCTTGAAAATGTAGTGTGGTTAGCTATTTTTTTTATGTATAACTGGAAGGAATGTTCCAATTAATATGGGGGAGGGAAGTGAAGGGGTGTAGGCAGTCTTGTTTGAGGTATAGTATAAATATGAAAGGAGAGTTCTGTGTATTTGTTCATTACCTACACGGAATAGCTTTTTCCTTGTTGGTCTTGCATCCGTTCAAGATTGCATAAACCATATGTTTTTACCTCCGACTCCCTGTATTCCTTCTGATTTAAAGTGGACAAGAGTTGCTTTTTCTCAAATGGCGCCCAACATGGGACCTCTACGGGGGAAATGCAACAGCATTTATATCTGTGGCTGAGGTGACAGGACCCGAGGCTGACGGACAGCTGGGTCCCTTGCTAAAGAGACTTGTTTCCCGCAGCTGCCATCCAAAGTCCCGAACTGCTGTCCCTCGGCAGCAGTATCTCCCCAGCAGAGGTTCCAAACTGGTCAAGCGAAAAGTGGCTGAATTGCAGAGTACAGAGAGTCTGACGTCTTCAGCAAATACCCGGTGAGATTGTTCTGAGTTATGTTGTAACAGGCGTTTTGAATTATTGATTAGTTATTGGTATTGAGAATTTGATTGAATTATATTGGTTGGGTTTCAGGTTGGACCTGATATATAGGCCTGTATTGATTGTATTGGTAAGTTTTCTCATTTAGATGATCTTTGACTTCAAGGCACAATGGGCAAACTAATGAAATACATTTTACGGTGTTGTTGTTCCTGTTTCATGAGCCCACTATTGGATGAGTCCCAACCACTCCCAGTTGAGGGTAGTCCTGCATGGAAGATGATGACAAAATATGGGACAGGTGTAAACTTGTGGACAGACTATGAAATGGATATACTAAGGGATTTGAGGATTTGAGATGGCCGCTGTCATGCACGCACCTGTTATGTCTCGGAAGTGCCCTGGATCCACGCTGCTATTCACCCTGCTTTCCCCTCGTCACCCTCCGGGTGCCAGGAAGTAACGCTAACACCCAAAAAGTAACTAAGAGGAACACAGGGGAACAAAACAAGGGTAGGAGGGGGAGAAAAAGACAGACACTCCACAGTCTTCGTCCACACTGGGGTATATGGGGTCTTCAGTATGACACTGCAGAAATATAAGAAAATATCATGAGAAGAAACCCCACCCTGTGTAGTCCCTGTAATGATATGTGCTGAGTGTCTTAATGTACCTTAGAGAAAGTGTAAGGCCCCACGAATCCAAAGGAACACAAATAAAACGACAGGAACTCTAGTGAAAACTGGAACGGACTGTGTACTGAATGTCTGCACCTTGAAATCACAACAACACTTATTATTATCTGTTTTCCCCACATTAACCAAATCAAAACCCCTTGTGGATAGTGCGCAAACACTCACCCTGCACACCTTCACGGTGCGCCTCAATATATACGAAGTACCCACAGAGGGGTTGAACAACACTCAAGGCTATGAGCCTGAAACGTAACCGTGAACCTCCAATCCTCGAGGCAAAAACTCGGAAACAACGTAAAGATTCCACCGCAACCGCGGTAAACAATATTCGAACGGAATAACGCACAACAAAGTAAGTCTTCCTAAAGCAAGCCGCTAAACGGAAGAACGAAAGCACCTACGAGATCTTGAACGCCAACCTTCTCCTAGCTCCTCGGACGCCGATGTGAACCCGGAACGGAATAACACACACTAACTGAACGCGAAGCACTTCCTGTAGGTCGGGGCGGGCTTATCACTCGAATACTACTCAGTAGCGCATGCGTGGTGCTAACGCATGCGCACTTGTATCTCTGACGCTTCGTGCCAATAATAACCTGTCTGAACAACAAAACGTACTCTAGTCAGTCTTGCCGATCGTACTGCAGGCATGACAGAACACCCCCCCCACAACGCCCCCCACTGGTTTGGGCTTGTAGGGGTACCGCCTATGAAAAGCCTGTAGCAATCGGGGTGCATGGACGTGAGATGCGGGTTCCCAAGATCTTTCCTCTACACCAAACCCTTTCCAGTGTATCAAATACTGGAGACGGCTCCTCACTCTCCTGGAGTCCAGAATAGCACCCACTTCATATTCCACATCAGAATCAACCGGCACTGAAAGAGGTGTAAGAGGAAGGCGGGTACCAGGCAATACCTGTTTCAATAATGAGACGTGGAAGACAGGATGTATTTTCATCGACGGGGGCAGATTCAATTTGACGGCTACTGGATTCACAATCTTGAGTACAGAAAAGGGGCCAATATACTTGGGCTTTAATTTGCATGTTCCCTTCAAGGCTAAGTATTTGGTGGACAACCATACCTTGTCGTCTTGCTGGTACACGGGCCCTGTATGTCTATGTGCATCAGCAGACTTCTTATACTCTGTCTTGGCCCTGTCAAGATTGGTGTGTACGTTAGCATGAACCACCTGTAAATGTGCTACTAACTCTTGAACGGCCGGAATGGCACAAGGTCTCAATGGGGGAAAAGGCAGCACCTTAGGATGAAACCCATATGAAGCATAAAAGGGTGTATATAAGGTGGAAAAGTGATGGCTGTTGTTATAGGACAGTTCTGCCAACCAGATCAGTTCATCCCACTCTTTTTGTTCATGTAACAGTTGACATCGCAAGAATTGCTCAAGACATTGATTGACACGTTCTGTTTGTCCATCGGTCTGTGGATGGTGACTAGACGATAGACGCACTTCGATTTGTAATGTCTTACATAGCTGTTTCCAGAAGTTGGAGATAAACTGGGACCCCCTGTCAGTAACCAAGACAGATGGAAGACCATGGAGACGAGCGATTTGTTGCAGAAACACCCCCGCCAACCCTGCAGAGGTAGGTAACCCTGGAAGCGGGATGAAGTGAGCTGCCTTGGTGAACATGTCTACTACTACTAGTAAAGCAGTATTGCCCCTGTGGGTTCTAGGCAATTCCACAATGAAATCCATGGATACAGATTGCCAAGGTGCTGTGGGTGTAGGAAGGGGCAATAACAAACCCACCGCCCCTTCATGGGATGACTTGCTCTGTGCACAAACATGACAAGTTTGCACGAACTGTTGTACGTCTTTAGCCATATGGGACCACCAACAATGTCTCTTGATTAATTCTAATGTCCGTTTATATCCGGGATGACCTGCCACCCCATGATTATGGCACCAATCCATGACCTGTTGCTGTAAGGGTGCTGTGGGAATAAACAACCCTCCCTGTATGTACAGGAGATCGTCTGTGACAATGGCCTGATGTTGCTGTGCTAGGGCTCTAGCAGTGGATTCATTCTGTGCCTGCTTAACCTGTGCTAAGAAGTCTTGTTCATTATGCAATACTCCAATTAATCTATTGGGAGCAATAATACAGGGAGGCGTCTCCGCTGGCGAAACTGGATCGAACCCCAGACGGGATAAGGCGTCTGCCTTCCCATTCTGTCTCCCTGCTCTGAAATGGATCTTAAAATCGTACTCATTAAAGAACTGAGTCCATCTCAACTGACGCATGGATAGAGCTCTGGCAGATTTAAGGTACTGGAGATTACGATGGTCAGACAAGACAGTAACTGTGTGATTCGTTCCTAGAAGATATTGTCTCCATTCTTCCAGTACCTTTTTTATGGCCAAGAGTTCCCTCTCACCAACAGCATAGTTCACCTCCGCAGGTGTCAATTTGTGGGAATAATAAGCCACCGGATGTAATTCACCAGAGGATGCATCGACTTGAGAAAGTATCCCTCCCACAGCCACCTGGGATGCATCGACCTCAACAATATAGGGGCTGGAAGGATCGGGGTGTTTCAGAATAGGAGCCTGTGTAAAAGAAGTCTTAAGGAGGTGAAAAGCCTTATCTGCAGTCTCCGACCAATGAAACGGTACACCTTTCCTCAACAATCTCGTGATAGGAGCCACTAATTCCGAAAACTGATGAATAAAACGTCGGTAAAAATTAGCAAACCCAATGAATTGCTGGATTTCCTTCACAGTTTTGGGAGGGGGCCAATCAAGAACAGCTCTGACTTTATTCGGGTCCATACTCAGACCAGTAGAGGACACTATGAATCCTAAGAAGGCCACTTGATGGCGATGGAAGAAACACTTGTCCAATTTACAAAACAGATCGTTCTCCTGTAATAGTTGAAGAACCGACGTCACATGCTCCACATGTTCCTCTAGCGACTTTGAATAGATCAGTAGATCGTCAATATAGGCTATGACGTGCTTGTCCAGATGCTCCTTCAGCACCTCATTGATGAAGTATTGAAATGCTGAAGGAGCATTACACAAACCAAAGGGCATCACTAAATATTCATACAGCCCGTATTTAGTACAGAAAGCTGTCTTCCACTCATCGCCCTCTCTTACCCGGACCAAGTGATATGCTCCCCGCAGGTCCAATTTCGTAAACCATACAGCATCTCTCACCTGGTCGAGCAGAGAGGAGATGAGCGGTAAAGGATACTTGTTTTTTATGGTGATGTCATTCAATGAACGGTAGTCAATACAACAACGTAAACCCCCCTCCCGTTTAGGAATAAAAAATAAAGCAGAAGAGGCAGGGGATCTGGAGGGTCGTATCAACCCAAGTTCTAACATGTTGTCAAGATACTCTCTCAAGTACAGATTTTCTTTCTCAGTAAGGGAGTACACCCTGCTGGTAGGTATGCGTGCGCCAGGGTGGAGGTCAATTCGGCAATCATAAGCCCTGTGAGGTGGTAAACAGGTTGCCTGTTTCTGATCGAAAACAGTATGAAACCTTTGATACTCCAGAGGTAGGGTGACATCAGGTTGTTCTTCCTGAGGTGTGATCATAAGGGACTCCGCCACCACAGGTACGGTTTTTTGTACGGGCGTGGCACAGAGTTTTTCAGCCGAAGAATGTGTATGAACATTCTCTAAAGGAGGTAGTTGTTCGTCTGGTATCGGGAATGTAATACTAGTGGTCTTCCAATTTATGTAAGGGTTGTGAAGACGCAACCATGGAAGGCCTAGGACCACAGAGAACTGGGGAGATTCTATCAAATCAAACGTTAAACGTTCTTTATGTGTAGAATCGATACACATTTCTACAGGGATGCTGGCATGTGTGATGGGTCCAGATCTTAAAGGACTCCCATCTATGGTATACACTTCCTCGGGGGTCTCTTTGGGTTCAGTAGGAATGTTATTAGCAATAGCCCAACTATGATCCATAAAATTGCCTGAGGCGCCAGAATCAATCATTATCGACTGTGTTATTGACTGTGTCATCCAGGTTAGAATGGCTGTGACAAAAAAATGTCCTTTGTTGTTCACCAATGAGGAGACCATTTGAACCAAAGGACCCTGCGGTACGGTCTCTATTACCTTAGGGTCTTCTAGTTTTCCGACTTGCGGTGGGATTTAGGTTTGACAGGACATTCACGTACAAAATGCCCTGCTTTACCGCAATATAAACATAGTCGATTGACTCTCCGCCTTTGTCTTTCTGTCTCACTTAAGGGACCTTTTAGACTCCCTATCTGCATGGGTTCTGGTTCTTCTACCTTAGTATCGGTTTCAATTTTCTTTTCCTTAGGACTATATCTAGTGTATTCGTATCTTCCTCTATCTCTCCTTCTTTCGCCCAATCTGTGATCTAATTTAACCACGAGATCTATTAACTCAGGACAAGTTGAGGGAGGATCAACTACATGAGCCAATTCATCTTTGAGGTCCTCTCGTAACCCTTTATAGAAAAGGGCACTTCTCTTATTCTCAGGCCAATCCGCCTCTACCACTAATCGATTGAAGGTGGTAATATAAGTGACTAAATCTTTAGACCCTTGTTTCAGATGTAAAAGCTCCGTATCGGCAGCATGAGTAAAGGTGTGTTTGTCGAACATTTTTCTCAATGCTTGTCTGAACGCTTCATAATTTAATAGCATAGGGTCATCCTTTTCTATTAACGGGATAGTCCAATTAGCGGCTGACCCCCCAAGATATGACAGTACAAACGCCACCTTCGCTTGGTCAGTGGGAAAACAGGCAGCCTTGCATAAAAAGTGTAACTGACATTGTGTCAGAAAAGCAGCGCATTTTGAAGGTTCTCCGTAGAACCTTTCAGGTGGAGCTAAAGGAATAGACTGGGGGGTGACAACCTGTACTACTGGTGTTGCATTGCTGGTCCCGGCTCTATCCCCTTCTTGAGTGCTCAAAGCAGCCAACCTGTCTGAGATGTTTTGGGTTTCTTTCTGGAGATTACCCACCATGCTAGCAACGTCCTGCAGTGTAAGTTCCATGACACCTAGGAGACACTGTACATAAAGGCTTCGCGTTCTGTCATGCACGCACCTGTTATGTCTCGGAAGTGCCCTGGATCCACGCTGCTATTCACCCTGCTTTCCCCTCGTCACCCTCCGGGTGCCAGGAAGTAACGCTAACACCCAAAAAGTAACTAAGAGGAACACAGGGGAACAAAACAAGGGTAGGAGGGGGAGAAAAAGACAGACACTCCACAGTCTTCGTCCACACTGGGGTATATGGGGTCTTCAGTATGACACTGCAGAAATATAAGAAAATATCATGAGAAGAAACCCCACCCTGTGTAGTCCCTGTAATGATATGTGCTGAGTGTCTTAATGTACCTTAGAGAAAGTGTAAGGCCCCACGAATCCAAAGGAACACAAATAAAACGACAGGAACTCTAGTGAAAACTGGAACGGACTGTGTACTGAATGTCTGCACCTTGAAATCACAACAACACTTATTATTATCTGTTTTCCCCACATTAACCAAATCAAAACCCCTTGTGGATAGTGCGCAAACACTCACCCTGCACACCTTCACGGTGCGCCTCAATATATACGAAGTACCCACAGAGGGGTTGAACAACACTCAAGGCTATGAGCCTGAAACGTAACCGTGAACCTCCAATCCTCGAGGCAAAAACTCGGAAACAACGTAAAGATTCCACCGCAACCGCGGTAAACAATATTCGAACGGAATAACGCACAACAAAGTAAGTCTTCCTAAAGCAAGCCGCTAAACGGAAGAACGAAAGCACCTACGAGATCTTGAACGCCAACCTTCTCCTAGCTCCTCGGACGCCGATGTGAACCCGGAACGGAATAACACACACTAACTGAACGCGAAGCACTTCCTGTAGGTCGGGGCGGGCTTATCACTCGAATACTACTCAGTAGCGCATGCGTGGTGCTAACGCATGCGCACTTGTATCTCTGACGCTTCGTGCCAATAATAACCTGTCTGAACAACAAAACGTACTCTAGTCAGTCTTGCCGATCGTACTGCAGGCATGACAGCCGCTGGACGGTTCATTTGACCAAGTTAAAATTCTATATTTTCAGTAATGTTTGTTTGAGAAAAAGGTCAGAAAAGCAATGTATTACAGTTTTAATAAATGGGAAAAACATACTACAATGTTAGCAATTAAAGAACAAAAAAAGAAGGAACGAGTACAGAAAAAGGGAGTGTTGCAGAAAGCAACAGCAAATGATCAATTACAACAAACTGAAAGTATTGAATGTATGGACAGAGAGTTTAGAATGACCACTAACAAGACATATGTGACACAAGAGAAAGAACATGTGGACAAGGATAAGGTATTAAAGAGACTATTGGAGAATCCCCACCATATGTCCCACAGGTTCCCATATCTGCTGCACAGGCACAAAATGTACCACTACAGATGGGTCAGCAGGGACATGCACCTCTAGTACCCATTTTAAATGTACCAATCCTTCCTGCTCCATTTCCAGGTCAGCAACTGGCTGTCCCATCCAGACCAATACTTAATCTGTCTGCTGTTCAACAGCAGTCACAAGCAGGATACCTGCATCAAATGTGTTGACTACCCCTCAGGTATTTTTTTTTACCAAGGCTAGTGACTGGACATACCCCTTCTGCATCTCAATCTGCATCCCAATCTGCTGGAAATACGCCTGCAGGTACCCCACCTTTGGGTCACAAGCCTAGTGGTAATTTGAGAATTAGGAGTGGGAATTGGAGGGACAGACCTATTACTAGATATGGATCACAGAGAGCTGATTCAGAAGAGTTAAAAAAGATAGCCCATAGATGGATGGATTACATAAATAATGTCACCATGAATACTGTTATGCCAACAGTAAATAGGTTTGATGTTTTTCAGCAAAACTTACCCATTCAATATATGACTGAAAGGATAGAGGACTGGTGGACATGGTGTAATAAAAATACACTACAAGAGGTAGACGTGTTACAATTGTGGCATGATGCGCAAGGTCACATGATCCCTTCCCCAGATGTCCCACGGGCTGTTGAAAATTGTTTGCATTGGGGTGTTAAGGTAAGAAGAAAATATAAAAAAACCAAATGGGGAATATCCCATGAGGGAAATACACCCCCTTCCTGCAGCCCCTGTTGCATTTTGTGTTCCTGTTCAGAACCCCATTGCTCAATTTGTTCATACTCCGTGGAGTAGGTATGGATTAATGTCAGTAAAGAAAGATTTGCCAGACTGTAGGAAAAACCCAAAGGGGTTTTGTGAAGCCTTAGAATCAGCCACTAAATTATGTGTAATGACATTCAAGGACTTGGATCTATTTTTTGATGCCTTACTCCACAGTGAAATATGGAATACGTAGACATGATGATGTAGCGCACTTTGGACATGCTTGGGTACATTTTGAAAATCTTGACAAACAGAGAAGACTAGGAGACAGACCAGATCAACTTATACTTGATGTACCTGATGTTATTATTGCTAAATTGCTACGAATAACACCAAGGGAAGATGTAAATTGGGATAAAATAGCAACCTGTAAACAAAAACCTACAGAAGAAGTCTCAGACTATTTCACTGGGATGGATGAAATATTCAGGGCTCATAATGGTCAGGATTTAGCAACTGTCATGGGGAAAAGAATGTTTGCTGACTAATTTGTGAATAGTTTGATGAAAGAATTAGGAGAGTTGATTAAAGTATCAGAGAGCACCTGGCCAACTAAAGTACCTGGAGATCTTTGGTAATGGCTACATATTATGAGAATTTACCAGAAAATAAATAAGGAAAAGAATGATAAGAAACTGAAAGAATTAAAAACAAAGGTTTGCTACAGCAAGCATTACCAGACAGGGGAAGACAAAGGGGTATGGGAAATGTGAGGGGAGGCAGACGTGGAAGAGGGGCTGGCAGAGCCTCATCAGCTCCTGTGCAGCAACACAGGGCAGGATTAGGCCAAAATCAGTGTGTCTATTGCTTTCAAGAGGGTCATTGGATGGATGAATGCCCTAGTCTACAGGGCTAAGCAACTGCGGCAAGAGGAAGAGGTAGTTCAGTGCCAAGGGGTAAATGGAGAGGTAGCACAAATAGCAAAGATTTCACCCATCATCAGAATGACAACAGACGTCAGAATTATTTTGATAGTCAACAAGTCGACAGAAGTTTTTTATACTGAAGATTTTACTGACATTGATTACAAAACGTTTGAGTATTCACAATAGGACAGCAATGAAAAGAGTGGGAAAAGGGTCATAATTCCAATTAATCAAGCAGGTCCATATGTCACCATGGATATAGAAGGGGAAGTATGTGACTTCCTTGTTGATACAGGTGCCACTCGCACCGCTGTGGCTCATGACCAATTTCCAGGGGTTCCTCTCTAAGGCAGAATTAATACATCAATGGGATTCTCAGGTATCCCCATCCAGAGCCCCATCTCCAAACCCCTAGATGTTACTATAGGTCCATTCACCACCTCTGTCTCATTTGTGCTTACTAAAAATTGTGCTGAGAACTTATTAGGTCTGGACCTATTGGAAAGACTCAATGCTAACATTTATTGTTTGCCTGATGGTGTCTTTATATCAATAGCTTCTGATAATTTTAGCAAATAATTTTAAAATGACAGATGTTACTCACCTACCACCTGAGTTACAGGCAATTGATAAAACAGTTTGGCCATCAGGAGATAATCATATTGGTAAAATGGACATAGATTCCATAGTAATCACTATTAAAAAAGGTGTTCCCTTACCCCGCATTCCTCAATACAAAATGACCCAAGAGGGAGAGGAAGGTCTCTAAGAGGTTATCTCTGATTTAATACATAAGGGGATAATAAAAGCAACAGAAGACAGCCCATGTAATAGTCTTATACTTCTTGTTCTAAAAAAAACACAGAGGGAATACCTCATAAATATAGATTAGTGATTGATCTTTGAGATATAAATAAAATTGTAGTACCCCAATATCCTGTTGTTCCTGACATGAATTCTATTTTTACCATGATTCCTTCTTCAGCCAAATATTTTACTGTGTTGGATTTAAAAAATGCATTTTTAGTGTGCCCATTGCTAAAGGAAGTCAATACCTTTTTCATTTTTATTCCAAGGGCATTTCCTAAAATGTACATGTGCTCCTCAAGGGTATACAGAAAGCCCTAGTATATATAGTCAAGCTTTGAAAAAACAATTAGATCATTTTACCCCCTCAAAAGGCTCTGTATTACTCCAATACATTGATGACCTACTAATTGCCTCAGATACAGAGGAAGGTTGAAAGGAAACAATAGTTAATTTGTTACATCATTTGGCATTCCTAGGACATAAAGTCCCCTTATCTAAAATGCAATATTCTCAACAGGAGGTTGCCTATTTAGGTCACCTCCTATCAAAAGAGGTGGAAGACCTCACCCAGAAAGAATTAATTTGGTACAGAAAATGAAATGTCCTCAGACCCAATTAGTTGTTCGTGCCTTTATAGGTATGACTTCCTTTTGCAGGCAGTGGATACCTAATTTCTCTTTAATTGCAAAACCTTCGTTTGCTCTAACATCTAAGAATATTAGTAACCCACTTCCTTGGACTGATGAGTGTGAGCACACGTTGTGGATGTGCTGCTAAACAAAACTCAGACCCAGCATCTGACCAGTGCACATTTAACAGGGTATGAGTTAACACTTTTTGCTCCAAATATAATTCTGAAACTTTGCAATGTTTTGAACCCAGCCACAATGCTACCCCTACACATTGATTCAGCGGAAGAACACCATGATTGTGTGTTCACCACTGAAGAAGACCAAGGGATGGGTAGACCTGGCAGATACTCCCATATCTGACCCACAGGGAGAGTTATTTGTGGATGGTTCATGTTTCAAATTACCAGATGGTACAAACACTGCTGGATATGCCATCACCACTTTGAAAACAATGGTGGAGCCATGTAAAATACCGCAAATGTCAGCACAAGCAGCAGAAGTAATTGCCCTTACACGGGCATGTGAATTGAGTAAAGATCGAAATTGAATATCCTCTGATTATTGTGACCAATTGACTGAAGAATTGCGTTTGATTAATTCACAGGTAAATGCCAGTCTCCCTCCTCGTCTTGAAGGTTCAGGAAATAATCTGAAGCCAGGAGACTGGGTCTTCACCCGTCACTTTCAGAGGAAATCCAGTCTTGAGCCACACTGGAATGGACTGGTTCAAGTGCTACTCGCCACTCAGACTGCTGTAAAACCCTTGGGACACAAGCATTGACTGCATGCCCACCATGTTAAGAAAGCTCCATCGCCTTTATTCTATGATCAATGTGTGAAGCGAGGAATTCCTCCACAGCAAGTATCTTTTAATGATTGTGAGCTGATTGAAGAAGAAGTAACATATCCACTGGTCAACTTCACTCCTGTTGAGCCCAAATTGATACCAATACCTCTATTTGAGCATCCGGATTGTGATTCACCTAGGTATAATTTGAGACCTCGAACAGTCAAAAACTATAGACTTTGAATGAAAAACAATCTCTGGAAATAGCAACCCAAGCCGGTGGTCAAGACCACCAACGTCTGGAGCTGTACATAAGCTTGTCAGTGAGGCTTTGAAGTAAAGGACACTGGGAACTCTTGATGTTCTTTGGTACAATAGATAGTTTATTTTTTTAGGAAGGTCTTAACCACATTACTTTGCTTTTGGCCGTTAGGTGTTTTTAATGTAGTTCTCTTTTTGGAAAAGGAAAAAAATGGAGAATGGTCTGAGCATAAAGACAAAATATTAGGAGAAGCATCATTCATCATGAACAGGTATTTGTACATCACACACAAACAATACAATATGGGTAAGACTAGGAGTATTGAACTGAGACCGTTAGGGTAATCACCCTCTGATTTATGGCAGGAGGAAAAGACTCCAATGTCTGGTATACAAAAATGTTGGACCAAGAAAGTGAAAATGATTGTGCTTTTTTTTCTTTTAGTAATACTATTAGGAATGCTAGGGCTGTTCTGGTGGTCAGAAGTAAACCACCCAGTCTCTAATTCAGTGACATCAGTCACCACACCAATACCAGAGCATCAGTACATAACCCTTGCCCCACATAAGCAAGCACACCCCTTGCAATATTTGAATAATACATTCATTCAGGTTTTACTTAATGCCCATCTTGGATATAACGCTACAGATTGCTGGATATGTGGTTTTCTGCCATCTTCAGTCAAAAGGAAGGCGCCTCCTATTTCTCTACCTTTATCCTATAATGGGTCTTGTAGTGCCTGGTGGGAATTGAATTTTGCTTCTTATATCAAAGTTACTAATAAAGCAGTACAGAGCCAGCTTAAATATCACCTTTATTATCTATGCTGGTCAGATGCTGTTAGAATCTATGACATTATGGAGGAAGAGAAGGAGGAATTTACAGGCTATGATTACTCCTCTATGTTATTATCCTTTAATGAGAGAAAACTGTCCAAGGTGGCTATGACACCCATACCCGTGCATGCCCATAACGCCCCCTTTTGTGTTCAAGGTGAAGGGCCCCTTGCTTTTAGGAATAGTATTTGCCCCCATACAGTGATATGAATGAATGAATGAATGAATGAATGAATGAATGAATGACATTTAATTTGTATAGCGCTTAGCTACCCTAAGACCTCCTAGCACATAGTTACTTAGTTGCTGAATTCCAATAAACACTGGCTATAAGATGTGGGCCAATCTTTTGCTAATTCTAGCTCTTTTTAGTAGGCTTCTTGCACTCACTATTCACCATTTCTATTGCAGAACACTCTCTGTATTCAATGGAGGCATTCCCCTGGCCTTTCTTTTTTGAAAGGAGAGCTTTATTTAAATAAATTGTACTAGTTCTCCATCATTTGTGGCTTTCCAAAACCCCAATTTTGTTTGTGGTAATCAGGCCTATGTCTGGCTCCAGAAAGGATGGTCAGGCAGGCTATATTGCATTTATTCTTCCTCCTACTTACCTTGCACCATCTGATTATCACAGAACATATCGACTTATTAAACGGGAAGTAAAGGTTCACCAGATAGATACCATACTGCAGCAATTTATTGATGCAATGAAGGGTATAGTGTCTTTTTGGGGTCCTATGGCCAATAGTGTACAGGTGTGCCAATTGATCAGAGTAGTGGAAGCTGTTATTAATGAAAATACTGGTGCACTCAGTAACATTACTGTAGAAATGTAAGCTACCCATCTTGTTTCCCTTCAAAACCAGATCGTATTCGACATTCTTTTAGCAGAGAATGGGGGGGATGCAAATTAATTGGCATCTCCTGCTGTGTATAGATCCCAGATAACGCTCCTAATGTGAATTTGGCCTTTCAAAAACTTCACAAAATTACTGCTGAAATACATCAGGATACTGGAGACTGGACTTGGTCAAGTTGGTTTAGAGAAGCACTGCTCACATGGGGTTGGAAACTATTTGTGATAGCCTTGGTTATAGGAGAGATTATTTTAGGGTGCTGTCTATGTGTCAGTTTTTTTCCCATGTGTTGCAGTATGTTCCTTTTAGCCTGCAAGCCCCCTCCAGTTTCTGTTCCACAACAAAATATGCTCATGAAGGATGAAGAATAAATAAGGGATTAAGGGCCAGATGTAGGTAAGTTAATTTTACCGATTCATAAATACCGAATTTTACCGATTCGGTATTTATGAATCGGTAAAATAGAAGGGGGGAGATGTAGAAAGAATCGGTAATTGAATTACCGATTCTGTAAGAATCGGTATTTACAGAATCGGTAAATACCGATTCGGTAATGCCCATTGATTCCTATGGGCTTCAATGCCCATAGGAATCAATGGGCATTACCGAATCGGTATTTACAGATTCGGTAAATACCGATTTTTGCAAGGGTGCAGGGGGTGTCACTTTGACACCCTCTAGCACCCTGATTTAGGGCATGTGTGACATGTGGCACACAGACATGCCCTAAGGGCATATCCGTCTGTCGCATGCCATAGGTGTGCATGCACACATGTGCATGCACACCTGGAATCGGTATTTTACCACCCAATTGGATTGGGTGGTAAAATACCGATTCAGTAAGGCCTGTGGGACTCAGAAGAGTCCCACCTACATTTCAAAATTACCGAATCGGTAAAAATACCGATTCGGTATTTTACCGATTCGGTAAATTTACCAAATCGGTAAAAAAGGGCCCCTACATCTCAAATGACCATTTACCGGTCGGTAAGGGCCGAAATCGGCCGTTACCAGTCAGTAAATGGACACCTACATCTATGTGTTAATGAACATTAGTGTTAGTGCTCTCACAGATTAGCCTTCTTACAGAAACCCATTTGTTTCTTATTTTCTCTGTTAACAATCCTTTAATGGAGAATATATCTGAAAATGAAGTATTGTCATATTATGAGGGGCCAAATCAAACTATCTATTATTGATTCTATAGGTTAGTGATAGCAGGCAATTGGTAAATGTTGAACTCATGTTCTAGGACCATTTGGGGAAAAGGTTATATAATATGAACATGAGTGCAGACATTTTTTTAAAGCCACCTAACGCTGTTTGAGGTATTTTCTATGCACGTTCTGACATTGTACATTCTCTTATTTTTTTCACTTCATGTCCTTGGAAAAGTATAGAGTGGCTGTTAGAATAATTACACTTTGTTAATCAGTTGTGCTTCGCTGAGGTGGAAAGTCACTGTGGTCTTTTTCCATTCAATGTGCAATTAAGCAATGGCTTGTGATCACTTATCTTGAAAAGGTAGTTCGAAAACGTTTGCACAGAAATGTCCTTATTTTTCAGGGTTCAACATTTCTGACCCGACCTAATTTTTATTATAAGGTTGTACCTACAACTGCACAGAAAAATAAGCTAACTAACACCAAACAGATTTATTCTGCATCCTTTATTTCCCAACTGTCTGACCAGGGTTTCGACTTATGGAAGGACACTAAAGACATAAAATCAGTATGGGGGGTCAAAGGAATGGCAAGTACAGGTAACAGAAGCACTATTTAGAGTGTACCTCATTCTGCAGCAGATAATATTTCTGAATGACACTGTGCAACAGACTTCCTGTCTTGGACTAGCCAAGAACAAGGATTTGAACACACCTTGGTTTCCAAGACCTTCACACTTTGAGTAGTGGCAAAACTTAACATCACGTGGAGGGGATACAATAGATGACATCATCAGTACAATTCATCAGACCCCAATTGGAAGGCATGGGTAGTTTGGCACGTAGACACAAACAGATGTCAAAGAAGATTCAGGGGTACGACCGAAGAGTTTAGTATCCATAGGCTGGACCAATGCTATGCACATCATACAGAGTTGGGAAGTTATGCTTCGATTGGCTAAAAACCTTGACACTATACCAGGTGAAACAGCACTTATCCTTACTCTCAGATAAGGTGTATCTAAGGGATTATTTATTAGGTCCCCGAAAGCCACTTCAGAAATGTTTCCTATACGATGTCTATAATAAAATCTTGAAAATATCTCAACAAGAAGCTGCAGAGAGACTTTGTGAAATAGATAGAATTAACTTAGAAAAGGCGTTCACTGTAGTAGACAATGGTATGACTACATTAATATCCAGGATTAATTCACTGGGCATCATTGTATCTTCTGCTATAGATGTACTAGAACATGATCTGTCCATACTATAACACAGACAATCTCAACTACATTCTAATATGTTATTAAGCTGGACCCTGCAAACATTGAGCACTGGTTATGTGCCTTGGTGATTTATCAACTGAACGTCCCTATTTTCTGCATACAATCTAAGAAGCAGATAACAATAGACAAAGGGGAGTAAAATATACAATGCTGCGTATTCAAAAACTGGATCAATTACCTGTAACTGTGGCAGGATCACCAGCCACAGAATGGTTAATCCATGGCCATATAACATTACCGGTCACACCTTTCCAGTTTCAGTATTTTCTAAAACAACAACAGGCAGGCAGATATGAAACAATGGGTAAGCAATTCATCAAGGAATCTTGGGGTTTGCCATACAGATTTCGATGCAGGAGTGGGAACATGGAAGTGTTTCTGAGTGGTACAAACTGCAGGAACGCTTTAAGTGGATCTCTCATATGCCAGGTTAACATGCTTCACAGAGCAAGTAATTGTTAAGTAGCTAACTTATCCTTTCACTTGAAAGGGTCCCCAGCTGCTGTGATTTATCCGGTGTTCAAGTTACTTTCAAATGGAATTTACTTGATGCTGAATGATCAAGGTTGTTGTGGGATGCTTCCGGGCATCGCATATCTTGTCATTGTAAGCTCCAGGGTTACTTGCTGTATGCAAGTATTGTTTCCACCAACCCATACAGTCAGGGAGGAGCCAATATGGCCTTCGTTGAATGTATCTTTTATACAGTTTGATAATCTGAGCCAAATGAAAGCCATGCTTTTACAGAAAACCGTGCCCTTTACCTCTGCCCGAGAAACTCATGATCTCCAGGTTGCAATGTCCTCAGCTGAGATACAGGCACTAGTACGAACAAAGTGCGATTTCCATTTCACAGAAATGGTACAACGTATCTTCAAAATGTCTGATACGACGGTTATAGTACACCTATTTAGGGCCATAGGTTCTGGACTTTTGAGCACCCTTCAGACAATCTTCAGAGTTATTCCCAACTTCATACACTCCTTATTCGTAAGCATTTTTGGAGGACTTACGCTGATCCTGTTCCTAATAGCAGGAATCCTGATTGTAATTTTTCTGCTAATCAATGGATGTCCCAGTCACTAAGGAGATGGAAAAAATGCTCCTTGAGCGCCGATACCGTGATCGCATGGTAATCCATCTGGGCACACCTCACCTTCGCGAACCGAGCAAGTCTTGGTTCTTGTCATTTAGACCAGTCTGGATTGACTGTGTTCTGCCTGTCCTCCGATGTCTGTTCTGCGAACAAGAATGTGTGTTGGATCTCTGTCTAATACTTTCATTGGCTCCGCCAACGGACGTTGATGCTTTACTGGACCCGATAATGGTCCATGTTCTGTTGTGTCCTCAGCGTATTCCAATGTTAATGTCTGCATTCTTAGAGCCTCCACAAGATGCTTCAGCTCCTGTTGGAATGGATACCGGTTCCTCAACAAGTACTCAGACCTTGGATGTCACACAGGCTTCCCAGCATCGGCTGTGGGCAATGCAGAAGATCAGCTGTGCTCGATTGACCTATTCTGTGAGGTGCTGCAGGGATCGTCGTCTGCGATGGCAAGCAACAGTAATGTTGCGTCTCCCAGTCAGGACACATAAACATTTGGCTCATCTTGGGCTGGAAAAATTTGCCATTTTTCAAAACAACCAAATTTGGAATTTTAAACAATAGACAGTTTTTGCTGAGCTTCATGGCTTTCAACCACTCATAGTTGTTCGAACTATATATATACGAACATATTGTAATAAAGTATTCTATCGCTTACAAATATATGTTTTTAGCATTTTTCTTTTAGAATTTTTACATTTTTACAGATTTCTAAGTTGCTTGCCTAAAACACCTAGAAGTACGTTAGAATTTTTAGTATGTTGTAGAGTCGGATGAGGAGTCGGTGTTATGTTTATATAGGTACCCCAATCTAGGCTCAGGTAGTCCCCTAACCTTTTACCTATATTCTCCCCTACCTTTACACTACATAACGGTTCTTGGGACAGGCCTTTTAGCTAGTTGCAGTACTGCTTACAGATCATGGGGTTTTAGCTTCATCCATTATGCATGAGGATTCTTGGAAACTCAGCAGGACTACCACCTCCTGCATAATAACTATGTATAAGGATCATTCCTTCCGTCATCCTAAGTCTGACATTACACAGCAAGGTGGAACCCCTGAGGGTACCACTTTGAGTATATAAACACCATATCTTTGCTGAGGCAGGCAAAAAAGAAAAGGACTACCATGCTTACACACTGACTCGAGACGCTGAGGTTCCTGCACGCAGATACTCCAGCTCGCAGTGGTCTGACGTCCCTTGCGTGGTGTGCCTCTCGAGACCAAAATGGGGTCCCATAGTCTCTCACTTCAGGTAATGGGGTTGACTTTATCCTATAGGGATTCTTGGCTCTAAACCTACATACATGCTAGGTACACTTAGGGACATCTCTTTAGGGTAGAATTGTAGGAGTATGCATTTTATTGTCAAGTATTTATATATCTGGCTGTATTCATTGTCTTAGCACTATAGTAGAAATCTACCATCCTTTTACTCTGTTGGTGCTTATAATCATTTATATCTGTTTCTGTCTAATGGTTGTTTCAGCACAAAAATGTAAGACTAGAAAGACGCTGTTTCAATAAATGCTTGTTCTGTGTATCTCTCCGAGACAAAGTTAGCACGAGTGACTGAGCGAAAAGTACTGTACTGTTTCCACGATCTTTGATGGGACAGAGTTGTCATATTCGATCGTTGTCAAGAACTATTATCTCCTTGGTAATGGTGGTTTATAGTGGCACTGTGAGCCGTGCTTAATTTGTGAAATATGAAGTGCAGGTGCTCACAGTCTTTAATGAGGCTCCACCCACTTCCCGAGCTCCGCCCACTCCCTCCAGTGGCCTCACCCACTTCCCTTTATTGGCTCCACCCACATCCACAAGCCTCAACACATCAGAGTCACCTCCTCCCATATTGAGTTCTGCAAGAAGATGAAGGGCTGGCTCTTCACAAAAGCAACTCGGGCCACTCACACCTACACACCTGCCCAAATCCCTGGATACCCTCCTGGGTGATTGGTGCGCTATACAAATCAATATAACAAAATATAACATATTGGAAACCTATGACAAAAACTTAAAAGTGAATTCAAATTAGAGAAAGGTCATTTGAGGACTTGGGGCAGCTTTGCAAACAAAAGAAAATGTGCTTGCACTGCGCTGTTTAACCCCTTCGATGCTCATGACGAGCTCAGCTCTTCATGAGGCACAGTTCAGCTGTGCTGATGACGAGCTGAGCTCGTCATGAACAATGATAAATCTGAGAATCCAGCGCTGGAGAAAAATATCCCTAGCAGCCAAGGTGTTAAAGAAAGAAAAGAACGAAGGAAGGAATACATTAAAGAAGGTAGTAACAAATGCAGGCAGGAAGAGGAGCACTGGAGTAAGGAAATAAATAAGTAATGGATGAAAGAAGGAGGAAATAAGAAAAGAATGTGAAAGGAAGAAATGAAGGGATAGAGGGAGAAACACACCATGTATGTTTGTAAAGCACATATTCACTAGAGGGGGCCTTGACACCAAATTAAAAATGTTGTTATCCAGCTCAGATGCACTAATTTCATCTAAAGTGGCCACACCAAGATTTCAATTTATGACCCTGAGATAGTGCACAGATTCCTGGAGTAGATATAAACATATGTGCAAGAAGGAAAACATTAAAAGGGAGATTGAGGGAGGAGGAGAGGTCTAATGGCAAAGATAGATGCAGTAGACAATGTGAAGAGAAATGTCGAAAGCAGAGTTTGGGATTGCAAGATTGGAGTGGAACGTGATGAGAAGGAAAAGTGAAAAGAGGAGAAAGGCAAGGGAAGAAAATCGAACAGTGGGGAGCGTGTGAGAGTAGAGTGGATGGGAAAGATGGGTAGGTGAACAATGAAAAGCACTTAATGGGGGAAGGTGGCGATTAAGAGAACGCAGATGTAGGGAAGAAAGTGAAGTAAGATTGTAGAGAAGTGAAGGTGTGAGGTGTGAAGGGGAGGAAGAAAAGCAGATACTGAGATAGAGCAAGCAAACAGTACACCTCTGCTTTATTAAATATACAGTCATGAATTATGTAAAGTTGAGAGGTGACAGGAGTGTATCATTCTTGGCCTGTCTCATCAATGCACATCAGTATTGGCCAAGACACACAATAGCAATTCTTTAACTGTGTTAATTTTTATGCCATAAAAATATGTTTTGTTATGTCACAATAGGTATTCCTGATAAAACATAATAAAGTGTCAGTTATACCATCGTGATTACGCCTTTCTGGAGAACCACACTCTCATGCTTCAAACAAATATTTCTATCACATGATCAGACTATAAGTCTCAAAATCCCATGGCCGACTATATTCAAATGAAGTCAGACATCCAACTCTATTCAGACAAGCTTCCACACATACTTTTTAACTAATCAAGCACAAAATTCAACTGAGTCTACCGCCTGCGCTATATATTAGGATTGTAAATTATGATCAGTGAGTAACAAAAGGATGGCTGTGACAAAACACAGAAACCCACTGAGCCATCCACATAGCATAGTTCTGTCATCTGCATGGTACATGTTCTACATTACCCCTCTGTGCTACAGTCAAAACTTCAACTAGACAAAACTCTGACCTCTCTCCAACAGGGACATAAGACTGTAAGTATGCAGCAGGGGTTTACGGGACGATGAAGAGAAGGTGTGGGGCATTAGATCTCAGCAGGCTTGTGGGGGTGGGGGAGGTACAGCGCGCCCAACACAGCCTAGCCCCTCTGATAGCACGTTTTGAATCAATGCTATTTTCTCTAGGTCAAAGCTGAGAAATTCACTGTGTATCCTCTCTCTGGTTAGGGGATAATTGGGAAAGCCTCCTGGTGTGAGTGGCCAAGACTGAAAAGGGCTTTGCGATCTCATGTGCGAACTCAAAGTATGGATACTCAGGGCCTAGTGAATGCTTTAATACAAAGCGATGGTGGGGAGGGGTGCTCTGAGAGTGAGGGAGGGAGCCAAGGGGTACTGTAACAGGAGTGCCCGAGTGTTGTTGCAGGGAGGGGCATTGTGATACAGAGGGGAAGGGGACTGTAAGCAGAGGGGCACTGAGCTACAGGTGAAAAAGGCACTGTGGAGAGAGGGGCACTGGGATAGTGGGAGAAGACCACTGTGGATAGAGGGGCACTGTCAGTGGTAGCTGTGGGAGGGATGGGAGGTGTGTCTTCAAGGTGCTTGTGGCTGCAATGGTGCCCATTGCAGAAGGGTCTGATAGAGACGAGATGGTACTGTGACAGGTAGGAGCGTGGTATTAATACACTGACTGGCAGGAAGAAATGCTTTCACTTTCGGACCACCCTCAGCTGCTTCCTGTATTTTGTTATTACGCTGCAAGGCCTTGTCTGTACTCCTGAGGCAGGGACTAATGGGACAGAGCTGATTTACCCATTTATAGAGCGGAGGCCGAGGGCGTCATTTACAGCGGGTAGTGAACAAACTCAGAGCACTGAGGGACACAAAAAAACACTAATTAAAATGCCAGGACATAGGCATGGACATCAAATACGCGTTTCATTGTATACATTACAATTATTATTAAGGATTTAATTCCTTTCACCTAGCACTACCTGTTCACTACCATATTGCCTTACTGGCTGAATTAAAACGTCTCCTGCTGTTCGCAGAATGCAAGAAATGGTTTGAGAACGTGAATCAAATTATACGAATAAAAAAAGAATAATGGAGCAAACGGAATAGTGTGCATTTCAAAATGTCGACCAAAGTTGACGCTTCTAATTATTATCATTGTATATGATTGATCAGTACAGACATAGCAAAATAATGCACTAGTGATTATATTGAAATCGTTTTGCCTCCTTTGTACTGTGAAAAAAAATACAACCATATCAATAATATAAATTATGCTGTACATTCAGATGATGCTCGTTAAATCTACATCAGAAGAATAACTAATGCTGTTCTTGACTCAATTCAGATTGTTGCTCTGCTGGTGATCTATGCAGCAGGCACTTATCCCGCTGAACTACCTTACAGAATAAGTAATAAGGTGTTGTACAACACTTAAAGTTTGGGAAGGGGGTTCAGTTGGAAGTCTGGTGGTGCTAGAAATGGAAGTCTAACATTGAAGGTATGCACTATCCCGGAGTGCCCACTGGCTACTGAGAATGGATGATAATCATTACAGCGCTGCGTCCTGCCGAGAAGCGCTGTGCTAGCTTGGCTATGAAAGATTTGGGGGGGGGGCTGATTCTCCTAGTAATATGCAGAGCAGAGATGCAGGGACGCTAAGAAGGGGTGAGATAACACAACAAAACCTCGTTAGCAAATAAATGGTCTTTTAAAGACCTGTGAAATACTCGGGTGCGGCTGTGTGTGTGCCTGGGAAAGCTGTCTCAGCCAGGCTGACACACATGAAGGGGGGTGGGGGTTCTAAGCTCTTTGAGCCCAATGGCGTTGCACAACATTAATCTGTCCCCTGAGGCCACAGAAACACACTTGTGGAATAGATGCCGATTTCAAAAGAAGTGCTGGGGCAGCAATAAAAGGAACAGGGGCGTGGAACTCTGGCTGAAGCAGGGCAGCCCAGCATAATTTACTAGTATTTTGCCGTTTTTACATGTCAATACAGACAAAGGAAAAATTGTTTTCTGTCTGTATTTATATGCAAAAAATCAGTTTAAACGGAAAACCGGGAGCCCTACATATAATGAACTGGAGTGAATCTTTCAGATGAGGGAACTTGGTGAAGTAAGCCGCTACAGACTCCTCGCATGTTAAAATTTTTCTCTTAGGTATGAGGTCAACAACGACAAGAACGAACATGCTGGGCCCCCAGCGGCCGCCATCTTTCGATGTGCACTGTGTGAATCCTGACAATCATAAATCCTCTTTAATGGTAAAGTTGAATTTAGAATTATCCTTTTAAAAAGGCCACTTTTAGAAAGATGCGGTACAAAAGGGGGTGGTGATGGACGGAGCATCTGAATCAATCAAACACTCACTCCCAGTCAAAAGATCTGGGTCTAATCCATCACTGTTCTTTAGCCCACTCTGCCACCCCAGTTCAGACATGGTCATATGCAAATCAGTCTTGACCCTGTGCCTCATGGGAACAGTCCAGCCCGAACTGACAAGCCATGTCATCCCTGGACCAGAATCAAGCATCCTAGGACCGGTTTTTGGCTATCAGCCGTCAGCAGCCAGGATAGCTTGATTCCAGTATATATAAACCACCACTGGGTCTGTGCTCCCAACGGCACAGCTTGCCACAAGCTATAATGAACAAAAGAGGTGCACGTGCCGCTACTTACTTGGCCTTAGCTATTTTCTCAAAACATCCAAACTAAAACACCATGTTTCGTGTGTATTATCACTTCTTTTATTTGTTTTATATTTTGTTTTAATATTCGTCAATTTGGTATATCAATTTGCCAAATTTACATTTTTTAAGACCTTAAGTACACAAAGAAAACGACATTCATATTTACAATATCAAAAAGTGCATTTCAAATATAAAGTTCAAAGAAAGTCAATCATTCAAGCCACCATTCATTCATATAACATACCATAACAAACAACAAAACAATATACTTTAAATGAGTGCTGGAATACAAAATATTCACAGTTAAGCCATCTACAATTAATATTTTCAAAGGGGATCTTTTTTACATTTCTTGAAACCTTTTTTCCTAATTTTGGCTTTTTTGAAAGGTCTACGCGTTTCAAACTCATATTATTTAGGAGTTCTCATCAGGACCGTTGTCTGTAAAGAAAGAAAGAAAACTTTCTTTAGGTCATATATTATTACTGGGAAGGGCTGCCTAGTCCATTATTGCGAGCCTCCTTATCTTACCTCTTTAATGTCAGAATAGAGATGTCCCCGACGTGTACAAATTATCTGGGGAAAGAATCATACAATGACATCTCCTGCCACACTTCATACTGAAAACAACTAAGAACAACTAAACACAACTCTCAGAAATCACATAATCTCACCACTTACTTCATTTTATTTGTCAATGTTGTATTGATTCGCACCGCTCCCTGCCTCTCTACCCGCTGTAAGAAAGGGAAAAGTCTTATAATAACCAGTTATGTGGAACATTTGTTTGAAAAGGAGAGGGGGCAGCTCTCAAGGCTCGAGCGTGTCTTACCTAGGGGGAGAGCGCAGGAGTCTGTGTCTGGGTTTCCTGGGCCTCCGCCTAGAAACAAATCGAAAACCAGGTGTGAGTGACTTTTTCGGTTCCTATGGCAGAAAATACCACTGGAAGCAAGCTATCCTGTCTGATGACGGCTGATAGCCTGAAACCGGTCCTAGGATGCTTGATTCCGGTCCAGGAAAGACATGGCTTGGCAGTTCGGGCTGGACTGTTCCCACGAGGCACAGGGTCAAGGCTGATTTGCATATGGCCATGTCTGAACTGGGGTGGTGTGGAGTGCAAAAAAACGATGGATTTAGGCCCAGATCTCTGTACTGGGTTATTGTATGACATTGTTGTGCATTCTGTCCATCAACTGTTGTTTTTGCATTTGTCACCCCGAGTGGGATGGGTTTGCTCAGACGTGAGTCCCATGCTCTCCACACCACTGGAGTCAAGCTATCCTGGCTGATGACGACTGATAGCCAGAAACCGGTCCTAGGATGCTTGATTCCGGTCCAGGAAAGACATGGCTTGGCAGTTCGGGCTGGACTGTTCCCATGAGGCATAGGGTCAAGGCTGATTTGCACATGGCCATGTCTGAACTGGGGCGGTGTGGAGTGCAAAAAAACGATGGATTTAGGCCCAGATCTCTGTACTGGGGTGAATGTATGACATTGTTCTGCATTCTGTCCATCAACTGTTGTTTTTGCATTTGTCACCCCGAGTGGGATGGGTATGCTCAGACGTGAGTCCCATGCTCTCCACACCACTGGAGTAAAGCTATCCTGGCTGATGATGGCTGATAGCCAGAAACCGGTCGTAGGATGCTTGATTCCGGTCCAGGAAAGACATGGCTTGGCAGTTCGGACTGGACTGTTCCCATGAGGCACAGGGTCAAGTCTGATTTGCATATGGCCATGTCTGAACTGGGGTGGTGTGGAGTGCAAAAAAACGATGGATTTAGGTCCAGATCTCTGTACTGGGGTGAATGTAGGACATTGTTCTGCATTCTGTGCATCAACTGTTGTTTTTGCACTTGTCTCCCCGAGTGGGATGGGTATGCTCAGACGTGAGTCCCATGCTCTCTGTACCACTGGAGTCAAGCTATCCTGGCTGATGGCCGCTGATAGCCAGAAACCGTTCCTAGGATGCTTGATTCCGGTCCAGGAAAGATATGGCTAGGCAGTTCAGGCTGAACTGTTCCCATGAGGCACAGGAAAGCCTGGCGCCACAACCAGTCAACGGAAAACATGACAGCCCTCAAGAACGCTATCCGCACACACCACCAGCTGATCCGCACCGCCAAAAGATCATCATTCAGAGAACATCTGGACAACAACACCCACAACAGCAAGGAACTCTTCAACATTGTGAAAGAGCTCTCCAACCCCAACGCCAGCAACAACGACATCACGCCATCGCAAGACCTCTGCAACTCTCTCGCCACTTTTTTCCATCGCAAGATCGCCGACATACACGACAGCTTCGGCGCTCAGATCGCAGACTCTACCACCGAACCTACGCTGCCCACCACCACCCTAAGCGCCTGGACGACTGTCAGCACGGAAGACACCACCCACACGATGAACACCATCCACTCGGGCTCCCCAGCCGATCCCTGCCTACACCACATCTTCAACAAAGCCGACTCCATCATTGCACCCCAACTCCGGGACATCATCAACAACTCCTTCGTATCCGCCACCTTACCGGAGAGCTGGAAGCATGCAGAGATCAGCGCCCTCCTGAAGAAACCCACCCCAGACCCCACAGACCTCACGAACTTCCGCCCCATCTCGCTCCTCCCCTTCCCCGCAAAAGTCATCGAGAAAACCATCAACAATCAGCTGACAGCCTTCCTCGAGACGAACGGCTCCCTCGACCCATCGCTGTCTGGATTCCGAGCAAACCACAGCACCGAGACCGCCCTCATCGCAGCCACCGATGACATCAGGACCATGCTTGACAACGGAGAAACCGCCGCCCTCATCCTCCTCGACCTTTCGGCTGCATTCGACACGGTCTGCTACCGCACCCTGACAACCCGACTCCACCACGCCGGGATCCAAGGAAGGCCCTGGAATGGATCACCTCCTTCCTCTCCGACAGAACCCAAAGAGTCCGGCTCCCGCCCTTCCTCGCAGAAGCCACCAAGATCATCTGCGGCGTGCCTCAGAGCTCCTTGCTCAGCCCCACCCTCTTCAATGTCTACATCAGCCCCCTCGCAGCCATCGCACGCAGGCACAACCTCAACATCATCTCCTACGCCGACGATACCCAGCTGATCCTCTCCCTCACCAACGACCCCGCCACGACCGCTAAAGCCAGCTTCCAGGACGGAATGAAAGACGTCGCGGACTGGATGAGGCTCAGCCGTCTGAAACTGACAAGACGGAAGTCCTCATCCTCGGCCCATCCATCTCCGCCTGGAACGACTCCTGGTGGCCCCCTGCACTGGGCCCCCCCCCCCCCAGCCCACGGACCACGCACGCAACCTGGGCTTCATCCTTGACTCCTCCCTTACGATGACCAGGCAAGTCAACGCCGTTACTTCCTCCTGCTTCAACACCCTCCACATGCTCCATAAGATCTTCCGCTGGATCCCCACTGAAACCAGGAAGACGGTCACCCAGGCCCTCGTCACCAGCCGTCTGGACTACGGGAACACCCTCTACGCTGGGACCACTGCCAAACTACAGAAAAGACTCCAGCGCATCCAGAATGCATCAGCACGACTCGTCCTGGACATCCCCATACACAGCCACATCTCCGCCCACCTGAGGGACATGCACTGACTCCCCGTCAGCAAAAAGATCACGTTCAGACTCCTCACCCACGCACACAAGGCTCTCCACGACTTGGGCCCCGAATACCTCAACAAGCGCCTCACGTTCTACACACCAACCCGCCAGCTCCGCTCCGCCAGCCTCGCCCTCGCCACCATCCCACAGATCTGCAGAACCACCACCGGGGGAAGATCCTTCACCTACCTGGCGGCCAAGACATGGAACACCCTCCCCGCCCACCTACGACTTACCCAGGACCAACTCTCCTTCAGGAAGTACCTCAAGACCTGGCTTTTCGAGCAGTAGCGCCCCCCCTTCTCCCAGCGCCTTGAGACCCTCCCGGGTGAGTAGCGCACTCTATAAATATTTTGATTGATTGATTGAGGGTCAAGGCTGATTTCCATATGGCCATGTCTGAACTGGGGTGATGTGGAGTGCAACAAAACGATGGATTTAGGCCCAGATCTCTGTACTGGGGTGAATGTATGACATTGTTCTGCATTCTGTCCATCAACTGTTGTTTTTGCATTTGTCATCCCGAGTGGGATGGGTATGCTCAGACGTGAGTCCCATGCTCACCACACCACTGGAGTCAAGCTAACCTGGCTGATGACGGCTGATAGCCAGAAACCGGTCCTAGGATGCTAGATTCTGGTCCAGGAAAGACATGGCTTGGTAGTTCGAGCTGGACTGTTCCCATGAGGCACAGGGTCAAGGCTGATTTGCATATGGCCATGTCTGAACTGGGGTGGTGTGTAGTGCAAAAAACGATGGATTTAGGCCCAGTTCTCTGTACTGGGGTGAATGTATGACATTGTTCTGCATTCTGTCCATCAACTGTTGTTTTTGAACAATGCAAAACAGCAAAAATGAGAAGAAATAAAGCATTTCTCCTCATTGCCTCCTGTTATGATCAGGTTTTACCCGGTCTTAATTTTGGTGCAGACCCAAATTTACACTAACCTTGTAAATAGTGGACAGCGTCAAAATCAATGGGTGTTGTGGCAGAAAGCCCACTGCATCACCCATTGACCACCCCTTTCATGCTACGTATAGCATGAAAGGGTGCCTATTTACAAGGCAGCATTAAGCCATGTTAAGTGGCTTAATGCTGCCTTGTAAATTAGGCAAAGCCTGTATCGCCACCACATATTCAAAAAAGTGACGTTCTGGTGGCGATAGGGACTTATAAATATGCCCCACAGTTTCATGATTCATGACTCAGCAGTGAGTGGAATTGTTTTGTTGCAGGGCAGTCATATGGAAAATGATTTCCATTGGGCACATTGTATTTGATACAGTGATTGTGATAGCATTATTTGTCTGGCACAGTAGACCTCTGTGTGCTTATTAGTTCACATTAGAGCAGGAGCCTTGAAGCCCATTTGTTCTGAGCTTAGCTATTGAGCATTAAGTCTACTGTGTCTCAGTGTTTCAGAATGAGTCACTTTCGGAAACTAAACGAAGTGGGACTACAGTGTTTCTACTGAACATGTCATAGTTTTGGAACTGCAGAGAAATAATGCATAGAGGTGGGACGAAATGCGGCCTAATGAGAAGAGCTGCTGATTGCGGAACCTGGTTCAAATCCTGGCTTCAGCTCACCAAGCAGTGATTCTGGGTAATTACTTGGGGCCCGATTCACAGAATGAATTTAAGACTCAATCCTAAACTTACTACTATTTTGGTATTCACAGAATGCACTTACTACTTTTGGCATTCACAGAATGAACTTACTGCTTTTGGTATTCACAGAAGTTAGAATTTTGTCTTAAATTTGTCTTAAGACAAACTTAAGACAGACTTAAGACAGACTTAAGACAAAATCCTAACTTAAGTCTGTCTTAATATGTCATATATATATATATCTATATATATATCTATATATCTATATATATATAGATATATAGATATATATATAGATATTCCCACAAGAGAAATCTGGCGAAAAGGATATCACATGAGCCCACAAGGTTGATTCAGCAGGTGAAGTTTATTCCTGGCAGCTAGGGCAACGTGTTTCGACCACGCGCGTGGTCTTGGTCACATATATATAGATCTCGCACACATAGGCTGCCAGGGGCCTAGTCTATGTACTCATAAGACATGCCCATATTGGCACGTCTGAGGAGAATGCATTCACCTATGTGTTCAAGCGTTGCCGGACATATCCGGATTGCCGAACACATTGCAGCGCTCACCCATGTCATCAGCATTTGAACTTACCCGCTGCTGTGGTGATGTCACTTTTAGAAGTCCATAACTACTTGCAACATATGTGCTCAGCGGGAGACATACCCATTTGCCAGACATTACACTGAGTTTCCTCCTATTCATAGACTAGTCACACATTATGTGTTTTATTTTTGTTAGAGACAACATTGATGCACAAGCCGAGCGCTTCTTTATTGATGCACTTGCATTATTATGTACTCGCTAAACATCAACTGAACCATGAGATTGTGTGGACCTTCCCATGTATTCAGGTACATAGGTTATTAGATGTATGATTAGTAGTGTGACTTTTATTCACCACTCTAAGATGGCTGCCATATGCAAAATACGATGTCCTTTGTTTATGTAGCTGATTTCACGTCTGGTGTTAAAAGACGTTTTACTTTTGTACACGTAGTACACGTGATAAAGGCTGCGGAAGCAGTTGAAACTCGTTGTGGTGGAATAAACCTGGTTGCAAACTAACTTGGATTGTGGATTCTTGATCCTGAGAGCGCACGTATTTTTGACTGTCTTGTGTGGATTCTACTGCCAGTGCGCTCCGCTGGTGTGTGCGCCACCTTCCACGGGTGTCCGCTGTCCGGAAGGCGCAATGTTGTGTAATATATATATATATATTCACATGTATTATATATGCACGCTCACTCCCTCCTCCACTACGGACTCGAGAAAGCACTCGATGGGAACTTTGCTTTTTCCAAATTTCTTTAATTTGTACAATCCACAGTAAACATGACGTGTTTCGGCTATGCCTTAGTCAAATGTTTTCATATTACGCGCCAAAATGCGGCAAACTATTAAAATACGTATAATGAGTCACGTGATACATTTTGCATAAAAACCAACAAAGGACCATTTCATTTCATAATCAGGTGCCATATTGGAATGTGTTTTTTCACACTAATATCCCTATAGCTAAAGCAAATATTATATAGATTGCTAAACTATCGAGGTTACAGACATGTAATCTCCTTGCGGTGTGTATAAGTTTCATAAGTGGTGTGGTCACTGGTTAGAGGCGGCAGACCCGGAAGCAGAGGACGGCCCGGGACCAGGGTTCAATTCCTGATGCAGCAGGGTCATGAACCAGGGTCAGCGGACTCGATAATTCTCGCCTCTGTGCCTACTCTAACCAGGGATCACACTCGGCAACTCTGGGCATTAGCTCGCCTCATCTCCACGACGGCCCCCCACAAACGCCGGGGATGCCTGGTTTCACCTTGGAGATACCCAGGAGGGAACATCTCACAGGGAAAGCCAGGACGGGTTCTCCAGCGGTCTATAGCGCCAGGACGCCTCCGGGTAGCAGTGCGCTTTACAAGACACACACATTTATATTTACATAATCCCATATCGAGAAAATAAGATTGATACTTGATAACACAACATTGTGTCTGGATAAAAATCAATTGATTCATACATTATCATAAGCAAAGTTCCCATTGAGTGCTTTCTCGAGTCCGTAGCGGAGGAGGGAGTGACCGTGCATGTTGAACGCAGATGCACCTCCGCGTTAAAGAGCACCCGTCCATGAGTGCGCTGATTTGAGGTGCAGTTGGAGCAAGGATATATATATATATAAAAAAATGCAGGACTGACGTCCTTGACCATTACCCAATAAAAGGATTCGGGAGCTTATTTACAAGCCCTGTGTGCCGCTGGTACCTCACTTTTGCCATATTACAAGTGACGCAGTTGCGGTGGGAGGGGCCTGTAAAGAAGCCCCTGACTCTTTTCGTACATTCTAAGTAGAACTTGGCTTAATCACCTTCCCCATAAGTACTGAGCTAATTTCGCTGACCAGCACCCCATCTGAAAATTGGTCTGTGTGGTGTATGCACAGTACACATTTCATGTTCGGAGTGGGAGGCGTGACAGAACTGAATATAAATTTTTTCTGCGCTCTTAGTAGTTTAGGTGTTCGTATAGTCACTTTTTCTCACCCTAGTGCAGGGGTATTCAAACTGTACGGCGCGACCCCCAGGGGGGCCGTGGAGCGATGCAAAGGGGGTCGCGCCTTCACAGTGTCACTTCTGCCCTGGCCTCCAGGGCTTCAGCCCTCCTCCTCCCCCATCCTGTGTCTCAGCCCGGGCTGCTGCAGTGCAGCTCACGCTCCTGGGGCCTCGGCTGGGCAGTGTCTGGAGTCTTATCTCCGGCCCGAGTTTTTCACAGGTCTTTATTTTTTTATAGCATATTTACATGCCTTTGGTAACTGATTACCAAAGCTTAATTTTTTTTATGGTTCCAGTACCCCCTGGGCTCCCACTCCGCCTATTCCTTACATTTGTATTTTTACACTTACTGCTGTAGTGTGAGAATGCGTTTAAAGAAAAGAAATATAAAGTTGGGTTGCCAAAAGAAACATGCCTGCTATGTGTTGTTTAAAGATCATGCAGAGACCTGCTCTTGACACGAAATTGAGTTATAAATAAAAAGTATGTATTAATTAGTTATGTGACTTTTCTGTCTTTATTCTCTTTAATTATTAGTCATGGATCATTGAGGCATCCCTAGAACATAATTAAAAGTGCTTTCTATTTATATTTGCCGTTCTAAATATTCACAGATAAGTGCAAAAAATACAGCTGTAGGTGACTGCTTATTTCTGGGCCATCAAAAGAATGAGCTGGTAACCCTAATCATTAGACTGGAAGTTTGTTGCAGGATCAGCACATTATTTATTTCCTCCAACCTCGATCCCTGATTAATGCCATTATAGCAATAGTTTAACTTATATCTGAAACCCTACACTTCAAGTTTCTGGGAATGCACCCTGCTTTCAGACTACTCACTTCTCATTCTCGTCTTCACTTTCACGTTCACCCTGCACTCCCAGCGATCACAATGCACTCGCACTGATCACCATGCACTCATAGCGATCACAATGCACTCACACTTATCACCATGCACTCATAGCGATCACAATGCACTCACACTGATCACCATGCACTCATAGCGATCACCATGCACTCATAGCGATCACCATGCACTCACACTGATCACCATGCACTCACACTGATCACCATGCACTCACACTGATCACCATGCATTCATAGTGATCACCATGCACTCACACTGATCACCATGCACTCACACTGATCACCATGCACTCATAGCGATCACCATGCACTCATAGCGATCACCATTCACTCACACTGATCACCATGCACTCACACTGATCACCATGCACTCACACTGATCACCATGCACTCACAACATTCACCCACTCACCCTGCACTCACACTGATCACCATTCACTCACAGCAATCACAATGCACTCACACTGAGCACCATGCACTCACACTGATCACCATGCACCCACACTGATCACCATGCACTCACAACATTCACCCACTCATCCTGCACTCACAGTGATCATAATGTACTCACACTGATCACCATGCTCTCACAGCAATCACAGTGCACTCGCACTGATCACCATGCAGTCACACTGATCACCATGCACTCACACTGATCACCATGCACTCACACTGATCACCATGCACTCACACTGATCACCATGCACTCACACTGATCACCATGCACCCACACTGATCACCATGCACTCACAACATTCACCCACTCATCCTGCACTCACAGTGATCATAATGTACTCACACTGATCACCATGCACTCACAGCAATCACAGTGCACTCGCACTGATCACCATGCACTCACACTGATCACCATGCACTCACACTGATCACCATGCACCCACGCTGATCACCATGCACTCACAACATTCACCCACTCACCCTGCACTCACACTGATCACCATTCACTCACAGCAATCACAATGCACTCACACTGAGCACCATGCACTCACACTGATCACCATGCACCCACACTGATCACCATGCACTCACAACATTCACCCACTCACCCTGCACTCACAGTGATCATAATGTACTCACACTGATCACCATGCACTCACAGCAATCACAATGCACTCGCACTGATCACCATGCACTCACACTGATCACCATGCACTCACACTGACCACCATGCACTCACACTGATCACCATGCACTCACAACATTCACAAACTCACCCTGCACTCACAGTGATCATAATGTACTCACAGTGATCACAATGCACTCACACTGATCACCATGCACTCACAGCAATCACAATGCACTCACACTGATCACCATGCACTCACACTGATCACCATGCACTCACAACATTCACCCACTCACCCTGCACTCACAGTGATCATAATGCACTCACACTGATCACCATGCACTCACACTGATCACCATGCACTCACACTGATCACCATGCACTCACACTGATCACCATGCACTCAGAACATTCACCCACTCACCCTGCACTCACACTGATCACCATGCACTCACAGCAATCACAATGCACTCACACTGATCACCATGCACTCACACTGATCACCATGCACCCACACTGATCACCATGCACTCACAACATTCACCCACTCATCCTGCACTCACAGTGATCATAATGTACTCACACTGATCACCATGCACTCACAGCAATCACAGTGCACTCGCACTGATCACCATGCACTCACACTGATCACCATGCACTCACACTGATCACCATGCACTCACACTGATCACCATGCACCCACGCTGATCACCATGCACTCACAACATTCACCCACTCACCCTGCACTCACAGTGATCATAATGTACTCACAGTGATCACAATGCACTCACACTGATCACCATGCACTCACAGCAATCACAATGCACTCACACTTATCACCATGCACTCACACTGATCACCATGCACTCACAACATTCACCCACTCACCCTGCACCCACAGTTATCATAATGCACTCACACTGATCACCATGCACTCACAGCAATCACAATGCACTCACACTGATCACCATGCACTCACACTGATCACCATGCACTAACACTGATCACCATGCACTCACACTGATCACCATGCACTCACAACATTCACCCACTCACCCTGCACTCACAGTGATCATAATGTACTCACAGTGATCACAATGCACTCACACTGATCACCATGCACTCACAACATTCACCCGCTCACCCTGCTCTCACAGTGATCACTCTGCACTAAAACGTTGCTTGAATTGTTCGCTCTGTACCCCACCCTGCAGTCACACGAGCACACTTCTCACCCTGCACTCATGTGACACTTCACTCACCTGCCCCCCCCCACTGCTCAATCTGTAGCTCACTCAAACAAGGACATCACTAACCATGCACTAATTCGTCCCACTCTGCATTTACAGCCGAACACAAATTCATATGGTCACCTCACTCACCCTGCAGTCACCCTTTTACCCTACTCTCACACTGTTGCATTGCTCAACATGCAGTCACATGGGCACTCTTGTCACCCACACAGTGCAGAAGGTTAAAGTGCCTGGTACAAAGAAGATGTACCGTGCACATCACAGAACTGAGTGTGAGTAAACTATGATTAGCGCTATAAAAAATGAAATGTTTGTCAGACAGGTGCTATAGAGAGATGCGGTGTATTGTTGGTGAGTGGTAGTGAGGGAATTCATGGAGAAGGTGGAAAGACTGTTGCACCGTGTGCGACCAGTGATTGGACAAGCCCTGGCTGTGAGTGTTATTCCCCCCCACCCCCGAAGTTCGGGTCTAGTGGATCCCCTGCTTCTGCCGATTATTTACATTTGTAGTGCGTTACTGTCACCAAAAGGTGTCCTGGGGCTAATAACCATCTGCCTGCAATGTGAGAGAGGGATCCGGGGTTGGGAGAGGAGAGAAGAGAGGGATAAGGAAGGGGGTGAGAGGAAAGGGGCATGGGTAAACTGCTTAACTCTGCACAAGACCGCCACGGTTTGAATGCACCCTTGCTGCTCCCGGCCATGGCCAGGTGAGCTTCTAATGTGGCAGCGCGTATTCCTGCAGATTGGGAGGCCCTTTACAGAGGTTGACTAGACACCTTTCTGAGGTTATAAACTGGTAATGATGGGGTGAAATCTTTCCTCAGTATTACTGTGTTTAAAAAAATTCTAAATAATAAAGCAATGCTACCCCAAAATACGCAGCATCACAGAACATTATTTACATTTTCTACTCACACAATTTAGTCAAGCCTGTCGCATAATTTGGTCCTCACCTTCCTCATAACCTAGAGGTTTAGAAATTTTTGTCAGGAGGGGGTCCTTACGCTTGAAAATATTCACAGGGGGGTCTCGGCATCCAAAAGTATGAGGACCTCTGCCCTAGTGGGTCTCTGCAGAGAATGGTTTAAAGACCACTACTTATATTCATCGATTTTTGTAAATTCACTTGGTAACATGTTCATCCTCTAGGTGGCAGTGTTCATTCAAACTATTCTTCGCTCTTCAGAGTCCACCAATGAAACACCTGTTTTCTGAAATGGTATCAACTAAAATCAAAATCGTTTGCTAAAAGACCCACTGCAAGAAATATTGGATTTGTGGAATGAAAGAACGTACATTTATTTATGTGGCGCTTAGCCCTCATTTATTTCGAAATACTTCCTATTTTTACTGAAAAGAGAAGAACAGAGGCGCTCTCGTAGGTGCCAAATAGCGTGCATAGCGGGCTCAGGATCAGAACAGTCCAGAATGAGACCACGAATTTACTAAAGTTACTCTATTTAGCTCAACTAGAAGGAATATTTGATGTCTGACACACTGTTTTCATCTACGTGTTTTAGTTACGTTTTTATATGATAGTACATATAGGCAACCTTAAAATGGTAACATTAATTGTTTTAGTGTTTAAATCCGGACTAAAGAGGCAAACAGGTCTGACTTTGGCAAGGCATGCTTGTGTGAGGGCGGGGGCAGAAGTGGGAGGAGAGAGGTAGACAGATAACAGCCAGTGCCTAGAGATTCCAGGCATTTTTGTCTGTAATGGAACATTGGGCAGCAAAAAAGTGATGGGTGCAAATAATTCAATCAGGCCTTCACACTGACAGTTACCCCGGAGAGCATTGCTCCATACTTAAGCTGAGCTCTGTCAAACAGGGAGAACAAACTGTATCTACATCAGTCTTTGTGACTCCTTAAACGGGCCAGCCAGGCCGGAATCTCTGTGCTACACCTCACATTCAACCCCTTGCACATTTTACGCTTGCTGTACATCATCAAGATGGAGTTTGCACTTATATGTAGTAGCAAACCCTGAAATCTCATTTGGGCAGATCTGTTTATTCCACTTAAGCAACTCACGTAGAGTCTCATTACGAGTTACACTGGTAATCCTGGTGGGGCCAATAACAGAAGTTACTGATCCCCTGGGATACAGGTTGTGCTAATTCACACTTAGATTTCAACAGCTTCGCTCTCTGTATAAATAAATCACACATGGCTAGAACATGCAGGGATTGATGCAGAAACGCTGATTCCGACACAGTATTACCTCTAAACTTGTAATCCCAGTTACTTCTCACCTTCTGGAATTCCCGGGACCCCTTGGTAACAGAAGTTGTGGGAGGTTGACAGGAATAACAGGGATTTTTCCAGGCAACTTGTAATAAGGTCCTTCAACAGCAAAGGCTGGAAATGCTTGAATTATTTTTTTTTTTTTTCGTTCACAAAAATTTTTATTGAGAGAGATGAGCAAGCATTACAGACATGAGCATATATCATGCATGGTTCCGGCATCAACAAGAGCAAGTACACAAGTATACGAGTATAACGGGAACAAAGGAGGGGTAAATTAAATTAAGATAATCTGAGATAAATCAATAAGCAATTCAAAACAAATCGTAAGGAAAAGAAAGATAACACAGGCAGTGTATCAGTACATTTTCAAGGTTACAGTCATAGGTGGAGCAAGATAACCACGTAAGTCAATGAGGTCAGTCGTTTGGACAGGTAGGCAATCCGGACTATGGGCAGGGTGTATATGTGCATGGCGCATCAGGTAATCATGGTGGTTTAAATAGGTCGAAGTGAGCGTCAAGCGAGGACCACAGGTTCCTATAGGGGGGGCGCCAAGGTGTAGCAGCCAGCGCAATATTGTCGGCTCCTCTGAGGTTCGAAACTCAATTGAGCCAGTGGGGGAAAGAAGCTTTGCCAGTGTCCTTCCAGTTATTCAGTATGAGTTTGACCGCTGCTGTCAAAAGTAAGTCAAGTAGGGCTTTATCATTTTCATTGAGGTTAACAGCTTTGGCAAAACCCATGACTAAGGTTGCAAATTCCCTCGGGAGCGAAATATGTAATACTTTGGTAATAAATGCGAAGATTCTATCCCAGTAGTCGGATACACAGGGGCATTTGAATATTAGGTGTTCAAGGTCCCCACCCTCTGCCGTGCAGTTCCAGCAGGAGTCATCTTCCTTGATGTTGTGCAGGAAGAGTCTCCTAGGAGTCCAAAAAGCTTTGTGGAGAAGCCAGAATTTAGATTGGGATAATGTAGGGCTGATTTTGTGTCGCGATGTAGATTCCCATATTCTGGCCCATTCTGCTTCCGATGTTGGTGTGGAGGAGTATGAATCCCAGAAGGACTGTGTGGATGTTGTCAGTTTTGTGTTCTGAGGGCGGATCAGTTTGTATATTCTGGACACCTGATGACCCTGTCCGTTAATCGTGTGTAGGTATCCAGGAAGGGAGGGGGTGACGTTGGATAAATCTGTTTTGGAGAGGGCCACTTTGATGTGTAAGAAGTAATAGAAGTCTATGTTCTGGAGTTGAAACTTTTTTTGTAGGTCATTGAAAGTGAGTGGTAATGGACCATCATACAGCTGATGAGGGAAGTGTATACCCTTCTCTATCCAAGCATGATTATTCATTGGTTTCCCTTTGTATAGCAGTTTTGTATTGTTCCACAACGATTCACATCGTGATTTACAAAATTGGTGTGGTAAGAATTTGCTTACATGAAGGAGGGCAGCCTTCGTGCTTCTGAGGATGGTGCCTGAGGATACAGTGGGTTGTGGTTTGGTAGTGAGGAGGGTGGAGGGGGGAAGGCCATGGAGGATGGATTTTTCCACTGACAGCCACACTGGGGTGTAGTCTGAGTGTGGAGTGAGCCAAAAGGCCCCTTGTCTAGCTAAGAACGCGGTTTGATAGAGCTTAAAGTCAGCTAGGTTGACACCTCCTAAGGTTTTATCCAGCCTTAGTTTTTTCATGCTAATTCTGGCTTTTTTCCCTTGCCAAAGGAAAGACGAAATTAACTTATCCAGTTTGGAGAGGAAATCTTTGGAGAAGGTGAGGGGCAGCATAGTGCTTAGGTAGTTGATTAGCGGTGATATCATCATTTTTATAGCTTCAATTCTTCCCCACCAAGTAATAAATCGTGGGGACCAGCCGTCAAGGATTCTTTTAACTTTTGTCATTGTCAACGTTTCGTTGTGTGTGATGGTGCTCATTAATTTATCGGTGAACTCTATTCCTAAATATTTTATAACCCCTGTTTGCCAAGCTAGACCTGAGTTACCAAGAACTTCTTTGGTGGTGAAGATGTTTAGTGGTTTAACCTCGGACTTATCTTTGTTTAGCTTGTATCCCGATAGGTACGAGTACTTGCTGATTGAGGACATGAGTCCCTCGATCGATTTGGCTGGGTTTTCTGTCGCAATCAGTGTATCGTCAGCATACGCTGCTAATTTTACCTGAGTATCTCCAAAGGAGACTCCCTGAATATCCTCATTCTTTTTGATGTCAGTTAGAAGGGGTTCAAGGGCCAAAAGGAAAAGTGCCTGCGAAAGTGGTCAGCCCTGTCTGGTGCCTTGGTATAGGCGAAAAGGGTCAGAGAGGGTGCCATTAATTGCTATCCGAGCCGAAGGGGAGGCGTACAGGGCCATCACCATTGTGATGAACGACTGTCCGAGATTGAATGAACGCATACAGTATTGAAGAAAAGACCATGAAATCTTATCGAAGGCCTTTTCAGCGTCCAGGGTAATTGCAACCATCGGGGATTGGGAGTTGTTAGCTTTCTCTAAGATATGGCATAGAAGTCTGGTGTTGTCATTTGACATCCTGTGTTTCAGAAAACCAACTTGGGACGGGCTTATTAGTTTTGGAAGAACAGCATTTAGTCGATTCACTAGGATTTTGGCATAAATCTTGCAATCAAGATTTATCAAAGAGATGGGGCGGTAGTTTTTGGTGAGGAGCGGGTCTTTTCCCTCTTTAGGGATCACGATTATGTTAGCTTCGCTCATAGAAGGTGATATACATCCACTGGACGCCGTAGAGTTGAGAACATTATGGAGCGTGGGGGTGAGTTGGGTTTCAAAGGCTTTATAAAAAGATGCAGTGAAGCCATCTGGGCCGGGGGCTTTGTTATTTTTTAAAGATTTGATGGCCTCAACGATCTCTACTTTACTGATGGTGGAGCCTAACCGTGTTTTTTCAGCATCCGATAGTTGCGGAAGGTCGAGAGACTCAAGATATTCGGTGCAAGCTGCTGTGTCCAGCGATTTGTCGTTCTTGTAAAGCTCTTCATAGAAGGATTTAAATGTAGCTAAGATTTTAGTTTGATTGGTGTGGGTTGTATTTGTGGCGTCTTTTATTGAGGAAATGGTTGACAGCTTTTGCTTATGTTTGAGGTACGAAGCCAGCAGTTTACCTGCTTTATTTCCTTCGCAGAGTTTTAGGGCTTTGAAACGATTAATCCAGACGCCCGCTCTTTTACTAGTTATGGTATTGTACTCATACTTCTTTTTAGTGAGAAGGTCGAGGGGTTTGAGGTCTAGAGGATTGGCCTTGTGCTGGTCTTCTAGGATTGTGATCTCTCGCTCCAATTGTTCTAGGTCTTTATTTAATTTTTTATTGGTCTTAGCTCTAATATTTATAATGACTCCACGGATTGTGGCCTTAAGAGCGTCCCATAGAGTATTAGGTTTGGTATCAGCGGTATCGTTTAGGAGTAGGTATTCCTCGATGGCGTCCGCTATTTTGAGTTTGTCCTCTGGGTTGGTGAGAATTTCGTCATTAAAACGCCATCTTCTAGGCGCGTGAATCGACCGGGAGCCTGCAAGTTTGGTGTGAATACATGCATGATCGGACACCAGTTTGGGGGCAATACCAGTTTCCTCAATCAGGTGTGCGAATGAGGTGGATAATAGGATGAAATCAATACGCGAATAGGAGTTATGTGGGGCAGAGTAGAAGGTGTAGTCTCTCCCATCGGGGTTCTGTAGTCGCCAAGAATCTTTGAGACAGTAGCGCTCACAGAGACGGAGAAGGGCCCCATGTGACCGTGAGTGGTGGAATGAGCACTTGGATTGTCTGTCTAGTAAGGGGTCTAGGGGAAGGTTAAAATCGCCCCCCACTATTAGTAATTCATCTTGGGAGATATGTTCGATGGAACGAGAGACTGAGTCCCAGAATGTGGGATCATCGGAGTTAGGGCCATATATATTCACTACGTGAATGGGATCATCTTCTCTGCGTAAGTGAGTCACTAGTAACCTACCCTCTGTATCATGAGTGTGTGATAGCAGTGTCAGGTTGGCATTCTTAGATAGCAGTGTGATTACACCACCCTTCTTATTTAGCGCAGGAGAGGACAGGACGTGGGACGACCAATGTATGTTAAGGAAACGTAAGTCCTCTTCAGAAAGTTTGGTTTCCTGTAGAAGAACGATGTCACCTTTTGTTTTTGCTAGATAGTCGAACACCTTCCGCCTTTTCACCGGGTGGTTAAGTCCTTTGACATTTAGTGATATTACTTTAAGATCGTCTTTAATTGAGTTGGAGTTAGCCATCGGTGAAATGTATTATCGCTCGGTGGGAAGTTGGCGGTGTGATGTGCGACAGATGGGGTGTTGTGACAAGAACGGGCGCCTTATAATGACAAAATCGGTTAAACTTCAAAGCAACCTTCAATGACAAGACATATAAGTACAAGTGCTGTGATGCGTGCCTGCAGCCTGGGATGTGGAAACAATAAGGGATAAACTGTGCTTGGTGTGGTGAGTTGTGTCTGGTAACACTGTAATGCATAAACATTTGCATAAAAAACAGAATATAATACAAAATGAGAAGGAACCTACTGAGACTCTGCCAAGTGACTGCTCCTACATCCTCTCTCTTTTCCCCTTCCTCTAGATGCCCCCTCCCACTCCCCCCTCCCTCCCACCCCCCCAAATACGTACGTAGGGAGTACGACGACAGTACCATGCTACGCAAAACAGGAATAAAAATAACAATAATGAGTGCATATTATCAATCCCAGTTGAATGTAGACGGTTCGTGTAACCAACAAGAAAATGGCATAGAGCAGATTCTAGCAGAATATGAATAACAGGCCATAACAAGATTGACCTAATATGAAGTAGATAAGCAAAGAGCAATTATGAGATTATGAGAGTAGCTAATAGACACGACCATGGTATACCCGTTGGGATGCGCTACCCCCATCATGTGTTAAGTTTGTGGAGTGTTAAGATCCAGAGTGGAGGTGCTTAACTTGAGATGAGCAAAATGTACAGGAGTACCCATTGGTCTAAATGTAATAACTCGCTTGAGTCATAGGCATACAAACATCGTAAAACATCGTAAAAAGTCACATGCTAGAGGAAGACACTGTGCTGACCAAACGAGGCCCCGCTTACAAACTCACAGTACTGTTGAATCGCCGAGCCTGGTAGCCTGGTAGGCAGAGCTTAGGAACCCGCGCTAAGAGCCGAGTATAGTTCTACCTAGGATGATCCCGTTGAGGCAACCGATGCTGGACCGCTGGAAGAACGAAGAGTGACATGGACCTAACTGGCTCCATCTTGTTGAGACGGACTCGTGGTCTTCCTTTTGTTTGAGAGACCGGTTGATTGGTCCATTTCTTGCGTTGGGCATTCTTCGAGAAGATGTGCCAGGTCCCTCGGATCGTTGAAGAATCTTGGGCGGCCATTTATCGTGATTCTGAACTTGGCTGGTCCTGCAAAAGAGAAGGGGATGTGTTTGGATCTAAGCCTAGGGCGGAGGTCCAGGAAGCCCTTGCGTACATCCATTGTGTCTTTGGAGAAGTCCTGCGTGAAGATGATCTTGTGGCCTTCCCATGTAATGGAGTGATTTTTCCTCGCATACTGGAGAATCAGGTCAGCGTGCTGATATCTGAGTGGTTTGCAGATCATTGGCCTGGGGCCTTTAGCATTCTTGCTCGTGAAGGTAGGGATTCTATGCGCCCTGTCCAGTTCGAGGCCATGTGGAAACTCAGTCTTGGTAATCATGGGGATCCATGATTCTAGAAAGGCCACGCAAGAGTCAGCATCATTCTCCGCGTTTTCTGGTATGCCAAAAATTCTAACGTTCCCCCGTCTGTTTCGGTCCTCTAACTCCGCATTATGGCGTCTGAGGGCGTCGGTGGTGTCTTCCAGGCGTTGGATCCTGGACGCTGACTGTCGCGATAGATCCTCCACATCGCTAATCCGTTGTTCCGCGGCTCCCAGGCCTGAGGTTAAAGCGCTCATGTCGGCCCTAATTGCGGTCATTTCGAGTTGCATTGAGTCTGTGTTAGCTTTGGTTGATTTGGAGATATCCGTAAGGTCTGACAGCTTCTTCAAGATCATCTCCATTGTAGCCGCAATATCTGCTCTGCCTTTGATGGGCAAGTCGGAAATCAGAGGCTCTGGTTTCACTTTTTTTATGACGTTCCTGTCTTCTCTGAATGCCATTGTGCTAGGGACGTTTGGCACTATTAACCTCGCTGATCTTGTGTAGCAGGAGCTTGGTTCAAGAGGGTCCAGATGGCGAGTGTGATAGAGCAGTGGTCAGTGTCCAATGCGTGGGCAAGAGATGGTGGGCAGGAGCCTAAAGCCACACGGCTCCAAGGGTGGTACGTGTCAGTCCCCAGGAACGTGGGTAGGTTATCGTCTTCGTAAGTGCCAGATTTGAGTTGGTTCGAGACCTCATCAAATAAGGAAGAGCTAATGGGACTCACTTAAAGAGGACCGCCTTCACGTAGAAGTAATAGCAATGGCAACACCCCAGCACTCATTCCCCAGCTTTCCGCCTCCACGTGGTAGTAATAGCAACTCCCCAGAGTTCATTCCTCATGGTGGCAGTGGTGAAAGTAAATTGTTGGTCTGGGGGCTTATGTTGGACGAGGTTACTGCCTCCTGACTGGGTTTCGCCGACTTGTTAGGGATATCAGGGCCAATGAGGTGTTCTCTCTACTCTCCCTGTACTTAGCTGTGCAGAAGCGTGGTTGGTAGAGATTCCTCTGATGTTGGAAAACAGTGGGGCAGTGTGCCAGTCAAAATTAGGCTAAGCGCTGGTTGGTTCACCTCATATAGTGTCTTTATATAGTGGGGATTATCCGGTGAGCTCGAGTGAAGCATTGCCCTGCAAATCACTCGTTTGAGGCGCTCGCGCTATTGAAAAGCCGCCATTTTAGGGTCAGGCAAAGCGCTCCGTCAGACAGGTGAAACAGAGCGGGTAGACGGCAAACCTCACCTCAGCAGAGGAGATCTGTGCATTGTTGAAGTGGCTCATGCCCCCACAGGTGTTCCGGTTCTTGTGCGCATTGGAAGAGCGCAAGGACACTGCTTTCCGTCAGGCGTCTTCGGCCGGACATCACGGCGCCATTTTAGAGTACATTGCTGTCGGCGCGTGGCGGGTGGAATAACTCCGTTTTTCGCCTCGGTTGATGGTCGGAGCTTCCTGCTCAAGGCACCGGAGAGTCCCCCATGCGTTTAGCTGTTCAGCCCCTGGAAGATCTCTGCTGTGCGTCGCGGTTTCGCTGCAGAAGGGATTGGAGTCGCTTTCCTGAAGTGCGGAGCTCCCGGTTAGACGGCCATTCCCACTGCCGTCCAAGCCACGCCCCCCCATGCTTGAATTATTTTTAACCACGGATTGCCTAAAAACATCAAAGGCCTGGTAGCAGCTCTCTCTTCTAAAGAAGGTAAAACAGTTTCTTCTAGAAAGTGATTTCAGAACTGCTGATCAAGCCCTAGTACTCTCCAAACTTGCATAGATGAATGTGGCCCACATGCATCAAAGCAAAAACCGGTCGCAAACGGGCAGATTCTCAGAATCTGCGCCTTTGCGACCGGTATTTTTTCATTTGGGATGCATCATCCCAAATGCAATAAGGAACCTCTAAATTAAGATTCCTTAAATTACGATTGCATTTAAGGAATCCCAAATTGAGATTCCTTAAATGCAATGCATCAAAGTTAAAAAATGTGCGATTTCGCTAATAGGAGTAGAAAATTACCATGAAGTTCAACTTCATGGTAATTTCAAAAACTTTGAAAAATGCACTTTTGTGCATTTTTCAAAGTTTCATGTTGCGCACACACATGCCCTAAGGGCATGTGTGTGCGCAACATATGTGCACAGATCCATTTCAGGGGTGCAACAGGGCGTCCTTTGGACACCCCTGCACCATTGAAATTGCATTCTCAATTTGCGATTCGCTAATTGCGATTCGCAAATTGAGAATGTCTTCCCATTCACTCCAATGGGCCTCTAGGCCTCTAGGCCCATAGGAATGAATGGAGAGGTATTCCTTAATTGCAACTCGCAATTTGCGAGTCGCACTTAAGGAATATTATGAAATCGCATTTTTTTTTGCGATTTCTTCATGCATAGCATTTTGCAATTCCTTATTAGCGAATCCTTATTTTTCGCTAATAAGGAATCGCAAATGGCGTTGTTGATGCATGTGGGCCTGTGTCCTTAACTGCTGCTCATGAAAAGAGCTGGTGTTGATGATTAAGTGCTGGTGCAGAGTACCAGAAACCACTGGCTCAAATTAAGCACTGCTTGGGCAGCATTCCATTCTAGCATGTATTAGACTGTCTGTATTATTTCAAACAAGAAACTACCGAATGCATTATTGTCTGCCTGCGATGGACAGGGACACTTCTCCGCTAAGGCAGAGTGTTACCCCACTGCCTTTCAGCACAGCAAAAAAGGAAAAATGAAATGATGATAAAACGATGTTATTATCATTTTATTTTCCATGCTGGTACAATTTTGTGGGACAGGGCTAGGTTGGGCAGCGCAGGGGGGAGGAGTGGTGGCACCCTCCTAAATTCTAATATTTGGCAGGCCCCCTCTGGGGCCTGCCAAATATTAATGAGCACTTTGAATGTTCTCCACCAGACTGCATTATAGCCTGCCCAGGCCCCCATTCCCCATCTCAGTGCCGAACCATGGCACTCAGACCAATCACAATGCGGCATTGCAGGGTTGTGATAGGCTATGGGGAGCCTGGGTGATTCCTGCTCGAACAGCAGCCAGGAAGAGGACGGAGAGGATAAAAGAGAGGTGGCAGCTGACCAGCTGGCCAGCCCAAGGGTAAGTGATTATTTATTTATTTTGTAACCCGCTTTCCCTCCATTTCCCTATTCCCCTCCTCCCTGCCCCACTACTGCTTCGCGGGAGCAGCCACACCTGGGACAATCCAACACAAAATAATCTCAACTGAATGAAAACCTAAGTAATGGCAACTGGCACAGATATGCTAATGTTGAAAATATTCCCCCAGTACTATACTTCATGGTATTTTCAGGGCTGAGGCATTTTAGTGAGAGCCCCATGGGCCCTAGCCCAGTAATTGTATTAATAAACTGAGAAATTGGATCAAGTAGTGGGTTTACTTGCATCGATTATATATTCTAAATAAATGTACGCCTACAAAAATGTGGGTTTTTTCCGACCAACTTCTGTAAAAGAAAAGTACAAATTTTCTCTCAATATCAGTGCCTGGAGCCAGAGTCTTTACCCTTCCATATTGTGGATCATTGCATAATGAGACGAGTGGAAGAAGGTTGATAAAGAGTGCTTCTCAAAGTTTCTTGCAAACTGTTATCCCTTGAACAACTTTTCAGAAGAGTGTCCAGTGTCTGTTAAGGTTGATAACTTGATGGCAGGTTTTCCCTCTCAGGGTACTGTCATTTCAGAGGGCTATTTGCCAGTGGATAAAATGTTTGAAGGTCCTGTCAAGAGCGCCAATGCTGCATCTAATTTTTAGGTCGAGCATTCGAGCCCTCTTGTTTATACTTTAGTACATGTACTTTAGTTTAACCCTCTTCCCCGCGGGGCTAATTCCCCCGCAGTGCCGGGGGGAGTGGGGCTGTGGCGCCGCGCTGCTTGTGACGAGCTCAGCTCGTCACGCTGCACAGTGGAGCCGTGCTCATGACGAGCTGAGCTCATCACAACTCCGCCCACTTAATGGAACGTGCAGCACAGCAGGGGAATTATCCCCAGGTGGGCGCTCCACGGCTGTTATGACAAGCTCAGCTCGTCGTGAGCACAGCTCCACTGTGCCACATGACGAGTTGAGCTCGTCATGAGCGCCGAAGGTGATATACTTATATATGTATGTACTTTGTGGGCTCTGGAGATCAGCCCTAGGACTTGTCTGCTTCCGCTTAGGGACTTTTTTACAGTTCAACTGCCTCTATTTAACTGTCTTGATAGAAAACTACCAGCAGAGGTCAGTAAAATACGAGAATTGTTTCTGCTGAGGGACTTTGTTTTTTTTAATTTTTCTGGCAACTGCCTCTATTTAACTTTCTTGATGAAAAACGATCAGCAGAGGTCAGTAAAATACCAGAATTACTTTAGCATTCTCTAGATTCCAGTCCATAGAAATTGTCTTCCATGAGCACCCGTAGACAATAATATTATTTTTTTAAATATTGGATTTTTAGTGATATGACCACAGAAGGCCCAGCTTTTATATTAACCCCTTCGATGCTCATGACGAGCTCAGCTCGTCATGAGGTACAGTTGAGCTGTGCTGATGACGAGCTGAGATCGTCATGAACAATGGTAAATCTGGGAATGCAGCGCAGAAGGAAAATATCGCTAGCAGCCAAGGTGTTAAAAATAGAGCTTTGGACTATACCATTTTCAGCTGAATGGCAATATTTCTCTCCACCTGTTCCCATACCTGGCGTGTCACGCAGTTTGGTGCTTACTTTCCCTCCATGTTAAAGAACAGATGATGATTCAGCACCCAGGCTAATGTGCAGCATAGCTAAATACATATAAGTTCCCAAAGGCGAGACTGATGGTATTGTTCTATAAGGGTAATGGCCATACCATCTAAACTGTTCAGTGGCTAATTAGGGACTTGCAGACATTAGTGGATCAGAAGAAGGAAGGGTCAGAATACTCTAGTTATGATGGAATATCAGGTCAGCTTTTTGGCAGTCTGTGGGCTTCTGTAGTGGCCACAGGAGCAGCAATTGCAGCATGTAAGTACCACTGGCGTAACGAAAATGGAGGGGGCCTCCCTGCAAGGTATGTAGAGGGGCCCCCTCCGGGCTCAATTAGGAGCTCTCTGGACAGAGTGCAGTGCCGAGGGGGCCCCCTGGAGCTACAGGCCCCCCGCACCGCGTGGGCTGCGGGGCCTGTGTTACACCCCTGGTAAGTACATCTGGATTCGCTACCTAGAAAATCGATGCAGCACAAACTTTCATCCTGATGAAACTCCCATGTGGTGGATCTTAGATCTTTGGCCAACGACTAGAGGACATGGTTTAGTTCATGGAAAACAATAAATGTATGACACCATTACAATCTTTTTCTAAGGGCTCAAGTTGTGGTTGCAAAACCCAACAGCAAGTCCTTTTGATGCAGGGGACTATGCCAGTGGGCCCTCTGGCCAACAAGTGCTGAATTCAGCCTCCTTCTGCCACCCCATACCTTCCTCCCCCAAGGCATGATTGCTATATCAAGGATCTTCCTGTTGGGAGCCATTTTCAAGATCTTTGGCAAGAATCAATTTCAGATATATGGGCTCTGGAGATAGTTTCAAAGGGTTACAACATATCTTTCAGCGAAACTCCTTTTCTTTATTTCTGCCACACTGATCCTCAGAATGCAGTGCATCTTCAACTTCCACTGGAAAAGCCCACAATAATTATTTTCATAATGATAGTTATCTGGGATATTATTCTGTTCTCTTCCTAGCACAGAAAGCCTCTGGGGAATATTATCTTGTGCTGGACTTCAATGGATTGAATAGAGTTATTTCACACAAGACCTTTGTTGGCGACCCAACCTGTCTTAAATGATCATTTGAAAATGCACCAGTGGCTAGAACAGGGAGCGGATTGGCCCCGATACGGACTTTTGTGCTCCCCAATTGGACCCACCAATAGTATATCTGAGATCACAATCAATGATCAGTATTAAGGCATTCTAGGAATAATTACAGACACTGATCGTATTTTGACATTTTATTCAAGGAGTTAATAGGTGATATACATGAAATGATCAATCAATACGTTTAGCAGCAAAAGCGTACAAATCATAAATACAAAGAAGTCAGTAAGGTTTTATATGAAAACTGGCATTGATTAATCTTCTAAGGGTGGGGAGAGAAATGCGCATCCTTTTATAGGGCTTTAGACAAAGACTTTCATACAGTAATACATGAATATATGGTTCTCAGGATATGCACCAGTGAGAAAAGAACAGACATTGCACTACAAGATACATTCAAGGATTCTCTCATAGTAGTATTACAGGTGATTTAGTTGTTCTCACAGCTTTATTTACATATATAGTTGATACATTGTGTGCAGACATCCTAGGACAATTAGTGTCCTTGACTGAGCACGGTCCTGGGAAAAGTCCCAGGGAATGTTCTTTATTATCACAGCAAGCTTGCACTTCTTCATTCAGAACAGGAAACAGTAGTACTAGCCATCACTTGACATACTACAACAGGAGTTCAAGATAGAGGACAATGTAAACACAGATTTATGTTAGCACTTCCCTTTCCTCCCTTCTCCCCACAAGCAGTGATGACTGCTGTGAAAAAAGTGGTGGGGCAATGCGGGGAAGAAAAAGAAATAAATAAATAAATAGATCTTACCTGCTGGCCGCCGCTTCAGTGCTCTTCTGCTCCTCTCCACTCCGGGCAGTCCAGACGCTGATCACGTGTTGGTAATACTTAGCATGAGAGAAGCACCGGGATTGGTCTGAGTAGGCTGGTTTGACCCTCAGTCAGGGCCTGGGAGCCTGTGCCTGACCTTCATCCGGCTGTGCAGCATAGCTTGGGGGAGAGATCTAAGTGTGCATGCTGTTTTGGCCATCCTAAAACGGCCAGCCAAACTGACTTGCGCACTGGAAGCTGTGCCCACAACTCCTCCTCCATGCTGCAGCTCCTGTCCATCAGGATGGCCTGGCCCCGTTCTTGACTCGGCTCAGCTCGGAAAAATAAAATGATAATAACCTGTTTTATTATCATTTTATTTATCGTGGTTTCACTGCTGAGAAAGCAATGGTGCTACGCTCCTCCGCCTTAACGGAGGAGCTGCCGCTGCTCCCAGTGGCTTTTACCAAGTTCTCAACACCACTGGTGGATATCGTACATTTTAAAGGTATTCAGGAAACCCTTACTTTGACACTTGACTAAAAACATCTTCTTTCTCCATGGTTCAGCTTGATGTTCACAAAGTGTGCAGACTACTTCAGAACCATAAATTCCTTATCAATTTAAAAAGATCTCAGCTTTTTCCATCTCAAAACCAGCCATTTATCGGGGCTCCGTTGCAAACAGATCTGGGTCAGATCTTTGTGATGGAGGAAAGGAAAATGAAGCTGGGTTTGACACCTCTCCACTCCAAGACCCAAGAAACAACATGACTGTGGCTCAGAAGTTAAAGGGAGATGACTTTAACTATTTCCGGGATTCCATGGAGTCGCCTTCATCTTTACCAAATGGCACATCACCTCCTTCAGTTCTGGGATCCAGCTTCCCAGAATTATGAAGTTCACATGCCTGTGAGAGTGGGAATTCATCAATATTTCCAGTGGTGGCTAAACCCAGCACATATAGAAAGAGATTTTCAGTTAACATCTCCTCTTGTGGTACTTCCATCAAGAAGCCAGCAAAATTGGTTGGGGAGCAGTGCTCAATGACTTCAGAGCTCAGGGCAAGTGGGGCCTATAGAGAGGAGGAACTCTTCCAACTGAAAGGGGTTGGCTGCAGTACACAGATCTCTTCTATATTTTTTCCTTCAAACCATAATCCTGCAGTTTGTATACAGACATAAAATCAAGTAGTGTGAGCTTATATAAACTGCCACTGGGGAAGTATCAATCTCTATTTCCCCTTTCCCAGGAGACAGGCCTTTGGGTGGAGATGAATCTTCCTTTTCCCTCTGTAGTTTTGAATGGGCCTGTAGACCATATAATTTGCAGGTTTCCCTCCTCAGTCTCCCGATGTCTGCGGCCTCCTCTACTCCAAAATATCACAAAACGATTTGGTCTTCCTTGGCTGGATCTCTTTGTCACACAGATGAACACTCTTCTGCCTCGATTCTGCAGTCTGATTCCTTCCACTGAAACTTGAGCGATATACGCCTTCTCAGTCTGTTAGTCTGCAGGTCTCATGTTCTCTTTTCCTCCCTACTCATTAGTTCCCATGGTTCTAGGGAAAATTCAGGAAGATCATGTGGCGGTTCTGATAGTTACGCCAGAGTGGTCTAGGAGATCTAAGTACCTGCTTCAGATGTCAGTTCTTCCACTTGGATGATACTGATTCTCCCTCTTTCTTTGAGACTAATTTTTCAATCCCAAGAGTCTCTCATGCGTCTGAATCTGGAGGTTTGGCTCTTGAGTCGATAACCCTGATATATCAAGGTTGTTCAGTGGAGGGTAGTAGAAATTATCCAGCAAGTCTGAAACTCTTCCACTCTTAAGTCCTATAGTCAGTATTGGTGTATTTGAATTCTGGTGTAGGGTTAAAGGTTATTGCCCAGACTCTTGTGATGCTACTAAAATACAGGATTTTTTTAAGACCAGGTTCATCTTTAGGGTGAGCAGTCTTAACCATAAGAAGCTAATGGGCGCCATCCAGTCCCTCAGGTATCAGGATGCTGTTTCCATTTCTTCTCTAGGCTCCAGTTTACCATAGAGTTTTTAACCCAGAAGGTCTATCATTCACAGGCCAGTATTTTCTTGGGATTTGAAAACAGTCCTTCAAGCACTGTAGACTCCTCATTCTGAGCAATTAATAACTGCAGGTTTCAAGTTCCTTTCAAGCAAGGTGATTTTTTGGGTTGCTATTTCTTCTGGAGGAAGATTAGGAGAACTAAGGGGCATATTAGCAAGAACCTCGTCAAAACTATTGCCGTTTTAGCGGCAGGAAACTGCCGCTAAAACGGTAATAATGGGCTTGCTAATATGCGTTATAGAATTCCAATAGAAGCCCAGGTTAGATGTCCTGAACATCTAACCTGGGCTTCTATTGGAATTCTATAACGCATATTAGCAATCCCATTATCGCCGTTTTAGCAGCAGTTTCCTGCCACTAAAACAGCGATAATTTTAACAAGGTTCTTGCTAATATGCCCCTAAGAGTATTACTTACTTACTTCTCCCTCTCTGGAATTTTTTCCAGACAAAGTGGTCCTTATAACAAGTCCTCGTTTCCTTACCAAGAATCTCTATAAGTTTCCCTGTTCAGAGGATATTGTCCTGCCAGTTTTTGTCCTAATTCAACTTTAAAAGAGGAAGTTAGATTTCATATAGTTGACATTCATAGGACCTTCTAGATTTATCTAGCTAAAACTTAGGGGCATATTACCAACAAGTAGCGATATTTATCTCTAAATAGGCTTAGCGATAATTTTTTTATTGCTGAGCATCGCCGGAATTTATTGCTGAGATAACGTGCTATTAGCAACGTTTATCTCCAAAGCGATACATTTTCCGGCGAAATGCGTAAATATCACTGAGAATACAGGGATATTCATGCATTAGTGACGAAATGCTCTTAGCCATGTTATCCACCTCCCATTGGATAACATGGCTAAGAACTGGTCTGGGCAGGTGTTAGTATTTGGAGATATTCGCGCTTAGCACAAATATTTCCATTGAAGGACTGGGTTATTTAAGACCCAGCGGTGCCAGGGGACAACACTTGAAACCTTCGTGGGTAACCTGTTCCAGCGTACAAATGACAGAGACACGGGACACTTCCTTCGGCGTCAAAGATTCGAGGTTTATTTACTGCAGGGAACACAGAAATCACGTGAAGTACACAGCGGGTATGTTCGCGGGATCTGCTTCAATTTGCTACTGTGGATCGCTCCTTTTTATACACATTTCTCTCATAGGTTAACATGGTACACAAAGGTTTACAACTTGGTTCCCATACTTATCCCCGAGAGGGGTCGCTTTGATGCATTCAAGGTCCGGAACATAAGTACAGAAACATTTGGCGGTTCCCAACTGTAAAAACCCATCTTCCCACCATTAGTACATTCCAATCGGCAGTAAACAGATCGAAGAAGGAACAAGGACAGGTGCAGAGGAAGGCAGAAACAGTGGGGAGATCGGAAAGGGTGTAGAAGGGGTGGTATCGGAAAACACGAGCTACAGGCATCAAAGGGACGTGCCTAATGAGATGCACGGCTGAGACAATAGACCGGCATGGCAAGATGAGCCTCGAGCGGGGCCATCTGCCTTACAGTATCATCCCCCTCATCATAAAGACACTTTCAAAGGAAAGGTGTTTCCGCAAGAGTCTTGGGAATCCCAGGGTCGCGAAGCGGACAGCGTCCGTTCGCTGGCTACTTGAGGGCAAGAGACAAAATGGATGCCATATCTAAGATGGAACCCGTGGGTAAAGATAGAAACCCACGAAACAAACGAACGGTTCAGGTTAGCACAGCGAAACTACGCACACCCACTAAACTCATCATTTGCGGTTCATAGATACCAGACTCGACCATATTCGTGCGAGTCGAAAACACCACTTACGATCGTCACGGAACCTCAGACGCTCCTTTTGCCCTCATGTAGGCAAGCACTAGTCGGAGTCATACTCGATATTCATCAGACCGTCTAGATGTTGCTGCAACATAACTCTGTCCAACCGAGCTCCTTTGGTAACAGGCGGCTGTCTTATACACGTCGTAGCACAGAGGCCACATAAGGCAGGACCACACTGCACACAAAGGCAACACGTGAACAGGAACGCTACAACAACTCCGAGGATCATCAGAATCTTCCAACCCCAAGTCGACATCAAACCCCAAAACCACCCAAGCAGAGTCCAATCCCCTACGTCCACGTGTATGGACTCAGAGATCTTATGCAACTTTGAGATGGCTTGATAGACAGTCGGAGCGTTATCTGGAATGAAAATGCAGCAGCTCGAATGGATCACCTTACATACTCCACCTCGATCTGCTAAGACCACGTCTAAAACCATACGGTTTTGCAACGTCATAAGCCTGTCCGCCTGAAGTTCTGTGGTGATATTACCAAGGGCACTGGCAGTGATATTAGCTGTCGATTCCACCACACGAGTCAACTGTCTCAGGTTCCTACTATTGACCATAGGTCCCCAAAACGGGAGGAAACCCTTGAAAAAGTCTCCTGCCTCTTGACCGGCAGTGTCTTCTTCGCTAATCACGCCTCTCACAACTCTAGTCTTGTGATAGTCTGCATCTACAGTGAACGTCGGAGGCAACAGATTTGCGATAAAACATGAGCCCACAAAGTCGGAGGGCAACCATGTATACGCACGATCGTAGCAGACAAAGTATGTACCCTTGGCAGCCAGAAACACAGGGGACGAGACCATCGGCAGGATATAAGTCTCGGAGCAAGCACTCTCTCCAAGACGAGCTTTCGATCTTCGGCCACGACCCATTAGACAGAAATTACCAAGGTGGGGTACGACCCATATCGGAGGCGAGCTTCTAAGCTGTTTTTCACTCGCGAGCGCACTATACTCGACCTTACTCAGGACCCTATAGGCTTGCACCTCTTCCTCTGGGATGAGCGACGGCTCATAGATATCTCTATCTAAATCCTCTATCGCTATAGACAAAGGCTTCTGATACGAGCCAGGACCAAAGTAGGGAGAACGTGGCTCTCGACTGGGGTAAGAATCTAGTGCACTTCGAAACATTGTTTGGAATGCTCGAGCTGAACCCTGGGAACTATAAGGAAAGACCAAATATGGAATTCCCTTATCCGTGGTATGTGGCATTAACCCACACACCCAACAATTAGTAGTGTTAACCACTAACTGATGCTGATGAAGGAGCTGAATAAAGGAATTATTTCTGAATTCCGCACGTCTAGCCTGTTCGTGTTCGGGTAAAATATGGAAAGAATGAGGGGATGCAGTGGAGGTAGATTTAGGTTCAGGAGTAGGATTAGGTAAGGCAGAGGGTAAGAAGTACGGTATCATATAATACACCCCACCCGCCAATAACGAAGACAGAACCATAAACAGAAGGAAACATTGAAACACAAAACATTTGGTACGAGTTATCTGCTGTAGTTTGAATCTTTGCGCCTGAGCTTCTTCCAAGTCCATCAGCTTTGAAAACGCCATCCCCTACAACCGTCCGCAACGTTCTTGACGCACTTCGTTCTGTGTAGCAGTAGTCAATCCCTAGGAGTTCCCAGGAACCGACGGTCTTTGACCTAGTGTCAAGACCTACTAACCAGAAGGAAGTACACGCACAGCCCTACGGTACACCTGGATGCAAGGTATCTTTATTCACAAATATTTATAAAGTCTCTTAGCTGTGGAAGTAAAAACACATATATAGATGGAACGAAACTCAATATTTACAAAAATAATCACAGTTATACGGGTGTTTAGACTGATCGTGGCAAATGGGATAATGTAGGTGTCGAGGGACAGAACAAGGATTTATTAGTCTTTGGTACTGGATCGCAAAAAGTATCGAGTTTTCCCAGGACGTGTCTGTTCATCAAACAATGGATCCGATGAAGGAACAGAGTTCTGCCGATCAATCGATTGTTCAGACCTTGAGTCTTGTGATGACAAATGTTCAACAATGTCTTTCTGCTGCACTGAGGATTCTCCGACAGGCTGTGCGTCGCTAAAGGGTACAAAAGTCGGTAGTCCTTCGGTTTCAGATGAAGCAATGCCCTTCCTCACCCACGAGTCTGCCGGTAAAGGTATAGGAACCTTTTTGGTATGAGTGGCATGCACCCAATTTTTACGTCCTTCCAAACGGACGGCAGTTCTCGTGGCAAGCAGGACCTGATAGGGTCCAGTAAAGCGGGGTTCCAAATTCTTTTTGCGAGCAAAGTTGCGGGTAACCACCCAGTCTCCGGGTTGGAGCTGGTGGCCTGGACCCTCCGTCTGCGTCGGCAGTGCTTCGTAAACCTGTTGGTGAATTAACCTCAGTTTAGCAGTCAGATCATGAAGATAATCAATCAACATTGGGTACTCAAGATTAGAAAATACACCAGGTCTAGGGACCCCCCAAACATTCGCAGGACCGCCGAACACTATTTCATAGGGACTGAGCCCTACTCGGGAGTGTACTGTCGCCCTGGTTGACAACAAGGCAAGGGGCAAAGCGTCAGGCCACGAAAGACCAGTCGTAGCCTGAATCTTAGCCAGTTTGAGTTTAAGGGTGCCATTATACCCCTCAACCAAACCTGCTGACTGGGGATGACTGGCGCTATGGAATTTTTGATTAATTCCAAGGCCCTTACACACACTCTTCATCACACTCCCTACAAACTCACTTCCGTTATCCGACCATACAATTCGGGGCATTCCATACCGAGGAAAGTATTCCTTCAGCAGGATTTTCGCAGTAGACAAGGCTGTATTATCTTTCAGAGGATAGGCTTCAATCCATCGGGAGAATGCACAAACCACAACTAAAACGTATTTCAGGTTATTGCATCGCTCCATATGGATGAAGTCTAGCTGGATTACTTCAAAGGGATATGAAGGGGGAGCAAAATGGCCAGGAGGTGTGGGGGTCCCCTTACCAGGATTGTATAACATACATATCATGCAATTCTTCACCAATCTCTCAGCACACTTCGTAATACCATCATTCTTCCACACAGGAGACAACAACTTACAAATACCTTTCGCACTAATATGTGCTAACCCGTGTGCCATTGTCACAACAGCCAGCACATACGCATCTGGCAACATCCACCTCTTGTGCTCCGACAAATCGACCCAGCAACCATTCGCATCCAACTTTCCCGTACTCTCTTTCCACTTCGTCTTTTCAGTCTCGGTGGCCTCATTCTGAATTGCTTTCACGCTCTCGATAGTGTCCTCACACATACTAGTCTCTGTAGGCCACCTAACCGAACTCGTCACATACATTCTGGTGCTAAGGTTCCAGGCAGTCTCCTTAGCAGTCTCATCCGCAAACGCATTGCCACGACCAACATCATCCGTCACCTTACGATGCGCACTACATTTAACGATCGCTACCTGCTTAGGCAACGTGAGTGCATCCAAAAGATCATTCACAAGCTGTCCATGCTGAATCTTCGTACCATGCGACATCATAAAACCTCTCTCTCTCCACAATCGTCCAAAGCTATGAGCGACGCCAAAAGCATATTGGCTGTCGGTAAACACATTCACTCGTTTCCCTTTCGCCAACACACACGCTCGAGTTAGAGCGATCAGCTCTGCAGCCTGGGCAGAGTTCTGATTCAATCTTGCAGCTTCCACAACAGTATTCAACGTTACCACAGCATAAGCAGTCGTCACATCACCATTCGGCAATTTAAAACATGATCCATCCACATACAAAGTCCCATCTGGATCTTCCAAAGGGGTGTTTTTAAGGTCCACTCGACCTTTTGTTTCCTCCTCAGTCCTTAAGTAACAGTCATGCGCTGCCACTTCATCTGACTCTGCACTAATTGGCAACAAAGTCGCCGGGTTCAGGACATTGCAACGTTTTATCTGGATATGACTCGCCAACAACGTCAACTCATACCCTGACAACCTCGCACTCGTCAAGTGCTGAGTTTTCGTACGATTCAAAAGAGTGTCAACTGCATGTGGAACCATCACCGTAAGCATATTATCCATGACCAATCCTGCTGATTGACGGATGGAGACCGCGGCTGCCGCTGTTGCTCTCAAACAACTCGGCAATGCTCTAGCTACCGGGTCCAAGGTCGAGGAAAAATATGCACATGGACGTTGCTTATCACCGAAAGGTTGCGTTAAAACACTCAACGCACAACCTTCCCTCTCGTGAACGTATAGTGTAAACGGCTTGCTATAGTCAGGAGTACCTAACACGGGAGTCGAACACAACGCATCACGTAGTTCAGAAAAACTTTTCTGACATTCTTCCGTCCATGGTAAAGGAGTTGAAACATCTTTGCACGTAAGAGCCACCAATGGTTTCGCTAACAATGAAAAATTCGGAATCCACTGTCTGCAGTATGAGGTGATACCTAAAAAGGCACGCACATCTCTTTGGGTTTTTGGCACAGATATTCGCGCAATGGCTGCAATTCTCTCTGGGGTCAACCTTCTTCCCTCCTTTGACAATAAGTGACCTAGGTAGGTTACATCTTGACAACAATATTGAAGTTTAGAAGGAGACACCTTGTGATGTAAATCACAGAGATGCTGCAACAACGATACAGTGGCAATTTTGCAAATGTCCTGAGTATCTGCGGTCACCAATAAGTCGTCAACGTATTGGATCAAAGCCGCACCAGCCGGCAACACAAACGCATCTAGTTGACCCTTCAAGGCTTGACTGTAAATCGATGGACTCTCACAGTAGCCCTGAGGAGCACGTTTAAACCGGAAGCTACGGCCACCAAGAGAGAAACCGAAAAGGTCTCTGCTTTCTTCGGCAATCGGAATACTGAAGAACGCATTCTTCAGATCGATTACTGAAAACCAAGATGCAGAAGCTGGAATCAGAGTCAGTAGCGCCGTGATGTCAGGCACAACAGGGAACTAAGGAATCACAATTTTATTTACCTCCCGTAAATCGATAACAAAATGATAAACAGGTGGTTTAGAAGGATCAGTACGTTTCAGAATAGGCAGTACAGGGCTGTTGCACACGTTTCCCCGAGTCTCCTCAATAACATCTTTCTCAATCAAATCATAGATGATCGCCAACAATGCTCGTTCACCATCAAGGGAGATACGATACTGGGGAATACGTGGAAATCACACATTAGATTTCAAGTGAACAACATAAGGGGAGATGTCAAGCAGGCCCACTTCATTGGGGCCTGTTGCCCACAAAGATGCAGGAAGAGAACTCAATTCCGGTGGAAGCTTATCGAGAGACAAGTACATTGGAGAGACGACTCTCTCACCCAAAGTAAGCTTTACTCCCGCAGGAGAACAATACAAAGTCGCATACAGACATTTTAGCAAATCCAGGCCCAAGAGATTTTCACCACAACCAGTGGTCAAAATCAGCGGAGCTTTCAGCTCACGAGGCCCAATTGTAAGAGGCAAAGGACACGAAACCGGATTGCTAACAGGGGCGCCAGAGAATCCAACGGAAACATTTGTTAAGCCAGACAAAGGTGCGCCAGGGAATTTCGAATGCATTATGGAACTTTTCGCTGCACCAGTGTCGAACAGAAAAGGCTCAACGACGCCCGAGGTGGCAACTGCGACGTAAGGCCCTCTCTGATCAACCGGAACTGATACTACTCCCTCTCCTTGTCTATGGCTGTCCTAGTAATTACCGTCGTCAGTTCCCTGATCGACGTAATAATCATCCACGTTGTACTGCGCAGATCGTCCTTGCGATGATCCACGCTGATCAAAACAATTGTTGGAATTTGACGAATTATCTGAACGATCATTTTGAGCACCGCGGCCCCTACCGCGTGATGTCAGTTGAGAACCACCACGACCTCCTCTAGACGAATTACCACTGTTACGCTCATTCAAAACAGGACAGTTGAATTTTAAATGACCCTCCTGTCTACAATAGGCATACTGATTGTACCCTAACGAGGATCTCTGCGAAGAGGAGTCATTTCGTGATTGTGACCTATTAGATTGCAACTGCGATCGATTCCGTTGCTGCGAATCATTCTGATTCGAATGCGGAGGATACGCTTGTTGCAATAACACTTTAGTTTTAAGTTCTTTCGTCTTTTTATCGGCACGATCATTCTCTTCTTTCTCCCTATTCTAATAATATTGAGCCGTAGCCAATATTTGAGCAGATGTAGAGACAGCCCATGCACTCTCAGAATTTTTTAATTTATTGCTCAAGTCGGGCAATAAGTTAGAAACAAATTTATCCACAAACAACCGCTGACCACCCTCAGTACTCATATCCTGACCACTGTGGTCGATAAATGCCTCCTCAAATCTCGTAAAGAAATCAGAGACACTCTCGTCCTTCTTCTGTCGACAAGCTGACAACTTGTCCCAGTTCACCCTCATAGCTGGCATAAGCGTTTTCATCAGGGTAATGATTCTCTGAGGGAGAGCAGTAATGAGCTGTTCAGGCTTAGCCCCACCAGTTTGTCGTGTATCTGCCGCAGTGAGAGCAGCCCAATCGCCACCTAATTCGTTTGCATGATCTTCCTGACGAATCTTGGCCCACACCGGTTGCGGTACGACATTGCCAAACAACATATCGATATCAGCAAGATTCATTATCGTAGCATCTACAAGCTGTGACAATTCCTTATAGTACCCTGCAGGATTTTTGCGAGGGTCAGGCAAAGATTGCTTCACCTGTAACACTTCTGATCGTTTCCATGGGAGATGTATCCACACTCTCTGGAAATGTGCCAATACCGGAGGTTGAGCCTGAGGATTAGCTGGCATCCACACTGGAGGAACCTCGCGCATGGGATACTGACCATACGCATCTAACTGTCTCTCAACATCCTCAACGAACAATGCTTGAGGTATCGGAGAGGGACGGAGGGACAATAATTGCTCGATGGCACGTCGAACATTGGTACCCACCACCATTTCACTCGAAAACTGAAGCTGTAAGTTAGTCAAAGCAGTTAATACATCTTCCGATGCATCTGCCGATATTTGATCGCGCAAAACCTTGCACATTTCTTCAAAAACATACCTCTGTGTCGGTATATTGAATTGACTAAACGTATCCAATACCGAACGCGGAGGATTTCTATAGGGATGCAGCATCCATGACATCGCCATATTGTACAACGCAGCACGTTCCCTATTACCAGGAAGCTGGCTACGTCTTTGTGGACCGTCCGAATCAGCGGACTCAAGAATAGGTCCAAGAGAATTAGCAAAATTTGCAGCCATTGAAGGGGTACGACGTCGAGTAGTTGGAGAAGTGTACGATAGAGTAGAAACGAGGGAAGGAGTAGGAACAGAAGAAGCAGCAGGAGTAAGTAGAACCGGAGCAGTAGCGGGAGCAGGAGTATGTGGAAGTACAAGCGGAGGAGCAGTAGGGTCAGCAATAGGCAAGGGAGCAGGAACAGTCGGAGGAACAGGTTGAGGAGCGGGTACAGGAGCAGGCACAGGAGCAGGTACAGGAGGAACCACGGGAACTGTGGTACCCTGTGCGTACGGAGGTGGTGACTTCATAAGATAGGACATTAAAGGATCCTCAACTAATTCCTCCTTCTAATCCGACTCCGTTGGCAAAGCGGGATAACATTTATCTATAGTCATACGCTGAAGCCTATCAAAAACTTCCTTTTCCTTTTCCTCCTTATCACGCTGAAACTGCTCTGCTTTCTTTACAATGGTAGCAACACCATCTCTCTGATTACGTTTAGTCTGTCTGATCTCTTTCTGTCGGGCTTCTTTACGCCACAACCGAAAGGCATCAAACATGGCCGGCCTTGATTTTTTCTTAAACAATTTTGCCTCAAGGTTATCTAAAATCGGGGTCTCGAAACTACCATGAGGTGGCCAACTAAGGACACCATCTTTTTTGGTGTAACGATTCCAATATTCATTAAAGGTGATTGGACCTAACCCATGCTTACTGTAAAGCTCATAAGTTGGAGTTCCAACCGGAGGTATCGGACACGAGTCCTCCAGTCGGGAATCCGTACCACAACGTCTGAAACAACTGAACAAAGTACTACGACCAGGCATCTTGCACACTAGCCGAGTTTCACAAACTTCAAGGGTTACGGGATTTACCAAGTCCCAGTAAAGAGCAAAAACCCTCGGTTTTTGGCGGCTGCAGCCGTCAAATATAACAACAAAGAACCAAGTACTGAGAACCACAAATGCAATGGAACCATGCAACAACTAAGCAACCACAACCAAGGACTCTGGGAGCGACCCACAAATACTTAACTCAAAGATCGATGGCGTCACCAGGAAGGCCCGTCAATCGTCTCGCTGTACCAAGGTCTACGCCAGGCGCCAAAACAGGTCTACAGTCAGGGCAGCAGTCCGTCGCAGCCGTCAGGAGCGGGAATCTTCGCGGGAAAAGTCGTCGGCCCACTTGTTTCGACAACAGGATCGATGAAGCGGGGTGCACCTTCCCTCAGAGATTTCACACGAAGTTCCTCACGATCGTCGGGCTTGGACCGGTACCACTGATGCAGCCCGACGTTGGGCGCCAACTGAAGGACTGGGTTATTTAAGACCCAGCGGTGCCAGGGGACAACACCTGAAACCTTCGTGGGTAACCTGTTCCGGCGTACAAATGACAGAGACACAGGACACTTCCTTCGGCGTCAAAGATTCGAGGTTTATTTACTGCAGGGAACACAGAAATCACGTGAAGTACACAGTGGGTATGTTCGCGGGATCTGCTTCAATTTGCTACTGTGGATCGCTCCTTTTTATACACATTTCTCTCATAGGTTAACATGGTACACAAAGGTTTACAACTTGGTTCCCATACTTATCCCCGAGAGGGGTCGCTTTGATGCATTCAAGGTCCGGAACATAAGTACAGAAACATTTGGCGGTTCCCAACTGTAAAAACCCATCTTCCCACCATTAGTACATTCCAATCGGCAGTAAACAGATCGAAGAAGGAACAAGGACAGGTGCAGAGGAAGGCAGAAACAGTGGGGAGATCGGAAAGGGTGTAGAAGGGGTGGTATCGGAAAACACGAGCTACAGGCATCAAAGGGACGTGCCTAATGAGATGCACGGCTGAGACAATAGACCGGCACGGCAAGATGAGCCTTGAGCGGGGCCATCTGCCTTACAGTATCATCCCCCTCATCATAAAGACACTTTCAAAGGAAAGGTGTCTTCCGCAAGAGTCTTGGGAATCCCAGGGTCGCGAAGCGGACAGCGTCCGTTCGCTGGCTACTTGAGGGCAAGAGACAAAATGGATGCCATATCTAAGATGGAACCCGTGGGTAAAGATAGAAACCCACGAAACAAACGAACGGTTCAGGTTAGCACAGCGAAACTACGCACACCCACTAAACTCGTCATTTGCGGTTCCTAGATACCAGACTCGACCATATTCGTGCGAGTCGAAAACACCACTTACGATCGTCACGGAACCTCACCATCGCTACGCCTGCCTTGCTAATAGGCGATAGCGATGTTAGCGACTGTTTATTAGTCGCTAACAGTTTGGGTACGCCCACTATGCATGTCATTAGCGATAAATATCGCTAACATGCAAAGCGGGTCCCAAACCACTCGCTATCACCTAAAAGCTGTTGCTAACTGCTGTTAGCGACAGCTTGCTAATAGAGCGATAGAATTATCGCCGCTTAGCGGCCTAAAACGGCCGCTGAAGCGGCGAAAATTCCATATCACCACCCTTGATAATATGCCCCTTAATCATTTCACAAAACTCACTCCCTGTTCTTAACTCTTCAAGTGTGGCAAAGAGGCCTTTTACCATCTTTTTCTACCCTCTTGTGGTCGAGCAAACTAGCAATATCAAAATCCTACGAGATATCACAGACATAAGACTTTCATAGATAGATGCAAGGGAGATCGACTAGTGGGATGGCTACGTCTTGGGCAGCTTTGAAAGGTGCATTCCTTAAAGACAGATGCACCCTTGCGTGGTCATCTGCTTACACGTTCAGGATACATTACCATCTGCAGGTGGGAGGAGCACTTTCTGCAGACTTTAGTTCAAACGTATTAGCTTCAGTACATGGCACTTAAATAACTTTTAATAAAGTCACAAATGTCACATTGACTTTCTTTGTGGCGTTTTTATTATTTCAACCAAAATCAAATCTATCATATGTACAGACATTGGATGAGGAAGACAGCCGACGAGGTAATAACCCAGTTACTTACCGGTAACCTTTATTACTCAAAGTCCAGGTTTTCCTCGTAAGAGACCTGACACTTTCTCTCCCTAATTTCCCAACTCTGATTGATTATATCTATATTTGTTTTTTATATTTTGGCATGATTATTAGAGGAAGTGCTACCCAGGAAGTTCCTTCTTGCATAAACATCTGGGTAATAAGGCCATATTGAGGGAAGTTTTTTTAATTGGGCTTGGTAAGCGATGTCTGTGGACTAGTAGAATTACTTAAGTATTGGGACTGGGTGTATGAAGATTAGCTGTAAGCCGCCCAGTCACTCTGTGAGGCACTGGCATTGTGTGAAGTGGCTTTTTCTGGCGGTGTGCAACTTGAACACATATAGAACAGATACCTTTTAAACCAATGTCTAGGCATATATATGCTACCTAGGATAATGCATGAATCGATCTTAACCAGAATTAATTTCTCTGGGAAGCCTTCAATACCATTGTTTTCAGCATATCTATCCCATAGCACACAGGGTGCAACAATAACCAAACCAATCATACCACTGCAAAAAACCTGCTAGCCAATGACTCCTTGAAGCATAGTACAAACGTTTGTGAGCTGTGCTTGCAGTACCGGCAGGCAGCAAACGAGAGCAGAGGGTTGGGGGATGGGGTCGCGGGGTGGGTAAAAATTAAAAAAACTCTTTCCTCCTTGCCGCGTATCGAGTCCTCAGCCGTCTCTCCTCTGTCATCCTTCGTCATCTCTCTGCCGGAACCAGAAATCACAGAGGCTCCCTCCCCTAAGCCAATCACAATACTGCAATGCAGCGTTGTGATTGGCCTCAGACGGAGAATGGGAGGATGGCCATGTTCCCCACCAGGCTGTGTAATGCAGTCTGGTGGGGAACATGCAAAGTGCAAATGCCTGTTTGGCCGGTCAGAGAGGGCCAAGCAGTCATGCACACTTAGATGTGCAGCAACCACTCCTACTCCAGGACGTCAAGGGAGTAGTCAGCCCAGCCCCACCCAATCTAGTCGATACAAAAAAATAACATAACAGAAATAACTTCTGTTATTATAATCTTTTTTTTACACTGCTCCGAGAGCAGTGGGGCGATGCTCCCCGCCACCAGTGTTGCTTGTAAGTCTTGTGGCTCGTGATTGGATATACACATGCCTCTTAGTGTGACTCACAAAGTAGAAACGTGTTGCAAGTTAATTAAAATGTACAATTTTCCAGGCCACCAATACTGTGTGTTTTGTAAGTCTTGTGGCCAATGAGTGGATTTACATATGCCTCTTAGTGTGACTCACAAAATAGAAACCTGTTGCAAGTTAATTAAACTGTGCAATTTTCCAGTCCACCCTAATGGCAAATGTGCCAATTTCCAGCCTTCTACAACGGTTTAAATAACTGGGTAACTCCTACACAACAGTCATCCGGCTGAATTTGTAGTAGAAACTTGCCTTTAATAGTGAATAGAAATGTGTACTGTAATGCTACTTGCTGCTCATAGTTAAATCACTTCTAATAGTTTAGTGGACTTTGGATACACATTTGGTGTTTGTGAAAGATCCTGTACTGAATCAGGTAAGCATAATATTATTGCTTGACTCACGACTACTCGGATTTGTAGCTGAGGTTCCTCTCACTCACGGTTTGGCAACTTTGAAGATACAATGGCTTTAAAAGTACTAGTTTTTCTTGAGTAACTGTGGAGGTGTGTGTCAAAATAGCCAAGACGTGGACCTCTGTAATGACAGAAAAATACTGTGCTACCTTATATCATGCAACAGATAGTTAGTGATTGGATCCTGTTTGATAAAAGGAGGAAAGGCTGCATCTTTCGGATACCTTCTGGTGTCCACTCCAATTCATTAAAAAGGGACGACTAGGCAAATTCTGAGCAGGTATGAGAAATGGCGGGATGATGTAACTATACGGGAGAACAGGGTGGGCACATAGGACTGTACGTTTACAGGTCAAACAGGCACGCAGGAGCATAGTACTCTTTTGTAACTTTCTCCTGGTGTGACTTTTCAGGCATACTATTTCACTTGGTTTGCCTGCCTGAACCAGACCCTAGGTTTTTGAGTGTGAGCACTGTACCACTGTGTCCAGCGTGTATTGTCTCTACCTTGGTGTTGCCACAATAAAACACCCTCCCATCCCATTGAAATGGTCATAGACTTGCAGGGTGATTGTAAGGAGTAAGGTATGGTGCAGCGGCCAGGGCGACTGACTCCGGAGCACAGGGCTCACATTTCGATCCGGGGCTAGCTCGAGCCCAGCACCATGTGACTCTGGGCAATAGCTCACTTAATCTCCCCAACTGCCCTCAGCGCCTTGAATGACTATGCACTTATATAGCGCATGGCTACCCGGAGGCATCCCAGCGCATTAGGTAACCGAGTCATTTGCCAAAGGCTCAGGAGAACAAAAAGGTCTTTAACATTTTCCTGAACCTGAGATGGTTAACTTCCAGTCGTATGGAATCAGGGAGCTGGTTCCAGAGCTTTGCTGCCTGAAGAGAGAAGCGTCTGCCACCCATGCGGGTTCTCTTGATCCTAGGGATCGTTAATAGATTCTTATTGCTTGACCTTAAGGTTCGAGAGGTCTGATGAGGACAGAACATGGGTTGGATTAAGGCGGGTCCAGCATCAGACATCGCTTTGTGCACAATAGTCATAGCCTTAAACCGAATCCTCTGTTGCACTGGAAACCAGTGTAGTTGGCATAATGCTGGTTTAGCTGAGCTCCGCCGAGGGATGTCCAATAGCAGGAGGGCCGCACAATTTTGTACTGTCTGCAAGATCTTGATCGTTCCCTGAGGGGCCCCAAGATAGACAGCATTCGCGTAGTCCAATCGCGATAGAATTAGGGCCTGTACCAAAATCCGCCTGGCTTCAAACGGGAGGAGCTTGAGAATTTTTCTTAATAATCTTATTAGGGCATAGCAGGTGGCTGCCACCTTCCGGGCTTGCACCATGAAGTTAAGGGTTGGGTCAAGCCAGACACCTAGGCTCTTAATTTGCTTTTTTTGGCGGAGGGGGCTGGCCAAGACTAATAGGCCACCATGCATCCACTGAAGAAGGTGCATTGTGCCCAAGCATCATGACCTCAGTTTTAGTGCCAGTGAGCTTCAGGAAAGACTCATCCATCCACTCAAGGACATAACTGAGACATGAGGAAAGATTATTACAGGCTGAGCCCTGCCCAGAGAGAGAGATTACCAACTGTGTGTCGTCGGCATAGGTGACCAGTTGCTCCCCCAGGGTAACACCACCTCAGCCAATGGCCTCATGTAGATGTTAAACATGGTGGGACTGAGGGACGATCCCTGGGGGACACCACACTGAAGGGACATCTGGGTGGAGACTACCTCATCCTCGTAAACAGAAAAAGTCCTGTCAGTGAGGAAGGAATGAAACCATTTCAATGCAGTACCCGAAACTCCTACATCACTAAGCCTTTGAATCATGATGGAATGATTAACAGTGTTGAAGGCCGCACTGAGGTCTAATAGTATAATAGCTGCGCAGCTTCCAGAATCAACAATCTTTCTAGCTGCTTCAACCACTGCAATAAGGGCGGTCCCTGTGCCCTGTTTACACCTAAAGCCCGTCTTTGTATGATGTAAGGAGTTATTATTTTCCAGGAAAGCAGAAAGCAAGGCGTTCACGTGCTTTTCAGCCAGCTTGCTGATGGTTGGGAGGAAGGAAATGGGGCGATAATTTGCCCAGTCCTCCGGATTTAAATTAGGTTTTTTTAGGAGAGCCTTTACCCTCGCCTGCTTCCAAGAAGGTGGCACTAGCCCAGCAGCCAGAGAAGAGTTGATCACCTCCTGGATGATTGGGGCAACCGTCTCTGATACCTTTTTTAGAATGGTAGGAGGAGCAGCATCGACCGGGGACCCCGATTTGAGGTTTCCCAGGAGGAGCTGCACCGTTGAGCAGTCGAGCGGGATAAACTCCTGGAACCTAGTCGTACCCATAGGGGAGGGCGAAATTAATCTGTGACCGTCTGGTGAAACAGGGAGTAGATAGTAGCCACTTTGGAGGCAAAGAAGTTTGCTAGTAGGCTTAATTTTTGAGACGCTTAGGGGTGAGTAGTTCACGCATTACAAATACCAGATTGATTAATTGATTGACGGCAGGGACCCTGAGTTGTAACCAGGGCCGGACTGGGAACCAAAACTGGCCCTGGCAAAATGCTCCGCCGCCCCCTAAATGGGTTAGGAGGCAGAGAGGGTGGCATGGCAGCTTGTTTGTATAGTCAGTTTCAATACATCACGATGCGGCCCGTCAGCTCTTGCTCACATTTGTATCTCTGATGGGCGCTACAAACTTTGCAAAGACTGGTTGTATTTTCAATTCTGCTCCTGCAGTTTTTGCAGGTAAGTATTCTTACAAAGTCGCAAACACTAAGGGCCTCATTTATGAGACATGACGCATCGCTGCGTGAAAGCAGCAATGCGTCACTTCTCAGTGCGCACTCCTTGCGACATACTGGATGCATCATATTTAATGCATGACGCATTATGTCGCAAGGAGTTACAGATACGCCAGTATTTCTGACGTATCTGTAAGCGCCAAAGTGAAGCGTAAGACTGTCGCAGGCCCTTTCACATGGGGCAAGCCCCATGTGAAAGGGCCTGCTTCAGTCTTACGCCTGCTGTGAGGAAGGCGCAAGATTTTGACACAATGGCATCCTAGTTACGCAGTGAAATCTCATAGATTTCACGGAGTCACTTCCACAAGGCTTTTTGCGAGGGAATCCCCCCCTGTATACATTATACCTGACGCAGGTAAAATGTAGCGCAAGGGTTTACAAAGTGACACATGTGCTTAGATGCGTCACTTTGTAAATATTGCGCAACAGGAGGCATGTTTTACGCCACCGATGCTTCACAAAAAGTGCCGCATCGGAAGCGCAAAACTGACGCAAGGGCCTCATAAAAGAGCCCCTAAGACATCTGAAGCAATTGCTTAAAGCCCTCATGTCTGTACTTCATAAAACCTCTAAAATCAATATATATATATATATATATATATATATATATATATATATATATATATATATATACACACACATATACATGTATATATTTATATATATGAAAAAAGGGTTCCTCCTCAGCTCGCTCTGCGCTCGCAGACACCGCCTCCACGCCAGCAAAAATGAGGACCGGACCAACAAAGTCAGCAAAAATGATGTTTTTACTCAACAGAACCAGCGACGCGTTTCGAGCGAAAAGCCCTTGTTCACGCTACAACATGTTTGGAATAATTATGCTTTTTTATATACTTGCAGTGATATTGACACCGCCCCCTGGTGGTGTCCACCATAATCACGTGATTTACAATAAACAGTGAAGAAACACTATCGCTGGTGTCCTATTGCGTTTGCTGACAAAATGTGGCCTATGATTACTGGTTAAATCCAGAAATTAATTAAATCAAATTTGATAACATTCCGATCTAATATCGTTAAACACATTTCTATATTGTCAAATTAAGTTTCAACTGACATGTATAGTCTTAATCTGTGCAAACATGCAAATATTTTGTATAGCAGCGAAAGTTAAAGTGCATTGATAGTATAAAAAAGTGCATGAGTGAAAGTAAAGTGCACAAATCGCAGGAACATATTTATATATATATATACAACAGCCGGGAACTTAGTTTCTTTGTCATCGACTCAGTACCGGCTAGCAGAAGGGGTGGGAACCGCGAGGAAAAATGGCGTCAGCTGGAAACGAGATACATCCTCGAGCTGAATACCAAATAGCCCACGGGTCTTAATAAGACTGAGGATTTGTCAACTTGCCTGTAAACATACTTCAACCGCATATATCTTAGCAGTATACCCAAATGGATGATTTTAATTGATTCAATGTATTGACAAACCCGCCAATCCTAGCATAGTGCTTCACAGTTTTTTCCAAATCATATATCCATGTAAGTTCAACACCCCTGTTATAGCTTGCTCACATATAATGTATGCTATTTTATCCTATTTATTACTCATATTTTATCAATATTTAATTTGATATGATATTTGGGATGTAATTTTGATACCTGCATTTTAAGCTATTTATTTAAATAGACAGCATACAGTACAATATATATAAAAAAATGTGTATGACGATGTATACAACATATGTCTGTGAGCAGCTGCTCGATGAAATAATGAGCACAACTAATAACATGAGGTTAATTACTAGGATATTACTGATACAATATATGTATATATACTATGATCCTAGGTTGGCAGGTTCTTTCACATTCAACCAATCATTTGGATATAACAACAGATCTAGCCATGTAACTAAAACTCTTAGTCATTTCTCTTCTGACTTGTTTTATTGGGGCTCCAAATGTCTATAATTAGACACATTTTTCTCCTGTGCAATCTCACTGCAATCAAGTCTTGTAACATATGTGTATTCTCTATTACAATCAGGTATTTATACCGTTAGTCTGAAACCTGTTATACATGTTATATATGTGCTTTGCACATTAAAAATTATCACAACTTGGTATTTATACCGTAACACATGAGACCAACAATGCACGTTACATGCAACCAATTTTGGGCTCAAAATTGTGAAGACTCCTGTTTAACATCGCAGCGCACTTTCTACATTTTAATCCTGTCTATTTGCACTTGCACAGGCACTTTTCTGACAAGGCAATTTAAAGTCTTTTACCTTGTTTATATTACTATTGCACTTTTATCACGTCTTTTTTAACTTGGGTTTTTTTATGTACCTTTGATACTGACATAATGTACTATGACTGCAAAATATTTGAGGTCGTTGTTTCATTGAAAACTTTTCTATGTCTATGGTACTATGCTGATGTCATCAAACTCAACTAGCATTTAAACCCATGTAATTGATTACACTGTGTCATGTGATCAAGGTCCAAGGTGGGACCGAAACGCGTCGTGACGCTTGAGCACCGAAAATAAAACTCTAGCACAAATCTGAGGACCGTGTCTATATCTTCATTTCCACGAGGACTGTGGTTTAGCATGCTTGGATATGGAACCTGCAAAAAAAAAAAATATATATATATATATATATATATATATGAATATATATATAAAGCAAAGTTGATATTGAGAAGTGAGAAAAGATGAAAAGATTAAACGCACCAATTAATTTTCATTTGAAGGTTTATGTAGAGAAATAAAGCGAAAAAGTAGACTAACCAAATTCAGACAGAAATAAATGCAGCTTGTCTGAAGTTTTATCAATAAATGTCCAAACCCACTGTTCTCTGCTGAAAATCTTTGTTTGCCACGTTAATTTTTGTACAGGATATCTGTGGGAGTGGGAAGAGGAAATGAAGGAACAAGCAGTCCAAGGTCATGATTTACAAATGTTTTTGTGCACACAAAAAAACATTTGTGAGATTAAATTTCACTTCCTTACCCACAGAAACAGGATTTGTGGAAATGTAGTCTCCTCTTGCAAAGCGCATTTCCGAATGTTAAAATCTTGCAGTATGGTGTCATTGCTGTGTTTATAAGTTTAGTGTTAGGGGCGGGATTGTGGGCTTACTACAGTAAAATGCTATTATGGATTTACAAAACTGCCGTGTCACGCGAATTACTTCTTTGCAACTTTCCCACAAACTTTGCAAGCAATGCAATATCAAAATATCAAATGCTAGTGAGGTTTTTAAAGTATGAGCGTTACCGTATTGGGTCCTTTGCAGCAGGGATTGACTGTTCTGCTGCAGAAAGTGGCAGCAAAGGAAAGCAAGGTAGATGAGCACTGTTTGGGGGACATCCCCCATCAGATAGCCTACACTGGCCATCCTGACCCCTACTCTCTAACAACATACCTCTCTGTGCAGCCTCGCCATACACTGTTCTCAGAGCTACTGTCTCCCTGAATGTGTCTCAGGTCTGCCCCTAGTCCTGGCCCGACCCATGCCATATCTCTCATCAGGTTTTCCATGGGATATCCGTCCTTCACGTTTGGGACATCCTGCAACTGGAATTTGGTCCAGTTGTGAAAGCTGCATGCAGGGAAGCTTTGATTCAGAAATGCATCTGAGTCAGTGTTTGAATGCACCGTATTTCACAAATGTAGGTTTTACCTTTGCCTGCCCCTGGTCCGTATTAATTTTGCAGTGAGCCTCTACAAACACATACATTTTTCTTGGTACTGCGAAAAATTCTGTAGGTGGAGATGGAGATGCAATAAACTTGACTTCAATCAAGCTCTTACAATGCCAATAGCTCAAACTCTTGTAAATGCTAACCCAGTAGGGTGTGAAAGATTGTGAATTAAACAAAATTTGCCTGGCTGTTTCTTTGGAACCAACCCCAGTGGAGAACACACGAAGGATACACATGGTGGAGAACTAAAAAGACCCTCTACTCTCCCCGCATTCACCTCCCTCATTATCTTGAGGACCAACTCATGTTGCTGACGAACTGAAAGTTGATTCTTTGGTGGGACTCATGTAGGGGGTGCGTTGGAAAGGAATATGGAACCCGTCTTTTAAACCATAGGAATGCATGTGTGCATCCTTGCTGTTATTATATCTGCTGGGTAGATGCGTGAGAACGTGCATGCGAATTGGGGAAGGGCATTTCACAGTATTCTTGGGCAATAGACTTTTAAGGGTTGTTTGCTCTCTCTGCTTGCCATGCTTTTTAAAACACTTCAACTCTTGATGTCCTTGTCCCCCGCAGAAAGAGCAAATGTGTTTAAACTTACATGCTGCTCCTTTGCTACATTCCTTCTTGTTGTTCTGCCAGCAGGCCATTTTTTTGTCACCCAAACTTCTGTTGAATAGAAAGGACTGAACCGCCCTCCCCATTGCATGAGACATATTGAACTCCGCATGCCAAATATTAATTTCCCGCTTGTCCCATTCTATTTCCGGCCTAACCGCTTTTTTCTGTCAGAACTTAATATTGTACTGCATTCACGCAGACCCTTGAAACTCTGATGCTGCCCCATGAATAAGGGACATGTTCCAGGTAACTGTGTGACTAACAATGGGTGAGAATCGCTGCGTAAATGAAAACCCCGTCACCCAGTTCCTCAAGGACCACTCAACCCAACTCAACTTGGTCTTCTTTGCTGCTCTGGGTCTACTTGGGACCACCCACACATTGATCAAGTCAAAAAAGTTCACAAATTCCCCTTTGTGAATCTTTTCCTACATCCCTGATGTAAGGTGTCATGTAATTGCCGAAGAAGGAGCCAGCACCAATGACGGAAACCCAAAAATGAATGGGGTCACCACTGCAGGCGCTTGGACTACGCTGGCAGCCACCGTCGCCAGTGTGGTGGAAGGCTGTGCTACTCCCTACCCAACTGACGCCAGCAACCCTCCAGTCTGCACCCACAATTGCGCCATGTCCCCCCCTTGCGCTCCCGACAACGTAAATGGTACGGGTGCATCGAAGACCTAGCGTCCCACCCAACACTACAGGTGCCTGGTGGGCGGTAGCACTTCCTTTCTCTTGCATCCCCACTTGTGATCCTGACGGAACGCCTGGCCCGTGTGGTGTCAGCACCACCGCACCCTATACTCACCGGGGACTGGTGGGCTGCAGCACCACCTGCCGCTTGTGTCACTACTGGCGCTCCCCTACCTGTGGTTTTCCCACAGTTGCAGCTGTCATTGAGATTGCCATAATGCTTGCCCCACCGCACCCAGACTCAGGTTAAGTACTAGCCCCTGCGCCTTCTGGTCTGCGCTGCGAGCGACTATGCCCTGAGCAATTGACTCACCCCTGAAAGTGGCTAATGATTCAGGCTGTGTGCGAGGCTTGTTTTGCTGCCCCTTCCTATATCAAACCAGGACCTTCCTCTGCCGCTTTGGTGCCCCACCGTTTGGTTGTCACTCTGGCTTGCCTGCCAAATTCGGCAGTGCTGCCTCCATGCCATGCCTCTTTGCCGCCTTCCAAAGCTCGGTCAGGATGTGGAAATCCTCCTGGGTCGCGGACTTTCTGAAATTTGGGCGTGTGCCCTTTGACGCCATTCCTCGAACCCACTAGCCAGAAATAAAAGACATCATGTTAAACACCTAGTCTCCCCGTACTTTGCAAACTCTGCTCCCCATACCACCGCCTACAGAATGAGTATCACCCTAGGCGTCCACCCTTTCCCAAATGGAAATGGAACTATGCCCCATTCGCGCCGCACGCATGAGCTGCATGAAACGTTAATTAATACACGTGCACCTTTGGTAGATTAATGCTGAAGTGCGCATCTGCTACCTGTGGTATGGAAAAGTCACAACACCCTACCCATGTGTATTTTGTTATTGTGGCAGGAGTGCGCAACATAGATTAACAAAATAACTGGCTGCGCCAGAAACTAGAGGATTTTGCTTTCTATGACGAACGAAAGACCCCAGAACACATGGTGGGTAGAACATCCCCTTCAGTCTGGCTGATGCATAGAACTATTAACTTGCACGCTGCTAGGCACTACTGGATACGATTAATTATGCATAATACCTGGTTTTTACGAGAGTGTGCCGCTTATATGCAAGAACAACCTGTTTATGCATCATTGCCTTTCTGAAGTTTACAATCACGTTCAGAATGTACTAATGTAAACTGCCCTTAAATTCCATTATGTGAGCTGTGTAGCGTCACGCTCTAGTCATCGCGGGATACACGATGACGTAGAGCGCGGCAGCCATCTTGGGTGCGGCAATCCCGCGCCGAGAGCAGAGCGGTCCAGACGTGTTCCTGGCGCTCTCTTGCGTGTATTAAATAAATAATACTTTTCCCCCTGCACAGTGTCAGCACTTCATTAAGGGGACCTCCCTCAACTTCACAGTGGCGACGAAGGCTGGGACCTGAATGTAGGTGACACCAGAACCATTGTAGAGAAGAAACAGAGGGGGACACGAGGAACAGTGACCCTGAAGGCAGGACAACAGCAAGAGAGCGTGGCAGAGGACAATCACCACTGCAGGCAAGCATCCTGAGCATTAGTAACCAAGGAAAGGGGGCAGAAATACCTCAGTGAACAAGAGGAAGGAGGGCAGCTTCAACGCAGACAGAGCAGACATATATCCCCACGGGGGGTGGATCAAGCCAACAAAAGCACGACCAGGCAATACAGAAGCGCACCAGAGAGGGAGGTGACTCATGTAGCGAGACCAACCACTACAGGGAGAGAAGACGCAAAGAGACATTACGCCCCCCCAGGAGCACAGTCACCCACTAAAGCACCTACAGGGTATCCGGAGCCCTGGCGGAACAAGCACAGCACGGAGAGGAGGGTGCCTAGGAGCCTTAACAGAACCAAACACACCGCAGAAGTACAAGCACGCCAGGTAGTCCCAGGGGAGAAAAGGCAGCGCCAGGAAGACGCGCCAAAATGTGTGCACAGGCGTCTTCACTCACAACTCCTATCCCGTTCCTACCTAAACCGGGGGAGCCCATGATGAAGTAGGAGGACTGGCGAGAATATTTATTGAACTACTTTGAAGCCCTAGCTTTGATTCAGAAATGTAGCATCTTTCCTGAGTTGGTGTTCGAATGCACCGTAATTCACAAATGTAGGTTTTACCTTTGCCTGCCCTTGGTCCTTATTCATATTGCAGTGAGCCTCTACAAACACATACATTTTTCTTGGTACTGAGAAAAATTCTGTAGATGGAGATGCAATAAACTTGACTTCAATCAAGCGCTTACAATGCCAATAGCTCAAAGTCTTGTAAATGCTAACCCAGTAGGGTGTGAAAGATTGTGAATTAAACAAAATTTGCCTAGCTGTTTCTTTGGAACCAACCCCAGTGGAGAACACACGAAGGATGCACATGGTGGAGAACTAAAAAGACCCGCTACACCCCGCATTCACCTCCCTCGTTATCTTGAGGACCAACTCATGTTGATGACGAACTGAAAGTTGATTCTTTGGTGGGACTCATGTAGGGGGTGCGTTGGAAAGGAATATGGAACCCGTCTTTTAAACCATAGGAATGCATGTGTGCATCCTTGCTGTTATTATATCTGCTGGGTAGATGCGTGAGAACGTGCATGCAAATTGGGGAAGGGCATTTCACAGTATTCTTGGGCAATAGACTTTTAAGGGTTGTTTGCTCTCTCTGCTTGCCATGCTTTTTAAAACACTTCAACTCTTGATGTCCTTGTCCTCCGCAGAAAGAGCAAATGTGTTTAAACTTACATGCTGCTCCCTTGCTACATTCCTTCTTGTTGTTCTGCCAGCAGGCCATTTTTTTGTCACCCAAACTTCTGTTGAATAGAAAGGACTGAACCACCCTCCCCATTGCATGAGACATATTGAACTCCGCATGCCAAATATTAATCTCCCGCTTGTCCCATTCTATTTCCGGCCTAACCGCTTTCTTCTGTCTAAATTTAATATTGTACTGCATTCACGCCGACCCTTGAAACTCTGATGCTGCCCCATGAATAAGGGACATGTTCCAGGTAACTGTGTGACTAAGAATGGGTGAGAATTGCGATTCTCCTATTATCATGCCTAGAGAATCTAGATTTCATTAAAGACACTGAGGCTCACATTATGCAATGACTTTTAATTGCACATCCAAGCCAGTCGCATCACAATATAAAGGTTCCAATAAGAACACTGAGATAAAGTAAGACATTACACATAGCAATCATCAGCCTCTTTTAAATTCGGCGAAAGTAGATCCAGTAGATTCCAGAAGATTCGAAGTGAATGGAAGCAAAATTAAAGAAGAAGAAGACAGTCAATCGACCTCCTGATGATGACACGTCAAAAGTAGATTAAGTAGAAGGGTTATCTGAAAGAAAGAGAACAATAAAATTGTATCCTAAAAACAAAGGAATCCGACTCATATCCAGATGAACAATTGAACAATAAATAATAAACATTTTGAAATACATAACATCAAGATGATAAATAACATCATGTTAAGTTATACCCAATACCATGGGAAGGGTTGGGTGGGATAATGTGAGCCTCCGTGTCTTTAATGAAATCTAGATTCTCTAGGCATGATAATAGGAGAATCGCAATTTCATTACAAGAACGGAGGCTACATTATGCATGTTGGTAGCCCTGTAAAACTACATTAGACATGTGTTCAATTGGTTTACAATAATGTCTTGCGAAGGTACTTGCATTAGACCAGTCAGCAGCTTTAAGGATATCATCCAACTTACCTCCGGACCAAAGAGACTTACTTGCCATGGCACCTCTAAGAGAATGAGCTTGAAATTTGGAAATATCAATACCAGCTAAAGATATAGCAGACTTAACCCATCTGGCAATAGAAGTGGAGGAAATAGCCTTATGAGGCTTAACGAAGGAAATGAGAAGTTGATTCTCATTAAGCGGTCGAAGATTAGACATTGTCATATCATACGCTTTCATACATTCGACTACACAAAGTTTCGGAGAAGGATCGAAACGAGGATAGAAGAATGAATCAGACATGGTCTTGGTTCTTCTATAGACCTCAAATTTAACTCCAAATAAATTATATGATCTATTGGAAATCTCCAGAGCTTTAACATCAGAAACTCTACGACAGGAGACAAGGCAAAGAAGAGTTGCGAGTTTAAAAGAAAGAAACTTTCAGCTTAAAAATGAATTATCTGGCCAGGAAGTGTAGAGATCTAGAATCAAATTCACATCCCAGAGAGTATCATATTTCGGCCTTGGGGGTCTCTTTAGACGAATGCTCTTCATTACCCTACAAACAATCACATTTTTAACGATTGACTTGCCGTTAATGAGGACATGACCAGCAGAGATCGCCGATCTATAACAGTTGATTGATCTATAACTCAATCCCTTGTCGAAGAGTTCAGCGAGGAAATTCACTATATCAACGATAGGTGCTTGAGTGGGATCCAAATCCCTCTCCATGCACCAACGAAGCCAGCATTTCCAGACATTGTTGTATCTGTAGTGAGTTCCCGGTGCCCATGACTCTCTGAGGAGAGTAGAAGCTGATGACGAAAGTCCTGAGACTTCGTTAGATCGCCTGACACTTTCCAGGCAAGAAGGTTCCAACTCCCTGATAGGGTCATTAGGTGAGGATCTCCGTTTACATCCGTGAGATCTTTCAGGGAAGGAATGAGAAATGGAATTTCAAAGGTCAGTTCCAGAACAGTGGGGAACCACGCCTGTGATGGCCAGAAGGGAGTTATTAGGACTAGAGAGCATCGGTCCTGCCTCACTTTCTCCAAGACTCTCTGGATCATTGCGAATGGGGGAAAGGCATTAGCATTGATCCCTCACCAGGGTTGGAGAAATGCGTTCACTGCCTGTGCGCCGGGATCCGGCATCCAGCTGAAGTAACGCTCTAGTTGAGAGGTGAGACGGGTCGCAAATAGGTCTATTTCGAATGGACCCCAATAAGAATTTAGTGAGTCGAAGACAGCAACGTTCAGTTTCCAATCTCTGTAGTCCAAAAGGAATCTGGAATTCCAATCCGCAGAAACGTTCGACTTCCCTGGGTAGTATTCCGCTGTGAGGGCAATTTTGTGTTCTAAACAGAACATCCAGAGTTTCCTTGCTAGGTTTGAAAGGTCGGCAGACTTCGTACCTCCTAACCGATTGATGTAGGCCACTGCCAAAACATTGTCCATTTTCAGAACAACCGATCTCCCTTGAATGGAGTGTTTGAAACTCATAAGGGCGTATAGGCCAGCAGTAAGTTCTAGGAAATTGATGTGGTGAGATGACTCCTCCTGAGACCAAACACCACCTGTATTCTGGTCTAGGAAACAAGCACGCCAACCATGAAGGGAAGCGTCTGATTCCAGCACAAAGTCCGGTTCTGACCCGAAAATTGCTTTCCCATTCCAAGCTTCCAGGTTTTCTAACCACCAGTTCAGTTCTGTTTTGGCCTCCAAATCTGCGTAAATGGAAAACCCCGTCACCCAGTTCCTCAAGGACCACTCAACCCAACTCAACTCGGTCTCCTTTGCTGCTCTGGGTCTACTTGGGACCACTGAGGTTCCGTGACAATTGTAAGTGGTGTTTTCGACTCGCACGAATATGGGCGAGTCTAGTATCTATGAACCGCAAATGACGAGTTTAGTAAGTGTGCGCAGTTTCGCTGTGCTAACTTAAACCGTTCGTTTGTTACGTGGGTTTTTCATCTGTACCCACGGGTTCCATCTTAGATACGGCATCCATTTTGTCTCTTGCCCTCAAGTAGCCAGCGAACGGACGCTGTCCGCTTCGCGACCCTGGGACTCCCAAGATATTTGCGGAAGACACATGTTCTTTGAAAGTGTCTTTATGACGAGGGGGTTGCTGCTGTAAGGCAGATGACGCCGCTCGAGGCTCATCTTGCCGCACGGACTCATTGTCTCAGCCGTGCATCTCATTAGGCACGTCCCTTTGATGCCTGTATCTCGTGCTTCTCGATACCTCCCTTTTTACACCCTTTCCGATCTCCCTACTGTCTCCGTCTTCCTCTGCACCTGTCTTCGTTCCTATTTCGATCTACTTTACTGCTGATTGGAATTTGCTAATGGTGGGAAGATGGGTTTTTACAGTTGGGAACCGCCAAATGTTTCCGCACTTATGTTCCGGACCTTGTGTGTTTCAAAGTGACCAAAGCGACCCCTCTGAGAGCGACTTGTGGGAACCAGGTTGTAAACTATTGTGTATCATGTTATCCTATGGGTAAAAACTGTATAAAAGGAGCGATCCACAAATACAATTTGAAGCAGTCTCCCCGAACTACACTCGATGTACTTCCTGTGACTTCTGTGTTCCCTGCAGTAAATAAACTTTGACTCTTTGACGCCGAAGGAAGTGTCCCGTGTCTCTGTGACTTGTACGCCGGAGCAGGTTACCCACGAAGGTTTCAGGTGTTGTGCCCTGGCACCGCTGGGTGCAAAAGAACCCAGTCCTTCAGTTGGCGCCCAACGTGGGGCCGCATCAGTGGTACCGGTCCAAGCCCGACGATCGTGAGGAACTTCGTGTGAAATCTCCGAGGGAAGGTGCACCCCGCTTCATCGATCCTGTTGTCGAAATAAGTGGCCCGAAGACTTTTCCCGCGAAGATTCCCGCCTCCTAACGGCTGCGACGGACTGCTGCCCTGACTGTAGACCTGTTTTGGCGCCTGGCGTAGACCTTGGTATAGCGAGACGATTGACGGGCCTTCCTGAGGACGCCATTGATCTTTGAGTTAAGTATTTGTGGGTCGCTCCCAGAGTTCTTGGTTGTAGACACTTTAGCGGGTGTCTTTGTTGTACACGCTGTGTGAGTGTTTTTGTCGGTGACACTTTGCTAGCGTACTTTGTTGTTGTTGTATTTGTTTGACGACTGCAGCCGCCAAAGACCGAGGGTTTAGTTCTTTGCTGGGACTTGGTAAATCCCGAAATCCCGTAACCCTTGAAGTTTGTGATACTCGGCTAGTGTGCAAGATGCCTGGTCGTAGTACTTTGTTCAGTTGCTTTAGACCTTGTGGTGCGGATTCCCTGCTGGAGGACTCGTGTCCGATACCTCCGGTTGGAACTCCTACTTATGATTTATATAGCAAACATGGGCTAGGCCCGATTGCTTTTAACGATTATTGGATAAAATATACAAAGAAAGACGGCGATCTTCGTTGGCCACCTCACGGTAGCTTCGAAGCGTCGATCTTAGATAATTTGGAAATAAAGTTGTTCGAACGCAAATCTAGGCCGGCCATGTTTGATGCCTTTCGGTTCTGGCGCAAAGAAGCCCGACAGAAAGAGATCAGACAAAATAAACGTAGTCAGCGAGATACTGTTGCTACTATAGTGAAGAAAGCTGAGCAGTTTCAGCGTGATAAGGAGGATAAGGATAAGGAAGTGTTTGAGAGATTACAGCGTATGTCCATAGACAAATGCTATCCTGCTTTGCCTACGGAGTCGGATAAGAAGGAAGAGGCAGTTGAGGATTCTTTAATGTCTTATCTTATGAAGTCGCCACCTCCGTACGTACAGGGTACCGCAGCTCCTGTGGTCCCTGCCGTACCTGTTCTTCCACCTGTTATTCCTCCACCAGTTCCTCAACCTGCACCCGCTCTTCCGCCTGTTCCTGCTCCTTTGCCTATTTCTATTCCTACTGCTCCTCCGCTTCCACATACTCCTGTTCCCGCTACTGCTCCTGTGTTGTTAACCCCTGTTGCTGCTAATGTCTCTACTCCTTCTCTTGTTAGTCCTGTGTCTTATTCTTCTCCCTCTACTCGTAATCGTAATTCTCCCCTTGCGACAAACTTCTTCCAGTCGTTCGGACCTGTTTTTGGGTCTGCTGGTTCTGATGGTCCTCAGAGACGTAGCCAGCTTCCTGGTAATAGAGAACGTGTTGCGCTATACAATATGGCGATGGGTTGGATGATAAACCCTGTTAGAAATCCACCTCGTGCTGTCCTCGAAACGTTTGATCAATTCAACATACCAACTCAGAGATATGTGTTTGATGAAATGTGCAAGTTCTTACATGATCAGATAGTGGTTAATGCGCCTGACGAGGTGCTGACCGCCCTGTCTGAACTTCGGCTCCAGTTCGCAACTGGACTGATAGTCGACACTAATGTTCGACGTGCTGTTGAGCACTTTATCCCCCACATGCATCAATGTAGGATTTTGCATTTCTGAAATAGCGAAAATTAAGGAATCGCTATTTAGGAAATGCAAAATGCTATGCATCATTTTTTTCGGTATTTCTTTGTGATTCGGTAAAAATCGCATTTTTTACCGAATCCCAAAGAAATACCGAATTCTTAAGTTAATTTTCGCAATTTCCATTGATTCCTATGGGCCAAAAGGCCCATAGGAGTCAATGCAAATTGCGAGTGGCACTTAGAAAATTTCATGGGTGCAGGGGGGGGTCCAAAGGACCCCCCCCTGCACCCCTGAAATGTATTTTTCGCATCATGTTGCACACACACATGTCCTAAGGACATGTGTGTCCGTAACATGAATGTTGAAAAAAAAACATTAAAAGCATTTTAAACACTTTTTCCAAATTTACCGAGTGGTTCAACCACTCGGTAAATTTGGAACCCTAAGTGCGAATTTTCACTTGTCAAAAGTGATGATGCATTGCTTTTAAGAAGTCGCACATCTGCGACTTCTTAAAAGCACCCGCAATTTTAGAACTCGCAACAATGTTGCGAATTCTAAAATTGCTTCATGCATCCCAAAAAGCACTTTTGCATTCGCAAACGGCCGATTTTAAGGAATCGCACCGTTTGCGAATGAAAAAGTGCTTGATGCATGTGGGGGACTATCTCTTCGTCCCGCTCCTATTCCTCATGCATTGTTCGTTGAGGACATTGAAAAACAAACCGAGTCTGGCCAATATCCTATGCGTGAAGTTCCGCCAGTTTGGATACCAATTGATAATACTGGTGCCCAGCCAGTTCCGGCACATTTCCAGAGAGTGTGGATACACCTCCCATGGAAACGATCGGAAGTGCTTCAGGTGAAACAAACTTTGCCCGATCCTCGCAAAAATCCTGCTGGGTATTACAAGGAATTATCGCAGCTCGTAGACGCTACGATAATGAATCTTGCCGATATCGACATGTTGTTCGGTAATATCGTACCACAACCGGTATGGGCGAAGATTCGTCACCAAGATCACGCAAATGAATTAGGTGGTGATTGGAATGCCATTACAGCGGCAGACGCTGGACAAGTGGCTGCCACTAAACCCGATCAGTTGATTGCTGAACTTCCTCAGCGAATCATTACATTAATGAAAACGCTTATGCCAGCTATGAAGGTAAATTGGGATAAGTTGTCAGCCTGTAAGCAAAAGAAAGATGAGAGTGTCTCGGACTTCTTTACGAGGTTCGAGGAAGCATTCGTTGATCATAGTGGACAGGATATGGGTACTGAGGGTGGACAGAGGTTGTTTGTGGATAAGTTTGTGTCAAACTTATTGCCCGACTTGAGCCATAAATTAAGGAATTCTGAAAGTGCGTGGGCCGTTTCTACCTCAGCTCAGATATTGGCTACGGCACAATATTACGAAAATAGAGAAAAAGAGGAAAATGACCGTGCCGATAAAAAAACGAAAGAGCTAAAAACTAAAGTGTTGTTACAACAAGTATATCCGCCGCGTTCTAATCAGAATGCGCCTCAGCAGAATAGATCGCAGTCGCAATCGAATCGATCGCAGCCGCGTAATGATTCTTCTTTCCAAAGATCTTCATTAGGGTACAACCAATGTGCTTATTGTAGACAGGAGGGACACATTAAATTCAATTGTCCTGCTTTAAATGACCGTGGTGGTGGTAATTCGTCTAGAGGAGGCCGTGGTGGTGCACAGCACGCATCACGTGGTAGAGGTCGTGGTGCTCAGAATGATCGCTCTGACCATTCATCAAATTCTAATAACTGTTTCGATCAACGTGGATCATCGCAAGGACGATCTGCGCAGTACAATGTAGACGATTATTACGTCGATCAGGGAACTGACGATAGTAATTACTAGGACAGCCAAAGACAAGGAGAGGGAGTGGTATCAGTTCCGGTTGATCAGAGAGGGCCTTACGTCGCAGTTGCTACATCGGGCGTCGTTGAGCCTTTTCTGTTGGACACTGGTGCAGCGAAAAGTTCTATCATGCATTCGAAACTCCCTGGCGCACCTTTGTCTGGCTTAACAAATGTTTCCGTTGGATTCTCTGGCGCCCCCGTTAGCAATCCAGTTTCGCGCCCTTTGCCCCTTAAAATTGGGCCTCGTGAGCTCGAAGCTCCATTGATTTTGTCTACTGGTTGTGGCGAAAATCTTTTGGGTCTGGATTTGCTTAAACGCTTGTATGCAACTTTGTATTGTTCTCCTGCGGGTGTAAAGCTTACGTTAGGAGAGAGAGTAGTCTCTCCCATGTACTTGTCTCTCGATAAGCTTCCACCGGAATTGGATTCTCTTCCTGCGTCTTTGTGGGCGACGGGTCCAAATGATGTGGGCCTACTTGATATCTCCCCTTATGTTGTTCAGTTGAAATCTAATGTGCGCTTGCCACGTATTCCCCAATACCGTATCTCCCTTGATGGTGAACGAGCTTTGTTAACGATCATCTATGATTTGATCGAGAAAGATGTCATTGAAGAAACTCGGGGAAACGTGTGCAATAGTCCTGTACTGCCCATTCTTAAACGTACTGATCCTACCAAACCGCCTGTTTATCGTTTTGTTATCGATTTACGGGAGGTAAATAAAATTGTGGTTCCTCAATTCCCTGTTGTGCCTGACATCACGGCGCTACTGACTCTGATTCCAGCTACTGCTTCATGGTTTTCGGTGATTGATTTGAAAAATGCATTTTTCAGCATCCCGATTGCCGAAGAGAGTAGGGACCTTTTCGGTTTCTCTCTTGGTGGACGTAGCTTCCGGTTCAAACGCGCTCCTCAGGGCTACTGTGAAAGTCCATCGATTTACAGTCAAGCTTTGAAGGGTCAACTAGATGCGTTTAGGTTGCCGGTTGGTGCGGCTTTAATCCAATACGTCGACGACTTATTGGTGGCTGCTGATACTCAGGACATCTGCAAAATCGCTACAGTGTCGTTGCTGCAACATCTCTGTGAGTTAAATCACAAGGTGTCACCTTCTAAACTCCAATATTGTTGTCAAGAAGTAACCTACCTAGGTCACTTATTGTCAAAGGAGGGAAGGAGATTGACCCCAGAGAGAATTGCAGCGATTGCACGCATGGCTGTGCCACAAACCCAAAGAGATGTGCGTGCCTTTTTAGGTATCACGTCGTACTGCAGGCAGTGGATTCCCAATTTTTCATTGCTAGCGAAACCATTGGTGGCTCTTACGTGCAAGGATGTTTCGACTCCTTTACCATGGACGGAAGAATGCCAGAAAAGTTTTTCTGAATTACGTGATTCATTGTGTTCGGCTCCTGTGTTAGGTACCCCTGATTACAGTAAACCGTTCACGTTATATGTTCACGAGAGGGAAGGTTGTGCTTTGAGTGTCTTAACGCAACCTTTTGGTGGTAAACAACGTCCATGTGCATATTTTTCCTCGACCTTAGACCCAGTAGCTAGAGCATTGCCGAGTTGTTTGAGAGCAACTGCGGCAGCTGCGGTCTCCATCCGACAATCAGCAGGATTGGTCATGGATAATATGCTTACGGTGATGGTTCCGCATGCAGTCGATACTCTTTTGAATCGTACGAAAACTCAGCACTTGACGAGTGCGAGGTTGTCTGGGTACGAATTGACGCTTTTGGCAAGCCACATTCAGATAAAACGTTGTAATGTCCTAAATCCGGCAACTTTGTTACCAGTTAGTGCAGAGTCAGATGAAGTAGCAGAACATGACTGTTACTTGCGGACAGAAGAGGAAACAAAAGGTCGTGTGGACCTTAAAAACACCCCATTGGAAGACCCGGATGGCACCCTGTATGTGGATGGGTCATGTTTTAAGTTGCCGAATGGTGATGTGACTACTGCTTATGCTGTGGTGACATTGAATACTGTTGTTGAGACTGCGAGATTGAATCAGAATTCTGCCCAAGCTGCAGAGCTGATTGCTCTCACTAGAGCATGTGTATTAGCAAAAGGTAAACGTGTGAATGTGTACACCGATAGTCAGTATGCTTTCGGTGTAGCGCATAGTTTTGGACGGTTGTGGCGAGAGCGTGGTTTCTTGACGTCGCATGGCACGAAAATACAGCATGGCCAGCTTGTGAACGATCTTTTGGATGCATTGACTTTGCCTGCTCAAATTGCAATTATTAAGTGTAGTGCGCATCGTAAAGTGACGGATGATGTTGGTCGTGGTAATGCGTTTGCAGATGAGATTGCTAAGGAGACTGCTCGGAACCTTAGCACTCGAATGTATGTGACAAGTTCGGTTAGGTGGCCTACAGAATCAAGTATGTGTGAAAATACCATAGAGAGTGTGAAAGCTATTCAGAATGAGGCCACCGACACTGAAAAGATGAAGTGGAAAGAAAGTACGGGAAGGTTGGATGTGAATGGTTGCTGGATTGATTTGTCGGATCAGAAAAGATGGATGTTGCCTGATGCGTATGTACTGGCCGTTGTGCAAATGGCACATGGGTTAGCACATATTAGCGCGAAAGGTATTTGCAAGTTGCTGGCTGATGTGTGGAAGAATGATGGAATTACTAAGTGTGCTGAACGTTTGGTGAAGAATTGTATGGTGTGTATAATGTACAATCCTGGCAAAGGAACCCCAACTCCTCCTGGCAGTTTTGCTCCTCCTTCGTATCCCTTTGAGGTGATCCAATTGGACTTCGTCCATATGGAGCGATGCAATAACCTGAAATACGTTTTGGTTGTGGTTTGCGCATTCTCCCGATGGATTGAGGCCTATCCCCTCAAAGACAATACTGCTTTGTCTACTGCGAAAATCCTACTGAAGGAATACTTTCCTCGGTATGGAATGCCTAGAGTCGTGTGGTCAGATAACGGAAGTGAGTTTGTTGGAAGTGTGATGAAGAGTGTGTGTAAGGGCCTTGGAATCAATCAGAAATTCCATAGCGCCAATCATCCTCAGTCAGCTGGATTGGTTGAAGGGTACAATGGCACCCTTAAACTAAAATTAGCGAAGATTCAAGCTACGACTGGACTTTCGTGGCCTGATGCTTTGCCCCTAGCATTACTGTCAACTAGGGCGACTGTACACTCCCGAATAGGGCTTAGTCCCTATGAAATAGTGTTCGGCCGTCCCGCGAATGTGTGGGGGGTTCCTAGGCCAGGAATATTCTCTGATCTTGAGTTTCCGATGTTGATCGATTACTTACATGACTTGACTGCTAAACTGAGGTTAATTCATCAACAGGTTTACGACGCCTTGCCGACGCAGACGGAGGGTCCAGGCCACCAGCTCCAGCCCGGGAGCTGGGTGGTTACTCGTAACTTCTCACGAAAAAACAATCTGGACCCCCGATTCACCGGACCTTACCAGGTGCTCCTGGCCACGAGGACTGCTGTTCGTCTTGAGGGGCGGAAAAATTGGGTACATGCTACCCATTGTAAGCGAGTCCCTATTCCTTTGCCGGCAGACCCGTGGATAAGGAAAGGCATCGCGTCAACAGAAACAGAAACATTGCCGGCGTTTGTACCTTTTAGCGACGCACAGCTTGTTGGAGAACCCTCAGCGCAGCAGAAAGCCACTGTTGAACATTTGTCAGCAAAAGACTCAAGACCAGATCAACGAACTGATCAGCAGGACGCTGTCTCTTCAACAGATCCTTTGTTCGACGAGCAGACACGTCCAGGGAAACATCGATATTCTTTGCGATCTCACACTAAGGACAAATAAAATTTGCTTGCTTTGCTGAGATTGATAACTGCAATATCCTCGTTTCCCATGATCAATTTTGAACATTCGTATCATTGAAAGTTTTTGTATATATATCAAGCTTCTTCCTTGTATCTTTTTCCTTCCACAGCTGAGAAATATTGTGCTAAATAAATACATATTGTGTATTGAGGGCCGTAGGGCCGCGCGCGTACTTCCTTCTGGACAGTAGGTCTTGACGCTAGGTTAAAGACCGTCGGTTCCTAGGAACTCCTGGGGATTGACTATTGCTGCACAGAACGAAGTGCGTCAAGAAACGTTGCGGACGGTCGTAGGGAAATGGCATTTTCGAAGCTGAATGATTTGGAAGGAGCTCAGGCGTATAGAGTCAAGCTGCAGAAACTTAGTCGTACGAAATGTTTTGTATCCCAATTGTTTGTTTTGTTTTTGACTGCTTCTGCATTTTTGGCGGGTGGGGTGTATTACACTATGTCTTATGTTTTCCTTGCTACTCCTACTCCTACTCCTTACCCTAACCTTACTTCTACTGCTTCTCCTCATTCCTTTCATATGTTACCAGAACACGAACAGGCTAGACGTGTAGAATTCCGCAATAATTCCTTTATCCAGCTCCTCCATCAGCATCAGTTAGTGGTTAACACTACTAATTGTTGGGTGTGTGGGTTGATGCCACATACTACGGGTAAGGGAATTCCATATCTGGTGTTACCGTATAGTTCCCAAGGGTCAGCTCGAGCATTCCAAACAATGTTTCGAAGCGCACTGGGTTCCCACCCCACGCAAGAACAACGTTCCCCCAACTTTGGTCCTACCTCGTATCAGAGGCTGCTATCGATGGCTATAGAGGATATGGAAGATGAGATCCATGATCCTTTTCTTATCCCTAGAGAAGAGGTACAAGCCTATAGGGTCCTAAGTAGAGGGGAATATAGTATGTTCACTAATGAGAAGCAGCTTACAAGCTCGTCTCCAATATGGGTCGTACCCCACACTGGTAATTTTTGTCTTGTGGGTCGTGGCTCGCAAGCCTCACTTGGAGTAAGTGCTTGCACTGAAAGTTACGTTCTGCCAATGTCCCCGTCCCCTGTGTTTCTGGCTGCCAAGGGTACATACTTTATCTGTCATGATCGTGCATACACATGGTTGCTCGCAGACTTCATGGGCTCATGTTTCGTTGCAAATCTGTTGCCTCCGACGTTTACTGTAGATGCCGATTATCATAAGACTAGAGTTGTACGAGGCGTAATTAGCGAAGAGGATACTGCCGGTCAAGAGGCAGGAGACTTTTTCAAGGGTTTCCTCCCGTTTTGGGGACCTATGGTTAATAGTAGGAACCTGAGACATTTGACTCGAGTGGTAGAATCGACAGCTAATATTACTGCCAGTGCCCTTGGTAATATCACCACAGAACTTCAGGCGGAGAGACTTATGACATTACAAAACCGTATGGTTTTAGATGTTGTCCTAGCAGATCGTGGTGGGGTGTGTAAAGTGATCCATTCGAGCTGTTGCATTTTCATTCCAGATAATGCTCCTACTGTCTATCAAGCCATCTCGAAGTTGCATAAGATCTCCGAATCCATACACGTGGATGTAGGGGATTGGACGCTACTTGGTTGGTTTTGGGGCCTGGTGTCGGCTTGGGGTTGGAAGATTCTGACGATCATCGGGGTTGTGGTAGTGTTCCTGTTCACGTGTTGCCTTTGTGTGCAGTGTGGTCCTGCCTTATGTGGCCTCTGTGCTACAACGTGTATGAGACAACCATCTGTTACCAAGGGGACTCGATCGGACAGAGCTATGCTACAACGACATCTTGATGGTCTGATGAATATCGAATATGATTCCGACTAGTGCTTGCCTACATGAGGGCAAAAGGAGCGTCTGAGGTTCCGTGACAATTGTAAGTGGTGTTTTCGACTCGCACGAATATGGGCGAGTCTAGTATCTATGAACCGCAAATGACGAGTTTAGTAAGTGTGCGCAGTTTCGCTGTGCTAACTTAAACCGTTCGTTTGTTACGTGGGTTTTTCATCTGTACCCACGGGTTCCATCTTAGATACGGCATCCATTTTGTCTCTTGCCCTCAAGTAGCCAGCGAACGGACGCTGTCCGCTTCGCGACCCTGGGACTCCCAAGATATTTGCGGAAGACACATGTTCTTTGAAAGTGTCTTTATGACGAGGGGGTTGCTGCTGTAAGGCAGATGACGCCGCTCGAGGCTCATCTTGCCGCACGGACTCATTGTCTCAGCCGTGCATCTCATTAGGCACGTCCCTTTGATGCCTGTATCTCGTGCTTCTCGATACCTCCCTTTTTACACCCTTTCCGATCTCCCTACTGTCTCCGTCTTCCTCTGCACCTGTCTTCGTTCCTATTTCGATCTACTTTACTGCTGATTGGAATTTGCTAATGGTGGGAAGATGGGTTTTTACAGTTGGGAACCGCCAAATGTTTCCGCACTTATGTTCCGGACCTTGTGTGTTTCAAAGTGACCAAAGCGACCCCTCTGAGAGCGACTTGTGGGAACCAGGTTGTAAACTATTGTGTATCATGTTATCCTATGGGTAAAAACTGTATAAAAGGAGCGATCCACAAATACAATTTGAAGCAGTCTCCCCGAACTACACTCGATGTACTTCCTGTGACTTCTGTGTTCCCTGCAGTAAATTAACTTTGACTCTTTGACGCCGAAGGAAGTGTCCCGTGTCTCTGTGACTTGTACGCCGGAGCAGGTTACCCACGAAGGTTTCAGGTGTTGTGCCCTGGCACCGCTGGGTGCAAAAGAACCCAGTCCTTCACCACCCACACATTGATCAAGTCAAAAAAGTTCACACATTCCCCTTTGTGAATCTTTTCCTACATCCCTGATGTAAGGTGTCATGTAATTGCCGAAGAAGGAGCCAGCGCCAATGACGGAAACCCAAAAATGAATGGGGTCACCACTGCAGGCGCTTGGACTACGCTGGCAGCCACCGTCGCCAGTGTGGTGGAAGGCTGTGCTACTCCCTACCCAACTGACGCCAGCAACCCTCCAGTCTGCGCCCACAATTGCGCCATCTCCCCCCCTTGCGCTCCCGACACCGTAAATGGTACGGGTGGATCGAAGACCTAGCGTCCCACCCAACACTACAGGTGCCTGGTGGGCGGTAGCACTTCCTTTCTCTTGCATCCCCACTTGTGATCCTGACGGAACGCCTGGCCCGTGTGGTGTCAGCACCACCGCACCCCATACTCACCGGGGACTGGTGGGCTGCAGCACCACCTGCCGCTTGTGTCACTACTGGCGCTCCCCTACCTGTGGTTTTCCCACTGTTGCAGCTGTCATTAAGAATGCCATAATGCTTGCCCCACCGCACCCAGACTCATGTTAAGTACTAGCCCCTGCGCCTTCTGGTCTGCGCTGCAAGCGGCTATGCCCTGAGCAATTGACTCACCCCCGAAAGTGGCTACTGATTCAGGCTGTGTGCGAGGCTTGTTTTGCTGCCCCTTCCTATATCTAACTGGGACCTTCCTCTGCCGCTTTGGTGCCCCACCGTTTGGTTGTCACTCTGTCTTGCCTACCAAATTCGGCAGTGCTGCCTCCATGCCATGCCTCTTTGCCGCCTTCCAAAGCTCGGTCAGGATGTGGAAATCCTCCTGGGTCGCGGACTTTCTGAAATTTGGACGTGTGCGCATTGACGCCATTCCTCAAACCCACTAGCCAGAAATAAAAGACATCATGTTAAACACCTAGTCTCCCCGTACTTTGCAAACTCTGCTCCCCATACCACCGCCTACAGAATGAGTATCACCCTAGGCGTCCACCCTTTCCCAACTGGAAATGGAACTATGCCCCATTCGCACCGCACGCATGAGCTGCATGAAACGTTAATTAATACACGTGCACCTTTGGTAGATTAATGCTGAAGTGCGCATCTGCTACCTGTGGTATGGAAAAGTCACAACACCCTACCCATATGTATTTTGTTATTGTGGCAGGAGTGCGCAACATAGATTAACAAAATAACTGGCTGCGCCAGAAACTAGAGGATTTTGCTTTCTATGACAAACGAAAGCCCCCAGAACACATGGTGGGTAGAACATCCCCTTCAGTCTGGCTGATGCATAGAACTATTAACTTGCACGCTGTTAGGCACAACTTACTGGATACGATTAATTATGCATAATACCTGGTTTTTACGAGAGTGTGCCGCTTATATGCAACAACAACCTGTTTATGCATCATTGCCTTTCTGAAGTTTACAATCACGTTCAGAATGTACTAATGTAAACTGCCCTTAAATTCCATTATGTGAGCTGTGTAGCGTCACGCTCTAGTCATCGCGGGATACACGTTGACCTAGAGCGCGGCAGCCATCTTGGATGCGGCAATCCCGCGCCGAGAGCAGAGCGGTCCAGACGTGTTCCCGGCGCTCTCTTGCGTGTATTAAATAAATAATACTTTTCCCCCTGCACAGTGTCAGCACTTCATTAAGGGGACTTCCCTCAACTTCACAGTGGCGACGAAGGCTGGGACCTGAATGTAGGTGACACCAGAACCATTGTAGAGAAGAAACAGAGGGGGACACGAGGAACAGTGACCCTGAAGGCAGGACAACAGCAAGAGAGCGTGGCAGAGGACCATCACCACTGCAGGCAAGCATCCTGAGCATTAGTAACCAAGGAAAGGGGGCAGAAATACCTCAGTGAACAAGAGGAAGGAGGGCATCCCCAACGCAGACAGAGCAGACATATATCCCCACGGGGGGTGGATCAAGCCAACAAAAGCACGACCAGGTAATACAGAAGCGCACCAGAGAGGGAGGTGACTCATGTAGCGAGACCAACCACTACAGGGAGAGAAGACGGGAAGAGACATTACGCCCCCCCAGGAGCACAGTCACCCACCAAAGCACCTACAGGGTATCTGGGGCCCTGGCGGAACAAGCACAGCACGGAGAGGAGGGTGCCTAGGAACCTTAACAGAACCAAACACACCGCAGAAGTACAAGCGCGCCAGGTAGTCCCATGGGAGAAAAGGCAGCGCCAGGAAGACGCGCCAAAATGTGTGCACAGGCGTCTTCCCTAACGACTCCTATCCCGTTCCTACCCAAACCGTGGGAGCCCATGATGAAGTGGGAGGACTGGAGAGAATATTTATTGAACTACTTTGAAGCCCTAGAGGATGAACGTGGAGAAGTATTTCCCAGCAAGAGGAGGAAGAGAATATTACTGCACAATTTACGCCCAGAAGGAATCAGAGTCTTCCAGAATCTAGTCCCCACTCTGCGACAGGCCGCAGAGGACGATGTGTTTCGGCATGCTATATAAGACCTAAACAACCATTATAGACCAGCAGTGTGCACGTCCATAGACAGATACAACTTTCAACAGAGGAAACAGGCGACGGGCGAATCCATAGACGACTATGTCGCAGCACTTAAGAAATTAGCAGTCACGTGCAAATTTGGCGCCTTGCATGATGAGTTCATCAAAGACCAAATAGTCATGCACACGACAAACACAGTGATCCAGGACAAACTATGGGGGAATGGAGACGCTACCCTGAAGGAAGTCATAGCCATGGTGAAAAAGGCGGAACTTTCCAAAACGATGTGCGGATGCAGCGAAGAGAGAGACCACCAGAGAGAGGCAAAATGACGGCAGTGGAAGGAAGGGCTCAAAATAAATGGACTACGCGACCCACACAGCCAAAGAAACTGAACAAAGAGGGCACAAACACGTGCTACAGATGCGGAAGTCCGTCCCATGCGGCAGACGACAAACGCTGTCCTGCATTCCGAGCAAAATGCATGTATTGTGGAATTGTAGGACACTTTGAAAAAGTGTGTCTCCGCAAGCTGAAGAGACCAACAGTGAAATATGTGACGCATGACCTAGGGGTTGAAGAAGAAGTGGACGAAGAAGACAACGTACTGTGTGTCGAATAACAAGTGCTAGGTATTGACTGCAAACGCTCAAAGAAACCACAGTGTGATATGATTATTGGAGGTGTACCGATTAAGATGGTGGCAGATTGCACAATGGGCAGTATGGAGCGAAGGTTTCAAACGTAGCCTGGGATCACACCTTGAATCTCCAGACATACGCCCTGCAACGTTTACAGGAGAACCCATTCCAATGGTAGGGTATCGAGTCCTGAAGTTCGAGTTCAAATATCGCAGTGCGGAGTGCAAACTATATGTGGCCGAGAAAGGTCCGTCTGTCCTAGGGTGGATGGATCAAGGCGACTTGGGCATACAATTAAACCCAGGAGGGGACACGCAAGTCCTGATGACCAGCACAGAACATCTACCGAATTTCAACAAGATGAGGAGCGAATTCCCCACTGTGTTCGGAGGAAAAGAGGGTAAGCTAGCGAAATTCATGCACAGGATAGACCTCAAGGAGAACGCCTTGCCGGTTTCCCACAAAGTAAGGAATATACCCATAGCGGTCAGGGATGCAGTACAACAGGAGTTACAGAGACTGGAAGACAACGGAATCATCAAACCGATAACCTGCTCAGAATGGCTGGCCCCGATTGGTAGTGGCGATGAAACCCAATGGCAAAGTCCGTCTATGTGTGGACTTACGCAAACTGAACAAGTTCATCATTGTGGAGAAGTTTCCATTACAAAGGATAGAAGAAATGCTGGCCAAAACAAAGGGGATAAGATGGTTTTCCACCATCGACCTCACTTCAGCCTATCACCAGATAGCTCTACACCACACAAGCTGGAAACTGACATCCTTCATAACACCTTTCGGATGCTACCAGTTCCGCCGGATGCCCTTCGGCCTGGCGTCAGCAAGGTGTTGCAATTTTTGGAAGGAAACGGTCTGACGGCCGAGTGGGAGAAGTGCCGGTTTGGAATAACGTCAATCACCTACCTAGGGCATGAGATCAGTGAACAGGGCATTACACCCAAACAAACTAACGTCAAAGCGATATGTGAAGCACCAACACCGAAGAACAAAGAGGAGGTGCGGTCATTCTTAGGGATGGCCGAATACTAAAGTAAGTTCATACAGCACATTGTCACCAAGACGCACCATCTGAGGCAGCTCATACAAGACAAAACAACATTTACATGGACAGAAGAGGCACAAGGAGACTTCCAGAAAATCAAGGAAGACATCAGCAATGCCCCTTCATGAATATGATCCACAGGGACAGTCCATATTGACTACTGATGCAAGCAAAAAGGGACTGGGGGCAGTCCTTATGCAAGAAAGGAATAATGGAGAAATGGCAACCATCAGTTTTGCGTCTAGGTCCCTATCGGCCACAGAACAGAAATTCAATGTGATGGAAAAAGAGATGCTGGCAGTTGTGTGGGCCATGGGGAAATTCCACCAATTCTTATGGGGAAGAAGGTTCCAGCTTAAGACAGATCATAAGCCCTTGGTCAAAGTACTCACGTCCTGCGGTCATGCTGGCGCCACACCCCGCATCGCCAAGATGACGCTGAAGCTGATAGACTACAGATATGAAGTGGCATACATCCCAGGAACCAGGAAAAAGGTAGCTGATTATCTCAGCCGAGCCTCACGATGGAGGATGCACCGACCAGTGCAGATGAGGACGAAGTCTGTGTGGCTTTAGCTGAAGACCTGGAGAAAGTGATAAGCGGTCAAGAATGGGAAAAAGCCTATGAAAATGATCCAGACATCAAAGACATCAAAGACCTCCTGCTACAAGGATGGCCCGAAAAAAAGCATCTCAGAGCAGAGCCCAGGAAATTCTTCGAGGTGCCTGAGTTGTCCATTGGAGATCAGGGGACATTCCTGTTTAGAGGGAACAAAGTTGTTCCGCCAGCGTCATTGATACAGCACCTGCTAGCGGTATTGCATGAAGGACAACTGGGTATCGTGAAAACGAAGATGAGAACCAAACAGGTGGACTGGTGGCCAGCAATGGACATTCAGATCGAAAGGCATGTAAGGGAATGTGACCAGTGGCAGAGAGCAGACAAATCTCAGACCCTACTGCGGCCATCCCTGGGAAAGTTCGCCAACCCTGCCAACCCTTGGGAGGAGTTATCAATAGACATTCTGGGACCAGTACTAGATGCAGGGAACCCCGGAGTATGTGTGTGTTCTCATCGATCGGTATTCAAAGTGGCCTGAAGTGGACATACAGGAGGAGATGGACACGGAAACAGTCCTAAGATTTCTTATGGCCACTTTCCTCAGAGAAGGCATACCCCGCTCCATTCTGAGTGACAATGGACCTCAATTCACCTCAGAAAAGTGGTACAAATACCTGTAACGAAACGGAATCAAGGTGAAGCAGGCATTCATATACCACCCGGTGGGTAATAGTCTAGCCGAAAGGTTTAATCGTGTCATAATGGGTTCCATACAAACAGCCATAGCTATGGGCAAGAATTGGGAAAAGGAAGTGTGGAGTATGCTGTGGGCCTACCGAATTACACCCACTGGTACGGGGTACGGTCCATTCCAAATCCTAAGAGGACGCAACCCTTTCACCAAGGTCAATCTGGCGTGGAAGGAAAAGACAGTAACTAGTAAATGGTCACCAGCAGTGGTTCAGTACAACTTGGAGAGAGCACTACAATAAGAGACGCAATGTGAAGGAGACCTCGCTAGAAAGAGGAGAATGGATCAGAGTCAAACTTGCCCAGCTGAGAAGGAAAGGGGACAGCAAATACAGCTTGCCCATGCAAGTAAAAGAGGTGTACGGCAGAGCAGCATTGCTTAGCGACGGAAATGTCTGCTCTAAAGATCGCATGTCCAAATGCAACAAGATTTTGCAGTGGACCAGAGAAGAAGGATCAAGGACACAACAGAGCCAAAGCTCACCTACAGACAGTGAGTTAACGCGCGGAGGAGAAGAAGACCCAGGAGACGAAGGAAGACGAGCTGAGCATGAAGTAGGAGACAATTCAGTTGCAGAAGAACATCTGGAGAAGACTGGCGAGGCCACGGAGAGAGAGAGAGTCCTAAGGGAGTCAGAAGGAGACTGGTGAGACAGACAGAGAACAACTCGGAGAGTTTTGCCTCCACTCCGGTAAGACGTACGAGGGCAGGGAGAACTGTAGCACGGCCTGCCAAATACAGAGGCTATGAACTGGGTGGAGCGTATTAACTGTGACCTGAGGTAAAGACTTATGGTTTGTTACTGTTATATAAAAAAGGGAGATATGTAGCGTTGGGCTCTAGTCGTCGCGGGATACGCAATGACGTAGAGAGTGGCGGCCATCTTGGATGCGGCAATCCCGTGCCAAGAGCAGAGCGATCCAGACTTGTTCCCGGCGCTCTCTTGCGTGTATTAAATAAATAATACTTTTCCCCCTGCACAATGTCAGCACTTCATTAAGGGGACCTCTCTCAACTTCACAAACTGGCGAAAACTGATGAGAGCCTGGACGCAAACTCGAATCTCTGTTTGCAAGACGGAAGCACTGCCATTGCGCCACACCATCTCCCTCTAGACATTCAGACCCGCTGCTTGCTCAAAAGCTTTCGCCTTTGTTTGCTCCGAACTTTGTTACTTGATAATTCATGTGATTTGCATATTTTAAGATTATAAGGACCACTGGAAAAATAAACACTTTATAAACTTTCAGGGATATCTGCTGCTTAAGAATTATTGATTGTATTTGTAAATAGATCAAGCAAGTACATTTTTCCTTCACCATAGGTGACAATGCTCCCATCTGACCCCATCTGGAATGCGAATGAATAAGGGAGCATGCGCGGAGAGAAAAGTATCATACCGTATTAAAAGTTCTAAATTACCGGGCCACAACCCCTTCCATACACAGGCACGTCCTCGCACCTGCACGACCTTAACATTAATGCAATTACCATTATGATATTGACGCTCCATATATAATACCGCTGAGTCTGGAACCCCATGTCCCCCAAGTCAAAGCCGACCGCCTTGCCAATTGGGTGACACCCCTTCCAGACACAAGCGTGGCCTTGCTCCAGCGCTGCCCTAAATTAAAGCAATTACGATTATAACAGCGACTTCCTAGGGCACGCCTATGAAATCCTGAGCGGCCTTAAAATTAAAGAATTACCATAAGCAAATACCCATGTAAAAGTGACTTCCCTGTCGCGCCTGCTCTGAGGCTCGAACCCGGGTCCCCCGGACTGAATCCGGCCGCTCTGCTGGGTATGCCACACCCCTTCCTTACATGACATCGGCCTCACCCCCGCACGGCTTCAACACAGAGCTGGTCTACCCGACATCACTTAACACCATTAACAAATACTGCCACTTATACTTTTACCACCTACAATGAGGCTCCCACCCAGGAATTGAACCGCCCTGTTCATCGGGCGCGCCCCCTGCATACCGCGGCGGCCTCCGGACCTGTAACCATGCAGCGCCGTGGTCCGGGCTCTATTGTTTCTCTACATTTCATCCCGCTGCCTTAAATTCCTGGTTGACCCGGGCCACAAACCCTCGGGTACCCCCACTAAGAGCGGCCTCGTATCACACACGGGGCTGATGCAGTTATTATTCACACAGCTCTGATGATGAACCTCAGACACGGGCTCACAGCTGTTATTATTTACACAGCTCTGATGATGCACTTGAGCACGGGGCTGACACAGTTATTATTCACACAGCTCTGATGATGCACCTCAGGCACAGGCTCACAGCTGTTATTATTCACACAGCTCTGATGATGCACCTCAGGCACGGTCTCACACCTGTTATTATTCACACAGCTCTGATGATGCACCTCAGGCACGGGCTCACAGCTGTTATTATTCACACAGCTCTGATGATGCACCTCACGCATGGGGCTGACACAGTTATTCACACAGCTCTGATTATGCACCTCAGGCACAGGGCTGACGCAGTTATTATTCACACAGCTCTGATGATGCACCTCAGGCACGGGCTGACAGTTATTATTCACACAGCTCCGATGATGCACCTCAGGCACGGGGCTCACAGCTGTTATTATTCACACAGCTCTGATGATGCACCTCACGCACGGAGCTGACGCAGATATTATTCACACAGCTCTGATGATGCACCTCACGCACGGGGCTGACGCAGTTATTATTCGCACAGCTCTGATGATGCACCTCACGCACGGGGCTCACAGCTGTTATTATTCACACAGCTCTGATGATGCACCTCAGGCACGGGCTCACAGCTGTTAGGCCGACGAGTGCATGCGAGGTGGGCGAGTAATATCGCGGGTCTCGCACTATAGGAGGCACGGTTAGAGGGTAAAGAGGCTGGAAAAGACAGTGGCGTGGAATGAAAGTGTGAGGGCTCGGTAGGTGCGAAGAGAGGCTGTGGCTTGAGGGAGATGCGTTGTTGAAGTATGCGCACTGTGCAGAAGGAGGCTGGCATAATGTGTGCGAGATGGGCTGCCAGTGCCAGTTATATTCGGGGGGTGGTGAATGGCTTGCGATCACTGTCATCTTCCACAGGCACGCCCCTCTCCAGCGTTATGCTGCTCGACATGGTTTTCTCTTTTGGGAAGGGGGCGTGAACCACTGCCTCGCCCCCCTCCTAAACACAGAGTCCCCCATGGCACCATGCATACTTTCAAAGTGCATGAACGGGCGACCACTAGCCTGAATGCCGCAGTCATTAATGACGTCCCCCCAGCAAACCTTGAAAAAGTTGTTTACCTCCCCTGTCCCATCCCGCTGCAGCTGCCCCGGCCAACATACGCCCTCTCTCAGCCTGCACGCCGCACTCTCCCCATTCACCAACACCCTGTGCGAACAATCCAAAGAGACGGAGACCCCCCTGAGCTCACGGCGCGGTTATTTGTGCCTTACCGTGCCGCCCTCACTAAAGGCTCGAGGAGCGACGATGTCCCAGAGTTCAATAAGTTCAATAAAAATGCCAGGGAGACGATGCAATGGAAATGCAAAAAGGCCGCGAAACCGAAACCACGGTTGTAGCGCAGGAGACGCCATCGCCGTGCTGTCCCTGCGCAAGCTGCGATGAGAAGACACTCCGAGCCGAGGTAGGGGATGTGTGTGTGTAAGCGCCGGGGGGGTTCTGTATGTATGTGTGTGTGTGTGCATGTGTGTATGCGCGGGGGGGGTTCTATATGTGTGCCTGTGTATGCACGGCGGCGGCGGCAGGGGGAGGGGGGTTCTCTATGTGTGTGTGTGTGCATGCGTGTGTGTATGCGCGGCGGGGGGGGTTTGGGAGGTTCTCTATGTGTGTGTATGGGCGGCGGTGGGGGGTTCTCTATGTGTGTGTATGCGCGGCGGCGGGGGGGTTCTCTATGTGTGTGTGTATGCGCTGCGGGGGGGTTTGGGGGGTTCTCTATGTGTGTGTGTGCGCGGCAGTGGCGGGGGGGTCTGTATGTGTGTGTGTGTTTCTGCTTCCAAAGAGCCATGGGAGACAGGAAGCGCGCATGACCTGATCCTGATCCGTTTACGCGCACGTGCACATCACTTGTCCCCTGTCTCCCTTGACTCCTTGAAAGCAGAAACGATTGCAATAGGTGTTTCGCAGCGACGTTCGCTTTGCGATCGGTTCGCAGTGCGAAACCTAAAAAGGGCCAGTCCTCATGGGAGGTAACAAATGCAGAAAAAAAGCTCCACTTAGGAGGGACCAACAAGCCTTTTAACGAATCAGAAGGCAGCATTTACAAAGGACTATGACACAAGCCAATGACAAATTTAAGCGGAGAGTGGGCGGGGCTTCAAGTCCATACACGAATACAGCATGCCTCACAGGGCATGCGCTGCCCAGGCTCGACCTAAAAAGGGAATTCCTTCCCCACCCAAGGTTGGCTGCTGTCAGCAATCACTCTTTATAAATGCACAATGTACAGTGGATGTCTCAAACATAGGTCTAGAATTTTGAGGATATCCATATAAGGTACATTTTACAGATAGTGTATATGCAACTCTGCACACTATCAAAGATTATCCTGACAAATTAGCTTGGTGCTTCTTGAATTTACGGTGAACAACTACGATTTATATCAATTTGAACGTTCTGAGTATTCTCTTTTTCAGCAGTGCAAGCCGGTGTAACATTAATTCTAGTTTTCCTCAAAGCTAACCTTGTGTTTACTTGGAACATGTGTATATCATGTTTATATCAAGCAGAGGATAGTGTGAGGGGAAAAGGGACACAACATCAAGGTTAAACTATGAAGAAACTAGTGGTTGTGGTCTTCAGAAATTGCAGATGCTTTACAAGACTACTTGAAAGGTAGGGATGGAACAGTCGGTGCAGTGGCTTCTTGCTTCAGGACCTAATCCCCTTCACAAACCTCAGCAGGCACCTAGTGCAGAAACTTGCTTGATAAATATCATTTTGAAAGTTATAGGTGGACTAATTCCCCTCATGCAGACTTTCTGTAACTAGTACAACATTGCAGAAGTAGGTGATAGCCCATCCCAGCAGTACTCTTACAGTGTACATTTGAGGAGACCCAAGGCTAAAAGAAAAACCTTAAAAAGCAAATTAGTTCAAATATGCACTGCTTGCATATTATATAACTGGGAAAATATGTGCAGTATTTTGCGTGTGGAAACAAGATATCAATGCAAGTTACTACCAGTGGTGGCCAGTAATCTGAGCAGGTGGGAGAGCGGGGGTTGACCACACATGCATTTACATACATACACACGTATCTACATGCACGTTCACTTACACCCATACATTCACAAGCACACACACATACACCCATGATTCACAAGCACATACACTTGCACACACCTATTCACAAAACACAGGCACATTTACACACAGTCACACATAAACACACACACATGCACACACTAAACATTAAAAAATCAAGCATTTGTGAATGTTAGAGCTGCGGGCGTCGTAAATGATATTGCATTTTACTTATGTTTTTTGTTTGTAGGGGTGGAGAGTGTGTATGTTTAGGTTTTTAAAAAAAAGGTAAACACAGAGACTTTACTGTTTGTCACAGCCTGCAGCCCTGGTACAAAACAAAGTGGAGGGGGCGCCTCCCTGGGGACACCTTCCACCTCCCCCAATCTCCAGAGTAAAGAGTCACTTACGTTGCTCTCCACCTCAATGTCATTATCGCTCATGGTCCTATACCTGCAGAGCTGTGTGAGGGCAGATGTGGCCTTTGCCCGCACATGGGACAAGAAGGCGAGCATGAGAGCCAGAGCACCAGAACGCAGCAACGAGCAACGGACACAGCTGCACATGTGGCTCTCAGCAGTAGCAGCACCAGATTGTCAGGGCATGACCGGGTCTGTGTGCACAAAACCCACAGGGAGATATAGTGCACAGGATATTACAAACGTGATATTTTAAACTGTAATTGACATAATGCTAGACAAATTGCTGTTCTATGCTTGCGCTGATCATAGCTTGAAGGGTATTGTAGTTCTACAGCATGTTTATGACTACAGTGCCGGGGAGTCGGTGACCAGGCAGCAAATGTTAAGACTAGTGGGATGGGCTGACATGCCTCTTTCGCCTGTTTATAATCTTTCGCTCTACAGCACTCCATAGAAACCTGTTGGAGCAACTAAAAGTGTGTTTGATTACTCACACTGGATGAGAGCCGTTGTGGGGCATCCCAAATGAAAACCATACAGCTTGTGTGAAGTCTGTAAATATGGAGCAGATGTTAAGATTAGTGGGAGGGGCTCAAATACCTCCTGCTCTAAAAGTTATCATGCACGCAGGATCGGGTGAATGTGCGTACACAACAAATGCCCACATTTCAAGAAAATGCAAATGATGTGGGAAACATGAGGGTGTCGCGCTCATACCCGATCTGAGCCAATCAATAGATAAAAGAGTGTGCCCAGAGGAACCTAAAATAAAGAACAGAGAAAGCTCACATGTAACAGGGGCAGTCTCCTGGAGCATCCGGAAGACCAAAAGGCGGGACTAATTGAGCATACAGACCAAACAAAAGCAGGCATTTATGAAGGGCAGGAACAGGAGCCTATGGAAAAGATGGGAGGTGCTTCAAGTCCCTAGGCCAGATACAGCATGCTTCGTAGAGCAGCGCATGCGCTGGCCAGGTTTGACTTTAAAGCTGGGCTGCAGGAGTGATCTTGGTTGGCGTGAAGGAAGCCTCTGAGGTTCCTGGAGGGTTGGGACTGCTGCCTCCTCTCATTGGCTGATATTAGGTCAACCAGTGGGAGGAGACAGCAGTCCCATACTCATCATAGAGTAGAATGGGGTAGGTGAGAGTTGCTGACCCTAGAGCACTCTATGACAAGGTGGCACTGATTGACACCCAGCCCTGGGAACTTCAGGGCTTAAAACAGATGTGCTCCGCATCTATCTGTTATGTGCCCCCTCATCATAAGGGGGAGGACCACGAGGCGCACTGTAGGGCTGAGGAGGTCTTGCCCACAGGGCTGTGAAATCCTCAGCCGGGCAAAGTTGACCTCAGGCAGACAGGTGCCTGCTTATTTAGCAAATGAACAGCACCTGGCTGCCTGACCTGAACATAAAAGTGTCTGTCAGGCTGGCCTTTGCTATTCCTGACATATCTTCTTTATGCTTGCAAAATGATGATGGAGTGGGGCTCCTTCACCCTTAAGGATCATCTGTGCCTGAATACTACACCTTTCAAGAAGGCCAGTGCGTAGTTCACTGAGTTTTGCTACGAGGAACTCCGCGAAGTGAGAAAAAAACTCTGCGGAGTTCCGCAAGTGGCGGAGTGGAATGCGAACTGCCGTTCACATTGGTCTTCCTGCCTGCTCGGGTAGAAATTCTACAAAAAAAAATATATATATATATAAAAGTTTATATTGGGATTGGATAGATGGCAGGCTCTGGCGTAGAACAAGATCAGACACAATGGCGGGGCGCTTCTTAGAAATCAAACTGTGTCCTATATTGGAACTATACTGGGACAGTAGAACTAACCCAGGGGATAGGAAGCTTTTCTTCCAGTTAAGATCAGGTGCCCTCCCTCTGAGATCATTGACGGGTAGGTGGAGGAGTGCAACTGCCTCGTGCTGCCTGGTTTGTGGTGCAACCGAGGAAAGTATAGGTCACTTTTTATTCTTGTGTAAAGCTTATGCCACACCGAGAAGAGTTTGGGTAGCTCCCGTTTGTAGAAACCTAGGGACATCCAGGGGTGTCGAGGCGCTACGAATTATTTGCACCGCCACTGACATGCCTATTGTTCTAGGAACAGCAAAGTATTTGGGGTGGGCATGGTCCATTAGACGGAGGGCAATCTCTATTAATGTAATATAAATAGGGTATCAAGGGATTTCTGTGTAAATGTACACTAAAGATTTTTTATTGCTTATGCATGTATAAATGTATGTATAAATAAGAATTTTTTTTAATGTGATTTATTTTAAACGTATGTTGTGCTTTTATGAGTATATACCTCGAATAAAGCTTTGAATACCAAAATATATATATATATATACATATATATATATTTAGTTGAAGATTTTTATATAGCACTGGCTAGACCCCGAGGTATCAGAGCGCTTTACATAAGAACAAGTTACATAAAGTTACATCAGTTACCGTAGCATAAAATGAAAAAAATATACAAGATACCTGGAGAATGAGGGAGGGTGGGGGGTGAGGGTTCGAGACAGGAGTGTAGGAAAAAACAATCAAGGTTAGGTAGGGCTGAGAAGGGAAGTCTGCCACAAGGATCATGGAGGGAGGAGGCCGGGAGGGAAAGGAAACACAGCGGAGAGACTAGGTAAAACAATGTCCATTGTCTGGCTGGGTAGGTGATGGCTAAGGGGGTGAAACCAAAGTCAATCTCCTCTATTGCTGCCAAAGCAGCTCCAATGGGCATCGTCGATGTTGCTCGGGCACTGCGGTCAGTATAGCATATAAGGTTGCCGCCGTAGGGCATCGTCATAGTTCCATCAGCTGCACCAGTCCCGGTGCTACTGGGAAATGCCGCCCGCTTCAAGCTCCAGCTTTACAGTACTCATCTCTCCTCAGCTGGTCAAAGGTTTTCCACTTTCCTTCAGGATCCCCATTACTGGTTCAGGTGCAGCAACGTGTCACCACCGACACAAGAGCTGCTATGTTGATATTCGATGTATGATAGATCTAGTCCTGTCCCAAGAGGCCCTCCAAATACAGTGTGTAGATAGGGGTGGTGTAATCCCTCGTAGGTGCCTGCAATGCCTGAACTCCCTTGACCGCTATTTTAGGGTTAGGGTTAGGCTTCCGCCTGGCTAAGACTCTCAGGCTAGCACATATAACTCCTCCACGGGCCCCGCTGAACAGTTTTTTGTCCTGCCGCCGCTCATATGCCCCACCTACGATCTGACGCACAGCACTCACCTGGCCAGGTGGCCTGGGACCGCCATGTTAGGGTCAGGCACAATCAAGTGAATCCTGGTGGTCTTTCCCGCCGGTCCAGACCCTCAGGCCGACGCAGCTATCTCCTCTGTGAAAGCCGCTACACAGTTCCTTGCCCTGCTGCCGCCGCTTCACCCCTCCTTCAAACTTGGGCGCAGCACTTATCTCTTTGGTTGCCCAGGCACCAGACAGCCCCTTTCTGTTGCCTGCTGGCTCCACTTGCCGCTCACTCCCTGATACTCCCTGCACGCCGTTAAGTCTGGTGAGTCAGCCTCCATGGAGGGAGACTCCACGCCGCCCAGGATCCAGCACTTTCTCTCTGTGTGCCTCTGGGCTAGCGTCCTTTTGCCCGTCTGCTCTCTGTTACACTACAATGAGGTGGCCCTCCCCCGCCATCTTATGTGGCGCTGCTGTTTCCTCGCCGAGCTCGGATCTTTCGGCTGCCGTTGGCATTGGAGTCTGACTTTGTCGCCACTTCTCCCCTCTCTCCGTCAATCTTCCGTTACCTGCCTCCAGGTTGAATTTTCGCCGCTAATTAACTTAAACTGGCGCTGTGTCTACGGAGCCATTGTGGATCACGGCAACCGGTACATACATACATATATACTCCTCAGAATGAACAGGCACTCTAGGACAGTGGCAACAATTATTTGATCCGCACCCACTACACACAAGAAATCAGTCACACCAGGCAAAGTAGTTCACACAATTCTTTATTCTTTGAATCTTTATTTTCTTCTTTTCACAGCAGCCAAAGCGTTCTGTCCTATTAAAGGAATCCTTCAGGGGTCATCAGTCATGTTCCAATGAGTGTTCCCTCTTTTCAAGTAGAGCGGACCTTATGGTCCTTCTTCTGTGTCCCTACAGTTTAGGGATCATCCGTTTAAAGGACCCACTTGTTTTATTGTACCCCTATGAGATTCCATAGATAAGAGGACAGCTTCAGGAGCTTTGCGTCCTTAGTCTGGAGTCTTTAGTCAGGATGGTATAATAAGGTGAGTTCCTTGAACAGTATACGGTCAATGTTGACCCATGCTTCTTTAAAGAAGTGTCCCCAGCACGGCATCCCTCTCTTTGTATCCAACAATTCTTCTTCAGATGCTTGGACAGATGAAGAAGAGGTTTCCTTACTTCGAAACACGTAAGGCATTATGGACATTTGAACTGCTTTAAAGAACAATTTGCAGGCCTTTATTTATACCAATAAAGGTTTGGTACCTATTACTGCATCTGAGTGCTTCCTGATCGGCATCCATCCCTGAGGGACATACCTTATTGTAAAGGGAAGAGGGTCCATGCTGCCCTCTGCTCCACCGGCCTTCTTGGGCCCTGGGGAGTCCATCCCCAAGGTTGTCTTTTTTTTAAAGAGGAGGCGGGGCACACCAAGCACACGTTGGGGGAGCTGAGGGGAGCCTGAGGGCCCCCACTGCACCAGTCTGCAACCAGCATGCTGTGGGAGCCCACAGAGCTCTCTCCTGGAGTTATTTATGCTGCTCCCTCCGGGCGGGAGCAATCTGTTGTTCTGTTTCCCCATCTGGGACCCCACCACCAGGCCTGGGGGTCAGGTTATCCCTACCCTTCCCCTTATATCGTTTAAAAAAAAAATCTTAGTTATCTGGACTTTGTCTCAAGTCCTAGGATGGCTCCTGCCAAATCCTTATTGATGTGGTGGCAGCCAGTCAGATCCATCTCTGTTGGCTCTTCGTATCTTCCACAGTGTGATATACAAAGTTTTTTAACATTAATTGCTCAAACACTACTGAACAGATTTACACCCAAGCACAAAAAGCACTCATTCTGGACCAATATCTAGCTTTCTGCCACATTTGGTGTAAATCCGTTCAGCGGTGTGGACTGTAGAATTGTCAATAGTTCCAATTGGAAAATGAAAGGGAAAAACACATTTTGAAACTCCTCTTTTTCTCGACATTTTCAGCCTTGGTTAGGTTTGTGGTTTCTATAAATGTCAAGGTCTAAGCCGCCTCCTCTTTTGCCTACGTGAGTTTGGGTCACAATGTCTTCCCCACCTATGATTCAGTTATGAAAAGTAAGCCATGTTCTGTGTCTGTCAATGGATCCAATATGTGGTAATTGTTTTTTTAATTGCATGAGTATTTGAAGTTGTAGGTGGTGTGCTATTGGTAATGGTGTTAACTGTTAAATGATAGAGAAAGTGTTGTATTTGTTTATCGTTATCTTCTTCCAAAAGTCTTAGAAGATATCTTTTGGGGTGTGTGTATGAGAATGCTGGTGAGACTGGAATTTAAGGGGATGGGCTATAGGGTTGTGTTTGAAAGATAAGCTTATTGTAGCTATTCTAGGGAATGTGAGGTTGGGAATAAGTGTGTGGATTGAGTCTCTTTGGAGTGTGAGAGTGGGCAAACGGGGGATTGGATCGATGGTTGTAAGCTGGGGAAGATTTAGCCTTATTGGTGGAGGGGAGTGCTAAAAGAGTTGTTTTGTGTGACAAGTACCATTGATTGCAGGCCTGGTAAGAGGTACCATGATACCACATACAATTCTTCCCACTCTTCCCTTTGCCGCGTACCCTCCACCCGCTGAAGGTGGTGAGGAAAAAAGTGGACTTCATGGGTGTGTCCCTGTGGCTCCCCTCATCAACTGGGGTTTCACCAGTCCCCATTTGTCAATGTTCCCCTCCTGGGGTAGCTTTCTTGCACTCATGAGGTTGGGTCCTGGGAAGCTGGGCAAGGGAAGTGAACGAACTGCAGCCCTCTGTACTGGTCGTGGAGGCCTGTCATCAGGAGGCACTGCTGCATTTATGGCAGTCACTTATGTGCCAATATGTTGTAGGACCAGCAGCTACTGTGGGTAGGGCGGGCTGTGGCAGAGGTCTGGCACCTGTATTCCACTGTCCATTTCATACCATCTCCCAGTGCATTACTGCTCAGCCCAGCTGCCAGGATTCCACAGTTTTTATAACCCCCCTGATTTCATGGCATTGGTCTCCATTGCCTATGGGGTCACCAAGCCTTACCGTTGACCTCCGAGGCTTGACAATGTCCCTGGGCCCTCATGGCGCTTCCTGCACCAAGGATGCCGTTTTTTTTCTGTCATCGGCCCCTGTAGTATTCCCTTAGGGGTAGGCTGCAGGTCATTGAAGGCCGCTGCTGTCAGACAGGCCTCCTCCCCGGGGCTCAGTGCACTGTGGCCTGGGCTGGGAGCCGTTCCTCTTTGACCGCAGCCTATGTCATTCGTCCTTGTGTCAAGCGTGTCCCAGCCCCTGATGAATGTATGGCATTCGTTGGGGAGGCAGCCCCCTCTGTGGCTACTGGGCGCCACTTGGCTCCTGCAGTGCTGCCTGCCGCATGGAGGCTACCGGTAGGCCTCTTCACAAGGCTGGGGCTTCTCTGTGAGGGTGTAATGTTTAAAGACTGCAGACATGCAGTCTAGTTGTTGCGCACGTAGCCGTGCGCTAGCGCGCGCACGGCTACGATACGTCACGCCCGCGTGAAATATAAATAAAGGAGGCGTGGTCACGGAGTTAGTCCAGACCACCCGGAGACCACACAGCGTGTCCTGGGTCCCGTTATTCACGCGCAGCGACAGTGGCGCTGCGCCACACCTAACAGGGCCCGACAATGGTGACGATGGCCTGACAAGCCCATGCAGTGCCTTGGAGCACTCTTTGCCCCAATCCGCCGCTGACCTCTCGGCAATCCTGGCCCGGGCGGGCCCCAAAGGCGGCAACGAGGAGCAGCTGCTTTCACAACGTGGGAGTGTCGGCGCATGCCGGGAAGACTGGCAGACAGACTCGCAGTGGCGAGCTTTGCCTAGACGAAGGCCCCGAGGAGCCCAGACTCAGGATTAAGGTACGGGCGCTGCCTCGCGCAGGGTGGACCTACTCATCCACAGCAACCACATCAGCACGGAGAGAGGGGGAGGGTGCATTCCCAAGAGGCCAAGCACATAGGCCCTGCTGATGGTGGCTGACCAAAGCACATCCCGCCAACACGACTGGGCAGCCCCTACAGTGAGGAACACCAAGCCTGCATTTAGTTACCCCTGTGTGCCCATGACATCAGGTGGCTATCTCTCCCTCCACCATGACGACCATTCCGCCCATAGAACCATTCACCGTCGACGGAGCACCGGCGTCCCTGGCCCCGAGATGGAAGGACTGGGCTGAAAGGTTACAGTTTTACTTTGAGGGAGCAGGTACGGCGAGAGAAAGGCGCAGGGCGCTTCTCCTGCATCTTGGTGGGAAGGACATTTATCGGATCTATAAGACTCTGGTGGAGGCCACCCCTCACACCTATGTCACGCTTCTCAACGCGCTCAATGCCCATTTTGAGCCGATGCAAAGTAAGGACTACGAGCGTTTCATTTTCAGGCAGGCGCGACAGGAAGCGGAAGAATCCCTCGACGCATTCCATGGTCGTCTGAAAGAGCTAGCGAGCACAGGCGGATTCCGCGACGAGCAAGAAGAAATTCGAGGCCAGATTATTCAAGGCTGCTACTCCTCCGACCTGAGGGTGAAGATCCTCCAAGAGGATGGCAAACCACTAGCGGACATTTTAAAGCTAGGCCGTTCTAAAGAGTTATCCCAGGCGAGAGCGTCGCATATGGAAGCAGCGCTCCACAGACCGATCAAGACGGAGCAGGTTCATGTAGCGGAGCAAGTCAATGTTGTGCGGCCAAAGCAACGCCCCGCCGGGAGAGGAAGACTGCCGGAACGCCGAAAAGAATGTGGATACTGTGGGGGCGCGCTGCATAGGGCACAAGACTGCCCAGCACGCGGGAGAAAATGCGGGTCATGCGGGCGCATGAACCATTTCGCATCAGTGTGCAGATCCTCCAAGCCAAAGCCTTAAGCCGCGCATGCCATAAGGGAGGACCCAGAGAGTGAAGACATGGACGGCGACGCTCACAGCTATCCAGTGCACTACGTGTTTGCCATAGACCAGCCGCAGAGAAAAAAACGGCGACTCCCGAAATGCAGGATAAGGATACAGCACCAAGAGGTGAGAGCAACCATCGACACAGGGGCCTCGATCGAACTCATGGCGGCAAACGTCTACAACCAACTGCGAGACAAGCCGACGCTGAAAGCAGCCAAGATCAGAGTTTTTTCCTATGGACAAAAAACACCAATACCGTTAATTGGGTGCTTCCAAACGGAAATACAGCACCAAGAAAAGAAGACACCATCAACCATCTACGTCACCAAAGAAGGTAGTGGAATGCTACTCAGCGGCCAAGCAGCCGAAGAACTTCACCTGATATCCTTCGCTATGGCAGTATTAGAAGAAGAACTGGACACGATCCTTGAAGAATTTGAAGACGCCTTCAAGGGTATTGGATGTCTCTGTGGAAAAGAAGTATCTCTACACATCGACCGGTCCATTCAGCCTGTAGCCCTTCAGCATCGACGAATAGCATTTCACCTACAGACAAAAGTGGAACAAGAACTGGAGACCCTCGAAAAACAGGTGATAATTGAGAAGGTCAGTGGGCCCACCCCATGGGTGTCGCCGATTGTGGTGGCGCGAAAACCCAAACAGCCAGGACAGGTCCGCATCTGTGTCGACATGCGCCTGCCCAACGCAGCCGTGAAGAGGGAGAGACACTTGCCACCCACAACAGACGATATCCTGGGAGAGTTAAATGGAGCGAAGTGGTTCTCCAAGATGGACCTAAGATCAGGGTATCATCAACTACCCCTGCACCCGGACTCCAGATATATCACCTCTTTCTCCACTCACGTAGGACTCCGGCGCTATCGAAGACTCAACTTCGGGATATCAAGTGCTGCCGAAGTCTTCCAAAATACAATTCGAGAGGTACTGAGCGGGCTCACAGGAGTCCTAAATGTCAGCGACGATCTGCTGATATACGCTGACACCGTGGAGGAACATCACCGGAGGCTCAGAAGCGTATTACAAAGGATCAAGGAATCAGGCCTTACGCTACATCGGGAAAAGCTCAGTTCCTACAGAACACAATCAGTTTTTTTGGATACACCTTTTCCGACAAGGGAGTGGCCCCTGACACTGAAAAAGTGCGAGATGTGCAAGCAGCCCCAGCGCCGACTAACACATCGGTAGTTCGGAGCTTCCTCGGGATGGTGAATTTCTGCGGGCGGTTCATCCCAGACCTATCCAATCTCACCAGACCACTACGGGAGCTCACAAAATCCACCACCCCCTGGCAGTGGGGAAAAGAGCAGGAGCTGGCATTTCAGAACACCAAGGCGGCTCTGTCAGCTAACACTACCCTATCCTACTTCGACCCTGCCAAAGCAACCAATATAGCTGTGGACGCCAGCCCGTATGGACTAGGAGCGGTACTGACACAGAGTCAAGGTGGTGAGGACTGGGCGCCCATAGCTTACGCAAGCCGGTCGCTAACGGAAACCGAACACCGCTATTCTCAGATTGAGAGGGAGGCCATCGCAATCCACTAGGCCTGCAGGCACTTCCACGTGTACGTCTATGGACATCCGTTCACTGTCTCCACCGATCATAAGCCTCTGCTTCCCCTGTTCAGAGGATCAGTCTCCAAACCTCCCCCCAGAATTGAGAAGTGGATCCTGCAACACCAAGAGTATGATTACAAACGGGAGTTTAAGCCCGGTGCAAACAACCCGGCCGACTACCTCTCCAGACATCCCAGAGCGGCAACCACCCAGGAAAAATAAGATGCCGAAGACACTGAGGAGTACGTAAGGATCATCTTTGAGCGATCACGACCACTACCCATGGGCATTGACATGATGGTGGAAGCGACCCGTGGTGATGAAGTCCTCCAGCTAGTGATAAACGCTATGCGGCAAAACGACTGGAAAACACTTCAGACTTCACTAAACCAGAGAACTCCCGGAGCAAAGCGTGCCCTGGAAGCCATCCTCAGGGTGAAGGATGAACTGTCCGTGGACAGTCAAGGATGCCTCCTTAGAGGACCAAGAATTGTAATGCCGGCAAGCTTAACTCAACAGGCAGTTGAACTAGCTCACCGTGGCCACCAGGGAATGGTGAAAACAAAAAGCAGGCTGAGAGCAAAAGTATGGTTCCCGGTGATGGACACCAGGGTCGAACAGCTAGTTAGAGGGTGCCGCTGGTGCCAAGCGGCAGGACCACCCGAACCCCCACACCCGGTGATCACTGAAGATGATCCGGCAAAGCCCTGGGAACGAGTGAGTGCCGATTTCGGACACCTCCCGGATGGCCGCTATATGCTCGTTGTCATCGACGAACTGACAAAATATCCAGAAGTGGAAATAGTAACATCTCTGACCGCAAAATAAGTGACTGCAAAATTCGAGAAAGTAATTGCCACCCACAGCATTTTTGAACAGGTAAAGACCGACAACGGACTGCCATTTCAAAGCCAAGAGTTTGCCGATTTCCTCCAGGAGTGGGGGATCCAACACAGGAAGATCACCCCCAGATGGCCTCAAGCCAACGGAGAGGTCGAGAGGTTTATGCGGACCCTCAACAAGGTCATCCGGATTGCTCACGCTGAAGAGACACCACTAGAGAGCCATATACACATTCCTGAGGGAATACAGCTCACGCCCCATCGCACAACTACAGCCGCCCCAGGGCTATCAGCAATTGGCAGAATAGTCCGAGACACCATTCCCCATCATCACACCTGGACCCCAACTGAGGCAGACCCCCAGCAAACCCTGCGCAACAGGAAACGCTCAAACGACTACGCCAGTTTCAGACGCCGAGCCAGAGAATCATCCATCTGGGAAAGAGAACGGGTCTATGTGAGAGACCGATACCCAGGGAGCAAGTTCAGGCTCCCGTTTGAACCCAGACCCTGGACAGTTACCCGCCGGTCAGGTACAATGGTAACAGCCCAACGCGTCGGAGAGACTGTCACACGCAAAGCGAGCCTCCGCCCCATCCGAAGATCAGTATGGTCAAGACCCGGACGGAGCAACGCCAAGCCCTACCACATCCAACACCAATTCCCCAGCGAGTGTGCAAGGAAGCACCGAGGAACGGTCTGCGGCGAGCTCGCCAGGTTCTGTGTGGCAGAGCACTGAGAGCCCCCACCCCTCAGGTGACGGGCTGTCGCCAACCCCAGCCCGACAAGACGTTCCACGAAGAATTCTGTTCCGAGGAGAGGCTGCAGGCTATGGGTTGAGAAGAAACCCAGCCCCCTCTTCGCAGCTGGCGGACTTTGCTGTAGGCTGAGGCTGTGCAACCTGATCATCAGACTGGTAACAGGCCTGCCGGCCATTTTTGATTTTTCACATGTCCAGGTGAAGCAAGTGACTCTTTGATAGACTATTTTGTTATGGTTTCTTTTTGTTTTTAATAAAGGTTGAAAGGAGCTAATGTTTAAAGACTGCAGACATGCAGTCTAGTTGTTGCGCACGTAGCCGTGCGCTAGCGCGGCCGTGATACGTCACGCCCGCGTGAAGTATTAATAAAGGAGGCGTGGTCACGGAGTTTAGTCCGGACCACGCGGAGACCACACAGCGTGTCCTGGGTCCGTTATTCACGCGCAGCGACAGTGGCGCTGCGCCACGCCTAACAGGGCCCGACAGAGGGGACGCTTCCATCATCGCCACCCATCACTTTAAGGGGTTGTTCTCCTAAGGGGTGGAAAGTTCCCCTGTGTCTCCGGAAACTCCATGCCCCCAGTAACATCCCATCTTTGGCTTGGGGCCCTACAGGACACTAGTCCTGCTGAACTCTCGGCCGCGGAGCTCAGAGAAGAGCACCGTCGCCATGGCCGCCTCAGAACTGTGCGAAATTCACACACTTTTATAATTAACACAAGCACAGTTTGTGACCAAATCAGCTGGTAAATGGCTCTAAAAATGCTCTTTGATTATAGCCTAAAGAGTACACACCTATTGGACTAATAAGCAGATTCAAGTAGCCAGTAGGGGCCTGTAAGTGGAGAAGCAAGGGGGTAGAAAGAGTAGGGGGAAAACAGAGGGAAACTGTGGCTGCAAAGAGAGAAAATAGCAGGGCAAAGAAAGTGGAGCAGAGCTACAGAATGAAGAGGGGTTGGGGGAAGTGCGAGACGAGACAGGGTCGATGAGAGAGGAAAAGGGGGTGAACAGCGGAGGATTAAGAGGGGGAGCACAAAAGCTGCAAAAAGGGAAAGCTGAGCGAAGAAATGGGAGCAGAGCTAGAAAATGGAGTGGGCAGAGAGGGGGCAGTAAGCGATAAGAAAGGAAAAGGGGTTTCAGAGCAGGGGATAAAGAGAAGAAACACAGAAGCTGCAAAGAGAGAAAGAAGCAAAGAAGGGGGAGCAGAGATAGAAAATGGAAGGGGCAGTGCAGATTGAAAGAGGAAAAGGGGAGGAAAAACGGAAGCTGCAAAGAGAAAGGAGGTGACTATTACAGACCTTAGCTAGCACAAACTGTTTTTTCTTTCTGCAGCAATAAAACACAGAGTTTACAGGGTTAGAGTACAAACAGACCAGTGAGTGTAACCAGAAATCACAGAGTAACTGGTAGTATTACACTGTTATATTTTGAAAACAGTAAGACCTGGGCTATGGCTGAATTTAGAGAAGGAGTAAAGGCGCTCTTCTTATCTGTACATGTGTCCCAAGTTGGTTCAAAGGGTAGATCTAGAGGAGGGGGTGGAGCCACATGGTAGAAGCCAAAACAGGCGATTGCCCTTGTTCTCTCTGTCCTTAGCCTCAACACTGCGCTGAGAAACCCTTGGTGGAGGGTTTGTAAAAGCTGATGGTAAGGTCATGTCATGTTCTTATTTGACGCTAATTTTTCTAACTCACTCGCCAAAAATATTGTGAGTGGGGAACTCCCAAACTGTCACATCTCCAAATCCTTTCCAATTTTAACCAATGTTAATAGCCCAAAGTGCTTGAAAAGGCATCACTTCCCAGCTCAAAACACAGCACATAAGGTAGCGCACTACGAGCAATTGTGAAACCAAGCAATAACTATGGATTGGGACCTTGACCTTGCTTTAATAGGACCAAAGACAGCCCTTGTGTGAATCTGGGAGTATGATTGCTTGCATTAGGACCTATGACAACCTTAGTGCGCCGCTGGGAAAAAGGTCGACTTTCCTGGTGGTAGTAGTGGTTGAGGCAAAGGTCGATCAGAGAAACATTTTATGCAAGGGAAATACAAAGACGCTGATCAAACTCAAAAGAATACACAATGTTGGACAAAGGGTATAGCCATATCTGAGTAGCCATCTCTAAACTGGATTGACATCTGATGGAAAAACATGGCGTCTTTATAGTGAATTCATTGTTGCCTATTGAACTCCTACTTATGTCTCAGTGTATCTGTAGTTGGGATGGACGAAACTCACGGAATCTCACTCCGAGAAGTTACATAAAAACTCTGATAGATTCTGTGGAGTTCCTCCACCGGCCTAAAATGTACACAGCATGTCCGAGTGACACGACGCGCTGCACAAGAGAGTGCATGCATCCAAGTTGATTTTTCTAACAGTCTCTAGAACATGGGTACTCACAAACTTTCTCTCAGTGGCCAAATTTACAGTTTGGTTTGTGGCCTAGGGCCACACCGGTGGGGGCGGGGTCAGTGAGAGAGGGGGTGGGGCTAGAGCCAAAAAAAATCTGTGACCATGAGGTTGAACACAGGCCCCTGCAGCGGACGTCTTCGTCCACTGACCCACCAGATCCAGCATACACACATATCTCTCTCTCTCTCTTTCTCTCTCTCTCTCTCTCTCTTCCTCTCCCTCCCTATCTTTCACTCCCTCCCCCCTCCCTCCCTCTCTCTGTCTCCCTCCCTTGGTCTCCCTCCCTCCCTCTGTCGCCCTCCCTCTCCCTCTGTCTCCACCCTTCACACCCTCTGTCTCCCTCCTTCACACCCTCGGTCTCCCTCCTTCTCACCCTCTGTCTCCCTCCTTCTCACCCTCTGTCTCCCTCCATCCCTCTGTCTCCCTCCCTCTGTCCTCATCCCTGTCTCCATCCCTCCCTCTGCCTCCCTCTGTCTCCCTCCCCTCTCTCTGTCTTTCTCTCTCTGTCTCCCTCCCTCCCTGTCTCCCTCCCTCCCTCTCTGTCTCCCTCCCTCTCCCTCCCTCCTGCTCTGTCTCCCTCCCTCCTGCTCTCTGTCTGCCTCCCTCTCTCTCTGTCTGCCTCCCTCTCGCTGTCTCTCTCCCTCACTCTCGCTGTCTCCCTCCCTCTCTCACGCTGTCTCCCTCCCTCTCTCTTTCTGTCTCCCTCCATCTCTTTCTGTCTCCATCCCTACTTCTGCCTCCCTCCCCCTTCTCTCCCTCTCTTTCCCTTCCCTGACTCTCCCTCTCTCCCTCCCTTCCTCTCCCTCTCTCTCACTCCCCTGACTCTCTCCCTCCCCTGACTCTCTCCCTCTTTCGCCCTTCCTTCACTCTCCATCCCTCCCTCGCCCTGCCCTGGCTCTCCCTCTCTCTCCCTCCCTCGCCCTGGCTCTCCCTCCCTCGCCTTGGCTCTCCGTCACTCTCCCTCTCGCCTCGCCCTCTCTCCCTCCATCGCCCCCCCTGACTATCCCTCTCTCTCACTTCCCTGACTTTCCCTCCCCCGCCTTCCCCTTTTCACAATGTTAAAAGTAGGTTGTGAAGGACAGCCCTGCCATCAGCCAGGGGCAAGCGGGCTTATGTATGTGACCACCAGAAACCTGCGTGCCAGGCCAAAGCCCTGAAGGAAACATATGTGTCACATCCAGGCGTGCAACACCCATTGAGTTTGAAATCGCCCCCACCCCCTTGTCAGCCCGGGATGAGACAGCTTGCCTGGCGCGCGCACAGTCGCGCCGGAGCATTTCACAGGTCTTTAAAGACCATTAACTTTTTAATGAGGCTTTGTTCTGTTTCACCTCTTCTGAGGCCCCTGCAGCTCCACTCGCCGGAATCTCTCGGCCCCCAGAGAGCAGAGCCTCTCCGAGTCCAGGCTGCTGCACCGGTGGTGTTTACTGACACTCGAGAATTTTTTTTTTAAACTGGTACATGTCTGTAAGGTCCGCGGGCCGCCAAGGAAGGCTTGCCGGGCCACGGGCGGCCCGCGGGCCGTACTATGAGTACCCCTGCTCTAGAAGAAGCCTTCTGACTGCGACCGCCCGCATCATAAAATCTTACTGGAAGACCCCCTGGTGACCGAAAATCGCTCAAGGGGGCGCCAAACCTCGCTCGCAAGCTCACATTTTTAGTACCTAGCATGAAAATGATTCTGCTTCATGGTGATTGGCAGAATTTGGCGGGAACTCTGTGTTGCAAGAGTAACGCAGAGTCGCCAATTCCAAAGGCGCAGTACAATTGTCTGCCCCGGCCCAATCTGTAGAGGGCCATATTGAATGCTAAGACCTTCCAAGGACACTAATGCTCCTGTAAGTAGTGTCACTTATCGTAATAAGGTTTAAGAATCTAATTCATGGTTGCAAAGGACTTTCAATACAAGGGCCTACATTCCAAAATAGATTACGTGAATCTTCATTTATAAAGGTGAATTATGGTAGCAAAGAGGTACATGCTTACGAAGACAAACAATGTCTCATGTAAACGCCGGACGTTTTTCTATCCTATTTCTATTCTACCATGAACTTCATGGGTAACATATCATTTTGTTTATGATATTATTATAGAACTTTCCTCAAACTCATCCACCATCCCCTTTTTAGGTCGAGCTGTGTTAGCAGTGCGAAGCACTGCATCAGAGAAGCATCTATTGTTGCCGACTTGCCGGGAATGTGAGACAGGGGATGTGAGACAAGGGATGTGCACGAGCAAGCCCTCGGCGATTTCACCTCGTGGGTGCGCATGCCCAGCCCGGCACGTGCACATCTGCTGTCTCACATTCACAGTAAGTCAGCCTCTCGCCTCTCTCAATCGCGCGCACACACAGCCACACTCATGCATGCGCCCACACACACATACACCCACGCACACACGTGGGCACAATGCATCAGGACGCACGCACTCAGACACACAGCCTCACATATACACACGCACAGCTAACAGACACACAGCCACACATATACACACGCACAGCTACGCACACACACAGCTACACTCACACATGCACACACACCCCCCAGACCCGCCCCACTCACCGGGCTCTTTTCTGACTGCGCTGCTACGGGATGTTCTGTAAGTTGGAGAACCTTCCTCGCACCGTTATGCCTTGCCTGCTCTCTCCCGGGAACCCCATCACTTCCGGAATCCGTGCTTTCTTCTGGGCTCCCTCTGCCTCCAAGGTGCCGCGCTCCGGATGAGCTACGTCACCGCTAGCCTGCTACAGAGGCGGGGAATCTCCCGGAACTTCGCAGGCTCCTGCCTATCAAAGTAGAGCCCGCCTCTCTCGCCTGCATTCCACGCCTCGTTATTAGTCAGTGCTTCTTTTTTGCGCTTTGGACTACAGTTGCTGCGTCACCGGCGTACTAGCACCAGACTGAATAAGTCGTAGGTTCTGTTTGAACTTTTCCTCACAAACAACTGGAAAATAGCAGAAAAACGAAAGAAACGACGGAATGCAGGCAAATTGAATCTGTCTCCAGTGTTATCAGCATCCAGCTGTTCGGATCAGATAAGATCCCCCTCCCCCTCTGCCGCCCCTCACGTAATCAGGACGGGCCCTTCAACAGAGCAATCACCAGCACTTGGCTGCAGCCCGCTGATGACAAACGCTGCCCTTTACTCCTGTAGCCTAGAAGGGACTTTTCAGACCACTCAATTTAAACATGTATTAGCCTGGCAGCAACGCCACCGTGGGCAGCGTCTTGGCCCCTGTTCTGTGGTCTGGGGAGAGGACGTGAGCGGTGGGCACGGATGCAATACAGATGGTTTTGAGTTCTCTAGCATAGCCCACCAGTCTCTCGCCTGAGTGCAACGACCCTTGAACGGTGCCACCAAGGGGCAAACAAACTACACGTCACGCACGTTACCATTATTCATGCGGAATGAAGCCGACACGGACAGCATCAGAGCGAACGCCCATTTGGTTTTGATCTTTTAGGGTGGCGTCACGTGGGAGGAGGCTTGCCTTTTCCTGACAGCATGCATGCAACAGAAGATCTGTAAATGCGCAACAACTGTATCTCGGAAATAATTTTCTACGTAATATGATTTGTTCTGTGAGAACCACTCCACAATCTTTCATTAATACCTGACAATTTGATATAGGTAGCTTCGTTTCACTGCATACCAACGGTTGCTTGCTTTATTTAATTTCGTTCTGTGCACTTGTGGAATGTCCTCTGCAGCTCCTATGTTCATGTTTGTAAACTACAGTAGATGGGGATTTTGATCTCAGAACTGTAGATATTATTTGCTCCGTAGAAGAAGTGCGCCACCTATTGCCAAGAGGCCATGTTCATGATTGTTGTGCATCGCAAAGCACCTATATAATATGATATGAACTATGCTCGTCTAAAGATAGATTACCTTTTCTACTGCTCCCTGGGAGAAGGCAACTCAGCGTGAATGTTTTACCCTTCAACGCACACCGAGCGCCATGTGTCTTCTTAATCCTCGCCGAGCCCAGCCTTCCTTCTCGAGTCCCACTCCCTGCCCTCTCTGGGAGGAGCCTGCCAACAAAACCTTTCTCCATCCCACCTGTGGAGTTTGATTCTCCCCACCCCATTGTTGTCCCTCACTGCACCCCCTCCTCAACGAAAAAAAATAATTATCTATTTTAAGGTGACACTTAAGATTGCGGGTGGCTGCTGGGTCGGGAGATCGCCCTGCTGCCTGCGGCGGCTAAATAAATACCCTTTCTTCCTGGTGTATCCGGATTCCTTCTCAGCCGTCTCCTGATGGGGTTTATGCACTTCTATCATTTATACAGTTAATCTGCCCACAAGACTTGGCCAGACCTTTCCCTCGGTGGCCAGATAAGAATCAGTCTCTCTGGGGGCTAATGGCCGTCAGGAGCGCAGCTTAACGGCTGACTCTTTTCCACACCAACAAACTTTCTGAGGTTATGGTGACACCCAGGCAGGAGACTGACTCCATTCTAGCCATGCTAGCACTTTTTATTCAGCATCAACTTGTAGTCACAATATTCTCCAACAGCACAGTCAGTTTTCTGGGGGTAGCTCTGCTGGCACCTAAACACATTACTCTAAAGGCGTTCCAAATCAATAGTTGCATCCATAAATAGGTAAGCGCAATTATCTATGCACATAGCCTTTCACTCGAATGCATAAAATATATAATTAATTAGCACACGAAAGAATGAGTGAATGAAACCTTTATATCGAAGGCAGTGAGGCGATCTGCCTGTTCCTGCTAAAGAACATAAGCCATGGTGGTAAGAGGTGGTGGAGGTACAGAATGGTTGTTGGGACACGTTGGCAGTGAAGTAGGCAGTCTCAGCAAAGAGGCCAAAGATCGTACTTCTGACAATCTGCGCTGCTCCCGATGCTTCCTGACTTAGTTTGGTGCAGTGAGCTCGCGAAACAGAGGTGACTCGTTTAACAGCATGACCCAAAAGTGACCAATTTAACACTGCGGCCTAGAAGCGGAAGTCTCGACACCTAAACACGGGAGTGAATCGGGTAACACCGGTTCAACCCTGTGACTTAGCAGGATACGTCAGTTTCCACTAGTGCTCAGAGTAGTGCTTAAAAGTCATTTATTTGGCATTAATTTCCAGAAAAGATGAACTTGACCGAATGCGGTTCCCACTTCTGTATAGAAAGGGGCGTGGGTATCAGTTGCGCTAGTGGGATTCAATAACACGACGGTTTAGCCCTTTTGATCGTGCAGTGGTGCTGCTCACATACTGGGCTGTGTAATGTGTAGATAACTTGTATCTTCCCATCTTGTTCGTCTTTTCACTTTTCTGATATCGGGTTTTTTACTTTCGCTGTAAAACACAAGCACACACGCTCTCTTCTGTCAGACTTTATTTCACCGATCTCTACTCGATCATACCCCCACTCTCTTGTGCCGTCATTTTGCTGACTCCATTCTCGCCTAGTTCTTTCTCTAATTCCAGTTCAAGCCCCTAACTTTTACTCATTTCTCCTTATTGCTTTTATCTCTCCCACCGTCCACAGCCCCACCCTTTCCTCCCTCTTTCATCTCCTTTTTCGTCTTCACACCTCTTAGATCCTTTATTCTCTTCTGTCATAGCTCCCCTCTCTTTCACCCTCCTTCTTTTCATTTCTCTACACCCCTTTCTCATTTTTTTGCACCCTCACACACACTGCACACACTGCACCCTTGCACACACTGCATCCTCACACACACTGCACCCACACACTGCACCCTCAAACACACTGCACACTCTGCACCCTCACACACTTCACCCTCCCACACACTGCACTCTCACACACTGCACACACTGCACCCTCACACACACTGCACCCTCACACACACTGCACACACTGCACCCTCACACTCTGCACCCTCACACACACTGCACACACTGCACCCTCACACACTGCACTGCACCATCACACACACTGCACCCTCACACACACTGCACACACTGAACCCTCACACACACTGCACCCTCAGACACACTGCGCACCCTAACACACACTGCGCACCCTCACACACACTGTGCGCCCTCACACTGCGCACCCTCACACTCTACACACCCTCACACTCTGCACACCCTCACACTCTGTGCACCCTCACACTCTGTGCACCCTCACACCCTGCGCACCCTCACACCCTGCGCACCCTCACACCCTGTGCACCCTCACACTCTGCACCCTCACACACACTCTGTAATGGAACATAGACTCCAAATACCACTCAGTGCTACATAATACTCTAAATATCTATCACCCTCACTCTATATATCTGTCGCCCTCACTCTATCTATCTATCGCGTCACAGTAGCATTAATCAGCATCACCACAGCATCACTCAAGGGCACCACAACATCACTATGCGCTACCACAGCATCACTGAACACCACAGCATGACTCGTTGCCACCACAACATCACTCAGCACCACCACAGCATCAATCTGTGCAACCATTCGACAACAACTGGTTCAAATATGTTTTCTCAATGTTTTAAGCTTTATTACAAATTTCACAAAAAGATGTTAATATTTCACTTCTGTTCTTGGATTTTCGTCACAATAAAATACAATGAACATAATCTTCACAAAAGTTATTTACAAAAGCATTTGCCATTATAAATTACAATAACTTTTATTTAAGTATTAATTATTAAAAAAATAAGCCATTTTTATTTGTAATATCAATACATCTAAGTCACGTAAATACAACACATATTGCATTACAAATGCTATAGGTGTCACATTTGCGAAAGTTAAAACTATCGGCATTGTAAATGTCGAAGCTATTAATTTTGCTATTTTCAAAACCAACACATAAATAAACAATTTGTCATTTACAATACCAATAGCTCAAACTTTCGTAATGCGAGACCTATTGCTCTGAAAATGCTTGTTGGTTTTTACTTTTGAGTCAGTATAATTTTCCTAATCTTTATTCACGTCTTACTGCCAACCTTTCCATATACTGAAGAACCCATTTATATGCTGGGATGCACGTTAGTGTTTTTCCAGTGGCAGTTCAACACATCATTCCACAGTTAATTACAAACACTTGAGGATACTGGAAGGCGCAGTACTAATATTGACAGAGATGAAGACAAAAAGAAGGGAATTATACCAACCCAACAGAAATGCAAACATAGCCTGCAAATATTTGTAGCTGTTCTGTTTAGAGGATCACAGATGTACACGTTGATAGTCTTCATATGTTATGTAGAACTTAAGTATATGACGTATCATACCACAGAGCAAGCCATGCATCTGTAAGAAAATTATTTTCAGTTCTTCCTGAGTACCACCAGCTGTGCAATTTAGCTTGTTTTGTATTTCTCATGCCGGTAATCTGATACTAAACTGGCTGACACTGGTTGTGGCTGTGCTGTCCAGCATCCTTTAGTATGTTTCAAGCTTCTCTATCAAGCAACCATTTTAGAATTGGGTTTGATAGATTTACAGCTGACAAAGACGACCTAAAAAATGCAGTACTGAGTTGGAATGACCTTTGAGAGACCAGGGTGAGTCCTAGATGGGCCCGGCTGCATTAATAGCTGTAGGGCTGCTCCAGGGTCACTTTCCTTGTGAGCATCTATAAATATAACATGGTCAGTGACGGCTACCGCCCCTCTCCCTGTATGCCCACATCATCCCAGAACACAACGAAACGGAACAGGATTTGTCTTTGGAAGGCGGGGGGTCGCAAAACCCCACGGCCGTATTTATTAAGATACAAAATAATAAAATTGTTAAACAAAATATACAATTTTGTATGCAAAAATATTCAGACACATTTAGATACATTCATATCGACAATTGTGATCGGCTAGCCTTAACAAGATTCTAATACAGCTTGTTTCCTAACCGAATCTAACATCCTCATCTGAAATTTTTTGCATACTAACATTTATGGCGATATGGCAAGTTCCCTAACCGGTGTCAGGTCTTAAAAACTGCGCCCTTACGCAGGTGCGCATGCGCATCCGGGCACGTTAATTACCCGGTCCACTCCTGCAGCCGAGCCCGTTAATTACTCGGTCCACCCTTGCAGCCGAGCCCGTTAATTACTCGGTCCACCCCTACAGCTGAGCCCGTTAATTACTCGGTCCACCCATGCAGCCGAGCCCGTTAATTACTCGGTCCACCCCTTGAACTTCATTTAACCAGTGAAGGAGGGCCCTAACTTGCGTTACCAGCTGCCCCTGAAGTTCTAGGAGGGGCCAGTGACCCCTCCTCCCCCTGGGCGGACACCTCCAAAGGATGATGCCGCCCCTTAAGACCTTAAAATAGCTGCTCAATGGTCATGACCTTACCGCATGTCCAATACCCTAATAAATACGACGACCTGTGGAAAAAAGAACTAAAGGACAGCTACACTATCTACAACACATGTCAAGACATACCATCATCAAGCTACTATCGGAAAAAGGGCCTAAACAAAACAGCAAACATTAATAATTACTTTTTAACATTTCTCCCCAAAACGGGAAGCCAATACTTTAATGCATGAGAGATATACGCAACTCCATTCTACATCAAACAGTCTACTGACATTTCTGCTTCAATTATACATCCTATAAGAAAACAACTTAATTAATCAAAAAAAAAAGGTATATGTAATGCACAACACAGCTTTGTTCCAGGGATGGTGGGTGGGGAAAATTAGGAGGCCCGAACGCGGGTCACGACCAGTGTGGGGGAGCGTCAGGCAACAAGAAGGGCCAACTGAGCGCTCCCCTCTCCTTTATTCCCAGGGACGCGGGGAGAGGGCGGGCCACCCCCTCCGCTCAACCCCTCGACGCCCGCCCCTCTGACCCGGAAGACTGCAACACGCCTCCGGGTCAGGGATTGGGCATCGGCCGACCGGTGGTGTGGCGCACACCTCCCGCGTAACCATTGGGTGCCGGGAGATCACACCCCCACACCACCAAGAGGCACGGGGAGAGGGGATCGCCGCACCAACATGCAGGCAGGGGGGCCAAGGGCCCCCCCTTTTCACATGGTCAGTGACGGCTACCGCCCCTCTCCCTGGATGCCCACATCAACCCAGAACACAACGAAACAGAACAGGATTTGTCTTTGGAAGGCGGGGGGTCGCATAACCCCCCGGCCCTATTTATTAAGATACAAAATAATAAAATTGTTAAACAAAATATACAATTTTTTATGAAAAAATATTCAGACACATTTAGATACATTCATATCGACAATTGTGATCGGCTAGCCTTAACAAGATTCTAATACAGCTTGTTTCCTAACCGAATCTAACATCCTCATCTGAAATTTTTTGCATACTAACATTTATGGCGATATGGCAAGGTCGCTAACGGGTGTCAAGTCTTAAAAGCTGCGCCCTTACGCAGGTGCACATGCGCAGCCGGGCCCGTTAATTACCCGGTCCACCCCTACAGCCGAGCCCGTTAATTACTCGGTCCACCCTTGCAGCCGAGTCCGTTAATTACTCAGTCCACCCTTGCAGCCGAGCCCATTAATTACTCGGTCCACCCCTGCAGCCGAGCCCGTTAATTACTCGGTCCACCCATGCAGCCGAGCCCGTTAATTACTCGGTCCACCCCGTGAACTTCATTTAACCAGTGAAGGAGGGCCCTAACTTGCGTTACCAGCTGCCCCTGAAGTTCTAGGAGGGGCCAGTGACCCCTCCTCCCCCTGGGCGGACACCTCCAAAGGATGATGCCGCCCCCTAAGACCTTAAAATAGCTGCTCACCAGTCATGACCTTACCGCCACAGGCCAGCATTGTTACCCGACCATCTGGCCTCTCCCCTTCCTACTCCTCAGAAAGGTCATGTGCTCTTTGCATATCCCTCTAGCCATGCTAAAATGTTATTTGACCACAGGACGTTCCCCACCTCAGTCAAGTGCACCCTGTCCCGGAGGTAGAAATGCTCCCCCCAAATAGACCCATGAGGAATCGTCTGCAACCTGGTGGCTCGAAACAATTTGTCCAACTGTGTGTTGATCCTCTTTACCGAGTGATTCAACGCCTTGACCGAGTCCCCCCCTCGCCACTGCCAACGAGGAAAAAGTTGGGACCAGACTACCGTGCAACCCGCACAAGTCCTAGACACCCACCCCGCAGTGTATATGATTTCATCTATCAGGATGCGTCTCCCCAGTTTGGTCAAGTCATTCTCGCCCAGGTGAAGTATCACCACTGACGGGGGGTGGGTTGCTGCGACAATAATTCCAGAAAGTAATCCCTGAACTGTTGAATACCCAGGCCTCCCCTCCCGAAGAATGAGATGGAGAACTCCCCCTCTTTCGCCCTTCTCATCCTGTCACCTGCAAGAAATACATTTTGCGCACGCCTAACATAAGAGTGGCCCACAACCCAAGTCACCAATGTCCGACGGTCTTCCTGTTGCTTTTGTTGCGATGGTGTTGTCTTCTGTGGCTCACTGGTTAGAGGCGGCAGAGCCGAGAGCAGAGGACGGCCCGGGACCAGGGTTCGATTCCCAGCGCGGCAGGTTTCTGGACCAGTGTCAGCGGACTCGATAATTCTCTCGCCTCGGTGCCCACTCTGATCAGCGATCACACTCGGCAACTCTGGGCATTAGCTTGCCTCATCTTCACTAACGGCCCCACCAGACCGCCAGGGATGCCTGGTCTCACCCTGGAGATACCCATTAAGGGACCATCTCTCAGGGAAGCCAGGAAGGGTTTCGCAGCGGTCGAAGCGCCTTGGGACCCTACGGGTAAGTAGTGCGCTATATAAATGCCTATACATTTACATTTACATTCTGCCGACATTCGGCAAGTTCCTCTCCCGCGTGACAGGTTCGAGAAACTGCAAAACCAAGAGATACAAGCGTGAGTCATCCGGCCATGTCACAACATGTCAATACGCATGTAGCGTTTGTAACACTCAGAGGACCACCTCCCAATCCTTTTAACCTTTTCGGCTGGGAGTCCCCTTACCACTGCTTCAGTTGCTGCCCCGATTCTAAAAGAATGGGAGCCAAATTCCGCGGGATCCAGGCCTGCCTTTGCAACCGTTAGTTCCAGGACCTTCCTAAACTGGTACCTGGTTAAAGGAGTACCATCCATGTGACAAAATAATGCCCCTCCGGGCGTCCCGTCCCGCTGCCTCCTAAAAGCCTCCACATGCGAGACTAGGCAACAAGGGTTGGTCCGAGCACGGTGAAGCACTATTGTTTCCCCCTTTCCCTCCTGGTCGGTCTTTGATCTTTGAATAGTTACACACATGGCATCGGCATGGATCCCCACACAGGCCACTTGTAGGCCACCCTCTTTGTCCACTTTGGACGCGGCTACCAGCTCCCCTAATCTCAGGGCCCCATAAAACGCTAGCGTGAACGCCGCCTTGAAGAGCTGCGCCTCCCAAGGGGAACTACAGACATCAGGAAGAGCTAACAACAGGGCTGTAAGCCTTACCAGCTTAATGGGCTTTCTCGAATCTGTCAAATGTCCCTGAATGTGATGCCTGCCCCTCAACGCCTTGCGCACTACAAACGTGTTTGTGGGGTCCCTCACACCCCTGGCCTGTGCAAAGAATGAAACCGCAGCCCTGTGTCTGTTTGCGGCTGCCACTGAGCGCCCTTCCCTGTGCATCAGCTCTAAATATGCAACAAAACTGTCCTCCTGTGCCCAGTTATTCTCCCAACCCTGCCCAAGGAAAGTACAGTAGGACAAGAACGCCCCTTCGTATGCTGTTCTGGTCCGTGGGGCTAGGCTAGATGCCACGAGGTACGGTAGTCTGGGGCACCAATTCGCCAGAGAGCAACCGGGAAAGATGCTGGCAATGGGTCCGCTGCTGGGAGCTGTTCCCTGAACACCTGCATTTTGAAGCGAGAAAGGGCATCAGCTGCATTATTGAGAACACCTGGCACATGTTTGGCCCTGAAGGTCACGTTCCATTTCAAACATTGTAGCACAATTTCCTATACTAAGCGTAGTATGAATGGACACCGCGCCGCTTGCTGGTTAATGCATTCTACCACGCTTATGCTGTCCGACCAGAACACCACTGAGCGATTGCTAAGGTGCGCCGGCCAGACCATCAATGCCACCCATATCGGGAACAATTCCAGGAATCCGATGTTGGTGGGTAATCCCCACGATCCCCATTCCTTGGGCCACTTTTGAGCGACCCATTTGTGCCCAGGATGGCGCCAAAGCCCACACTACCAGCAGCGTCGGTCCATAAACCCAACTCTGCCGATGACGTGGGGGGGGGGCCACACTACTCTGCCATTAAAATCCTCCAGGAATGCTACCGATATCCGCATATCCTGGCGAACCTCTGCTGACAGTCTAGTGCGGTGATGTTTCTCTCTCAAACCTTTCATGGCTTGGGCAATCGACCGAGAGAAGGGGCGTGCCATTGGGATAACTCGCAATGCAAAGTTCAATTGGCCTACCGTCTCCTGTAGCTGTTGAAATTTAACTTCTCCTTCTGAAGGCACTGGCTTAATGCCGCCCTAAATGTCGACCCTTTGCCTGCGGGTAATCTAAAGCACCCCTCCAGCGAATCAATCTCGATACACAAGAACTCCAAACAAGTGGTCGGGCCAACCGTCTTCCCAGGCGCTAGCGGAACCCCAAAAGCCCGCATGAGCACTCAAAATTCCTGCAATGCCCAGGCACACTCCGAAGTCCCAGCCGCTCCTAAGAAGAGAAAGTCGTCCAAATAATATAATAGCGCACACCTCCCACGTAACCATTAGGCGCCGGGAGATCACACCCCCACACCACCGCGAGGCACGGGGAGAGGGGATCGCCGCACCACCATGCGGGCGGGCGGGGCCTTTTCAAATGGTGTTGTGTTTTAAAGGATCCGCTTTGTACCGCAGCACCCTCCTCTCAGTCACGGTGGTGGCTGCTGTAACATAAAAGAGTTGCGCAGAGCAGGAGAAAGCAGGGGGGCGGCACGGAGAGGGATTAAAAACATATAAATAAAAAGGCACTTACCTGTCGCCGCCACCTCGGTGCCATTCTGCACCTCTCCTCTCTACTCTTGGCAGTCCATGCAAGGCTCCTAGTCTCCTATGCTATTCACAGCATTGCTCTCATGCTGGTAATTCAAGAGAGCAGCGCCGTGATTGGCCTGAGAGGACAGGTTTAACTCTCAGTTAGAACCTATGAGCCTCTGCTTGTTCTCCATCTGGTCTGCAGCTGAGCTCGGGTTGGAGAGATGTATGTGTGCATGATGGTTTGGCCGTCCTAAGACAGAAAGCCAAACCCTCATGCGCACTTGCAGCAGTGTCCACCACTCCTCCACCGTTGTAGATGCTGTCTATCAGCATAGCCCGGCCACTCCCTGCCTTTGACTTGGCTCAGCTTGGGATTTTTTTTAATAATAACCAGTGCTATTATCATTTTATTTTTCATGTTTTCACGGCTGAGAGAGCAGTGAGGCGACGTTCCTCTGCCTTAATAGAGGAGTCGCCTCTGCCAAGTCCGCCTGCCCTTCTAGCATCTTCTTCATACCTCACTAGCTCTGCAGTTAGGCCCGTTCGAGGGATGTTCAGGCCGGGCCACTCAAAGGACATCCAGTTAAGTTGCACAAGAAACATCTAGATCTGGTGCTCGAGGCTTCTCATTCATTCCCTAATGGAGTCTAGCTGGTGACCTTGTTGTTCATTTCACTGTTCTACATGTATGTGCCTTCCTGAGGACATCTTCTGACAGAATTGCTTATTATATGTTGATTGGCAGCTTACAAGGGACAATCGAATAATGTCACTGTGATCTATACATGTTATCAAAACTAATCAGTTTGAGAGCCAGTTATTTCTGCTTATTATTGGCCTCTATAAAATACCAAATTTCTATTTATTATTAGTCTCTGTAAACTGCTAAACTCACTACTAGTGAAAAGGGTATGCTGCATAAAATTATTACACAACACTGAGTTAGAATGATAATCTTAAAATACAATAATCTATCAAAATTTAGGGAAAATCTTATTACGTTTTTTAGCAAATTTTATGGTATGTATGCACATTGACTTTCCATTGATAATATATAGACCTGCCCTCTGTAGTCTTTTAACAAAAAGAAACGGAGTACATGTTGTAAGCAAAAATAACCGAATGCCCACATTGTCATCTGAAAATAGTGACTTGGCAAAGCGAAAAACCAGACACAAAAATGAGATTAACATATAAAATGCCTTCTGTGTATTCTGCTCCAAATCTATACTCCCTACAGTCAGGCATTATTTAACCGTCATAATACCTAGCTGGTTCTTTGAATTTTGAGAGGAAACCCGGGCTTGATGTAGATCCTAGGTGCCTATTGACTTACTAAATTAATACAAATTACCCTTTAATTGAGTCCATTATTCTGGACTTTATTAAGGGATTCTGTACTAACACATTCAGAAGCCACTCTCCTTCCCTGTATATGATAATGGGCTCTCAAATAAATATCAAGTGCCAGACACCTGGAGGTGCTTATAAACCATCCCAATGGCTGTTTCCTTTCTACTAAAATTCATATGGTGTTTCTTGAAGTAGAGCAATTGTAGACAATCATTGGCAATGCCAATTAGTCTGGCTTTAAAGAATGTTGTATGATAATGTGAAGCATTACAAGTAAATAGCATGGAAAGTAATATGTATTTGTGTGGAAGCAAAGAATTATAGAATAAAATGGGTGCAGGGTAAAAGACCAGGTGTCAGTTGCACTGTAAAGCCAAGTGTAAAAATCCATACGTTTTTTTAATGTGTTTATTTAGTTTCATGTATAGGACAAATCCACATAGCACATATAAGAATAATGCTCCGGATTGGAGGGAGGTTAGTTACAGCTTCATATCTTAATATGCTCAGTGCAATAAACATCAAACAAGATCAACAACCATAATCAAACGTGTGTGTCTTTAGCCCTACTCCTCCATTTTGCCCCCCACGCAGCCCCCGTTTCCTCCCTGATGTTGCAATCTGATACCAGTATATCCCTACATCTGCCACAGGAGGTGGGTACCACTTATATCCCCAGATCACCAAAGCCGCCCCTCCACGTCACGTCTACCCAGACCTACCCTGACCATAAAAGTGTAAAAGAAACATGAATACATACATCAATTGATCCCTAGACCACATATGATAACCAGCATGATCTTTAAAATCATTAAAATGCTGGTTTATAAATAAACATAAAAAAATCCATACAGAGAATGGATGTGCATCACTTGTTACATGATCACCGTAGCCCTGTGCTTCATGGCGCGTTGAATGTTGACAGTAGGGACAGATAGTGAATAAATAAAAGCTGCTCTACAAAATCGAATAAAAAGAGGCAAAAATAGCGTTTTCTCAGCAAGGAGTAAAATATGCAAAAGAACATAAAGTGTAACGTGCTTTGTGCTGAATGATCATCACAGCGATAAACAGGTAAGTTATGGAAATAAGGACGCTGTTGAGGGAAGACGGCCAAAAAGTGCACTGTGCAAAGTCTAAATGGAAGTAGTTAAAATCTGGGAGGCTGGTTACACAAGCATGTTGGATAAGGTTTAATGCTTTGTGTTCGTGCGGATCCTCATGCGTGCCTGAACAGTTGGCTTGTAAACCACTCTCCAAATTCTCTCTTCCAGGCAGCCAGCTGGAAGAGAATTCTTCAAAGAGGTGAGGGAGGTAGCAGTCACGCTGTCGGGAGAGGTAAACAAGTCCTACGTCCCAGTATTAGGCAGGTATTATAAATGTACCTTATCCAGGGGATAGTTAGACATAGGTCAAGTTTCAGGCAGTCAATAAGCACTGCCCTATTGAACGAGTTCCGGCTTTTTGCCCACATTCGAACGACCATATCATTAAATATTTTAAAAATACTTCTTGTGTTATTGGGAGCTTTCAAAATGGTGTCAGCTAAGTACTCTGCCTTCCCTATAAAAATTTATTTTTTGTAGTTAATAATGCCTGCCTTCCAGACGGTTTTATCCTCGTCTGCGTAAACCTTTCTCCATTTCCGCTCTTCCTGCTTAGATCCCTGTTTCAGATTTTTTAATTTCTCATTAAACCATGGGGCCGAGGGTCTACCTACTTTTTAAAGATTTTTTTAAAAGGGCAATCGGGTCCAGCCTAGAAGTTATCTGTACACAGAAAGCCGCATAGTTTTCTTCCACCTGCTTGTCTACATCAAAGCACTCATTAAGGGTGAATACAGGGGATATTCTTGCATTTTTAGGAGCATCTTACAGTCCCTACTTACAAAATTCCTCACCTCACTAGTGACCAGGATGCTCATCCTCAGGTTGTGTACCCGGAATTTGATCAGGTAGTGATCGGACCAACCCACTGGCAGAATATCCACTGTTCCTATGACCTGTTTTTCAGAGAAAATTAAATTTAAAATATGTCCTCCCTTGTGGTTTGGCTCAGTGACCCATTGTTGTAAGTTTAGGCATTCACAGGATTGGAGGAGATTATTGTACCTTGAGTCCAAGGTTCCGTTTACCCACAAGTTAAAATCTCCCACAATAAGCAGTCTAGAGTGTGCAATCGCAATATTGCTAAGGACCTCAATCAGCACCTGCTGTTGTTGGAACCATACATGTTTCAAGGACCATACAACCAACAGCAGCATTTCCCGATGTATGACTGGCAACCACCCTTCCAACCAACACCCTTCTAGCAGAATCCGTTTCGCCCTCCTTTTTTAGCCAGGGGCAGACGCGGGAGAGGAATAGAAAAAAACCCATGAACCACGTCCAATGGGAGGAAGATGACTCAGTCGGCAGCTACACCTGGAGCAAAGCGGGAACGAGCAACACAAAAACGTAGTAACCAACTTATCCACCAGACCTCTCTCTGACACTGAAATGATGGTCTTGAATAAAGGACTAGGTTTTGTCCCTACTGCACGTCTTGACAAGTTCAAGCTACATTGTGAATTGGCCACCTTCTTCAGAAAATTGAGATTAAAGGCGTTTTTTGAGAAACAAGGGGAAACTACCACCACTGAAAATCCTAATGAAACTGGCCTTAGGATAAAGCCAACTTTTGTGCCACCCCCTCACACAATCCCTGTGGAGATTATAGCTTTTCAACAAGCTGTATACAATGACGTTGAAGCAATTACCGTCACCTCTGAATTTCAGAATATGAGTAGAGCAGAAAATGATGCCCTGTCTAAACTCGGATCATGCAACACCATTATAATTAAACTAGCCGACAAGGGCGGCGGCCTAGTGGTGATGGACAAAACTACATACCGCGACGAATGTCTAAGACTCTTTAATGACACCAGGAATTACCAAAGCCTACATGCTGACCAAAAAAATGGAACTTCAAGCAGAAATCAAACTACTATTTGAAACAGCCAAAATGTCTGGCAAAATCTCAAAACAAGAGGCTGACTACCTTTGTAAATCTGAAGGGAAAATACCCTATTTCTATATCCTACCGAAGATGCATAAAGGTAAGATTCCACCCCTGGGCAGACCTATTGTGTGGGGGATTGGTTCTCTTCTGGAACCCCTATCCAGATTTTGTGATTTATTTCTAAAAACTATTGTAAATCAACATCTACATATTTACAGGATACCAAGAGCCTACTGAGACTGCTACAGGATATCACTGTAGATGAAAACACCATTCTACTAAGCTTTGACATAGAAAGCTTATATACGAGCATACCTCAGGATGACACAATAACAGTATACTACTTTGAATAACAGCTCTTGGACTTTCAACACCCCCAAGGCATTCATATTGGAATGCGCTAAACTGGCATTAAAATGTAATTACTTTGAGTTTGAAGGCTCCCTCTACCTGCAAACAAGCGGAACATCCATGGGGAGTATTTTTGCCCCCAGTGTTGCTGGACTCTATGTTTTTGATTTTGAGCAAAGATTTATCCTCAATGACCAAAACTCTTTTTTGAACCACCTGTGTTTCTGGAAACGGTACATAGACGACGTCCAGGCAATCTGGCAAGGACCCGTGGATACCTTACAAGAATTAATCTCTTGGATCAATACGTGTGATCAAAACCTCAGATTTACCAACTTTTTTGACAAAGAAAAGATTATTTTCCTAGATATCATTATCACAAAGGAGAACGATCGCCTGATAACAAAAACGCACTATAAACCCACTGCGAAAAACAATTTATTGAGGTTTGAGAGCTTTCACCCGCGCCCTCTAAGGGAAAACCTCCCTTATGGACAATATCTGAGACTACGTCGAAACTGCAGCAAGCTCACAGACTATAAAGTACAAGCGGCTGACCTTACTGATAAACTGGTGGCAAGAGGCTATCCAACCAAAATCGTCCACAAATGCCAAAAACGGGCAAGAAATCAGCCAAGAGAAGTACTTTTGGAAAATAAAACGACCACTGATGACAAAATACCACTGACATGTGTCACAACCTTCAATGCCATTTCAAATCTAATGAGCAGGAGTGTAAATAAACACTGGGCCATACGGAACACTGGAAACTTACATTGGGAAAAAACACTGTTCTCTTTTAAGAAATCACACAGCCTGAAAGATACCCTGGTTAACACTAGACCAAAGGCAACCAAACAGAATGAGGACATTTCAATCACTAGAGCCTGGGGACTACGAGAGATCATGGGACACTTCTGGTGTGGAAATTGTAGTGTGTGTCACTTAACCAACAATACCAAAACACTGAATCTGGAGGAAGGCAAAGTCTGGAAACAATTGTCACACACCAATTGCAATAGCAGCAATGTAATTTATTTAATTAAATGCACCTGTGAAAAGTCATATATTGGGATGACAACAAGGTAGGTGAAACAGCGCATCAGCGAACATTGCAGCACTATTCGCTGTAAAAAAAAAGTGCCACTAGACTAACCAATCACTTCCTTGAAGCACATCATACCCCTAATGATATGGTGTGGACTGTAATTGAACAGGTGAAACCAGGTCCTAACTTACAAAGCCGCCTGTTTGAGAAGGAATAGCGCTGGATCTATAGGCTATCCACGCATGTATCAGGTTTTAATGATAACATACCTTGGGCCTCTGTACTGTAATTATGAGCCCCACAACTTTGAGCCTATTGACTGTGTCTGTATACTGTACTCCGAGCATAACAATTCACCGCGACTGTGGGTCCAGTTATATAGTCTACATTCTTAGTAGCTATTGACTTATTCTGGTTGCACCCCCCCAAGCAGAATCAACTACAGAACCAGTGTTTTGTCTATCACTCCTCTATCTATCCTTGCGAGTCTTGCCCCTCATCTCCCACGTCGGCGGCCCACTGTCCGTCCGCACGCCTTTACTCCTGTAATTATCTCCCATCCAAGGCCTCTGCCTGTCATGCCTTGCGCAGAATGCCATTTGCATTCCTTCTGTTTAGGCACTAATGCACTTGCCCGTGTACTTACTACACCTTGTTTTTCAACTCATTACAGTGTAACCACATGCACTTGTACTTACCACACCTTGTTTTTCAACTCATTACAGTGTAAACCACATGCACACAGCCTTCTGCTGCGTCTTATCAGAAACATGCATCACTATACGCCCCCCTTTTTCCACCTGGCGGACCTTAGCCTTGATAGTGGATTTCACCCCGGCGGTTTATTCCGTACCGTTCGTGTTTATTCATTAGTGTAGCATTGCATCCATTAAACTATTGCGGGCGAACATTTTTCCTCCCGTTTCCTTTTTTCTCCCCGACCCCTTTCTTACGTTAACTGAGCGCTTTAGGTCTGTACGAGTTTGCCGTCCAGACAACTCGTTCGGCTGTCTAGCAACTGCCAAACCACATGCACCACCCAGCCTCGCCCACACCCGGAAGCCACCGCTTGTAATACCTGGCGGCCGGCTCCTCACCACTTCAGCAGGATCCCTGGAGAGGCGCGTAGGTAATCTAAAGCATGGGCGAATTTTGCGAATCTGGCGTTCGCGAATTTGCGTATTTGCGAACTCGCAATCCGCAAAATCCGCGAATTCTCGCGAATTTGCAGAGTTTTTTTTGTGTTCGCAAGGGTTTCTGCCAGTTCGCGAGGGCTTTGTACCAGTTCGCAATTGAGAACTTACTTGTCGGCTCGCAACGGTCGCGACTTTGTTGTTTCTACGTCTGGTTCATCATCACAGGTTCACAGCACCCTCTGTTTCACCACTGCCACCTTCTGATTCACCCATTCCTCTGGTACATCACTGCCACACTCTGATTCATCACTGTAGATTATGGGGGGAAAAGCAAGCACACCTTCCCTGCTTCAACTGACATGAATTAATTTGGGGTTGATTAATGTGTCACTGAATTTAAACTTCCTGTCTGGCACCTGCTTCCTTATCTGTAATTTGCTTTCTGTTGCAGTGCAATTTTTTTTCCAAGGACTTTTGTGGCCTACTTGTAGCTATTCTATGAGCCTGCTGTGAGGGTCAGAGCAAGGTCATAGAATAGTTGCAAGTAGGCAACTGAACTCTAGAGAGGCCCCTCAGGAAGCACTACAGGGAATGGTTACTAATGATGAGTTTGAACTTTTGCACCTGCTGAGTGCTTTCAGTTTTGCAAAAATCGTTTTTCTGCAGAACAGCAACTGTAATGCCCCAAACAAACTTACTTGTGAAAGTTGATTTTTAATCCAAAAGTGATGCAAAGAAAGTCAAAAAGGCCTCAAATCCAAAAAAGTGTAGGCAAATGTCAACCTGAGGAGTTATTCTGATAAAAATCATCATTTTCAGAAGGTTTATGCTGCTTGCTAGTGGATTTCTTGTGCAGAATTGCAAATTTTGTAATTTCGCGAGTGCGAGATTGTTGCTGCCCGCCGCATCTACATGTTCGCAATTGCCAACTCTCGCTGAATGACGGTAAGTGAACTCCGCACGCCGCAATATTGTATCACCAAGCAAAAAAATCCGCTGCGTGCGAATTTGCGGATTTTCGGTAAATTCGCGAGAGTTCGCGGATTGCGAATTTACTGAAAATCCGCAAAATCCGCGAGCGGAACGGATTTTCCGCCCATGCTTAGTAATCTACCTTGTCTGACTCAGCGAAACTGTAAGTATTGTGCTCGCTGTCCCTACAGCTCGGAGGCAACCGTTTTAATATTGATGTGCCAACATACTTTTTATGGCCCTGTCAGCACTCGCTCTGATTTTCTGCATTTACCCACCACAGAGCACCTTTCCTAGCTGAGATAGCTCTCCCTTTGCCCCCCGAAGTCTGAGAGACCCGCAGTAGGAGTACGCTTAGTTCCTTGTGACAACCATTGTGTTTTTATTGTTTGTCTTTGTGTTGCAACTACAAATGCATGCATTTTACGCATAGCTCACGATCATTGTTGTGAGTCTTGATTGTCACCCAACCATAATTATTGGAGTGCGAGTGACTTTATGAATAATTAAATTTACGCCACCATTCACACACTTATTGATCTGTGTGTCAGAGTGAGCCAACGATAGCTATATTATAGCACCTTGTATCAATTTATATACAACAAACCAGCACTTTTTTGCTGAATACGATTTTGTATTCGCTTAAGACACATCACCAAGATTGTTGTATGTTCAGAATGGGATTGACATGAAGCATGAAGACACGTGAGAGTCGACACTACGTTACAGGCACGTAAAATTGTTTGATTGTGACTGCCTTTTCTTTGTTCCTCCCACAGGTCTCTTTTTCTTCTCGCCTACTTTAGGTTTGAGGATTTGCCTATTGTCGATTTTTGCAATTAGGCGTCAGGAATCTAGGATTCAATGCACGTTAGTGTGTGTAGACCGTCCATTTTCCTTTTTCTGGTCCTGATGAAAACCTGGGATTGACCTTGTGAAGGTTGAAACAAGTAGACCATTCACATAGATACTTACGGTCATAATTACCCACCAGTTTCTTCTCACTATTTTTTATATTGTCCAGTTGCTTGCGAATAAAATTTTTTCAATAAAGTTATACCCGGACAATTTTTAACATCACCTTTTATTTGCACCAATCCCTCAAAAAAACCAGATCCACTGTAGTTCAGGTTTTGCAGCACACCCTGGTGACACACGGTCATCAGAGTGGACCCCTATGATGAAGCATGCCACCAACCAGGTTGGTGAGTAAGGGTTTTTTTAACAAAGGGTTAGTACTCCTTTTGTACTAAAAACACATGCCATTCAGAATCTTTACCAGATTCCTATGGTGATACTCCATTTTTGTTACATTTATACTTTAGTCCAGGGAACTTGGAGTATATTCCTTTCACATATGTGAAAAAATCCCTTACTCTCTCCTTTGTTTATACACAGTCCATGCAAGGCTCCTAGTGTCCTATGCTAATCACATCATTGCTCTCATGCTGGTAATTCAAGAGAGCAGAGCTGTGATTGGCCTGAGAGGAATGTTTTAACGCTCAGTTAGGAACTATGAGCCTCTGCTTCTTCTCCATCGGACTCTGCAGCTGAGCTCGGGTTGGAGAGATGTATGTGCGCATGACGGTTTGGCCGTCCTAAGGAAGACAGCCAAACCCTCATGCGCACTTGCAGTAGTGTCCACCACTCCTCCACCATTGTAGATGCTGTCTATCAGCATAGCCCGGCCACTCCCTGCCCTTGACTTGGCTCAGCTTGGGATTTTTTTTAATAATAACCACTGCTATTATCATTTTATTTTTCATGTTTTCACGGCTGAGAGAGAAGTGAGGCGACGTTCCTCTGCCCTAATAGAGGAGTCGCCTCTGCCAAGCCCGCCTGCCCTTCTAGCATCCTCTTCATAGCTCACTAGCTCTGCAGTTAGGCCCGTTCGAGGGATGTTCAGGCCGGGCCACTCAAAGGACATCCAATTAAGTCGCACAAGAAACATCTAGATCTGGTGCTCGAGGCTTCTCATTCATTCCCTAATGGAGTCTAGCTGGTGACCTTGTTGGTCATTTCACTGTTCTACATGTATGTCCCTTCCTGAGGACATCTTCTTGCAGAATTGCTTATTATATGTTGATTGGCAGCTTACAAAGGACAATAGAATAATGTCACTGTGATCTATACATGTTATCAAAACTAATCAGTTTGAGAGCCAGTTATTTCTGCTTATTATTGGTCTCTATAAAATGCCAAATTTCTATTTATTATTAGTCTCTATAAACTGCTAAACTCAATACTAGTGAAAAGGGTATGCTGCATCAAATTATTACACAACACTGAGTTAGAATGATAATCTTAAAATACAAGAATCTATCAAAATTTAGGGAAAATCTTATTACGTTTTTTAGCAAATGTTATGGTATGTATGCACATTGACTTTCCATTGATAATATATAGACCTGCCCTCTGTAGTCTTTTAACAAAAAGAAACGGAGTACATGTTGTAAGCAAAAATACCCGAATGCCCACATTGTCATCTGAAAATAGTGACTTGGCAAAGCGAAAAACCAGACACAAAAATGAGATTAACATTTAAAATGCCTTCTGTGTATTCTGCTCCAAATCTATACTCCCTACAATCAGGAATTATTTAACCGTCCTAATACCTAGCTGTTTTTTTGAATTTTGAGAGGTAAGCCGGGCTTGATGTAGCTCCTAGATGCCTATTGACTTACTAAATTAATACAAATTACCCTTTAATTGAGTCCATTATTCTGGACTTTATTAAGGGATTCTGTACCAACACATTCAGAAGCCACTCTCCTTCCCTGTATATGATAATGGGCTCTCAAATAAATATCAAGTGCCAGACACCTGGAGGTGCTTATAAAATATCCCAATGGCGGTTTCCTTTCCACTAAAATTCATATGGTGTTTCTTGAAGTAGAGCAATTGTAGACAAGCATTGGCAATGCAAATTAGTCTGGCTTTAAAGAATGTTGTATGACAATGTGAAGCATTACAAGTAAATAGCATGGAAAGTAATATGTATTTGTGTGGAAGCAAATAATTATAGAATAAAATGGGTGCAGGTTAAAAGGCCAGGTGTCAGTTGCACTGTAAAGCAAGGTGTGAAAATCCATGCGTTTTTTAATGTGTTTATTTAGTTTCATGTATAGGACAAATCCACATAGCACTTATAAGAATAATGCTCCAGATTGGAGGGAGGTTAGTTACAGCTTCATATCTTAATATGCGCAGTGCAATAAACATCAAACAAGATCAACAACCATAATCAAACGTGTGTGTCTTTAGCCCTACTCCTCCATTTTTCCCCCCACGCCGCCCCCGTTTCCTCCCTGATGTTGCAATCTGATACCAATATATCCCCACATCTGCCACAGGAGGTGGGTACCACTTATAGCCCCAGATCACCAAAGCCGCCCCTCCACGTCACGTCTACCCAGACCTACCGAGACCATAAAAGTGTATAAGAAACATGAATACGTACATCAATTGATCCCTAGACCACATATGATAAACAGCATGATCTTTAAAATCATTAAAATGCTGGTTGATAGTCATAAAAGATTCATGCAGAGAATGGATGTCCATCACTTGTTACATGATCACCGTAGCCCTGTGCTTCATGGCGCGTTGAATGTTGACAGTAGGGAGAGATAGTAAATAAATAAAAGCTGCTCTACAAAATCGAAAAAAAAGTGGCAAAAATGGAGTTTTCTCAGCAAGGAGTAAAATATGCAAAAGAACATAAAGTGTAACGTGCTTTGTGCTGAATGATCATCACAGAGATAAACAGGTAAGTTATTGAAATAGGGACGCTGTTGAGGGAAGACGGCCAAAAAGTGCACTGTGCAAAGTCTAAATAGAACCAGAAAAAATCTGTGACGCTGGTTACACAACCATGTTGGATAAGGTTTAATGCTGGTGTTCGTGCGGATCCTCATGTGAGCCTGAACATTTGGCTTGTAAACCACTCTCCTCATTCTCTTTTCCAGGCAGCCAGCTGGAAGAGAATTCTTCAAAGAGGTGGGGGAGGTAGCAGTCACGCTGTCGGGAGAAGTAAACAAGTCTTCTCGTCGCAATATTAGGCAGGTATTATAAATGTACCTTATCCAGGGGATAGTTAGCCATAGGTCTAGTTTCAGGCAGTCAATAAGCACTGCCCTATTGAACGAGGTCCGGCTTTTTGACCACATTCTAACAACCATATCATTAATTATTTTAAAAATACTTCTTGTGCTATTGGGAGCTTTCAAAATGGTGTCAGCTAAGTACTCTGCCTTTCCTATAAAAATGTCTTTTTTGTAGTTAATAATGCCTGCCTTCCAGACGGTTTTATCCTCGTCTGCGTGAACCTTTCTCCATTTCCGCTCTTCCTGCTTAGATCCCTGTTTCAGATTTTCTAATTCTCATTAAACCATGGGGCCGAGGGTCTATCTTTTTTAAGCGGGCAATCTGGTCCAGCCTAGAAGTTATCTGTACACAGAAAGCTGCATAGTTTTCTTCCACCTGCTTGTCTTCATCAAAGCACCCATTAAGGGTGAATACAGGGGATATTCTTGCCTTTTTCAGGAGCATCTTTCAGTCCCTGCTTACAAAATTCCTCACCTCACTAGTGACCAGGATGCTCATCCTCAGGTTGTGTACCCGGAATTTGATCAGGTGGTGATCGGACCAACCCACTGGCAGAATGTCCACTGTTCCTATGACCTGTTTAAAATATGTCCTCCGTTGTGGTTTGGCTCAGTGACTCATTGTTGTAAGTTTAGGCATTCACAGGATTGGAGATTATTGTACCCTGAGTCCAAGGTTCCGTTTAACCACAAGTTAAAATCTCCCACAATAAGCAGTCTGGAGTGTGCAATCGCAATATTGCTAAGGACCTCAATCAGCACCTGCTGTTGTTGGAACCATACATGTTTCAAGGACCATACAACCAACAGCAGCATTTCCCGATGTATGGCTGGCAACCACCCTTCCAACCACCACCCTTCCAGCAGAATCCGTTCCGCCCTCCTTTTTTAGCCAGGGGCAGACGCGGGAGAGGAAGAAAAAAAAACCATGAACCACGTCCAATGGGAGGAAGACGACCCAGTCAGCAGCTACACCCGGAGCATAGCGGGAACGAGCAACACAAAAACTTAGTAACCAACTTATCCACCAGACCTCTCTCTGAAACTGAAATGATGGTCTTGAATAAAGGACTAGGTTTTGTCCCTACTGCACGTCTTGACAAGTTCAAGCTACATTGTGAATTGGCCACCTTCTTCAGAAAATTGAGATTAAAGGCGTTTTTTGAGAAACAAGGGGAAACTACCACCACTGAAAATCCTAATGAAACTGGCCTTGGGATAAAGTCAACTTTTGTGCCACCCCCTCACACAATCCCTGTGGAGATTATAGCTTTTGAATAAGCTGTATACAACGACTTTGAAGCAATGACCGTCACCTCTCAATTTAAGAATATGAGTGGAGCAGAAAATGATGCCCTGTCTGAACTCAGATCATGCAACACCATTATAATTAAACCAGCCGACAAGGGCGGCGGCCTAGTGGTGATGGATAAAACTACATACCGCCACGAATATCTAAGACTCTTGAATGACACCAGGAATTACCAAAGCCTACAGGCTGACCCTACAATGGAACTTCAAGCAGAAATCAAACTACTATTTGAAACAATCTATCTGTTGCACTGTCCCCCAATCAACTCTTAAAACACTTAAAGTTTTCTATCTTAACACCCGGTCGGCTGTCGCCCATGCGCATTAGCTCTCGGTCCTGCTAGATCTCCATGCCCCAGATCTCCTTTTCCTCACGGAGACTTGGTTCTGCGATGACTCCCTCCCGCCCTTCTATCCACCCTACCGGCCACTTACTACGCCCTTAGGGCGGATCGCCCTCACGGCAAAGCTGGGGGCGGTGTAGCAGTCATCGCACGTACCGACCTACCTTTCCAAACTTTATCTATGCCCAACATCGCGACCTCTGAATTTTTGGTGATTCGTAACACCTCCATCTCTCCTCCTCTGACCTGTTTTCTTACCTACCGTCCTCCTCAATCCCCGCTACAATTCCTCTCTGACTTTTTGGATGTCCTGGCCACAATTACAATTAATAACTCCTCCATTCTGCTTCTTGGAGATTTTAACTTCTGGCCATCTGACCCCGCAGAATGTCCATCCTCCAAGGAATTCTCTGAAACTCTCCACTCCCTTAACTTTACATCCTTTGTTCAATCACCCACCCACATCAAAGGTCACACGCTCGATCAGATCTGGTCCCTGAATTGCCCTGTGGAATCCCTATCAATCACGCCCTGCCCTTGGTCTGATCATCACTTGATCTCCTTTTCTCTTCCCATTCTCCCCCCTACCAAGCCCCCTTACCCCAAAAATACCTGGGTCCGATCATGGAGTCGAGTTAACCCAGACAGTTTCTCTCTCCTTCTTAGTTCCTCCATTCCCTCCCTGCACGGCCTTTCCACCTCCTCCCAGGTGGATGCCATAGATAAATGGCTCTCCTCTGGCCGCGACTCCGTTGCCCCGCTCAAACGCATTACCTCCAAACGGGAGAAGGACGCCAATCGATGGTTTACCGTCGAGCTTAAAACCATCAAACTAAAAGTACGTCGCGCAGAACGGGCTTGGAGAAGAAACTATTGCCCCATTTTGAAATTGGAGTATACCAACACTCTTACCCAATATAAAAAAGCCATCTTGGAGGCTAAAACATCATAGCTGCGGAAAACCAGACCAAGGAGATATTTACAATCGTTCACGGCCTGGCATTCTCGGATAGAACAACCCTCAAGCCTGCCCCGTCTGAAGAACTCTGCCTCTCCTTGAATGACTATTTTATCAACAAAATTACCACCATCAAGGCCAACATTCCCCCCCCCCTCCCCTTCCTTTGTGGACCCTCAATGCCCCCCTCCCAAGGGCGAACTCACCACCTTTCCGCCCATCACTAGAGAAAGTTTGGCCGCCCTAGTGCCTTTGGTCAAGTCTGGTTCTCCTCTTGACCCTTGCCCGGCCCATATTCTCCGTCACATCTTTGTTACCTGCCCGGACCCCCCCTCCACCTTCTAAATAGCTCCCTTGCCCAAGGTGTAGTTCCCAATTCTTTCAAATCGGCGGTAATTGTGCCCATTTAAAAAAAACCTGGGGCTGATCCTTCTGTCCCCGCCAATTTCCACCCCATCTCCCTCTTGCCATTTCTGGCTAAGATACTCGAGCGTCATGTCACCCGCGCTCTGAGTTCCTTTGTGGAGACGTATGGAGTCCTTGCCCCCCGCCAGGCCGGTTTCCGCCCCGCGCACTCCACGGAGCCCGTTGTCATTTCGGTCCTGGACAACCTCAGGGAGGGTATGGACACCAATCAGCACCAGGCCATTGTGCTCCTAGATCTTTCAGCCGCCTTTGACACGGTTGACCATACCATCTTGTTGTCCCGTGTCAAGGCGGTGGGGATCGGGGGGACCGCCCTGGTCTGGTTGTCCTCTTTCCTGAGTGACCGCACCCAGGCTGTCCGTCTGGGTGATTTTACGGCGGACGTCCGGGGAGTGCAGTGCGGGGTTCCCCAGGGTTCTTCCCTCTCCCCCCTCTTGTTCAATCTCTATCTTGCCCCCCTCATCTTTTCCCTTCAACAGATGGAGGTCGCCGTATTTAATTATGCGGATGACCTCCAGCTTGTTTTCAATCTATCCTCTTCTCCCTCCTCTGTGCTAAATTTTCAATCTGTCATGCTTCACATCAGGGACTGGATGAACCACAACCACCTTAAACTCAACCCTGATAAGACCGAGTTGGTGTTGACGGGTGGTTCATCCAGCCCCTGGTCCTCCCTCTTCTGGCCCCCCTCTCTTGGTACTTCTCCTGCTCCCTCCTCCTCTGTTAAAACCCTGGGTATAAAAATCAATTCGCAACTCACCCTTCACTCCCAGGTTAGCTCCGTGGTATCTTCCTCTTTTCTTTCCCTGCGAATTATTTGCCGAGTGTCTCGCTTTTTCACCTTTTCTGCTCTTAAGCTTATAATCCTGGCCATGGTGATATCCCGCCTGGATTACGGCAATGCTTTATATGCCGGCATCCCCGCCTACAGCTTGCGGCGTCTACAACAGATCCAGAACCAGGCGGCCCGCCTGGTCTTCAATCTCCCTAAATTCCACCACTCTTCCCCCCTCTTGAAATCACTACACTGGCTCCCTGTGGGCGCCAGGGTCCAATTTAAGCTTGCAACTACGACCTTTCTAGCTCGACTTGGATTGGCTCCGGCCTTTATCTCGTCCGAGATTACTCCATACATTCCTACTCGGGAACTTCGCTCGTCTTCCCAATCCCTCCTCACTGTTCCCCGTTTCCGGAGAAAGAAGTGGGGAGGATCTAAATTCGCCACCCTTGCCCCGACCCTTTGGAACTCCCTTCCCCTTGAACTCCGGACCATTACACAGTACCCTCAATTCCGTAAGCACCTTAAGACTTATCTGTTCAAAAAGTCCTTTAACTAACTTTCCCCCACCCCTCTCTGCCTACTAGCTTTGTATCCAGTTAGAGTCAGCGCCAAGAAACCGCTGGTATACGTGCGCTATAGAAATAATTTTAAATCAAATCAAATCAAACAGCCGAAATGTCTGGCAAAATCTCAAAACAAGAGGCTGACTACCTTTGTAAATCTGAAGGGAAAATACCCTATTTCTATATCCTACTCAAGATGCATAAAAGTAAGATTCCACCCCGGGGCAGACCTATTGTGTCGGGGATTGGTTCTCTTCTGGAACCCCTATCCAGATTTTGTGATTTATTTCTAAAAACTATTGTACAATCAACATCTACATATTTACAGGATACCAAGAGCCTACTGAGACTGCTACAGGATATCACTGTAGATGAAAACACCATTCTACTAAGCGTTGACATAGAAAGATTATATACGAGCATACCTCAGGATGACACAATAACAGTATTGGAACTAAGGGTGGGCGTAAAATCCGTTTCGCGGGCGAATTTGCGGATTTTTCGCGATTTCGCGATCCGCGAATCTCGCGAAATCGCGGTTAAATCCGCGAATCAGCGGGGACACATTTTGAGCCAAGCAAGGGTTACAGCAGCAGGTGCAAAAGTTGAACCTAATTTCTTTGTAACCTTTTACAAAAGGGTTATAAACAAATTAACTTCAACTTGGACACCTGCTGCTAATTACTTCCTGGTGCCTCGTTGCCTACTTGCAACTATTCTCTGACCCTGCTCTGACCCTTGAAGCAGGGTCAGAGAATAGTTACAAGTAGGCAACGAGGCACCTGTCCAAGGAATTAAACCTCATCAGGAAGCACTTACAGATATAAAAAACAGGAAGAAGGGAGAGGATGGCAAATACACCCATTTTGAGTTGTCAGGAGGGGTTAAACTAAAAGAGACCTTTACAGCACAATTTTCATATGCATTTTGCTAAAAATAAAAAGCTGTATGTTCTGTAGGGGCAACTCAGGAATCTGGCCCTTTAGAGATCCGGCCTCTCTTTCTTTCTCTCGTTCTCTCTCTCCCTCTCTCTCTTTCTCTATCTATCTATCTATCTATCTATCTATCTATCTATCTATCTATCTATCTATCTATCTCTCTCTCCCTCTCCCATAAACGACTGCATGGGTAACCTCGCTATGCAAGCGGCTCGCGAAGACGCAAAAGTCCCCGCGAACACTCAAAAAACCCAGCGAACATGCAAAAACCCCGCGAACACGCAAAAAAACCAAAAATCCGCAAATTCGCAAAAATTCGCGAATTTTGCGGATCGCGAATTCGCAAAATTTGCCCATGCTTAATTGGAACACACTTTGAATAACAGCTCTTGGACTTTCAACACCCCCAAGGCATTCATATTGGAATGTGCTAAACTGGCATTAAAACGTAATTACTTTGAGTTTGAAGGCTCCCTCTACCTGCAAACAGGCGGAACATCCATGGGGAGTATTTTTGCCTCCAGTGTTGCTGGTCTTTATTTTTTTGATTTTGAGCAAAGATTTATCCTCAATGACCAAAACCCTTTTTTGAACCACCTGTGTTTCTGGAAACGGTACATAGACGATGTCCTGGCAATCTGACAAGGACCTGTTGATACCTTACAAGAATTCATCCTTGGATCAATACATGTGATCAAAACCTCTAGTTTATCAACTGTTTTGACAAAGAAAAGATGATTTTCCTAGATATCATCATCACCAAGGAGAACGATCGCCTGATAACAAAAACGCACTATAAACCCACTGTGAAAAACAGTTTATTGAGGTTTAAGAGCTTTCACCTGCGCCCTCTAAGGGAAAACCTCCCTTATGGACAATATCTGGACTACGTCGAAACTGCAGCAAGCTCACAGACTATAAAGTGCAAGCGGCTGACCTTACTGATAAACTGGTGGCAACCAGGTTGGTGAGTAAGGGTTTTTTTAACAAAGAGTTAATACTCCTTTTGTACTAAAAACACATGCCATTCAGAATCTTTACCAGATTCCTATGGTGATACTCCATTTTTGTTACATTTATACTTTAGTTCAGGGAACTTGGAGTATATTCCTTTCACATATGTGAAAAAATCCCTTACTCTCTCCTTTGTTTATACACAGTTCATGCAAGGCTCCTAGTGTCCTATGCTAATCACATCATTGCTCTCATGCTGGTAATTCAAGAGAGCAGAGCTGTGATTGGCCTGAGAGGAATGGTTTAACGCTCAGTTAGGAACTATGAGCCTCTGCTTCTTCTCCATCGGACTCTGCAGCTGAGCTCGGGTTGGAGAGATGTATGTGCGCATGACGGTTTGGCCGTCCTAAGGAAGACAGCCAAACCCTCATGCGCACTTGCAGTAGTGTCCACCACTCCTCCACCATTGTAGATGCTGTCTATCAGCATAGCCCGGCCACTCCCTGCCCTTGACTTGGCTCAGCTTGGGTTTTTTTTTAATAATAACCACTGCTATTATCATTTTATTTTTCATGTTTTCACGGCTGAGAGAGAAGTGAGGCGACGTTCCTCTGCCCTAATAGAGGAGTCGCCTCTGCCAAGCCCGCCTGCCCTTCTATCATCCTCTTCATAGCTCACTAGCTCTGCAGTTAGGCCCGTTCGAGGGATGTTCAGGCCGGGCCACTCAAAGGACATCCAATTAAGTCGCACAAGAAACATCTAGATCTGGTGCTCGAGGCTTCTCATTCATTCCCTAATGGAGTCTAGCTGGTGACCTTGTTAGTCATTTCACTGTTCTACATGCATGTGCCTTCCTGAGGACATCTTCTTGCAGAATTGCTTATTATATGTTGATTGGCAGCTTACAAAGGACAATAGAATAATGTCACTGTGATCTATACATGTTATCAAAACTAATCAATCAATCAATCAATCAGTGACACTTATAGAGCGCGCTACATACCCGTAGGGTCTGAAGGCGCTGGGGGGGGGGGGGGGGGGGTGGGGGGTGCCGCTACTGCTCGAAGTAGTTTGAGAGCCAGTTATTTCTGCTTATTATTGGTCTCTATAAAATGCCAAATTTCTATTTATTATTAGTCTCTATAAACTGATAAACTCAATACTAGTGAAAAGGGTATGCTGCATCAAATTATTACACAACACTGAGTTAGAATGATAATCTTAAAATACAAGAATCTATCAAAATTTAGGGAAAATCTTATTACGTTTTTTACCAAATGTTATGGTATGTATGCACATTGACTTTCCATTGATAATATATAGACCTGCCCTCTGTAGTCTTTTAACAAAAAGAAACGGAGTACATGTTGTAAGCAAAAATAACCGAATGCCCACATTGTCATCTGAAAATAGTGACTTGGCAAAGCGAAAAACCAGACACAAAAATGAGATTAACATTTAAAATGCCTTCTGTGTATTCTGCTCCAAATCTATACTCCCTACAGTCAGGAATTATTTAACCGTCCTAATACCTAGCTGTTTTATTGAATGTTGAGAGGTAAGCCGGGCTTGATGTAGCTCCTAGATGCCTATTGACCTACTAAATTAATACAAATTACCCTTTAATTGAGTCCATTATTCTGGACTTTATTAAGGGATTCTGAACTAACACATTCAGAAGCCACTCTCCTTCCCTGTATATGATAATGGGCTCTTAAATAAATATCAAGTGCCAGACACCTGGAGGTGCTTATAAAATATCCCAATGGCTGTTTCCTTTCCACTAAAATTCATATGGTGTTTCTTGAAGTAGAGCAATTGTAGACAAGCATTGGCAATGCAAATTAGTCTGGCTTTAAAGAATGTTGTATGACAATGTGAAGCATTACAAGTAAATAGCATGGAAAGTAATATGTATTTGTGTGGAAGCAAATAATTATAGAATAAAATGGGTGCAGGTTAAAAGGCCAGGTGTCAGTTGCACTGTAAAGCAAGGTGTGAAAATCCATGCGTTTTTTTATGTGTTTATTTAGTTTCATGTATAGGACAAATCCACATAGCACTTATAAGAATAATGCTCCAGATTGGAGGGAGGTTAGTTACAGCTTCATATCTTAATATGCGCAGTGCAATAAACATCAAACAAGATCAACAACCATAATCAAACGTGTGTGTCTTTAGCCCTACTCCTCCATTTTGCCCCCCACGCCGCCCCCGTTTCCTCCCTGATGTTGCAATCTGATACCAATATATCCCCACATCTGCCACAGGAGGTGGGTACCACTTATAGCCCCAGATCACCAAAGCCGCCCCTCCACGTCACGTCTACCCAGACCTACCGAGACCATAAAAGTGTATAAGAAACATGAATACATACATCAATTGATCCCTAGACCACATATGATAAACAGCATGATCTTTAAAATCATTAAAATGCTGGTTGATAGTCATAAAAAATCCATGCAGAGAATGGATGTCCATCACTTGTTACATGATACCCGTAGCCCTGTGCTTCATGGCGCGTTGAATGTTGACAGTAGGGAGAGATAGTAAATAAATAAAAGCTGCTCTGCAAAATCGAATAAAAAGAGGCAAAAATAGAGTTTTCTCAGCAAGGAGTAAAATATGCAAAAGAACATAAAGTGTAACGTGCTTTGTGCTGAATGATCATCACAGCGATAAACAGGTAAGTTATTGAAATAGGGACGCTGTTGAGGGAAGACGGCCAAAAAGTGCACTGTGCAAAGTCTAAATAGAACCAGCAAAAATCTGTGACGCTGGTTACACAACCATGTTGGATAAGGTTTAATGCTGGTGTTCGTGCGGATCCTCATGTGAGCCTGAACAGTTGGCTTGTAAACCACTCTCCTCATTCTCTTTTCCAGGCAGCCAGCTGGAAGAGAATTCTTCAAAGAGATGAGGGAGGTAGCAGTCACGCTGTCGGGAGAAGTAAACAAGTCTTCCCGTCCCAGTATTAGGCAGGTATTATAAATGTACCTTATCCAGGGGATAGTTAGACATAGGTCTAGTTTCAGGCAGTCAATAAGCACTGCCCTATTGAACGAGGTCCGGCTTTTTGACCACATTCTAACAACCATATCATTAATTATTTTAAAAATACTTCTTGTGCTATTGGGAGCTTTCAAAATGGTGTCAGCGAAGTACTCTGCCTTACCTATAAAAATGTCTTTTTTGTAGTTAATAATGACTGCCTTCCAGACGGTTTTATCCTCGTCTGCGTGAACCTTTCTCCATTTCCGCTCTTCCTGCTTAGATCCCTGTTTCAGATTTTCTAATTTCTCATTAAACCATGGGGCCGAGGGTCTACCTACTTTTAAATTATTTTTTTAAGAGGGCAATCTGGTCCAGCCTAGAAGTTATCTGTACACAGAAAGCTGCCTAGTTTTCTTCCACCTGCTTGTCTACATCAAAGCACCCATTAAGGGTGAATACAGGGGGTATTCTTGCCTTTTTCAGGAGCATCTTTCAGTCCCTGCTTACAAAATTTTTCACCTCACTAGTGACCAGGATGCTCATCCTCAGGTTGTGTACCCGGAATTTGATCGGTGGTGATCGGACCAAACCACTGGCAGAATGTCCACTGTTCCTATGACCTGTTTTTCGGAGAAAATTAAATTTAAAATATGTCCTCCCTTGTGGTTTGGCTCAGTGACTCATTGTTGTAAGTTTAGGCATTCACAGGATTGGAGGAGATTATTGTACCCTGAGTCCAAGGTTCCGTTTAACCACAAGTTAAAATCTCCCACAATAAGCAGTCTGGAGTGTGCAATCGCAATATTGCTAAGGACCTCAATCAGCACCTGCTGTTGTTGGAACCATACATGTTTCAAGGACCATACAACCAACAGCAGCATTTCCCGATGTATGGCTGGCAACCACCCTTCCAACCACCACCCTTCCAGCAGAATCAGTTTCGCCCTCCTTTTTTAGCCAGGGCAGACGCGGGAGAGGAAGAGAAAAAAAACCATGACCACATCCAATGGGAGGAAGACGACCCAGTCAGCAGCTACACCCGGAGCAAAGCGGGAACGAGCAACACAAAAACTTAGTAACCAACTTATCTACCAGACCTCTCTCTGACACTGAAATGATGGTCTTGAATAAAGGACTAGGTTTTGTCCCTACTGCACGTCTTGACAAGTTCAAGTTACATTGTGAATTGGCCACCTTCTTCAGAAGATTGAGATTAAAGGCGTTTTTTGAGAAACAAGGGGAAACTACCACCACTGAAAATCCTAATGAAACTGGCCTTAGGATAAAGTCAACTTTTGTGCCACCCCCCCACACAATCCCTGTGGAGATTATAGCTTTTGAACAAGCTGTATACAACGATGTTGAAGCTATGACCGTCACCTCTCAATTTCAGAATATGAGTAGAGCAGAAAATGATGCCCTGTCTGAATTCAGATCATGCGACACCATTATAATTAAACCAGCCGACAAGGGCGGCGGCCTAGTGGTGATGGCAAAACTACATACCGCGACAAATGTCTAAGACTCTTGAATGACACCAGGAATTACCAAAGCCTACAGGCTGACCCTACAATTGAACTTCAAGCAGAAATCAAACTACTATTTGAAACAGCCGAAATGTCTGGGAAAATCTCAAAACAAGAGGCTGACTACCTTTGTAAATCTGAAGGGAAAATACCCTATTTTTATATCCTACCCAAGATGCATAAAGGTAAGATTCCACCCCGGGGCAGACCTATTGAATCGGGGATTGGTTCTCTTCTGGAACCCCTATCTAGATTTTGTGATTTTTTTTCTAAAAACTATTGTACAATCAACATCTACATATTTACAGGATACCAAGAGCCTACTGAGACTGCTACAGGATATCCCTGTAGATGAAAACACCATTCTACTAAGCTTTGACATAGAAAGCTTATATACGAGCATACCTCAGGATGACACAATAACAGTATTGGAACACACTTTGAATAACAGCTCTTGGACTTTCAACACCCCCAAGGCATTCATATTGGAATGCGCTAAACTGGCATTAAAACGTAATTACTTTGAGTTTTAAGGCTCCCTCTACCTGCAAACAGGCGGAACATCCATGGGGAGTATTTTTGCCCCCAGTGTTGCTGGACTTTATGTTTTTGATTTTGAGCAAAGATTTATCCTCAATGACCAAAACCCTTTTTTGAATCACCTGTGTTTCTGGAAACGGTACATAGACGACGTTCTGGCAATCTGGCAAGGACCCGTGGATACCTTACAAGAATTGATCTCTTGGATCAATACGTGTGATCAAATCCTCAGATTTACCAACTGTTTTGACAAAGAAAAGATGATTTTCCTAGATATCATCATCACCAAGGAGAACGATCGCCTGATAACAAAAACGCACTATAAACCCACTGCGAAAAACAATTTATTGAGGTTTGAGAGCTTTCACCCGCGCCCTCAATGGGAAAACCTCCCTTATGGACAATATCTGAGACTACGTCGAAACTGCAGCAAGCTCACAGACTATAAAGTACAAGCGGCTGACCTTACTGATAAACTGGTGGCAAGAGGCTATCCAACCAAAATCGTCCACAAATGCCAAAAACGGGCAAGAAATCAGCCAAGAGAAGTACTTTCGGAAAATAAAACGACCACTGATGACAAAATACCACTGACATGTGTCACAACCTTCAATGCCATTTCAAATCTAATGAGCAGGAGTGTAAATAAACACTGGGCCATACGGAACACCGGAAACTTACATTGGAAAAAACCACTGTTCTCTTTTAAGAAATCACACAGCCTGAAAGATACCCTGGTTAACACTAGACCAAAGGCAACCAAACAGAATGAGGACATTTCAATCACTAGAGCCTGGGGACTACGAGAGATCATGGGACACTTCCGGTGTGGAAATTGTAGTGTGTGTCACTTAACCAACAATACCAAAACACTGAATCTGGAGGAAGGCAAAGTCTGGAAACAATTGTCACACACCAATTGCAATAGCAGCAATGTAATTTATTTAATTAAATGCACCTGTGAAAAGTCATATATTGGGATGACAACAAGGAAGGTGAAACTGCGCATCAGCGAACATCGCAGCACTATTCGCTGTAAAAAAAGTGCCACTAGACTAACCAATCACTTCCTTGAAGCACATCATACCCCTAATGATATGGTGTGGACTGTAATTGAACAGGTGAAACCAGGTCCTAACCTACAAAGCCGCCTGTTTGAGAAGGAATAGTGCTGGATCTATAGGCTATCCACGCATGTATCGGGTCTTATTGATAACATACCTTGGGCCTCTGTACTGTAATTATGAGCCCCACAACTTTGAGCCTATTGACTGTGTCTGTATACTGTACTCCGAGCATAATAATTCACTGCGACCGTGGGTCCAGTTATATAGTCTACATTCTTAGTAGCTATTGATTTATTCTGGTTGCACCCCCCAAGCAGAATCAACTACACAACCAGTGTTTTGTCTATCACTCCTCTATCTGTCCTTGCGAGTCTTGCCCCTCATCTCCCACGTCGGCGGCCTACTGTCCGTCCGCACGCCTTTACTCCTGTAATTACCACCCATCCAAGGCCTCTGCCTGTCATGCCTTGCGCAGAATGCCATTTGCATTCCTTCTGTTTAGGCACTAATGCACTTGCCCGTGCACTTACCACACCTTGTTTTTCAACTAATTACAGTGCTGTGTAAACCACATGCACACATCCTTCTGCTGCGTCTTATCAGAAACATGCATCACTATACGCCCCCCTTTTTCCACCTGGCGGACCTTAGCCTTGATAGTGGATTTCACGCTGGCAGTTTATTTCTTACCGTTCGTGTTTATTCATTAGTGTAGCATTGCTTTCATTAAACTATTGCGGGCAAACATTTTTCCTCCCGTTTCCTTTTTTCTCCCAGACCCCTTTCTTACGTTAACTGAGCGCTTTAGGTCCGTACGAGTTTGCCGTCCAGACAACTCGTTCGGCTGCCTAGCAACTGCCAAACCACATGCACCACCCAGCCCCGCCCACACCCGGAAGCCACGGCTTGTAATACCTGGCGGCCGGCTCCTCGCCACTTTAGCGGGGTCCCTGGAGAGGCGCGTAGGTAATCTACCTTGTCTGACTCAGCGAAACTGTAAGTATTGTGCTCGCTGTCCCTACAGCTCCGAGGCACCCATTTTAATATCGATGTGCCGACATACTTTTTCTGGCCCTGTCAGCACTCGCTCTGATTTTCTGCATTTACCCAACTCAGAGCACGTTTCCTAGCTGAGATATCCCTCCCTCTGCCCCCCGAAGTCTGAGAGACCCGCAGTAGGAGTAAGCTTAGTTCCTCGTGACAACCATTGTGTTTTTATTGTTTTTCTTTGGGTTGCAACTACAAATGCATGCATTTTACGCCTAGCTCACGATCATTGTTGTGAGTCTTGATAGTCACCCAACCCTAATTATTGAAGTGCGAGTGACTTTATGAATAATTAAATTTACGCCACCATTCACACACTTATTGATCTGTGTGTCAGAGTGAGCCAACGATAGCTATATTATAGCACCTTGTATCAATTTATAAACAACAAACCAGCACTTTATTGCTATATACGATTTTGTATTCGCTTAAGACACATCACCAAGTTTGTTGTATGTTCAGAATGGGATTGACATGAAGCATGCAGACACGTGAAAGTCGACACTACGTTACAGGCACGTAAAATTATTTGATTGTGACTCCCTTTTCTTTGTTCCTCCCACAGCTCTCTTTTTCTTCTCGCCTACTTTAGGTTTGAGGATTTGCCTATTGCCGATTTTTGCAATTAGGCGTCAGGAATCTAGGATTGGATGCACGTTAGTGTGTGTAGACCGTCCATTTTCCTTTTTCTGGTCCTGATGAAAACCTGGGATTGACCTCGTAAAGGTTGAAACATGTAGACCATTCACATAGATACCTATGGTCATAATTACCCACCAGTTTCCTCTCACTATTTTTAATATTGTCCAGTTGCTTGCGAGAAAAAAACAATTTCAATAAAGTTATACAAGGACACTTTTTAACATCACCTTTTTTTTGCACCAATCACTCAAAAAAAACAGCTCCACTGTAGTTCAGGAGTCGCAGCACACCCTGGTGACACTCGGTCATCAGGGTGGACCCCTATGATGAAGCATGTCACCAACCAGGTTGGTGAGTGAGGGTTTTTAAAAAAAGGGTTAATACTTCTTTTGTACTAAAAACACATCCCATTCAGAATCTTTCCCAGATTCCTATGGTGATACTCCATTTTTGTTACATTTATACTTTAGTCCAGGGGACGTGGAGTGTATTCCTTTCACATATGTGAAAAAATCCCTTACTCTCTCCTTTGTTTATACACAGTCCATGCAAGTCTCCTAGTGTCCTATGCTAATCACATCATTGCTCTCATGCTGGTAATTCAAGAGAGCAGTGCCGTGATTGGCCTGAGGGGACTGGTTTAACCCTCAGTTAGGACATATGAGCCTCTGCTTGTTCTCTATCCGGCTCTGCAGCTGAGCTCGGGTTGGAGAGATGTATGTGCGCATGAAGGTTTGGCCATCCTAAGGAAAACAGCCAAACCCTCATGTGCACTTGCAGTAGTGTCCACCACTCCTCCACGGTTGTAGATGCTGTCTATCAGCATAGCCCGGCCACTCCCTGCCCTTGACTTGGCTCAGCTTGGGATTTTTTTTAATAATAACCAGTGCTATTATAATTTTATTTTTCATGTTTTCACAGCTGAGAGAGCAGTGAGGCGACGTTCCTCTGCCTTAATAGAGGAGTCGCCTCTGCCAAGTCCGCCTGCCCTTCTAGCATCCTCTTCATACCTCACTAGCTCTGCAGTTAGGCCCGTTCGAGGGATGTTCAGGCCGGGCCACTCAAAGGACATACAATTAAGTCGCACAAGAAACATCTAGATCTGGTGCTTGAGGCTTCTCATTCATTCCCTAATGGAGTCTAGCTGGTGACCTTGTTGTTCATTTCACTGTTCTACATGTATGTGCCTTTCTGAGGACATCTTCTGGCAGCATTGCTTATTATATGTTGATTGTCAGCTTACAAGGGACAATCTAATAATGTCACTGTGATCTATACATGTTGTCAAAACTAATCAGTCTGAGAGCCAGTTATTTTTGTTTATTATTGGTCTCTATAAAATGCCACATTTCTATTTATTATTAGTCTCTATAAAATGCTAAACTAACTACGACTTTCCATTGATAATATATAGACCTGCCCTCTGTAGTCTTTTAACAAAAAGAACCGGAGTACATGTTGTAAGCAAATAAACCGAATGCCCACATTGTCATTTCAAAATAGTGACTTTGTAAAGCGAAAAACCAGACACAAAAATGAGATTAACATATAAAATGCCTTCTGCGTATTCAGCTCCAAATCTATACTCCCTACAGTCAGGAATTATTTAACCGTCCTAATACCTAGCTGGTTCTTTGAATTTTGAGAGGTAAGCTGGGCTTGATGTAGCTCATAGGTGCCTATTGACTTACTAAATTATTACAAATTACCCTTTAATTGAGTTTATTATTCTGGACTTTATTAAGGGATTCTGTACTAACACATTCAGAAGCCACTCTCCTTCCCTGTATATGATAATGGGCTCTCAAATAAATATCAAGTGCCAGACACCTGGAGGTGCTTATAAAATATCCCAATGGCTGTTTCCTTTCCACTAAAATTCATATGGTGTTTCTTGAAGTAGAGCAATTGTAGACAAGCATTGGCAATGCCAATTAGTCTGGCTTTAAAGAATGTTGTATGATAATGTGAAGCATTACAAGTAAATAGCATGGAAAGTAATATGTATTTGTGTGGAAGCAAATAATTATAGAATAAAATTGGTGCAGGTTAAAAGGCCAGGTGTCAGTTGCACTGTAAAGCCAGGTGTGAAAATCGATGCGTTTGTTTTAACGTGTTTATTTAGTTTCATGTATAGGACAAATCCACATAGCACATATAAGAATAATGCTCCAGATTGGAGGGAGGTTAGTTACAGCTTCATATCTTAATATGCACAGTGCAATAAACATCAAACAAGATCAACAACCATAATCAAACGTGTGTGTCTTTAGCCCTACTCCTCCATTTTGCCCCCCACGCAGCCCCCGTTTCCTCCCTGATGTTGCAATCTGATACCAGTATATCCCCACATCTGCCACAGGAGGTGGGTACCCCTTATAACCCCAGATCACCAAAGCCGCCCCTCCATGTCACGTCTACCCAGACCTACCGAGACCATAAAAGTGTAAAAGAAACATGAATACATACATCAATGGATCCCTAGACCACATATGATAATCAGCATGATCTTTAAAATCATTAAAATGCTGGTTTATAAATAAACATAAAAAAATCCATACAGAGAATGGATGTGCATCACTTGTTGCATGATCACCGTAGCCCTGTGCTTCATGTGGAGAAGTGTGGCTCAATGATTAGAGCGGCAGACCCTGATGCAGAGGTCTAGCCCGGGACCAGGGTTCAATTCCCTGCCTCGGTGGGTCTTGGGCTCAAAATTCCACGGACCTGATAATTCTCGCCTCGGTGCCTATTCCAATAATGGAGTCCCACTCTGCAACTCTGAGCAATAACTTGCTTAATCTCCACAACGGCCACCACAACGCTAAGGATGCCTGGCCTCCATCTTGGGGGTGCCCAGGAGTGGACGCCTCACAGGGAAAGCCAGGATGGGTTCCACAGCGGTATTCGTACAAGCGCCTTGAGACCCTTGCGGGTGAGTAGTGCGCTATACAAGTATCAATTTAAATTTTTTACATTTACATGGCACATTGAATGTTGACAGTAGGGAGAGATTGTAAATAAATAAAAGCTGCTCTACAAAATCGAATAAAAGAGGCAAAAATAGCGTTTTCTCAGCAAGGAGTAAAATATGCAAAAGAACATAAAGTGTAACGTACTTTGTGCTGAGTGATCATCTCAGCGATAAACAGGTAAGTTATGGAAATAAGGACGCTGTTGAGGGAAGACGGCCAAAAAGTGCACTGTGCAAAGTCTAAATAGAACCAGCAAAAATCTGTGAGGCTGGTTACACAAGCATGTTGGATAAGGGTTAATGCTGGTGTTCGTGCGGATCCCCATGCGTGCCGGAACAGTTGGCTTGTAAACCACTCTCCACATTCTCTCTTCCAGGCAGCCAGCTGGAAGAGAATTCTTCAAAGAGGTGGGGGAGGTAGCAGTCACGCTGTCGGGAGAAGTAAACAAGTCTTCCCGTCCCAGTATTAGGCAGGCATTATAAATGTACCTTATCCAGGGGATAGTTAGACATAGGTCAAGTTTCAGGCAGTCAATAAGCACTGCCCTATTGAACGAGGTCCGGCTTTTTGACCACATTCTAACGACCATATCATTAATTATTTTAAAAATACTTCTTGTGCTATTGGGAGCTTTCAAAATGGTATCAGCGAAGTACTCTGCCTTCCCTATAAAAATGGCTTTTTTGTAGTTAATAATGCCTGCCTTCCAGACGGTTTTATCCTCGTCTGCGTGAACCTTTCTCCATTTCCGCTCTTCCTGCTTAGATCCCTGTTTCATATTTTTTAATTTCTATTTAAACCATGGGGCCGAGGGTCTACCTACTTTTGAATGATTTTTTTTTTTGGGGGAACCTTTATTAGTATAGCAAGCAGTTACAAGTATGGGCCTACAACCTTCCCGGCCGGCTGCTAATCAGAGAAGGAGTACAGCAAGCAATGCGAGAGATTATAGCAGCTCGAAAACCAGGGTCACAGAGGTGCAAATACATAACTTGCAGTAAAGCGTGCAGGGTTGAAGTCAGGATTTGAAAGGTTCATTTTCAAAAAGAAGAACTGAAAAAGAGTGCCGTACAGCCATGTATGATCCTACAATACTATGCGTAAATCAGGATATCCACAAATAGTAGAGATAGGAATGAAGCATCTGGGGTAAGATACACAAATCAGGAGAGATGCAGGCACAAACCCGGTACAAAGCAAGTCCAAACCCCACCCCTCGAGACAAAACATACTGCAGGAGTCGTGAATGACGACGACACTTAAAAGAGAAAAAAGACTAAAGGGCCATAGAAACAAATATCGAACAAACATCATCCCCCCACCCTGTACACCCGCAGAAGGCCATGGCCCACCCCCCCCCCCCAGCCGCGTGCCTGTCGCCCTATAAGAGACCCGAAATATAGAAAAGAGAGAAAGAAAAAGAGAAAGTATAAGCGGAGGAGGGCCCTCGATTCCGCCGCCCGATCCCGCCCTTCACCCCTACACACAGGAAAATCTCAAAAGCAAGGTAAAATATCAATGGAGAACATCAAGCATCTGCCACAACAGCAATGGAATTCCGGTCAAATATACCCAGAGCACCGTCAGACAACAATAAGGCCACTAGACTCTAGACTATATCATCCCTGGCCTTGTCTAGCAAAGGAACCTCCAGGTGTCCACTTGTCAATCAGTTTGCAGAGCAGCTTGGGGGGTCCAAACGAACCGGGCGGGTCTGGCCAGAGTGTAGCCTCAGAAAAGTACAGCATCCCGAACCCAACCGAGTACACGCAGCGGAAATCCGGTAGTGCTGATGGCGACCCCGGAAGCTTCTTGAAGTCCACACACAATAGTACCATCCAAGTAAGGAGAGTCACACAGTCCGGCAAACGCCACGACAGCGCCGGGGCATCCCAATAGGGAAAACAGTGTTGTGTCCTCAGCCGCCAATTGAACATGTGCCCCGAAGCAACACTCACATGTACAACCATGTCGGGCAGAGCAGTCACAGGCACCGGGTCCTCCGGTGGCTCCCGGTAACCAGGCGGAGCCGGGGATCCCCCCGTGAGCACAGTCACGGGCACGTCGGTACTCCGTTGAGATCGATCCGTGGCCATTAGGGATGGCGAGACAACAATGGCGGCCATTCTTCCACCCAGGTCCCGAGCGTTATCAATCAGGGTCTTGTGCAAAATCGTTAGGGCAGCCAATACGTCCTTGGATGTGGGCTCCAGTGTACGCCACCAGCATCCCGACCCCTTCCGTGAGGATGCCGTCCGACCCGGACCTGGTCCGTAGAGGAGGACGCCAGCCGCCATCTTAGTTCGGGCGGCCCCTGTCTACTTCACCTCGCCACAGGGACCAGGCCCCGAGCAAGGGCGCTACAGGATGCACAATCGGGGCCCAAAATCGTGAGGCGGGCTCCCTGGGGGAGAGTCACCAAAAGGCTTAACAAAATCCCTGCCGCTCCCCCGGAGCCGCCCGCCTATATCTGGGGCAATCCTTGGTTATGCCCGGGCAAAGAGATTGGGAAGGGGGCCAGAAGGCATGCGCCCCCACCGACCCTGCGTCGCCAAGCGGCCCCTCAAGGCTCACCGCCAAGTGGGCCGGGCCATCACTGCCATCTGGGCCCTTCAAGTCAACGGCACGCTCCGACCGACTCCTCACCGCCACCAGCAGCCGTTGTTGTTGCAGTCGCGGCCGGCGGCCCGCCCAAGGCAACGCCCCGGTCTCAACACCACTGGGGCCTCAGAGCAATCAGGGACAGTCCTCCGGGTCCGCCGCAAGTTGGAGCCTCAGAAGCAGATGGTAAGTGACCGTTCTCCTCCTCCTATCTGAAGACGCCTTCGTGGCTCAGGATATGCGCCAGGATAATCGTGTGGGGCGAAAGGGCTAGCGGAGCCGAGCGATTATGCGGCCATTTCGGATGCCCGCTTGGCTCCTCCATTAATGATTTTTTTAAAAGGGCAATCGGGTCCAGCCTAGAAGTTATCTGTACACAGAAAGCCGCATAGTTTTCTTCCACCTGCTTGTCTACATCAAAGCACCCATTAAGGATGAATACAGGGGATATTCTTGCCTTTTTCAGGAGCATCTTTCAGTCCCTGCTTACAAAATTCCTCACCTCACTAGTGACCAGGATGCTCATCCTCAGGTTGTGTACCCGGAATTTGATCAGGTGGTGATCGGCCCAACCCACTGGCAGAATGTCCACTGTTCCTATGACCTGTTTTTCGGAGAAGATTAAATTTAAAATATGTCCTCCCTTGTGTTTGACTCAGTGACCCATTGTTGTAAGTTTAGGCATTCACAGGATTGGAGGAGATTATTGTACCCTGAGCCCAAGGTTCCATTTAACCACTAGTTAAAATCTCCCACAATAAGCAGTCTGGAGTGTGCAATCGCAATATTGCTAAGGACCTCAATCAGCGCCTGCTCTTGTTGGAAACTAACAGCCCCAGGAGGTTTATAGCAAACTATGCTAGTCAGCACATGTCCCTTAGTGAAAATCCTAATAGTTCAATGCCCTCTGTCTCATCGATATACATTGGGGCAAAGTCCCATTTCTCATTAAAAATAATCCCTACTCCACGACCCCTACCACTGGTTTGCAGTTTATGAAATACTTTATATCCCGGCAGGCATGCCAGCCCTGGCTAAAATCTGAGCCAGGGTGTGTCCATGTCTCCTTCATAAATAATGCATCCAAGTTATGGGTTTCCAATAACAATTGAGTCTCCAAGTAATGTTTGGACAAAGATCTAACATTTAGCAGATCGCATGTGAGGGTATCTCGTCTGACAAAGTCCGACTTAGCGCCCGCAGTCTCCTCAAGCTTGTACTCTCCCATGAGACCAACTCATGAGACCAACTCTTGGGTGGGTCAATAGCTTGGGCAACCTTGAGAACGTTGGTCAGGAGTGGGGCCCCCAGTGGAGTATTGGCTTTACACATATCCTAAGGGATCCCATCGGGACCAGGGGCTTGCATAAACGGGTAGTTGCCTACTGCAAGCAGAACCTTGTTCAATTCGACCTCTGGGGGAGTGGGACATTTCTTCAGGGGCTTGAGGGTGTAGGAGAGCCTGAGAGCGACCAGTGTGGGCTGATAGTGGTGTGGTCTGGAGAGGAAATATTCTCCATATCAGGGTCAGGAATAGAGCTTCGTCAAATGGGTGACCCAAATGCCAGGGGGAATCACAGTATCAATACCAGTGTCTTTAACTTTTTTAAAAATAATTGCGATTTACTGTTGCCCAGAATGCTTTGCTGTCTCCTACCTCACTTGCATACAGTAGGGAGGAATAGGCTTCTTCTCTGATAGAGTTCTTCCTCACTCTAAGAATTTTTTGATACAGGGTCCTACAGCTTACAACCACATCATGATCTCTGGGTCTCTCCTTTACAGTAGCAAAACTGATTATGTGCCTTGGTACAAATTGAGTCAAACCCCTTAGCGGGCGGCCTGCTACCTGATTTAATTGGGACCAGAAACAAGTCATAAGCTGCACCATAGATCCTGGCAAAGCTATTGTGAAGCTCACTGCCATAGCCCTGCTTATAATCATCAATTAGGCATTTCAATAAGTAGGGGAGTGAGGAGGCCACCAACTGTGCTAAAAAGGTAGTTTGATCCATTTTTGACAAACGCTTAATCACACCCTTGTTCCTAGAGAATGATAAAGGGAGAAGCTGATTCACAACAGACATTTTGGCAAAGAGGGAAGCATGCAGTGAGAGAACCAGGAGTCTATGGTCACTATGTGGCGAGTCCGCAATACTATAATCCAGCACCCAATCCCTCAATGCATGTGAAAAAAGAATTAAATCAATGTGGCTCGAAATAACGCTCCCGATTTAGGTGGGTTAGTGACCGGTACAGGACTGAAGGAGTTGTAGGAGAAAATCAGATTAAATTAAAGCCAATAATATATTAAATTCGTCCCCCAAGGGGCAGTGAGTGTTAAAATCTGGTTTGCAATGTCAACATTATCGGCACCAGCTTGGCCCCTCTCAGGCCCGTACGCTCTAGTAAGCAGCAGCCATTTTGAAAGCACCATGGCCTCTCTGCCCCTCGCCGATCACCAGCGCGTTCCCTTGGCGCAGCGAACTCCCACCGCACTCTCTGACCACCCCCGCTCTCTCATACATGGACCATAAACCCCCCTCCCCGCGCGACTCTACCTCGGAAGCGCATTTCGTCCCCGGCCAACACCTCCCCATCCTTTGATGAACCCCCTTCCTCTGCCCTGCCCCGCTCCCAGGCCACCACCTGGCCCTGCAGTTGCCATTTATTGGCCCCCTTACAGTAAGCAGCTGCCCCGATTCAAAGGATCTCCGACTAATCAAGGCCCCCCCACCCCGTGCGATCCGATCAGATACACCCATTCCGGGAATCGACAGAGTATCCTGCTGTGGAATAGTCATCACCTACTGTGACCGGGGTGGGGACTTCTACTGTAAATATGTGTGGGAACGGGCTTGAAGTGGGGATTCCGAGGATGTCTTTCCGTACATCAAAGTGTTGACAAGAATGTGTTTCATGTAATAAAGCTATAAACCTGAGTATAAAAGGCCAGGCCGCAAGGATGCGTGCAGAGCACCTCCCGAAGACATTCTGTGTGCGTGTCCGAAATGACAGGCTCTCCTCATAAGAAATAAAACCTGTTCTTGCCTTCCAGCTTCCAGCGTCTGTCTCTTTATTTGGTAACTATTCGCTATGGGAAATTAGAGGCGTCTTGCGCCGACAGCCTGGGCATTCGACAGTAATTGGCTGATTCTCCTCAATTGGCGTTCCAACGCGGGGCCCATCGGCGACATGTGGGTTCAGTAAGAGAGGTCCTGACGACGGGGTGAACATCTAAACGATTGGAGTATACCTGCCTTGAGAGGACCCTCGTCTGGCTGCCAATCGAGTGAACTTCACCGATTCTGAACGGACCTCTCTCGAGTGACCTGCTGTCCTGACTGGGATCCCACAGGAGTGCTGCGGTAAAACTGGAGTAAGAGGACGATCGGGCGCTGGAAGGGGAAGGCGAAGAACTGTCCACGTGGTCCGGGTAAGGTTAAGTAGGACGTTTATACGTCTGATTGGTAGGGTGGTTTTATCCATCTGATTGATTATTTGATTGATTGTATTGGAATTGTTTGGAAATACTAGTATTATTCGTTGATTGGTTCATTTAGCCTTGGTTGCTACTTGATACATTGGTTGCTCTTGGAGACATTCGCTGTCTGCAAACGGGGAAGAATAGAAATATTCTCTCTCCCTTTGCAGATAGTGAAGGGTAGGTAACGCGGACTTTTGTCCCCCGTTGTAACCCGTCGTGCCTATTTTTTTCTCCCCCACTGATTGATTGTTTGCCCGAACATTGTTTGTTCGAGGATTGTTCTCTCGAGAATTCTCTGTCTACAAACGGGGAAGAATAAAAGTATTCTATCCTCCTTTGCAGATAGTGAAGGGTAGGTAACGCAGACTTTTGTCTCCCGTTGTAACCCGTCGTGCCTATTTCTTTCTCGCCATTGATTGTTTGATTGTCCGAATATTGGTTGTTCGATATTGGTTCTTTGGAGGTATTCTCTGCTTACAAATAACGTGGAATAGAGATATTCTGTCTAGTCTTTGCAAGCAGTGAAAAGATAGGTAGTGCAGACTTTTGTCTCCCGTTGTAACCCGTTATGCCTATCTTCTCCCCACTGATTGGTAATTGGTTCTACCCGGACCATTTATTAGAGGTAGATCATCCGGCTCCACCGGAGGACATATATATAAAATACGGATTATCCGCTGTACCTTCCTAGCAAACTATGGCATAAAAATCGCTAAGGAAAACAAAAGGAATCGAGCAAAATCAGTAGGCCACTAATGGGATCCTTTTGACCCCGCTAAAATAGAAACACTAGGAACAGCCCTTCACGAGAAATATGAAACTAGTGGGAAGAACCGAGTTTGACACCGTGATGACAGCAAGGTAGCTCGGCTTCGCCGCCCACCCCGCCCAATAACGACAAACCCTATACAAATGAAAGTCTGCTGATACCCACCATCAGTGTTGCCAGATTGGGCTAGATCAGGCACAATTGGGCTATATTTTTCCTGGTTACGCAGTAACATTTTTGTGCTCGTTGCCAGATTATAAATATATACAACACTCCAACAAAGTAGTATGTTAAAACGCTTTAATAAATTATAAATATATACAACACTCCAACAAAGTAAACATGTTAAAACCCTTTTTTAAACAACTATTTACATGGCAGCCTGCTGCAACATCCATCCCAATGCATTCACCGTCTGCTTGACGCTGTCCCTCCTTCCTTAGAGTAGCAACATTGGGCTGCTTTGGGCTACTTTTATTTGGCTTTGGGCTATAAAAAGCCTACAAAATCCATCAGCCCGCGAGGTGGCGTCAGTGGTGGCCTGAGGTGGAGGACCGTTGTGCGAATAGGCCGGAGGCAACACAACGCGCCGAGGCCCGACCCCGGATGGCCCAGAGGTGGTGTCCAGCAAGGTGTGCGGGGGATGCCTTGATGTTGGCTCCCCCCTTTGTTGCCCGGTCCGGCCATTTCATATACCTGCGCCAGGAGATGGCGTGGGGCGCCCAGCGGAGAAGCGGCGCGGACGACCCCCCAGGTGGAGGTCCCTCTCCTGCACCAAGTTGCCACTAGCGTTCCACTCAAGTGGGCCCCCGCAGTTGGCTGGCCGGGGGACCCACTCTGGTGGCCGTGGTGGAGGGCCGCTGCCGCGGGACTCTCAAAATGGCGGCCGGCTCCTCGGATTTGGGCCTGGTCCACTAGGATGGCTCTGGGCTACCTTGGAACTCGGAAACTTGCCTGCTCGGGCATGGGCCCCACTCTTGAAGACGTTCTCTCAGCTTTGCAGATTCTACGGGAGTCATTGGCCCTCGAATCCCGCGGACTTCCGGTGGAGGCAACCGCCACTATTGCTCGATCATCCCCCATTGACTTGCCTTTGCCCCGGGCGACCGCCGCCTTATCCCCATTTGGTGCCGTGAGAGAGGCTGATTCAGTCATCGGCGGAGGGATACGCCTGCTGTCCCGCTCTCCGGAATGACCGCGGCGTTGCTGCGAGATGGTGGTGCTCTCATGCTGACGCCAGCTTCTGTCTGAATTACCAGGAACACTGTAGACTACCAACTCGATCAGTTCCGGTGGAACCTCAGCGTGACCCGGTAGGGAAGATTTTGCTTTCCCCACCTTTGAGTCACGGTTCATGCTGCCTGTCCTTTCTGTTGGCGTTAATGACATTTTTTTTAACTGCCGAAAGGGGTTCTGGTCCAGGCGCTAGTCATTGGAAACATTTGGACTGTACTCTGGACCCGCCCGGCCTCGCCCCAAAATGGCGCCGATGTAGGCGGGACTTGCAACTCCTTATGACGTTCCAGTTACTTAGCCTTGATGTTATGGGATATGTATACGGTCCTTTTTGCACATGGTGGGCGGGGGGGAAGGGTACTGACTGGACATGCGGACAACCCTATTGATGTTGGCCTTCCATTAATGATTATTGTGTTATCGTAGCTTCAAAGTGGTGTTACTCATGATACTCGCCAACGATGTGTATCTGGACGACTCTATTGCAGCTGATCCTGTTATACTTTCAATTATGAAATTAACCTTCACGGATCCTACAACTGTTGGTCACATTTAGTTTCTCGCAATTAAATGACTCGCCCGTTACGTATTTTTATACTACAGTGTAATCTCTCCTTACCTTATGCGCTTCCAGTCTGCACCGTGGCCGGCCTATATGGTTGTAGGCCCGTATTTGTATGCTGACATTTTCACAATAAAGGTTTAAAAAAAAAAAATTAAATTATGGAACAAGCAGCATCATAACAATCGCCTAGATTGGTAAGGTTTTGAATAATGGCTGTTATTCCCAAATAGTAAAGGACAGATAATGCAGACCCCTTGTCCGAATTTAGGATTGAACGAGATTTCTTATCCATCGTGCCTGTCTTTTTTCAGAGTTGTTAAAAAAAAAATGGTTGGCTTTAGCTTGAACTATTTGCCGAATATAAGGTATGGTATTTTGTCCCATGATGTACGACTAATTGAGAAACAAATACACGAAGGAGAGATTCGAATTTAGGGGCAAGTAGAATGAAAGATTTTTGATTATAAAAGGTAGAAAGATATAGTACGCAGAAAATAATGCGAAAAGACTAGTCAAGATCTGTTGTATCCTACATCCCTGCAGCATAAACAATCGGTAAGGATCCTGATATTTAAATATTACAATGAATAGGACAGTAGATCGAACCTTTTTCTTAGCAGCCCCCTCGTGGGTCAAAAGCGCCCCTTTTTTTCGAACCAGGAATGTCTAATTACACTACAGTTGCAAATTTCCCGGATGCAGGTAATAAACGGCCTATCATTGGTTATCTTGGCCGCACTACCAGTTCCTCTGGGCTTCAATGCCGAAATGCCGGGAACTGCATCCCAGAGAGATAGGTAAAGTACGTGGTAAGTAGGACATTTTCGTGTTTATGCGCGCTGATGTGCTTTGAATACTGCCCCCTCCCCCTCTTTTCCTTTTCTTTAGGTTACATCGGAGTTTCGACTGAAGAATGGAGTGGACATGGACCGCACCGTGTTCCACATGGGGAAAGATATAGACTAGTGCTGTGAGATGGTGCGTGGTGTGCAGAGACTATCCCTGGAAGCATGAAGAATTGTATGGTATGACTGTGCGTGTGCGCCCTGATTGTACGGTATGAATGTGTATGTATTACATGTGTCTGGGTCGATGAAGAGAACGTTTTTGTATGACGGAAGTGTTGATCGAACGGTCAACGGGATGGGAAAATAGGCCCGAATACGGTACCTCCTCACTTAAGAAACGACTCTCCCTCTCCCGGGAGTTAGTAAATAGGAGGGTGGCCCATATCAGAAACTTGAAGGGTCATTGCAGTACAACGAACCCGACTCCAACCGATATCCCAAATATGCAACCAAAATAATGTGCACCAGTGAATCAATTAATGTGCTGACTGAATGAAAGAAGTTAAGAGTGCCCCGGGTTGGGGTTCACCTGAAACCCCCCCTCAGCCCAGAAGATAGGGATATTGGCATGTTTTAGATTCACCACTTCTTCTTCCATCCACATAGAAAATAAGAATTGCACCATTGTACGTCCGGCTGACACCCCTCCTTTACTTCAGCTTGGATCATCGCTTGCCCAAGAGGTTGGAAGACTCCACCGTGAGTATAAGCATGGCTGGATTAGTGTCCGATCGATTAAAAGGGAATAAGTACTTTTGAAATGAGGCCTCCAACAAATTGTCTACTATGGGAAGGAGAGTAAAAAGCCCGACCCCCAAATGAATTAAGTAAAATACTGAGAATGCGCAACACGCATAGAAAAAGAAGGAAAGAGGAGAGGTCCCTTTGCCCAAAATAGCTCTGTGTCTTCGTCTTAGGTTTTCGCACTTGATATATGTACTGTAACACCCTATCCGGTATTTGTGTGTGCGTAAACGTTGAATTTATGTCTTCCCTCAGCTTGTGTTTTTATACGTAAAACTGACCCGTGCTGTTCTATGTTGTGTGTGCACCAAGTAGCCGATTATTGTACACGTTTATCTCTCTCTCTCTCTCTCTCTCTCTCTCCCTTTATGTCGTAGGTGTACCGAATAGCCTACTTGATGCACACGTCTCTCTCTCTCTCACTGAGGGCTCCCTTGCTCTCTTTTGAATAAATGACGACACTGTACCTCCCCGGTACATGTATAATTGGCCTAAACACGACAGTGTTGGAACAAATTGACAGAAACAAAACGATCGTATTTTGCCATATTACTACCTCTCCTTTCTGTAAAATGACGGAACTTAATTGGCTGAGAAAGAAAGGACAGGTAAGACGACTGATGTCCCCTAATCTGGCCCTTAAAAGGGAGCTATATGTCAGTGGCTTTTTGTTTTAGTGCTTTAATAACACCACCTTCATCGTTCAGATCACCCCGCCCATTGCACAAAAGTAGGGTGTCTAAAATGTCCCCGTTCTTCCAGAATAGTCCCGGTTCTGTACTAGCCGTCCTAGGAAATTTTAAGAAATATAGCTGATGACCTTGTTTTTAAAGATAAATCGACTAAAACTGATAAAGGTTAGCCGTTGTCTCCAAAAAGGAAAATGTTTAACGTGTGTTCCTCCCCGAAAAAGGTACCTATAAGCCCATGATAGTAGCACCTCACACTTTCTCATAAAATTAGCAGACCCTGGAGACAACAGAACTTGTGTTAGAAAGACGAGTCTCTACCGGAGGAGCCGGTTTGAATTTGATGGACCATGTAGTTGATAGATATCAGACTTCTTGCCACGTTTTGTAAGGTAACAGGAATCAACAACCTAACAGACCTGATGATGGAAATTTGTAGGAATACTTGCAAACCTGCACCACAGCAATGATTTATGAGTTAGCAGCATACCCCAAAGGTAAGAGTTAATAGACATCCACCCTAGCGTGACTGATAAACGTTTCCCCGGCTACTTGGGGTTGGGAGAGAGAATGAAGTGTGTAAACGTCTTCCCCTGCCAGTTCTCTAAGAATTGTTTTCTGTACTTATTCAAAGATAACATGCGGTCGTCGGAGGAGAGGGGTCGGACGTGACGCACAGCCTGGCTGCAGATCATGGAACATCTATGACCTCGACCAAGGGGGAGCCACGGAGCAAAAGAGATGCGGGACGAGGCACCATTCTCAACATGGAAAGTGATGGAAGGGAGGGCTGTCCAGAAGCCCCTGCTTGTTGATCAGCTCGTGCCGGAAGTCCCAGCCCGTTGAGCCCGATTGATGGGCCCACTTGCTTGAAATTTCTGCTCTCCTTGGTCCATTTCAGATCTGATCCCACACCATGCTCTCTTCCCTCGGCCTCCCAAAGCACGCCCCCATCCCCCCTTTTTTCATATGGAATTTTGAACGTGACTTGACAAAGAAACTCATCACAAAGATAGAATAGGGTTTGTCACGAAAGAAGAACGGAATGCGGGTACCCCGCCTAAAGGTGCCTATGATAGATTAGTTAGGGAACAGGACAAACAGGACTGTGGTCCGAGAGCAAAGAATGGTCACACCCTGCAACGTGAAAATTTGGATTAGAGCTGGACGCATAGCTCCACCGCCGGTGCTCAACAGTGCCAACGAAAGAAGAAGAACAATGAGAGCCTACCAGTGATGGCTCGCTGTAATAGGACACTGGAAAGAAGAACTCCTTTTTTGAACATTACCCCCCCTTGGACTGTAACTTGTATTGAGTTGAATTCCTCTCCCAACCACTCTGTATTTACTATCACCCAATCGAGGTTTCGAGACATTACATCGGTCACTTTCAACTGTACACTGATAGTTAAGAAAACGTTAACTCTGTATAATGACGATTGTATAACGCCAGTCATGCACATGAATATGCTGTCTAGTTTGATCCCCATGGAGTCTAGACCTTAAGTAATGTACGTAATAGCCCTTATTCTGCCAGAACATTTTTATGACATCATGTTTGTGTTCAAACGAGCTTCCCTCCTCATATCTCTGGGTCTAACGTATGGCGCAGCTAATGTAATTTTGTATGCGCTGCCTCCTCGCCTATCACATCGACTACATGTAATTATGTACGATTCTGTCAGCATTGATAGCAGAATTATTTCTATCTGTCCTAAGACTCTGGACTTTGAAAAGAGAACGCATGAAAGCATTATACGATGTCAAGGTTAAGAATTTGATGAAGGTAGATGTCGGCTAGACAAGCTGGCTAGATATGTTGAAAAGGGAGGACTGTTAAAATCTGGTTTGTGATGTCAACATTATCGGCGCCACCTTGTCCCCTCTCAGGCCAGTACGCTCTAGTAAGCAGCAGCCATTTTGAAAGCACCATGGCCTCTCTGCCCCTCGCCGATCACCAGCGCGTTCCCCTGGCGCAGCGAACACCCACCGCACTCTCTGACCACCCCAGTTCTCTCATACATGGACCATAAACCCCCCTCCCAGCGCGACTCTACCTCGGAAGCGCATTTCGCCCCCGGCCAACACCTCCCCGTCCTTTGATGAACCCCCTTCCTCTGCCCTGCCCCGCTCCCAGGCCACCACCTGGCCCTGCAGTTGCCATTTATTGGCCCCCTTACAGTAAGCAGCTGCCCCGATTCAAAGGATCTCCGACTAATCAAGGCCCCCCACCCTGTGCGATCCGATCAGATACACCCATTCCGGGAATCGACAGAGTATCCTGCTGTGGAATAGTCATCACCTACTGTGACCGGGGTGGGGACTTCTACTGTAATATGTGTGGGAACGGGCTTGAAGTGGAGATTCCGAGGATGTCTTTCCGTACATCAAAGTGTTGACAAGAATGTGTTTCATGTAATAAAGCTATAAACCTGAGTATAAAAGGCCAGGCCGCAAGGATGCGTGCAGAGCACCTCCCGAAGACATTCTGTGTGCGTGTCCGAAATGACAGCCTCTCCTTATGAGAAATAAAACCTGTTCTTGCCTTCCAGCTTCCAGCGCCTGTCTCTTTATTTGGCAACTATTCGCTATGGGAAATTAGAGGCGTCTTGCGCCGACAGCCTGGGCATTCAACAGTAATTGGCTGTTTTTCCTCATGAGCAAGGTGGGTAAAAGGGTCCCCAGTGTCATCCATCAGGCCGCAAACATTGTCTGAGGAAAACTGGCAGTGTCTAAAATTGAAATCCCCCAGTAGTACCACAACATAGCCCCCTTGTATGCTCCTGGTACAATTTTCAATATCCTTGATCAGTGAGATGCTAGATCAATCTTGGAGATATCAAAGACGGCATTTGGGTTGTTTGGCACTGAAGCACAATCAGCTGGAAGTACACAGAACCACAATACTATCATGTCACCTGGGCAGGCAATGTAAGGGACGTGAAGGTAATACGACCCCCTTTAGCCCTGCCCATAGCTCCTGCAATGGCTGGTGTGAAGTAGGTAGTAAACCCATCCATAAAAACAGATTCGTAAGCCAGTTGTCCTGTAGGTAAATGACTGCATAGGGTTCAATTAATTTGAGCCATTCTTGCCTGCCCCACTTGCTGGCCAACCCAGTGACATTCCACAAGGCTAACAATATTGGCTGGGTTTTGTCACCTTCAGCGTCCCAATTGGAAGTAGACTTGCCACCGGTTGCCGAAAGAGGCATGGGGCCTCTGGCAGTCTTTGCGGGCCCCCCACTCCACCGGCAAGTAGCAAGTGTCATGGTGGGTTGCTATGTCAGGGACTCCCGCTGATCTAGATGTGAGATGTTATGTTATGTTATGTTAATATCATTTGCTATAGCGCTCGACTCACCGAGGGCATCTCAGTGTTCGGAGATGGGGTTAAACCTGTTGAGGGTAGAGACGGGATTCCCAGGCAGCAATGGAGTGAACAAGCATGCCCGAGGTTTGTAAAAACACCCAAGTGTGAGTGCTAAATAGCTGTTGTTGGTGGCCCAGCAAAACTTAACTTGGTCAAAATGTCCTTAGCCACTTTTATATCACTGAAATTGATAACAATACAATCAGATTCGTCAGGCTTGGAAGTGTTGCCCACCCAAGGGACCCTGCTAGCAAGGTTAATCTGGCTATGCAATGAATCAGGGCCTCCCAGTCTGTTATTGGTCCAGTGAACCACCTTGTTAATCAGTTGGTCCTGGTCTTCAAGCATACCATAGCTTAGAGGGGGAACATTTTTCAATATAACCACGAAGGGGGTTGTCTGGGGTGGGAGATGCAACGCATACACCCTAGGGGGCTGGGGGCAGAGTGCCACCAATGTCAAGGGGCCCTGTGGCTTGGCCCACACCTAACTTCTAACTCTATGAGTATCCTGCGGGCCCAGCCTGGGCTCGATAGTAGGCCTGTCTTGGCTCAGATCTTCTCTTTCCAGGGAGGTGTCAGCTGGGCCATCTGGGGCCTTGGACTTCGCAGGTGGAGCTGCACTAGTAGTACTGCCTATAGAATCAGATGGCAGTGAGCTTGCTGAACAATGCACCAGCAAGGCGTCCCTCAGGCTAGCTAATGCTTCCCCCACTTTTTCCAAGAGTATCAAAAAGTGGGCCCAATACACTAGTAAAAGAGGACATGACACTCCTACACACTTCCCCAGATGAACCAGCTGGAGTCAGCTACACATGGTTTGGAGATATGTTCCGAGTTCAAAACAGCGGCTCGGCTGAATGTTTCAGCTGGGGGCCCAGGACATGATATCTTGGACTTGGCCCCACTTTCCAACTACTTTCTCTTACCCCATAGGCTTTTTCTTGCCCCTCCATATATCTCTTCACATAAGAAATGGTCTGGCACAGTATGCATATATGTATATATGCATAACTTATATAGCGCAACTGTCACCCCAAGGGTATCCTGGCACTGCAACTTAGCCTATAGTGACGGCGGGCATTGAGCCAGATTATCAGTAAATGTTACTCCTCTCCTACTTACTATCCTATCCGGCCACTGCAGTATCATGGAGGACGGTCATTCGAGTATGCCTCTAACTTTTGCATGGAATGTATCCCATCGATGTAGCGGCTCCTCCCTCTGCCCCCTGGTGCGCTACCTCCTATGTACTGCCAGTTCAGCCATGGCCCACTTGCCCATTTCAACATGCCATCTACTGATTGTGGGCGCCATAGATGATTTCCACACCATTGTTATACAGGTCTTCGCTAGTATCACAATGCTAAATTCTAGAACCGCATCAGGCCCTTTGTTTTTTTTAGTAATGTATTCAATATGAAGGAAGCACTGCAGTGGATCTGGGGAAACAAGCATCCCGTTATCTCCGCCACCAACCGTGTGACTTGCTGCAAGATGGGAGATTTCACTGTACATGACCACAATATATTTACAAAATCTGCCTCCTCTGCCCTACACTTAGGGCACTCACCAGCCGCCACTGGATACATTTGCTCAATCTCCTTCCGGGACAGGTACGCATGATGCAGGTATTGAAACAGGATAAGCTGGAACCGCACATTCCGTGCCACCTGCCTAACCGATTGAAGACAAGACCACACCTTGTCGGGGATGTCAACTGTCAAAGCCGTCCTCCACTAATCCCTCAGTGATTCAGTCTCCATGTCATAATCCTGCTGCAGTACAGCATACAGGTACGTAATGGTCCTAGAGCAATCCCCCCTTTAAGCACCCCAGCCAAAGGTGCCCCCAATGATGGTAGCTTCCTATTGGAACCGCATGTCTTCTGCATCATGCCCCTGAGGGTGGAGTAGAACAGGAACTGTTCTGGGCCTAATCCATTTTCTAATGTCAACTCCTCGAAGGCACGTAGACCTTCACCAGAAATCATGTCTGTCCACGTACGAATCCCCGCCTCCTCCCAGTCCCGATGCCTTATGTCACCCACAAGCCTGCACATTCCAACTTCTTCTACAGCAGAAAACTAGGGGCGTAGGATGCGAACCGGGCACCCCCGCACACTTAGCACCTCGACGTGCGTATGGCCACTTTACCATCTGAGGCCCTGAAGGGGGGAGGGGGGGCGGTCGTGGGACCTAGCAGCCTGTGTATCAGAGGCCGCTCACCCTGTTCATGTAGCACACTAGAGTGTTTCAGCTTCAGAGCATGGGTCAGCCACCAAATAGGCCATTGCAGCTGAGCTGTTGGGCAATACAGCTCTTATTTAGGAGCATCTAAATCACCCTCCTCTAAAGGCCCATACAGTTGCTAACAGCTAGTCTGGGTCTACCGTTGCCCCATATTAGTTGTGTCAACAGACCCTGCAGTTCCTTAAAGAAGTATTTCCCCAGGACCAAGTGGATGATCACGAAGAAATCCAGCAGCCTGGGCAGCCATAGCATTTTAAAAACAGCAGTCCTGCCCATTGGTGACAGCTGTAGTAGGTCCAAAAGAAAAGTAACCGGGTAATGGACACCATCGCTATACCTAGGTTCCCTTCGAACAAGGCATTCTATTCTTGATACACTTGAATCCCCAGATATTTTACAAAGTCAAACTGCCAGGGTAGCCCAACATCTGGTAACGCTTCCTTCTGTGCATCTGTCAGCGGTGCCAGAGGGAAAAAACAGGATTTATACCAGTTAATACAGAGTCCTGATATACTCCCAAAGTCCTCTAATACAGATATAGCTCCTGGTATCGTAGCAGGGTCCCCTCTCAAGTACACAAGCACATCGTCTGTGTAGATGGAATTCATCTGTGGCTGCCCTAGCACCACTAGGCCCCACTGTGGCGCTCGGTCCCACAACAAACACAGCAGTAGTTCCATCACCATTGTGGGCCCAATCCCATTTGTTACAAAACCGCCATTAGATGAAGCCATCCAAGGGTATTGAATGCTTTTACTACGTTTAGGGAGGCCACTCATCCATCTGTCCCTGTACACCTCGCCCAGTCCATAGTGTGGACAGCTGCCTGAAATTGAGAAACATGTTTCTCCCTGGTAAAAAACATTCTGGTCAGGATGCACCAATGCTCCCACCAATTCCATCAATCGAGTAACCAAGATCTTACCAAGTACCTTGTAGTTTAAATTTAGCAATGGTAGGGGACGATAGGATGGCACGATCAGGGGGTTGTGGCAGGGTTTGGATAGTACTAATATTATTGCCTTCCTCATGCAGGGTGGAAGATGCCCGAGGGTCACCGCCTCCTCATATACTTTCAATTTCAGCAACAACAAAATTTGATAGCAGTATAGAACGCGATAGAGAGCCCATCAGTGCCCAGTACCTTCCCGAGCCATTTATGTGGTCGTCCCTTTCACTTCTCCTAAGCTCATTAGGCTATCTAACTCTTGACTCTGTAGGAGATTGATAAATGCAATGTGTATCTCTGCCAGGAGCATGGTAGCCTGATCTGTTGTTTTCTGCGCGCACTCTTTATATAGTCACTTTCAGTAATTCTCAAAGGCTGCATTGATCTCAGTCTGCAAATTCACTACGTGCTCCAAACTCAGACAGAGAGCAACAATTGGACTATCCAGGGATTTCGCTTGGAGGAGCAAAGCCAATATTAGTCCAGCCTTATCGCCCTGCCAGTGTTGCCACTGGAGGTAGATTTATAGTCAAAATGAGACAGTCTGCCCAGTAGTGTCCGGTATTCCTTTAATAAATCTGTCAACACTTAGAGAGTAGATATAAAGTTGGGAACCGCTGCACTCTCAGTTGATCTACGTCCCAAAGTAGAAAAGGTGAAAAAAAGGATTGCTCTAGGTATGGGTGCTCGAGATGATCACCTCCAAGTCCTTGAGGTGCAAGAAGAAATGTAAGAAGGGAACCTTACCCAGTGTAAGGTTATATCTCGTGCACTCCACTGGCGTAAAAACGCGCTGAAAAATGTCAAAGCTGAAGTAAACGGAATTTTTTTTTCATAGTAGAAATAAAAATTCTTTAATTCTTGGTTCTATTTGTGGAGAACATCATATTCCGTCATATGATCAAGCTTCAATAATTCAAATGTTGAAAAACGTATAGATAGGTAGTGTTCATTCATCATCGGAAGATTCAATTCGTAAAGCCACTCAAGGAGGCAGACCTCGCCAACCGCCTGTACAGACAGAAAATCAGCCTACCACCTCCACTGCAATCCCTGTTACAGAGGCCTCTTCTGCTTCTTCGTCGACTTTTTTAGAGTCAGGTCCCGACCAAACCGTCGATCCAGGAGGACGCAGTACAAAAACCTCCCAACAACCACCGGCGAAATCAACCAGGAGCCACAGAGTTTAGTGATCAATATTTCACAAACACCCATAACTACTACACAAGCCAGAGTTTTACAAAAGGGCATCACCTTTGTACCCACATATCAATCTAACGAATTGGAGACTCAAGTGTGCTTCTATAAATTCATGAGAGCACTTAGACTTAAGCATTTCTTTAAGAACGTTTGTGAACCCTCATCTAGAGAAGATCACAGCACCTTAATGGATTTACGCCCAAAAAAGCACATTTGTATCTCCTATCAGCCACAAAATCCTCGACACGTTTGAAATTCTTGTTTAAAAAGATATACATACCATCTTCCAGGAGAAAAGGTCTCAAAAGTCTAACTTTTCTATTCAAGAACGTCAAGCTCTTACTGAGCTACCAACTAACGATAATATCAAGATTTGCAAAGCAGACAAGAGTGGCGCTTTAGTCATCCTGGACTCTTCTTTCTACTCGACAACTTGACAACACACCTCAATAACCCTGACTTATATATGGCTATTAACTCAGACCCCACAGGAGTATTCAAAGAAGTTTTGCAAGTTATCATCGATAAAGCTGTGAATCTCAAGACCATCACAGAACGGGTTTTACAGGATCTCGGGCAGAAGATAGGGTTGCAAAAAAGAACCCCTACCCTGCGTTGGGAGTGTACACCGCCACCAGCATTAATGGCAGCCCATCTAATGTTCCCCCCACTACCACAAAACAACCCTCTGGATCCATTGTGAATCCCCAGAGCCACCCACACCAACACGTCCCAGGCATAACCCTAGAAAGACATGCCGAAAGTACTACCCCTCTAGCGTCTACACAATTTAATAAGTTCCGGTGCTTTGAGGTGTATCTCTTGGAGACATGCAAAATGTACCTTCCACCTCTGCAAGTAGCCATAGACCCTATGGCGCTTGACAAAGGAAACCATGCCTCCCATGTTCCACATGAGCAGATTGAAGTTTTAGGAGGCCGTGTAGCGTTATGTGTCAGCACTCCCAGTGTACTCCAGAAGTGTGGAGTGGGGTATCCCTCTCAACCACACACGTTACAAAATAAAACATTTTTCCTAAACTCCCCTTTCCAAGTCGCCATGCAACCATGTGGTCCTCTGGATGGTGTGGGGTAATGCATGGCAACAGCTCAAGACATTTAGTTTTTTCCATGAGTTCCCCTCCGTCACATCCTGTGGAAACCTTCCCCACCCCTCCATCCCACCAAAGTTAACCCCAGTATTCCCTTTCAGAGCAACAGTGTCAACAGCTCTACATGTCCCAAAGCGCCATTAAACAGGATAACACATAGGGGCCGATTCCGATCCTGGAAAAACGCTGTACAAACCGTGGTATGGAGCGTTTTCTCCATACAACTCGTACTTGTAAGGAGGCCCCTACAACCTAGAAAGTACGATCTGTACAAATAGATGCACTCCATACAAATTGTAAAAAAGACCATACAACTCGTATATACAAGCGATTCCGATTCGGATTGCTCTGTACGCGACGTTCCCATGTATTCCCGGCAGCAGTTTACAACCCGGCAAGTACGATTCGTACAAACGGCACTCGGTACAGCTCTTTTTTTACTAGAGCCAAAAAGTGCTGGAAAAGTCTTGTACGCCCCGAAAACAGTACGAGACAGACCCCCCATGTACGCGCCGTACACCCCATGAATACAGGGGTACGGTGCGTATGTACAGTGCGTACGGATGACACGGAAAGTGGGGTACGGTGCGTACATACGCGATGAAGGGGTACTGGTCCTGTACGCACCGTACAGGCACCATACCCCAAAATCGCCTGTGTACGAACTGTACCCCAAAATCGCGTATGTACGCACCGTACCCCAAAATCGCCTATGTACGAACCGTACCCCAAAATTGCGTATGTACGCACCGTACCCCAAAATCGCGTATGTATGGTGCGTAAATGCGCGATGTTGGGGTACGGTGCGTACACAGGCGATTTTGGGGTACGGTGCGTACACGGGCGATTTTGGGGTACGGTGCGTACACGGGCGATTTTGGGGTATGGTGCGTACACGGGCGATTTTGGGGTACGGTGCGTACATACGCGATTCTGGGGTACGGTGCGTACACGGACGATTTTGGGGTACGGTGTGTACATTCGCGATTTTGGGGTACGCACCATACACACGTTTCGCATGTTGGGGGACCCCTGTAAGCCTCACACCCCTATACGACCCGTACCCCGGTATGAGTCGTAACCCCAGAACAAGTCATACCAGGGTACGAGGTATATAGGGGTTCGCTTTGTTGCCCGGTACGAGTCATTCCCCGTATAGAGGCCATTTTCCATACAAATCGTATGCTGACAACCAGGTACGAATCGTACTTGACGGGTTGGACAGCCTTTTTACAATTTGTATGGTCTTTTTTACAAGTCGGTGTCGTACAGCTTTTCCCGATCCGATTTGTAAGGATCGGGCCGATCTGTATGTATTTTTCCTGTACGAATCGTACTACACGGGTTGGAAGGGACTTGTACAATTTGTATGGAAAAAAATACAAATCCTATTTGTATGGAAAAAAAATCCAGGATCGGAATCGGGCCCATAGTCTGAAAGCTTGACATGAGTTCAGCTGTCATTGGAGTGACTTGGAACCCCTCCAAAAGGGTCTCCGGTATCTTGTCTGGGATGGAGCCATACAACGAAGGCATCCCAGCTGCGCCTGAGGCAGGGGAGCTAGTACTTTCTAGTTCCACCACCACCTGTGCACGCTTGTGTGCCACCTGCTCCTTAGTTGGATGGGCTTGTGTTCTTTGAGCCGATCTGCGTCTGTTCTATACTGACTTCCATATCCTGTCAGTTTCAAAGAAATCTGCGGGCGGGTACTCTCCCCTGAATTCCTGCCACTCTAAGGCTTCTCGGGCTGGAATATAAATGCCCTGTCACTCTTTAGGACCTTGAGTTTGGCCAGGAACATCAAGACATATTTAAGACCCATTTGTCTTAGTTTTTGTTTTGCTGTGTAATTCACGGTCCTCTGTTTCGACACATCCGTTATGCAACCTGGGAAGATTGTGACTGCCTGGTTTTCCACCTGCCATGCCTGTAGAGTGTTGTCCCAGTCACAATAATTAAAACGTTGTGCTACCACTGGACACAGGAATGCCCCAGGTGGAGAGTCGGTCCGGACAATGGTGAACCCATTCTACAGAGAAAAAGGTTGACATTCCCCCCTGTGCTATTTTTGCCTGTCAGGGTTCCATGTAGAGATCCATACTCGGGCAATCCCACCAATCGGATGTTATTGTGGCGTGATCTACCCTCTGCATTATCTGCTCTTGTCGCAGCAGTTCCACTTCTTGTTGGAGCGCCATAAGAAGTGTGGCTCACTGGTTAGAGGAGGCAGACCTGGAAGCAGAGGTCAGCCCGGGACCAGGGTTCAATTCCCGGCTCGGCGGGGTCTTGAGTCCTAAAATGTCCATGGACTCGACAATACTCTCTCCGGTGCCTACTCGATTCACGGGTTCCCACTCTGCGACTCTGGGCAATAGCTTGCTTAATCTCCACAAGGGCCCCTCGCAGCGGGATGCCTGGCTTTCACCTTGTGGGGTTATCTCACAGGGGAATACCAGGACAGGTTCCCTAAGCAAGCGCTTAGAAACTGCTCGGTGATTTGCGCTATATAAATTCCTGTACATTTACATTTACATTCTACGTCTGCGTCGTCGATACTGAAGGTTGCAGTTCCAAAATGGTTGTCTCCAGTGCGGGCACCTTCGCCTTTAGTTTGTTGTGCTCATTCACATGTAACTCATATCAATAATCAGCATGTTTAATTTAGGCTCCAATGACATCTTCAGATTTTGCACAGCGGTAAGCAGTTCCATGAATTTTTCATTGGTATCTTGTACCATATGCTAGTGTCAAGTACCGCTGTCGCTTTTGTTGCAGGGGGCCGATATTGTAGCACTGGCGCAAAACCGGCCCCAGTAACAAAACCGTCCCCCACGGGTCAAAATCTGGCCCCCCCCTTCCAACCCACCAGAAAAATGCCCAGTGCCTGCTATGGTCAGTCTGGCCCTACATGTTTCCAAAAGTAATTTTGCAGCCTGGACGCAGTTTTCTTTGTGCTTGTTCTTTTCCTAGCTGCCTTCATACCACTGTTAGCTGCCACCACTAGGACTTTCCGATGATCTTCTTGACTACTTATAGATTATCCAGAATGCGGTTGGCGTTAATCTTCCCAAGTGTCATTTTATAAACTCCCCAGACTTCTTGTCTGCAGTGTATCATTTTTCTCCCTATGTGCCCAGGTTGCCATTGATATCCTTTTTTCAGGCCTTGTTAAATGTTTGTGTTCCTAGAACTGGCTGTGAGTCTCTTTAGACCTCGCCTACGCAGAGCGCAAGCGCTGCTTTGGAGTGACCTCTTGAAATCGCTCTGGGCTTTTGTGGAAACTCGTGCATGTTCTGCACTATTTCCAATGGGCCCTCGTGCATGTGCGGCGTTTGCCATGCGGACAGCCCCTCCGCTTGAGTCGGCCGGTTGAAGTAGCACTGCTCGGAACACACAACACAAATTGGTGCCTCCCACCGCTGGTCACCTCAGGGCTTCACGTGCCACCAAGCGTCCTCTGGGCTCCGCCGCCGCAGCTCCATCAGGTCTGCTCACCGGGTTCAGTCAGTTCCAGGCTCTGCACTGGGGACCTCACAGCGCCCGACACCACCCACAGTCTCTGGAGCCACCACCGAAGGGCCAAAGCAATTACTCCGAGTTGGGAAGACATCGGGGGCAGCCCGTGTTGTAAGCTGAAACTTTGCTAATTGAGACGCTGCAACAACATGACAGCCTCCACAGGCCGCGCGACCGGGCTACACCTCCGCAGTTATGAATCGCCAATATCAATTTTGTAAGTTGTATGACCAATTTTTGGCAGTCATCGATGCTTAACGCCATCACCTCCTGACTGATTGTGTTTACAGGCAATTATGTACATTGTATATCGCAGGATGTTGAAGGATTATGCAGCGGCCGACGGAGCCCTCTTAACGAGCGCTCATTTCACTGCTCGGCTGCCACGCCCCCGAAACATATTAAGTCTGGCGGAGTATCAACTACAAGTTCCAGCATGCAACGCGCTTTTTAGTGAAAAGACAGGTCTGCCCGAGGGTGTCTCTCCTGACACGAGACAGCTGTGACAGGCACGCTGCAGCGGAGATCTATCCTTTCGAGTGCCCTTGTTGCCAATGAGATCTTTGGTGTTGTAGAAAAACACTGCTGCATGGATCCTCTGAGTATCTGACATTATCGATAACTCAATAGAATTATTTATCTATTGATTTTGATATTTCTGTTTACCTCTTACACATGATTGTCACAGAGAGGGATGTTGTGAATAAACCTCCCTTAACCCCTGCTTGCTCTCCTCCCCATCTGTGCCCCCACTCTTGCCCCATCCAAGGAAAAACGCAAGATGATCGTCCTTAAGGAAAGGACTTTCTGCCTTCCCTAACTTTAAAAATAGTTTTAAAGCAGTCTTCATGCTCTCCGAATGCAGTTGTGTGCAAGCATGCAGGCTGTGTTGTCTGTTATGTAAGGGTTGGGTAGTTGAATCATTGTGCCTCGTTCCTTTTTTTTTTCTTTTTAGGTCGTGCCTAGTACAGTCGTGGTGCATGTTAGTTACCGGAAGGTGAAAGTCAAAGATGGGAGGAGGAAAGTTAGGCAGTATGTATTGCTGTATTATAGTCTAAATGCTTATAAGGTCCCAACGGCGAGACTTTTTGGCTATGCCAATGCTTGTTAATATCTAGGAGCCACTCTCTGGAGCAAACATCCTCGTAACCTATATCTTGTATCCAACCACCCGGCTTTCTTGTAAAACATTATGACCTTTCTTCTCTTTTCTACTATCTGAAACCTTTCTCTCCTTCCGGTGTAGTGTCTTCCTAGGGCTGGGGATCCACAGGGCAGCTGATCTCTTTATAAAAAGTGGCACTGAAATGTAATTTATAATTGACTAAAATATTTATCCCATTATTTGCACTGTCTCACCTTTGGTAAATATTTTACCGTATACTATTTTTGCCATATAATTACAGACAGGTTACAAAAAGAATAGCTCAATTAAATGAGAGGCAGAGTCCGTGGTGTCTGAGTCATAAGGGCTTTAATCATAAAGGATGGCTAAATGACTTGAGTCAATGGAGATCTAGTCCATCAATACAAGGGTTCGGGTATGCAATGATGGCAGGAAAAGATGTCAACGATTTATTCACAGTACATGACATATATAGTAAAATGACACAATAGCATTGAATACAGTAGGCGTGACAAGTGAAATGTATATGATAAGAACACATGTGCGTAGCAAAAAGGCGTGAACATGGGTGTGCACAGAGGCGTGAACTAGAAACGTCACAGAAAAGTGTCATAAGTGGGTGGATGCTTGGAGAATTCTTGCAGAGTCAGCTGAAACCTATGGCCTGGATGCGCGCGCAGCTAATCTGACGTGTGATTGACGTGCAACGGGAGGAAGCTAAGAGTCTGACTTTTAACACTAGTAGAAGAGACAGAAGTCTGGCATGTCAGATCGACCTGTCCCTAAACATATCTGATATCATGTGTTTGGAGGATGTTTAATCTAGAGGAAAAGGTCTCTTGGGCAGAGGCTATTCTATACTGAATGTATGCGTGTCTAGGTGCAAATGCTCGGAGACAGGGGCCTACCATGGTAACGGGAACTGTAAATTACTTGCACGGAGACAGGGAGACTTGCTCTTTGCTCTGCAGCCGGGGATATGTTTACCTAAATCACTAGACAGGAATGTGTTTTCGAGGAGCTGAGCTAAGCTGGCTACTGATGATAACTTGAAGGCACAATACTGTTTTTGGCAGGCATACCAGGCCGAGCCGGGCACCGCTCGGTTGGCAGGAAGTAAGGCAGAGGTCAGGGATGCATCTCCATGCTGCAGCTTTCAGAGACAGAGGCAGAAATGGCTTGAAGACAGAAATCAGGGCCTAGCTCGGCAGAGCCAAGAAAACGTGAAAGTGCACCACATAAAGACGGTGGCACGGCATACTTAGGAACGGAATTATCGATCCATTCATGGTGGATCTGATAGAGGACATGTTAACGTTGGACGCAAATGTATTTGCGTCTTCAGATTCGGTTGTGGAGGGAAATTTCATGTACTTGAAGTGCGTACATGGAGCCGTTGGGGTCTACGTTAGGGGACACAATTGACCATAAAAATTCCAATTACCTCATTCCCTCCTTGTCCCCTACGGACCCTTCATGAAATGTCTATTTTCATGAGACCATCAATCTGTTCATATAACATCATTTGCTCTTCTTTCTTTCTTCTGGACTGGGAACATGCACTTGAATGGGGAACACAAGCTGTGGCGCACAAGCCGCAAATCGCTGGCCCACATTGCAAACATAGACAACAACTGAAGATTATGGCCAATATGATTCCTAGGAATGACAGTAGTTTCCATCCCCAGGCTGTTACTACACTCCAGAGCCAACCGGACCAAGTCCAGGAGCCTGGATTCTGGTGTATCAGATGAGCAATCTCGTGAAGTCGGGTAATGGCTTTATAGACTGATGGCCCATTATTTGGAATAAATACGCAGCAACTGGATCCGATGACTCTACAAGCCCCGCCCCTATCGGCCAGGATGACGTCAAGGACAAGGCGGTTCTGAAGAACAACAAGTCTCATAGCAGACTGCTCCTCTGTTAAGTTGCCCAAAGCTGAAGTAGTCTCATTCACTACTGCTTCGAGTATTCTGGTTAATTTGCGTATCAGTTTACTATTGGAGACAGTTCCTAGATAGGGAAAGAATCCTTTATTGAAATCTGTATATTGTTCCCATGTAGTTTCAGTCTGATCAACTATTGGGAGGTCTCTTTTGTGTCTAATAATATTAAGGTGGGAATTCCTGTGATAGTCAGATGGGGCTAGAAATACTGGTGGTAATAAGAATGCAATGAAACAGGTACCATCCCAGTCTGGGGGTAAACGGACATAAGCTGTCTGACCACATATAAAATAGGAATGTCGGGAAGCTTTGAAAGTAGACTTGCCTTGATCACTAAATTCGACTACAGTAATACAGTCACTGTGACCTAGATGTACTGAACCATTCTTTCTGACACATAATACACCTTTCGCTGGTAGAACTGATATGGATGGCAAGTATGGACTCGTTTCTGACTGAACATTTAGAATCATGAGGTTAAGTGTAAAATTGCCTAATCCATACACTTCGTTTTCTAGATCTGTCCCTGTCATTTGTGGAAGAACTTCTTCGTTCGGGAAACATGCTTTGTTCATGACGGTGTTCAGATTTCCCCATATCCAATTGCCTTGGGAAACCTTAGAGTCAGTGTCTATAGAAGATATTAAACTAAACCAGGCACCACAGGAACCATTGTGTGTAAACGGGTAAGGAAAGAGAGGCAGAGCTCCCTTGTAGTTCTGGTAGGGAGGGAGTCGGCCACATATCCAACAATTAGTGGCATTGTTGATCTGGTGAGAATGGTGTAACATACGAATGAATGTATTATTGCGCAGCGCAAGTCGATAAGACAATTCGTGTGGGGGAAGAGCACTAAACGTGTGTTCTGCAGTGTTATTAGAAAAATGAGCAAGAGGAAAATACATATAAAGCATCCAACTTAAAGCAATAATCGTAAGACTCAGAAAAAACATAATAAGTAATGTGCAGACGCATCTGCTCCAGAGACTTTTACAATATTTTCGTTTCTTGATCTCCTGACTCTCTCTCTCTCTATTTGGGTCTAACTTGTACATTGTCAGAACTGCCTAACCGCTTCACCCAGGGGGGGACTTAAACAATTAAACTGTCTGACTTACTAGACCTTAGTTTCTGGCGATACTCCTCTTGGGGAGTTTTCTCTAGAAGGGGGAGTTTGGTATCAGTCACTGGTACGTGGGAGTTCTGGGATTCGGATTTTGGCGGAAGTCCATAATGTCTTTTCATGTGACTCGAGTGGAGCCAGCCCTTACGGCCCTCCAACTTGACGGCAGTCCTTGTAGTTAACAAAACAATTTTCGGCTCCTTCCAGCGGGGCTCCAGCGGACTCTTCCGATCGAAGTTGCGGATGTATACGAGGTCACCAGGGACGATCTTGTGTGGCTTCACCTCGGTGTTGTCTGGGAAGGCTGCCGCGACCTGTGAACGACATGATTGTAGTGCAGACATCAAGGAAGCAAGGTAATCTGTCAGCATAATACTATCAACATCAGTAATCTTTCGCGGCAGAGGCGTCCCCCACATATTAGGAGGTCTACCGAAGACCACCTCATACGGGGATAGCCCTGTTCTGGAATGTGCTACCATTCTCATATAAAAAAGAGCAACTGGCAATGCTACTATCCAATATACTCCCTTCTCTTTACACACTTTTGCAAGGCGAGTTTTCAGAGTCTGATTGTGCCGCTCCACGAGACCTGCTGCCTCTGGATGCCGGACACAGTGAAACTTCCACTGGTATCCCAATAGAAGAGAGACCTGCTTCATAAGTTCGGATGAGAATGGCTGACCGTTATCTGAATACACAACACGGGGCAAACCGTATCGAGGGAAAAACTCACGAACCAACTGCCTGGCAGTGGTCGGGGCAGTGTAATCTGGGACGGGATATGCTTCTGTCCATCGGGATAGGGCACAAACAACTACGAGGACATACTTAAATCCTCGGCATCTGTCCATCTGGATATAATCCATCTGGAGGACTTCAAAAGGATAGTCGGGAGGATGGAATCCACCTTGCTCTACGGGAATCCCTTTTCCTGGATTGAACTGACAACAGATCATGCAGGTACGCACTTTCTGTTTCGCAGCTGCTCGTAAATGCTTGTTGAACCAAAGGTTCTGTACACTGTCTAACATGGCTTTTTCTCCTAAATGTGCTGGACTATGTGCTGTGTTAATGATAACTTGAACCATAGAGTCGGGGAGAAACCATGTGGTCTTTCCCCTCGTCATCCATCCCTGGTCAGTCTGGACCCCTCCTTGTTCAGCCCATTTCTTTATTTCATCTGGAGTGGCATGTGTCTGTATGTCGATGACATCTTGTGTGGGGTCCCTGACTGTCATGCAACGTGTCTGTGAAGTTGCATCCGTCTTTGTCATGTCAGTCGTTTGAGTATGAGTCAGTGCTGTATGTTTCGCTATTCGATCTGCAAAGTCGTTGCCCTGAGAAATCTTGTCTGTGACTTTCGTATGTGCCTTACACTTCATGATAGCTATAGCTATAGGCAAATGTATTGCTTCTAGTAGGGCTTGAATGAGGGGGCCATGCTGTATCTTGGCTCCGTGAGAGGTCATGAAACCTCTTTCTTGCCAGAGGACACCGAAGTCGTGAACAACTCCGAATGCATAACGTGAATCTGTGTATATATTTACTTTCTTGTCCTTGGCTCGTATACAGGCTTGGGTCAGAGCAATGAGCTCCGCTGCTTGGGCTGATAGGGTGTCAATACGATGTGTTTCTATGACATCAGTTTCAGTGGTCACTGCATACGCGGCCACTAACTCTCCTGTACTTGTTCTTAAACATGAACCATCCACGTAAAGTGTTAGGTCTGGATTGGGTAATGCGACATCTGTCAAATCTTGTCTGGGTTTCGTAACTGTGTCAACTACCTCCACGCAGTCATGTGGAGTAGGGTCTGTTGTGCTCGATGGTAAAAGTGTAGCAGGATTCAGTGTATTACAGCGTCTGATTTCTATGTGTGGCTGGAATAACGTCAATTCATAACCTGTCAGTCGTGCTATAGTCAAGTGTTGAGTCTGTGTTCTGTTTAAAAGAACTTCTACCGAATGTGGAACTTGTACTGTCAATTGATGTCCTAATACAATGGAGTCGCTTTGTCTGATTGCTAGAGCTGTAGCTGCAACTGACTTTAAGCACGCAGGCAAGGCCTGGGCTACTGGAGGCAATGTGCTCGAAAAATAAGCACACGGTCTGTGCTTATCAGCTTGTAACTGAGTGAGAACCGACAACGCTGTGCCATCGCGTTCTGTGACAAAAAGTGTAAAAGGCTTGGTGTAACATGGTGTCGCTAAAACTGGTGCTTGACATAAGGCTTTCTTTAATTCGTCAAAAGCTTGTGTATGTTCCTGAGTCCATGGGAGAACAGACGAAGACGCTGCCTCCTGTGTTGTCAACTGTATGAGTGGTTTAGCTAGAAATGCATATTGTGGAATCCATTGTCTGCAATAGGAAGTGAGTCCAATAAAGGCTTGTACTTCTTTCTGTGTCTTGGGTTGCGGAAGATGTGCAATTAACTGAATTTGTTCAGGTGTCAGCTGTCTACCCCACTTGGTCAGCAAGTGCCCAAGGTACACCACTTGCTGAGCACAGAATTGTAGCTTCGAAGGAGACACCTTGTGTCCCTTGTCCGCCAGGAAAAGTAAAACTGTCAGTGATGCTTGTTCACATTCTGGTTCACTACGGGCGGTGATCAATAGATCATCGACGTACTGGAGTAGGGCAGTGTTGGCAGGCATGTGAATACTGTCAAGTTGTCTTTTTAATGCTTGGCTGTAGATGCTGGGGCTTTCTGTGAATCCTTGAGGTGCGCGTGCAAATTTGAAGCTTCGGCCATTTAAACAGAATCCGAAAAGATACTGGCTTTCCGGATCAATGGGGACACTAAAGAAGGCGTTCTTGAGGTCAATTACAGTAAAGAACGTCGCTTCGGAATCAATAGCTGTCAATAGGGACGAAATGTCTGGGACCACGAGATATTGTGGTATAATGCATTTATTCAATTCTCGTAAATCGATAACTAATCGATAAACTGGAGGTGCATTTGGATCAGTACGTTTAAGAATCGGAATGATAGGGGAATTACAAACATTTGAGTCGGTTTCTACAACCACTCCTTGTGCAATCAGCTCGTCAATGATTTTCAGTAAAGCCACTACAGCATTTGGTGGTAACTTGTATTGTCGGATACGTGGTAGTACTACTCCTGGCTTGAGTGTGACACGATATGGATTAATGTGCATACAACCTACATCAGTGGGGCCTTTTGCCCATAAATGTGCAGGAACATTCTGTAACCTGGCGTCAAAATCTCTCAATACATAATGGCCTTTGAAATCACGAAGGAACAACCTTACTCCTTCCGGAGAACAACAAATTACAGCTCCTAGAGCTTTCAGGGTCTTTATACCAAGCAAGTTTTCTGGGCATGATTTCGTGAGCAATAAATCTGTAGTGCAGGACAATGGACCAACTGCAAGGGGAACAGGTTTCGATACTTCATTAACAATAGGCTTTCCTGAAAATCCAAGGGAAACATTCTGTGAGCCAGAGAGGGGTGCCCCTGGAACCTCGTCGTGACTGATTGTTGTCCTGCTTGCCCCTGTGTCAATTAAAAACTTTCTATCCTTCCCTAATACCTGACTGTACATAAGGGCCTTCTTGATCTACAGGAACCTCGATAAGGGGCAAGCCAACCTCCCTCTCTAGGCTGTTTCATGTGTATTGCTGGTAATCGGGGTAATCAGATTGCGCATACTGGTACATCTGCTGTGTGACATGCTGTGTTGCGGCAATGGGTTGTGGCTGTGGTACTGCTACGGTCTGTTGTGGAACCTGCATAGGCTGGACATTCTGTGGAACGTGTTGTTGGACCTGGTCCTGTCTAGGAGGACGCGGTCTCTCTTTAGTTTTACCTGTAGCTATGTTGTGTTTCAAAACTGCACAATCGTTTACATAGTGACCTGGCTGTTTACAATAGTTGCATATCCCTTTAACAGGAGCTGCTGAATTTGAATTATTGGATTGTGTCGTACCCCTTTTGTGACCGTCAGCTGGAACTGACTGAGCAACTAGTACTTTCATTTTCGTGTCTTTCATACGTCTCTGTTCGTGATCATGTTCTTCTCTAATTCTGTTCTGGTGGTACTTTAACATTTGTAACATTTGGGAAGGCGTATTAGCTTGCCATGTGCTCTCGACTTTCAGTACACGGTTCTTAACCTGGGGCAATGAATTCTCGACTAATTTGGATAGAAAAAGGTGTGGGTATGACTCGCTACTTGTTTTCAGGCCACTATTGATAGTAAAACATTTCTCAAATCGGGAATAAAAATCACTAGTGTCTTCGTCGGGTTTCTGTTTGCAGGCTGAGATTGCATCCCAGTCCTCCTTTTTAGTTGCTAACAATCTTGGCAAAACCTGTACTAACAATCCTGGTAATGCTTTAGTTTTATCCCCAAGTCCTACACCTGGGGTTCGACCAGTCTCTTCAGCTTCTAATGCAGCCCAATCGATCTTTTTGTCTCCCACCTCCCATTCTTTTTCTTTGAGTTTCTCGTAAATACCGGCAGGCAATAACACTTTCAATATTTTCATAATGTCGGGATAAGTGTAATCTCCCATGAGTAACATGTCTTTTATTTCACGATGGAAACCTGCAGGGTCTTTATCATGACTGGGCACTATTTTCTTCATTTCCAATAGTTCCATCTTAGTTATGGGCGTGTATACATACACACGGGCAAAGGTATCATCAAGGTTCCGGATTGGATGTACTTCTCGTAAAGGGTTCTGTTTGTCAAAGTGATATGGTTGCCTGACTGGGGGTGGAACGGAAACAAGATGGGGAGTCAAGAAAGTTCTATATTTGTGACGTTGTTCTAAAATTGTTTCAATTAGATCGGTACCTAGACCTCTCCATCTTCTCAGGAGTAAGTCCTGTAATAAACTATATAACGGACCTGGATCAGATGCTTGGTTTTCATACTGTATAATGAGGTGTTGGGTCATGTATATACCAGCTAGTTGCTGTTCTTCTGGAGTAAGACTTAAAAATGTTTGCACTACTGAATCGTCTCTATATATGCTGTCATCTCCGGCCCACTGTACTGCGGACCGGGCGAGTTCCTGATCACGTAGGGTATTGAGTTTGTGATAACCTACCCTCTCTTTCAGTACTTTGTCAGTGATTTGGAATACATGTTCAACGGTACATCGCTCTGGTATCGGGCAAAGGTAACGTTTCTTGTTTTCTAAACGAATGGGTCTATCGAAGGGCCTATCAAGAGGATACGGTCTAGGGAGTTTCTCTCTACCTACATATGCCACCATGTCTCTATTTGGTAATTGCGAGGTTTCTGCTGGATTCTCTGGTTCCTCCTCCTCTGAGGAGTCCTTATCCTCGGACCCAGAATGTCTTTCAGATTCTCGACGGGCATGTATTGCTATTATTTCTTTACGGATCTTTCTAACTATAGCATGTACACATTTCTCTTTATCATGTTTACCCTCCGAAATATTCTGGCTCCATCTGTTCAATCTATCCATTTTATCTTGTGGAAAGCCTGTCTGATCTTGTTCCCTTATCAAACAGTTAACCAAGAATCGCATAATTAAACCTTTGTTCTCAACTTTCTGACGTGACATGGCTTCACCAACACATTCCTGTCTTTCCCCTGTTCTAATGAAATGATACAAATTGTCTAGATGGTCTGGCATTTCTGGTAGCAATTGCAAATAATCTGTAACACGTCTTAAACGTAGGGACGCTAACAACATGGGTCCTGTTTTACCAGGCACTGTGTCATATCTACAATCTGTAAGCTGTTCTCTGAGCTTTTCGGCTGGGGCACCTTTAGATGTTCGCGACATTGCGAATTCTCTCATTGTCACTCGATGTAACTAGGGCGGGGTGCGATAACCTCCTGTAGCACCTCCTGAGGCGGAGGCTTGAGCATAACCTGGCTGTAGAGTCGGTATCTGCTGTAACGAGGTTGGAACCTGAACCGTGCCAGACCCAAAAGGATTAAGCGGGTGAATAGGGGGACCAACAGGTACGGGTGCAGGAAGCGGTGCAGGAGGGGTCTGCTGTTGCGGACCCGGGGCAGATGATCACGGGGTAGGTTACTGTCAGCAGGTGGTACATGGGCAGGTACATTGGTATATGCGAGAGCTACATCGTCTAAATAGGAGGAAAGAAAAATATCTGCTGCGGTCTTGTGACGTAATTTAGTCGGAACCAATGGAGGGGGCAGATTTTTCGGTGTTTCCGGGGTCGCCTTGGGCAGGCCCTCGGCCAGGACTGGATACAGTCCTGTCATAATGGCATTACTCTGTCTGTCGTGTTGTTCCATTCTAACTCGTTCTCCTTCTTCTAGTAGTTCTTTTTCTTTGGCTTTTTCAGAATCCTCTCTACTTTTCTCTACTTTTCTGAGTGCTTTCTCTGTCCGTCTGTGTGATTCTTTACGCCATAATTCAATGGCATCTTTCTGTGACTGTCTGGCTTTCTTTTTCCACAACGCTTCCTCTACTCTCATGATGCACTCGGCATCCCATGTCCCTGTAACGGGCCATCTCTGATTCTCTGCCAAGTCTTTAGTGTATTCCACCCACAAGTCGAGAAATAATATGGCATCTAAGCCGTGCTTGTGGTACATAAAATAACCAGGAGTGTCCCTGGTGGGATGGGAACAGCTTCCTCAAGTATCCCTTTCCTAGTTCCTATCTGTCGTAATTTCGAGAATAAAGGCATCGCTACCTCGGTCTAGACACTATACACACTGAACACTGTAAGAAAAAATGCGAACAATCACTCATACCACGACATTAAAACACATTGAAACATTATAAAAACGAACAACAATAACTTGATACCTAGATACTAGATGCACTGCTAAACAGTACAGATACACTGCTAAAACAGTGCAGACCAAGTCTGCGTACCCAAACCCGTCTTGACCGTACACAAATTAATGCACCCGTCTAGATGCGTCCCCAGCAACGGTACTCACCGGGAAGCACGGAACGGAAGGCCTCGGAAACTCGACTGGACTGGACTGACGTCACTGCTTCTGCTGCGCACTACGCATGCGCCTCGACACTACTGGTGGGCCTCTCGATACCTCGGACACTGCTCTCTCGGCTGGGCTCTGGTCGGGATCCTCCGCACTCCTCACCGCCTCGTCTGGATGTCGGCCGCAGTCTCCGTCGCCTCCGTAGGCCTGAGGGAGATACAGGAAATCCTGCAGAGGCGCATGGGGTCCGTCACAGCTGTAGTCGGGGGCAGAGCCTGCGACGCATCGCCGGCGCGTGGGGTGGGGGAGGGGTCCCTATTCGGGCGCCAAATTATGTGGTAAATATTTTACCATATACTATTTTTGCCATATAATTACAGACAGGTTACAAAAAGAATAGCTCAATTAAATGAGAGGCAGAGTCCGTGGTGTCTGAGTCATAAGGGCTTTAATCATAAAGGATGGCTAAATGACTCGAGTCAATGGAGATCTAGTCCATCAATACAAGGGTTCGGGTATGCAATGATGGCAGGAAAAGATGTCAACGATTTATTCACAGTACATGACATATATAGTAAAATGACACAATAGCATTAAATACAGTAGGCGTGACAAGTGAAATGTATATGATAAGAACACATGTGCGTAGCAAAAAGGCGTGAACATGGGTGTGCACAGAGACGTGAACTAGAAACGTCACAGAAAAGTGTCATAAGTGGGTGGATGCTTGGAGAATTCTTGCAGAGTCAGCTGAAACCTATGGCCTGGATGCGCGCGCAGCTAATATGACGTGTGATTGACGTGCAACGGGAGGAAGCTAAGAGTCTGACTTTTAACACTAGTAGAAGAGACAGAAGTCTGGCATGTCAGATCGACCTGTCCCTAAACATATCTGATATCATGTGTTTGGAGGATGTTTAATCTAGAGGAAAAGGTCTCTTGGGCAGAGGCTATTCTATACTGAATGTATGCGTGTCTAGGTGCAAATGCTCGGAGACAGGGGCCTACCATGGTAACGGGAACTGTAAATTACTTGCACGGAGACAGGGAGACTTGCTCTTTGCTCTGCAGCCGGGGATATGTTTACCTAAATCACTAGACAGGAATGTGTTTTCGAGGAGCTGAGCTAAGCTGGCTACTGATGATAACTTGAAGGCACAATACTGTTTTTGGCAGGCATACCAGGCCGAGCCGGGCACCGCTCGGTTGGCAGGAAGTAAGGCAGAGGTCAGGGATGCATCTCCATGCTGCAGCTTTCAGAGACAGAGGCAGAAATGGCTTGAAGACAGAAATCAGGGCCTAGCTCGGCAGAGCCAAGAAAACGTGAAAGTGCACCACATAAAGACGGTGGCACGGCATACTTAGGAACGGAATTATCGATCCATTCATGGTGGATCTGATAGAGGACATGTTAACGTTGGACGCAAATGTATTTGCGTCTTCAGATTCGGTCGTGGAGGGAAATTTCATGTACTTGAAGTGCGTACATGGAGCCGTTGGGGTCTACGTTAGGGGACACAATTGACCATAAAAATTCCGATTACCTCACACCAACATCACTCAGTTCAAGACCTTCCATGCATTCATGAAGAACATCGTCCATCCGGTCTTAAGCTGTTACTTGGTTGTTACCTCCACACACAATGCCTTAATAACCCACACTACCACCATTCATCCAAGTGTTTTATCACCTACGTTGGTTCTCTCCTTGCTGCCTTCCATAGACAGACCTCGATGGCCCTCCAAACACCTCAATATTTAGCTACCCTCCTCAAATGCCAATATCTGCCTTCTTACACTTCACAATATCTGCTTCTGGGTTTTGTAATTTCCGAGATTTTTTGTACCTTTGTTAGTTTTGGGAAACTAGACCTGTAAAAGACATTATTTTATAACTTTGTTTGCTATCGTAATGCGCTGCACCCCAGCTTTGTCTTACAATCACCCTCTTTTCTGGCTTGGCAGCGCATGCAGTCGATCTTCCTCTCAACCCAAAATACATTTTATAATGCAGAATCCTTCCTCTCAGCAATATACTGTAGACCTGAGAGTCACCCTTGATCATGGCACGCTAGGATTATTACAGGGGAGGGGAGGGTTTGAGTATCGACTGCCATGCCAATCTCCACTAATAGAGACTTGTTGGGTAGGAAATATTGAAGACCCAATCCAACGTAATCTCGTGAGGGCAACATGGAGGGCACAGAGGTGAGTACAGAGACATAGAAGGTTCTGATATGTCTCTGAAATATTTGGAATAACTCTCATCACTCAGATGGTAAGAGGCAAAAGCCCAGCCGTGGTAATGTTCAGTCAGAACAAGCGCACACAAGTAAGTAGCTATATATTTGTGCTAATTAGGTTGGCAACTAGAATTTATTTTATTTATTTATTTTTGGCGATTTTTAGAGCGCGCAAATACCCTAGGGTGTCTCGGCGCTGTAGTTGCAGAACTCTCGGGTGGATGGGAGGTTTAGGCAGGGAACAACCATGTTTTTAGTTTTTTCCTGAAGTTGAGCAGGGTCGGAGCACACTTGATGTGTAAAGGTAGTGTGTTCCACAGTTTAGCTGTGGCCACGGAGAAGCGTTTGTCGCCCCAATTGGCCCTTCTTGTACGGGGGACTGTGAGTAAGTGCGCTGAGGATGACCGTAGGGTTCTTGTGTGCTCAAGCGGGCGGAAGGCTTTTTTTAGGAATAGAGGGCCGTGGTTGTGAATAGCTTTATATGCTATGCATAGAGCTTTGAATTTGATACGGCTCCTCACCGGTAGCCAGTGTAGCTGTCGGATGTAGGGGGAGACAGATGCAAATTTGGGGATGGATAGCAGAGTCCTAGCTGACGCATTTTGCACTGTTTGCAGTTTGTTGAGGACCTTTTGTTGTGCATTAAGTAGCAATGCATTGCAGTAGTCAGTTTTGGAGAATACTAATGTACTGACCAGTGTTTTGCCTGCGTATGAAGGTAGATATGGAATTAGTTTTTTTATCCTTTTTAGTATGTGGAAGGAAGAAGAAACCACCGCATTGGCATGTTGCTGGAATGACAGCTTATTATCGAAGATAACGCCCAGGTTGCGTACCTTCGTCACAGGTTCTGGGGGTTGTCCCATCTGGTGGGGCCACCATTGTGGGGACCAGGTGGGTTGTAGCCTCCCGAATGTCATCACTTCTGTCTTATCAGAGTTGAGTTTAAGACAGTTGGATGACATCCAGGAGCTTATTGCCTTCATTCCCGTTTGGAAATTGGCTGCCACCGAGATTCCATCATTGTATATTGACAGCACCAGTTGGGTGTCGTCAGCATAGGTAGTGAGGGAGATTCCGCAGGATTTGCTGACCCTCGCCAAGTCGGACACATAAATGTTGAATAGTGTCGGACTTAGCGAGGATCCCTGCGGTACTCCACATGGCAGGGAGAAGGTCTGGGATGTGAAATTGCCTAATTTCACAGTTTGCGGGCGGTTTGACAGAAATGAGGCCAGGAGGTCCTTTGCTTTGTCTGTTATTCCTATGGCCTCGACACGGTCGATCAAAGTGGCATGGTCGACCGTGTCGAAGGCCGCAGACAGATCCAGGAGTATCAGGACTGCGGCTCCTCCGTTATCCATCGTGGACCTGATCTCGTCTGCTGCTTTTAGCAGTGCCGTCTCTGTTCCGTGGCCCTGTCGAAATCCAAATTGGGTGTCATCCAGTAGATTGTTGTGGTGAATATAGTTTGACAGCTGGGAATTCATGATCTTTTCAAAGATCTTTGCGGGGAATGGGAGGCAGGCAATGAGCCTGTAGCTGGCAGGAAGGAGAGGGTCTAGACTGGGTTTTTTCAGTAGCGGTTTGATTATGGCTTTTTTCCATACCGAGGGGTAGACACCAGATGTAAACATTGCATTGCAGATGGTGGTTAGAGGTGGGGCAATGACTTCCGGGATAAGGTTAAGAATGCCTGGAGGGCATGGATCTAAAGGTGAACCGGATTTGGTTCGGGCGATCAAGGGTTGAATGAGTTCATGGGTGGTAGGTTCAAAAGCTGCAAATATAGGGCCACTATCGGCGGTAGTATGCGAGGAAGGAGTGAGCGACGAGTCGGCTGAGAACGTGTTAAAAATGGCTCTAACTTTGTCCTCGAAGAATTTGGCCAGTGCATCAGAGAGGGCTTGTGATCCTTCTGACCGGGGTGCAAGTGGATTAGACAGGTATGTTACTACTTGGAATAGTTTCGCTGAGGAGTTTTTAGCCTGGTTAATTTGATTTGTGTAGTACGTGGTTTTCTCTGTTTTTAAGAGTTTTTTATAGTTGGAGAGGGCACTTTTATAAATAATTTTGTCAGGAGTATTGAAATTGCGGCGCCACTGCCGTTCTAGATTTCTGCAGTACTGGCGCTGAAGTCTAAGCGGCTCAGAGAACAAAGGGGCTGAGGGAAGTTTTCTACTACGGTGGGAAGTTTTGGTCGGTGCTAATTTGTTGCAGGCTTCAATCAGATTCTCCATGTAGGTATCTGAGGCTGCTGTGGGATCATGCTCATTAGGCATTGGGCTGTCCTGTATCATCTGAGTGAGATGTTCGAGGTTTATATTTTTCCAGTCTCAGAAATTGGTGGGTGGGGAAGAAGTCGAGAGGGGGGGACTGGGCTTAGTGGAAATAGAGAAGCATCCTGCAGAGTGATCTGTCCAGACTAAAGGAATAACCTCGGTAATGGAGATCTCAGGGTTGTTGGTGAAAAGTCCATCCAACGTATGTCCTGCTTTGTGCGTGGGTTTCTTAACTATTTGTATGAGACCGGCTGTCTCTAAGTCGCCAAGTAGTGTTGTGGTGTCTGGGTCTTCTGAGACTTCGAGATGAAAATTGAAGTCACCCAAGATGGTAAACTGTGGTGCTCCAATTGACGTCTCGATTATGTGATCCAAGCGTGATAGAAATTTAGCTCTGGATCCTGGGGGGCGGTAAATCAACATACCTTTAAATGTTGATTTGCTGGAGAGGCCTATCGAAAAAAGGAGAGCCTCGCATTCAGAGTAGGTTGTCTCTGCTGTAGTTATTTTAAGGTGGTTTTTGTAGATGATCGCAACTCCTCCACCCTTCCTTATTGGTCTGTCTAACTTGCACACACAATAGTTGTTAGGCGTAGCGTCTCTGAAGTTAGGGCCGGAGGCTTCGTCTCCCCATGTCTCGGTGATAAATAATATATCTATCTGTTGAGAATCTATGAAATCAGCGATTTCAAATTTGTGTTTTGGCAGGGATCGTACATTTATAAGTGCTGCTGTCACTAGTAAGGGGGGTGTAACAGGAGGAGCAGGCGTAGTCTCAGTGCAAGTGGGGCACTTGAGTGGTCCGATCCTAGGATTGTTATATTTGAGGTGAGGTAGGGAGTGAGGGATCCTTGTTGTTTGCTTGATGCTGAGGAGTTGGGCCGAGGTATAAGTTATAGGTAAAGAGCTGGTGACGGGACAGGGGAGTGATGGATCAGGGGGGTGGCCCTGGGCCCGGTCTCGGCGCGGACGAGCGCAGACGAGCTTGCCTTATGCGCGCCTTCGGCGCGCAATCGTCGCGCCCGCTGCGCTCGTCCGCTGCGCTTCCGGATCCGGTACATTGTACATAGGGGAGATTTGGGGCGTGGCCAGCGCAAATGGGCGTGGTCTGTTGCCGAAGAGCGGCGTTGCTATGGCAACCCTGGTCCGCGTCAGCTTTCAATCGGCTGGGCGGTAGAGTGCTCGTAGCGGCTGGTAGGTCAATCAAGTTTTAAACACAAAGTATCACAGAGTAAAAGCAATTTTTAAAAGAGCGTAAAATCTCCTGGCTTCCGCCTCAGGAGAGAGTTGTGCAACAAGCGCTTGTAATCAGCGCGAGCTTTTAAGCAGAGTGGCTGGGGGCGTGGCCAGCGCAAATGGGCGTGGTCTGTTGCCGAAGAGCGGCGTTGCTATGGCAACCCTGGTCGGCGTCAGCTTTCAATCGGCTGGGCGGTAGAGTGCTCGTAGCGGCTGGTAGGTCAATCAAGTTTTAAACACAAAGTATCACAGAGTAAAAGCAATTTTTAAAAGAGCGTAAAATCTCCCAGCTTCCGCCTCAGGAGAGAGTTGTGCTTGTTAGTACATAGAAACTCACCTAATGGTCTATTGGGAATGCCTTAAAGAACACAGGTAATACCCAGAGACCTTACCAGAGATTAGGAGCACCAGGAGACACTGTTCACAGAAGTGTGGCTGCCAAGCGGAGTACTGAAGAGACGGTCCAACGCTGATACACGAGTGTCATCCAGGTAAGTACTAACAAAAGGGAAGGACCATTCTGAGCTATTAAGGGAGGACAAAACAAAAGCAAACAACTCAAAAACGTGCATAAAATGGTTGCCTGAGAACCATACAACCAAAACAGTTATGACTCTCCCACTGAATATGGTTATTAATTTGTCCTGCAAGCATCTTTCGCATTATCCTGATTGGTCCATTACTTCTTTCTAACCACCCTTTGTGTATCAGCCGCAACCCCTACTGTCTAGTCTTCCACAATCTGTAGGTACCATATCTCACTCTTTTCATTTGTACTTTCATAGCTTCTTTACGATGCAGGATAAAACACTTCCTTCCTTGTTCCTATCTTTGTCTGGTCATGACACCCTTCTGTAGGTCAGATTTCTTCTAGTAGATGATTAAGAATGTCCTTGATTATCAAGTATGTTATGTTCTATCAAACTGTTACCTTCTTGACATTACAACAAGTATCTATGCTTTCTACATTGCACAACTAAATAACTATTTATTCTAACTAATTTCATGGGGTATTCCTTCCGCTTGATCATCCATGCTACCACAACTTCAGTTCAGACCATTCTCTCCCACTTTGACTTCTTCCTTCTTGATAAAGGAATCAATGAGAACAATAATGAACCTGGACCTGCGTCCTAAAACATGAGAATGCCCCACTATAGATAACACCAGGCATTCCTAAACATCCCCAGGCCAGCACAAAAGATTCACTAGTGGGTTCTGAGTCTTCTGTATCTTATTGCTACACTCACAATCAGGGATTGGTGGTTGCATATCGATTGTGGCGAAAGAACAAGAGACACAGTTAACAATACCGGTAGATAACCTTTCAGGTGCTGTTCATCTAGAAATCAAGATCACACAGCTTTATCTGTATTTCCCCTGGAAATAAGATTGCTTATCAAATATGGCAACAGGCTGTCTTCCCACCTGGGCACAGTAAAATAAGCCAAAAAGACACTGTCTTGTGCGGCAAAAAAAGAATTTACCTGTACATCTTTTGTTTAGGAAGGAAACCCACATATTAAGAACAATGTGAAACCTCTAATTGGAAATCTGGGAACAAGAAATGAATTATTAGTTTAATCAAATGTGGTATCAAATGTAGTATCAAGCCTGCATGCTTTCTTGGGACTGCATCAAATGTGAGTTTGGAATTCCTGGCAGTAAGGCTGGGAAATACCAATATCTATCGTCTGTGCTTAACACAGCTTCTCCGCTTTGACCACTTCTAGGCTGCATGACCTGGGATTGGATTGACATTTTTTTCACATTTACATCTAGTCAAAAATCTAGACTGCTCTCTCTTTCATTACTGCAAATGGTAAATTTAAACAGATTACCGATTAGCAAAAATATATTTTGGAGTACATTTATTCTGAAGACTGTATTCCTTCTTACTAAAATAAGCAATGTTTGTTCTCACCCTCAAATAACACACACACAGCTAATAATTAACTATAGGTTGTACTAAATTCTGGAGCACAAATTCAAACGTAATTTTCAGAAATCTAATTATGTTGGAATTACAGTAATGATACTTCACTCACGTTTGTGAAATGTACTAAAATTAGTCTAGTCTCGTCTGATATGAAACACAGAATACTGTAGTTACTGGAATCAATTGATTGTTGACAATAATTTATAACTCTCTATCAGCAGATCTTTGCAACCGTAAATCTTTGTAGACATAAAGAGCCATCTTAACTCGGAAGGGAATTATTCTCCGAGTTTGGAAATCCACAAAGATGCCTAAAATAAAAAAAAAGCCCATTACACTAAATTGGAGGTTATATTGTCTGCATCCTGTGATATGGGCTTTGAGTGCAATCTTTTATTATGTCTATCTTGCATGCTCTCTTTTAGGTTAGTTCCTACTTTGCCAGCAGAGTATTATGCCTATCTCTCAAACTCTTGATATTCTGAAATGACCTTTTCTCTACTTCCTTAATGCGTTCTATATTATTATGCTGTCCTAGATGACTTACATATCTTTAGATTTAACTTTTAATCACTTGTTTTTTTCTGATAAATATTGTGTTGCAACATTTATGTACCGCGTACTGCCCTTATGTGAGTCATTGAAGCGCTTGCCTACATGGGTGGTATGCTACATTGTGCGTGTTTGGAATTATACACCACTAAGCTGGTTAATACCCTGGGCTGTCCCTGCTGAGGTTTTTGCTCACAATTGTATTATCTTGAGCAGGTCTACATGGGAGGGTGGGTTGATAGGGAGATCTGCCAGGATGGACTTTGTTATTATAATCTCACTTATGAGTGTTATTGTGAGAGGTCAAGAAGTAGTCATAGTTGTATCTAGATGGAACTTGTAGTAGTGGTCTAAATTATAGGCCTTGATTGATGAGCAATATGTGGCAGATCTCTTCAAATATTACATAGCTGTTCAGTTAGTGACTGGTGCATAGGATGAAACTTGGTGCAGGCTGTAAGCATAGTCAAGCGTGGAAGGTACATGTGTGGAAAGCTTCTAACATTTGCTGGAATAAGGTTGGTGTTTTTGCCATTGACCATATGTCATGCTCTCTGTTTTTGCAGTGTTGAGCTTTAGATGGTTACTCATCATTCAATTGTTTATGGCGTGAAGGCTGTTGTTAAGTCTTAGGATGGATTGTTTATCTTCAACATAGTTGTAACTGGTAAGCCTGAATGGATCTGGGAAAGGGGTTAGGTAGATGTTGAATAATAAACAAGATATTATAGCCCCTGGGGGACACCACCGGGTTGGGTGTGAGGGGTTGATATTAAAGGTGGTAAGTATACCATGCTCTGTCTGTGTTTGTGGCATGAGACAATCCATTTGAAAGCATTTTCACATATTCCGAGACAACTCAGTCTTTGTAGCAGCTTGTGGTGGCGGAAAATGTTACATGCTGCTGATAGGTCCAGAAGCATGAATAGAGCCACTCCATTCTTGACCACTGGGAGTTTTAGGTCCTCCTAAATGATACAAGGGCTGACTATGTGCCTCTGCCTGGTCTGAATCTGGATTGTTGGGCTGACATCAAGTTATTTCCTCCAATAAACTTGGCGAGTATAATCAAAACCGCCCTCTCAAACATTTTACCTAGGAATGGATCATTAAATATGGGTGTCTAGTTTGCTGGGTTTGATAGATCAGGGTTTTTCTTTTTGAGAAGTTGTCTAATGTTGGAGGTTTTCAATTCATCTATTTTTACAAGTAACTTAATGCTTTCTTAGAGAGTTAAGTAGGGGTGACCCTCCAAGAAAATATTGGAAAATGTGGTAACCTTGCATCTAAGGACATATCATTTACATAAATTTACTAAAAAAACAGAGGCTATGTAAAGCCAAATATGAAAGACTGAAGTGTTGCAGCATTGCCAGACCTAGGGGAATTTTGAGAAAACAGTGGGCAAATTGTGCAGTTTCCAGCAAAATCTCTGTAAAGAGTCTAAAAAGCTATATGAGATACAGGTAGTTCAGATAATTGAATTTCGCAAGGCCTACATTTTACTATTGCATCAACTAAAACTCTACATTTCATTTACTTAAATGTTTCCTACCCCGTCTAAGTAGATTTTCAGTTGAATGTTATGATAAACACATGATTAACAATCTTCTTGGATGTTGGAGGATAGAAAATGCACTTAACTTTGGATGTGTATGGACCTAAAGTTTATAATATAGTTTAATATAGTGTTCAGTGTTTGTTTTTGGAGTTCATAGATAATAGAAAATATCAAACAAAATCCAAGTGGCCTCACCGACAACAGCAATGCTAGAACTCTCTGAAGGGGGAAAGCAGTATAAATGGGTGGGTCTTGCCCAGGAAAGAGCTGCAAAGACATCACAAATGACAAGTGAACAAATTCAAAGAGTGTCACACACTACCATAAGCACATCCTTGGTAAGTATGAAATTCTAAAACAAACTTGTAAAAAAAAGCCCACACCAACAAGCTTTCTCAACATATGGACTGAGAATCTGGAATTACCTCCCTATGCATGTCATTCATGCCCCTTTACTGATGCAATTCAGGAAGGGTCCCATAATCCACATCTTCACAATCTTTCCTCTATGCCTATTATATCTAGTCTCTGCTACGCATTAGCCTAATGTAATGCTGTGTTTCTTTTGTGTTCAAATGCATTTACTCTCCTTACTCTGTGTTGTAAATATTCCTGCATGTTTCTTTCTCCTCACAAACTGAATGCATATCCTGTTACTATGTTCAATGCATTTCTGCCCTCTGGGGGTACGCCTGGGCTTAATAAATGCCACCAATAAAATTAAAATAAATATGTTAAAGAAATTTAGGAGTTGTGAAAAAGAAGCTACCTCATACTAATCACTATCAGGACCAAATAAATCCAATAGCCCCACAAAGGATACATATTGAGCAGGTTCTTATAGAACCCATGTAATAGATTCTGGACCAGATAAATCCATAGATGATAAATCCTGCACTTATTACCTGTATCATGAAAAGTCAAGTATTATTAAAGAAAAGAAAGTAGTAGGCCTTGGAATCAGATAGCAGGAGCAATCTGTGGAGTTTCTGAGCGAGCAACAATTCTGGAATCAGAATGTGAGTAGAATGCCACCTTATCAAGACTGATTCAGGTAGGGAATAGGGAAGATTTGAGAAAGAAGACATTATCTAAAGGAACAGATACAACTATTAAATTTACTAGCAGCCCGTCCTGACGTTGTCCGGGTATGAATTGCTGCCGGCCAGTAGTATATTGTTTTGTAGGATTTCGTTTTGATAGCATTTCTTATCTGTGACAGGCCTGTGAAACGCTCCGATTCACAGTGCACTGCTGATGCACTTAAGAGTGTGCGTTCAGTAGTTTGTGAACTCGAGTTTCCCTACTTTATTTTTCCTTGCAATATTATATAGCGCCAACTTAACAACATGGCATGAGCACAATTTACATTACAGAAGAACACATTAATTTGTGGTAGGCACGGGGAGACAAAGCGATTTGCCTGGAATCACAAGATGTTGAGCTGATGCCGAGATTCGAATGTAGCTCCCCAGCTCTAAAGTTCGCAATTCTAGAACTTGTGGCAGGAGGTGTGTCTAAAAGTGTATGTCGGTGCTGGCCATCAATGCGAGAGACCTGTGCATTTTTCAAATGGGTGGTGAAAAAATATGAGTATGTTGCTGGAGATGTGGGCCGCCGTGCCACCAATGTACTTACCGGGGGAGGGTAAACACCCATTATTCCGCAACTTTCTTTCCGCATACCATCACTCCGCATACTTTCATTACGAAAGTACCATGACTCCGCAATACCACTATAACGCATGGCATTACATTTTCTATGCTTTTACCATGCATACATTTACAACGAAATTCGTTGTAAATGCATGAATGGTAAAAGCATGTTTTTTTTTAATGTTTGGATAAGGTAAGTATGGGTATAGGGGTATATGTTTTGGGGTACTGAGGTATATGTTTTGGGGTGTTTGGGTATTTTAAGGGTTCAGATATAGTTTTGGGTTATGGGGTACAGGGGTAGTTTTAGGGTTCAGGGCTAGGTTTGGGTTTTGGGGTACAGGGGTATTTTTAGGGTTCAGGGCTAGGCTTGGGTTTTGGGGTACAGGGGTATTTTTAAGGTTCAGGGCTAGGTTTGGGTTTTGGGGTACAGGGTTAATTTTAGGGTTCAGGGCTAGGTTTGGGTTTTGGGGTACAGGGGTATTTTTAGGGTTCAGGTGTAGGTTTGGGTTTTGGGGTACAGGGGTATTTTAAGGGTTCAGGGCTAGGTTTGGGTTTTGGGGTACCGGGGTATTTTTAGGGTTCAGGGGTAGGTTTGAGTTTTGAGGTACAGGGGTATTTATAAGGTTCAGGGCTAGGTTTGGGTTTTGGGGTACAGGGGTATTCTTAGGGTTTAGGGATACGTTTGGGTTTTGGGGTACAGGGTATATTTATAGAGTTAAGATAGGTTAGTGGGTAAGGGTGTTGGGGTATTTTAAGGAGTAAGGGTGGGTTATGATTATGGGGTGCAGGGGTATTTAAAGGGAGCACGGTGGGATTAGCACACAATATGATACATGGCATGAAGGGCGGAACGTACCACATGCCCCCAGCGTTTGTCACGCCCCCAGCAAACGCCCACAGCACAATGCAGACACACCCACAAGGGACTACTTTGCTGGCACGGTTCTTTTACCTTTTAAATGTATATGGTGGGCGTCTGCATAGCCTGTGTCCTTCCGCTGCAACTGCCCTTTCCAACGCTGTATTGGGTGTTGTGATTGGTGCTGTGGTTCCTGAGATTACCCGCTCAAAGGTTTGGGCTCTCTCTTTATTATATTATATAGTATAGTATGGATGTTTAGCTCACAGCTAAAGTTGTCTTGCACATCTAAAAATACTGGATAGCTTCAAGACAAAATCCTTTTGTTGAAGATTGTCACACTCTTTTGTATCAGAAATAAACACATATGAATTATGTTAAAATTACATTGCAACACAAGTGGTCAGTCAAGGAGGAAACAAACCATGAGAAAAAGTAAAAAAGCAAAAGAGAAAAACCCAATGTGTGTTGTGTTGTACTCTACTCATCAGTAGCACTTCAGCTATTTCGTTCCAGACCAGTATGGAACACTGTAAGGTTCCACTCTGTAGAAGAAGAGTGGTTGGTTGGAATGCGTTGAGTACAGAAGTTTCATAGGTCACTCTCCTTCCAGGTTAACATTCTAAAATAAAGGTCTTAATGTTGGGTTAAAACTGGCAATTCCATGTACTAAGTGACTTAACAAAGTGGTGACGAGGATGGAATGGTGATAACTATAGAAGAGAACAAAAATATTTTTCTACATTAATTGGGCCATGAAGGACCATCTGAGATCATGTGGTGATGTATTTGTGTTATTCTGCTGTACAGGAAAGATTCAAAGTTAAGAGTGATGCAAAATATTCCACAACCCTAAGATTTGTAGTAGCACCACAAGGTAGGAGTAAGAAGGGTTCTCCAGAAGCTATCATAGCGATAGCAAAAATCGTATTGCTTACAGTAAGACATGCCCTGCCTTGAGACAGAAGTCAGTTTGTGTGGTCTGGTTGGTCATTGCGTAAGGGTTTACACAGATACTGAAAGAAAATTGTTCTGACTGAGGGTTCAAGTGATATTGAAAAGAAAAAACCATTTGCAAATTGACCATTGGTATAATTACACTCTCTCAAGATCACCATATACAATGGTCAATGAGGATGTATGGAAGAACACATTTTAAACCTACTGATATCCAACCTGAGGGTGCACAGGAGAGACGATTGAAATGTTGGGGTATATGACACTTGTTTTTAGGTATAAGAACTGATGCACCGTAAGTAAACTTTATGTTGTGAAAAGGTGACCATCTGTTCTTGGGTGGTTTGATCACGAGCACCATCTCATGGTCTGAATCCCAATAGCCCAGAGCCAGTGTCATTTGTTAATGAGGGAGAGACACTGGACAAATGTGTGTCGAAGAAATGTCCTGTGTGTTCAATGATTACATTTAAAAACCTAAAGGATATGAACATAATTTTCTGTTGAAAGATAATGCAAGTCCAACACCCATAAGGCTAGGAACATTCTTCTGCTACTGATTGAGGAGGTTACTAAGGAACTGGAAAAATGAATGGGATCCATCTGCTATCTGAATTTCTCCTATGTTTACTGCTCTACGCAGCCATTGAAAAAGTAGGCTTTGCATAGATCTTCTCAATCTAACTATAATATTGTTGTGGACAGAATTTATCTGCCTTAAATGTGGGAAATGTTGGCCATGGTTAAGAGAGCTAAATTGTTTCCCACCATATATCTCTCAGCTGCATATCACCAGATTTCATTGTTGCCAAGAGAGTTAAAAGATCACAACTTTTATCAAACCGCAGGATGCTTCCAATATAAACACATACGTTTTGGATTGGCCATGTCTGTGATCATTTTTCAGAAACTAATAGTTCAACTCTTTGGTAAAATGAGAGGTGTGAGATGTTTTCTGGATGACATCTTCGTTTTTGGAAAGGAGGAAAAAAGTTTCGAATGAGTCTTGGATGTGTTTGAAAAGAAGGGTTGGAACGTGGGATTTTCAAAATGTAAATTTACTGATCTCAGTATGACATTGTGAGATCATTTTCTAATCAAGGATGACGTGAAACCATAACCTCTACTGTGGTGATAATAGGTGCACCAGCCTGTACAAGCAAGGACATGGTAACATCTATTTTAGAACTTGCCAAGTTCTACTCCAAGTATGTAAAGAGTTTTCCTGCAACAATGTTCAACATCGGACTTGTAAAAAACAAAATCAAATTTGAGTGCGTGGATACTGTCAGGGTGACTTTGAAACAATCAAAAAATATACTGAATGTCCCAGGTTTTAAAGAGAATGCTGGGCTCTGCGAGCTGTTCGGACCGCCTGCAACTGCATTGGCGAGGTGAGGCCTAGTGAGCATGGGCGGAAAACTGAGACCTACCTCCAAGTGCCGGAGGAGCCCGATGCGAGAGGAAGAGAACACCCCCACCCTGAATAATCCTGCGTGTTGCTTGGGGCGTGTATCCCCTGCACAAAACTCCTCTTACTGCTTCCCCCAGGAGGCGCTGCATAGGGGAAGAGTTTGCCACAGAACAGATCGCCTGACCTCTAGTGGGACCAGGTGCCTCCTGCTGCCAAGACTGGGCGGAGGGCCGGTCCAATCTTGGAGGCCCCCGGTACTTAGACCGATGTGAGTGGCGCAAGCTGTGTTGGGAAAGTCCAACAAGAGCGAGCAACAAAGAAGGCGGCGGAGGGACTGCCGCGGCCACACCGGGGGTGCCCTAACCATTGGAGAGGAAGACGCAGACCTGAGCCGGCGGAGGTGAGCCCGGGGGAGTTGCCTAAACCAACAGAGATTCCTGACTGAGAGGTTGCGTTGCAACGATAGAAGCATACTCCTATGAATAGGCACAATCCCCGGCGAGTCAGTGGAGCAGGCAGAGATGTGGCTTAGCTGCATCCCGCTCGCGCCACGGTATACGGAAATTAAAAAACAGCACTGAACGTGAGACTGGGTGCCACAAGACCTCTGCACCATTCGCACATCTAACTCAGCAGGTAGAAGACTAGACTACTGCATCATAAAACAATGGGGAAAGCGGACAAGCTGCAGTCAAAACAGCAATTTGAGTAAAGGAAAACAACGGGGCGGCGCTCAGAGGACCAGGAAGCCGCAGACACCGCCACATCCACACTGGATACAGAAATAAGCTGCGACTTAAAACAAATTTTAACAGCAATGCAAACCACCTTATGTAACATAGATGGCAAAATAGACGCATTAACATAACGGGTATATCGCATGTTGGAGCGCCTGGATAAACATGCATTCCGCATGTTTATCAACATGGTGGAGTTCAGAGTATCAGACACAGAAGACACCCAACAGCAGATCAGTACCAAATACGAGAAAATGCAAAAACCTTGACAGCCCTCCAAGCGAAGACAGAAGACTTAGAGGCACACTCCTCACAAAATAACCTAAGAATAATGGGGATTGGGGAGGCAACAAATACAGGCAACATGGAACAATATATAGAAAACCACTTAACGGATCTGCTGGGCAGAGAGACTGTCAGAGAGACTTTCTCAGAAGTGTTTATGATAGAGCGAGCACACAGATCTTTGGTGTCCCCCTCCACCTCCGGGGGCCAGACCACGGATCATCATAGCAAATTTACTTAACTATAGAGATCAGGACACCTCGCTACGCTGTGCACGAAAGCTACAGAATTTGAGGCATGAGGGTGTAGAGGTCTCCATCTATCCCAACTTTACACCTCAGGTCCAAGGGGCAAGATAGAAATTAATGGCGGCAAAAAAAAGCTCCAAGATCAAAAAATACCCTACCCAATGCTCTAACCAGCCCAACTCAGGATCACAGATGATCGCAAGAACAATAAGGACTTGACCCGGGACCCTCGGTGGTGCCCGAAACTGCAGAGCATCAGAGAAAAGAACTCAAACTCGCAAATAAGTGTTGTTATAACAGATAGCTACATGAACATTGTGACACAGCTAAATTAATAGATATGAACCTGGAATCAAGAGTTTTAGTGTAAACTTGTGTTGATTAGAGAAGCAGAGATGATTCCTGATACTAAATGTTATTAGGCTGATGCAAATGCATGCTAGAATTGTGCGGCCCCCGGGGGCCCCATCACCGGGGTTCTCGGCTGGCTGCTCCCACCCACATGTGTGTAACAAACCAACTTTCTGTTGCTAAATGGGAAATGTCGGTGGGGTATGGGAGGGGGAATCAGTTATCGGGGAATGTCCCCGCTGCAATTTGGGCAACGGAGTGGGTGGGGGAGTTCAGGAATAAAAGGTAAAAACAATGGTCAGAGGCGCGAACACAGATGTCATGCTCAAAGGTATAGCTGAGTCCTCACAACAATGCACCCACACACTTCAATACTATGACTAACAGATGGCAACATGACACACAGAACTAGACCCTTGACATTACTGACATGGAATGTGCGAGGCCTTAACAACCCGCAGAAAACTCGGAAGGTGCTAGCCTACCTTGATCGCCACGGGGTGGAACTGGCTTGTATCCAAGAAACCCATCTCACTCAATCCTCAGAAATAAGAGTGGGAGCTCACTGGGCATCCACCCGACTAGCCTCCTCCTACTCTCAGTGATGATATATTATAGTCCAGGGGAATTTTAGAGGCACAATAATTTTGACTTTAGTTAAAACGTATGGCCCGAACACTGACAACCCCACTTTTTTTTAAGTAATCTGGGCAAAATTACGAACATTGGCACCTGTTGAAATTCTCTGGGGAGGAGACTTCAAAACATGAATAGACCCGACAGTAGATAGATCTTACGTGCAACAACAAATATGGCAAACAAGCTACTAAGGCGCTCAGAGAAGGCATGGAAGAGTAGGGGATGTGGAACTATGGTGACTGCGAAACCAGGAGCGCAGAGAAGGAACTCGTATTTCAACTACGCATATACATGGTCCAGAATAGTCTATTGGATAGCAACTCTCAAAATAAGTACATGGACAGAGTCTGTGGATCTTATGCCCAAGACTCTATCAGACCATTTGCCTGTTCGCCTGATGATTGCGCTCCCCACACATATTCCCAAACAGTTCATATGGCGCCTACAGACATCCGCGATGTTGAACCAAGTGTTTCGGACAGAGCTGAGACAGGCTATTATAGAGTACTTCGCGCACAATGCAAGAACAGTTGAAAGTGCCTGAACACTATGGGAAGCTTTCAAAGTGACAATTTGAGGGTTTTGCATAAGCAAACATGCAGGGATACTGAAAGACATACGGCAGCAGCTAAACAAAGTAATAAAAAAGGATATTAAAACGTTAGAAAATGAGTATGCAGAAACCCTAAACCCTGCACTACTCGCAGTAATTAAAAACAAACTGAACACCTATCACGAATTTGCAGACAGTGAGGTGAAATATATGTCACGCAGCTATACGGCGTGGAACTATGGGGAGGGAGCAAGCCCAGGAAGAGCGCTAGCAAGTAGGATACAAACATCACACCCCCCCTCACCTATCACACAAATCATAGACACGCAGGATACACTGCATTATGATACACACCCTCCATCATAGACTGCTTCTCAGACTATTATGTTATATGTTATGTTATGTTACATGTTATGTATAGAGAACCTGTAGCGCGCACTAATACTCTGGAGTGTCCTGGCGCGAGAGTGAACTGGGGTGGAGCAGATAGAAGCCAATTGGAGGAAATGACTACACGATTATACTCCACACAGGTAACCACCTCTGAGGAGGATATAAACGAGTATCTAGATGATATAGCCCTAGCCTAGCTGTCTGAGGAGCACGGGGAATACTACAGTCACCCTATAACCGAAGACGAATTAAAAGAGGCCATAAGATCCCTCCCAAACAATAAAGCCCCAGGGACAGATGGTCTGCAGGGCGAATTTTATAAAGAATATAGTGACTTGCTTATAACCCATATAACAGAAATGTAATCAGAAGCAAATGAGGATGGGGCCCTCCCACCATCACTGCGGAAGGCACTGCTAATTACACTACTTCAACCAGAGAAAGATCCGACTCAGTGCGATTCGTATCGCCCACTGTCCCTCATCAACCTAGATGCCAAAATATTAGATAAAATTATAGCCCTGTGTATTTATTGCAAGATATGGTTTTATAAACACGCCATCCAGGAGATAATTTAAACCAATTAATAAGAGAAGACATACAATTTGAGCACTACTCGGGACAAAGCATAAACTGGACTAAGTCCATGGTAATCCCGTTGACACCCATGACAACCCTCGCTAGACTATCCCTTGCAGTGGCGAACAGAGTCAGTAAAATACTTAGGGGTAAGGATACACCGTAATACGTGACAATTATGGCACAGCCCTTACAAAATTGGAAGGCCAAGTGGATAGATGGATTAGGCTACCACTGTCATTGGCTTACAGAATTCCTATACAAAAGATGATGGCGTTGCCTCGAATTTATTTACAAACATACCGGTTGTGCCCACACAACAGTTTTTTACAAGACTGCGCACATGCATGACTATTCCCACATGGGCAGGTAAACAGCAAAGAGTGGGATGGAAAGAACTGACCAGGCCGTGCATACAAGGGGGCTTTGGAGCTCCAGATTTACAACTCTATGACTACTGCGCTCAAGCACAATACACAGACTATTGGATACACCCGCATGACCACATATCTGACATAGCAGTGGAAAATTAAAGTGCCTATCCGACACCCCTCACCGCTTTTCTATTGGAGCCGAAGCAGTACACTCCAAGAGCTTAAATTAACCCGGTACACAGCACGTCAGCAGCATGGTACATGCAGACAAAATGAGCTAACAAGCTCCCAGGATATGTCCCAGCCCTGACATTGCGACAACACCCTCAAATAACAGTAACACAAAAGAGGGGGGCGTGGCTATCCAGCTAACATGGCGGACATGTTTGAGTAGAGCTCTGCAACCAGGCCCCTTATTATCCTGGCATTTACCCTGCAGGAGGTGTTCCTTAAGCCTGTACTGCTGGGGACCGGTGTGAGGATGCAGTGAGGAGCCTCGAGAGCCCAGCAAATTCCGCTCTGGGGCCGCAGCAAAGCAGGCGGATGGCGGATGGCAGCAACGAGGCCTGCAGTGGAGTGGCGTGCAGGGCGCCAACGGCCAGAAGTGAGTGGAGGTGCGGCAGGTCGCGGCGGCTGCCATAGTGCACTATGCGTCCGGGCGCCGCGGAGAACTCCGGGGTTGCAGTAGAACGGAGCCGGGTGCCGCGATTTGGTGCCCGGGAGCTGGGCAGGGCCTCTCCGCCCCTCTGGGACAACAGTGGCCACCGGACAGCGAGAGGACTTCCTGCACTGGTGCCAGCTCGAGCCACTACAAGGCGCACCCCCCACACTGTGAGGAGCAGGACCTGGAGTGGATGAGGGGAGCCCCAAGGAAGAATCACAGCCTGGAGGCCCGGGGGGGCTGAGGCCTGCACAGCGCGAGTGAGCGGTGGCGGGAGGGGCTCTGAGCACCTGTCGATCCGTGCTGCTCTAGTGTTGACAGCGCGGGGTGCGACCAGCGCCTATGGGCCGAAACAGAGAACTGAGCAGGCAGAGTCTGAGGAGCAAGGCAAGCCGGGGCCCTGTGGGGACTGGTGAACCCGAGCCAGTCGGGGGCTGGGCGTCAATTCGGCCGGCATGGCGGAGGGCCTCTGAATTTCTTATTCCTTACATTACAGTGCCGAGCGGTGATTGTGGTCAGCTGGGTGGCCATCCCTGACGGCCCCAGGCCGCGAACATTGGAGCAAGACTGTGCGTCTGCAACCTGGCGCAGCAAGACCTAGGCGCCATTCTGTTGTTGGCGTTGGCACCATTTTCGCTGCCGCTGATCTCTGGGAGGCCCGTACCAGGGGCGCTCCTGACGCCACGCCAGGAGACAGCGTTCAGAGTCCGGGGGCTGAGCTACACTCAGACCGGTATGCTGGAGGGACACTGAACTGCGCACACTGCAGAGCCGTGCGGTGATTGTGGTCAGCCGGGTGGCCCTAATCAAAGACCCTGGGCTGCGGCCGTTGGAGCACGACTGTGTGTCCGCAATCTGACACAGCGAGGCCTGGGAGCCATTTTGTTGTTGGCGTTGGCGCCATCTTCGCCGCCGCTGCTCTTTGAGTGGCCGCACCCGATATGCATCTGACGCCAAGCCTGGAGACAACGTTAGAAGCCCGGAACATATAGGGGTGGAACAGGCTACCCTGCTGTACTGCTGTGACCTCCACCACCGGAGGCATTGTTGGGTAACAACAGTGATTTTTGGAGAGGAAGCATCAGCAAAGGGGACTCTGGACACTGGAACCCTTGGACGGGGAGAGAGGGCCTCTGGAGGGTCGGAAAGGGTACGCCCCTACTGGAACGTGTGGAGCCGGCCGGTCCGCTACCGAGGACACTTGAGGGGTGAGCGAGGACTATTGAACACTGGGGCCTGGCCTGTGCTGGCGCTCGGTTTGGATTGGTGATTTCCCTGGCAACAGTTGGTGGCACTGGACTGGTGTGGTGCCTTTTCCACTGGGACCTTGGTAAGGGCCTGACGCCGGGTGACGGGCGGCTGTGATCAGGAGTTGATGCCTTCTGCGCAGCAGCTTGCGATGGGCAGGCTTCGGGATAAATCCCTGCAGAAGCAACAGGTCGCGGAGGGCCTGGGCTCGCTGCATGGATTACAGGGCAACGGTCAAGGCCTGACGGCGGCCCTTGCGGCCAAGATGGACTCGGTGCTGGCAGCGGTGGAGTGCATAGGCACCACGTTGGAGCTGACGAAGACATCCCTTGAGGCCTGAATTGACAAGGTAACGTCAGACTTTACCCGCCACCGCAAGTTGGTGGAGTCAGTAGTCAAGCAGCGCCAGTCGCTCCAGGAGTTGCAGCCGGTGGTGCATCAACATACCGCGGCGCTCCAAGACGTCCTTGACAGGGTCCATGTGCTGGAGGATCGCATAGAAGACGCGGAAGGGCGCTCCAAGTGCAACAATGTTCGCGTGGTTGGGCTGCCGGAAGGCGAAGAAGGGAAGGACCCGGAGCGATACACAGAGTCCTGGCTGAGAGACCTCCTGCCTCCGGAGGTGTTGTCCTCCCACTTTGTCGTGGAAAGAGCACATAGTGTGCCGGCGCAGAAGCCTCGACCCGGAGCCCAACCTCGCCCGTTCCTCTTCAAACTACTGAACTACCGTGATCTGCTGTGCGAAAACAAGGAAGCTGGACAACCTGACGGTGGGGAATAGCCGGGTGATGTTTTTCACGGCAGCAGTGCAGCGACGGAGGAGCACGTACCTGGTGGTGAAGAAGCAGCTACGGGAACTGGGACGGCCATATTCCTTGCTGTTCCCCTCCCGACTTTGAGTGGTTTCCAAGGAAGGGGCCCGCTTCTTTGACAGGCCGTCAGATGTATGGGACTGGTTGGAGGAAATGGGGCAATGGAAGGGCGCCCGACCTGAAAGCACGGAGGGGGATGGTGATGGCAAGTGCAAAGGTCGAGAAGGTGCAGGAAACGAGGCGCCCGACTTGGCCAGAGCAGAGCGCCCAGCCTGGAGAACATGCGGCGTGAGCGGCAGGAAGCCCTCGAAGCGGTTGTGAACCTGGGAGCAGCACAGGAAGCGGGCCGACTGACTTCGCAGACATGAAGTGAGCCACACTTGAGCAGCCCGTTATCCCCATCAACTGTGCTCTATGATGACGCGGTCATGCCTGTGGTAACACCACAAACTGCTGATCTCCTTATGTAATGTGCACTGCAGCGAGCACCCTTGACTCAGCACCTGTTTGGGAGGTGCTGCCCATTTTACTCCTGCACGAGATGCTGAGATAGGTTGACTTTTCTCCATATCTGTTAGCCCTGCTGAGGAGTGTTGTAAGGCTGCTGGATGGAAGATATAGCTCCTGGGCTGAGGCTAGCACATTTATCTCCCTAGTAGGCTCCCCTGTGGGTGTACCGCACTGGCGTGGCGCAGCCGTGGGTTCTAGAAACTCCGCAACACCTCCTCAGGTGAACTACGTTAGGGGGACAGAGTAATGGGATAGTTGGCAGCGCACGTACCCAAACAGCAGCCACGCTGAGTTAAACCCACTCTTGCGAGGCGGATCCAGTTAAAGTTTGGACGTATGCCCCGTTTGGGACTCGCCCTTCTTGTTCTATTGTTTGTGTTAGTTCACATGTTTCCAATGTGGCGCACTGACTTCCCCTTCCTCACTCAATCAATCAATCAAAGCATTTTTATAGCGCACTACTCACCCAGAGGGTCTCAAGGCGCTGGGGGAGGGGGGTCCACTACTGCTCGAACAGCCAGGTCTTGAGTTGCTTCCTGAAGGCGAGGTGGTCTGGGTCAGGCGGAGGTGGGTCGGGAGGGAGTTCCATGTCTTGGCGGCGAGGTAGGAGAAGGACCGTCCCCCTGTGGTGGCTCTTCGGATGCTGGGGACGGCGGCGAGGGCATGTCCGGTCGATCGAATCTGGCGTTTGGGAGCATAGAAGTTGAGTCGGCTGTTGAGGTATCCTGGGCCTTGGATGTGTAGGGCTTTGTGTGCGTGGGTGAGGAGTCGGAAGGTGATTCTCTTGTTGACCGGGAGCCAGTGCAGGTCTCTCAGGTGTCCGGATATGTGGCTGCGACGGGGGATGTCCAGGATGAGTCGTGCTGAGGCGTTCTGGATCCGCTGGAGTCTCTTCTGGAGTTTGGCGGTGGTTCCGGCGTAGAGGGAGTTGCCGTAGTCCAGCCGGCTGGTGACGAGGGCCTGGGTGACCGTCTTCCTGGTCTCGGTGGGGATCCACCGGAAGATCTTACGTAGCATGCGCAGGATGTTGAAGCACGACGAGGAGACGGCGTTGACTTGTCTGGTCATGGAGAGGGAGGAGTCCAGGATGAAGCCCAGGTTGCGTGCGTGGTCTGTTGGTTTGGGTGCGCTGCCTAGGGCGGGGGGCCACCAGGAGTCGTCCCAGGCGGAGGGTGAGGATCCCAGGATGAGGACTTCCGTCTTGTCCGAGTTCAGTTTAAGGCTGCTGTTCTTCATCCATTCGGCTACCTCTTTCATCCCTTCGTGAAGGTTGGCTCTGGCGGTGGCGGGGTCGTTGGTGAGGGAGAGAATCAGCTGGGTGTCGTCGGCGTAGGAGATGATGTTGAGGTTGTGCTGGCGTGCGATGTCTGCGAGGGGGCTCATGTAGACGTTGAAGAGGGTTGGACTGAGCGAGGAGCCTTGAGGAACGCCGCAGATGACTTCGGTGGCTTCAGATCTGAACGGGGGAGGCGGAATCTCTGTGTCCTTCCGGCGAGGAAGGAGATGATCCACTCCAGTGCCTTCTCCTGGATTCCGACGTTGCTGAGTCGCTGCACTAGTGTACGGTGGCAGACAGTGTCGAAGGCCGCGGAGAGGTCTAGGAGGATGAGGGCTGCTGTTTCTCCGTTGTCAAGCAGTGCTCGGATGTCATCGGTGGCTGCGATCAGGGCGGTCTCGGTGCTGTGGTTGGCCCGGAAGCCGGACTGCGAGAGGTCGAGGGATCCGTTCGTCTCGAGGAAGGCGGCCTGCTGCTTGTTGACGGTCTTCTCGATGACTTTAGCAGGAAACGGGAGCAGCGAGATGGGGCGGTAGTTCTTGAGGTCGGTGGGGTCGGCTGATGGCTTCTTTAGTAGAGCGCTGAGTTCGGCGTGCTTCCAGCTCTCCGGGAAGGTAGCGGTGTCGAAGGAGGTGTTGATGATGTCCCGCAGGTGGGGTGCGATGACAGCGTCGGCCTTGTTGAAGACGTGGTGAGGGCAGGGGTCGGTAGGAGATCCGGAGTGGATGGAGTTCATCGTGCGGACGGTGTCTTCGGTGCTGATCGGGGTCCAGGCGCGGAGGGTGGTGGTGGGGGGCGGTCGTTCGGTCGTGGCGTGCGTTGGTTGAGTGCTGAAGCTGGTGTGTATGTCCGCGATCTTGTTGTGGAAGTAGGAGGCGAGGGAGTTGCAGAGGTCTTGCGAAGGGGTGATGTCGCTGTTTCCGGCGTTGGGGTTGGAGAGCTCTTTAACAATGTTGAAGAGCTCCTTGCTGTTGTGTGCGTTGTTGTCCAATCATTCCTTGAATGCGGTTTTCTTGGTGGCGTGGATGAGTTGGTGGTGTTTTCGGGTGGCGAGCTTGAGGGCAGTCATGTTGTCCGGTGTTGGGTCTCTGCGCCATGTTCTCTCGAGGGCTCGGCAGTTCTTCTTGGAGCTCTTGAGTTCGTCGGTGAACCATGGGGCTTTCTTGCTACCGGGTCTGCTAGGCGGGGTCTTCAGAGGGGCGAGGTCTTCTGCGCAGTCGCTGATCCACTTCGTGAGGTTGGTGGCCGCCTGGCTTGGGTTCGTTGCGCTGGTGAGAGGGTTCATGCTCAGGGAGGTCGCGAGCTGGTCGGCTGTGATCTTGTTCCAGCTTCTGCGTGCAACCTGATGCTGGTGGTGGTGGATCGTGGTCCTTCTGAAGCTGAAGTGGACGCAACTGTGGTCCATCCAGTGGAGTCCGGTGGCGTGGCTGAAGGCGATGTCCTTGCTGGATGAGAAGACGGGGTCGAGTGTGTGTCCGGCGTAGTGGGTGGGGGTGGTGACCAGCTGCTTGAGTCCCAGGTTTGCGAGGTTGTCCAGCAGGGTGGTGGTGTTGCGGTCGTTGTTGTTCTCCAGGTGGAAGTTGAGGTCCCCGAGGAGGATGTAGTCAGCGGAGAGGAGGGCGTGCGGGCTGATGAAGTCGGCGATGTCTTCGCTGAATTGTGTGCGTGGTCCCGGGGGTCTGTAGATGAGGGTGCCTCTGAGGGTGGGCTTGGGGTTGATGTGGACCTGGAAGTGCAGGTGCTCGGCGGGTGCAAGGGTGTCCTCGGTGTTGGTCGTGATGCGGATGGTGTTCCTGTGGATGATGGCGATGCCTCCTCCGGTCTGGTTGATCCGGTCCCTTCGGATGATCTTGTAGCCGTCTGGGATGGCGATGTCGGGCGCTGAAGAGGTGTTCATCCATGTTTCCGTGAGGAAGGCGACGTCTGGTGAGGTTGTGTCGAGCAGGTTCCAGAGCTCGATGGTGTGTCTGTGGACGGAGCGGGTGTTGAGCAGGATGCATTTCAGGTGGCTGCTGTTGTTGCTCGTCTTGGTCTTGGTTGGTGCAGGAGTAGTGCTGGTCCGGATGCAGGTGAACTTGCAGGCGTTGCAGGAGAAGGGTCCGTGGGTGCGTCTCGGGGTGGCTCGGTAGCATCCTGGGATTCGGCCGGCGTTGAGTGCGTTGAGTGCGTTGAGGGTGGCAGCGTTGTATGTCCGGCGGGTGGGCTGGGGTCTGCGGGGGCCAGGGGTCCTGGCGCTGGGCGCGGTCCAGGCGCGGACGGGCGCAGACGGGCTTACCTTTGGCGCACCTTCGGCGCTCAATCGGTGCTCCCGCTGCGCGCGTCCGCTGCGCGGTTGCTCTGGGGGTGTCATAAGAAGGGGGACGAGAGGGCGGGTCAGCTGGGCGGTGGGAGCGGCTTGGCCAATGGGCCGGTTGTGGGCGGGGCCTGTGGCGAGCTGCGGCGGGAAACTGGCGAGCGGGCAGCTCTGCTGAGGCTGGGCCGCTCGGGGGGTCAGGGGGGCGTCTGCGGCGAGAAAAGCCGGCAAGGCTTGCAGGCAGGAGCAGGCAGGAGCAGGGGGCGGCAGGAGGAGCAAGGGGGTGACCCGGCCTGGTGAGAGGCGCAGTAGTCACTGGCGCTCATATGGTCCCCTTCGGCGCTCCCTTGCTCCTGTGCGCGAACAAACCAGACACATGACGCACACCAACATAATGACCTGGAATATTCGAGGTATGTACACCCCGTCCCGTCGTTACTCAGTGTTCTCCTACCTACAACGTCATGGGGTGGGGGGTTGCCCTTCTTCAGGAGACGCACATGACATTGGTTGAGTTGGACAAACTGCGCAGGCGTTGGAAGGGACAGATATTCGGTACCACCTTCTCTGCCCATGCACGCGGCACACTGATTTGGGTAAAGGCGGGTATCCCCTTCAAGTGTATGGAAGCGCTGGTAGACCCTGCAGGCGGGTATACCCTAGTGCGGGGGCGATTAAATAGTCAGGAACTCCTGCTGGGATCCCTTTATGCCCCAAACACAGATCAGTCCACCTACTTAGAGAGCCTGAATCACATACTTCACCCATACGCTGGACTCCCCTGGCTGGTTGGCGGAGATTTTAACATGGTGCTAGACCCCCATTTGGACAGGTCTTTCCCTCCCCTCCGAGCTACGACAGTAGCGTCCACAGCGCAAGCGTTCAGGGATTGGCTTGCGCACTGGGGGGGGTGCGACCTCTGGCACGTGCAACACCCCACAGATAGAATCTACTCCTACTACTCCCCAGTTCACGATTTGGACGTCCGCTTGGATCGAATAATAGGCACCCAGTCGCTGCTTCCACTCCTAGCCCAGACAGAATACCTCGGGGAACACACTTTGATCACAATCCCCTATGGTTCAAGATCAGCTGGGCGGTGGATCGACCGCCCGTGCACCCGTGGCGGCTGCAGCCTGCTGCGTTTGAAGAGGCTGAGTTCCGATCCTCGCTGGGTACGGCCATATTAGCTTATTTTGAGGCCAACGCAGAGATGGCGAGTAGCGCACAAGTGGAGTGGAAGGCGCATAAGGCAGCTATCCGCGGGCATTGCATGGGGGCCGCATGGAACATTCGCAAAAAACTGGCGGCCTCTTTGACGAGACTGGTATTGGAACTCCTCTGATATGAAAGGGAGGGCGAGGGGATGGGTGAGCATGCGCGTACGCTCAATACCCTGCGTGCTAAACATGCAGCACTTATGGAACAGCTGCGATGCCATAACTATGCAGCACATACGGCCAGTACACACGCCAGGGCAGATAGACCTGGCCGGCTGTTCGTCTGGCTGATACAGAGTGATGGACGCGGAGTCCCCATAGGCGCGCTGCGTACAGCGGTAGGGGAAATGGTATACACGCAACGGGAGATCCACCATGCCCTGACGGACCATTATAAGCAACTGTACAAATCTCGCGGCACGGGCTCACGACAAGCGCTAGATGTGTTCCTGGATGCAGTCACTTTGCATGTGGTGTCTGAGGAGTACGGAGACGTACTGAACGCCCCGCTCACATTAGAGGAGGTGGGCGATGCAATCAGGGAAATGGCGACGGGAAAAACCCCTAGGCCAGATGGCCTGCCCGCCGAATGCTATAAGGTGAATCGAGACATACTGGTGCCCCTACTCCTTCAGCTGTACAACGCCGCCATAGACGAAGGCTCGCTCCCCCCATCCATGCGGGAAGCGTTCCTGGTCTCCCTGCCCAAGCCGGACAGAGACCTCACAGCTCTAGGATCATATCAACCACTGGCAATGCTCAACACGGACGATAAAATCTTCACAAAAATCCTCGCGGAGCGACTTGCGACAGTGGTCCCCCATCTAGTGCACCCTGATCAGAATGGGTTCTTGCCGGCGATATCCACCTACCTGAATCTTAGGAGGTTCTTTAGGGTGGCGGCTGAAACGGCAAAGGAGTGGCCTCTGGCAGGGTGCCTGATAATAGACTTGGAAAAGGCCTTTGATTGCCTGGAGTGAGGGTACTTAGCTACGGTGCTCTCGCGATATGACCTTGGCGTGGGTTTCCTGCAGATGGTTCAACTCCTTTACATGAATCCTGTGGTCAATGTGCGGCTGGGTCCATACATTTCTGAGCCGGTGGCGGTGGACCGGGGCACTCGCCAGGGATGTCCTCTGTCCCCGCTGTTGTTCGCGCTGGCTGTGGAACCGTTAGTAGCAGCAATGCGGCAGACTCTGGGAGCAGGAATACCCCTGGGAGACGCGACTCACCAGGTCTCGCTTTACGCGGACGACCTGCTGGTGTTCGTCAAAGATGTTGCGTGCATCCCGGAGTGCCTGGCCTACTTGCTGGAGCAATTTGCGGTTGTCTCAGGGCTCAGAGCGAATGCGGGCAAGTCCGGTCTCCATACCTTCAATGCGGCAGTCGAAGATCCGAGCTACTGCCTAGGCGGCACGAGGGTCCAATGGAGGGTTGACACCTTCAAGTATCTGGGAATTCAGATCTACAGGCCTCCAGCGGATCTCTTTGAAGGCAATCTGGGTAAGGCGGTGGCAGCGCTTAGGTCTCAGATACGTTTTTGGACCTCCCTTCCGCTGACCACAAAGGGTCGGGTGGCCCTTGCCAAAATGATCATGCTCCCCCGACTCCTGTACTATTTTGTTAACCTGCCTATCTACGTGCCGCCTTCTTTCTTCTCGTCGCTTCATGCGATGTTGCAGGATTTCTTCTGGGACAGGTCCCGGCACCGGCTGGCGCTTGCAACACTGTTCCTGCCGACGGACAGTGGCGGGCTAAAGGTCCAGAGCACACAATATGTATCAATAGACTGGTTTGTCTTAGAGTAGTGATAGTAGGGATAGACTACTCAGGCTCAACACGGCCTCAGCTCCTCAGAATTTGTAGACTTAACAAGTTCTTTACCTACAGTTCAGCATCGGCAACCCGATTGCTGCCGCCCGTTCAAAGTTTAAAACCACCCGATTAGGACCGGGTTGGAATTATCACCGGTTCACCTGAGGAAATAGAACATTTTTAGGTAGCCAATGTGTCCCCCACTCGCACCCCATCCATACACACGTGTCCCATGTATGTCATGTAATTCCTTTTCCGTGCCTGCTAGAAAGACGCATATGCATTTGCGTCCAACGTTAACATGTCAGTTATACAGTTCTCCAAGAAAATCACGTTAATTAGGCTTCTAGGCCTATGGTGCCAACGTCTTTACATGGTACACTTTTGAATAAAGCACACGTTTTCTCCATGTTTTCTGGCTCAGCCGAGCCAGGCCCTTAATTAAGGCTTCAAGTCTCTTTCCGTCTCTGAAAGCTGCAGTTTAGGTATGCATCCCTGACCTCTACCTTACATCCTGCCCAGACGAGCGGTGCCCGGCTCGGCCTGGCCTGCCTGCCAAAACAGTATTTTGCCTACAGTTATCTGCTCAGCCTCTGCGAAAACACATTCCAGTCTAGTGAAATAGGTAAACATATTCCCGGCTGCAGAGCAAAGGGCCCTGCCTTCCTGTCTCCATTCAAATAATTTACTGCACCTGTTACCATGGTAGGCCCATGGCCCCCGTACTTTGCATGAAGATCCATATGCACGCACTAGCTTTCAGTGATGAACGGCCTCTGCCCGAGAGACCTTTTACTTCAGACACTACATCTTCTAACCACAAGATACCGGATATGCTGTAGGTGCAGGACGTTCTGACATCTCAGACATTAGTCTCCGCTACTAGTGCCAAAGTCAAAGCCCCCAGCTCTCCCCAGTTGCACGTCATGCTCAGTTGCACGCGCATACAGGCCAAAGGTTTCTGCTGATTCTGCAAACTTTCTCTAAGCATCCACCCACTTGTGACGGTTCTTGTGACGTTTCTCTGACCCGTCAAGTGCACGCCTACGTGTACGCCTTCTTACACGCCTCCTGTTACGCACATGTGTTCTTATCTCTCTCTTTTCACCTGTTATGCCTACTGTATTCATTTCAACTATATGCTTTTACTATATATAATGTGTGATGTTAATAAAATGTTGAATGTCCCTTCCTGAACCTTAGTGGTGATGGAACCCGATATCCCATGCCTCGAGGCATTTCATTAAAGCCCGTATGACTCAGATACCACGGACTCTGCCTCTCATTTGATTGAGCTATCCTTATTGTCATTTAATGTATAGAAAAATAGTCCGGTAATTTTATTTACCACATAAATCTGGCGCCCGAACAGGGACCCCTCCCCTTCCCCACTCGCCGGCGATGTAACGCAGGCCCCTGACCCCTTCTACAGCCGTGACGGACTCCTGTGCACACCTGCGGTTTTTCCTGCTATCTCCCTCAGGCCCACGGAGGAGACGGAGACTGCGACCCGGCATCCAGACGAGGCGGTGAGGAATGCGGAGGATCCCGACCAGAGCCCCAAGCCGAGAGAGCAAGGTCCGAGGTATCCGGAGGCCCACCTGTTCCGAAGCGCATGCGTACTTGAAGTCCAGTCCAGTCCAGTTTCCGAGGCCTTCAGTTTCTGCTTCCCGGTGAGTACCGTTGTTGGGAGCGCATCTAGACGGGTTCATTAATTTGTGCCCGGTCAAGACAGGTCTGGGTACACAGACCTGGTCCAGACGTGTTCACTTAGGTGGATACGGTATGACGTGTCTCTTTATGGGACCGGTATGTCTGTACTGTTCTAGCAGTGCATCTAATAATTCAGTATTCTAGAATCTCGAGAGTTTTCAGAATTGTGTTTTCATGTACTAGGTAACATCTGTTCGAAAATGTTTTAATGTATTTCATGTTGTGGTATGAATGATTGTTTGCAATTCATTACTGTGTTCATTGTGTTCGCGTACAATTCAGTTCAAATATGCCACTGTTCTCGAAATTATGTCAGATAGGAACCAGGAAAGGGATATTCGAAGAAGCAGTTCCCGTCCCGCCTAGGGACACTCCCGGACATTTTATGTACCAGAAACATGGCTTAGATGCCATACTGTACTTAGACTTATGGGTGGACTATACAAAAGATCTGGAAGAAAAGTTTAGATGGCCTGTCTCAGGGACATGGGATGCTGAATGCATCATGAGAGTAGAAGAAGCATTATGGAAAAAGAAAGCCAGACAATCTCAGAAAGATGCCATAGAATTATGGCGTAAAGAAGCGCATAGAAGAACTGAGAAAGAAATCAGGAAAGCAGAGAGAAGTAGAGAAGAATCCGAAAAGGCTAGAGAAAGAGAGTTACTAGAAGAAGGAGAACAAGTCAGACTAGAACAACAAGACAGACAAAGAAATGCCCTTATTACAGGTCTATATCCTGTTCTCGCCGAGGGCCTGCCCAAGGCAACCCCGGAAGTACACCGTAACCTGCCACTACCATTGGTCCCGACTAAACTCCGTCATAAACAGACCGCAGAGGACATTTTCCTTTCTTCCTATTTAGATGACGTTGCTCCTGAGTATACCAATGTACGCGTACCACCTGCTAATAATATTCCTCAGCACCCTGTTCAGGACGACACGAGTCCACCCATTGTCACTTCCCCCACTGTCTCACCTGCTACCGTCCCTCCTGCTACTGGTCCTAGCAATCCTTTTTCTACATCTGCACCCCAGAGTCTGCCTAAAATACCTACACCTACCTTACCAGCTGTGACACCAGTAGCGACAGCACAGCCAGCTGACGGTCACGCTTCAGCTTCAGGAGGTGCAGTAGGAGGTCACCCTGTCACCCCGCCTCAAGTAACACTTAGAGAAGCAGCATTACAACTGTAGGAGAGTAGGGTCTGCTATCCTATGGTCACCCCAATTTTTGCTTTTTGCTTCACTGGTTTTCGACTTACTGAGGCTGTGGGCCTGCTAATCAGACCCCCAGCCTGCTGTTCTCTCTCTAAATTTATAATACATGTGCTATAGGTACATACCACAATTGGAAATGGACTCCTTGTCAGCCCCTGTACCATGCACTATAGGTGCTCAGGGCATAGGTGCCACCAAGGCCTACCAGGGGCTGAAGCATAGCTTTTGCCACCCCTGGCTGGTTCTTAAATTGACACAACTGGCTGATCACTCAGCTGGGGCAAGTGGGTGTAATCACCCCTTGCTTAGATATAGTATACCTATATCTAAACCTATATCTGGACACATATATAGCCTGTAAGCCACTCCTATGGAAGGCCTCATCAATCCTGGAGGCAGAGTGCGTGGTTTTATGTGAGATGGTGCTCTGGCATGAGCTGAGCCTGTCTGCAGCTGTCGGGAACAACTCCCTAAGCTGATCCGGGATAACGCCATACCATATACTCTTAAGCGCCTTATAATCCTCGCGGTTATATAGCAACTTTGGTTTGGCTTTATCAAAACATGTCGTGTAAGGTGTCATACGAATTGGAATACTACCCCCTCGCCAGTTCTGGCGACGGGGGTAGCATTCCACCCTTCTAGAGGGAGAAGACATGTTACTTTACTGAAACGCGGTTGATTTAAAAATGAGCCTCAGATCCACAAAATGGATGCCCCTGCCACAGACACGGGTCTGGCCTCCTGCTGCTGACCGAAACTCGGCAGAGGAGGCCTGGACAAAGAGTTTCCTGTCACAGGGCGGTGTCAAACCACCCCAGACAGGAGATAGTGGATTGGAGTAGGGAGGTTTCAAAGAAACCAGACACTGCCTGGGGAGCACAAGGCTGCCCCTTGCAGGATCCGGCCAAACCGGTTCTGGGGCCTCCCAGCCCCTGTCCCAGCGCGGCCAGGATCAAAGGAGAGGGGTGTAACCACCCCCTTCCTGGGTCCCACCCATAGGAGGGGACCTAGCAGGATGTCCAACCCCCCAGATTCGAATAAGAGGGGGAGCAGTCCCAACGAACCTCAGATCATCCTGAAGAAACATAAGAAACAAATTCTGGACCCTTCGACTTTCTACACGACGTGAGAAGACTGAAGAATCTCCCTTGTGGTCAAGGAGTGACCACCCTGTGCAAACAGGCACCATCCAGCCCTCGACCCTTGCTTTGTTGCAGTTCCCGCCGGAACTCGAGCGACAGAGATCAACGAGATCAAGCTTGCCTGCCTTCTACCTGCCCGATCCACAGTCCCTGCAGAGCTGAGACCCGTGGAGGCGACCGGAAGCGTGGGGCACGCCATCTTGAAAAGGCCACGAGACGCTGACCGTGCAGCCCACGAGTGACCCTCGAAGCTGTGCACCGGGGTTTGAGAAGCCCCAGCCCCGAGCTCCACTTGCACCAAAGCTCACCCCTCCACACTCGACGAGTGCTGCGTGGGGCCCTTCTGCTTGTGTGCGCTCGACGCGTTGGCCCGGTCACTTGCCAGCTGGCTTGTGGCCCCTGTGCCGACGAATCTTGAAATACGACTTGCTTTTCTGGTTGCTCCAGATCTGCACCAGCTCCTGTGAAAAGGAGCACCCACTCTGACCCTCCTGGTTCGAGTGATAAGCAATCTCCCGGTTCCGCGTGGATTGCTTTTGCCAAGTGCTGTTTGCTGCAATCTTGAAGCCGACAGTGCTGACGGCGAGAGCCTACATGGGACAGATCGTGACCTGCTCCTGGACGTCGCAGATGCCCCAGAGCCCACGTGACAGCGGAGAGAAGCCTATCGACATCCATCTGATTGCGCCCGACACTGCCTGGTTCCGTCCTGGTTCCACCCTGGTCACTGCTGAGTGACCCAGACTCTGTCCCCTCTGCTTTCAGGTACTTTTCTACTTCGATCCACCCTTGGATCGCACCGGACACTTCTGCTTCACAGCGCCTGCAGCTGCAACAGCTTCAAGCACCAAGAACCTGCGTGTCAGAACCCGACGCCACTTCGACCCTGTGCACCCACGGCCTGTGGGTGAGGTAACATTGCAACGCCGGTGTCTATACACTGGTACACACCTCTAGGGTCTGTGTCTAAAGTTTTGTGTTCCTAGGTTCAGCGGAAGTATCATTTAATTCACTTTAACTAACTTTTACGCACCATTGACAGTGCATTGGTGCGCGCCGCACTTTCCGTGCTGCATCCGTCTCCTGTGGGCTACTCCCGACTTCATCATTGCTAGTCCTGACTGCTCCCAGCGAATCTCTAGGCCCTAGGCCTAACCATTGTTCGATAAGTGTTACTTATACCATTTTTTTAGTATATGGTTTGAGTGGCCACCCGCCCTCATCCATAATTGTGCAACTTTATATGTTTTACTGTGCTTTTGATTTAACGCTTGTGCCCCTTTCCTCATAAAGAGTACTGGGGAGTAATTTAGAAATAAATACATATATTTTTATAATATATACTTGTGTGGTGTCCTTTCATTTGATTACAGGATTGTATGTGGTAAAACAGCTCGCTTAACACGACCTCTTAAGTTAAGCCTTTAAGGCTGCTTAGTCCATGCTACCACTAGGATAGCTTGTCTAACAAGGTTGACTTACAACCTGACATCTTTGGGGTTTGTTTGGACTGATACCCAGTGGTTCCAGAATTGGAAACACTACATATCAGGCCAACTTCTCACATTGGTGTGCAGCGGTGCGGATTTGAGCTTGCTGTTTGTTTTACCATTGCAATCTTTATCAAATTGAAAGATCACATCAAGTACCTCTAGGTACATATAAATCAAAAGCTTAGCATATTAAGTTCTACTGAACTTAGTAGTTGTAGATTAAAGGGATTAGCACACCCTGACTACAACTCACTAGCAAGGTACAGTAGGAAACCACTTAGTGTAGGTAAGTGCACCACTTACACCTCACTAGCAGTCATGTCTGATACAGGTAGAGCTTCAGGCTCTGCTCCTGTAATAGTTGATCCTATAGGGACAACATCCAGATATGACAACCTTAGCCACAAAGACCTGAGTGCCTTGTGCACAGCCAGGGGGCTAAAAAAGGGCAGAGGCCCTACCATTCCTTCCCTAGTAGCTCTCCTAGAAAAGGATGACCTAGATAAGGTGAGTCAGACTCCCTTAGAAACAGAGGAAGGGATAAACTCCCCTGAGAATGAGGATCTTCCAGATGATGTAGTGGAGGAGGAGGAAGAAGAAGACTCTGATTTAGAAGAGCCTGAAGATCAGGATCAGGGGGGAAACCAGGTACAGGTTGCCAGGCTTAACCAGGCCAACTTGGACCTACATGGGAATGGAGAGGGCCAGCACCACTCCAGATCTCATAACCACATTCTCCCAGGTAACAGGAGGGTGAGATCTCTATCCAGGGATTCTCATCTTTCTAGTGCCTCAAGAGAATCTCAAAGAGGAATGACTTCCTCCCAGAGAAAAGAGCATAGGGCCAGGATGAGGGCTGTCCAACTCCAAATAGAAAGGGAAGAGGTAGCCTTGGCTCAAGCTAAACTTGCTTTAGCAAGAGAAAGAAAATTGTGTGGCTTAGATGCCACTGGTGGCAGCAAAGTTCCTAAAGAAAAAGACAGGGCCTATGACAATAGAAACCTGACAAAAATTGTGCCCCCCTACAAGGAAGGGGATGATATCCACAAATGGATGACTGCTCTTGAGAGGGCCTGCATGGTACAGCAGGTCCCTGAGGATCAGTGGGCAGCAATTTTATGGTACTCCTTTTCTGAGAAAGGGAGGGACAGGCTCCTCACTGTTAGACCTGAGGATGCCAAAAACTACTCTGTTCTGAAGAGTGCTCTTATTGAAGGGTTTGGCCTAACCACTGAGCAATACAGGTTGTTGTTCAGAGACACCCAAAAAGCACAGACTCAGGACTGGACTGATTTTGTAGATTGTGCCACTAAGGCTCTGGAGGGTTGGCTGCAGGGAAGTAAAGTTTCAGACTATACAGGATTGTACAATCTTATGATGAGAGAACAGATCCTTAATAACTGTCAGAACCAGCTGTTGCATCAATACCTTGTTGACTCTGATTTGACCTCTCCCCAAGAATTGGGAAAGAAGGCAGACAAATGGGTCAGAACAAGGATTAAGCAGAAAAACCAGAACCAAGGTGACCAGAAGAAAACAGACCAGAAGGGTGGGAATCAGACAGATAAAGAAAAGGACCAGAAGTCTCCAGGCCCCCAAACTAGCAATAAGGAGGGGGGTTCCCAAAATGGAAACAAGAAAAAGAAGAATGATGGCCCAAAGAAACCTTGGTGTAATACCTGCAAATCAGTTTCACACTGGGGCAGTGAATGCACTAAGAAAAATCCAGTCCCCACCACTGCAGCTCCTAAAGCAACTGCACCCCCTAGTACAGTCAGCAGTGGTGGTACACAGCCAAAGGGTTTAGTAGGGTTGACCCTGGGTACTGAGGTGGAATCTGGCCTAGTCAGAATCCCCACACAGGCAGTTCTCCTATATGATGTGGACTTATCTTTGCCCACTGCAGTAAGCCCCAGTAACCTGGGCAAATATAGGCAGACTCCCTTAATTAATGAGAAACTGGCTCAGGCCTACAGGGACACTTGTGCCAGTGTCACAATGGTGACACCTGGCTTTGTGGACCCTGGACAGATTGTACTAGGTGAAAGTTACCTAGTGACCAATGCAAGCAACTCCACTACTTCCCATAGTGTGGCTGTTGTGAACTTCTCCTGGGGAGGGGTAGATGGCCTAAAGAAAGTTGTTGTGAGTGCAGACCTCCCAGTAGACTGTCTGTTAGGCAATGATCTTGAAAGCTCAGTTTGGTCAGAAGTGGAGTACAGGACTCATGCAGAAATGCTAGGGATTTCAGCTCATGTCCTTGCAGTGACAAGGTCTCAGGCTAAGAAGTGCCTCCCTGAACCAGTGGTGGATCTTGAAACAATAGACCAACCACAACCCAAGAGAAGGAGCAAGAGGGTTAAGGCTGTGCCTTCCCACTTGCCCCAGGTTGAGGATCAAGTTTCACAGGAAACTGATTCTGCAGTCCAAGAGGAGACTGTCTCAGAGGAGCTTGAACCTGATCAGGTTGAGTTTCTGGGGACAGGGGGACCCTCAAGGGCAGACCTGGGGCAGGCCCAATTAGATTGCCCTTCACTTGAACCCCTCAGACAGCAAGCTGCTGCTGAGGCTGCAGGGAATGCTCAAGGTACCCATAAAGTGTATTGGGATGAAGGACTCCTTTATTCAGAGGCTAGAGACCCCAAGCCTGGCACAACCAGGAGGTTGGTTATACCTTTGAAGTTTAGGGGCTTCCTTCTTACCTTGGCCCATGATATTCCCCTTGCAGGACACTTAGGCCAGAATAAGACTTGGGACAGGCTTGTTCCACACTTTCACTGGCCTCACATGTCAGAAAATGTCAAGGAGTTTTGTCGCTCCTGTGTCACTTGCCAAGCCAGTGGTAAGTCAGGTGGCACAACAAAGGCCCCCCTGATACCACTACCTGTGGTGGGGGTACCCTTTGAAAGAGTTGGAATAGACATTGTGGGTCCCATGGATCCTCCAACAGCATCTGGGCACAGATTTATACTGGTGGTAGTGGATCATGCCACCAGGTATCCAGAGGCAATTCCCCTGAGGACCACCACAGCTCCTGTGGTGGCAAAAGCCCTCATTGCAGTTTTCTCAAGAGTGGGCTTTCCAAAGGAGGTTCTTTCAGACAGAGGTACTAACTTCATGTCTGGATACTTAAAAGCAATGTGGAAAGAGTGTGGAGTAAACTATAAGTTTACCACACCCTACCATCCACAGTGCAATGGGCTTGTGGAAAGGTTCAACAAGACCCTAAAGGGAATGATAAAAGGTTTACCAGAGAAGCTTAGGCGGAAATGGGACATCCTTTTACCCTGCTTGCTCTTTGCTTACAGAGAGGTCCCACAGAAGGGGGTTGGCTACAGCCCTTTTGAACTTTTGTTTGGCCACCCTGTAAGGGGTCCACTGAGTTTGGTGAAGGAAGGATGGGAGTTACCTCTCAAAAAGCCTAAACTAGACATTGTGGACTATGTACTTGGTCTCCGCTCCAGGATGGCTGAATACATGGAGAGAGCATCCAAAAACCTCGAGGCAAGTCAGGAATTACAGAAAGCCTGGCATGACCAAAAGGCTGTTCTGGTTGAGTACCAGCCAGGGCAGAAGGTGTGGGTGTTGGACCCAGTGGGGCCAGCAGCTCTCCAGGACCAATGGACTGGACCCTACCCTATCATTGAAAAGAAGGGAGAAGTCACCTACTTGGTTGACTTTGGTACCCCTAGGAGCCCCCACAGGGTGCTCCATGTAAATCGTTTGAAAGCATTTGTTGACAGGGAGGACATGAGTCTCCTCATGGCCACAGATGGGGAACAGGAGGAAGAGAGCGACCCTCTCCCAGACCTGCTTTCCCAGAACCCTGATGATGGTTCAGTTGATGGAGTAGCCTTGGCAGGCAGCCTCACTGAGCAGCAACAGGTGGACTGCAGACAGGTGTTGCAGGCCCACAGACATTTGTTTTCACTCACACCCAGTCCGACTAACTGGTGCACCCATGAGGTGGACACTGGTGACAATCTGCCTGTGAAGAATAAGATCTACAGGCAACCTGACCATGTCAGGGATTGTATAAAGGCTGAGGTGCAAAAGATGTTGGAGCTTGGAGTGATTGAGCCATCAGAGAGCCCATGGGCTAGCCCAGTGGTCCTTGTGCCAAAACCTCATACCAAAGATGGGAAGAGAGAAATGAGGTTTTGTGTGGACTACAGAGGTCTCAATGCTGTCACTAGGACAGATGCTCATCCCATTCCAAGAGCAGATGAGCTCATTGATAAATTGGCTTCTGCCAAGTTTCTGAGCACATTTGATTTGACAGCTGGCTACTGGCAAATCAGACTAGCTGAAGAGTCAAAAGCCAAAACAGCATTCTCTACCCCTAGTGGACATTATCAGTTTGTGGTAATGCCCTTTGGTTTGAAGAATGCACCTGCCACCTTCCAAAGGTTGGTGAATCAAGTCCTTGCTGGGCTGGATGACTTTTGTGCAGCATATCTAGATGATATTGCTGTCTTTAGCTCCACCTGGGAGGATCACCTGATCCACCTGAAGAAGGTTCTGGAGGCCCTGCAAAAGGCAGGCCTGACTATCAAGGCTACTAAGTGCCAGATAGGGCAGAGCAAGGTTGTGTACTTGGGCCACCTAGTAGGTGGGGGTCAAGTTCAACCACTGGAGAGCAAGATCCAGACCATACAGGACTGGGCTCCTCCAACTACCCAGACACAAGTCAGAGCCTTCTTGGGCCTGACTGGGTATTACAGAAAATTTGTAAAGAACTATGGGTCCATTGTGACACCATTGAATGACTTGACATCCAAGAAGATGCCCAAAAAGGTTCAGTGGACAGTTAGCTGTCAAAAGGCATTTGATGACCTGAAGAAGGCCATGTGCTCTGCACCTATCCTGAAGAGTCCTGACTACTCCAAACAGTTCATTGTACAGACAGATGCTTCTGAGTTGGGGGTGGGAGCTGTGCTTTCACAACTTAATCAAGATGGTCAAGACCAGCCCATTGCTTTTATTAGCAGAAGGCTGACCCCCAGGGAGAAACGTTGGTCAGCTATTGAGAGGGAGGCCTTTGCTGTGGTTTGGGCCCTGAAGAAGTTGAGGCCATACTTGTTTGGTACTCACTTCCTAATTCAGACAGACCATAAGCCCCTCTTGTGGCTAAATCAGATGAAGGGTGAAAATCCCAAACTGCTCAGGTGGTCCATTTCCCTACAGGGGATGGACTTTACAGTGGAGCACCGCCCAGGGACTGACCATGGTAATGCAGATGGTCTCTCCAGGTACTTCCACTTAGAACATGAAGACTTATCTGGTCAAGGTTAAGTTTAATGTCCCTGCGTTTGGGGGGGGGGGTTATGTAGGAGAGTAGGGTCTGCTATCCTATGGTCACCCCAATTTTTGCTTTTTGCTTCACTGGTTTTCGACTTACTGAGGCTGTGGGCCTGCTAATCAGACCCCCAGCCTGCTGTTCTCTCTCTAAATTTATAATACATGTGCTATAGGTACATACCACAATTGGAAATGGACTCCTTGTCAGCCCCTGTACCATGCACTATAGGTGCTCAGGGCATAGGTGCCACCAAGGCCTACCAGGGGCTGAAGCATAGCTTTTGCCACCCCTGGCTGGTTCTTAAATTGACACAACTGGCTGATCACTCAGCTGGGGCAAGTGGGTGTAATCACCCCTTGCTTAGATATAGTATACCTATATCTAAACCTATATCTGGACACATATATAGCCTGTAAGCCACTCCTATGGAAGGCCTCATCAATCCTGGAGGCAGAGTGCGTGGTTTTATGTGAGATGGTGCTCTGGCATGAGCTGAGCCTGTCTGCAGCTGTCGGGAACAACTCCCTAAGCTGATCCGGGATAACGCCATACCATATACTCTTAAGCGCCTTATAATCCTCGCGGTTATATAGCAACTTTGGTTTGGCTTTATCAAAACATGTCGTGTAAGGTGTCATACGAATTGGAATACTACCCCCTCGCCAGTTCTGGCGACGGGGGTAGCATTCCACCCTTCTAGAGGGAGAAGACATGTTACTTTACTGAAATGCGGTTGATTTAAAAATGAGCCTCAGATCCACAAAATGGATGCCCCTGCCACAGACACGGGTCTGGCCTCCTGCTGCTGACCGAAACTCGGCAGAGGAGGCCTGGACAAAGAGTTTCCTGTCACAGGGCGGTGTCAAACCACCCCAGACAGGAGATAGTGGATTGGAGTAGGGAGGTTTCAAAGAAACCAGACACTGCCTGGGGAGCACAAGGCTGCCCCTTGCAGGATCCGGCCAAACCGGTTCTGGGGCCTCCCAGCCCCTGTCCCAGCGCGGCCAGGATCAAAGGAGAGGGGTGTAACCACCCCCTTCCTGGGTCCCACCCATAGGAGGGGACCTAGCAGGATGTCCAACCCCCCAGATTCGAATAAGAGGGGGAGCAGTCCCAACGGACCTCAGATCATCCTGAAGAAACATAAGAAACGAATTCTGGACCCTTCGACTTTCTACACGACGTGAGAAGACTGAAGAATCTCCCTTGTGGTCAAGGAGTGACCACCCTGTGCAAACAGGCACCATCCAGCCCTCGACCCTTGCTTTGTTGCAGTTCCCGCCGGAACTCGAGCGACAGAGATCAACGAGATCAAGCTTGCCTGCCTTCTACCTGCCCGATCCACAGTCCCTGCAGAGCTGAGACCCGTGGAGGCGACCGGAAGCGTGGGGCACGCCATCTTGAAAAGGCCACGAGACACTGACCGTGCAGCCCACGAGTGACCCTCGAAGCTGTGCACCGGGGTTTGAGAAGCCCCAGCCCCGAGCTCCACTTGCACCAAAGCTCACCCCTCCACACTCGACGAGTGCTGCGTGGGGCCCTTCTGCTTGTGTGCGCTCGACGCGTTGGCCCGGTCACTTGCCAGCTGGCTTGTGGCCCCTGTGCCGACGAATCTTGAAATACGACTTGCTTTTCTGGTTGCTCCAGATCTGCACCAGCTCCTGTGAAAAGGAGCACCCACTCTGACCCTCCTGGTTCGAGTGATAAGCAATCTCCCGGTTCCGCGTGGATTGCTTTTGCCAAGTGCTGTTTGCTGCAATCTTGAAGCCGACGGTGCTGACGGCGAGAGCCTACGTGGGACAGATCGTGACCTGCTCCTGGACGTCGCAGATGCCCCAGAGCCCACGTGACAGCGGAGAGAAGCCTATAGACATCCTTCTGATTGCGCCCGACATTGCCTGGTTCCGTCCTGGTTCCACCCTGGTCACTGCTGAGTGACCCAGACTCTGTCCCCTCTGCTTTCAGGTACTTTTCTACTTCGATCCACCCTTGGATCGCACCGGACACTTCTGCTTCACAGCGCCTGCAGCTGCAACAGCTTCAAGCACCAAGAACCTGCGTGTCAGAACCCGACGCCACTTCGACCCTGTGCACCCACGGCCTGTGGGTGAGGTAACATTGCAACGCCGGTGTCTATACACTGGTACACACCTCTAGGGTCTGTGTCTAAAGTTTTGTGTTCCTAGGTTCAGCGGAAGTATCATTTAATTCACTTTAACTAACTTTTACGCACCATTGACAGTGCATTGGTGCGCGCCGCACTTTCCGTGCTGCATCCGTCTCCTGTGGGCTACTCCCGACTTCATCATTGCTAGTCCTGACTGCTCCCAGCGAATCTCTAGGCCCTAGGCCTAACCATTGTTCGATAAGTGTTACTTATAACATTTTTTTAGTATATGGTTTGAGTGGCCACCCGCCCTCATCCATAATTGTGCAACTTTATATGTTTTACTGTGCTTTTGATTTAACGCTTGTGCCCCTTTCCTCATAAAGAGTACTGGGGAGTAATTTAGAAATAAATACATATATTTTTATAATATATACTTGTGTGGTGTCCTTTCATTTGATTACAGGATTGTATGTGGTAAAACAGCTCGCTTAACACGACCTCTTAAGTTAAGCCTTTAAGGCTGCTTAGTCCATGCTACCACTAGGATAGCTTGTCTAACAAGGTTGACTTACAACCTGACATCTTTGGGGTTTGTTTGGACTGATACCCAGTGGTTCCAGAATTGGAAACACTACATATCAGGCCAACTGCTCACAACAACGCACACCGAAAGTAACTACATACGCAGCCCTTAGACAGTACCTTACTGATTGCAGATATGATCCAGTACCAGGCGAAGACCAGATGATACTATACTCATTACGTTTACGACGGGTTACAAACTATTTGGCTATTTTACCAAATATGAAAGAACATTTAGATAACACATATCACTTTATTAGAACGGGGGAGAGACCAGAATGTATTCACGAGGCCATGGCACACAACAAGGTAGAGACACAAAGCATGATCTTACAGTTTTTGATAAATTGTTTGATAAGGGAACGAGATCGGCCAGGTACAAGCATTGAAGAGATGCAAGCCCTGATAAAATGGAGTGACAATATATCCGATGGTAAACATAGTAAACAAGCTTGTATAGAATCCATGTACAGAAAGATCCGTAAAGAAATTCTAGCCATACACGAAAAAGAAAAAGCAGCTAGGGAAGCCGAGAAAGCGGAGAATGAAATCACAGAGGACGATGATATAGATGATACAGATGACCCAGATAGAATAGCGTATGTAGGTAGAGCAAGACCTTTTGACAGACCCATTCGCCTAGAAAGCAAGAAACGTTTTCTTTCTCCCATACCAGAACAATGTTCTCTTGAACATTTATTTCAGGCCACTGACAAAGTACTGAAACAACGAATAGGTTACAGTGAACTTAGTACCATGCATGAACAAGAACTAGCACGGTCAGCAGTACAATGGGCTGGAAATAACAGCGTATATAAAGATGATTCAGTAGCGCAAACATTTTTGAATCTTTCACCAGATGAACAGCGGTTGGCTGGTATGTACATGATCCAGCATCTCATTACACTATATGAGAGTCAGCATTCTGATCCAGGTCCCCTATATAATATTTTGGACGAGTTACTCCTAGGTAGATGGAGAGGCCTAGGTATCGATTTAACTAATACCATTTTAGAACAACGACACAAATACAGAACTTTCCTGACTCCACATTTCGTTCCCGTTCCACCCCCAGTAGGGAAAACATTTTATATAGACAGACAGAATCCTTTACGAGAAGTTCATCCCGTCCGGACGGAAGGGGGCGAGCTTCAACGAGTATTCGTATACACACCCTTGACCAAAATGGAATTACTGGAAATGGAAAAATTAGTACCCTGTCACGATAAAGATCCAGCAGGGTTCCACCGTGAATTAAAAGACATGCTCCTCATGGGAGAGTATACATATCCCGATATCCTTAAAATGTTAAAAGTACTATTGCCTGCTGGCATTTACGAAAAACTTAAGGAAAAAGAATGGGAGGTGGGAGAGAAAAAGATTGATTGGACGCTATTAGAAAACAAAGAAAATACACGAGTTCCAGGTACTGGTCTCTGGGAAAAAGCCAAAGCATTACCCGAGTTATTAATACAGGTTTTACCAAGATTACTGGCTACGAAAAAGGAAGACTGGGATGCAATCTCAGCCTGCAAACAGAAACAAGACGAAGACACTAGCGATTTTTATTCCAGATTCGAGAAATGTTTCATTATTAATAGCGGCCTGAAAACAAGTAGTGAATCATACCCACATCTTTTTGTGACCAAATTAGTCGAGAATTCCTTACCACAAGTTAAAAATAGAGTACTGAAGGTCGAGAGTACGTGGCAAGCAAATACCCCTTCTCAAATGTTACAAATGTTACCGTACCACCAGAACCGTATTAGAGAGGAACGCGAACAGAGACGTATTAAAGACACGAAAATGAAAGTACTAGTAGCTCAGTCTGTTCCAGCTGCCGGTCAGAAAAAGGGTACAGCACCGCCAGGTCATTCTGCAGCTCCCGTTAAAGGGAATTGCAACTACTGTAAACAGCCAGGTCACTATATAAACGAATGTGCCGTTCTGAAATACAATATTGCTACAGGCAGGACGAAAGAAAGACCGCGTCCTCCTAGACAAGAACATGTTCCACAGCATATTCCACAGAACACGCAACCTCCACAGCATGCACAACAGACAGTAGCTGTACCCCAACCCCAACCTATTGCTGCCACGCAACATGTCACGCAACAAATGTACCAGTATGCACAGTCAGATTACCCCGATTATCAGCAGTACTCATGAAACAGCCTAGAGAGGGAGGTTGGCTTGCCTCTTATCGAGGTTCCTGTAGATCAAGAGGGTCCCTATGTACATAGTCAGGTATTAGGGAAAGACAGAAAATTTTTGATTGACACAGGGGCGAGCAGAACTACCATCAGTCATGACGAGGTTCCAGGGGCACCCCTCTCAGGCTCACAGAATGTTTCCCTGGGTTTTTCAGGAAAGCCTATTGTTAACGAAGTGTCAAAGCCAGTTTCCCCAGAAGTTGGTCCATTGTCTCGTACTACAGACTTGTTACTTACGAAAGCATGTCCTGAAAATCTGCTTGGTATTAAAACGTTGAAAGCACTAGGAGCAGTAATATGTTGTTCTCCGGAAGGAGTGAGATTGTTTTTACGTGATTTTAAAGGTCATTATGTGTTGAGAGATTTTGATCCAAGATTGCAGAATGTACCACAGCATTTATGGGCGCAAGGTCCAACTGATGTAGGTTGTATGCACATTACACCATATCGCGTTACACTCAAGCAAGGAGTTGTACTACCCCGAATCCGACAATACAAATTGCCACCCGAGGCTGTAGCAGCCTTACTGAAAATTATTGACGAACTGATTGCCCAAGGAGTAGTTGTAGAAACTGACTCCAATGTATGTAATTCTCCTATCATTCCGATTCTTAAACGAACTGACCCAAATGCACCACCGGTCTACAGATTGGTGATCGACCTTCGAGAATTAAATAAATGCATCATACCCCAGTACCCAGTGGTTCCAGACATTTCATCCTTATTGACTGCCATTGATTCCGAAGCGAAAGAAACAGGAGTATAACCCATAGACCAAAATGGGACTGGGTACGTTAATTGTAAAAAGAAACAATGTCCCACTAGGTATCATTGATGAAGGCAGTTCAAAATTATGTATACAGTACGTATTACAAGAAAGGAACACCAGGGAGTCTCAGTACATTTTGTGATAGGGTTATTAATCACCAATTGCATCAAACATGGGGAGCACAGTTAAAGGCAGCACTGTACATGAAAAAACATCATGAAGCAACCCAAAGAACACTTGGTGAAAATGTGATGACGCAGTGATAGTGACGACGCAAGTGAAAGTGAGAAAAACAGCGTGGTCGGCGCAAAGTGATAAAAACAATCAATTAAAGGCTTTCACATTGGATATATACAATTAGACAAGTTGAATTTGAGATAGTGATAAGCCTATTGGTAGTGCGCCGTGAAATTGCGCTGTCTTGTATTTTTGACCGAAAAGGGGCATAAGGTGTCCCCTTCGAAGCTACAATTCTGTGCCCAGCAAGTGGTATACCTTGGACACTTGCTGTCCAAGTGGGGAAGACAGTTGACACCAGACCGCATCCAGTTAATTGCACATCTGCCACAACCCAAGACACAGAAGGAAGTACGGGCCTTCATTGGCCTCACTTCTTACTGCAGACAATGGATCCCTCAGTATGCATATCTAGCCAAACCACTCATACAGTTGACAACACAGGAGGCAGCGACTTCGACTGTCCTCCCTTGGACTCAGGAACACACACAAGCTTTTGACGAATTGAAGAAAGCCTGATGTCAAGCACCTGTTTTAGCGACACCATGTTACAGAAAACCTTTTACACTTTTTGTCACTGAACGCGATGGCACAGCATTATCTGTGCTTACCCAATACCAGGCAGGAAAACACAAGCCTTGTGCTTACTTTTCTAGTACATTGGATCCCGTGGCCCAGGCTCTGCCTGCGTGCCTGAAATCAGTTGCAGCAACAGCTCTAGCAATTAGACAAAGCGACTCAATAGTGTTAGGACATCCCCTGACAGTACAAGTTCCACACTCCGTGGAAGTTCTTCTGAACCGAACCCAGACACAACACTTGACCATAGCAAGACTGACAGGATATGAATTAACATTGTTTCAGCCACACATAGAGATCAGACGTTGTAACACCTTAAACCCTGCCACATTGTTACCCTCGAGCACAATTGACCCTACACCACGTGACTGTGTGGAAGTCATCAATACTGTAACAAAACCCAGACAAGACTTGACAGACATTGCATTACCCGACCCAGACCTGACACTTTACGTGGATGGTTCATGTATGAGAACAAGCACAGGAGAGTTAGTGGCCGCATATGCTGTGACCACTGAAACTGAAGTCATAGAAACACATCGTATTGACACATTGTCTGCCCAAGCAGCAGAGCTCATTGCTCTGACCCAAGCCTGCATCCGAGCCAAGAACCTGAAAGTAAACATATACACAGATTCACAGTATGCATTCGGAGTTGTTCACGACTTCGGTATCCTCTGGCAAGAAAGAGGTTTTTTAACTTCTCACGGCGCTAAGATACAACATGGTCCCCTTATTCAAGCTCTGTTAGAAGCAATACACTTACCTGCATCCATTGCTATCATGAAGTGCAAAGCACATACAAAAGTTACTGACACCATTTCCCAGGGTAACGACCTGGCAGATCGAACAGCTAAACTCACAGCTCAGACTCGGACAGACATTCCGACTGATCCGACAAAGACTGAAGTATCATCACAGACACATTGTATGACAGTGAAGGATCCCACTCTAGATGTATTCGACATACAGACACATGCCACTCCAGATGAAATCAAGAAATGGACTGAACAAGGAGGGATCCAGACAGATCAGGGATGGATGACGAAGGGAAGAGCCACATGGTTCCTCCCCGACTCTATGGTACAAGTTATCATTAATACAGCACATAGTCCAGCACACTTAGGAGAAAAAGCCATGTTAGACAGCATTCAAAATCTCTGGTCCAACAAGCATTTACGTGCAGCAGCAAAACAGAAAGTGCGTACCTGCATGATCTGTTGTCAGTTCAATTCAGGCAAAGGCATTCCCGTGGAACAAGGTGGATTCCATCCTCCTGACCATCCTTTCGAAGTCCTCCAGATGGATTATATCCAGATGGACCGATGTAGAGGATTCAAATATGTCCTCGTAGTTGTATGTGCCCTTTCCATATGGACAGAAGCATATCCAGTCCCAGATTATACTGCCGTGACCACTGCCAAACAGTTGGTCCGTGAATTTTTCCCGCGATACGGCTTGCCCCGTGTCGTGTACTCAGATAATGGACAGCCATTCTCGTCCGAACTCATGAAACAGGTATCACTCCTGTTAGGTTACCAATGGAAATTTCACTGTGTACGACACCCCGAAGCAGCTGGCTTAGTCGAGCGACACAATCAGACTCTGAAAACACGATTAGCGAAGGTCTGTGCAGAAAAAGGTGTAGACTGGATAGTAGCACTGCCAGTTGCCCTCTTTTACATGCGTATGGTAGCTCATTCTAGAACCGGACTATCTCCCTATGAGGTAGTCTTCGGCAGACCTCCCAATATGTGGGGTACGCCTATGCCTCGTAAGATTACGGATGTCGATAGTAACATGCTGACAGATTACCTAGCTTCCTTGATGTCTGCACTACTATCTTGTCGTTCATAGGTCGCGGCTGCCTTCCCGGACAACACCCAAGTGAAACCGCATGAAATCGTTCCGGGGGATCTCGTCTACGTCCGCAACTTCGATCGAACAAGCCCTCTGGAGCCCAGGTGGAAGCAGCCGAAGCTGGTGTTGATGACCACGAGGACCGCGGTGAAACTGGAAGGAAGAAAAGGGTGGCTCCATTCCAGCCACATAAAGCGATTTCATGGACTGTGTCCAGAGACTGTAATCAAGGACTGCCCCATTTCAGACACTGACTCTAAACTCCCCCTGCTAGAAAAAACTCTGCAACAGGAGTACCGAGCTAAGCTAAGGTCTAGTAAGTCAGACAGCGTTTAATTGTTTAAGTCCCCCTCGGGTGAAGCGGTTAGACAGGTTTCTGACATGTATAAGACAGACCCAAGTAGTCAGAGAGATAGGCGAATCAAAAAGAGAGAACCATATTGCAAAAACCTACATAGCAGATGCGTCATAACGTTAATTTTCATGTTTATTCTGAGCATTTCGATTATATGTATAAGCTTCATGTTACATGTTTCCTTTCCTCCTTTTGGTTCACATGTACATACTTTCTCTAATGACTCTGTAGAGCACACTTTTAGCGACCTGCCCCCTCATGAGTTGTCCTATCGATTAGCAATGCGCAACAATACTTTCATTCGTATGTTACACCATACTCATCAGACCAGCAACGCCACAAATTGCTGGGTATGTGGCCGACTCCCACCTTATCAGAAATACAAGGGAGCTCTGCCCCTCTTTCCCTACCCGTTTACACATAATGGTTCATGTGGAGCATGGTTTGCTTTAATGTCCTCCTTAGACAGTAAGTCCCAAGTTTCCCAAGGCAATTGGATATGGGGGAACCTGAATACAGTCATGAATAAAGCATGTTTCCCAGACGCAGACGGTCTTCCCCAAAGGATAGGGACCGATCTAGAAAATGAAGTGTATAAATTAGGTAACTTTTCCCTCAATCTCATGATCCTGAACGTCCAGTCCGAGACTAACTCGGACTTGCCGTTTATAACAGTGTTACCAGTGAAAGGCGAATTATGCGTTAGAAAGAATGGTTCAATACATCTAGGACACAGTGATTGTAATACTGTGGTCGAATTCAGCGATAAAGGAAAGTCTACTTTCAAAGCCTCTCGCCATACCTATTTTATTTGTGGTCAGACAGCTTATGTACATCTGCCCCTTGATTGGGATGGAACGTGTTACATTGCGTTCCTTTTGCCACCTGTTTTTCTAGCCCCACCTGATTATCATCGAAATTCACATCTTGTGCATGTAAGACATAGAAGGGAGATCAAGACCCCGATTGTCGATCAGACTGAGACAACATTGGAGCAATATACCGATTTCAATAAAGGATTCTTTTTCTTCATAGGCCCCATTCAAAACAGTAAATTGATACGTAGATTAACCAGAACCCTTGAAGCAGTAGTGAATGAGACTACTTCTGCTTTAGGTAACCTGACCGAAGAGCAATCTGCTATGAGACTTGTTGTTCTTCAAAATCGCCTTGTCCTTGACGTCATCCTGGCTGACAGGGGCGGGGCTTGTAGAGTGATTGGATCCAGTTGTTGCGTGTTTATTCCTAATAACGCGCCATCCGTGTATAAAGCCATAACAAGGCTTCACGAAATTGCTCACCTGATACACCAGACTCCAGGCACCTGGACTTGGTCCGGTTGGCTCTGGAGTGTAATATCCGCCTGGGGATGGAAAGTGTTGTCATTCCTAGGATTAATACTGCTCATTCTATTTAGTTGTTGTCTTTGTCTGCAATGTGGGCCAGCGATTTGCGGCTTGTGCGCCACAGCTTGTATTCCCCGTCCAAGTTCACATTCCCGTTCCCGAATGAAGAAAGAAGAGCAATTGATGTTATACGAACAGATAGATGGTCTCATGAGAATAGATATATCCTAAAGGGTGAAGTAGGGGCCAAGGAGGGAATGAGGAAATAGAAAATTTTTAGGTAGCCAATGTGTCCCCCACTCGCACCCCATCCATACACACGTGTCCCATGTATGTCATGTAATTCCTTTTCCGTGCCTGCTAGAAAGACGCATATGCATTTGCGTCCAACGTTAACATGTCAGTTATACAGTTCTCCAAGAAAATCACGTTAATTAGGCTTCTAGGCCTATGGTGCCAACGTCTTTACATGGTACACTTTTGAATAAAGCACACGTTTTCTCCATGTTTTCTGGCTCAGCCGAGCCAGGCCCTTAATTAAGGCTTCAAGTCTCTTTCTGTCTCTGAAAGCTGCAGTTTAGGTATGCATCCCTGACCTCTACCTTACATCCTGCCCAGACGAGCGGTGCCCGGCTCGGCCTGGCCTGCCTGCCAAGACAGTATTTTGCCTACAGTTATCTGCTCAGCCTCTGCGAAAACACATTCCAGTCTAGTGAAATAGGTAAACATATTCCCGGCTGCAGAGCAAAGGGCCCTGCCTTCCTGTCTCCATTCAAATAATTTACTGCACCCGTTACCATGGTAGGCCCATGGCCCCCGTACTTTGCATGAAGATCCATATGCACGCACTAGCATTCAGTGATGAACGGCCTCTGCCCGAGAGACCTTTTACTTCAGACACTACATCTTCTAACCACAAGATACCGGATATGCTATAGGTGCAGGACGTTCTGACATCTCAGACATTAGTCTCCCCTACTAGTGCCAAAGTCAAAGCCCCCAGCTCTCCCCAGTTGCACGTCATGCTCAGTTGCGCGCGCATACAGGCCAAAGGTTTCTGCTGATTCTGCAAACTTTCTCTAAGCATCCACCCACTTGTGACGGTTCTTGTGACGTTTCTCTGACCCGTCAAGTGCACGCCTACGTGTACGCCTTCTTACATGCCTCCTGTTACGCACATGTGTTCTTATCTCTCTCTTTTCACCTGTTACGCCTACTGTATTCATTTCAACTATATGCTTTTACTATATATAATGTGTGATGTTAATAAAATGTTGAATGTCCCTTCCTGAACCTTAGTGGTGATGGAACCCGATGTCCCATGCCTCGAGGCATTTCATTAAAGCCCGTATGACTCAGATACCACGGACTCTGCCTCTCATTTGATTGAGCTATCCTTATTGTCATTTAATGTATAGAAAAATAGTCCGGTAATTTTATTTACCACACACCGACCCCGCCCTTGATTATTTATATCAGCCCTGAAGAGTCACAGCCATATGTTGTGACGAAACACGTGTCGGCTTGATTGGTATTTACAGTGATTCCCAGGTGGGGAACACTGTTGGTGAATAAAACCTTTGAAAACTATACGCTTTGTCCGGTCTATCCCTACTATCACTACTCTAAGACAAACCAGTCTATTGATACATATTGTGTGCTCTGAACCTTTTGCCTAATTCACGGAAAAGGAGGCCTCTGTTCTTCTTTCTTTACAGAGGTTAAGGTTTTTCCTCTGGCCAAGAAGCACCTACCAAAATATCCTTTAAAAAATCTATTAACCACTATCCTACCGTAACAAGTTGTGCGCCAATTTTCTGAACACTCAAAAACCGACTCGCAGAATTCGGACAGTGGCGGGCTGGCCGCTCCCTGTTTTGAGCACTACTACCTAGCCGCGCAGCTACAATGGATTGCTCGCTGGTTGGCAGACAGGGGTAGGGAGGATACCGCCACAGCGGAGCCGCCGTGTTCACTGGAGAGGGTCTCTAGGTTTTTTCACCCCTGGGAGGCGCCCGTGAGACCCACCATGCTGCTGCTGGCAGTAGCGTACAAGTGTTACCGCAGAGCTCTCTTCCTTACCCGACGGGTCTTCACATATGCACCCACGGTGGCTCTGGAGGCTTTTCTGGGCGGAGACGGAGTCCTCGTGCGGCCGATGCTAGAATGCTGGAAAGAGGCAGATGTCCAGACGCTAGGAGACCTTTTCAGGGACAGAAGATGGACTCCCACCTGGGGGGTTCCTGCTGCACCGCGCCATAGTGGCCAAAATGACGGCCCGATGGGGGGACATGTCCTCGGAACCTGCACAACACTTAACTATGCAATACTTGCACATAATGGGAAGGGGTAGGCATTTGGTTCTTTGGTTTGCGGGGTCGTTAAGGATGCACACAGGGATTAGCTTGGCCTCGTTACGGGATAAGTGGGAGCGTGACTTGGGCAGGCAATTGTCGGATAAGGAGTGGGAAAGAGTTCTTAAGAGTCCGGTGCACATCCCCAGAAATCTGCGCTTCCGCCAGATACAACTCTATGTTGTCCACAGAGCCTATCTCATGCCTGCGCTTATTAACAGATATTAACAGATATTTCCAGCGCGCGAATGCGTCCTGTCCCAGATGCGGAGGGTTAGATGCGGGGATCCTCCATCTTTTGTGGAGCTGCCCCAAGCTGGGCTCTTACTGGAGTGTAATCGGCGAGCTGCTCCGTGAGTGTACCGGACGCATTATACCCCTTGACTGGCCGGAATACATTCTACATCAATTCAAGAGGCCGCCTATAGATAATGCGACATCCAGATTCCTGGACCTAGGGATGGTGGTGGCTACACGCCTGCTCACAAGGCGCTGGAAGGCGAGTGACCCGCCAAGTGTGCAGGCGTGGATCTCCTCCTTTCAGGCGTGGGCCCGGGCAGAGTGGACGGCCCGATGCAGGGAAGAAACAGTGGGGCTCGGTATGGAACCAATGGTGGAGCGCTGGGAAGGCATGCTTAGAGCCTTGAGGCTGGCGGGAGTGGCTGAGGACACGGGAGGGGTAGAAGTCTAAAAGGCGCCCTTTGGGAGTGTAGTGTGTAGTGGAATGATCTCCTACTTAGCCGCTCAGATAAACACTGTCACTCTCCACTAGAGATACACAGGCCCCGGGTGCAGGTCTAGTCATGGCTGGGGCGGGTGCTGCTGGGGGGGAGGGGTTTTGAGGAGGGGACTATACGGTATCTGTGCTATTGATCAAGCCGCTACTGTTTATCTTGCGCTTCCTTTACTGTTGGTTCACAGTTGTTGTGTAAATGTCAATGATGATAATCCTGGTGTAGGGAAGATCCACCCTCTATTATGCTAACGTACACCAGCTTAGCGTGTGGACAGTCACAGCCCTGCCTTGAGGCGGCTACCCGACAACTTATGCTTTGCCAGTAATGGGCAGGACAATTCCCTTCTTATTTTGCTCACAGACTAGAACGCCTTCGTGTATGGTGTACTGTCTCCTAATGACCACCTGACATGCCCGCTTACTGTGCAGTTACCGTTGAACTGTCTCATGTACTGTGATGTCTTTTCTCAAAAAATGCTAATAAACAGATTTGACAAAAAAAACAGTAACACAAAAGAACAACATGCTAAAACTATTGAGTGATATGGGTATGCGCACAATGGGAGGTGTAGTCCCAAATGGCCAGTTTATATCACAGATTGATGCCACGCCAGTAGCACATTGCACACCACTAAAGCTATCTGCTTACTTTCGACTACAGGCTGCATTGAGAGACATATAACCCACATTCCCCAGCGAACCACCTACACATAACGCTCTACAAATACTCCTAACATCACCTACACGTCAACCACTTGTAACAAACCTCTATAATGCAGCCCAGCAGGAACAATTTAGAGAACAGGAACGGGCTCTACAAAGATGGGAGGACATACTAGCCAGCCCAATATCTAAAGAAGATTGGGGATACAGCTGTGCACTTACACAAATGCTTACATCAAATTGTAACCTTCGAATTATTCATTTTAAATTCCTACATAAAATATATTATACACCAGCACAGCTATATAGATATGGTCTTCGCGAGGTCGACAAAAGCCTGGGATGCAGCGCTACGCAGGCAGACTTTTTACATATTACCTGGGCATGCCCACAAATTCAACCCTACTGACAGATAGTGACAGGCATCCTGACAACAATGTTGGCTGAGCAAATATCCAATACACCACAAGTTTGTCCATTAAGAACACACAAAATTAAACAGATTAGAAGACGTAAATTGTTGGCTGCGGCATTACTCTTGGCCAAGAGAAGAATAGCCATGAAATGGGGAAGCAGACAGACACCACAGTATAAAAATTGGATCACTTCATGACTTATTGCAAAGAGCAATTAGAAAGCTATGCAGAAGAACTATAGGAGGCATCTCGCCCAAAAGACTTTTGAGACCCGCTCATGCAGTACTTACAGTCTATACACAATGGAAAATATAGACAATGGAAATATAGACAATGGAAAAGGAAATATTATGAAACGCAAATGGAGACAATACTCCAAAGAAAACTTTATAGGTGTCATCCAGAAAGCACAACCAATAAGTGCCTCGGATAGTGATCAGGCGAACAAGGAATTTAACCTACTTGTAACTGCCACTCTGGATGAGCTAGCCCCCATGTGCAAGGGTAAAGCCAGAGAAGGCAGACAACGTACTGCCCCATGGTTCACTACTGAACTCCAGCAAATTAAATCTAAATGCAAAAAGCTTGAAAGGAGCTGGAGAAGGAACCCGAGTGAGCTAGCAAAAAACAGTTATAGCTCAGCACACCGGAGCTATCAGTATGCGGTGCGTAGAGCAAAAGCCAAACATTTTCAGACTCGTATTGAGGATGCCGAGAGCTCCTCGCGAGAACTGTTTAAAATATATAAAGAAATATCTTTGGTCTCTAGTTCCAATACCCCCACAAAGACCTCCAAGGAGGGATGCAATAAAGTCGCTGACTTTTTCTCTAGCAAAGTCAAAAAGATTTATGCTTCCTTCTCTCATCTACCAGATAAGGGTATAGATTTCAGAGCAGACAGCTCACTGGCAGCCCCGGATTCCTCACTACTAACTTTCGAGGTTCCCGCAGCTGACAAGCTAATAAAGATCTGTCGAAGTGTGAAGTCCGGCTCCCCTAATGATCCGGCCCCGGCCTGGGTCATATCAGAGGGCCTGACAGCCTTGGAACCTCACATCAGACACGTCCTACAAACCTCCTTTTCCACTCAACAAGTCCCTATGGAGTGGAAGAAGGCCATAGTACTGCCAATAAGGAAAAAACCGAATGTCAGCTTGGAGGTGCTAGAAAACCTTAGACCCATTTCCTTATTGCCGTACGTGGCGAAGGTGGCCGAGAAGGTGGTTAACGCTCAGCTCACGGAGCACCTGGAAAAATGGAATTTACTCCATCCCTCTCAATCAGGATTTAGGGCGGGCTACTCTACGGAGACGGCCCTCCTAAGAGCCACTGAGACCTTAAGAGCAGGGGCAGATGCAGGTCATACAATGGCCCTGATCATGCTCGACCTAAGCGCGGCTTTTGACACCGTAGCGCATTCCATCCTGCTACGGTGTCTGAGCGAAGCTGGGGTCGTTGGTCCTGCGCTGGGCTGGCTGCAATCGTTTCTTACGGAAAGATGTTTCCAGGTACAGCAAGGGACCTGCCGCTCAGTGGAGATGTCACTAGACCAGGGAGTGCCTCAGGGCTCAGCTCTGAGCCCCACTCTTTTTAACCTATACATGGCCTCCCTGGCGGAAGTTGTACACTCTTTTGGGGTGGAATTAGTGTCGTACGCTGACGACACTCAGCTGCTGATCTCCCTATCGCAGAGCACCTCCAACACCCCTAACAACTTTAAATCCTGTATGCAGGCACTAGCAGAGTGGATGGATGCCCATTGCTTAAAACTCAATGGCTCTAAAACAGAGGTGCTGGTGGTAGGGGGAAAAAGCGAAAAATGGTCGGATGAGTGGTGGCCTTCATGTCTGGGCCCTACCCCCATACCATGTCAGGAGGCTAAGAATTTAGGAATTTGGATGAATCCCTCTCTCTCATATGATGGCCACATAAGGCGTCTGGTGGGCAAATGTTTTGGAGTACTAAAGACCCTAAACAAAACTTTAGACCTCCTCCCTTTATCGGCCAGAAGGACACTAACGCAGGCACTGGTGACCTCGCGGTTAGATTATGGCAACATTCTGTTCCTTGGGGCAACCGAGGGCAGCATAGGTCGCCTACAAGTCATACAGAACTCCGCCGCCAGACTGGTGTTAAGAAGACCCAGGAGAGCCAGCTCGAAAATGGCGCTGGATGCGCTTCATTGGCTGCCTGTGAAGAAGCGTGTGCTATTTAAGTGCCTCCTCTTCTGTCACCGTATTGTCTGGGACAAGTCACCGACATACCTGAAGGATCTAGTCAGCCGATATGAACCTACTAGGACCCTCCGTTCAGAGGGTACCGGACTGTTGACAGTCCCCAGGATTAGGAAGGCTAGAATGGGTGGACGTTCCTTCGCGCTCCAAGCAGCTCAACAATGGAACAAACTCCCTCCTGTGCTGAGACTGGAGAGCAATGAATTGCGGTTTAGGGCTTTGCTTAAAACACATCTATATTCTGCATAGAGCCTGGGCTTTTATGCTGCTTCACTGATAGCTTCAGCGCGGGGACACGCCGTGATGGCGTTACTGAGCGCTCTATAAGCTCTTTATTATTATTATTATTATAAAAACAGATGAATGGACACTTACAACAGAATAGACAGCTGGGGTAGCCATCTCAAGCCTCGGCAAATGTAGCAATTGCAATTGATGTTATAAGTTGAGTTGCATAGGGTGATGGAATGCATATTGATTATAATGTTATCAGAAACAGCAAGTCAATAATACAGTATCAACAATGCACCCAGGATGCAGAAGATAAGGGCTCAAACAAATGTAAAATGGGGCGTGGTCAAGATGGCGACCTGAGAGGCAGCAAGACCATGAGGCTCCCCGTTCCGTGTCCCCCATCCCGGCCTTTTCGTTGCACCAGGGCCCATTTTGACAAGGATCAGGGCGGGGAGTACAGGAGTAACGTGCAGCTCAATCGGGGTGCAGCAAGAGCAGTGGGAAGCCAGCGAATCCTGGCACCGGGCTCTAAGGGGTGCTGCCGTGAAATGGCGGGCGAGTGATCCAAGCGCAACAGAGAGGTAGCTCCAGCCCGTGAGAAGCTCTGCCATCACCCTGCCCGGACGAGTTCTGTCAATTGTCGGCCCGACGGTCTGGAGGAACGGGGCGGCGCCGAGGTGGGAAGCAGCAACAGGCTGAGCGCGGGCTCGGAGGCCCTGGAGGACCCGGCCGCGGGAGGCACGAAAATCGAGGTCCGGGCGTCTGGGTCTGTCACCCTGACCGGAGCCGACGGCCCCGCTGAGATTGCCACGTGTGGGGCGCGCAATCGATGCTGATACTTCCCCCTGGACTAGAGGTGAGACGTGGCAGCCCACGACCGGCACAAGCGGGACAGCGAGGCAGGAACAGCACGAGAGCCTATCACTGAGGAGAGGGCCAAGCAGGGAAAGTGCGATAATTGAGGCCGGTGCGGTGCGGCCTGAGTGTTCGGCCCGACCGCTACCTTCTCCAGCCAGGCGTGCGCCCACAACAAAGGAGGTGAGGAGCGGAGGGTGGTGCCCGCCAGCGGCCCTGAAACTATAAGCTGCCTGCGAGGGTCGGGTGCTCCCTGGCACCATAGGACGTTGCATATTGGTCGGTGGAGCGCCCGGCGGAGGTCTAGAATGGTGGCAGAGGCCCTCGGGGGACAACGAGACTAGCATCCCACCGATCCAGTGGAGAGCCCCACAAGCAAGGGGGAGGCGACCAGCCCTATCCGGGAGCGACACAAGTAGGGGCCGGCGGCCGCGACTGTCAGCGGGCCAGACTGGGTCTGACGCATGTGCCACCAGCACCCCCCCTACACGTTTGAGTGCCAACCAGTGGCCCTGTTCTGACAATACCTTGGGGACCCGACCCAACACAAGCAACTGCTTTATGGTAGAGAGGCCTCATTAGCCGGTTTGGGTGAGTGGGTGGCGGGGGTCGAAGAGGCAGAACAGACCAGGAATGAAAAAGTGGAACAACTCCAGCAAGAACTCATCCGTCTCCGAAAGCAACAGGTGGATCTGCAGGCGCACGCAGAGGATCTTGAAAACAGGTCCAGACAGAACAACATCAGGGTTCGAGGCGGCCAATCTAAAGCAGAGGGGACGAGTGTTACCGGCTTCCTACAAGATATGATCCTGGGGGAGGCAAAGGACTTTGAAATTCGTATAGACAGAGCACACAGAGTAGGCCTCCTGCGCCGCCTGCCCACCTCCCCACCTGACATCTTGGCTTTCCTGCACGACTTTCCTTAAAAAGAGGATCCTACGGGAGGCGCATCAGAAACAACCTCTCAAGTACCAGGGGCAGCCGGTGGCACTCTATCAGGACCTCTCAGCCATCACTCTACATAAACAGAAAGCATTTAAAGTCATCACCACGTTCCTGCAAGATAAGGGAGTCCCCTACTCATGGGGTCATCCCTTCAGACTGATCTTAAAGTGGAATGGAACCCTGCACCAGATGAGATCCCTACATGACACCTGCGCCCTGCTGGGAATTGAGATCAACGAGGAATTCCCTTCACGAGAAGCCTCACAGCAATCTTCACAAGAACTATCACAGCGATCTTCACAGGGAAGGTGACAACGTGTTGGCTGCAGACGATCACCCAGAACACACATGAAACCAGATCCTGCCATCGTGGCACAGGAGCAGGCCTCGGCCATCCAAGAGGTGTCCAGAGACACATCAGCAACGGGCTGACCTTGTTAAGCGGGGGTCTCTTTTGCATCACAACAATGCAGGTCAGGGGCGGACAGGGGGCCGAACGGGTCGCCAATGCCACACGCTCCTTCACATAACTTCACCACAGTCCTGTCTTGTGTGTTACCAGGCCTGGGACTATGAAACGACTTTGGGGTTCCTCAGTTGGGGATAGGGAGAGGGGGGGGCGGGGTGTTGGGGTTAGGGCAGGGGAAGAGGACCGCCACTTATCAGGTGGGGTGACAGTTAACAGTTGGTTTGTTGGGGGGGAGGCAGGAGGGCGGTTGGTCGGGATGGGGGGCAGGAGTTGGGGGAATTGCGGGGAAAGGGGGTGGGAGGGAACCAGTGTGCTGACAGGGGCTGAGGCCCATATGCAGGGTGCAGTGCGAAAGGCAGATCGCAGAATGCGTAAGAACTACATCCCTTTAACGAGATGTTTGGGGTGACGTTGAAGGTTCTTACATTGAATGTGAAGGGGCTCAATAACCCCATTAAGCGGCGGTCACTCCTTTCATATTTAGAAAACTCAGGCGCTGCTATCTGTTTACTGCAGGAAACGCACTTACTCACTAAAGATTGGCATTGGATGCGGTCCCGCGCGTTCCCTCAACAGTTCTTCTCCTCAACTCCTGACAAAAAGGCAGGAGTCGCGATTCTGGTTGCCAAACACTATTATGGACAGGTTGGAGACAACGTGGGGGAGATCAAAGGCAGACTTCTCGCTTACAGTATAACGGTGGGAGGCATGACAATGACAGTGGGATCCCTTTATGTGCCTAACACGAGTCAGGAGCCTTTTATCACAAATGCTCTGTCGGTGGCCCTACGTTCCCCCGATTCCTTCCTACTGATAGGGGGGACCTCAACCTGGTGATGGATAAGGAAAAGGACAGATCGGGCCAACTTTTTGGCAACTCAGGCGCCATGTCGGCGGCAGGGACAGATTGCTTGTCACAGAGGGGGCTGAAGGACCTGTGGCGAGTTAAGCACCCCAAGACCTCGCACTACACTTTCTATTCTCTCATGTGCGTACACCAGATTAGACCATTTCATAGGCTCCTTGGAGTTGGAGACTCTGGTATTGGATGTGGACATTATTCTGACTGCCATTTCAGATCATGATGTTGTGGAAGTTACTTTTAGAGTCCCACGCATCAAGATACCATCCGGTTGGTGGAGGTTGAGGGAACCCCTCCTGCAACAAAAAGAGATAGTCCAACAGCTCTGTAAGTGCATCACTGACTATATCGAGCATAATGACCGGCCGGACACACCTGTGGTGGCTGTGTGTGGGGGCCGTAAAGGCAGTGGTGAGAGGAGAATTAATAGCCATTTCGGCGGCGGTGGTCAAAGACCGCAAAACCAAACGAGAATCCCTAGCGTCCAAAGTGACAGAATTGAAATGGGTGCACAGTCGCACGGGGGCGCCAAGAATCTGGAAACAGTTAAAAGTCGCCAGAGCTCAATTGGCAAGTCTAGATACGGATCGGGCCGAATACGCTGCTCTCAGACTACGGCACACGTACTACGTGGGTGGGAACAAAACGGGACGCCTCCTAGCGAGCGCCCTCCGGGCCAAGGTCCAGCGCTCAAAAATTTTAACCTTACACAACGGAAAGGGGAGCAAATTCACGATGAGGCACAAATAGCAGGGGCATTCATTAACTATTACGCACCTCTATACAAGGCAGATCCCACACCTGTAGATAGAACCGAAACCTATCTGTGCGGCGCAGCCACCACCGGGCTGAACATAGCAAATGCAGAGTCCTTAGATGCAACTATCAAAATTGAGGAGGTGGTCAGCGCCATCTCCCGCCTCAAACCCCTGAAATCGCCAGGTCCCGACGGTTTCTCCTCCGGTTTTTACAAGGCTTTCTGTCCGATACTCGCTCCGATTCTTACTAAGCTCTTCAACTCATTCCAGGGCACAGGCTCCATCCCACCTGACATGCTGGAGGCTGACATCATAGTGCTGCTTAAGCCGGGCAAGGATGCCACCCAGTGCTCCGCTTACTGGCAGATTTCCTTACTTAATCATGACCTCAAACTTTTCACGGGGGTGCTGGCCTCCAGTCTTGGACCTTGTCTCCCGGGGATCATAGAATCGAACCAGTCAGGCTTTATCCCTGGTAGACAATGCAGCGACAACACCAAATGCATCCTCCACTTAATCAACAAGGCCCATTTCCAACAATCAGTGTGCTCTTGGCCATCGATGCTGAGAAAGCGTTAGATTGCGCAGATTGAGGCTTTCTCGAGAGGGTTCTGATACACTTTGGCGTTGGGGAACGCTTTTGAGTGTGGGTTGCAAGTTGCTACCATCATCCACAGGCATGGATCCGTATCAATGAACTGAGCTCACGACCCTTCGAAATTCAACGTGGCACCAGGCTGGGGTGCCCACTTTCAGCCCTCCTGTTTGCGCTCTATATCGAGCCGCTAGCACAGAGGGTGCGTGACAACCCTAATATCCGCTGCATGAGTTCAGTGGGGAGCCCCACTCAATCGGCCTATATGCCGATGATATTTTGTCGATGCTTGACACTCCTAGGCATTCAGTGCCGGCCTTTCTAGAAGAGGGCCTTAAGATGAACAGAAAGAAATTGCTGATATTACCACTTGGTAAAAATGCCCACATACACCAAGGAGCCCACATATGGAGGGGGACTACTAGTTCAGATGCAACTCCCCAACCTAGGTATCATCCTCACACCATCCACGGAACAAACAGTTGCCCTAAACTACGCCAAAGTAACATCGCAGATCCACAGTGACCTTAGGCGTTGACAGAAATAACCATTGTTCTTGCTAAGGAGAATTGTGGCCGTGAAAATGTCGGCACTCCCCAAGATTTTTTATATCTTTCAGACTATTCCAGTGCTACCTCCGGCTGGGCCTATCAAGACGCTGCAAGAGGCGTTTCAGCACTTTACCTGGGTGGGGAAGAGACCGCGTATGAACAGACAACTAGCTTTTCGAGGGACGGATGAGGGGGGCCTAGGGCTTCCCAATATGCAACAATACTTTCAAGCGGCGTAGCTGAGATATCTGGTGGAATGGTACAGGCCCGAATCAGAGAAGAGATGGCTCGTCCCAGACAGGGCTATGGCCCAGACCTCCTTATGGAAAATTAAATTCCTCTGGCGCGCACATAGACCGCGCTACATCAAGAAATCACCCATTACGCATACAATACTAGGCGTGTGGGACTCGGTGGCTACCAAGCGGGAACTCACAACGTTCCCTTCCCCACTAACTCCTTTACTGGATAACCCCGACTCCCTCCAGGCACCGTCGCCCACTCGTTTCCTCAATGGCGAGGTTCCAACTGCAGATTGGCGGGGCATATTTTTGACCAAGAGGGCTTCCTACCTCTCTCCACACTGGCACAGCACTATGATGTCAAATTGCCGCAACTCTTTCAATATTTCCAACTCCGGCATTGGCCCACGCAGCCTGAGACCAGCCCCTTAGTTAGCAGGCGAATGACGGGATTTGAAAAATGGCTAGTTACAAAAGAATTGGACCGGGGTTTAATCTTGGATCTCTATAAAATGCTTTTCCCTCCCACCGAGATACACTGTTCGGCCGGTCAGCGGAGATGGGAAGAGGAATATAAAATAACGATCACGACCCGGGAGTGGCAATCAATTTACTACATGGTCAACCACACGGCCAGGAACACGGCGGGTAGGGAGTCAGCAGTGAAGCTAGCCACATATTGGTATTTCACCCCAGCTAGGGTACACAAGGGTAACCCAATTCGAAGCTCGACCTGTTGGAGGGGGTGTGGTGAGCTAGGTACTCTGACGCACCTTCAATGGGACTGCAAAGAGGTCACGGCCTATTGGACGTCTGTCCTCAACAACATAGACACCTCCCTTGACACCGAAATCCCACGGTTTCCAGCTTACACCATTCTAGGACTTCCCAAACCGCTCAATTTCCCGCTGAAATCCATTGAATTGAATTGAATTGAAAGAGTATTTGTATAGCGCTATACTACACGGAGGCCTCGTAGCGCTTCAGAACCAAGAGTGACAATTCAATGAAGGCATTAGTTGAAGAGATATGTCTTCAGGTGTTTGCAGAAGGCAGTGAGGTTGCGTATCTCTCTTAAAGATTGGGGAAGAGCGTTCCACGATTTGGCTGCTAGATGTGAGAAGGAGCAGCCTCCCCATCTTACTTTCTTTATCTTTCTAGTGGAAGCTAGAAATTGGTTACTAGATCGGAGCGACCTAGATGGAAGATAGAGTGGTATTAATGGGTGGGGGATTTTAGGGCCTGTTTTCCAAATGGCTTTATGAGCTATGCACAATTTTTTTAATTGAATTCTGGCATTCATTGGGAGCCAATGTAATTGGCGAAGACCTTGTTTGGCCGATTGTCTCCTAGGGACTTGGAGGAGAAGTGTGGCCGCACTGTTTTGTACCACTTGTATTTTGTTAATAGTGGACAGAGGAGCTCCCAGGTATAGAGAGTTCCCATAATCCAGCCGGGACAGAATTAAGGCCTGAATCATGATTCTTCGTGCTGCAAAAGGGAGGAGAGGGAGAATTTTTCGCATCATCCTTAACAGGATGTAGCATGTTGATGATAGTATTGTGGCTTGGTGATTAAAGGTCAATTTATCATCAAGCCACATTCCCAGACTCTTTATATGTGGTTTGGGTAGTGGAGCTGGTCCCAAACATGTGGGCCATAAGGGCATGATGGAGGTAGGGGCGGTATTGCCCAACAACATGATTTCAGTTTTTTCTCCATTAAGACGGAGGCAGGAGTCCTCCATCCATCGAGCTACTGCTTCAAGGCAGGGTGTCAGCTTATCGGACGAACCCATATCTTGGCCCAACGATACCACCAGTTGGGTATCGTCTGCGTAGCTGACGATCTTAATGCTGAAGGGATGTACCAATGCTGCTAACGGCTTCATGTAAATATTAAATAATGTTGGGCTCAATGCCGAACCCTGGGGAACTCCACATTCTAACCGCTGAACTGATGAGACTGTATCTCCCTCAAAGACTTGGAAATGGCGATCACTGAGGAAGGAGGTGATCCAGTTCAGTGCAGCGCCCGACACCCCGCTCATTCTGAGATGGTTAATTAAGATGGAATGTTTAACAGTGTCCAACGCTGCACTGAGGTCCAACAGGATGATAGCTGCCCTTCCTCCTTCGTCTACCAATTTCCTTGCCTCTTCCGTTACTAGCAACAGTGCAGTCTCCGTACCATGGTTAGCTCAAAATCCTGTCTGGGTGTCATCCAACAGGCTGTTTGATTTGAGATGATTAGAGGGCAAAAAATGGGTCTAGCACTGCAGGCAGCCTCCAAACATATACTGTCTGTGTGGGGGACTAACACACGGCCCACTCACACGGGCTGATTGCACAAACTTTGGTATACACTGGGGATAGAACGCATTCAAGCCACACTCACGCAGACCACAGCCACCTTCCATACAGTCTGGCATCCCCTGTTAACACTTTTATCCCAGGAATTCAACGAAATAATGTGCCCAAGATACCTCCGCCTACTACGCCTAACAAATGTAAATCATACCACCGCAGAATCCGAGATGGAGGTACTGTGAGCGCTCCACACACATGCTTTATCCATTTCACGCACATCGGCACACTGGTTGGGGTGGTTTTTTTTGGCTGGGTACGGTTGAGTTGTTGGCTTTGTTATTCTTTATTTGGTTCCATGGGAGTCTCATGTCTAGATCCACAAGTCATCATGGAGATACTACATGAGGAAAAATGTGGGGCCCGGTGGCCCTTGCAGGTTATGAGCAACTTTATGTAAAGTGGTTACTCCAGTTTGCCATTTGCATTCTCTTGTAGATTCCATATTGTAATGCAATGTCTCTGTTTTGTCTTGAAACCAATAAAACAAATTTAAACCAAAAAAAATGTAAAATTACCAAGTATGAAACGTCCGAGCTGTGTACTGTATATGACCATTAATACATGCAATAAAAAAACAACAAAAAACTAAAAATATACCTGCATATATCCATATTAGGCTAGCGCTACCATTTAAATTACGCAACATAGAGGCACCTTCAAAGATTCTAAATATTAACTAGTCCACAAATCCACAGTTTGCTTTTTTTTTGTCATCCTCATATGCCAAAAAGGGGCGTTCTAGATGAGGAACCCCCCCCCCCCCGCTCTCTCCTGCATTTATGGTTTTCCGGCTCCGATGTTTGAGACCTGAGGAGAGAGAGAAAAGTAACCCCTTCTAGCCTTCACTGTTTGCTTAATCCACTCCAATCTTCTTTAACTGGGAAGCCCTTATTTAGATTGTAGATAAAGACCCAACAGTGCCCAGGTCAAATCATCGGAATACCCTCATCTGTTCCGCCATGCCACGAGGGCCGCCCAGATCTTATCACAGCTAGTGCTGTTGCAGGCCATGTCCAACTCACTTATGTGTATAATATGTTTCAGACAGTCTGGAAAAGTAGGAGCATTCACATCCTTCCAGGCCCTGCATATTTCCCGCCTTGCTAAGTTCATCACATAGAAGATAAATTTAGTCGCCATATCTTTGATATGGTACTGCATGGCTAACCCAAACAGAATTATCCTCGCAGTGACCACAAATTGCATACCCAGTACTTCAGCGATAAACTCTTCTATTTTGGACCAATAACCTACGAGCATTGGGCATTCTACGAACATGTGAAGATCATCAGCGGCAGGAAATTTGCACCTTGGGCAACAATATTCTAGACTCGTAATTTTGACTAGTTTTTTAGGTGATATGTATGCTCTATACAAAGTGAATAGATGATTCCTTTTTAGGGGGGCTGACTTAACCACTACATTTAGCATTGTAAAGGAATCCACCCACAGGTCCTTTAAGTTGTTAAAATCCAAACCCGCAGCATCACACCATAGCCTTTGAAGTTCTGACTCTGCCACTCCCTCTGCCTCCATCATGGCCCAATACCACAAGGATAGCTCTTTTTTCCATCCCCCCTTTCTGTTTACTGAGTCAAACTTTGGGTTAGATGTATTGAACACCCATGGCATAGTAGCCCACCAACCTGACAACTGATAGTACTTAAACCTAATTAGAGTTCTTCCTGTCAGTCTAGAGAGTGATTCCCAATCCATAAGTTGTGAGTCACTTTGTAAATCCCGCCAGTGTGTTATGCCAGCTAATTTAAGGGGACGTGCTAGTTGGTCCTGAAGGCACTCAGGTGTCCCTGGGGAATACCATATCGGGGCCTGGGGAGCATAGTAAGGAATTCCCAGCTTTTTTCTAAGGAATATCCAGTTTTTCAAAGCTGCACCCAGAATCTTTAGCCTCACTTTCTTATAGAACCTGGGATCCCCAAACTTAAACAAAAAATATTCATGCCCTTGAGGAATGCCATGTAATAACGCCTGAAACAGTCGGCCTAAGGAAGATGTGTCGGCCTTATCAGCCAACAGTCTGAAATTTTTAAAATGATAAGAGTGACAATAAATAAGTATATCTGGCAAAGCTAACCCTCCTGATTTTAAATTTCTCCTCAATTTTTTCCAGGAGAATCTGGATGACTTTGTATTCCAAATGAATGAACCGATTTTTCCCTGTATTTTAGCTATGTCTTTCGGACTAAACATTAGTGGTATTGAGTTGAACAGAAAGGTGATTTTGGGTAAGATAACCATTTTTAGTAGGTTCACTCTCCCAAAGATATTCAATGGGTGACCTGACCAACGTTGTAAAAGGCCACAGACCTCCTTATACACTCTATCTAGGTTTATTTTAGATATCTCTGTGAAGTCCTGAACTAAATATATTCCGAGATATCTCATCTGTGACTTTACACCCGAAAACTCCACCTCCTGATTCCACTGCATAACCTCAGTTTTTTCTTTATTCGTTTTATAGCCCGGAATTTCCCAAAGGCTTCTGCCTGGTCATAAAGTCGGGGAATTGCCTCTTCTGCATTGGAGGTAATTATTAAGAGATCATCAGCATATAAAGCGAATTTTAAGGCTAATTCTGCAATGTAAAAAGGTTTAAACAAAGGGTCTGATCTCAGCTGGATAACAAAAGGCTCGATATATACAAATTAAACAAAAGCGGGGAGAGGGGACACCCCTGCCTGGTACCATGCGATATTCGGACCCAATCTGTAAGGAGGCCGTTCACAATAATTTTATTTTTTATTTATTTTTTTTTATTTTTTTTGGGGGGGGTTCAAATCTGCTTTATTGTATGAGATAGAGTACAGTACACAGCTTGCTTCGCCCACAACCCGGAGGCCGGCAGCAGAATGGAGAGGTCTGTACACAGCCATACAGCCGGCATCCCGGGGGCCCGGCGGCAATCATACATACATGGTAATCTTGTTCGGCAGCTGATGGCGTGGGACTAGCAAGGATGAGCAGCAGTTGAACAGGGTTTTTTGCGAGAGAGGGTTCTCTCCTTTTTGTCGAAAGTCATAAACAGTAACACAAAAACACCCCAACTAGGTAACAACGAAAAGGCAATGCATGACTGTATAACAGGATCAGTGATAGAGTTCTGGCGTGGCGACCCAGGCAAGCAGAGGTGTGTGTGAGATCTCGTGTTCATTATGCACGATCCAACACAAGAGAAACCAACAAGGGCCGGTCGTGGAAAGGTGTAGGGAACCCTGGAGCGTCATCCGCTGAAGATGTAAGAGCGTGCAGAGAGTATGGTATAGAGCTTACACGTACAGAGAGGGAGGAGCGGTGGGCAGGCCAAGGCAGGACAGCCTATAATGTCAATGACTGCTCAGGGGTACAAGGGGGCTCGGGCAAGGGAATCAAGATAGCCCAGACGGGACTTCAGGCTGACGTTCACAATAATTTTAGCCTTAGGATTAGAGTAGAGTGATCGAATCGACGATATGAAGTTTATCGGGATACCAAATCCAGATAGTGCCTCCCATAAATAAGACCAATTGACTTGGTCAAATGCCTTAGCGGCGTCAATAGCCACAATGGTCAAAGGAGATTTCTCATCGGTAGCAACATCTATAGCAGCAATAGCCTGGAAGGTCAGTTCATTCAACTGCCTACCCGGCATAAAGCCCCTCTGATCCTCATGCACCACAGATTTGATAACTTTAGCCAATCTCGCCGCCAAAACCCTGCAAAGATTTTATAATCAGTATTTAGCAGCGAGAATGGCCTATAGGACTCAACGATCAGAGGGTCTTTATTGGGCTTCAAAATCAAGGTAACTGTAGCTTCTGACCAGGTTTATGGAATAGTCTCGCCTGTAAGATGTATTTTATTAAATAAAGTTGTGAGAACAGGAACGACTATATCGGAGCCTATTTGATATATTTCTACCGGGAGCCCATCTGGGCCGGCTGCATTACCTTTAGCCATTCTTTTTATCTGGTTATATACCTCTCCCTCTTTAATTGCTGAACTCAGAAAGGCACTATCTGCCTCCGTTAGCTGGGGTACCTCCAGCTGTTGTAACCAATTTACTGCTCTTTGAGTAGAAAAATCATCACTCTCTGTGTAAAGCTTTTGCATAAAAACTTTGGCTTCCTCTGAGATCTGACCGTTATCATATGATATGGCCCCTGTACTATGCATAATTAATCCTCTAATTTGGTTTCTAACCCTGTCTGACCTAGCCTTCCAGGCAAGAAGACGTCAGCATTTTTCCCTTTAAGAGAAGTTTTGCAGTTTACTTGCATCCCACCTATCTTTAATTATCTTATCGAGATTAGCCCGATATTCTGCTTTTAAGCAGTCCAACTCATACTGTAAAGCAGCCAAGTTAGTCTGCTGATCTAATGAGGCCTTCTGTAACTGCTGCTCTTTCTGTTTTATTTTGAAAAGAGAGTCTTCATCTGCTTTTCTACTATCCCTTTTTCTCTTAATCATGATAGTAGTTAATATTCCCTTCAAGAAAGACTTGAAGGCTTCCCAGACAATTTGATTGGATACAGTGCCACTGTTAAACCTAAAATATTCATCTATCTGCTTTACTAGATCATCTTTTACCTCCTCTTTTTGAAGAATTGACCTATCAAGGGTCCACCTTCTTGCTTGCGCTCCCTGCGTAGGCTTAATCGTTAGTTCGACCATAGAGTGGTCCGATAACAGAGCTGGGATGTATGAGATAGAATCGGCCACAGAGAATAATGCTTGATCTATAAGAAAAAAGTTGATACATGAATGGCGCCTGTATCTATGGCTATAAAAAGAATAGTCTCTTCTTTTACCATTTTTGACCCTCCAAACGTCCAATAGATTAAAATCTTTCATAATATTTTTAAGCTCCATTTTCATTTTATGTGGAGGAGTAAACATGGCCCTGGAGGTGCGGTCAAGGGTTGCATCAAAGACCAAATTGAAATCACCTGCCAGAATAATAGGTATATTCAAGTCACAGAGACTAGATTTCAGACTCAGTAAAAACTCTGAAGAATCTCGGTTGGGGACCTAATATACTGCACAAGCCAACCGTAAACTGTCTACAGCTAGGGACGCAGTCAACCATCTACCTGAACAATCAGTCTCATACTTCTCTACTCTAATCCTACTATTTGCCCGGATTATCATCGCCACTCCTCTAGTATTCCCACTTTGGTTAGAGCAGAGAAGATCCTGAATCCATCTTTGGTTTCTGAAAGCTGCCTTACATTCTTGCAACTCAAGATGAGTTTCCTCTAAAAGACAGATGTGGGCCTTTGATTTATTCAGGAATTCACAACTTCTAGTAAGCTTCCTGCCCTCCCTCAAACCATTAACATTCCAGCTTACTATTTTAATTTTATTAGATGTATTTGTCATGAGGATGGATATTTAATAGAAAGCTCAGTGCAGACCTTAATCTTTTTACTAATTCAAAATTGCTTCATGTTCTTATTAAGCATCATGGCTATATGATAATTTTTCTTTTTATCAACCCCACCCCCCTCCACCCCACACCTCAATTTGCTTTTGTATTACAAAATTAATTGCTTTCGCCTGTGTTCCTACTATGGAGGTAGCAAGCACTATGATTTACTTATAGAAACCCCTATTATAAACAAATGAAGAAAAACTTTCATCACTACTGGGCTACTTTGGATACCAGCACAGACATCAGGATGCAGATACCAACCCAAGTTTCCAATAACGTGCTAGAATGTACACTGCACCATAATATCACAAGAAGCCAAAACAAAACAAGCATTTACAATGCAACGGTTTCACCTTTGCAAAAGTTAGAGCTATTGGCATTGTAAATGACAATTTTTTTATTTATGTGTTGGATTTGAAAACAGACAAATAAATGGCATTGTCATTTACATTGCCAACAGCGTAATCTCTCGCAAATGTAAGACCTATTGTACCCTACTGGATGAGCTCAGCAGACAGCAATTACTACCACACACACACATCCAGAGCCAGCCACACACACACACACCCAGAGCCACACACACCCACACACCCAGAGCCACACACACCCACACACCCAGAGCCACACACACCCACACCCAGAGCCACCCACACCCAGAGCCACACACACCCAGAGCCACACACACCCACACACCCAGAGCCACACACACCCACACACCCAGAGCCACACACACACACACACCCAGAGCCCGTGCAAAATCAAGAGGGGTGGCTTTCCTGAACATAATACCATAAAACATGTTAGCACTGGACAGATGACTTGTACTTCAAAGGGTGACAGAGTAACACCATTACAAATTAAAGAGCTTAAGACACTATCCTATTCCTATTTGGCTTACCTCCTTTTCTCTGTTTCCCTGTGTTATTTTCCTGGCTCCCTTCCCTTTTCTTTCTGCCCAGAGTGTTTTCATGTAAATCTGCCAAGCTCACTCCTTACAGGGCAATGACGCAGACTGTTACTAGGCATACACCCCTGGACGACAAACAGCCCAGCAAATGGAGAAAAATAAAACGCAACTTCCATTTATACTCATGTGGTCAGTATCTCCCTTCCTTATATGGAATTCCATGGGTTTCCACTCATGAACAAATGAGTGCCTTACCGTTTACTTTGGACTAACATTATATATATATATATATATATATATATATATATATATATATATATATATATATATATATATATATATATATATATAAAGTTTTTTAAAGGATTGTAGTTATATGGTCCAAGTGATCCTGTGCTTATTGTAATGAAATACTTGTAACTCTGCCTCTTTACTTTAAATCTATGGGCTGGAAATCCTGAGTAAACCGGCATTGAAACTGTTGAGCAGCATCCTTTTCCATAGTTTTCTATTTCACTGGACCTTACAAAAATTAATAAAAGTAAGATGAATTAGCGAGGGCGGTTCCTGACACTTGAACAGTTCCAACAGCCAGTTAGGGAAAATCTTAGTTTCCATTGATTGTCTCATACACTCGCACCTCACCAAAGCTCGATTTGGTTGTGTCTTTTGTACTTGTTTTACCCAGTGACCCAGACTGGAAGTGCTTCGCGTGAAAAACCATCCTGGACTGTTAAAAATATCACAGATGTACTCTGCAAGCCCCACTACTATCCCTCTCACACGTATGATGAACTGCACTTGTTCTGAGCGGGAACCACCTACCCCATTTGTATGGCTGTATTTAACACAAAAATATTATCCAATAAAATGTACAGTGTGTGTTGCAGTGACATAGCAAGAGTGACATGGAACCCAATGCAAATTAGGAAAATTGACCCTCCTTCCCCGGTTCGGTCGGAGAAATAGCTATGATCTGGATGCAGTAGTCCACTGGCACTCCGAGCCCTGTGCTACTGCACCTGTTGCACCATGGATAGTTACTCTCTCGTAGTGCCTGCGTGCTCGTCTTTGCAATAGATGCCGTTGCACCTGTAGCGACGCCTTCGTCGCGAGGCGGGATGCAGTCTCGATGACGGGGGTGCTGGCAGGTGCAGTGCGAGGAGTGAGGACTGCTCCTTAGTGGCAGGACCCGGGCTACCGGTTCGGCAGGCCCGCTGAGCTGACTGGAAAGTTGGGGAACGAGTCTCCGGCGAGACCCGAGGCTGGGAGCCAACGCCGAGCGCTCAAGGTTAACCCGAGGCAAAGCGACAAAGGGGAAAAATGGCGAGGAAAACAAAGGCTCTGTTTCTATTCTACAAGTGGGCGCCCCCGGGGGACAGTTTAGGGGTAGGGGCGAGGCTACGGGCTAACTTGGAGGCATACATATCATTGATGGTTGTTTTAACGCATCATACATAGGCTTGCGGCTGGAAAGGGAGCTTTGTCCTCTCTCGTGTTGAAGTGCGAAGTGAAACGAGAAGCATGCGTTGCTGGCCGTAGTTTGATTTCTGGCACCGCTACACAGCTGGGCTTTCCTTTAAATGGATTACTTGTTACCCTGCGGCATGGTAATTGTGTGTGGGGTCGTTATTGCCAGCTTCAAAATGAAATAAAAGTTATAGGACCACGCAGACCTTATGTGGCTTATTAGAACAGTCTGTGTTGCGCAAAAAAAAAACAAGTCATGTCCCGGGCCGGCAGCCAATCAGCGCGGCCCGGGGAATGACGTCACAGAGGTGTCCCGGGCCGGCAGCCAATCACAGCGCGGCCCGGGGAATGACGTCACGGGGTGTCCCGGGCTGGCAGCCAATCACAGCGCGGCCCGGGACACACAGCAACATGGGGCGGGACTTAAAAAAGAGTCAGAAACGCCCCTGAATCGCGTTTTCACGGGGAAAGCGTGATTGACAGCCAATCTCTTCTAATGGCTAGCCTCCATTTATGGAGCTAGCCAATGGAAGACAGAGGCGGGACGAAGCCCCATACTGTAGGATCATAAGATTTCTCCCTGTAGCATGAATGATACTAGAAATAAAAATAGACATAACAAATATATGCTAAACTAGCAAACAACACAAAACCCAAAAGTCAAAACTTAACTTCCCAAAAATATTTGTATAACTTATAATACCAATAAATTATTTTTTGTTATTCTGGAAAAAAATATAAAGAAACATTAGAATATATTCAGGAAGACGAAACTAGACTAAAATTATTATAATTTATTTTTTAAATTGTTATAGAAATAGAATACATATTCAACATTAATTCATAATATTATTAAACAACATTACATAAACATACATGCACACTAGTGAGTCACTGTGTAAAGGAATGTACACTACAAAACATATAAACTAAATGTAAGTGGGTTAGATGTCCCATGCAAATGTCTATAAAGAGAATGTAATGGAGCAGTAATGATTCCGCTCTGATGTATTTCAAAATGTTAATGTTTAAAATCAATAAAAATATATTACAAATTAAACATATATGCACAAAAAGTACACGTCATTCAAATAAAAATTACAGTTAAATAAACCCTATAAAAAATAACACAATAATGGATAAACATCATGTAAATATATAATAAAATACAAGAACACCACTCAACATTTTCACAATAAACATATCAAATATGCCATATTTATGATTGACTAGCAGAATATACAAAGTCAAAGAATAACCAAGGTCAAAAACATAACACCACAAAAAGTATTACCCAAATATATATACAAACAATACTAAAATAATTAATTGAAAACTTTGGAAATCCACTGACACTCTGCAATACCCATAATGTATCAAAAAATAGAATAAACACTATAACAGCCTGCAAACAAATGAAGGAAAACTTTTAATGAACAGTTACTAGAAAATCCCAGCTTATTTTTGTTGAAATAAAAAAACTCCCATCTCAGTCTGCAAAAAGCAAAACAAATTCTGAAAAAAGAAACATACAAACCCACCCTCAGAGCAAACAGACCCCAAACAAAAAACATGAGGCATAACTAAAAATAGTTAGAACAATGTAAAATAACTAGATACATGCCTAAACTATGAATACATAACTAATACCACACAATCAGGTCTACAACACGTACAAATCCAAATTAAAACATTGCCACATCCTAACTAACTAAAAATGTGAAACTGTACTAACCAAAACCAACTAACATACCTAACAACCCCTCCCCAACCACCAAAATACCTTAAAAATGAAATTGAAAACAAGAACTATGAACTACCACCCTGGAGATCCACTTGCAAACACTACCGTAGAAGATAAATTAAGCAAATTAACAGAGAGGACACAATGGGCAGGATGAAGACCGTGTAGTTGCAGCTGTACAAATCCCTCCCACTCACCTCCCCTGTCAAGGACGTGTGTGAATACGGGAGCATGAAGCTCCTCCCCAAACAAACAATGCTGCCGCACAGTGTTTTAATGGTGTGAGCGCCGCAGCAGAAGATTTCTTCTGGGTCTGTTACTCACGGGGCGGTGGCTGGGAAAAGTCACTATGCATTACAGCAGCAGGCGGCACAAACCTTTTGGGCTTTGGGGTGGGCCCAAATTCAGCCTTGAACCGCAGGCAGTGAGCGGCATTGGAACCACAGTGGGGAAAGGCATGTGAAAAGTTTGATCTCGGAACTAGTGGGAACAAAACAAACCGCTAGGGCCTAGATATAGGTAATTTTATGTTACCACTTCTTAAATACCGAATTTTACCAAATCGGTATTTAAGAAGTGGTAAAATAGGGGGGGGGGGTGTAGGTATTACAGAATCGGTATTTACCGATTCGGTAAATACCGATTCCAGCAAGGGTGCAGGGGGTGTCACTTTGACACCCTCTAGCACCCCAAATACAGGCATGTGTGCCATGTGGCACACAGACATACCCTAAGGGCATGTCTGTCTGTCACATGGCGTAGGTGTGCATGCACACATGTGCATGCACACCTGGATTCGGTATTTTACCACCCAATTGAATTGGGTGGTAAAATACCGAATCTGTAAGGCCTTTGGGACTCAGAAGAGTCAAACCTACATCTAGTAGTTACCGAATCGGTAAAAATACCGATTCGGTATTTTAACGATTCAGTAAATTTACTGATTCGGTAAATTTACCGAATCGGTAAAATTGGCCCCCTACATCCCAAAAACCCATTTACCGGTCGGTAACGGCCGAAATCAGCCGTTACCGGCCGGTAAATGGCCACCTACATCTGGTCCTAGATTTCTTAAAAAAAGCAGACAGGGGTGCATCTATTGAAACAGGAGAAATCGTCCTGGGGCCAGAAGAGATTCCTTGGGTGCCGGATACAGCGCATGGCGATATGGATGGGATCAGACCACCAAACAAGGGAGGATCAGCGGAATCAGTAAATGTGAGTACGATTTAACCTGCCCCAACATCCACTTCAGTGGATATGGCAAATATGGAAGGGGGTGGTAATTCAGCTCTAGCACTTACAGTGATATGGCCCGATATGAACACGGTTCAATCAACATCAGAAGCCATAGATAGCTGTACTGGAATTAATTGTCAAGGGAAAGGAGCCCAGAATGTCACCAGCCCAAAAGCAGTCAGTCTGGTACCAGAGGATGCTATTGGAAAGAAAGGAAACGTTCCTAAAGCCAGAACGCCAAGAAGTGGCAGGTCTAAATCAGCTGGCTATGTAAGAGAAACTGAAGTGGTAGAGCACTACCTTATACTGTCGGATCAATCTGACTGGTCTGTGGAAGACTTAGAATTGAAAGATGACCTGAAGGGCAGCTCATTGAGTTGCCTCAGTGGATAAGAGACAGTGGTGATGGTGTTTGAAGGCAGGAGTTTCAAAAGTCTATTAAACATACCTACTCACCTAATGGAGAAGTAACCAACACCACCCTCGGGTGGGACCTTTGAGCAGTGCCGAGACCAGAAGAAAATACCCCCAGTAGCAGCATTAGAGCAGTGGCTTAACCTGATGTGATCACATTAGAGAATATATACATCAAGGGATTATGGCCCATCATGACGAGACCAGACTAGATAACTGATGGATGCAGGCTGCCAATAGGAAGCTACAGGGGTCTGTTTGTAAAGTGGCAAAAAACCTGTACTGAGTTTGCAACCAGACTGTCTGAAATGGAGAGCTGAGAGTCAGCATTAGAAAACAAGGGCACAACCAATAAGATGAGTGAGGACCACGAGGCGCGTCTGGTGGACACTCAATGGAAACTTAAAGACCTCAGGGTCCTGGGGGTGGGGGAGGGCTTAGAAAAAGATGGTGCCTGAAGTTTTAATGTTAGCCTCTTTAAAAGAGCAGATTGGATCTGGGATACAGAGATTCAGAGGGAGCATAGATTTCCCTTCAGCAGCGTTGGCATCGGGACACAGAAAGAAGTATACCCTGGGCCATCTTGGTGTTAATTGGTCATTTCCTTCTGCGCTAGGCTGTTTTTGATAAAGCACTTCAAATTTGAAATTAAAGCTGAAGAGTTTCTTGATAGACTAGGTTGATCCTGGTCCCTAAAAAGGGGGTAAGATAGTGAGTGCCCAAAGAAGGAATGTTTAATGAGTTATTTTTTCCTCCTTTTTTCATACTCTAGGGTGGCTATTGTTGAATGGTGGTAATTGTGTGCACTTTAGCAGCATTTTGCACTATATCAGGGCACTTTATATCAGGATATTATGATTATAATGCATTTATCTTTTCATTGTATTGTATTATGTGGCCTTTAATGGATTATTTATTTGGATACAAAAAAATAACATCGGGGTAAAATAAGATGGATTTTGTTCTTATATTTGTACAAAATTTTGGTACTCAACTCCTGTGGCCATGGGTTTTTAACTTATTATTATTAATTGATTGGTTTTGGTGTGAGATAAACAGAAGATTGACAAGTAAACATGCACACATTTTGTACTTTCCATCAATGGGCCTGGAGTGGTCCAACTGCCTCAGTGAGGAGGCCAGGTTGCAGATAATGGGTAAGATAATGGGAAAGTGGTGAATCAAATGTATAGGAGCTGTGGAATAAGGCAGGGGTGTCCTTGCTCTCCCCTATTATTTGCCTTGTAGATAGACCCGTTTTTAATACAATTGGAAGGTAACAATACGATTCAGCCAGTAATCATGACCCAAGTGCAATATAAAGTATTGGCATACACCAATGAGGTAGTCCCTATAACACCAGACCCCTGTAATGCGTTAAATCATATTGAAGAGGAAGCGTGTGCTTTGGAGCTATATCAGGATATACCGTGATAAACCTGGCTGTATGGAACAATACAAATGTTTAAATCACATCTGTAACAGGCAAGACAAACCCCATGGTGTGGGTGCCAGTTTGTTTAAACAAATCTAGATTTGAGATTTAGTTTTTCCAAAAACAAAATCAAGTAAAAATGTGGAGGACTTTGGACCTATGGTGGGTCTCCACGCCATACCAACGGACTTACTTCCACTGGCTAAACTCTAAATCAGGCACTTAGAGTCTAACTTAGAGTTTGGCGGACGGGTTACTCAGTTAGAAATTATATTAAAATCCTGTCCACCTGGGGGGCGTGGCTTTGACGGCAAAGGGCACACTCGCCTAAATCCGGAGCTCCGTCAGATCCCGGGAACCAGATCGAAATAACCAGCGCAAATTCTACACGAAAAGCCCAGCGGAAAAGTGCTGACTAAATCGGAAAGGTACGGGAACAGACAGGTTGTGACAGAAGAAACGACGAAGGGCCTAAAAGCACAGAAAACAACAAGTTTTGCGAGAGTGCTCCAACAAGCTGAACACAAAAACAAAATCGCGCCGGTGGGAGTTGCCGCGGCATAAGCGAACCACCGCAGACCGAAACAACAGGAACCAGCAACCGGATCCCAACACGCATCACACAATCAAGGTCAGTGAGTGGAAGCCGTCCACAGCAGCGCAACAACCTACCACTCACAGCACAGGGAAATAAGGGACCCTGGCACAGGCAAGCGAAACTGAAACCCACATACCCCCGGGCAGTGCCATTTTGGAAAGGGAAAGAACAACAACGCCCTAGAACTACGCCACTTTGAGCGAACCGTCGCAGGGCAAAAACAACGAGCACATACCTAAAGTCAGGCAGCAGCTACAGGCCCCACCAGCACAGCAGTACGAACCCCCGTTCTGAGCGCCAGGACAGTGGGAGGCAGGCAAACAAAACCGGATCCCACGGGCGGCGCCATCTTGAACAAGGAAAAGAACGGCTACACCCACCGCCAAAGGACGAAGCATTAAGAGCCTGATCCCAACCCACACCGCATACCTATGGCCAGGGAGCGGCAACCAACAACTTAACCGCAACGGATTTCGCCTGCACATGGCACCAAGAGAGTAAAAGAAACTCGTGCACCGGCTAACAAAACTGAAACCCACATTCACATGGGTGACGCCATCTTGGAAAAGGGGAAAACAGCGCAGAGCAAAACAGAAAAAAACGACGCCCAACACCACCACAAACCAAGGTCAGTGAGAGGCAACCGATCACCTAATGCATCAGACTGTCCCGCTCACAGCGCCAAGAAATAGAACAAGCCCAAGCGCAAGCAAACGAAAACAAAAGCGACATCCCCCTGGGCGGTGCCATTTTGTTTTGAATGAGTGAAAGAACGACAAAGCCCCAGAACCTCGGGCGCACCACCGCAGAGCAAAAATTGGACAGAACAGCCAGAACCAGCACCGTACCCCACCACAAACCGAGGGTCAGAGAGCGGTAACCAATCAGACACACCCAAATCTCGCAGCACCAGGTAAATAAAGAAAAACCAAACACAGGGGAGCTAAACCGAAACCCGAACTCCCCTGAGTGGCGCCATTTCTGTAAGTGGGAAAGGAAACAAACGTCCCAAACAAGAGCCAGCTTAGAAGAGAATTACCGGAGAAGCAGACATCACAAAACAGCAGAGGCAAACAACAGAAGAAAGGGGGTCCAAAAAGGGGAAAGTGAAGACATTAACGAGCGGTTCCAGCGCAGAAATCTACAAGGAAGGCACTAGAGAGGCACGGGCCAACAACGTGGGGTGGAGAAGGCCACGGGTGAAACTAAAATAGGGGAGGCAGCCTAACAACGCGGATTGCGACACCCTGCCGGACAACATAACAGGGCGCAAAGCAGCGGCCAGAATGGCTGCAAGAGAAGACAAACTGGCTCAAAACTAAAGAAAAACATACCAGAGAACGGTGCAGAATCGCCCATAAAACTAAAAGCAGACATCAGTAGCACTTTAGACAGTATCCTCAAAAAGCTGGCCGAGGTACACGACCTCGCGAAGTCCACAAAAAAGACAACAGACAAGATTGAATTAGAACTAGCAGCAATAAGGGCAGACATCCATGCAATGAACAATAAGGTTGAAGCGGTGGAACAAAGAGTAAGTGACATTGAGGACAGATCCCTACTCACAGGGAAGGCCATAGGCAACATCGCCAAAGCAACGGCCGAACTACGCAAACAAGCAGCAGAGCTCGAAGATCGAAATAGAATACTTGGAGTTCCAGAAGGAGAAGAAGACAAAGCCGGATAATGCATTACTCTCATACAGAAACTCATACCCGATCTCACAAAACTCCAATTTGACAGCCCCTTCGAGCTGGACAAGGCGTACAGAGTCCCAGCCAACAGATAAGCCAGTAGAGGAGGTCCCAGACCTATAATATGCAAGCCCATCAGATCAGACCAAACGGACGCCATCTTTGGAGTAGCGAGGAAGAATCCCAATCTGCTATGGAACGGACACAAAATCATCCTCACGCAAGACTACTCAAAACCGACAGTGGACATTAGAAAACGGTTTCTAGCCCAGAGAGACAAGCTGAGAAGAGACAACATAACCTTCTCCTTTGCAGGCCCCACAAGATTCAAAATATACAACAAGGGGGCCACACTAACATTCGAGGATCCAGGAGAACTGTCACGATACCTACAGGGCCCACGGTCACAGGACATGGAAACCTCAGTACCTACGGCCAAGAGAGGTGCATCACCGAATCCACACATGGACTAAGGCCCAGTGGCCTAAAACAAGGAGACAGAACACAAAGAAACAAGACCCTGCAACTACCTCTCGATCCGGACCTTACACTACAAAGAAATGCAACAATATCTACCTCAGATCAAAGTGACTATTTCCACAGAGTTATATATCCTTTAACCATTTTCACATTAAGATTTTATGTCAGAACGTCACACACTACCTCAGACCCAATATCCCGGAGACAAGAAGGGGCGGAGGAGACCTTGCTGTCGCAGGCCCACAGTACAAAGCAGTAGTATGAGGGGGAGGGGAAAGGGGAGGGAGGGGAGGAAGAAGGGACTTGAAGGAGGGGTGAGTGGGGATGTCCGTCCTGTTTGTCATGCCTTGTCAAGTCTTGTCCGTCAAGTACGTCCAGTCTATGTCTTTGACGCAGCCACTGCCAATATTGTGGATAGACCACCGTCAATACTGAGAACACCAGAGCACACACACGCAGCTAGCCCAAACCACAGACCAGGTAGGTTTAGGCTACCCGCAAAGAGAACAGACACAGTGCACAGCAGTAATAAAAATGACGCAGTCTAATAACAACACACTATCATCAGACCTTAAGATCATCTCCCTCAAAGTCAAGGGCCTTAACCATCCCATCAAGAGAAAAAAGATACTAGACTACTTAGTCAAGACCAAAGAAGACATAATCCTGCTACAAGAAACCAAACTTTCCACTGAGGAAGCAGGCAAACTCAGAGCGAAATGGATCGGTCAGGTAGCCTGCTCGCCGGCGGTGGGCAAAAAGAGATGGGTCATTACTCTGACCGGCAGCAAATAAAACATAAAGATAGGGAAGGTAGAACACGACAATGGAGGCAGACTTCTGACCACGCAGCTTAAAAGAGGAGATGAGACAATACTAGTGATAAACATCTATGCACCAAACACCGACGACACACCATTCTTGGAGGGGGTAGCGAAGGAACTGGAGACCAACAACACGAATAGCATGACGGTGGTAGCGGGTGACTTCAACTTGGCGCTAGACCAATCGCTCGACAGGCAATCAAAAACACAAGCACGCACACCAACGTCCCACAAGACACTAACGAACATATGCAGCAGATTCAACTTAGCAGACCCATGGCGACTACAGCACCTCGACACCAGAGACTACACCTTATATTCGAACCTACACAACTCATACAGCAGAATAGACTACATTCTCATATCAGGAACACACACGCATCTAATAGAACAAACAGACATCGCTGCCAGAACTATATCCGACCATGCATGCATTAGCCTACATCTCACAGGAAGACACAACAAACACATAACCCGGAGATGGCGACTCAACCTAACTACCATCGCCAAGCAAGAAGATAAGAGCAAAATACAGAACGCCATTGACGAGTACATCAAAAACAATGACACACCAGAAGTAGACCCCAAAACCCTGTTGGAAGCACTCAAAGCAACCATCAGAGGTGTATTAATAGAAATCAAGGCCAGAAGAGACAGGGTTGTGAAGGCCCAACTGTCCGAGCTGGAAAAAGAAATCAAGAGAATAGAGGTACGACACATAGAAGACACCGCTAACCAAAACACACTGATGGAACTTACAAAGAAGAAATATGAATTCAATCAAATTCTAAGCGAAATAGCAGGACTATGGATAAGGAAGTACAAAGAGATAAACCTGTGTGAGGCAAACAAGGCTGGCAAAACACTAGCATCAAACCTCAAGCACAAGCAGAGACAACACTATATCACAACAATTACAGACACCAACAAGACCCACACCCGCCACAAAGACATCATACACACATTCACAGAATTCTACTAAGTGCTGTACAACAAAGATGAGAACATAGATAATGAAGGAACAAAGACCTACCTTGAAAATCTAAACTTACCCAAGATAACGAACGAAGAAGCACTAGCGATAGGCCAAGACATCAAAACCCTATAAGTCACGACAGCCATTAAAATCCTTAAAGACAACAAAGCACTGGGACCAGACGGGTACACTGCACCATTCTATAAATCCTTCCAAGACCAACTAACACCAATATTAACGAAAGTCTTTAACCACTGCGGAAAGAAAGGGGAAGTCACTGAGACAATGTCTCAGGCCAACATCAAAGTCATCCCCAAAGAGGGCAAAGATGCACAATGGCCAAAAAACTACCGGCCAATTTCACTCATTAACCTAGACTGCAAAATATACGCCAAAATACTAGCTACAAGACTCAATAGATTGCTCCCACAGCTAATAGGAAACACACAGGTAGGATACATGAAAACACAAATGTCCAAGCGACAACACAAGACTCCTCTGTCAAATCACTGAGCACTGCTCGAACTCACACAACTCGGCCGTCGCAATAACGCTTAATGCAGAAAAGACCTTTGACAGAGTCTCCTGGCCCTTTCTTACATCCCCAAAGAGGGCAAAGACGCACAATGGCCAAAAAACTACCGGCCAATTTCACTCATTAACCTAGACTGCAAAATATATGCCAAAATACTAGCTACAAGACTCAATAGATTGCTCCCACAGCTAATAGGAAACACACAGGTAGGATACATGAAAACACAAATGTCAAGCGACAACACAAGACTCCTCTGTCAAATCACTGAGCACTGCTCGAACTCACACAACTCGGCCGTCGCAATAACGCTTAATGCAGAAAAGACCTTTGACAGAGTCTCCTGGCACTTTCTAGAACAATGCATGCAGGCGAACAATCTGGGCGACAACTTCATAAAGAAGGTCATGGCCCTTTACAAAAACCCCAAAGCACAGATCGCTATCAATGGCACGACCTCAACCCCTTTCGACCTACAGAGAGGGACCAGGCAAGGCTGCCCACTATCCCCACTGCTGTTCCTATTAGCATTAGAACCACTGATCAGAGACATCATTGCAAACAAGAACTTAGCAGGTATAACAATAAACAAAACCACAGCCAAATTAGCTGCCTATGCAGATGACTTACTAATCACAACAGAAGACCCAGCCAAGTCCATACCCGCCCTCATGCACACCATAGACACCTACGCATATCACTCCGGTTACATACAGAGAAAAGTCAGAGTGTATGCCTCTAAATATACACACAACTAAAGAGGCACTAGGTAACTCAGGGCTAGCATGTCAAGCTAGATCTATCAAATACCTAGGCATCAGCTTCAGGAGGAATCTAAAAAGCACCCTAGAACAGAACGAGAAAAACACCCTGGAGAAGATAAAAGGACTGCTCGAAAAATGGTCGCCCAAATACATCACCTGGTGGGGAAGAACAGAAACAGTCAAAATGATGATCACCCCAATAGTCAACTACCTAGTCAGAATGCTTACACTAGCACTAACCAATGACTTCCACAAGAAAACAGACCAAACACTTAACAAATTCATCTGGAGAGATAAAAAAACGAGAATAGGCCTCGCAAAACTGAGATTAAAGAAAGAGCCAAGGGGCCTTAATGTAGCAGAACCTAGAACCTTCCAGTTAGCCGCGGTAGCCAGGCAGGGGATGCACTGGGTGCTCAACAATCAACAATACACTCTGACATGGCTATTATTAGAAAAAGCCATCCTCGGCAACACCGAGCCACTCACTCTCCTAACCACCTAAAAAAAGCACTAAAAGTGAGGTTCCGTGACAATTGTAAGTGGTGTTTTCGACTCGCACGAATATGGTCGAGTCTAGTATCTATGAACCGCAAATGACGAGTTTAGTAAGTGTGCGCAGTTTCGCTGTGCTAACTTAAACCGTTCGTTTGTTATGTGGGTTTCTCATCTGTACCCACGGGTTCCATCTTAGATACGGCATCCATTTTGTCTCTTGCCCTCAAGTAGCCAGCGAACGGACGCTGTCCGCTTCGCGACCCTGGGACTTCCAAGATATGGCGAAAGACACATGTTCTTTGAAAGTGTCTTTATGACGAGGGGGATGCTACTGTAAGGCAGATGGCGCCGCTCGAGGCTCATCTTGCCGCACGGGCTTATTGTCTCAGTCGTGCATCTCATTAGGCACGTCCCTTTGATGCCTGTATCTCGTGCTTCTCGACACTCCCCTTTTACACCCTTTCCAATCTCCCCACTGTCTCCGTCTTCCTCTGCACCTGTCTTCGTTCCTATTTCGATCTACTTTACTGCTGATTGGAATTTGCTAATGGTGGGAAGATGGGTTTTTACAGTTGGGAACCGCCAAATGTTTCCGCACTTATGTTCCGGACCTTGTGTGTTTTAAAACGACCAAAGCGACCCCTCTGGGAGCTAGATGTGGGAACTGAGTTATAAACCTTTGTGTTCAATGTTAGCCTATGGGTAAAAACTGTATAAAAGGAGCGATCCACAGAACCAATTTGAAGCAGTCTCCCCGAACTACACTCGATGTACTTCCTGTGACTTCTGTGTTCCCTGCAGTAAATAAACCTTGACTCTTTGACGCCGAAGGAAGTGTCCCGTGTCTCTGTGACTTGTACGCCGGAGCAGGTTACCCACGAAGGTTTCAGGTGTTGTGCCCTGGCACCGCTGGGTCCAAAAGAACCCAGTCCTTCAGTTGGCGCCCAACGTGGGGCTGCATCAGTGGTACCGGTCCAAGCCCGACGATCGTGAGGAACTTCGTGTGAAATCTCCGAGGGAAGGTGCACCCCGCTTCATCGATCCTGTTGTCGAAATAAGTGGCCCGAAGACTTTTCCCGCGAAGATTCCCGCCTCCTAACGGCTGCGACGGACTGCTGCCCTGACTGTAGACCTGTTTTGGCGCCTGGCGTAGACCTTGGTATAGCGAGACGATTGACGGGCCTTCCTGAGGACGCCATTGATCTTTGAGTTAAGTATTTGTGGGTCGCTCCCAGAGTTCTTGGTTGTAGGCACTTTAGCGAGTGTCTTTGTTGTAAACACTTTAGCGAGTGTTTTTGTTGTAGACACTTTAGCGGGTGTCTTTGTTGTACACGCTGTGTGAGTGTTTTTGTCGGTGACACTTTGCTAGCGTACTTTGTTGTTGTTGTATTTGTTTGACGACTGCAGCCGCCAAAGACCGAGGGTTTAGTTCTTTGCTGGGACTTGGTAAATCCCGAAATCCCGTAACCCTTGAAGTTTGTGAAACTCGGCTAGTGTGCAAGATGCCTGGTCGCAGTACTTTGTTCAGTTGCTTTAGACCTTGTGGTGCGGATTCCCTGCTGGAGGACTCGTGTCCGATACCTCCGGTTGGAACTCCTACATATGACTTATATAGCAAACATGGGCTAGGCCCGATTGCTTTTAACGATTATTGGATCAAATATACAAAGAAAGACGGCGATCTTCGTTGGCCACCTCACGGTAGCTTCGAAGCGTCGATCTTAGATAATTTGGAAATAAAGTTGTTCGAACGTAAATCAAGGCCGGCCATGTTTGATGCCTTTCGGTTCTGGCGCAAAGAAGCCCGACAGAAAGAGATCAGACAAAATAAACGTAGTCAGCGAGATACTGTTGCTACTATAGTGAAGAAAGCTGAGCAGTTTCAGCGTGATAAGGAGGATAAGGATAAGGAAGTGTTTGAGAGATTACAGCGTATGTCCATAGACAAATGCTATCCTGTTTTGCCTACGGAGTCGGATAAGAAGGAAGAGGCAGTTGAGGATTCTTTAATGTCCTATCTTATGAAGTCGCCACCTCCGTACGTACAGGGTACCGCAGCTCCTGTGGTCCCTGCCGTACCTGTTCTTCCACCTGTTATTCCTCCACCAGTTCCTCAACCTGCACCTGCTCTTCCGACTGTTCCTGCTCCTTTGCCTATTTCTATTCCTACTGCTCCTCCGCTTCCACATACTCCTGTTCCCGCTACTGCTCACGCTACTGCTCCTGTGTTGTTAACCCCTGTTGCTGCTAACGTCTCTACTCCTTCTCTTGTTAGTCCTGTGTCTTACTCTTCTCCCTCTACTCGTAATCGTGATTCTCCCCTTGCGACAAACTTCTTTCAGTCGCTCGGACCTGTTTTTGGGTCTGCAGGTTCTGATGGTCCACAGAGACGTAGCCAGCTTCCTGGTAATAGAGAACGTGTTGCGCTATACAATATGGCGATGGGTTGGATGATAAACCCTGTTAGAAATCCACCTCGTGTTGTCCTCGAAACGTTTGATCAATTCAACATACCTACTCAGAGATATGTGTTTGATGAAATGTGCAAGTTCTTACATGATCAGATAGCGGCCAATGCGCCTGACGAGGTGCTGACCGCCCTGTCTGAACTCCGGCTTCAGTTCGCAACTGGACTGATAGTCGACACTAATGTCCGACGTGCTATTGAGCGGTTGCTATCTCTTCGTCCCGCTCCTATTCCTCATGCATTGTTCGTTGAGGACATTGAACAACGAGATGGGTCTGGCCAATATCCTATGCGTGAAGTTCCGCCAGTTTGGGTACCCGCTGATAATACTAATGCTAATGCTCCAATACCAGCACATTTCCAGAGAGTGTGGATACACCTCCCTTGGAAACGATCGGAAGTGCTTCAGGTGAAACAAACTTTGCCTGATCCTCGCAAAAATCCTGCGGGGTATTACAAAGAATTATCGCAGCTCGTAGACGCTACGATAATGAATCTGGCCGATATCGACATGTTGTTTGGCAATGTCGTACCGCAACCGGTATGGGCCAAGATTCGTCACCAAGATCACGCGAATGAATTAGGTGGTGATTGGGCTGCCATTACAGCGGCAGACGCTGGACAAGTGGCTGCTACTAAACCCGATCAGTTGATTGAACTTCTTCCCCAGCGAATCATTACATTAATGAAAACGCTTATGCCAGCTATGAGGGTAAATTGGGACAAGTTGTCAGCCTGTAAGCAGAAGAAAGATGAGAGTGTTTCAGACTTCTTTACGAGGTTCGAGGAAACATTCGTCGATCATAGTGGGCAGGATATGGGTACTGAGGGTGGACAGAGGTTGTTTGTGGATAAATTCGTATCGAACTTATTGCCCGACTTGAGCCATAAATTGAAAAATTCAGAAAGTTCATGGGCCGTTTCTACCTCAGCTCAGATATTGGCTACGGCACAATATTACGAAAATAGAGAAAAAGAGGAAAATGACCGTGCCGATAAAAAGACGAAAGAGCTGAAAACTAAAGTGTTGTTACAACAAGCATATCCGCCGCGTTCTAATCAGAATGCGCCTCAGCAGAATAGATCGCAGTCGCAATGGAATAGATCGCAGCCGCGTAATGATTCATCTTTTCAGAGATCTTCATTAGGGTACAATCAATGTGCTTATTGTAGACAGGAGGGACACATTAAATTCAATTGTCCTGTTTTAAATGACCGTAGTGGTGGTAATTCGTCTAGAGGAGGTCGTGGTGGTGCACAGCACGCATCACGTGGTAGAGGTCGTGGTGCTCAGAATGATCGCTCTGACCATTCATCAAATTCTAATAACTGTTTCGATCAACGTGGATCATCGCAAGGACGATCTGCGCAGTACAATGTAGACGATTATTACGTCGATCAGGGACCTGACGATAGTAATTACTAGGACAGCCAAAGACAAGGAGAGGGAGTGGTATCAGTTCCGGTTGATCAGAGAGGGCCTTACGTCGCAGTTGCTACATCGGGCGTCGTTGAGCCTTTTCTGTTGGACACTGGTGCAGCGAAAAGTTCTATCATGCATTCGAAACTCCCTGGCGCACCTTTGTCTGGCTTAACAAATGTTTCCGTTGGATTCTCTGGCGCCCCCGTTAGCAATCCAGTTTCGCGCCCTTTGCCCCTTAAAATTGGGCCACGTGAGCTCGAAGCTCCATTGATTTTGTCTACTGGTTGTGGCGAAAATCTTTTGGGTCTGGATTTGCTTAAACGCTTGTATGCGACTTTGTATTGTTCTCCTGCGGGTGTAAAGCTTATGTTAGGAGAGAGGGTAGTCTCTCCCATGTACTTGTCCCTCGATAAGCTTCCACCGGAATTGAGTTCTCTTCCTGCATCTTTGTGGGCGACGGGTCCAAATGACGTGGGCCTACTTGATATCTCTCCTTATGTTGTTCAGTTGAAATCGAATGTGCGATTGCCACGTATTCCCCAATACCGTATCTCACTTGATGGTGAACGAGCTTTGTTAGCGATCATCTATGATTTGATCGAGAAAGATGTCATTGAAGAAACTCGGGGAAACGTGTGCAATAGTCCTGTACTGCCCATTCTTAAACGCACTGATCCTACCAAACCGCCTGTTTATCGTTTTGTTATCGATTTACGGGAGGTAAATAAAATTGTGGTTCCTCAATTCCCTGTTGTGCCTGACATTACGGCGCTACTGACTCTGATTCCAGCTACAGCTTCATGGTTCTCGGTGATTGATTTGAAAAACGCGTTTTTCAGCATCCCGATTGCCGAAGAGAGTAGGGACCTTTTCGGTTTCTCTCTTGGTGGACGTAGCTTCCGCTTCAAACGCGCTCCTCAGGGCTACTGTGAAAGTCCATCGATTTACAGTCAAGCTTTGAAGGGTCAACTGGATGCGTTTAGGTTGCCGGTTGGTGCGGCTTTAATCCAATACGTCGATGACCTATTGGTGGCTGCCGATACTCAGGACATTTGCAAAATTGCTACAGTATCGTTGCTGCAACATCTCTGTGAGTTAAATCACAAGGTGTCACCTTCTAAACTCCAATATTGTTGTCAAGAAGTAACCTACCTAGGTCACTTATTGTCAAAGGAGGGAAGGAGATTGACCCCAGAGAGAATTGCAGCGATTGCGCGAATGGCTGTGCCACAAACCCAAAGAGATGTGCGTGCCTTCCTAGGTATCACGTCGTACTGTAGGCAGTGGATTCCTAATTTTTCACTGCTAGCGAAACCATTGGTGGCTCTTACGTGCAAGGATGTTTCAACTCCTTTACCATGGACGGAAGAGTGTCAGAAAAGTTTTTCTGAATTGCGTGATTCATTGTGTTCGGCTCCTGTGTTAGGTACCCCTGATTACAGTAAGCCGTTCACTTTATATGTTCACGAGAGGGAAGGTTGTGCTTTAAGCGTCTTAACGCAACCTTTTGGTGGTAAGCAACGTCCATGTGCATATTTTTCCTCGACCTTAGACCCAGTAGCTAGAGCATTGCCGAGTTGTTTGAGAGCAACTGCGGCAGCTGCGGTCTCTATCCGACAATCAGCAGGATTGGTCATGGATAATATGCTTACGGTAATGGTTCCGCATGCAGTCGATACTCTGTTGAATCGTACGAAAACTCAGCACTTGACGAGTGCGAGGTTGTCTGGGTACGAATTGACGCTCTTGGCAAGCCACATTCAGATAAAACGTTGTAATGTCCTAAATCCGGCAACTTTGTTACCAATTAGTGCAGAGTCAGATGCAGTAACAGAACATGACTGTTACTTGCGGACAGAGGAGGAAACAAAAGGTCGTGTGGACCTTAAAAACACCCCATTGGAAGACCCTGACGGCACCCTGTATGTGGATGGGTCATGTTTTAAATTGCCGAATGGTGATGTGACTACTGCTTATGCTGTTGTGACGTTGAATACTGTTGTTGAGACTGCGAGATTGAATCAGAACTCTGCCCAAGCTGCAGAGCTGATTGCTCTTACTAGAGCATGTGTATTAGCAAAAGGTAAACGTGTGAATGTGTACACCGATAGTCAGTATGCTTTCGGTGTAGCGCATAGTTTTGGACGATTGTGGCGAGAACGTGGTTTCTTGACGTCGCATGGCACGAAAATACAGCATGGCCAGCTTGTGAACGATCTTTTGGATGCATTGACTTTGCCTGCTCAAGTTGCAATTGTTAAATGTAGTGCGCATCGTAAAGTGACGGATGATGTTGGTCGTGGTAATGCGTTTGCAGATGAGATTGCTAAGGAGACTGCCCGGAACCTTAGCACTCGAATGTATGTGACGAGTTCGGTTAGGTGGCCTACAGAATCAAGTGTGTGTGAAAATACCATAGAGAGTGTGAAGGCAATACAGAATGAGGCCACCGAGACTGAAAAGATGAAGTGGAAAGAAAGTACGGGAAGGTTGGATGCGAATGGTTGCTGGATTGATTTGTCGGATCAGAAAAGATGGATGTTGCCTGATGCGTATGTACTGGCCGTTGTGCAAATGGCACACGGGTTAGCACATATTAGCGCGAAAGGTATTTGCAAGTTGTTGGCTGATGTGTGGAAGAATGATGGTATTACGAAGTGTGCTGAACGTTTGGTGAAGAATTGTATGGTGTGTATACTGTACAATCCTGGCAAAGGAACCCCAACTCCCCCTGGCAGTTTTGCTCCTCCTTCGTATCCCTTTGAGGTGATCCAATTGGACTTCATCCATATGGAGCGATGCAATAACCTGAAATACGTTTTGGTTGTAGTTTGCGCATTCTCCCGATGGATCGAGGCCTATCCCCTCAAAGACAATACTGCTTTGTCTACTGCGAAAATCCTACTGAAGGAATACTTTCCTCGGTATGGAATGCCTAGAGTCGTGTGGTCAGATAACGGAAGTGAGTTTGTTGGAAGTGTGATGAAGAGTGTGTGTAAGGGCCTTGGAATTAATCAGAAATTCCATAGCGCCAATCATCCCCAGTCAGCTGGATTGGTTGAAGGGTACAATGGCACCCTTAAACTAAAATTAGCGAAGATTCAGGCTACGACTGGACTTTCGTGGCCTGATGCTTTGCCGTTAGCATTACTGTCAACTAGGGCGACTGTACACTCCCGAATAGGGCTTAGTCCCTATGAAATAGTGTTCGGCCGTCCTGCGAATGTGTGGGGGGTTCCTAGGCCAGGTGTATTCACTGATCTTGAGTATCCGATGTTGATTGACTACTTACATGACTTGACTGCTAAACTGAGGTTAATTCATCAACAGGTTTACGACGCCTTGCCGACGCAGACGGAGGGTCCAGGCCACCAGCTCCAGCCTGGAGATTGGGTAGTTACCCGAAATTTTTCACGCAAAAACAATCTGGACCCCCGTTTCACCGGACCTTACCAGGTACTCCTGGCCACGAGAACTGCCGTTCGTCTTGAGGGGCGGAAGAATTGGGTACATGCTACCCATTGTAAGCGAGTCCCTATTCCTTTGTCGGCAGACCCGTGGGTGAGGAAAGGCATTGCGTCAACCGAAGCAGAGACATTGCCGGCGTTTGTACCTTTTAGCGACGCACAGCTTGTTGAAGAACCCTCAGCGCAGCAGAAAGCCACTGTTGAACATTTGTCAGCAAAAGACTCAAGACCAAATCAACAAGTTGATCAGCAGGACGCTGTCTCTTCAACGGATCCTTTGTTTGACGAGCAGACACGTCCCGGGAAACATCGATATTCTTTGCGTTCTCATACTAAGGACAAATAAAATTGTTTTCTTGTTTTGCTGAAACTGATAACTATAATATCTTCGTTTCCCATGATCAACTTTGAACAATCGTATCATTGAAAATTGTTTTGTACATATATTGAGTTTTTTTCTCTGTATCTTTTTCCTTCCACAGCTGAATTATTGTGCTAATTAAATACATATTGTGTATTGAGGGCCGTAGGGCCGCGCGCGTACTTCCTTCTGGACAGTAGGTCTTGACACTAGGTTAAAGACCGTCGGTTCCTAGGAACTCCTGGGGATTGACTATTGCTGCACAGAACGAAGTGCGTCAAGAAACGTTGCGGACGGTCGTAGGGAAATGGCATTTTCGAAGCTGAATGATTTGGAAGGAGCTCAGGCATATAGAGTCAAGCTGCAGAAACTTAGTCGTACGAAATGTTTTGTATCCCAGTTGTTTGTTTTGTTTTTAACTGCTTCTGCATTTTTGGCGGGTGGGGTGTATTACACTATGTCTTACTTCTTACTTCCTACCCCTACTCCTACTCCTTACCCTAACATTACTTCTACTGCTTCTCCTCATTCCTTTCATATGTTACCAGAACACGAACAGGCTAGACGTGTAGAATTCCGCAACAATTCCTTTATCCAGCTCCTCCATCAGCATCAGTTAGTGGTTAACACTACTAATTGTTGGGTGTGTGGGTTGATGCCACATACTACGGGTAAGGGAATTCCATATCTGGTGTTACCGTATAGTTCCCAAGGGTCAGCTCGAGCATTCCAAACAATGCTTCGAAGCGCACTGGGTTTCCACCCCACTCCAGAACAACGTTCCCCCAAGCCTGGTCCTACCTCGTACCAGTGGGTGCTATCAATGGCAATAGCGGACATGGAAGATGAGATCCATGATGCTTTTCTCATCCCTAAAGAAGAGGTACAGGCCTATAGGGTCCTAAGTAGAGGGGAATATAGTATGTTCACTAATGAAAAGCAGCTTAAAAGCTCGTCTCCAATATGGGTCGTACCCCACACTGGTAATCTTTGTCTTGTGGGTCGTGGCTCGCAAGCCTCACTTGGAGTAAGTGCTTGCACTGAAAGTTACGTTCTGCCAATGTCCCCGACCCCTGTGTTTCTGGCTGCCAAGGGTACGTACTTCATCTGTCATGATCGTGCATACACATGGTTGCCCACAGACTTTATGGGCTCATGTTTCGTTGCAAATCTGTTGCCTCCGACGTTTACTGTAGATGCTGATTATCATAAGACTAGAGTCGTACGAGGCGTAATTAGCGAAGAGGATACTGCCGGTCAAGAGGCAGGAGACTTTTTCAAGGGTTTCCTCCCGTTTTGGGGACCTATGGTTAATAGTAGGAACCTGAGACATTTGACTCGAGTGGTAGAATCGACAGCTAACATTACTGCCAGTGCCCTTGGTAATATCACCACAGAACTTCAGGCGGAGAGACTTATGACATTACAAAACCGTATGGTTTTAGATGTTGTCTTAGCAGATCGCGGTGGGGTATGTAAAGTGATCCATTCGAGCTGTTGCATTTTCATTCCAGATAATGCTCCTACTGTCTATCAAGCCATCTCGAAGTTGCACAAGATCTCCGAATCCATACACGTGGATGTAGGGGATTGGACGCTACTTGGTTGGTTTTGGGGCCTGGTGTCGACTTGGGGTTGGAAGATTCTGATGATCATCGGGGTTGTGGTAGTGTTCCTGTTCACGTGTTGCCTTTGTGTGCAGTGTGGTCCTGCCTTATGTGGCCTCTGTGCTACAACGTGTATGAGACAACCATCTGTTACCAAGGGGACTCGGCTGGACAGAGCTATGCTACAACGACATCTTGATGGTCTGATGAATATCGAATATGATTCCGACTAGTGCTTGCCTACATGAGGGCAAAAGGAGCGTCTGAGGTTCCGTGACAATTGTAAGTGGTGTTTTCGACTCGCACGAATATGGTCGAGTCTAGTATCTATGAACCGCAAATGACGAGTTTAGTAAGTGTGCGCAGTTTCGCTGTGCTAACTTAAACCGTTCGTTTGTTATGTGGGTTTCTCATCTGTACCCACGGGTTCCATCTTAGATACGGCATCCATTTTGTCTCTTGCCCTCAAGTAGCCAGCGAACGGACGCTGTCCGCTTCGCGACCCTGGGACTTCCAAGATATGGCGAAAGACACATGTTCTTTGAAAGTGTCTTTATGACGAGGGGGATGCTACTGTAAGGCAGATGGCGCCGCTCGAGGCTCATCTTGCCGCACGGGCTTATTGTCTCAGTCGTGCATCTCATTAGGCACGTCCCTTTGATGCCTGTATCTCGTGCTTCTCGACACTCCCCTTTTACACCCTTTCCAATCTCCCCACTGTCTCCGTCTTCCTCTGCACCTGTCTTCGTTCCTATTTCGATCTACTTTACTGCTGATTGGAATTTGCTAATGGTGGGAAGATGGGTTTTTACAGTTGGGAACCGCCAAATGTTTCCGCACTTATGTTCCGGACCTTGTGTGTTTTAAAACGACCAAAGCGACCCCTCTGGGAGCTAGATGTGGGAACTGAGTTATAAACCTTTGTGTTCAATGTTAGCCTATGGGTAAAAACTGTATAAAAGGAGCGATCCACAGAACCAATTTGAAGCAGTCTCCCCGAACTACACTCGATGTACTTCCTGTGACTTCTGTGTTCCCTGCAGTAAATAAACCTTGACTCTTTGACGCCGAAGGAAGTGTCCCGTGTCTCTGTGACTTGTACGCCGGAGCAGGTTACCCACGAAGGTTTCAGGTGTTGTGCCCTGGCACCGCTGGGTCCAAAAGAACCCAGTCCTTCAAAAGGGAACCCGATTTTCAAACTAACAAAACAAGCTCTACTCAAGGTAGATCAAAAACTAGAGATAAGCATCAAAGACTCATTATAGGTAGCACTCTGGTTAAATCCCAAAATCAAATACAGAGGCAGACCCCTGGACATAGCAACATGGAAACAAACAGGGCTCTTGCATTCAGCTCAGATAGAGGAGAAGGGAATGCCCCTCACGTTCAACAACATAAAGGAAAAACATGCTCTCCCAGACCTCGAGCTATACAATTTCCTGGCGATTAAAGCCGCCATCACCAAAGCAAATCTGGATAGACGGACCTCATCAATATTCCAATACATGGAAAACATAAACAAGACCGGCCACCAGGTATCACAGCTGTACAAACTATTCTGCCCAACATCCACAAAACTCAACGCCAAAAACACAGAATACTGGGAAACACAATAGGCTTGAAACTGACAGAACAAGAATTACAGACCATATGGAGGGCCCCTACATGCAACATAATATCACCAGTACTAACCCAAACAAAATTCTGGCTGCTGCACCAAGCATATTGGACACCGGCCAAATTAGCAAAGCGAGGCCTAAAAGACAACAACCGATGCTGGAACTACGACAAAGAAATAGGAGACCTAGCCCAACTTATCTTCCACTGCAGCAAGGTCAGCAAATTCTGGAAGAAGGTGTTTGACTATATCAATAAGGTCCTAGGCTGTACCCTAAAACAAGAATTCAGCACTTTAACAACAGCACACATCTGCACAGACGTTCACCCACAACAGGACAGAAACCTCCTTGACTTCCTTCTCACTAGCGCAACTAAAACAGTACTAGCCAAATGGAAAGACACCTCCAAGGCCACATTTAAACAATGGCTGAACTGGGTGACGTACCTTAGAGGGGCAGAAGCAACTGCACTAAGACACACACCCTGGAGAAAAAGTAACAGAGAGATGTGGACATCCTAAGATAGCTTCCTAGACCCACACAAGCCACTGTAGACAGTAGCGAGAAAGCAAACATCGAGAACCACCCACAGTGTATGACGGTCGACCCACAATCACCAGCCGACCGCCTATATGTTATATGTATCTGTTATATATGTTATAACCATCCTTACGACTGTAACGCGTCGAACATCTCAAATGAAAACCAAGACCAAACCACCGTAATACGTGCATGCCTAATGAAACAGCAAAATGCTCTAAATGGTATATGTATATCTGTATCCTGTCAAGAAAATCAATAAAAATATATTAAAAAAAAAAAAAGAAATCCTGTCCTTCTCATTAAAAGTAAAATTATATTTTTTGGCACTTATAATAATGTAGATGGGATATGCGTAAAGTTTGTGACAGACTACGTCTACATCAAACTCTCAATCAGACTCTTATTTGTTTAATATTAGCCATAATTGGGATCATCCATATAACAGGCACCAGATCCTCCTTTGGGTTAATGCAATAAAACCAACTACCCCTCCTTTTCCCCCCGCATCATAAATTCGTATTTTTCTCTGGGTAATTGGATGTACGCCTTCCTCTATCTCATGAGCTCTGTATTAAAACTTCACCATGAATGAATATTGTGTTGGTATGGGCAAGATGTACAAAAGGACTGCAACATATAATACTGAAATGTACGAATCCCCTGTCGCAAGTCAATAAAGCCATATTGCAGCTCATTTTGAGTCACAGTTGGTAGAGGGCAGGAAAGGTGTGCCCCCTCCTAACTGCGATTCACAGTGGAATGTTTCAAAGCTCATAAACCATTAATCAGATACCAACATTTAGGTTGGGGGTCAAATCCTATTTGCAAATGGGAAACTATCCACTTATGAACTGTGTTGCACAGCCTCAGGAGGAGTAAACAGTAGTCCTTTGTACCTTGCCTGTTCCTCCTCATGAGTTTCCAAATTAAAATCATTTTTTTATTAACACCTGTCCTTCTAATGGACAGGAGCCCCTTAAAAAAATAATTCCATTTAAGATGGTGGCCCAATGTCCCTTGCAGGCAACCATCCCTGTATTTGTAGGCATTCACAGAGGTTGCAAATTGTGAATTTCCAAACTACTATTCATTAGGTAGGACATTTTGGGACTCCTGCAAATGACCAGTTTTAGATGGGACCTATTTGCATGCAGGTTGCATCACAAGTGACATGCCCATTCGCAATCCAAATTGCGCAAAATATGCCTAACCGTGGTTTTCAAAAGGGAAGAGTACATCTGGCTCCTTTTTCCTTAAATAGATCATTGACCACTGTCACAAATTAAGAGACTACTGCAGCTAAATCAAAAGGAATCTAGTGAATTGGTGGACCTTCATAGTTAATAAAGCTTTCGTGCTAAGGTGTAATTTTTACTGTTTATATTTTGATGTAAGGTCGAATTACATGTAAAATTCTGAATCAATCATTTTATTGATATTTGCCACATGGAAGCTATCAAATGAGATAATCCATTTAGATTTGAATAAATCCATCTAAAATTCACTTTGAAGAATTCATGGACTAAATCACTTTATTTCTCGCCATCTTTTCTCAAATTATTTTCACCTGTTACTTCACAACTACTGGGTCTCTTTTGTGTCTCACTAGCTTAGCATGGTTTCACTTTCAGTTTCCCTCTTAAATACCTCTTGCTAGAACCACTGTCAGAGGGCCACAGGAATGCAGGGGCTACTGGGCCCAACCATGGTGGTTGAGGCTTTTACTCCTGATGTCCCGGGGCTAGACTTACTATGGACCCTTCTCAATTGGGCCAAGTACCCCTTCTGCACTTGACTCTATGTGCTAGCTGTGGATAAGCAGTCAAAGGCATTTACTAGTGGATGAAACCAGGGAATGCTCACTAGTAGGAGGTACTTAAGAGTTTCCCGTTGACTCTTAGGAATTAGTGAAAATCGCCTATGATGCCACAGTACCTTCAGCAGCGAGAACCACGGGGCCCACAGGCCCAGTTTCAGTCTTACCTGCTCCTGAAGAATGAAAGCATTCAATGTTGCAGCAGGTTTCCAGAGCATGGGCACTCATGAATTCTGATCCTGCTCAGATAAGTCAGGTTGTTTGCAGTACACATCAGCACCCGGTAGGTGTAGGCTCCCTTACCCGAGCTGTGCTTCAGGCTTTGCCCAGCAACTGCAGTGTCATATAGTTCCTAGTCAAGTAAGACTGTGAGTTTGGACAACATATTCATCAAAATATGGAGACTGAGTCTACGCATATAATCAGAATATGCTGACTCAGTTCCTGGCTAGCTCACAGGGCACCATCTAGATCCCTGAATCTGAGAGGGTACTGGATGGTGTCTGCAACCTCAGAACATCTCCACTCTGATTCCTCAAGGAAATCGTGGGAACAGAGCTACCCTTTCGTGGTTACCTAGGCATGCCCAACGGGAGACACAACAAATACACAAACTGGCATTTAAAAAATGCATTGAAGCAATTTGATATATTTTTTTTTAACAGTTTTTATTGCAGGAAAAGATGCATTTCACATATGTACAATTTTACAACCCCGTGGGCGTCGCCTTGCCCGACTCTCATCAATGGTAGGAAATACACAGCCATTTAGCCACAACCCGGGGGTCGGGCGGCGTCAACCTGCTGACCATCGTGCGCATATGTTTGCTGTTTCAGTCGGAGTAACCAGACCTGCTTTTAACATTTTCGCCCAACATCCCTCTAATTACCCCTCCCACCCACCCGTCCCTCCCTTCCTGCCCGACTACCCACCAACCCCAATTGAACCCTCCCCCCAGAGTGCCCGACCCTGGGCCTAAGCCCTGCCTCAAAGTTCTGACGTGTGTGCTATCAGGAGTGGTAGCGTCGTGTTGGGAATGTGCAACGGGTTAGCGATTGGGTACTACTACACTTGACTCAGAGAGGCTGTCCTCATCTTCTAGCGCGCTGTCCCTGAGTGCCTGTACTAGCATCTCCCATTCCATGGCCGCTTCCAGCGCTTTGTCGTCTGACCTGCGGCGGGCCAACTGATATCGAAGCGTGCTCTCACTCGCAGCCCATTTAAGCATTTCGTTAGACCACCGTCGCAGCGTTGGGTATCGTTTCGTCTTCCAGTTCCTTGTTAGTTCCCTTTTAGCTAAGATCAGACCCATGTCCACAAATTTGCTAGAAATCTTGTTCTTGGGCGTATGCGGGAATCAATGTAATAAGCCCACAGACTTGGAGATTTGTAATTCCCGGTCAGTAACCGTGTTCACGGTCTCAATAACCTCCCTCCAGTAGTCCTGCAAGTGTGCACAGTCCCAAAGGATATGGCCCAGGTCCGCCCCCACTGTGTTGCACCTGGGGCACGCCGCAACCGCCACCCCCAAGTACTTTTCAATCCTCCTGGGTGTGAGATAGGCCCTATGCAATACATAGAAGTGGATCAGCTGAAAACGGGCGTTCCTTGTGCTCTTTCTCGCTCGCCGCACTATCTGCGCCCATGTGGTATCGGGGATCTCAGTCCCCAGCTCCAGCTCCCAAGTCTCTTTCAGCGAGGTTAGGGGTTGCAGCGTTTCACGTAACATTTGTGAATAGAGACACGTCACCGCCTTGTACGTATCGGCCGCCATCATCGTGTATTGACAAGCCATCGATGTCGGGGGCTCTTGAGTCCCCTCCTCCCAGTGTGCCTGCATCGCGCGTGTTATAGCTGCGTGCATTAAAAAATCCCCCTTCGGGAGGTCAAAGCGGTCCTGCAGCGTTTGATAGAGGATCAGTTCCCCGTCCTCATACAGGTCTCCCAGTATCTGCAGTCCAGCGTCTTCCCATCCCTGTAGCCTCGACCAATCGCCCCCATGCGGGAGCGCCGTTACCATACCGAGGGGTATCTCAGGTGCATACATACGTCGCACCCCGGCCCGTTTCTGCGCTCGGTTCCAGCAGAGTCTGTACGTCTGCTCTTCTAGCGACAGATCCCTAAGGAACTATTTTTTCTGTAAGGTGATAAAGGCTAGCACATGGCGGGGGTGCCTGCTTCTCTGTCCTCCGGTCCAGGGTACGCCCGCGCCACCTCCTGCGTGAAGGTCTGCAGCTGCCCAGCCAAGTAGTATAGCTCAAAGTCAGGGACCGCCATGCCTCCCTCATCCTTCGGCCGGAGCACCGTTGTCAGAGCAATTCTGCGCCTGCCCGTACCCCAAAGGAAGGAGATCAATAAAGATCTCAGCTGACGGAAGACCGACCTGGGTATCCATACAGGTAACACGCAAAAGTAGTAGAGGAGGCGTGGCAGGGCTTTCATTTTTACCAGGGATATGCGTCCCATGACCGATAGCGGGAGAGTGGACCAGAAGGTCATATTGCCACGTAGCACCCGTATACAGTGACCCACGTTGCCTTCCAGCAGGTCCGCAGCCTTGTGGTAGATATAGACTCCCAGATACTTCAGGCAGTCCGGCGCCCAGGCCAACTGGGTGCAGGTGTTAGGTTCCTGTTCACCGTGACGTAGCGGGAATAGGCACGACTTAGGCCAATTCACCCGCAGCCCAGACAATCTGCCAAAGGCCACCTGGAGCCGTTCCGCCCCCTCCAGAGCCTCCCTCGGGTTTTCTAGATATAGCAGGAGATCGTCTGCATATAGCGAGACAAGATGTGGTTGTCCCCGATAAGTCAAACCCGGGAAGGAGAGCCCTTTCCTGACTTCCGCCGCGAAGGGCTCGATCGCTAAAGCGAACAGCAAGGGAGGTAGGGAACATCCCTGTCTGGTGCCTCGGTTGACTGGGTACGGGTCCGCCACAAGGGGACCCACCCTCACTCGCGCAACCGCCGAGGCATATAGGACTTTCGTCCAACCTATGTACCCGTCCCCAAGGCCGAAGTGTTGCATAACCTTGTAAAGGTACTCCCACTCCAGGCTGTCAAATGCTTTTTCTATGTCGATCGACAAGACCACCGGCGTGTGTGTGGCGGGCCACTGTTCCCCCAATAGGCGAATAAATCTATGTATATTAGCAGTCATATTTCTCGCTGGAATGAAGCCAGACTGGTCACTGTGGACCAACCCTGTCATGTGCTGCAGTAGCCTGGTCGCCAGGATGGTACTCAGGATTTTGTAATCCACCGTCAACATGGACAGTGGCCTGTAGGAGGCTGGATGTTTGCTCTCTCTACCTGGCTTCAGGAGCGGAATCTAGAGCGCCTCGCACATGGAAGCGGGCAGCCCCCCTCGAGCCTTAGCTTTGTTATACACCGCCTGAAGCCTCGGGGCAAGTAAATCAATATACCTGCTGTAAAATTCGACCGGAAGCCCATCCAGGCCCGAGGTTTTGTTTCTGGCCATTTTCTTCACGCGCTTCTAATCTCGCCCAGTTCTATACCCCTGCCCAGCGCTTCCGCCTGTTCTAGTTCCATGCGCGGCAGCTGCAGGCCCTCCAAGAAAGCGGTTATCTCCGTCTCCTGTCCTTCGAGCGCGCTCGCGTAGAGCGTCTCATAGTACGAGCGGAAGCGCTCCAAGATCTCCGCCTGGGTGTGGCGGACCTGGCCGTCCTCCCCTTCAACGGCTAAAATAGGGTGGCTTTATCTTGTGGGGTTGGCCAACCAGGCCAGCAGTGTCCCCGTCTCCCTCCGCGTGCGCCCTCACCGAGTAGGATTTATAGTCGAAACAGCGAAGCCGTTCCATCTCCACAGCCACCGCTTCCTTGTTGGTGCTCACCGTCTCTTGTAACTCCGGGCGGTTGGGACGCTCCTTCTCGGCAGCGCGCAAGGCTATGTCTGCTCTGTCTAGATCGTTTAGCAAAGATTTACGAGCCCCTGTGTACTTTCCTATACAATGGCCCCCGACAACTGTCTTAAAAGCATCCCACTCAAATGCTCTAGTCGATGCCGTGCCCTCATTCTCCTCGAAGTAGCTCGTGACCCGGTCCCCCAGCGCCTCCCTGAACAACAAGTCATCCAGCATATCCGGCCTCAGTTGCCATGTCGAGACCCATGAAGTTTCAGTCATCCAATTGAGGGTCAGCAGCAGGGGATTGTGGTCAGAGATAGTGCGTGCAAGGTATTCCGAATTGGATACCGCCGGTAGCACCTGTGAGGAGCACAAGAAAGTGTCCAGGCGGACATGGAGGTCATGCAACCCAGAGTAGAAGGAATAATCCTGCCCGTTGGGTGGTGCACCAGCCAGGAGTCCTGGAGTTCCCAACTCTCCTGCCATTGCACTCTGCGCTTCGCCAGCCACTGCATAGGAGACGTCCGCAACGGGGGATGAGATCTATCCAGGTCCACATCGGCCACTGAGTTGAAATCCCCTCCCATTATGATGGGGCCAGCTAAAAACCCTGCCAAAGCACAGATAATTTGGTGAAAAAGGACGCCTGGTCTATGTTAGGCGCATACACACTGCAGAGCGCTATGTCCTTGCCTTTCAGTTTCCCTTCCACTGCCACAAACCTGCCCTCCGTATCTACGATGTGCTTATTGGCTTGAAAAGGAGTCCCCGCTCGTATCCAAATCAGTACCCCTCTACCGAATGTGGAGTATGTAGTGTGAAACAATTGTCCCCTCCATCTACTCTGTAGCGCTATACCCTCTTGTTTTGTCAGATGCGTTTCCTGCAGCAGCGCTATCTGCACCCCTCTCCGAACCAAGTATGCATGTATTTTATGCCTCCGTGCCATCGTGTGCAGACCCCTCACATTCCAGGTTAAACACTTCACTTGTCCAGTATTAGCCATAATCACACGTTGCGCTGCAAAGTCCAGTAACGGCGTTCAGCCTGGCACATGGGGTCACACCCCCCCCGAATCCCAACTCAACAAAACCCCCCTCAACAAAACCCCCCCTCCCACCCACCTCGCCTCGAGTGCCCCCAACTACTCTAAGCGCCCTCCCCCCCAGAACAGGGCCCAGCCTAGCAAGCGCAGCTCCCATCCAAACTTGTTGAAGATCTAGCTTCCTACTCCCAACAACCCGACTATCCCACAGTCGACACTACGGTGGTCTTATGGGCCCGAAAGGCGTTGCTCGGCTCCGAAAGTGATCAACCTAGTCCCAGTATTTCCAGCCCAAGATCCCCCCTGCAAGTCCAGCGTTCCATCCCTTTCTCAGTATTTGTCGCCAGTCGCCAGCAAAGGCACCCCCCAGGCACCTTACCATCCCGACGTGGGGCATCTACAGTCTCATTCGTCCATAAGGCCTCCCGACGTCTGTGGCGTGACGTCCGGGCCCTTACCACTGTTCAAGTCCGACTGTTCTGCTTCTGACCCAGTTACGAGGCTCTCCGCCTCCGAGCTGTCGCACGATCTGGATGTCATAGTCCCCGACAGCTCCATTACCGCTTGCAGCGCGGCCTTTCTCTCGCCTTCAGTCTGTGATTCCGTCGGTTTCCTGGCTCGCTGTCGGCGCTTTCGGATCCTCTGCGATTTTCTGGTCGGCCGCTGGGTTCGTTCGTCCTCAGCCCTGTGCTTCGCCCCGTCGGTGCCAGCTTTGTATGTGTCCCACCACGCCCAGGCGTCTGCCGAGTTGTGGAAGAATAATGCCTTATCGTCCACCACCACCCTGAGTTTGGCCGGAAACAGAAGTGAGTACGCTAGACCCTCCGCTCAAAGCTCTTTTTTGAGTGACAAGAACGAGGCCCGTAGTTTCTGCGTCTCGTACGTGTAATCGGGGAAAAGCGTCACCCTGCTATTGTCCACCTGGAAAGGACCCACATCCCTTGCCCGTTGTAGCAACCAGTCCCGGTCCTTGTAATGCAGCAATTTTAGCACTACCGGGCGGGGCGATTGGCCCGGTTTAGGAGGACGAGTCGGGACCCTGTGCGCTCGTTCCAGCGTGAAGAAGGGAGAAAGGCCCTCTGGTGCCACCTCCGTCTTCAGCCATTGCTCGAGGTATCCCACCATATCGTCCCCTTCTTTCTGTTCCGGAAGGCCCACTAGACGCATGTTGTTGCGCCTGTTACGATTTTCAGCATCCTCCGCCCTCCTCTCCAAGGCCTGGATGCGGTCCATTGCATCTCTCAGTCTTCCCTCCATAGACTTATGTTCGGGCAGTATCTCTTTGAGGGTATTTTCGGCAGCCTTGACCCTATCCTTCAGTTTGTCATGGTCAGCTCGCAGTAGTCCCAGGCCCGTCGCCACTTGGGCCATGTCTTGCTGAAGCGCCTCCTTGGTGGCTTGTATGGCTTCCAGGATGCAAGTTTGCAGCTGCTGCAAGTCCGTCAGGGATTGTGGTGGGCTTTCCGCCGCTCCCGAACTCGCAGCCTCCTCCACTTTGCCCCCAGGTTTCCCCATTGCTTCCACTGGAGAAAAGATGGGAGGGGGGGAAGAGATCACGGAACTCTCTACGGCCACTCAGTTGAGGGCGTCTTCAGTATTCAATGTCTGAAATCGATCGACAGGGAGCGCCGCCGCCCGTGTAGTGTGGCAGCCCAAACTCAAGTCAGCTCTGTCCCCAGGCCACCAGGCCTCTCAGGGACACTGGATTCAATTCGCCAGTGCGGCCTCCGTTGGCTCCAATCGATGTCAGACCCGCTTCCCTCTCACTGGTGTCGCTCCGGCTATCAGGCCCGCACCTCGGCCCTCCGTTGGGTGTCAACTCAGGGGGGTCGCTTCACGCCTCATCGTCGTGGGGACCTGGGCCTCTCTCAGGGTGAGGCCGGATGCGCGCCCAGTGCGCCTCTGAACCAGGATGATCTCTCCACCCGCGCTGCTGTTAAGCGCTGTGCCCTCCGCGTTCTCTCGGTGCCAGGGCGGCCGCCATCTTACGCTCCTCAGTCTTTGTTCGTAAGACCCTCGACATACCCAGGTTGTAGGATCGGCTAGCTCCCCTTCTCACAGCACAGTGGAATAAACAAGCGGGCTCGGGTGTCAACTCCTTCGTCTCGGGCCGTCCACCCCAGAAAGTCGCTGAGGGGACTTTGCCTTCAGGGGTTTCGGGAGCCAGCTCCGGGCGCCATCTTGTTCCATCGCCCCTTCAGCGCTTTTTCGTATTACTCACGAGCCAATGAGCGCCGTGGGCACCCGGGTTCCATCACCTGGGGGTTCTTTGCTGTTCAGGTGTCCTTCAGAGGTCGAATGATGCCCTTTAGGGTGGATTTCGTACAGTTTTTCAGGATAAAAGCGGGGACCGGGAGCGGAGCTCCAGCCTCACGTATCCAGTCCGCTCGGCATCCAAGCCACGCCCTTGAAGCAATTTGATTCTTGTGTAAAATAAATGAACAGCAATAATTATTAGAAGGAAATAAAGCACTGTTACTACTAGCGTTACAAGAAAGATGAAGAAGATAAATAATTCAACCATTATAACGTTGCAGTGATTATAAGAATTTATATCATAAGGATAACTCTACCTAACACTGACTCTACTATAGCACAGTAAGAAGTGCATTATGCCAGATCCGTTGGAGCAGCCTAACTCCTCATTTACCTCCGTGTGTGTTTTATCTGGAAGCAAATGTGGTGTAGAAGAGGCTGCCGTCCTCTGCAGGACAGCGATGGAAGTCAGCAGGGCTGGAATTCAGTCACCGGCGACCGTCCAGGATAATTCATAGAACCGCTCTTCTGACACGCCAAAGCTCAGACGGAGTTTTATGTAATCAAAAAGGGTTCTGTTCGCACTGTGTCTGAGGTCCTCTGCTAATATTATTTGGCTTTCCGATTCACAGCTGCCTCCAAACAACAAAATACAAGGGCAGCATGCTCAGTGTACTTTATCCTTCAACAGAATGTGCAGTGTTGTGATAAATACTTACAAAGGAACATGCTTATAAGGATGTCACTTTTTGAGTACGTTTTCATGTCCGTTAAAGTATGTTAAAAGTCACCATCTAAAATGATGTCAGCACAGGCCCTAATGAACCTCACTATAGGAGCAGGTCCTAGCTCGCAAAAAAGTGGTAAGTCAATCTTCTCGTAGGTTGGGTGGGAGAATTGATCCTTCAGCTCCAGATCGTAGTCCAGCAAGGGTGCGATGTCTTACTCTGCATCCTCTGCATCCTCTGCAGTCCTTGGGGTCAGTCAGGGCGGATGTAGTTGTGCAGGCTTGATCGGCTGGTCACTGCCTCACTCTAGGCTCGAGCAACGATCTGAAATCTTTGGCAATCTAGTACCGGCAGCCCCTCCTGGCTAACGGGGTTGCCGCAGTACCTCTGGACACAACGTAGATTTCGCCGGTGCCATTACCACACCACCCCATCCAGGCACACAGGGTCGCCCCTAAGACGTTTACCAGTCCCACCACCCTGCTCACACAAATACTTCAACTGTGGCTCCCTCTGACACACGGGGTCAGCGCAATGAGGCAGTAAGGGCTTGGTGCTCCCCGCACAGCACCCGATGCACAGCTTAGTCCACGTTTGCCCTCTCCTGGCCTACGGGGTCACCAAAACAATCCTGCACAGTTAAATCCTCATACCTTGCTCAGGGAGTCCTCATGGAAGGCTTCCCACTGGACCTTGCTCCTTCTTCCTCGCAGTGCACACTATTCTTAGCAAGCAGGCAGGTGCTGGTGGTCCGGACTCCAGGGCAGATGGTCTTGGTTTCCCTCATCCAGCAGGGAAACTACCAAGACTTGATCCCCGTGTGTGCATCACAAGGTCAATCCTAGTCTTCTAGTCCTACTATTTATGATTCTTCTGTCAGTCACATCTCCTATCTGCAGTATGTCCATGTCCCTTCCTTGTGATCCATCCCTGAATCAAAGAATAACCTTTTGATGTGCAAATGGGGAGCCTCTTCCTCCCTTCCTCCAGTGTGTGTCCCATCAAGTTCGCAGGAATGCAACAATACACAAATCTGTCTGGGGAGGATTCCATTACTCCTCATGTTATCACAAGGCAGGCCTGGGCTTCCCAAAATGGGATCCAGGGTCCACGGCATAACGTACCATTGCAGGCACACTTGCTCTCAGTTTACTTTCACGACACACATACTGTATGGAACTGGTATCTCCCATACAATGTGCCACTATAGAAACATGTAAAATCAGCACACACATTATCTGCGCACACTGTTTAGTGCTGTAGCTTCTCTGCATTTTACTACCACAGCTATTTGCAAACACACACACACACGGCTTACAGACACTCACCATGTGCACACACAACTCTTCACACTTCATTTAATGTACTTCCCACAAGCACACATAGACCCAGCACATGCTCTTTATTGTGCATGCACTGCACAGCACTACACCTCTCATGCAATATATTCCCAGCAGGCCTACACACATCTAGTACAAGCACCAACCACACATGCACTGCACATCATTGGTCTATCTCTGCACTGGACCCTCCCCAGGCACACATACATCCAGTGTAGTCACTACTCCTGCACTATGCAGCACTCTACATCTGCCTAATGTAGGTCAAGGGTGAGTTAAGCACACAGGAGCGCAACAAGGTGATGTGTATAAATTAATGGAATAACAAAAACTGAGATACCACATTCGAGGAAACCAAAACATGGAAAACCAATACTTAAAAAAATAACTTAATTAAAGGAAATATCTTTGTAATGAAAAATCCCAAATTACATTAAACGTTGGTTGAGATTATGGGCTGAGATGGGGGAAACATAGCGGCAGTAGGCTAACTGCCGTAGTGCTCCGCTCCAGCCTCATGTGAGTGCCGAAGCGCTTACCTTGTTTGTTCCGCCTACGAGAGGGCAGGCGCCCTTGCTTTCGCGGTGGCTCCTGTTTCGGGTGTCGTTTTTTCATTTTCCGACCTTTTTGGACTGGGTCGCGGTTTGCTTTTTTCGGGGGTTTGTCCAGTTCCCCGACCACGGATTCGGGCTGTGGCTTCGGCTCGATGTGCCACGGCCCCAGCAAGGAAGGAGCAGAGACGGAGGTGGAGGACGCCGAGATCCGGAAATGCCCAGATAGAGCGCGAGAGCAGCGGGAGCCCGCGCTGCTACACTGGGGTCAGGCCGCCCTGGAGCTCCGCAGGGCCAGGCATGTACGGAGTCTCCAACAGGGCTCCATTACTAGCATCAGCACCGGCACATTTGGTGAGAGGGATCTTGCCTCCAATACCGGTGCTTGCTCTGCATCAGAAAGCGATCAGCTGGGGGAAGAGAAATCTGGATATGAGGTAAAAGGGAAACATGGTGAAAAAAAGGGAGGGTGTAAAGTGATTTCTTCCGAGGTCTCTTCAAAATCAATGAAAGCAATCAGTACGTACAAGGAGAAGTTAACTCAAAACCAAGATAAAGATTTAACTAAAGGTCTGGGGAGGGCAAAGTGTCCTCGCAAGAAAAAAGGCAAAAGAGCAGAGGCACTTTCACCAGAGAAAGTGGCAAGTGGTTCAGTAAACAGCACAGAAAAAGCACTAGACTCTCCAGAGGTGTCGGTTTCTGATTCTGGGGGGGTCTCCCAGGTTTTTACTTGTCCACCCTCTAGCTTGAATCCAGGAAAAGCCTCTTCATACCTTTCATTTGAAGTAAAGCCCAAGAGGGGAAGACAGTGTAACAAAGCGACCAAACCCCTTACTGCTTCCTCCTCTAAAATTACCCCCTCTTTACGTTCATACTTCAAGGTTATTCCGCAAGTATTGGAGATCGGTCAAGAGTGTGTACCGGGAGAATTTTGTTCTACACAACCACAGCTTGTGAACAACAAAATGGCGTTGATAGCGCAAAGCCAGGAGCTACATCTGGAGTTAGATCTGTTGCAGGAACTCCCCAATGGCCCTGTGGGGGAGACACAGGATTTGTGTGCTGACACCCATCTGCACTCAGACGTGGGGTCTGCAGAGGGGCATACAGAGGGGTATACAGCTTCATCAATTCATGAAATAAACATTACAGCTGCAGGATCGGCTCACACTTCAGCTTTATCCCCTCCCTTCCCGCCTATCTCTACCATCGAGGTCTTTTTCACCCCCCGTTTCAACTGAGGGCGCAATGTTCCCTATTCACGAGGAGAGCGAGGCCTTAGACTCCAGATCTATTCCCATCTCCGCAGCTTCGATACAGCTGATGTTTGCAGCACTATCAGCTGAGATTAAGCGAGGTTTTGAGGAGTCCGCTTCCAATCAAAGAGAAATAAGAGCCTTCTGCGAGTCCCTCGATGAAAAGATTGTTGGCCTCTCAGTAAGAACTCAATCTCTAGAGGAAACGGTGGGGCAGATATCTATGCGTGCTGAGAGTGTTCAGTATGACATATTGAAATTGAGAAGAGAGGACACTGCTTTATCAGAAAGATTGGAGACTGTGGAAAACAATGCTAGGCGTTGTAATATCCGAATCTTAAATGTACCGGAGGGAAGTGAAGGAACAGATATTAAAAACTATACTATCTCGTTGCTAAAAGAATCTCTTAACCTTCAAGTTTCAAATGAAGATCTTGCAACTGATATTCAGCGAATCCACCGGGATCCATTTAGGCGCAACCCACAAAGAACCAAGCCAAGGAAAATCCTGGTGAATTTCCACACTTACACCCTGAAAGAACAAATCTTGAATGTAGCATTAAAACAGAAATCAATACCAGGCAAAGGGTTCAACTATCAGATACGTTCTGATCTGTCCAGATTTACCCTCGACAAACAATGGGAGTTGGGCAAAAGGATGGATGCTTTCCGTGATCTGGGCCCTACAGTGCAGATGGGCTTCCCTGCTTCCCTCAAAATAATGCATAACAACAGAATGTATAATATCCGATCAGTACAGGCTGCAGATGAGTTGCTATTGTCTTTGGGAGGCAGAAAGTAGAAAAAAACAGAGCTTACAGGGCTAGTAAGGACCCATAGGTCCTATAGGTTCACTTACAAGTCCACTAGAAGTTCATTTAAAAGATTTTCCCCAATAATGTTCTGGTAAAATATCAACCTTTTTAGGATGAAACGGAGTTAACATAAAAAAAAAATGCATATAACAACAAAGGGGAAGAAAAATGATATTAAAAAAAACAAAATAAATATGAAAATAACAGAAAATAACACAAGATATAAAAAAAATATATATATATAGACAAAAAAGATAATAAAATAATACAGGAAAAAAAAAAGGAATGAAAAGGAACACAAAAATGTTTATTTCAGGCACTCACAGGTGGGGCTCGGGAGGAGTCGGGGCACTTACTTCCGGTAATTCCGGATAGTGAGTACAAGGGTTTCCCATGGGAGGGAGGGAGGTTTGGGAGGGCACAGGGGGGTGGAGGGGTGGGGTGAAAAAACAATAAAATCTTTAAGAGCGCTCCAAACATTAATATTATTTTTTAAGGATTCCAATTCCAAACAGCAGATAATTAGCAGTTTGTACAATCGGGCGGCATTTCCTATCATTGCCTATTCCCAGGGCTATGACAAAGCTTACCATTTTTTCCTGGAATGTTAATGGTCTCCGAACCAAACCCCGTGCAAATAAAATTCTCCAGTATTTGCAGGATGTTGAGGCGGACATTATCATATTGCAGGAGACGCATCTTGTCGAGAGAGAAATGCTCGAGCTTGTCAAGAAAAATAGATGGTTGGATACTTCTGTTTCTACCTCCCAATCGCTAAATATAAGGGGCGTCACTATCCTCTTCAAAAAATCCATGTCTATAAGAATTACCCAGCAAAAGGTCGACTCTGGCGGCAGGTGGGTTATTGTGGCGGTCGTGATAGGAGGTGCAGCACTAACTCTAGTTGGATACTACGGGCCGAATAGGGACGATCCTTCCTTGTTAGAATCCTTATTTTTTCATCTGCTGCAATTTCCCGAGCCTGTCATAATTACCGGTGACTTTAATATTGTACTGAATCCCTTGTTGGATAAGTCTCCGACCAGTAGACAACAGCCCCTTTCTAAGTCTAGAAACTGCTTACTAGGCTGTATGAACCAATATGGCTATATAGATATCTGGAGGCTAAGAGAGGGGCATAGACAGGGATTTTCATTCAGGAATCTTAAATACCGGCACAGGTCAAGAATAGATTTCATCTTAATTAGCCGCAAGCTGGCTAACTCAGTCAAAAATGTAGATTACTTTCCGTCGCATCTCTCTGATGATTCAGCCATGAAGATGGAACTCAAGTGGGGAGATAAACCCCCTAGAAGGACGTGGTCTTTTGATCGGTCCCTCCTTACCTCACTGGAAGATATAGAGCAAATACAATCAGAAGAAAAAGCTTTCTTTGAAATAAACGCAGGTTCAGCAGCTCTGGGTGTTATTTGGGATGCCTTCAAGTGCACGTTAAGAGGGATCATAAAGAATAAGATCGTATACCGAAGAGAGTTGTATCTGGAAGAGGTGTCTACCATTGAAGAGAATATTAAAGTTACTCAGGCGGATATCGAAAATAGCAGTAATGATAGCAATCAGGATCTATCGCTAAAACAAGCTAAAATGACAGAATTGAAGAATGCATTAACATCAGTTTTAGATAAACGAATCATGCAAAGATGGGAAGCGAGCAAACTAGCTCACTTCCAATATGGGGAGGGGGCTGGAAGGCTCCTGGCCTGGAAAGTAAAATCGGACCGAGTGCGAAATCATATTGATTCAGTGACAACTGATCGCGGCACATTCACAAATGATGCTGACATTAGAGAAGCTTTTAAAGGTTTCTTCCAAACAATATATCAGGAAGACCTGAATGTCACCTCTGAAGACGCTGCCAATTGTTTAAAAGATCTATCTTTACCATCTTTGTCTGATGAACAGAGTAATTTCTTAGATAGGGATATAACGAAGGAAGAGGTAGAACAGGCCATTCAGGGAGCCAAGGGAGGCAAGACTGCAGGAACTGACGGTTTACCATCAGAAATCTATAAAAACCTGCTATTGGTGGTGTCCCCAGTTATGGTGGAACTGTTTAATAAGATCTTGAGGGAGGGAGAGGCACCCCCAGCATCCTGGGATAGCGCCTCGATAACACTAATCCCGAAGCTTGGTAAGCCCTTATCCGACTGCGGTTCGTATCGGCCTATTTCAATTCTAAATGCCGATTATAAAATCCGGGTGGCAATATTGGCTAAAAGGCTCGGTCAGGTAGCTCCAGATATACTAAACCCTAACCAAAAAGGTTTCGTAAAGGGGAGGCAGTTGTTCGAGCTTACATATGACCTGGTGGGAGCTATAGATCTGGCGACTAGGGAGACTCTGCCCCTCTCGGTTCTCACCTTGGACGCCACCAAGGCCTTCGACAGGGTAAATTGGCAATACCTGTCGGAGGCCTTGTTGGGGTTCAACGTGGGGATTAAATTTCGTAGAGCAGTAAAACTGTTGTATGGAAACCCCTCGGCTTCTATTTTGATTAATGGAGGTTTGTCCGAATCATTCAGGGTAACGAGGGGAACGAGACAGGGTTGCCCCTTGTCACCTCTATTATTTGACTTATACATAGAGCCGTTCAAACAAAAACTGAGAGAGAACCAACAAATTATACCATTTGTTTTTTGCGATTGGACCAAAAAAGTGGCTCTTTATGCAGATGACATCATGATTTTCACACCAGATATAAATACAGCGTTCCCGGTGATTATAGATCTCGCCTTGGAGTTTGGAAAGGTGTCAGGATACGAAGTGAATGCCTCGAAAACAGAGTCAAGTCTTGGAATGTCGACCTAAACACACATAGCGCGACATCAAGAGCTAACTTGAGATATCTGGGGGTAGTCATAGATAACAATATAGACACAGCCCTAAATTTTGCAAAAGTAGCAGCACAGTGCCGAAAATTGATGAGAGCATGGGCTCATCTCCCTCTCACTATCTTGGGGAAGGTAAATTTAGTTAAGATGTCCATATTGCCAAAGATCACATTTTTATTTAACTCAATACCATTGTATTTTGATCCTAAATTAATTGCAAAACTGTAGAGTGAGATATCCTCCTATATCTGGAACAATAAGAATCCAAGAACTGCGTGGAAAAAGATAAGGCGCCGGAGGGAGAAGGGCGGGCTGGCAGGCCCAGACCTTCAGGCTTACGCATGGGCATTCCAGCTAACGCATGCATGCATGCTTTTCAAAACACCAGCTGATTCAGGCCTGGGCCTTATGTTTTCTACTTTACTGAGCTGTGAGGGAGTTGGGCAAGCCAGTTTTCTTTTTAAGTTTGGAGATCCCAAATTCTTTAAAAAGATAAAGCTGAAGATACTACGGGGGATGGCCAATACATGGTACAGAGTGAGATACTTGATAAATCTAGGATACTTTTCAAGCAGAGCTCCAATATGGGACCTACCTGCACCCCCTCCTTGGGCAGAAGATGTTTAGCCCTACCACTCAAAGATGCAGGTATCACATCTTGGGGAGACTTATTTTCTGATGGATCTTTGCTTCCATGGAACTACTTCACCAGCAAAGTCGGTCCGAGATTTTCTAGATTTAAATATCTACAGATTTCAAGTTGGGCCCAGGCGCAGAATACACTGCCCTTACGCAGCAGCAAATTCCCTTTAGGGGGAGTGAGCGAACTAGAAGTATGCCTGCTTGATAGACCACCTATAAAAAAAGAGATCTCTCTCTGGTATAACATGATCATAGAGGAATCAGACGGCAAATTCTGTCTGCCATCGCAACTGTGGGCGGAGTCTATGCCAGGAGTAGATGTGGAAGAACTTTGGCTAACCTCATGCAGAGTACTGTGGGATCTGGTTAAGCCTGCTTGGCTCCGAATGAACCAAATATTTACAATACATAGAGCTTATTACTCCCCGCAGAGACTGTCAAAATTTTCACAAATAGGGCCGGTCTCCTGCCCAAGATGCGGACTGGTGGCGGCATCTGACATCCATATGTTTTTTGAATGCCCACAAATCACTCCGTTCTGGGATTCTATAAGTAGGGAATTGTCTTTGATTTTGGATTGTCAGGTCACCATTGACTTGGGCTTAGTCATCTTTGGTCTAAGTGGAAATACTCGTAACACTGCTTCCAACATAGTGTTCTATTCCATTATGGCGGCCCGCAGGGAAATTTGTAGACACTGGAAGGACGCTTTGCCACCTACCTTCTATGAATGGCGTTCTTCAATTCTCCAGATCTCGAAACTTGATTTGGCAAGGGGAGGAAACCAGGCGAAAAGAGCCTTCTGGAATTTGTTGGAGAGGCCATGTTGATACCTGGGTTTTTTCATTTTTTTTTTCCCCAGGTCCGATGATTAATGCTGACATGGCTCACCTTCTGGCTCTGCCACAGTTGTGTTGTTGCTTAAAAGGGCCTCGATGTTTCGGGCATTATGGTCCAGCATGTTAGAATCTCACGGCCAGCCAGCTGATATTGAAGGGGTTTTGTTCATCATCCCTCCTACGCTATCCCCACCAGCTGAAGCTGAGTCAATACAGAGGCACTGCCTGATTTTCTGCTTTGCGGTAGTCTTCTGTTTTGACAGTTTGGAGCCAATGAAAGCAAATGAGGATAAAAAAAAAAAAAGAGATTAGGGGCTGAGAGAGTTTTTGAGTTCAGCAATTGGTGATGTTTAGTGGTGATGAGGGTTTTTTGGGGTTCAGGGATGAGTGGAGTGGTGTTGAAGCGTTTTTAGTGTTCAGGAATCGGTGGAGTTTAGTGGTACTGAGGGGCATTAGTAGTCAAGGATGGGTACAGTTTTTGGGGTGAAAGAGTTTAGGAGTCTAGAATTGGTGGAGTTTAGTGTAGATGAGTAGTCTTTAGGGTACAGAGAGGTATGGAGATTTGATGTAGAAAGGGTTTGGGGTTTAGGGTTTGGTGGAGCTTATATGTACACAGGGTTTTTAGGGTTCAGAGATGGGTGGAGTTTAGGAGTGGTGATGAGTATTTACTGGTCATAGACGGGTGGTATTTAGGGGCGGAGAACGTTTTTTATGGTTCATGGATGGGTGGAGTTTAGGGGTGTTGATGGGGTTTAAGGGTTCCGGGATGGTGGGATTTAGGCATAGAAAGAGGTTTTTAGGGTTATGGAATGGTTGGAGTTTAGGGTTCTATAGTTCAGGAGTTAAGGGATAGAAAGGGCTTTCAGGGTTCAGGAATAGGTGGAGTTTAACCATCAGAGATTGTTGTAGTTTAGGTGTGGTAATGGAGCTTTATGGTTCAGCGATAATAAAGTTTAGGGGCAGGAAGGGCTTTTGGGTTCAGGAAATTTAGGGGTCAGGGATGAGTTAAGTTTAGAGGTTTTGTAGGGGGAATGGAAGGATGGTGTTTAGGGGTGGGGAGGAGTAAATAAATTAAAAGCATCTTAAGTAATTGATTTACAGTGATAAATATATAAATACAAAATAAAGTACTCAAAAGTAAGGCATTGAAATAAATACCTTAGACAAAAATGTTTCTGAAAGTAAGACTTTCAACCAGTGGACTTACACCTAAAAAAATAAGTATGCATAAGCCAATTAAAAAAAAAAACCTTTCTATGAATTGGTTTCCATGATGTGGTAAATGCCACTCATCCCGCAAATTTCTATTGACAGATTAGGTGAAATGATTTCTCAGTATTTGTATTCCATGAATTATTTTTCTATGCTATCACGTTCAACCTAAAACTTGGGAGTGCATATAGGCCTCACTGCAGTGACACAGATTTGAAAGGACCTGTTCACTTCTACTGATCTCTGAGCTGCCATCACCGCGCTCCTGCTGCTTAGGTTATGGTGAAGACAGTAGCCTTCCACCCATAAGAGGGTAGACCTTTGGGTGCTCCTCCCATTAAAACAAGAGCTGCAATCCATAACTGAGGCTTATGTCATGGTGAACATGTATCTGTGTTTGCCTCTGACAAAATAAATCAGCATTAGGGTTCTAGATAACAGTACAGTTGGGCACTCAGGGCAGCGGTACATGTCTTACAATGCAAAGGACTTTTCCGTCTCTCCATATTTCTTCGCTACTTATTTGCAACCTTCACTATTATCATTATCAACTGATTGTTCCTTTTTTGGTTGAGAGAAATACTCAAATACCGACAGTTGGTTGACAAGCATTTGCCACATAACCTTTACCATTAGTTGACCTTTTGTTGAACTCCATTATGTTTCTTTCTTCATCCTCAAACCCCCCCTCAAACCCTTCTGGTTCAAATCGAAGTAACGGTATCCATTGAACGGGACCTGCCATTAGGTCCGCCATAATGTAATGTATCTAGAAATTGTTTATGGTTGTCCTCACTCTACCCCTCCAGCACTCTTTTACTTTGACTCCCTCCTTCACCTAATAATGTGCTTTTTCCTCCGTTATGTACTATTCTACACTGTTCCATACGTCACTCATGCACAGATGTTCTCTTTACATATTGTAGCAAATTGATTTTTGCATCAATGCAGATGTCAGCCAGCAGTAGGTTGGGAATATTGAGTCCTGAATATTGATGGGACAAATTATTGTTACAACAATATTGTGGGCGAAATGTGAAAAGGTAAGTCTGTATACATTTTCTATACCTGACTCCACATATTCGTACCTTGGTAATATATAGTCAAAGTAAGTGGATGTGAGAATATTGAGGAAACTTTTTCGTTTTATCCCACATGATCTACAGAAATATGTGGTGTCTGCACTTATTTTGTCAAAAATCGATTACTACAATGCAATTTTTCCTAAAATTCAAAAACGATTTGTAATTAAACATCAGGCTCTTCAAAATACAGCTGCCCGGCTGCTATTGGGCATTCCTAAATATCAATCTGTATCTTTTGTCCTGGCTTCCTATAAAAAAAAAAGATTGAATTCAAGGTTCTTTGTATTGCCTTTAAAGCATTACAGGGATTGGGCAAATAATTTTTTAAGCAAAGGTTTCAGTGGTAGATGCCCAATAGAACCCAACGATCTTCATCCACTCAGAATCTTGTGATTCCCAAAGCCAGAAGAGCTACCTGGGGTGATAGATGTTTCGGAACTGGCACTGTCAGGCTATGGAACTCCATGCCACCAGATGTTAAGGAAAAAACACAGCTTCTTCTTTTCCGTAAAACCGTAAAAACTTGGCTATTTAACAAATAGTGTTTTTATTCTTTTATTCTCTTCTCACAATTCCAATCCAACGGAGTACCAGCGCCTAGACACCTTTGGGCAGCAGTGCGATATGCTATATAAATAAAAATGTCAATTCATTTTAATGTGGAGCTAAGAATAGTACATCCTTACCTCCATCTGTGCACTTATATTTTTATATTTTGTGCCACTATAATATTATACCGATATTCTGGCCCATCAATATTCCCTACTACAATCGTCTGCAACCGGACACTTTTCAGAGTTAGCAAAATGCATTCTTTTGACATGGCGAGGGCAACGTCTCGTAAAACGTTCCTAACTTGTCAAACTGAAGCAGGACTCGATGAAATCGATGAAATGAATGAATGGATGAAATAAGCATTTGTAGAGCGCATAGCTACCCTAAGGCATCCCAGCCCTATTTGCATCTTTCTGATCCACCCCACTCGCATCATTCAATTTCTTCACTTTCCTCCTTCACTGTGCTACTATTGGAATGGGTGGCTCATGCAAAATCTTAGCTAGTGTAAAGGACCAACGCAGAATAGGATTTTTAAAACACTGAATTATTTGATGCTTCTACAGCTCAACTCACAGCTGACCTCTAATGGCATACAAATAATAAGTTGCTGCTAAAGCTCATAATATGGTCACAAATCATTCTGATCACTTGTTAGGATCATCTGATATAGTTAACATGTATGCCACTTCATTGTAATGTTTATATTTTACAAAAAAAGAATTTCCACCTTTCTTGATGCATTCTCAACGACATCATTCCTGGTCTTGGCCAACTTTGCTCTTGTGTACCTAAATCATTTATTCTTAGCCATATGCTTTTTGCCCATTTAAGAGGTTCAAGTAGTGATCAAACATATGGGTCATTTAGAGTCCGGCAGAGTGGGAGCCCTCCAGGACTGTTTCAGCGCTCATACCTCATATCAGTAAGCCAGACTGTGGCCCAGATTTATCATACATTTGTTCTCTGGGGGGTGCCTCTAGTGCAGATCTCAACCAAGGCTGCACAGGTTTACCTTTTCGCTGCAGTGCAGGATTTAACATAGTGGAAAATTACTTTCAGCACAGCCGAAAACATCAGCAGCCCGCAAAAGCCGTTACGAGGATGTGGCATGAGGGTCAGTGCTGCCAACTTTGGAACTGGGGAACTGGGTTCGAGTCTTGCCGTTGGCCCAACATGCTGAGATTCTGCGCAAATCACTCAATCTCCCCGTGCCTATTATTATTAATTAAGTGCTTTAGAGCGCGCAGCTACACACTTGGGTTTCCCGGTACTCGGCCTTCACAGTGACCTTACCAGAAAGATGGGTGGATTACTAAAACAGCCAGGTTTTCAGTTGTTTAATTTTGGTGAGAGACTGACAGGACCTTAGTGATTGTGGCATTGTGTTCCATAGTTTGGGAATTGAGGAGATGTTGGTGTTGGATGATCCTAGGGAGTGATGTAGTTGATAGGTTTAAACCAGGTGTCTAGTATACTTTGGGCCAATGTTTGATCGTATTTTGTGCATATAGCACAGTCTTAACTCGTTGACCGCGGCTCGAATTCCGCCGTGGTGCAGGAGTTATAGTCAGTGGGTGGGGCTGCATCCGCCAACGGATGTGCGCAGCACCAGCGAGGTAGTGCTTGCCGACGTGAGCACGGAACGGGTTAAAAAGATTTTTTATTTACACTGGCATACAGTGGAGCACATGCAGCATTTTAACCAGAAAGGTGAATTGTAGCGGCTTTAAAAGCAGTCTCACTGCAGCATTTTGGACTGGTTGTAGTTTCTTGATAGCACCATTGGTAGCACCCAGATAAAGAAGGTTGCAGTAATCCATTCGGGAGAGGATCAACACCTGTATCTCTGTTCTTTGCACTGAAGTCGGCAGGCAGCCGAGTATTTTTCTCAGCCATCTGAGTATTCCAAAGCAGGATGCCTCTACTTTGGTAATCTGGGTGTTCATTGAGAGCTTGCTATGTATCCACATACCCAGATTTTTGACAGCTGTTGTTGAGCGGAGCATGTCCTAAGGCTCACAGGCCATAAATGAGGGCCTAACGGCTGGGGCCTACCCCCATGATTTTGGTCTTGTCAACATTCAATTTGAGATGGTTACTGTTCATCCAGGTCAATACTTTTTCCATGCTAGTGTTTAAGACTTTTACATTCAGGTTTGCTTGGGCTGTCAGAGAGATGAGTAGATTGTTTCAGAGTAAAGTGGAGTGGTGCCCAGTAGAGCACAATGACATAGAGTACAGTGGTGTAGAGTGCAGTGGTGCAAAGTGGATGGGCATAGAGTGGACTGGCGTAGAGTTGTGTGGGTCAGAGTAGAGTTCATTGGCGTTGAGTGAAGTGGCATAAAGTGGAGTGGTGCAAAGTACAATGGCAAAGAGTGTAGTGGTGCACAGTAGAGTAGTGTGGAGTAGTTGACATTAGCATAGAGAGGAGTGGTGCAGAGTAGAGTGCATGGACGCAGTGTGGAGTGGCATAGTGTGGAGTGGTGCAGAGTAGAGTAGTGGCATGGTTCAGAGTAGGGTGGAGTAGCATACAGTGGAGTATACATGGAGGTGGAACGTACTGCCATTACAAACAACACATCTTCAATTGAAATGACCATTACATTTGTACATCCATGCAGTTTTACTGATGTAAGTATGCAGCACATGAGAGTGTGTGGAAATATCATCACCTAGTGTATTGATTTGTTTTGATCGTATTAAAATATTTGTTTCCACCACACTTCAGAATTACACAAAAATCTGATTCATTTTTTATGCCCTAATTCTAATATATTCCGAAATATCAGTACAGGTCATTTATAGACATTTAAGTTTTACTTGTTTGCTAGGCAGGGCTGTCCACTGTCACCCTTGCTCTTCATTATCGCCTTAGAACCCTTACTGATAAAGGTACGGACTGTGGCAGTTGACAAGGGGATAACAAATCTCAATACTCATCATATTATCTCCGCTTATGCGGATTATATTTTATTGTTCCTTAAAGATATGACGAGCCCACTACCACCATTACCAGAGATATTCAACGATTTCCGGGGGCTGTCAGGTCTCATGATCAATGACACCAAATCATATGGATACTGTTTTCATGGGTCTCCTGAGGACACACATTTACAGTTTATACCACACAACTTCCGGATTGCGCCTGAGACTTTCAAATACTTGGGTATAACAATTTATAGACGGGCGCAGGATCTGCTGGATGGTAACCTGGGTAAAGCCCTTAGCACCCTGAAGGCACAGGTCCGCTTTTGGAACACATTACCACTTTCTGTGGCAGGGAGGGTTACAATCTCAAAAATGGTGGTATTGCCCAGAATGCAATATTATTTTACAAACATACCAATACTGATACCCATGCCTTTTTTTAAAGCGCTAAACACGGTCTTAACGGAACTAGTGTGGGGATCCGGCAGGAGACGCATCAGTCTGGTAAAATTACAACTGCCGACAGATAGGGGAGGTATGGGAGTACCAGACCTGATTGCATATGGCTACGTGTGCCAGTTTCAGTGGCTAGCCTACTGGCTAGCGGGACGCAACCTCCATGAGCTAAATATGTCAGATGCTGATAGAGCAAGAGGAGTTATCCACCGGTTGCTACTCCCGCACGCTAAGATGCCGGACTCTACCCCACCTTTGCTCCGGCTAGCGCTTCAGCACTGGAAGGCAGCGGTCAGATACACTAACGAACAATCTATGTACGCCCCCACAATACCATTACTAGGGATTCCCCTGGGAACTGGTACACTCACGGAACGCAGGCTGCAATCATGGCACGATGCAGGAGTGCTAATTGTCGGAGATTTTTTCTCGGATGGAAGTCTCTTGTCCTACACAGACTTCACCGGGTTCCACCAGACCCCAAGGGTACTATTCCTCACTCACGCGCAAATAACACATTACATAACCACACATTGGGCACGGGACGGGAAGGAACCAGTTACAAACACGTTGATCACAATGCAATACCTAATGGGGACGGGTAGTCACCTGACGAAGTGGCTGACCAACGGCATTCAATTAGGCAGAGCGGTGTCGCTGCAGCCCCTCCGGACCCGCTGGGAAGTGGTCGCAGGCAGAGCTCTCGGGACAAAGAATGGGAAAAGATACTGAAATATCCCAAAAAAGTAGCGCGCAATCCGAAGTTCAAATTCATCCAGTTAATGATAGTCCACAGAGCGTACTTGACCCCACACAGACTACATGAAATGTTCCCGGAGTCAGCAAATACATGCCCTAGATGTAGCATAGAAGACGCAGGACTATTATATATGTTCTGGGACTGTCCCAAGCTCGGGTATTTCTGGGTAACGATACATGAGATTTTAACAGCAGTAGCCCCGAACAGGCCTTATATGTCCCTGCTATACGGCGTCCTGGGTATGGGCCACAAAGAAAAGAAAAGAAGTGTTGCTACTAGATTTGTAGATCTAGCGCTGCTGTTGGCTAAGCGAGCAATAGCGATGAGATGGAAATCAACTAGGCCACCAGACATCGAGAACTGGCACCGGGAGGTAATGAGGTGGGGGAAGGCGGAAGGGTTGGAACTGCAGAGAGAGGAATGCAGGTGCCTTAGAAAAACGCACATCTCACTGGATTGGAACTCGATACTGTCGGAGTTTGAAACATGCACTGCAGCGCACTTTGAGTGAGTATTCGCAGTGGACAAGCGAGTCTGGGATCTGTGCCCGAGCCCAGTGTCATCTGACACTCGGTTATTGATCACAACAAACGCGTCCCTGGTTCACTTACAGAACGGGATGCGGAACCTGATATCATGTTACGCACCATACGCAATGTAAGGGTAGGAAAGTTGACAGTTCAGACGATCATAATGTTATAAAGACATGAGGCATTGCTAGGAAAGTTGAGAATTATGTGCTCAGTAAGTGCAGGGGGGGGGGGGAGTTTGTGAGCGTTTTAGTGGAACAAAGAGAGACGGAGATAAAAAAGAGAAAATTGCACTGCTTAAAACACAAGAAGGATACATTGTAACGTAATTTGATACTAAAGGTGTTTATGTGATTGGACTATTGATGCAACAATAAAAACAATTAAAAAAAAAATAATAAGTTTTACTTGTTTGCTAAAAAGAAAATACCATCCTACAGCCTTCAGAGCAGCACATCCTCAGCAGCCACCATGAATGTCACATAAATCCTCTCACGTTGGAGTCAGAGAAAGAAAAGCAAACACAAAGCTCCCTAGAAGACAAATGGTGACATTTTACCTCTGACTTTGACTGCACAGCAAATGTGACAGGATAAGAAAAAGATTTAAAGGCTTGTTTACAGAAATGCAGTACTGGTGAATCAATACAGTAAATAAGGTTTGGGCAATGGAAGGGACAAACTCAACATAGATAGCCTAAAACAAATAAACTCATCAAATAGAAAGGAAGCAAATATGAGTTACCAATCACAAAGTCAATGGTAAGCAATGGTTGGAATGCATTCCAACGAAGCTTCCCGAATGTCTTTATGATCGTGTTAGCAAACAAGACACCTGTGCTGTCTGGTAGGTTTTTACCTAATATGAATGCATCCTTGTGTAATGTAACTGGAGCGCAAGTAAAGCACTCAATACCTTTGTGTTAAGTCCGCGAACTGCAAAAAAAAAAACTCTTACCATCATGCAATCTCTCTTGCATCAAATGTGCTAATACAGCTCCAAAAGTGACTCACAGGCCTTTCCCCATTTCACACTGGTTTAAACTGAATTCACACTGGTAGTATCTTAGAAGGGTACAATTTAGGAACTTCATATTTTGATGCGGTAATTTAGTCTTATGTTCCTCATTATTCCATCATTTTCAACCTTCTTTCGTGAACTTCATTATGAATTTCATGCTGATAGTTATTATTTCACGTATTTCATGTATTGCTAGTTCAGCACCAGGAAAAGGTAATAACCAGCAAGTAGGCTCCTTCTCTTCCTATCCCCCTGAGCCGCTTGCCAACATTTTCAATCAGCCAGATCTTGCCCACAGAGCTGTGCCTCTCTTTTTCAGGTGACCTGTCAATATCTAATCCTGGCTCCTGTTTCTGCCAGGTCTGCACCATGGCCCTCAGCTCACACTCAGAACTGGGGCTCCACCCTTCCGCATCAATTACTATACATGATACGCTTTGCTGGACCAGCAGCTACTCAGCTCTGGCCCATTCTCTCATTTACTACTGTGTCACCTGAAACAGCCTTCTTTAGCTCCACTCTCATGGCACTTGCCCCTCAGTTGTCCTGCATGTCCCCAACAGTGCCCAGATCCATTTTGACATCTCTGGGCACCGTCTTTGAATGGGTTGCTGAACGCTGCCGTCTGTGGAAACTGAGGTAGGGTTCTGCTGTTCCTCTTGCTACAGTGGCAGCCATATTCAATTTGGTGTTCACAACTAATGGTTGGATGCTGCACAATAGTGTAACATGCAGTTGTCAATCCAATACAATTATCCAGAATAGAAGGGAAGACCCAAGTATCTGTGCTATCCCCATTACTGTTGCTTCTCCACACTGGTGGTCACCATTATGGGGGCTGCCTGGAGAGCCAGGGCATGAATAGCAGAACACTGGAATGCAGTGCGGAATGACAAATGTCAACCTTGTGCTTCTTTGGGACCTTTGTGCCGCTCGTTTCCCCCCGTTTTTTGTGACCTTTCGGCCCTTTCTTGGGACCTTTTTGCCTTCTGTGCCACCCGTTTCCCCCCGTTTTTTGTGACCTTTCTGCCCTTTCTTGTGACCGTTGTGCCTTTGTGCCACTTGTTTCCCCCCATTTTTTGTGACCTTTTCTGCCCTTTCTTGGGACCTTTCAGCCTCTGTGCCACTCGTTTCCCCCCGTTTTTTTACCTTTCTGCCCTTTCTTGTGACCTTTGTGCCTCTGTGCCACTTGTTTCCCCTGGTTTTTTTGTGTGACCTTTCTGCCCTTTCTTGGCAACTTTCAGCCTCTGTGCCACTCGTTTCCCCCCGTTTTTTGTGACCTTTTCTGCCCTTTCTTGGCACCTCTCTGCCTTCTGTGCCACTCGTTTCACCCTGTTTTTTTGTGATCTTGCTGCCCTTTCTTGTAACCTTTCTGCCTGTGTGCCACTCGTTTCCCCCCTTTTTGTGACCTTTCTGCCCTTTTTTGGGACCTTGCTGCCTTCTGTGCCATTAGTTTCCCCTCGTTTTTTGTGACCTTTCTGCCCTTTCTTGGGACCTTTCAGCTTCTGTGCTACTCGTTTCCCCCAGTTTTTCGTGACCTTTTCAGCCTTTTCTTTGGACCTCTCTGCCTTCTGTGTCACTCGTTTCCCCCCATTTTGTGTGACCTTTCTGCCCTTTTTGTGACCTTTGTGACTCTGTGCCACTCGTTTCCCCCTGTTTTTTGTGACTTTCTCTGCCCTTTCTTGGGACCTTTATGCCTCTGTGCCACTCCTTTCCCCCCGTTTTTTGTGACCTTTCTTGGGACCTTTTCGCCTTCTGTGCCACTCGTTTCCCCCCGTTTTTTGTGACCTTTGTGCCCTTTCTTGTGACCTTTGTGCCTCTGTGCCACTCGTTTCCCCCTGTTTTTTGCAACCTTTTCTGCCCTTCCTTGGGACCTTTCAGCGTCTGTGCCACTCGTTTCCCCCCATTTTTGTGTGACCTTTTCTGCCCTTTCTTGGGACCTTTCAGCCTCTGTGCCACTCGTTTCCCCCCATTTTTTCTGTGACCTTTCTGCCCTTTCTTGGGACCTTTGTGCCTCTTTTCCACTCGTTTCCCCCCGTTTTTTTGTGTGACCATTCTGCCCTTTCTTGGGACCTTTCAGCCTCTGTGCCACTCATTTCCCCCCGTTTTTCGAGACCTTTTCTGCCCTTTCTTGGTACCTCTCTGCCTTCTGTGCCACTCGTTTCCCCCCCGTTTTTTGTGACCTTTTCTACCCTTCCTTGTGACCTTTCTGCCTCTGTCCGACTCGTTTCCCCTCGTTTTTTTTGTGACCTTTCTGCCCTTTCTTGGGACCTTTCAGCCTCTGTGCCACTCGTTTCCCCCTGGTTTTTGTGACCTTTTCTGCCCTTTCTTGGGACCTCTCTGCCTTCTGTGCCTCTCGTTTCCCCCATTTTTTGTGACTTTTTCTGCCCTTTCTTGGACCCTTCAGCCTCTGTGCCACTCGGGTCCCCCCATTTTTTGTGACCTTTTCTGCCCTTTCTTGGGACCTTTCAGCATCTGTGCCTCTCATTTCCCACCATTTTTTGTGACCTTTCTGCCCTTTCTTGAGACCTTTGTGCCTCTGAGCCACTCGTTTCCCCCCGTTTTTGTGACCTCTCTGCCCTTTCTTGTAACCTTTGTGCCTCTGTGCCACTCGTTCCCCCACCCCGTTTTTTGTGTGACCTTTCTGCCCTTTCCTGGGATATTTCAGACTCTGTGCCACTCGTTTCCCCCGTTTTTTTGTGACCTTTCTGCCCTTTCTTTTGACCTTTGTGCCTCTGTGCCACTCGTTACCCCCCGTTTTGTGACCTTTTCTGCCCTTTCCTGGGATCTTTCTGCCTCTGTGCCACTCATTTCCTCCTGTTTTTTGTGACCTTTTTTGCCCTTTCTTGGGACATTTCAGCCTCTGTGCTACTTGTTTCCTCCCTTTTTTTGTGACTTTCCTGCCCTTTCTTGTGACCTTTGTGCCTCTGTATTGCGTTTTAACGGGGTGTGCCCTAAAAACTCATAGACCTGGGTCATTAAGTAAGTACAAAAAAAGTGGTCCGAGTTTGAGCCATTATTGAACAGTTGTCCTTGTGAAGCTGTATTCAACCATACAGGCATTCACCACATACATGTATCATCATTCATTATTCATTAGCTTAATAGATAAAGTAAACCATAAAGCTTTTAGTATTCAAAGTCTCATTCATTATTCATTAGCTTAATAGATAAAGTAAACCATAAAGCTTTTAGTATTTAAAGTCTAATTGCATTTATTTTTCAATCGTATAGATCGCAATTACTTTTTCACATGAAAAATAACTTTTTACAATCAAAGTTATGAACGTAATTTTCAAATCATTACTTGAGTAGTGCTCTCAGTGAAAAAGAAGGGGATAGGCATGGTAGGGTACGTGAGGGACTGGGTAAAGATGGTGTGACATTGATAACATCACAGTAAAATCAGTAGACCTTTACATTCTAGCTTGTACACATGTTCCCTAGTAACATCACACATAGGCTAGACTAATCCAATTCATTAGGTCCTATGGTGTGCCGGGTTGGTGTAGTCTACGTTTCGACCCCGTTTTTGGTTAAGGGTTAGTCGTGCCTCGTGTTGGGGTCTTCCTCAGGACAAAGTGAAGTAGGAGCAAAATTGTGAAACGGTTAGCGTCTCAACCGTCTATTCGTGGGCCATCATGGGCTCCTCAGGACTTGGGGCGGAGCTCGTGCGTTCGAGCATACAGTTTTCCTCCTCATACGGGTAGTGGAACAAGTTGGTATCCGTGGATTACCTTCTATATTCAATCTGCACCTTACACCATTCTGGTCCGTGCCGTCATTACTTCTGAAGTATGAGGAGGGAAACTGTATGCTCGAACACACGAGCTCCGCCCCAAGTCCTGAGGAGCCCATGATGGCCCACGAATAGACGGTTGAGACGCTAACCTTTTCACAATTGTGCTCCTACTTCACTTTGTCCTGAGGAAGACCCCAACACGAGGCACGACTAACCCTTAACCAAAAACGGGGTCGAAACGTAGACTACACCAACCCGGCACACCATAGGACCTAACGAATTGGATTAGTCAAGCCTATGTGTGATGTTACTAGAGAACATGTGTACAAGCTAGAATGTAAAGGTCTACTGATTTTACTGTGATTTTATCAATGTCACACCACTTTTACCCAGTCCCTCACGTACCCTACCACGCCTGCCCCCTTCTTTTTCACTGAGAGCACTACTCAAGTAATGATTTAAAAATTACGTTCATAACTTTGATTGTAAAAAGTAATTTTTCATGTGAAAAAGTAATTGCGATCTATACGATTGAAAAATAAATGCAATTAGACTTTGAATACTAAAAGCTTTATGGTTTACTTTATCTATTAAGGCAATGAATAATGAATGATGATAAATGTATGTGGTGAACGCCTGTATGGTTGAATACAGCTTCACAAGGACAACTGTTCAATAATGGCTCAAACTCGGACCACTTTGTGCCTCTGTGCCACTCGTTTCCCCCTGTTTTTTGTGACCTTTACTGACCTTTCTTGGGACCTTTTAGCCTCTGTGCCACTCGTTCCCCTTTTACCTTCTGTGCCACTCGTTTCCCCCTGTATATTTGTGACCTTTTGCCCTTTTTGTGACCTTTCTGCCTTCTGTGCCACTCGTTTCCCCCTCAATTATTGTGCCCTTTTGCCTTCTGTTTCCTTTGTCGCCCCTCGCGGCTGCATCCCCTGCAGCCCCGCCCCCCTGACTCCCCATTCGCTGCCCCCACCTTCCGCCGCCCAGCTGCTCCTCCCTCCCACCTCCCCATATAGGCCGGCCGCTGCGCGGTGAGGAGAGCGACCCTTGATCCTTCCAGGTAGGTCGCTCCCCCTCCGCAGAGCACCGCCTGTGTGTCCCTGCCCCAGCTGCCGCAGCTGAGGAAGTTCAAGGCCCTCCTCCACCCGCAGGCTACCACCTGCGCCTCATCCCTGGTGGCCAGTGGTAGGCCGTATGTTTGCTCATCCTCCATTGTATATCCTGGATTTTCTTTCATTGCTCCCGTTGTAGTGACTGCATTTTCATTGTTGTGTCTGTGACTGCTGTTGCCTGTCTCCCCCGCTGCCTGTACGTGGTCTGTGCCCGTTCTCTCCCTCTGTTCCCCTTGCTGCCCCGTGTCTCTCTGCCAAGTTTCCCTTCTGCTCCACTAGCTGCCCCGTGTCTCTCTGCCCGTTTTTGCCTTCTGTTGCTTAGCTGCCCCTGCATTTCTGTGACCTTTCCGCCCTTTCTTGTGACCTTTGTGCCCTCTGTGCCACTCGTTTCCCCCAGTTTTTTTGTGACCTTTCTTCCCTTTCTTGGGACCTTTCTGCCTCTGTGCCACTTGTTTCCCCCTGTTTTTTGTGACCTTTATGCCCTTTCTTGGGACCTCTCTGTCTTCTGTGCCACTTGTTTCCTCCCTCAATTGTTGTGCCCTTTTGCCTTGTTTGCTTCGTCACCCCTCACTGCCCCGCCGCTGCATCCTCTGGGGCTCCGCCCCCTGACTGCCCATTCGCTGCCCTCGCCTCCCAGCTGCTCCTCACTCCCACCTCCCCATACATGCCGGCCGCTGTGCTGTCATGCTGCTGGCACGCGGCACGCCCGTCAGCGCCCATCCGGGCCTGGACCGCGCCCAGCGCCAGAACCCCTGGCCCCCCGCCCGCCACGACGACCGCCGCCACTACGAAGCCAGCACTCTGCAAGCTCTCATACCGGGACGGACCCACAACTGCTTCAAGGCCGCCCCGAAACGCGCACACAGTCCTTTAACCTGCCGGAACTGCAGCTGCACCAGCCACCCAGAACTCCTAGATTCCAAGCAAGCCTGCAGGAAACTAGAGAAGAAATGGCACAGTGAACAAACTCCGGACAGCCACGCAGCACACAAGGACACCATCTGCAAGCACCACCACCTCATCAGGGCTGCAGAGAAAACCTCCTTCAAAGACTGCCTCGACAACAACGCACATGACAGCAAGGAGCTCTTCAACATTGTGAAGGAACTCTCCAACCCCAGTGTCAAGGCCGTCGGACTCCAATTCCTCAGGGTTATGCTCTAAGGGGGCCCACCTCTGAATCGACCCAAGTCCGGTTTGCAAAACGCACAGACTTTTGGAAGCGATTGAGCGGGGGAAAAGAAGAAACCGGGAAGGGGACTGCGGGGATGTAGACCTGCAAGGGAGACAAAAGCAGACAACAATAGATCAATACCTAACCTTCCCTATGCTATCATTCACAATCCAGGGGTAGTAGGGAGGTGATCTCCTACCTTTATCAACATAAAGGAACCTCTTAAACTACAGTACTTCAGCAAGATAGATTAAAAGGATTGAGTTCAATATCTCTTGCTTCTGTATTCTTGAGGTAATTCAATGGAATACATAACCAATGTAGCACATAAAGTATAGTAGCCTGGAACCCTTGTAACAGCAGGACTCCTCGGTTTAGGTCTTCCCCTTATAGTTATAGGTAAACTGATATGGTGTCACTAATGCTCCTTAGTTAGCCATCAAGTCCATATCAAACTCAGTAATAGGAAAGGGGCAGCAATACAAGATATAGGGTGTTTTAACCTCTCTGCACGAGGCAAGCCTGTCTCCTCCAACAGAGAGAACAACCACCCAAGCGCCTCTATGTGCGCACTCCTCCCCTGCACGAGGACGCTGGAAAATGCGCCTCAGCCAACAGAGGAGATTGCGAGCGTTTCAACCTCTCTGCAAGAGACCAGCCGGTCCCCGCCAACAGAGAGAAGCACTGCCCAAGCACCACTAGGTGCGCACTCCTCCTCTGCAAGAGAACGCGGCAATGCGTCTCAGCCAACAGAGGAGAACACCTCGTAACCCCACGATACCTGAGACAATGTCCAGAAAAGCCGGAAGCTGTAACACGTTAACTCCCAACACCGAAGGAACATGTACTCGTCTCCGTCTGGAAAACTGCTAAGAACAAGCTTGTCTTTGAGGACCAACAGATGCGTAGAAACAATTATCGGCAGCGCTCCTTAGCTTTGCTGCCGTTTTGTAGTGGACTGAGTGCGTCAGAGCGACGCCGCGATTGAATTCAACTGAGGCTTTCGCGCGACTTCGCAAAGCGTCATGGGAATCGTAGTCTTGGTCGGCTTCCCGTAATGCTGTGTCTCACGCTTCTCGCGTGTGTCCCTGAATGTCTTTTCCTCCCGCTTTATCACGCAGCTAGCGTAATAACCGGTGCCGCTTCAGCGCGGTTGTGACAGTACATCTCCCTCTACCCTTGACGCTAGCTGACTGTGGGCTTTCCCGGATGCATACGATGGAACCGTGCAACTAGTCTGGGGGCATGCACCGCATCCCAAGGCTCCCAGGAGTCTTCCTCTGGCCCATATCCTTTCCAGGACACCAAGTACCACACCTTGCCTCTCACTAGTTTGGCATCTCGTATACTCCTGACTTCATATTCATCCTCACCCTGAATTGCTACCGGAGCAGGTCTGTTTGGACACACCCCATGTAAAGGTTTCAACAAGGATACATGGAAGACAGGATGTATTCTCATGTGTCCCGGAAGTTTGAGCTTTACCGCCACAGGGTTCACAATCTTGGATACTTGATACGGACCAATGTACTTGGGCCCAAATACACTATATCGTTTGAAACGTATATTTCTTGCTGATAACCAGACCCAATCCCCCACCTTATATACGGGACCTGCTCTACGGTGTTTATCTGCCTGAGCTTTGTACCTGGTCTTGGCTTTCTGTAAATTGGCTCTGGTGTTCAATAGGACCTTGCGTAGGCTCTGTAGCCTTTGTCTGAGATCGGGTATCTTGTTGGACCGACCAGGAAGGGTAACAGGGTTAAAACGTGGGTGAAACCCGTATGTACAGTAGAAAGGAGAGTATGATGTGGATGCATGTTTAGCACTGTTGTATGATATTTCTGCCACCCACAGCCACTCCACCCATGCGTCTGTGTTGTTATTGACATAACATCTCAGATACTGTTTCAGAGTCTGGTTAAGTCTTTCGGTCTGACCGTCGGTTTGGGGGTGAAAGCTCGTAGACAGCGAAGATTCAATTTGTAGAGCAGCACACCAGGTCTTCCAGAATCTTGCTGTGAACTGGGCCCCTCTGTCTGAGACAATAGTTTTCGGAATTCCGTGGATTCTCACAACGAGTATTAACAGCAACCGGGCTAGTTGACTTGCAGTAGGTACTTTTTTGCACGGCAGAAAATGTCCCATTTTTGTGAGGTAATCTACCACCACAATTATGGCGGTGTTTCCTTGACTCTCCAGCAACCCCGCAATGAAATCTATGGATATTCTCTCCCACGGCTCAGAAGGGGTAGGCATGATCTGTAATAGGCCCGCTTTGCGTCGATGATCTGTCTTTGTCTGCGCACATACGTTGCATTCCTTCACCCGGGTCACCACATCTCTCCGTACCGTAGGCCACCAGAGTTGACGCAATACTCGGTCTAACGTTTTCTCGCCACCTTGATGACCTGCGCTGGGAATGGTATGACACCAGGAGAATACGATACGCCTCAAGGAAATGGATGGAACTAGAAGTATCCTTCCTTTCAGAGCCATCCCCTCCCTTAGTCTCCATTCTGGATGAAAACGAAGCCAACTTCTCCATACCATAGATCTCATGTCTTGACGTACTCTTTGAAGGAATGATTCAGTGTGCGTAGAACATACAACCCTGCACGGTTCGATGATCGATTCCTCCTGTGGCTGGTCCTTCATAGGAGTGGTGTCTTGTCGGGTCAAAGCGTCTGCTTTCTTGTTTTCCTGTCCTGGACGAAACGTCACCAGGAAATGATATTCAGCGAAAAATTGCATCCATCTCAATTGTCTGGGTGTGAGATGCCGAGCTGCCTGCATGAATTGTAGGTTCCGATGGTCGGTATATACTGTGACTTGATGAGCCGCTCCCAGAAGCAGATGTCTCCATTCCAAGAAAGCGTATCGGATGGCCAGTAGCTCCTTTTCGGCTATGGTGTAGTTGGCTTCTACCTCGTTTAACTTTCGGGACATGAATGCGATAGGGTGTAGATAACCTGTGGTATCCTGTCTTTGGGAAAGTACTGCTCCGATAGCTACGTCCGACGCATCTGCCTCCCCTATGTATGGTAGGGAGGGGTTAGCATACGTGAGTACAGGGGCCGCTGTGAACGCTTTCTTTAACCTCACAAAAGCCGCTTGGGCTTCTTCGTTCCATGGGAATTTTATTCCTTTTCAGGTGAGTCTGGTCAAAGGCACCACCATGTCAGAAAAGACTTTTATAAATCGGCGATAGAAATTTGCAAAGCCCAACAGGCTTTGAACCTCCTTGACATTCTGCGGACAAGGCCAGTCTTCTATAGCTTTTACCTTCCTCTCCGCCATGACTTGTCCGGAGGGAGTAAGCATAGCCCCCAGAAATTACACGGTATCCACATGGAAATCGCATTTGGATATTTTGCAGAACAGGTGATGTTTCCTTAAGGCCTGCAGGACTAAGCGAACGTGTTTCATGTGTTCTTGTTCTTTGTTTGAATACACCAGTATATCGTCAATATATACTACGGTGAAAACGTCCAAATACTCCCTCAGGACCTCGTTCAAGAAGAACTGAAATGCTGCAGGAGCATTACAGAGGCCAAAGGGCATCACTAGGTATTCATAGAGTCCGTACCGCGTTTTGAAGGCTGTTTTCCATTCGTCACCTTTCTTAACGCGGACCAGGTGGTATGCCCCCCGCAAATCGAGCTTGGTGTAAATGGACGCAGCTCTCACCTGCTCCAGAAGCACCGTAATCAGAGGAAGGGGATAACAATTCTTGATCGTGATATCGTTAAGCCTACTAAAGTCAATACAACACCGCAACTCCCCATTGGTCTTTGGTATAAAAAAAAGAGGCGATGCGGCGGGGGATCGAGAGGGGCGTATGTGACCAAGATGTAGAAACTTATCTAGGTATTCCCGTAAATAAGTGTTTTCTGGTATTGTGAGGTAGTATACCCTACCACACGGTATTTCTGACCCCGGAATCAAATCAATCCGGCAATCGTAGTCTCTGTGTGGTGGTAACACTTCTGCCTGGGTATCGTTAAACACAGCAGCAAAGCTCTGATAACACGAGGGTAGGCTCACTTCTTTTTCTGCGACAGTGGCCACGTGATGAATCGGATTAACATAGCCGGAGCTCGAGTTCGGGTCATGAATACAATGATCTCGACAATACTGGGATCCGAACATGATGGTTTTCTCCCCCCAGTTCACGACTGGTTCGTGTTTCCTCAGCCATGGAAGGCCCAATATGGCTCCATACATAGGCGCCTGTATGATGTTAAACGAGATCTTCTCATGATGGTATTCCCCATATACCATTTCGCACTCTTCGGTGTGATATTGGATGGGTCCTGAAACCAATTTCTTTCCGTCTACCGCAAATACCAGTTCAGGCACTTCCTTCCGTTCTAGAGTAACACCCAGACATGAGGCTACTCCCTTGTCCATGAAACATCCTGTGGCTCCGGAGTCTACCATGGCGTGTACTTCTCGAGCCACATTCCCCACCATGAGTTTCATTGATATGATGAAATGTTTGTTTTCTCTGGACCTGCGCGAGTTCAATGAAGGGATGACCTGGCTGCCTGAAGAACTCCCTTCTGGATTCTTCAAGCTTTGGCGTTTCCCTCCTCCGTTCCGGCCGTCAGTACCACTGCTTGTCCCACTCGAGGTTTGCTATACTTGGGTTTGACCGGACACTCCCTCAGGAAATGACCCTTTTTTCCGCAGTATAGACATAGTCCCTGCTTCCTTCAGTGGTCTCTTTCGCTAAGGGTCAGAGAGGCTCTTACCGTTCCAATGTCCATGGCCTCCGTAGCTCCGCTACTCCTTTCTACACTCCCTGGTTTATCACCGTAAGGCATGATTTTCTCCTTCTTTTTATTCTCTCCTCGCCGTTCACGAAGGCGGTGATCCAGTCTTAGTGTTAGGTCTATGAGAGCTGTACTCGTTGTTGGTTGAGGATCTATCTGGGCTAGGACGTCTTTCATCTCTTCGGTTAACCCACGATAGAACACAGCAGATCTTTTTGCCTCTGGCCAATCTGTTTCAGCAACCAACCGCCGAAAGCTATTCAGGTATGCCACTAAATCTGAGTTACCCTGGTGTAACTCCAAGAGGTCTCTATCTGCTGAGAACATATCTGCTCTGCGATCAAAGGTGCGTTCGAAACAGATTCTGAACTCATCCCAATCATGCAATAACGGGTCATCATTGTGTACTATAGGGACAGCCCACTGCGCTGCTTCCCCAACCAGATAAGAAATGAGAAAAGCGACTCTTGCTTGGTTTGTGATGAATAGTTTGGGTTTGCAGGTGAAATGCAAAAGTATTTGGGTCATAAATACTTGGACCTTTTTTATGTCCCCATGGAATCTTTCCGGAGGGGCTAACGGGACCTGTGTTGGCATCTCTACCACTACAGAAGGAGGACGTGCTGTTCCCCCAAGATCAAAGGGATTTCTCTGCAATTGATCTACTCTAGCATGTAACGTCGCGGCTTCCTGACGTGAGGCGGTCAATTCCGCCTTTCATCAAGGCCAGGGCTTCGACAACGTCTTCTAAAGTAGCCATGCTTCACACAACCAGGAGGGAGTAATACTTGGGCCGATAATTATGTCAAGGCTGTCAGACTCCAATTCCTCAGGGTTGTGTGATGCTCTAAGGGGGCCCACCTCTGAATCAACCCAAGTCCGGTTTGCAAAACGCACAGACTTTTGGGAGCGATTGAGCGGGGGAAAAAAAGAAACCGGGAAGGGGACTGTGGGGATGTAGACCTGCAAGGGAGACAAAAGCAGACAACAATAGATCAATACCTAACCTTCCCTATGCTATCATTCACAATCCAGGGATAGTAGGGAGGTGATCTTCTACCTTTATCAACATAAAGCAACCTCTTAAACTAGAGTACTTCAGCGAGATAGATTCAAAGGATTGAGTTCAATATCTCTTGCTTCTGTATTCTTGAGGTAATTCAATGGAATACATAACCAATGTAGCACATAAAGTATAGTAGCCTGGAACCCTTGTAACAGCAGGACTCCTCGGTTTAGGTCTTCCCCTTATAGTTATAGGTAAACTGATATGGTGTCACTAATGCTCCTTAGTTAGCCATCAAGTACATATCAAACTCAGTAATAGGAAAGGGGCAGCAATACAAGGTATAGGGTGTTTTAACCTCTCTGCACGAGTCAAGCCTGTCTCCTCCAACAGGGAGAACAACCACCCAAGCGCCTCTATGTGCGCACTCCTCCTCTGCACGAGGACGCTGGAAAATGCGCCTCAGCCAACAGAGGAGATTGCGAGCGTTTCAACCTCTCTGCAAGAGACCAGCCGGTCCCCGCCAACAGAGAGAAGCACTGCCCAAGTGCCACTAGGTGCTCACTCCTCCTCTGCAAGAGAACGCGGCAATGCGTCTCAGCCAATAGAGGAGAACACCTCGTAACCCCACGATACCTGAGACAATGTCCAGGAAAGCCAGAAGCTGTAACACGTTAACTCCCAACACCGAAGGAACATGGACTCGTCTCCGTCTGGAAAACTGCTAAGAACAAGCTTGTCTTTGAGGACCAACAGATGCGTAGAAACAATTATCGGCAGCGCTCCTTAGCTTTGTAGTGGACTGAGTGCTTCAGAGCGACGCCGCGATTGAATTCACCTGAGGCTTTCGCGCGACTTCGCAAAGCGTCATGGGAATCGTAGTCTTGGTCGGCTTCCCGTAATGCCGTGTCTCACGCTTCTCGCGTGTGTCCCTAAATGTCTTTTCCTCCCCCTTTATCACGCAGCTAGCGTAATAACCGGTGCCGCTTCAGCGCGGTTGTGACACCCAGCTTCAACACCAACGACATCCCGCCGTCGCAAGCCCTGTGCGACTCCCTCGCCACCTTCTTTCACCGCAAGATAGCAGACATCCACGACAGCTTCAACACCCAGACAGCCCCAAGAGACAGCAACAAAACAGACTCTCCGCACACCATCATCCACGTCCCCTTGGTGGCCTGGACCAGCGTGAGCGTCAATGACAACATCAAGACCATGAGCACAATTCACTCCAGCTCTCCGTCAGAACCGTTCCCGCACCAAGTCTTCAACAAAGCAAGCAGCTCCATCACAGCCCACCTACGCAACGTCATCAATCTCTCCCTTGAGACCACGACCTTCCCAGAGAGCTGGAAACCCGCCGAGATCAACGCCCTACTCAAAAAACCCAAGGCAGACCCAAGAGACCTCAAAAACTTCCGACCCATCTCTCTGCTCCCCTTCACGGCCAAGGTAATTGAGAAAATCGTTAACAGACAGCTAACCTGATACCTCGAAGAGAACAGAATCCTGGACCCTTCCCAATCAGGGTTCCGCAGCAACCACAGCACCGAGACCGCCCTCATCGCCGCCACCGACGACATCAGTACCGTGCTAGACAACGGGGAGACTGCAGCACTCATTCTCTTAGACCTCTCCGCCGCCTTCGACACCGTCTGCCACCGCACACTATGCGCACGCCACAGGGATCTGAGACAAGGCTCTGGAAGGGACCAACTCCTTCCTCTCCGGCAGAACCCAGAGTGTCCGCCTCCCCCCGTACTGATCCGAAGCCTCCGAGATCATCTGCGGCGTACCCCAAGGATCCTCCCTCAGCCCAACACTGTTCAACATTTATATGGCCCGCTCGCACACGTCGCCCGACAGCACGACCTCAACAAAATCTTCTATGCCGACGACACTGAACAGATCCTCTCCCTCACCAAGGACCCCATCACCGCCAAAGCCAACCTCCGTGAAGAAATGAAGGCCGTCGCCGACTGGATGAAGATCAGCCGTCTGAAGCTGAACTCGGACAAGACGGAGGTCCTCATCCTCGGCTCCAACCCGTCAGCCTGGGACGACTCCTGGTGGCCAACGGCACTGGGGGCAGCCCCGACCCCCACCGACCACGCACGCAACCTGGGAATCATCCTCGACTCAACGCTCTCAATGAACAAGCAAGTCAACGCCGTCTCCTCCTCCTACTTCAACACCCTCCGCATGCTCTGCAAGATCTACAGATGGATCCCGACAGATACAAGAATGACAGTCACCCAGGCCCTCGTCAGCAGCAGACTCGACTACGGAAACGCCCTTTATGCGGGAGCCCTGACCAAGCTCATCAATCGACTACAACGACACGGCCACATCACCCCCCACCTGAGATATCTGCAATGGCTCCCCGTCACAAGAGGATATTCTTCAAGCTCCTCAGATTCAGATTCAAAATACTTTATTTGGTTAAAAAACAGAGAATAACCATAAAAGTAGCATGAAAAGGTACAATTTACAATGGGTCAGGTGATCATTATTTAAAATCTCAAAAAAGAAAACACCAAAAATAGATACATATATACAGCGTAAGAAATTAATTCATTTGGATGGATTTACGACACTTAAAAACTGACTTAAAAAATTCAGCAAGTGATGCTACCATAAAAACAGTTTCCATTTTCTGACACTCTAAAAACGCTAAGCGACATCTATATACATTTAAGTCTTTGAGAATGGGAATGATAAGTTTTCTTCTGAAAAAAGTGTAAAATTTACAAAAGAATAAAATATGGATATCAGATTGTGGGGACACATCATCACATGGGCAGGGACATAGGTCTTTCGACCAGAAATTCATCACAGGAAAAGGTAATAACCTAAAAACAATGTTAAATCTAAACCGGGTTAGAAGGAAACGTTCATGATTGGACATATATAATGATAGGTATGGCTGTAGTTTCTCTCCACTTAAAATATCCTGATGGGCAGAAACAGTCTTTTTTTTCACCTCCTCCATTTGTCTTTTGTCCCTGAGGTGGGCAATACACAGATTTTTCAGGTCTCTTCTTGATATATGTGCCATTGATGACGGGTCCTCAAAGTATTGAGCACAACTTAGTTCTTGAAGAAAGTTTCTGACATAGCATATCCATTTAAAATCATTAATATTGTCCAGTGCTAGAATGTCTTTTAAGATGCCCCGGTTAACCACACATTCATCGCTTGTCCAAACCCTGTGCCAAAGAAGGATTGGCTGAATCTTGATTGTATCAGTGACGAACACCACACCCAATTCAGCATGGCATATAAGGGTCGCAGTGCTTTCAGGGACGGACAGGATGTGGCATAAAAACGTATTTTCCATGGTTTGAATTGAACTGATATTTGAGTAACCCCACAGACCTGATCCATAAGTAACTACGGCTATACAAGTACATTATAAATAGTTAAAATTTCCTTTATGGGTTTTTTTCCTAGCTTTTTTATAAAACACTGTAAAGCCATAATAGTTTTGGAAAATAACAGGGTTCTAGCATTAATTGCAGTAGTCCATGAGCCACTTTCATGAAACAAAATTCCCAGGTATGGGAAAGTAGAGGTCTTTTCTAAGGGATTGGAATTTATAAAAATTGGCTTCAAATGCCTGCTTGTTTTTGACCCACAGTACATAGACAATGTTTTGGAGCAGTTAATTTTCAAGTCTAAGCTAAGCATGAAACTATTAAAAGATGTAACCAAAGTTTGTAGTGCCATTGGGGTGCGTGCCATCAGGACTGCATCGTCAGCGTACAGCAGGGCAGGGACAGGCCTCCCGCCCACCATAGGCATGTCCCTACCTTCCTGCACGAGGTGATGCTCCAAACCATTTGTATATAACAGAAATAAAAAGGGGGCTAAAACGCACCCTTGGCGTACGCCGCGACCAATCCCAAAGTGTCTGCTTCAATCTCCCTCTTTCCCATACCGGACAGTTGCAGTGGCCCCAGAATATAGATCTCTCAAGAAGCATATAATAGCATTGTCTACATTCGACCATAATTGCCCACAGTTTGTTGTGTGACACGCAGTCAAAAGCCGACGATAAGTCAACAAAAGTGAGGTATAGACGTTGTTTTTTAACCCTTATATACTTCTGTTGCAAGATAAACAAATTTAGTCCTTGCTCTATAGTCCCTAAACCCCTTTGGAACCCATATTGAAAATCACTTAACACCCCATTTTCTTCTGCCCAGCTTTGCAACTTAACTAAAACCACTCTCCCAAGAATTTTTATGGAGGAGTCCAATAAAGAAATTGGCCTATAACATGTGCAGTTCTGCCTGTCACCTTTCTTGAAGATCGGGACTATAATTGATGTAAACCAGGTAGGGATTAGACCTTTTGCCAAAGCAACATTGAAAAGCTGGACTAGCATTGGCCCCCATAAATCAGTATTGGCCTTATAAAGGTCGGCTGGTATACCGTCTGGTCCAGCCGCCTTGCCCCCCTTAGTTGCCTTCAAGCTCGCAAGAACTTCAGGAAGAGTTACAACCAATACTTTAGGTGGGTCTAGATTTATCATCGTAGGGTCATGACCTGTATCGGGGACTGATTCCACAGCCCTATAAAGGGAGGAAAAGTGAGCCACCCACTCATCTTCTGTAACGGTGATTTCCATGCGTGCTTTTTTATCATACAGGAGCGGGGTGTTTATAACCCTCCAAAAAGCAGCCGAATCCTTTGATTGTGACGCCGAACATAATTCATCCCATGCATCCCTTTTAATCAGGTCCTTCCTATCCTTCAGTACTGTGTTGTAGTCCCTCCTCAATTCTCTAATTAGAGTTACATCCAGCGGTCTTTTGTGAATCGCATGTCTAAGCTTTGTTAAGGCTTTAGTGCACTTCTTGTCAAACCATTTCCTATTAGACTTTAGGGAATTTTTTCTTGTAACCCACAACACCTCCTTAATTGTGGTAGTAATAATATTAAAATGAGATAAAATTTCATTACTCTCAGCATATTCGTTCAGACAGAACAAAAAGCTACTCATACACTTATTCAACAATTTGGACAAAAAATCATCCGGGACCACTCCATTTGAGAGTATAACCATTTTGAGTACCTAACTTCACATCCTGCGCCATATGCTTAGAACTTACTATATTATCGGATGGGACAAATAGGTTCTCCATTTTAACTACCTGTGGATAGTGGTCACTCATAGGTAGGTCCATTATGCTAGAGCTAATCAATCTACCAGCAGAGCTATTTGTACACAAACTAAAATCAATAGTAGTCGAGGCCCCCGACCCACAAAAGTTGGAACAAATGACATTGTGTGGTGGGCTAACTCATTTGTAAACCCAAAATCAAAAATCATCTCATTTAGTGAATCACCAAGTAAGGTATGTTCAAAGTGCGTCAAATTAATGTCCTGTTCCAACATCAGGCCGCATATACCCTTATGACCCTTTTTACACAATGTACAGTTAAAATCACCCCCCCATAATATCATAACTTTGCCCCTTTTTTTTGTGTCAATTTCGAACTGTATGTCTGCAGTTATAGCGGCGAGTACTTCCTTAATCATGCTACTTAAAAAATTATTATAGAAATTAAAAAGGACAATCCTTGGACCCTTCCTTGTATCTATCACAATTTTCTGATAGTAGCTGGATCCAGGAGAAAAGGAAATCCTATCATAAACTAGCAGGTTAGATATATACATAGTCAATCCACCCTTGGGTCTTCCATATGCACCCCCCACCGCAGGAGTAAAATAGGTTTTGTAGCCGTTTAGATGTATCGGTGCGGTGGCCCAGGTTTCTTGTAAAGCTAGTATGCCTACACCAGTAATTACATCATCCCAAGATGGATTGAGAATTTTTTGTTTTAAGCCTGCCACATTCCAGAAGACCACCTTACAGAATTCTTCTATGGGTAACGCTTCTACAGTGACCCCAGCTTGGCCACCCTGACTCCCTTGTGTAATCTCGGCCACCGCTCGAGTTTCATGTGTCTCCTCATGCCCCGGTAGATTTATCAACCCCAAGTCTACAGGCTTATATGTCTTAGGAACCTCTTTTGTCTCGGGGAGTCAATCCACCATTTCCAGGCAGTCAAACCGGTTATAGCACGGAATAATCGAAGGAAATTGCTGATTGCCAAACCATCCTGGGTCATACCTTTGCGGGAGAAAGTGAGGAGTCCTCCCCCTATATTTCACTACGTTCCACCCATCTTCATTCCCCCCTCCCCATTGTGTGTTATACTGATTCCTATCAAAATCTGCGCCATTACCGCCTCTTTGATGTCGATTGTCCCTAGTCCAACTCCATCTATTATCCGGATGTTCCCCATCAGGGTAGAAATAAGATAATGCCCTGGCCACAATGGACAGGCCGTGGTTTCTTGGGGCCCTCATTGTGATATATTCGGCAGTGCGTGGGTTCTCAAAGGTTATCACCACACAGTCGCCCTGTACCCTTTTTTTACTATACCCAATCCATGGTGCCCTTTCAACCATCAGAATATTACTTCTGATGGCTGGCGGGAGAGGGTTATTATTATTCAGCCAATGGATAATCTTATTTACAAGTGCCCCATTATTTTCAATTGATTGTGCATCTAGTTCAGGCACTCCAGTGAGAACCACAATATACGGTGCAGCTTTTGGGGGTAAGTGTATGCTTCTACGCACTTCCCTTTTATCTGATTTGTCTTTGTCCTGTAGTAAATTAAGGGTTTGTGGAACTGAAACTACTTTGTCAGTTGGGACCGGAGTTTTAGGTATTGATACAGTTTTTGACGTTGATTATTAAGGGGTTTTCCTTTTTCAGGATTAGTTGAACTTAATGAAGTACTATTTAGGAGACTCTTTGTCAGTGTAGGACCGGGTTTATTTAGTGTTGTTGCAGTAACTTTAGGCTTGGGCACACTAACAATGACTATTTGTTTAGCCAGATTCTCCAGCTGGGTTTTTGTGTCTTTTTTCAGGTCCTGTATTTGTTTCTCCAGCTCCTTCAGAAGTTCTATCACTGGGGTTAATAAAGTTTTCATTGAGGTTTCCAGCAGATATAACATTGTACTCTTTCTTACCATGAGTCCCACCAGGGAAACGGAGCACAAGCAGGTAGCGTTTCTTTACTCCACAGAACAGCTGCAGGTCAAGAGAGTGTCCAAAAGGATTTCTGTATGGCCCCGCGCTGCGTGGGGGAAGGCGGCGCTTTGTAGCGCGATGACAGCGCCTCCCCCAGCAGCAGTAGCTGATAACGATTAGGGCCTCTGACGGCGAGGAAAGGAGCCGATGTACCTTGGGACCATGAGTCCCACCAGGGAAACGGAGCACAAGCAGGTAGCGTTTCTTTACTCCACAGAACAGCTGCAGGTCAAGAGAGTGTCCAAAAGGATTTCTGTATGGCCCCGCGCTGCGTGGGGGAAGGCGGCGCTTTGTAGCGCGATGACAGCGCCTCCCCCAGCAGCAGTAGCTGATAACGATTAGGGCCTCTGACGGCGAGGAAAGGAGCCGATGTACCTTGGGACCATGAGTCCCACCAGGGAAACGGAGCACAAGCAGGTAGCGTTTCTTTACTCCACAGAACAGCTGCAGGTCAAGAGAGTGTCCAAAAGGATTTCTGTATGGCCCCGCGCTGCGTGGGGGAAGGCGGCGCTTTGTAGCGCGATGACAGCACCTCCCCCAGCAGCAGTAGCTGATAACGATTAGGGCCTCTGACGGCGAGGAAAGGAGCCGATGTACCCTGGGACCATGAGTCCCACCAGGGAAACGGAGCACAAGCAGGTAGCGTTTCTTTACTCCACAGAACAGCTGCAGGTCAAGAGAGTGTCCAAAAGGATTTCTGTATGGCCCCGCGCTGCATGGGGAAGGCGGCGCTTTGTAGCGCGATGACAGCAGCAGCAGCTGATAACAATTAGGGCCTCTGACGGCGAGGAAAGGAACCGATGTACCCTGGGACCATGAGTCCCACCAGGGAAATGGAGCACAAGCAGGTAGCGTTTCTTTACTCCACAGAACAGCTGACGGTCAAGAGAGTGTCCAAAAGGATTTCTGTATGGCCCCCTTCAAGCTCCTCATCCACGCACACATGGCACTTCACAAGACCGGCCCAGCCTACCTCAACAGACGGCTCTCCTCCTACATCCCCAACCGCCAGCTATGCTACGCCGACCTCTCACTCGCCATCGTCCCTCGCATCCAAAGAACAACCAGTGGCGGGAGATCCTCCTCTCACCTCGCCGCCAAGACATGGAACACCCTCCCACTGAGCCTACGACAGACCCAAGACCTGCTGACCTTCAGGAGGATACTAAAGATCTGGCTGTTCGGTCAGTAGCGGCCCCCACCTCTCCCCCCCCCAGCGCCTTGAGACACTCGCGGGTATGTAGTGCGCTTAACAAATGACTGATTAATCTTTGTTTACCAAGCTTGCCACATGGCTTTCTGGAAAATGGTGTGGACAAGCCAATCCTTCCAAAGATGGTGTCTGTCAATAGGACGGTATTTGAGGTTCCCAATACAAAATGAAGCAGAACCTTTTTTCCAGTGACGGTAGTTCCTGTTTGAAACAATTACAATTGGGGATGCATAGCAACACACTCATTCACTATGTTTTCGTTGTGTTATTTATCACCTTGATACTATTTCTATTTTTGATTTTGCTGCTAGAAGTTGGATCTTCTTCTTGATTCTATGCTTGGAATTCTTGTTTTGTGCTTTTCGCCTTCCTGAAGCACAGAGGGAGGCATGTTGCTAAACATTTCAGTGTTTCTCTTCATCTACAATCAATAGCTACAAGATTGCCAAAAAGATTTCTTCCCCCTTGTTGTTTTCCCCCCCACTAAAAGCCATCATGCTTTAGCTGGAAGTCCAGTTGCCAACACTAGCATTGAGCATATCACCCTGACTCTAAAGGATCTCCAGTGGCCAATTCCGACTCACTTCCTACACGTCCATTTAAACATGCCAGATTAACTTGGATGTAAACTTAAGATCTTTGGAGCTCACACATGTTCATAAGCAAGAGTTTCATGGGCCTAGAAGTTCCAATGTTTACAGAGCACAATGCCGTAGAGCAGGCCTTCTCGGGAGTGGCACGTAGCTGTGAAACTCCAGGCTCCTCTTCGCCAGAAAGGTGTTCTACTAAAGGTAAACTCACAAAAGAAGGCCTAAATATTTGGCCTAATTTCACCCCGTCCTACCTCGAATGGCCAATGAGATCACATCTACACTTTCCTGTACACGTAAAAGGGTCTTGTGGTGTCTCTCGGTCTAGGGGCAAGTTCTAATGATGTCACTGGTATTCCTTATGAGCTTTCGCTGTGGTCTATAAGAAGAAGAAACACAGTAAAGTATCAGGTTTAAGCCTGAACATATTGCTCAGAGCGACAATTTTAAACGTTTCTATACAGGTTAGCATTAATTGCAATAAACCCCAGGCATGTATTACTTAAAAATAAGATGCTAATTAAAACTATCTTGCTTACTGTAGCAGGCCTCTACCTTTAGTGACCAGTTATGGTCCTTTGCTACAAGGAGTGCTAAAAAGCGCCTAGTTCTTTGTCACTGAATCTTGCTCACTTCAGTGTTTTAAAACAGTCTTAGTATTTTGATACAATCGAAGGCTTTCTGTTCTTGCTCCAATGAACTCACCCTTCAGCTGCTAGTTTCACCAATTCCAGAAACTTCTGAATGAAGGTATAAAATGTGCTTTTTTTACATTTTCATACTCTTTCTCCTTGGAAAACTCCTCTCGGTAATACCAGGAATAATGGGTAAATAATCCCCGTGCAAAGCGTCAGAATATCATTATAGGATTCTGAAAACATACCTGCGACGTGGTAACAATGAAAACGTTATATGCTAAAAACAAATGAGAAATACAACGAAAACCAGTAAGAATTGAGAACCTACTTACTTTTGCATGTTTAGCTCCCAGGCTTGCCAAATCAAGGAGCCTGCAAAGGGTCGGTGTCACGTGGGGTCTGCAACGGTCGGTGACATCGGTGCTGGCTGGATCTACGTGCTCCTATTCTGATCTTAACCAGGTTTTGCGGGGAGGGTGGAAGGGTGGGGCGTTTTTTTGTTACTGTGAGGCTAATTTTGCAGCGGTGCGGCAATATCAGCCCCAGTTACAAACGCAGCAGTGCTTCATACTTGCACCTCCCAACTCAACACCCTCCACTCCCCCCTTCCCTCCTCTCATGGGCTGGTCCTTCAAAACTGCCAGGGCTGATTTGGGTTCTCAGTCTGGGTTCCTGGTATATCAGGCGCAGCGGCACGGGGCCCGGGGGTGTGAATGGGACCACAACAACGTCTCATTCCTGTATCTTCAGACAGGAAAATATCTATATTTCACTCTCGGACCCCGGTACCACTGCACTTGCTGCACTCATGGTAGCTAGGCCACCAAACCGGTTTTCGACGAATCCTCGATGCTGATGGTATAATTCCTACTTTAGCAAAACGTTTTTGCTCTCTCCCCCCCCCCCCAACCAAGCAATCTCAAAACGTTGGTACACGCCGGTACTAATTGGTTTGCATTTTGGAAACATGTTTCTTCTCACAACGCCTCAGATAAGCGCGCGTCTCTTTGCTGAGACATTTGGCAAGGGCAGGCAGCAGATGAGGGAAAGGAAGGTCGGAGTATGTCCGGGCAGTCATCCAAGGCCGAAAACCTGTAGGAGGGGAATACGCACCTTATCTACCTACCACAGGCGGGACTCTCATCAGAAGACGTGGTGCAGATTACGGCCTTGGACGCTTGCACGTTGCGGTTTAAGGCTGTTCTGTCCACGTGGAGCCCCAGGCCTAAAACTACCAGCCTGGTCCCAGGCCCGTGGCCCGGTGACGCATCCTGCAACTGGAGACCGGCGCTCCCACTGCAAGCAACGCTGGCGGGGAACCCTTGGAGGGAGGACGTGAGGAGCGCGCGCAGCGGAAGGGAAGGTCGGGAAATGTCTGGAGCAGGGAACAATTCCTACTCCCACGTAACAGAGATAATTATCATACGCAATTCACACAAAACCTTACAAAACTGATGCCATGGTCTTATAATACTCACTTAAACGATCAAGGGCCTATTTGACAGGAACAGCAACATAACATAAACACAAATAGACACCAAAAGAACATTTTGGATTTTGCTTTTTATAATTCATATGTATTTTTTCCGTATATCAACTTTGCAACTATGGGCCCGATTCACAAAAGTAATCTGAGACAAAATCTTAACTTTACTACTCCTAAAGGCCCTTTGGGAATACCAAAAGTCGTAAATTTAGGATTTTATCTCAGATTACTTTTATGAATTGGGCCTTGTGTTTGGAAGTGGCTGAAAGTGACAACAAACATGTGGAACTTGTAAATGACATTTTTAAACTGCATTTAGTGACTAATCAAAATGTGCTGGGTTTATTTTTAAAACATTAACGTTGCTGTTTGTTAATGGAAGAAATAGACGTGAGGTGGAACAGTAGTTGAGGCATTTAGCAGCATCAACAGGTTGATCCTAACAAAAGCTGTTGGCCTTCAGTTCCACAACTTGCAGTGCCTTTTTCTCATCAGCATCTCAATTCTCCATGGAGTTGTGACTTCTGAAGAGGATTCAGCGATACGTAATTTCTCTTTCAAGTATTCTTGAAATTTTCGCCCCAGAAATAGGTGCTGGTTGACACCTTGTGCACATCCCCTCCATACCTAAAACCTAAAACCAGAAAATTGAGGAGGACGCCACTTTGACTTGGTCAGCCTCCCACCTCGTGATACTTAATAATCAGAGAAAATAGTGTGAGCAAAGATTGGCAAGTTGCAAAAACATATATTACTGAAATTCATCCACGAGCAGAAGGGTAGAGATTATAAACCCCTGGTAGGAATGAGACTGACATCTCCTACACATGTGGGCTTCTTTTGGGAAAAAAACAAGAAAGAAGTTTGAAAGAGCAAAGATGTTAAAACCAATTTGCAGACCAACTTGGGCAAGAACTTGTTTTGACTGTTTTTTAAAACTCCTGTACCAGATAAATGGCAACCCCATCATTGTGCACAAAAGAAAGAATGCAGCTTTGAGATACCTAGGATTGAGTACAGTTAAATCAAACTATTAAATATTCCCCAAAATGGTTTAGCAAAAAAAAAGAATTTATTTTGGGTGGTGATAGTGCTCAGAAGAACAAAACTGTAATAATAAGATAGTATTCGGGAAACATCTTGGATAAAATCAATATTTATTAAATTAAAAACATTTACATTTCAATTAATGCATGAACTGTGTTGCAAAAGAAACAAGCCATGCTATTGATTGCATCAGGAAATCCTATTTATTTTTTTAACAATATTTGAAAACAAGATTTGCTAGAGGACTTCTTGGAAATACAGAGATTAATAATATAAGATAACCAACGTTTAAAATCGAGTGATATGGCACGTATAATATTCAAGCAAGTTTCACACAGTACTTTAAATGTCATGCTTGTTGTTGTGAAAATCTTCGCACAATATGTTATCACAGTCAAGCTGGGAAATTGAGATGACAGGAAATGAACTACCTTTATAAAAGAATTCGTAACCGAGATATGATTGTAAAAGTGTTGTTAAGACTAACATTGTTTAGATACTTATAGTGTCTGAGATAACGTACTACACAGTTTCGAGAGAGCTAAGAAAATAGCTGACTTCATTTACAATACTACTAAGCATTTTAAATCTAATCTACATGCCTTCTTGTGCTTTTGGCTGCCCTGAAGGTCTTCCCAGCACAGTTAGACCCCAGCATGAGGGCTGAGACCAGCCAGAATGCTGCCTTTTTTGCAACTTACCCAGGGTCACTGCATTCAGGTCACAATCTTTGTTGAAAGTACACCCTGGCACTGATTGCCGACTCATTGTCTAAAACTTCGTGCTTGCTTTTGTGTTTCCACCCACAGCTGACATTCAGGGAAAACTACCTCATAGCCATTATCACAAATTCTTTGGATCAAATTGCACAACTTGTTATGAAATCATTCAATTGGTATCTTGTGCTAAAAGAAAACGAAAAACCACAAACAACAATGGAAAAGCTCAAGGAGTAAAGCAGGAGGATACAGTTACTAGAGGAGAGAGATAAAGGAGAGCAATGCAGAGTGGGAGAAAGAGGAAAAATTATAGTCTCCAGGTGGCCAGCGAGAGAAACTGGAAGACAGCTATGGTGGGGCTGGTTCATAAACACCAGGGCTCGAGTCCGGGTACCACGCGGCTGGACGGCGTCCCCCCACGTCTTCTAACTTATTTTACCGGGTGGACGCCGTCCCCCCAGCCCAAAAGTTGGACTGGACAATGATGGCGTTACTTACCGGACCGGCCGCCCCGTTGATCTCCCAACCTTGACATACTTCGTGCATACGTTCACTCCATTTCTTATTTCTTTTACAACCATTTCCAACACCCCCCCTTAATTCACACTACTTTGACCCATCATTACTTTACACATTAGCAACGCTTTACAGAGTTTGCAAATGAAGCGCACTTCTGTTTTCTCATCTTTCTTGGAACAACATGGTTTCCCTTAGGAGGGGAATTGCAGCATTCCCTATGAGTGTTTTCTTTTCCATTGATAGAAATCTGTTTTTTACCTTTTGTGACGTCACTTCCTGTCGTGACATCACTTCATGTCTTTGAGCGTCCCCCCACTTCTATTTTTTTTACCTTTAGTGACGTCACTCACTTTATATCGTGACATCACTTCCTGTCTTTGAGGGTCCCCCCACTTCTTTATTTAGGACTTGTGCCCTGATAAACACACCTGCTGGTCTAAGCCCTTTCATCTAATTCTATGTCCGGACCGGAGGCTTCTGATTATGCTTACTCAATTTCATTACTGACTCAACAGCAGCGAACGAAAAGTAAACTACATAAGTAAAAAACAACATTTCCCATGAGGCTTTGAACCGCGCCTCCTGAAACAGCCAATGGTAACACATCATAGTGGACAAAATAGAGAGGTACCATCTTGTCTTCCTCTTTCTTTGCTGCTCCGAAGTCAAGATAAGTGCCTCTCTGTTTGGATCCACTACAAATATATTGCCTTGTTAATCAATTGTCTGATCGCTTGTTTGGTTTGTTATGCACGAGTGGTGCTTATTGTAATATCGTTTTTCTGTGTTTTTATCTTACGCTGTGCTGCGCTTCTAATTTGCTTTTGCCTTGATTGATGGGTTCACGCTCCGCTTCTTCGCGTGCCCTTTCACTTGTGTTTGTTCCCCCTTTCAAGCGTGTTTTGCGCCTAGGTTTTCCCCCCGCATTGAGCCTTCCTGCTGCTGCCAGCATCGCTGGCTTTGTCCTCACTCGTTTGAGCATTTGCGGGGATTAGCCCCACCCCAGGGAGCGAGGCTCGCGTCGGAGCCCGGACGGGCAGCCGACTTGCGCCTCGGGAGCTTGCGTGTGCACGCGGCTCCCACATCATTGCCGGAGAGACATCTTACCCCAGGCTGAATCGGGGATCCACACAGCTGGCATTGGAGAATTTAACGGGCCGATTTGCAGCAATTAGAGCAGCGTTTCAATCCCAGCACTGGTGAGCATTAACCCTTCAACCCCCAGCTTGACTGGGAAGTTAATTTTTGGCACTCCTACTCTGTGCTACAACTGGGGGTTATCACCCCCCATTAGTCCTACAGCTATCAGTATTTTGTAGAATTTTCCTTTGCTCCTTTGCCCAGGCACTGCTCCCACCTGACGCCCTATCTTAAAAGAAAGTCTGGGCTGATAATTGTGCATCCCTCTGGGGAATTGTGAGTGAATATTTTTTGTTATTCAACTGAGACATGGTGGACTGTAAGTTCTACCAGGAGGAGGTAGCTGCGTGTGAGGGCCAAGAGGACGAAGCATATTACTATGATGAGTCAATGGAAGATATTATGGACAAAAAGCTGGATGCCAAGCTGGATAAGGCACTCTCCTCCACCTTATTACCTATATCCCAGCATCTAGACCTTCTCGTACCTGCTAACCCTACACCCTCTGGGCTTCCCCCGTCTCAGTGCCTCTTCCTTCCCCTTAACCTCCCGGCCTCCCATGGGCCCATGTGCACACTTATTCTAAGCCCTACAAGTCAAAAGAGCAGGCTCAAGATGGCGCCCCGGCCATTCCCACGCCATCCCCCTCCTATCCAGATTCTAGATACCACTACAGACACCGACACTGACTCCTCCCAAGAGTCCAGGCCTCGTAAATGCACTAAAAAACGCAAACACTCTTCTTCCCCGTCATCCCTCCCCCTTCATGTTTGACCCTTCTGACATCATCCACCCTCGCTCAACTGACTGGGTCCCACCCCCGCAGTTGCCAAATACATGCAAACTCATTTACGAAAGAGTTTTGACAAGGATGTGAGGGCTCGCCTTAAATCGGAGTGTTCACGTCCTTATTTAGCGCACAAGGTGGCAGTTACTCCAGACATAGACTCTTCAATGACTACCTTCTTGAAGAAATATAAAAATGATCTGAAAAAGGGATCGATGATGCCCTCCAGGGGTGCCAAGATAAGGTACTGGACATTGCTGGCCTTCTGTGCAAAATTCTAGAGCTAGCCCTTCAAGCTCAGGAAACAGGGGCCACTATTCACCCCGAGGTCATGGCGGGGTGGGCCCAAAGGGCGATCTGTCTTCTTGACAACGCGAACGGCGCCTTGGCATCTGAACTGCACAAATCTGTCCTCCTACGAATTGATTTGCATTTGGTGGTGCTAGCCTCGTCCAAACCGGACCCGCTAGCAGAAGGTCAGCTTTTTGGCGAACAATTTGTGAAGGACATTGCCAAGTTTGTGAGTACATTCGCCTCACTTGATAAATCGCAGTCCTCATTGAAGAGAGTTTTCCTTCAGGTCTCTGGTAGGGCCGGGCGTGGCAGGGGACGCTCGCCCGGCCGCTATGTCAATCCCAGTCCTTAAAGATGCTTCGCTCCCAGGTGAAGAGGTTACACCCAAGAACCAGACCAATCAGGCTTCTACCCATCCATGTCTCGAGGCTTCAATGGCCGTTTCAACATGGGTGTTAACCGAGGATACAAAAACTTCGATTCCCAGTCCTCGGATTAAGTCCTTTGTTTCCGATGAGTTCCTTAGGGGACAGATTGTTGCATTTTATTGTGAATTGGACACATCCGACCACCGATGCGTGGATCCTTTACACTGTACAGGGCTACCAGATCGAGCTTCTAGATTCCCCGTTTCAGATGTCTCCTCCTTGTCCTCTCCTTTTTTCCCTTGAAGAACAGAATTTTATGGACTCGAACTTCAAGAGCTTTTGGCCGAACAGGCTATTGCCGTAGGGCCCTTCATCCCCTGAGGGTTTTGCAGCAAAGTCTTTCTGGTGCAAAAGAAAGGAGCATGTCAGAGACTGGTCTTAAATCTCAGGGATTTCAACCCCTTTGTGATATACAGGCATTTCAAGATGGAGGGCATCCCTCTTCTGAGAGACCTCCTGTTAGAACGGGACTGGATGGTCCACTTGGACCTGAAAGATGCCTACCTCACGGTCCCAATTTGCCCATCTCATCAGAAATGCCTTCAATTCCAATGGAAAGGGCAATAGTACAGTTACTGTTCAATCCTATTTGGCCTGTTGTCAGTTCCGTGGGTTTTCACTAAGCTCTTGAAACCAGTAGTCACCCGCCTTCGAGAAATGGGAGTGCGCATGATTGTCTACCTCGACGACATGCTGCTCTTGGCGCAGGATCGGAACCTTCTCCTCACTCATTTGGAGTGGACAATGTCCCTATTACAGGACCTGGGCTTCGTCATAAACATCAAAAAGTCAATGATTCTCCCAAGCCAGCAGACAGACTTTCTGGGCTTCTAATAGCTTCAGTTTCTGCGCAACTTCTTCCTGTAACCAAGATCAGATCTATCAAACGAGAGATCAAGAACACTCTGTCCAAACAGATGATTATGTTGAGAGTATTGGCGAGGATCATAGGTCTCCAGACCTCCTCCTTCCAAGCCATCTTTCCCGGGCCTCTTCTCTATCGAGCCCTTTAACGCCTCAAGATTTATTACTTACAAAAGTGGTTTCATTCCGATCACCTGATCCCCTTATCTCCAGACGCTCAAGAGGAGCTTCTTTGGTTGCTGGAGCACAAGACGGCCTGGAACGGAAGGGAGATTTTTGGCGCCTCTCCAGACTTCATTATCGAGTCCTACGCCAGTCGTCAGGGTTGAGGCGCTCGATGTGGAGATTTTGCCACAGGCAGACGTTGGTCAGCCGACGAGTTGAAATTGCACATCAACTGCCTCGAGTTATTAGCAGGATCGTTTGCGATAAAATCAATATCTCCTCTGAAGAGCAATTCTTGCATCCTCCTCCGGATGGACAATGTTTCGTCGGTGAGATACATCAATCGCCTAGGAGGAACAAAGTCATGTATGTTGGTCAACATTGTGAAGGAATTCTGGCATTTCTGCCTGAATCAGAAGATCAATGTCATAGCGGAATACCTGCCGGGCAAGCTCAATTAGGTGGTGGATTGGAACTCCAGATTCCTGAGGGATTACAGCGACTGGAAACTTCATCCTTCTCTGTTTCCGGAGATCATGAATATGCAAGGTCCTTGCAAGATAGACCTCTCAGCCTCTCGTCTCAATTCCCATCTCCCACTTTTCTTCAGCTGGAGACTGGACGCGATTGCAATGGGAATGGATGCAATCCTTCAGCATTGGGGGTCTCAAAGGAATTATGCGTTTCCTCCTTTTGCTCTGACCCCAAGAGTGGCGGCCCTGGTCCGTCGACAGGCAGCTTCGATAGTGTTGGTGACACCATTGTGGAAGACTCAGTACTGGTTTCCCACACTATTGGAATTGTCTGTAGATCTTCCATTTCAACTTCCAATATTCCAGATGCTTCTCCAGGACCCAGTGGGAGCTCCCCATCCACTTGTCCTGCAGAACCAACTGTCTCTCATGGTATGGACGCTCTCAGGAGACACAAGAGCATTGACGGCCTTTCATCGGCGGCTGCCGGCTTTATTTAACAAACTTGCGCTCCATCCACCCGGAAACGATATTCAGCTTCCTGGAAGCAATGGGTGGGTTGGTGCCTTCAACGGCAGGTGGAGCCCGTGGGATCAGATGTTAAAGAAGGGGTTTGAATTTTCTGTCGGAATGTGCTGAATCAGGCCTTTCATACAGGCCGGTTAACAACTTCAGATCAGCAATCTCGGCAGGTCATGATTCTATTGATGGTAAACTGGTGGGGATGCATTCCATGGTGTGTAAGTTACTCAAAGGTTATAGGGTGTCTAATCCTCCTCGTCCCAGGTATTCAATGTTATGGGATGTCTCTAAGGTCTTTTCCTTACTTGAGTCTTGGCCGGATAATAAAGACCTTTCTTTGAAACAGCTATCAGCCAAGCTCACCATGTTGCTATATTTAGTCTCAAGCCGCAGAGTGTCTGATGTGCGTGCTCTAGATCTAGCAGGTAGAAGGTTTTCTCCACAAGATGTCTCTTTCATCATCACAAGACGGACGAAAACGATGTCACGTTCGGTTGAGTATCCTGCTTTCCCGCACAATAATAAATTATGTGTTTTGTAATGTTTAAAAGTCTATGAGCAACGCACTCTTGCACATAGGTCTGAACTTTTGGGTCAATTGTTATTGGCGATTCTAAAACCTTTTAGACCAGTTTCGACTGCCACCTTAGCTAGGTGGGTCAGATGGGTGATGTCAGAAGCGGGAATTGATGTTTCTGTATATGGTGCTCATTGTGCTAGAGGAGCTATGGCCTCTAAAGCATACATGTTAGGATCTCGCTTAGAGGATATCTTGAAAGCGGCGGACTGGTCATCAGATTCAATGTTTAAAGTGTTCTACTACATGCCTATTGCTCATGTTTCCTCTGTTGTTATTGATGAGCTTTGAACCAGCATAATCTGAAGCCTCTGGCCTGACATAGAATACAACATTTTCCAGCTATCGCAACAAGAATTTTAGATTCTATTAAGGACATTGAGGTGAGGAGTATCCCACCCGTTGGGACAGTTAATATTAACTGTGATGTTGTATGAGTAAATTTCCATAAATTGTTGATACCCACCCTGAGAAGTCAGACATTGTGGTTCCCTATTTTCAAACGTGTTTCTGTTTCAGGGAATGATTCTAAACAGAACTAAATTGTCTCCTCCGGCTGGAGATGGACCACCTCGCTTTTGGAGGATGGGTGCTGATCTTTGGATTCTTAGATTATATTCTCCGTTGAGAATGGAACTCTGCTGTTTGTCTCTCTGTTGAGAGTTGGAAATGTGTTTTTTGTTCAGCCTTTATGGACTGGTTTGCACAGAAAGAGGAAGCCAAGATGGTGCCTCTCTATTTTGTACACTATGATGTGTTGCCATTGGCTGTTTGAGGAGGCGTTCTTCAAAGCCTCATGGGAAATGTTGTTTTTTACTTATGTAGTTTACTTCCCATTGGCCACTGTTGAGTCAGTAAAGAAATTGAGTAAGCATAATCCTCGCCTCAGTGTCCATAATAGAATCTAAAATTCTTGTTGCGATAGCTGGAAAATTTTGTATTACACATGAAATGTAAAGAGTGCAAGTACTGCCATCCCAGCAATAAAATTTATTCTACGTTTTTACAGGTTTTTCCACAAGATCAGAGCAAAAATACAAACAGAGTTAGTAAATCTCAATTCAGGTATTTTCCTCCAGATAGTAGAAACTGGGAGACCAAGGCCGGTAACATGCACTTATCTCCGGGCCCCATATATACCTTCTGGAATGCTCTTGTTTCCCCATAGCTTCGGTTGCACACAGTATCTCTTTATGTTGCTGTTGCAGCACGGGTGTCCCCTCATTATGTTGCCGCCTGGGCTCTGTTGCCACACTTGCTGGTGAGTGTGATCACATGCAATTGTTGGTCAGTGGCAGCAATTGCCTGTGCTTTGGCCCTGCAGATAGCTGTGCTGTTCTTAAGCAGCGTAGTTATACACAGGGACATGCCTTTGATCCATGAAAAGTGTGGCAGCATGGACATTGGTGGATAGACGCTGCACTTGCTGGGCAAAACATGGGTGCAGAGTTCTCCTTCACTGGGTCTTCATTGGATTCAAAGCTCAAACCCGCCACCCAAACAAACTGAAAAGTACACACCAGTCACAATTGTGATACTGTTGAGTTTGGATGGAAGTTTAGTTCCAAATTTTCCCTAGAGTCTAGCTGACACGGACACTTATCCCTCTTCAAATCAGACCTCAGATTGCATTTATGATTTATTTTTACACCAAGCTGCAGCAGACAAGGTAGGGAGAGCTCAAGGTGACTTACACAGGCACAGATTCAGGGAGCGTACTGCCTTATTCTGGTGCTCACTGCAGGTTAATCAGGTTCACATGGACTCAACACCCAGCCTGGTGGTGTAGATCCTTCACTGGGCTACCACAGACCAAAGTCAATTCTTCCTGTTCAGCTCCTCATACCTCTGCTTTTCTAGGTAGCATTTTCTTTGAGGTAGGGGTTTTAGCCATAGCTTACTCAGCAATCAGTGGGCTCCTTTTTTAAGGGTTGTTTTCAGGCAGCTCTTCCTCGCAGGCTGCAGAATGGATCCACATGTAGCAAGATGCGTTAGTAGTCAACGAGCTCAACCTTAACCCGCACCGGTCAGTGAGAAATCCTCACACCATTGATGGTGGTTTCAGCCCCAAACTCTCTCTCTCTCTCTCTCTCTCTCTCTCTCTCTCTCTCTCTCTCTCTCTCTCTCTCTATATATATATATATATATATATATATATATATATATATATATATATACGTATATTCACAGAAAAAAACATACGTTTCAGGGGTGTTATAGTTAGCTGGACATTTCACCCGTACAAAACCATAGAATTTTCTCTGTTATAGTTAGTTCTGCTAACTATAACTCGCACACCCGCAATGCACTGCTGATGATGTCACACATTACATCATTCATGACATGGTCAGTGACATCACTGATGACATCTCAAATGACATAACTGATGACATCACTGATGACATCATCCAGTGAATGTGGTTTAGTTTGAAATTTAAATATGTATTTTATATATATATATATATAACAACAAAACTTCCTGTATACCCTCCCGGGTTCAGAAAGGGTCGGGACATTCCAGGATGCTTAAAGTTCCTTTTATTCAGCAACAACAGTCACAAAAGCCGACGCGTTTCGCTGTAAGGCTTGGTCACGGTAACGTTTGCACTAAACAAATCCTTTTACATACACCCAGTGGTCACAATAGACATAGGACTAGCCGGTTCAACAACACGGATTACGCCGCCATCTTGTAATGGCTATTAGGTCCCAATGATACTTTTACACTCTGCATTCTCGCCCCAGTGGGCTAAATAACAGTTCATGCACACAACTTTTCGTATTTGTGCTCAGGATCCCGCCCTGTAACACAGAGATGTGTGTTTATTGTTTAATCTGCCCGTGCAATAAATTGTACATTGGTAGTACTAAGAAAAAGGCAAAATTGAGAGTTTTAGAGCATAAACGAGCAATTAGGAACAACAATTAATTGTATCCAGTAGCTCGCTGTTGGACAGGCCCCATGAAGGGCTCGCTCCCTCCCCGCACGACAGGGCCCCGAAACCGGCTCTCCAGGTGCGACCCACAGAAGCAACCCGCAACCCGTCCCCTACGGGACACCTGCTCCCGGATATCTTTGTATCTCTGGCCCGGGCCGCCGTCGACATCATTGCCGGCCCAGCCGCCATCTTGGACACTGCACCACGAGGCCGCGTTGCCTCAGCTCGACCCTAACCCTGGGCCTGGCCAGGCCCCGACATCCCGGCACCTCGATCCACCCAGGAGGTGAGCGGACCACTTGGCAGGTCAATGGGAGAAAGAAGTGTCGATGGCTCTCCCCCGCCAGGTGCCGATCGCCTCCAGCCTCCCCGGGCGCTGGCTCCACCCCTCTGCTGGGTGTCTGGACTCCCTCATCCCGGACCTCCCGACCTCCAAGCACGAGGGTCCGGACATCAAAGGGCACCAGACCTATAACTGCGGCAGCTCCAGAGCAGGAAGGCAGTTGTATCCTGGAGTCGAGAGACACTGTGAAGAACTCATCCTTGACGGACTGCTGGCGCTGCCGCAGCCCTGCCTTGTGAACTGTCGTCCTGCCTGCTGGCGCTGCCGCGGCCTTCTGCAACCTTCATCCTCATGGGACCTGCTGGCGCTGCCGCGGCCCGTTGTAACCTTCATCCTCGTGAGGACCTGCTGGCGCTGCCGCGGCCACTTGCAACTACCATCTTCGTCGGGACCTGCTGGCGCTGCCGCGGACCGTTGCTACCTACGACCTCCTCGGGACCTGCTGGCGCTGCCGCGGCCCGACCTCCACGAACGCCGAGCTCGAGGATTGTGAGCTACCCATCATCTCATCTCAATACCAGATTGGTAACAAGACTGTCCCGCTACCCCCTTTCCCTTCCAGAGACTAGAATTAAGAGGACCCTCGTGTCCTGACCTCATTGTACCGTTCTACCTCACTTTAAGAACTGCATATAAAGAGCGTTAATCTTATCTTCGTGTTGGTGTCCATCTGTGGGGGGAAGTTACTTGTCTGTACGTACGCTGGAGACGGCCCTCACCGGAGGCCTCTCCCCTTCTCCCCGGCCGACCCTCCAGGTCCCCGTCTAACATTGGTGGCCAGCGGCGCGATCCGAACCAACGCGTAATCGTACAGAGAGTAACTCACCCTACGACTAAACCACAATGTCGACCAAAGAGAGCGGATCTACAGAGAAATTCCAGATGGAGAAACTAGAAGAGTACAACCACGAGAGCTAAAACAATTTTGTATAGAACTAGGCATTGCTACCACCGGTCTGAGCACGAAAGATGACTTTAAACACGCCCTAGAATCCTGGGCAGAAACAAATGCCGCCGGACCCCGGGTCCAAAACATCGAAGCACCAGAGACAAACACCACCCTGACGGAAGAAAGGAGAACGGGTCTCTCCCAGGAAGAGATCCAAGAACGAGAAAAAAACAGACTACACGAATTAGAGTTGGCACGGCTCAAGTTGGACGGAGAGCTGAAACTGGCGGAACAAAAAATGAACCTAGAACACTTACGGCTCCGAGAAGAGCGGGAAGAAAAGCAAAGACAGAGAGAACTCGAAGAAAAAAGACTGGCATACGAACACGAGCGCAAGCTAGCAGAGATAGAATTGCGGAAACAGAACAAAGACCTAGGGGTGCCCAAGCAACCGCGCACCCACGGCGCTACCGAACAAAAGGTCCACATCCCCAAAGATGTGGTCCGTGAATATTATCGGAATGACGACATACAGCAGTGGTTCAAGGCCTAAGAGATCGCCATGACCTCCCACAGGATCGATCGAAGTGACTGGGGAGCCGGTCTATGGGGGAGGTTCGTCAATGAAGGCCGCGATGCCCTGCTACAGCTCCCGGACCATCAAATGACGTCCTATGACCACATGAAGGCCGCCCTCCTCACTCGATATGGGCTTACGCCCGAAATGTACCGCCAGAGGTTCCGCGACTGCACCCGGATCCCGGGTACAACTTGGGTAGAATATGTGAACTATTTCAGCCGAGCCTTCGAGGGATGGATCAAGGGTAGCCACGTAACAACCTACGAGCAGCTTTTCAACCTCATTGTGTGGGAGCACCTCTCCAACAACTGCTTCGTCGAGCTCAGGCAGCACCTCCTCGACAGTAAATTGACTGAACCACGGCAGCTCGCCGCTGAGGCTGACCGATGGGAAAGCACCCGAGTGGGCCGGAGTGGGCCAAACGAGCAGAACAGAACCAACCAAGGTCATCATCGTCCCCGAGGAGGAGGAGGAGGCCAGGGCCGGGGCAGAGACGCCGTCCCGGCCGCTCCCGCTAACAACACCCCGCCCCCGGCCGGCCGGGGCAGCCCCCCGATGCGCCCGGGGTTCCGGGCCAATGTTACTTGTCACCGATGCCAGCGAGTCGGCCACTATGCCAGTGACCCAAACTGCCCAAAGAACCAGACTCCCGGGCCCCGCCAGGTAGCTGCCGCCGCCCTGGGAGAGGAGCAAATCTCCGAAGAGCATGAAGAGTACGAGCAGGAGCAGCCCGAGTGCGAACCCGCCGCCATGGTCCTGGCTTGCCTAGGGGGGAGAGACATGATCCCGCGGGCTCCCCTACCCGCCAACACCAGAAAATACAGCCAGTGGGTGAACATAAATGGGCGCAAGGCCGAAGCCCTGCGTGACACGGGGGCCAGTGTGACGGCCGTCCGCTGTCACCTGGTGACCCCAGAACAAATCCTGCCAAATGTTCTTTGCCCCGTCCGATCGGCCGACAATTCTGAGAGCATGTGTTGGATGGCCTGCGTCCCCTTCGAATGGGGAGGAGTGTCCGGTATGCTAAAAGTGACTGTCTGCGACGATGCCCCCGTGGACTGCCTCCTGGGAAACGATCTCGAGGGTTCCCCATGGGCAGCCGTTGAAAGAAGAGAGAACCTGGGGATGTTGGGCCTCCCGGACTGGGCGTGCGTAACAACCCGGTCCATGGCCGCCCGCACCATCCCCAGACCTGAAGAACCCGAATGGCCAGCACCTCCTCCCCCGATCACTCCAGAGGAAGACATCATCCAGACCGGCCCCCCGGAACAAACCCAAGAAGGGCCCGCTCAGCCCCAAGACCTTCCAGACCTGGCTCTGTGGCGTCAAGAAGTGGGACCCACCCAGGAGCAATTCCGGCAAGAGCAAAAGACCTGTCCCTCCCTCGAGGGACTGCGACAGCAAGCACTCGCCCAGAGCGCGGGAGACACCGCAGGGGCCCACTGGATCTATTGGGACAATGACCTACTGTACAGCGAACAAAGATAATATGGGGTACCCATGAAACTAACCCGTGTGAAATAAGTAGGAAACCATAAAACTTAACAATAAAAAACTAGTACCTAGAAGTGCAATAAATTGATTTCATTCCTCCCTAAAAAATTGATTTTTACAACCGAATAGTGATTAGAGTGGTACATATGGTTAATAAATAAATCTCTTTCAGACCAAGACTGTTAGCCAGGCGAGATAGAGTACCGCCAAGAAAACAGATGTCGGATTTTCTCCAGAACTAATAGAGAACACCTATCTTGTGTTCATTAGGTAAGATGATAGAGAAGAGGTTATGTCCAGACAAATACCCTCTAACAGATGGAATACCTCTAATAATAATAAACTACATACACTCTATGACTGTTGTTTTATAGTTGACAGACATTCTGCTGTCATCTATATTTAACAATACTCCCCCTTTTACATTGATGGGTTGAATTACTGCTCAAATATATATGAATTAGTCTGTATCAGTTGTAGCTACAATTTGTAGCTGCATCTTGTAGGGATTTCCTTGTTATGTAAGCACAATGAAATGTTTTAGACTATTGATTGTCTGTTATGAGTTATTCATGACCTCTAGCTGTCTCTAACTTTTTTTAAACATGTTTTACAGATTGAATGTGGCTCCTGATGAAGGTGTTCTGTTAACGCCGAAACGCGCGTCGATAATTTTTATTGTTTGCCACCTATGTCTTTTATGTATTTCCTTGTATAATTGTGTCACGAATATTTCTTTTATACATAATTTTGTGTATTTTTATAGTAACACTGTATTGATTGTGTTTTTAAATAATGATAATGTAATTTCATTAATAAATCGAACTTGTTAATTTTTAATTGGTTTTTGTGCTTTACAAATTGGTTTTTGTGCTTTACATATTGTTCTGTTCCCTAGTTATATCATCAAGTGTATTTTTCTCTTCACGCATCAGCGAACAAAGAATCGCAGAGTTGGGGGCCAGTCGAGTGCTGGTGGTGCCCCTCCGCTTCAGAGACTTCCTGTTGAACTTGGCACATGATGTCCCCCTGGCTGGACACTTGGGGCAAGACAAAACCTACAACTGCCTGGTAACCCACTTTTACTGGCCAAAAATGAGAAACGACGTCTCCAACAACTGCCGGTCCTGCCCCACCTGCCAGGCCAGCGGAAAGATCGGCCGCAAACTCAAGGCACCCCTGCAACCAGTCCCCGTGGTTACCACCCCATTCGAAAGGGTGGGAATAGACATTGTGGGGCCCCTGGACCCCCGCACATCGATTCATCCTGGTCCTGGTGGACCACGCCACCCGCTATCCCGAGGCCGTTCCCCTTCGAACTGTAACAGCACCAGTGGTAGGCCGGGCCATGATGGGGATCTTCTCTCGAGTGGGCTTCCCCCGGGAGGTCGTCAGCGACAGGGGCACAAACTTTATTTCAAAGTCTATGAAATCCCTCTGGCAGCAGTGCGGAGTCACCTACCGATTCACCACCCCCTATCACCCGCAAGGAAACGGACTGGTCGAGCGGTTCAACCGCACTCTCAAGGGGATGATCATGGGGCTGGAAGAACCCCTACGCCGCCAGTGGGACGTGCTACTCCCGTGCCTCCTCTTCGCCTACCGAGAAGTCCCCCAGAAGTCCCTCAGCTTCAGCCCCTTCGAACTCCTGTACGGGCACCCCGCTCGAGGGCCCCTCAGCCTAGTGAAAGAAGAATGGGAAATGGCCCCCCTGAAGACCCCTCCAGACGTCTACAAGTACCTCCTGACCCTCCACAACCAGACCAGACGATTCAGAGAGATCGCCAAAGCCAATCTTGATGCCAGTCAGGAGGACATGAAGAAATGGTACGATCAACATGCCTCCTCCATCGAATTCGAGCCTTGTCAGCAGGTATGGGTGATGTCCCCCATCGAACCTTGTGCCTTGCAGGACAAATGGACGGGGCCCTTCAAGCTGGTCGAGCGCAAGAGCCCCGTCACCTATCTCATCGACATGGAATCCCCCCGAAACCCCTTCCGGGTTCTCCACGCCAACCGACTCAAACCACACTTCGTGCGCTCAGAGCTCAGCCTGCTGATGGCTACAGACAGTGGGGCTGAAGAGGACTCCGAGCCCCTCCCTGACCTACTGAGGACCCGGGAGAAGGATGGTTCGGTGGACGGGGTCCGACTCTCCGATGCCCTAACTCCGGAGCAGCGCCAAGACTGTCGGGCCCTCCTGCTGCAATTTGCAAACCTATTTTCCCTCACCCCCGGGGTCACCCCCTGGTGCCTGCACGACGTGGACACTGGGGACAGTCCCCCTATCCGACACCGGGCGTACCAAGTACCAGATCGGGTGCGCACCTGCATCCAAGAAGAAGTCTCCAAGATGCTCGCACTCCGAGTCATCGAACCCTCGGACAGCCCCTGGGCCAGCCCAGTCGTACTGGTCCCCAAAGCTGCTGTCCCGGGCACCACCCCCGAGCTCCGATTCTGCATCGACTATCGGGGTCTGAACGCTGTCACCCGAACCGACGCTCACCCCATCCCCCGAGCAGATGAACTGGTCGACCGCATGGGGGCTGCCCGCTACCTAAGCATCTTCGACCTGACAGCGGGCTACTGGCAGATCGGCCTCACCCCCAGGGCCCAAGAACGATCCGCTTTTTCCACCCCGGATGGTCACTACCACTTCAAAGTGATGCCATTCGGCATGAAAAACGCTCCAGCCACTTTCCAACGACTTGTGAACCAGGTATTGGCGGGCCTCGAAGAGTTCAGCGCCGCCTACCTGGACGATATCGCGGTATACAGCTGCCACTGGTCAGACCACCTCCGCCACCTCCGAGAGGTCCTGCAGGCCCTCCAACAGGCCGGCCTCACAATCAAGGTCAGCAAGTGCCAAATTGGCCAGGGGTCCGTGACCTACCTCGGACACCAAGTAGGAAGCGGTCTGGTGGTCCCCCTCCAGCTCAAGATCGCTGCCATCCAGTCCTGGCAACCCCCCGTGACCCAACCGAGGTCTGAGCCTTCTTGAGGCTCACCGGATACTACCGGCGGTTTGTGAAGGTCTATGGCAGCATTGTGGGGCCCCTCACGGAACTCACATCCAAAAACCGCCCGAAAACAGTCAACTGGACTCCCGACTGTCAAGCGGCCTTCGAGAAGCTGAAGGCCGCCATGTGTACCGCCCCTGTGCTCCAGGCCCCCGACTACAGCCGAGAGTTCATCGTTCAAACTGATGCCTCAGACCATGGCATTGGGGCCGTCCTCTCCCAACTGAACCCCGAGGGAGTCGACCAACCAGTGGCCTTCATCAGCAGACGCCTGCTGGCCCGAGAACAGCGCTGGAGCACCATCGAGCGCGAGGCCTTCGCCGTGGTATGGGCCCTTAAGAAGCTCCGGCCCTACCTCTTCGGTACCCACTTCCGGGTGCAAACAGATCATCGCCCCCTGCAATGGTTAATGCAGATGCGGGGGGAGAATCCCAAACTATTGCGATGGTCCATCTCCCTGCAGGGGATAGACTTCACTGTGGAGCATCGCCCTGGCCAAGACCACGCCAACGCGGATGGCCTGTCCCGCTTTTTCCGCCTCGACAAGGAGAGTCCCCAAGAGGATGGGTGACTCTCCCCGCCTTCAGCTGGGGTGGACGCATGTTGGACAGGCCCCATGAAGGGCACACTCCCTCCCCGCACGACAGGGCCCCGACACCGGCTCTCCAGGTGCGACCCACAGAAGCAACCCGCAACCCGTCCCCTACGGGACACCTGCTCCCGGATATCTTTGTATCTCTGGCCCGGGCCGCCGTCGACATCATTGCCGGCCCAGCCGCCATCTTGGACACTGCACCACGAGGCCGCGTGGCCTCAGCTCGACCCTAACCCTGGGCCTGGCCAGGCCTCGACATCCCGGCACCACGATCCACCCAGGAGGTGAGCGGACCACTTGGCAGGTCAATGGGAGAAAGAAGTGTCGATGGTTCTCCCCCGCCAGGTGCCGATCGCCCCCAGCCTCCCCGGGCGCTGGCTCCACCCCCCTGCTGGTGCTGGGTGTCTGGACTCCCTCATCCCGGACCTCCCGACCTCCAAGCGCGAGGGTCCGGACATCAAAGGGCGCCAGACCTATAACTGGGGCAGCTCCAGAGCAGGAAGGCAGTTGTATCCTGGAGTCGAGAGACACTGTGAAGAACTCATCCTTGACGGACTGCTGGCGCTGCCGCAGCCCTGCCTTGTGAACTGTCGTCCTGCCTGCTGGCGCTGCCGCGGCCTTCTGCAACCTTCATCCTCGTGGGACCTGCTGGCGCTGCCGCGGCCTGTTGTAACCTTCATCCTCGTGGGGACCTGCTGGCGCTGCCGCGGCCTCTTGCAACTACCATCTTCGTCGGGACCTGCTGGCGCTGCCGCGGACCGTTGCTAACTACGACCTCCTCGGGACCTGCTGGTGCTGCAGCGGCCCGACCTCCACGAACGCCGAGCTCGAGGATTGTGAGCTACCCATCATCTCATCTCAATACCAGATTGGTAACAAGACTGTCCCGCTACCCCCTTTCCCTTCCAGAGACTAGAATTAAGAGGACCCTCGTGTCCTGACCTCATTGTACCGTTCTACCTCACTTTAAGAACTGCATATAAAGAGCGTTAATCTTATCTTCGTGTGGTGTCCATCTGTGGGGGGGAAGTTACTTGTCTGTACGATCGCTGGAGACGGCCCTCACCGGAGGCCTCTCCCCTTGTCCCCGGCCGACCCTCCAGGTCCCCGTCTAACAGTCGCCACTTCAAGAGTTGCCATAACCAAAATGACAAACTTTTGGCATTTGTAGTTCTGGATGCAATCAAACCTCCATTAAGATGTGGCGATAGAGAACATCAGCTATGTATTAGAGTCTAAATTTATTATAGATTTTGAAACTCTGATACCTGTAGGCCTTAACTCCAGTGAAGAATTGGCAGTCCATCTGTGAGAAGCACAAACTGTGGCGCAGAATAACAGACTCCTTGTATATAAAATGTTAAGAACAGATTGTTTTTAAAGTGTACATAGATTTGTGTACTTTTAATCTTTTGCAATTGTATGTGAGCACTATTTTCATTTTTTGTATTTTGTATTAGGACTATGCAGTTTGTCGAATGACTATGAATTGATTACAACCGCCTGTCAAGATTTTCAATGTATTGCCCACTGGGGCGGGATCCTGAGCACAAATACGAAAAGTTGTGTGCATGAACTGTTATTTAGCCCACTGGGGCGAGAATGCAGAGTGTAAAAGTCTCATTGGGACCTAATAGCCATTACAAGATGGCGGCGTAATCCGTGTTGTTGAACCAGCTAGTCCTATGTCTATTGTGACCACTGGGTGTATGTAAAAGGGATTTGTTTAGTGCAAACGTTACCGTGACCAAGCCTTATGGCGAAACACGTCGGTTTTTGTGACTGTTGTTGCTGAATAAAAGGAACTTTAAGCATCCTGGAGTGTCCCGACCCTTTCTGAACCCGGGAGGGTATACAGGAAGTTTTGTTGTTATATTTTCAAAAAAAGCCCTGGATTACCGGCACTGAGTGCAAGTATATATATATACCAATCAGTATTGAAGATTGAGTGGATATATGACTGGATGGAGGATTTAGTAGCTGTCTGACTGTCTGTTCAAGTGAGTAATTAAAAGTGTTTCACTTAATACATGGATTAGTAAATAAACTATGTGAATGTGTGCATTACTGTCTCTGTTGTATAACATGCTGCATCAGTGGTCACTAACTACATGAGTGTGTATTTTAGTTATTGATTAGTTGGGTGAGTATATGCATGGGACTCTGAGTTTGTGTGTGGTTGGATGGGTTGTGTGTAACTCTATGCATAGATGTGTGAATGGTTGGTTGACTAGGTGTATAGGTTTAAGAGTGCATGTGGAAACAGTTGTTTTGGTGGCTGAGTGTATTTATTTATGTGTTGGTGAATGAATATTTGTTTTAGTTGTACATCTTCAACAAAGTAAAAAAATAAAAGGCATTGTATGTGAGAATTGGTGTATATAAATACATATATGTAAGAGTCTGTGATTGTGAGAGTAACTATATGAATGAATGTATAATTGCAATGGTGATTTTTTAACATATTAACTATGAGTTACTATGTGTTTAAATAAATGAGGTGTTATGTGTATAATTGTGTAAGTGAGTAACTGTAAGTGTGATTAATTTTTTTCATGAGTGAGTAGGATGACTGAATAACTGACTAAGATGACTGCTGATGTGTCAATATTTTTATATGTGTATAAGTGCATTTTATATAGTGTTCTAATAATTAGTGACTGCATGTATAAGTGATTCTGTTGTTGAATGGGTAGTTGTGTGGGTAGACTTAGGAATCAGTGAGTGGGTATGTAGTAACTGGTATTGGTGTGCCAATGGTTTTAAATATGGTACTCTGTATTTGTGATGAAAGGTTATACTAGTGTATGATGAGGTGTATCAGATTGTCACGTGGATGATGTCATCCATGATGTCATCAGTGATGTCATTTGAGATGTCGTCAGTGATGTCATCAGTGATGTCACTGACCATGTCATGAATGATGTAATATGTGACATCATCAGCAGTGCATTGCGGGCGCGCAAGTTATAGTTAGCAGAACTAACTATAACGGAGGAATTTCTATGGTTTTGTACGAGTGAAATGTCCAGCTAACTATAACACCCCTGAAACCTATGGTTTTTTCTGTGAATTTCTCAGGTTTTTTAAATGCTAATTTCTAGCTATAATATCTCTGAACCCTATGGTTTTTTCATTGAATTTCATAGCTTTTTTAAATGCTAATTTCTAACTATAACGTCTATGAAACCTATGGTTTTTTCAGTGAATTTGAAAGGTTTTTAAATGCAAATTTTTAAGTATAATAGTAGTTATTTTTTATACTGATTTTCTACAGTTTTTAAATGTTTATTTATAAATATTTTATTCATTAAATAACATTATATATTTTTCTGACAATTGCAAACAACATTTTTAAAAAAAATTCAAACTGATATATTGTCCAATTGTTTTGTTTTATTTTTGTATTTGAATTTATTTATATTATTTTCTTTAAAAAAAAATCCATTTTATTTTCGAGGTCGCGCACCCAAAGCGTACTCATCACGGTGGGTGTGCGGATTCTAGCCGCCATTTTAGAAAAGGCATGAAGGATCCGCATATTGTGTGCGACGGCTGCTTGTTTTTAAGTTACATCATATACATTTAATATTACGTGATGTACGCGATTGGTATGCGACCAGTCCGTGACTCCTGCGCATTCGCGCCACATGCACATTAGGGTACGCAACGCTTGTGCGGTGGCGGGTCCCGCGTGACGTCATATATGTGCTGGGCACGCTGGGTGTGCGACTCCCGCACATTTTTTTAATGTTGTAAAATGATATGTATGTGTCTTTAATATACATATTAGGGCAAGAGATTATCTAAAATATTCCTAAAAATAATATATTTGTACTTTTAATAAACGTATATATATTTTTAAATATATTTTCGCAAAGTAGAGTCGGGTGCGTGCTTTGTGAGCGCAGAGTGCGCGGATCCCATGTGACCTAAAAAAAATGATTTCATTGGTTCATAACATTTCCTACTGTAACTATTGAAGGACCCCACCTATTTTTATCATTCTTGTTGGAGCATCTTTAGAGAGACATCTCTTTTCCTACAAGAACCCTTTTTGCTTGTTTTTTTTTGGTGTTTTTCAAAAAATATCAAACAAAATGGCATCTGGACAGCAGCAGCAGCAGCAGCAGCAGCAGCAGGAAGTATCTCCTGAAGAAGAATTCTTGCAGGAGGCACCACGTCCACAGAGGCCGGAATCTGTTGGTAGAAATTCTTCACTATTCCACCTGGAGAGAAGAAAGTAAATGCGAGAAAGGTGATATGCAATATTTGTGAGCGAGTCCTGTCAAGAGGCAGTGAAAAAAAGTACTCTTGTGGCACTTCTTCTATGTACAAGCATTTCCGGACCACACATCCTCTCAATCTTGCTCAGGAGGAAATGAGGCGAGCTGCTTTGAACCCCTCACCTGCTGTGGCAAGTACGTCTGAAGCGTCCTCAGAAACACCTGCAATGAACAGGAGGTCAGAATTCGCCTTTCTCGAGCAACACTGCATGAAGTATAAGAAACATATGCTTCGGTGAGCAGTCTGTGGATGCAGTTTGTGCTGCGCAACGCAGCCATCGTTGTTAATTTTTTTTTTTTTTTGGAATGATAAGTAATTCCAAAAGTTTCCTGTTTTATTCGTTTTTTTGGTTAATTTTTTGAAAAAACACCAAAAAAATACAAAATTGTTAAAAAAAATACAAAAGAAAAATGTTCTTATCACAACTACCTTATCAGGTTAAAGAAAGAACTATAATTGCAAGATAATGTGTGAAAGTTATGGTTGAATATATGTATACAGCATGATTGACTGAAAGAATGCATTAGTAGTGTATTTATAGGTGAAGATTTATGAGGAAGTACTGCAGTGTGACACTGCAAGCTCTTTAGCTGCACTGTACTGTGGCACTTCCGAAGCACAGAAATGTGACATATCTACATCAATATGTTGCAACTTTGTGCTTCCCTCTGCAATGCTGCACAAACTGCAGCCATGCAATGACACAGGCACCCATGCACCATGGTGCAAGGATGTCTGTGTCTGGCAGAGATTGTTTGTGTGCCGGAAGGGACACCTTCCTGCACAAAAACAATCAGTAGATGCATTTTCCTCTTTCAATGTATGCTGTGGAATGCAGCATGCCTTGAAAGAGGAAAAAATTAGGAGATATGAAAACAATTCTCCTTGTTGCGCCTTGCTACACCAACTCACGAATGGCGCAGCATTCACACACTTCTCTAGATTTACGATTTCTCATAAATCTGGAGATGTGTCTTGTTCTATGGGTGTTGCGTGGGAACACCCACAGCAACACCTATGGAACGTCCCTTCAACGCAAAGTTCTGTGTATGAAGGGGTCGTATTTACAAGGAGAGGAAAAACCATGCGGGGTGGCTTTTCCTCTCCTTGTAAATATGAAGGAGTGCCTGGCGCCATCACTACGTTACAAAAAGTGACGTACTTGTGGCGCAGGGTGCTTGTAAATCTGCCCCATAAGTGCTTAGGTATTGGCAAACTGATACAATAAGTATATAGGGCTGGATGGGTGATTGAAGAATCGCATGAGACGGACAGGAGGTATCCTACGCTGCATGGGTACTACTTCAGTATTTAATGAGTGTACCAATAATATGTATCTGCTTAGAGATTAGTAGGGATTATGCACAGAATATTTTATGTGTACTTGTGTTGGTGCCTAGGTCATTTTATAAGAATACCACTAGTAACTGGAATGATGACAGTGCTGCAAACAGAGTGAACACTTAATTTATAAGTGCTTACGTATTGGTGGAGTGATAGGATAAGTAGATAGTGGTAGATAAGTGATTAAAGAAGTGCATGGGACAGACTGGATGATTCCTACACTGCATGAGTACTAACTTTGGTAGAGTGTATCAATAGTATGTAGCTAGTTAGAGGTCTGCTTGGATAGTGCACAAAATATTATAGCTGTACTTGTGTTAGTAGCTAGGCCATTACATAAGTTCATGACTAGCAACTAGAATAATTACAGTATTACAAACAGAGTGTATAGTGAATTTATAAGTGCTTAGGTATTGGTGGAGTTATAGGATAAGTAGATAGTGCTGGATGGGTGATTGGATAAATGCATGGGACAGACAGGAGGATTCCTACACTGCATAGGTACCAACTGGGTATTTAGAAGAGCGTATCAATAGTTTGTAGCTGGTTAGAGGTGTGCATACATATTGTACCTGCACTTGTGTTAGTGACTACGCCATTCCTTAAGTATACGACTAATAACTGGAGTAATTTCAGTGTTGCAAAGAAAGTGTGTGCTAAATTTATAAGTGCTTAGGTATTGGTGGAGTGATAAAATACGTAGATAGTGCTGGATGGGTGAATTGAGACGTGCATGGGACAGACATAAGGATTCCTAGACTGCATAGGTACTAACTGGGTATTTAGAAGAGCATATAAATAGTATGTAGCTGATTAGAGGTCTGCATGCATAGTGCACAGAATATTGTAGCTGTACTAGTTTTATTGGCTAGGCCATTCCTTAGGTACATGACTGGTAACTAGAATAATTTCAGTGCTGCAAAGAGAGTACATGTTGAATATATAAGTGCTTAGGTATTGCGGAGTGATAGGATATGTAGATAGTGCTGGATGGTTGAATGGAGAAGTGCATGGAACAGACAGAAGGATTCCTAGACTGCATAGGTACTAACTGAGTATTTAAAAGACTGTATCAATGCTATGTAGCTGATTAGAGGTCTGCATGCATAGTGCACAGAATATTGTAGCTGTACTAGTTTTACTGGCTAGGCCATTCCTTAGGTACATGACTAGTAACTAGAATAATTTCAGTGCTGCAAAGAGAGTACATGTTGAATTTATAAGTGCTTAGGTATTGCGGAGTGATAGGATATGTAGATAGTGCTGGATGGGTGATCGAAGTAGTCCTTGGACAGACAGGAGGATTCCTAGGTTGCATGAGTAGTACTTTACTAAGTAGCTGGTTAGAGGTTTATATATATAGTGCACAGCTGAATGTAGTTGTGCATTGATAGTGTTTGGGTTACTTAATCTTACCGTGACAGTAGTACATATCAAAAAATGCTAAACATTTTTTTCAGTTATTATAAGTGCTTAGGTATTGGTGGAGTAATAGGATAAGTAGCTAGTGCTGGATGGGTGATTTGAGAAATGCACGGAACAGACAGGAGGATTCCTACACTGCACAGGTACTAACTGGATATTTAGAAGAGCGTATCAATAGTATGTAGCTGGTTAAAGGTTTGCATGCATAGTGTACTAAATAGTATACCTGCACTAGTATTAGTGGCTAGGCCATTCTTTAAGTATATGACTAATAACTGGAGTAATTTCAGTGCTGCAAAGAGAGTGCATGCTCAATTTATAAGTGCTTAGGTATTGGCCAAGTGATAGGATACGTACATAGTTCTGGATGGGTGAATGGACAAGTGCATGGGACAGACAGAAGGATTCCTAGACTGCATAGGTACTAACTGAGTATTTAAAAGACTGTATCAATGCTATATAGCTGATTAGAGGTCTGCATGCATAGTGCACAGAATATTGTAGCTGTACTAGTTTTTCTGGCTAGGCCATTCCTTAGGTACATGACTAGTAACTAGAATAATTTCAGTGCTGCAAAGAGAGTACATGTTGAATTTATAAGTGCTTAGGTATTGGCGGAGTGATAGGATACTTAGATAGTGCTGCATGGGTGATTGGAGAAATACATGGCACAGACAGAAGGATTCCAACACTGCATAGGTAATAACTGGGTATTTAGAAGAGCGCATTATTAGTATGTAGCTTGTTAGAGATCTGCATGCATAGTGTACAAAACATTGTAACTGTACTTGGGTTAGTGGCTAGGCCATTCCTTAAGTATATGACTAATAACTGGAGTAATTGCAGTGCTGCAAAGAGAGTGCATGCTAAATTTATAAGTGTTTAAGTATTGGCCGAGTGATAGGATATGTACATAGTGCTGGATGAGTGAATGGACAAGTGCATGGGACAGACAGAAGTATTCCTAGACTGCATAGGTACTAACCGAGTATTTCAAAGACTCTATCAATGCTATATAGCTGATTAGAGGTCTGAATGCATAGTACACAGAATATTGGAGCTGTCCTAGTATTGGTGTGTCTATGGTTTATTTATTTATTTATTTATGTCATTTGTAGAGCGCATGAATCACCGCAAATGGGGTTTGAGAATGGTAGTCTGTATTTTAGGGTGTGAGGAGGTGCATCAGATGATCACATGGATTATGTCATCAGTGATGTCATTTGAGATGTCATCAGTGATGTCATCAGTGATGTCACTGACCATGTCATGAGTGATGTAATATGTGACGTCAATAGCAGTGCACTGCGGGGGCACGAGTTATAGTTAGCACAACTAACTATAACGGCTGAATTTCTCTTGTTTTGTACGAGTGAAATGTCCAACTAACTATGACGTCCATGAAACCTGTGTTTTTTTTCAATGAATTTCTGAGGTTAAATGCTAATTTCTAACTATAATGTCCCTGAAACTTTAGTTTTTTTCAGTGAATTTTATATATATGTATTTAATCTCCTCTCACTCTCACAAGGAAGGAATAAGCACTCAGGTTGTAGTTTGGAAGTATTTAATCTGCAAAGGACGTGATCCACGCGTTTCGTCTCGTCTGAACCTTGATAACGATAAAAGACGTCATTGTAGCATCCTTAGTTAAATGTACAAATGACTCCAATTGCCAACATTAACAAAGGACTACATATTACTTTAATTCAAAAAGCTGGCGGCCATATTGACCTGGTCACGATGTGAAAATTCAGGAATTGATACAATATAGAAAAGAAAACAAGTGTTAATATGAACACAATGTCATTTCAGCATATCTTGCCCCATGACCGCTATACCTGTATGTCCGACAACGTGACTTATTCATAATAAACATGCTTAGGATTGCAAACATCAACATAAAAAATGGACTACACATTACTTTAAAGTGAAAGGCTATTGGCCATTTTAATTCTGGGCACGTTGCGTATTATAAAACTTCTTACACGAAAGAAAAGAAAAACAAGCATTGGAAATGCAATAGGTCTCAGATTTATTTGAGTTAGAGCTAATGACATTGTAAATGGCAATGTCTTTTAGCCATGTGTTATGGAGTGTATGCATGTGTTGTGTAGTGGAATTATGTGGGTTGGATTGGAATTGTAGCAATAGTGGCATGCTGCGCTTTAGATGAATATGTTTAAAAGTAAAGTGCACCATACTGCGATTGCTACAATAGTTAATTGTGGATGCTTTAACAATTGATGTGTTCACTGATCGCTGGTGGTGTGTGTGCCTGGTAAAAGCGTGCACTGACGGCTGGTGTTGTGTGTGCCTGGTTAAAGTGTGCACTGACGGCTGGTGGTGTGTGTGCCTGGTCAACGCGTGCACTGACGGCTGGTGGTGTGTGTACCTGGTAAAAGCGTGCACTGACGGCTGGTGTTGTGTGTGCCTGGTTAAAGTGTGCACTGACGGCTGGTGGTGTGTGTGCCTGGTGAAAGCGTGCACTGACGGCTGGTGGTGTGTGTGCCTGGTGAAAGCGTGCACTGACGTCTGGTGGTGTGTGCCTGGTGGAAGCCTGCACAGACGACTTATGGTGTCTGTGTCTGGTGAAAGTTTGCACTGATGGTGTGGTTGTGTGTGTCTGTGCTTGCGTGTGTGGTTGTGTGTGGTGGTGAGTGTGTGGTGGTGAGTGTGTGTAAGTTTGCACTGAGTGTATGGTGGTGAGTGTGTGGTGGTGAGTGTGTGTGGTCTCATGTGTTTGGGGTCTTATGTGTGGGGTCTTATGTGTGTGGTCTTATGTGTGTGGTCTTATGTGTGTGTGTGTGTGGTGGACTTAGTTCGAGTTTTCGTACCCTGCACACTCCCACACTGTTCACCCTACACACTCACCCAATGTTCACCCTGCACACTCACACACTGTTCACCCTACACACTCACACTGTTCGCCGCACACTCACACTGCTCACCCTGCACACACTGCTCACCCTGCACCCTCACACACTGCTCACCCTGCACACTCACACACTGCTCACTCTACACACTCACACACTGCTCACCCTACACACTCACAATGCTCTCCCTACACACTCACACACTGTTAACCTTGTATGCTCACACACTGCTCACGCTGTATACTCACACACTGTTCACCCTGCATGCTCACACACTGCTCAGCCTGCACACTCACACACTGTTCACCCTGCACGCTCACACACTGCTCTCCCTAGGTAATGCGAAAAGACCTAGCTCTGCCCTTTGGCCTGTGTTGTAATCTTACAGTAGGTTGTGAGTAGTTGCGCTTGATTGGTTGGGGCGTCCCCTCCTTGCTGCTCCCCTCACAGAGGGCCGGCTGCCTCCATGAAGCTCCCAAGACATGTGTTCAGCTATTCTTTGTTTTAGCTCCTGTGTGTCAGTGCACTGTGTAAGTGCACAAGCATACCCTGCTCTCTCTGCACTCACTCTCACTCTGCACTCACTCTCACTCTGCACTCACTCTCACTCTGCACTCACAGTCACTCTGGCACTCACTCTGCACTCACAGTCACTCTGCACTCCCAGTCACTCTGGCACTCTGCACTCACAGTCACTCTGCACTCACAGTCACTCTGGCACTCACTCTGCACTCACAGTCACTCTCGCACTCGCTCTGCACTCACTATCACTCTGCACTCACTCTGCACTCACTGTCACTCTGCACTCACTCTGCACTCACTGTGACTCTGCACTCACTGTCAGTCTCGCACTCACTCTGCACTCACTGTCACTCTCGCACTCACTCTGCACTCACAGTCACTCTGGCACTCACTATAAACTCACAGTCTCTCTCGCACTCACTCTGCACTCACAGCCACTCTGCACTCACTCTGCACTCACACTCATTCTCACACTCACTCTGCACTCACTCTGCACCCACTCTGCACTCACTGTCACTCTGCACTCACTTTGCACTCACTGTCACTCTGCACTCACTGTCACTCTGGCACTCACTCTGCACTCACTGTCACTCTGGCACTCACTCTGTACTCAGTCACTCTTGCACTCACTCTGTACTCACTGTCACTCTCGCACTCACTCTGCACTCACTGCCACTCTCGCACTCACTCTGCACTCACTGTCACTCTCGCACTCACTCTGCACTCACTGTCACTCTCGCACTCACTCTACACTCACTGTCACTCTGCACTCACTCTGCACTCACTCTGCACTCACTCTGCACTCACTGTCACTCTGCACTCACTGTCACTCTCGCACTCACTCTGTACTCACTGTCACTTTCGCACTCACTCTGCACTCACTGTCACTCTCGCACTTACTCTGCACTCACTGTCACTCTCGCACTCACTCTGCACTCACTGTCGCTCTCGCACTCACTCTGCACACACTCACTCTGCACTCAGTCTGCACTCACACTCACTCTTCACTCACTGTCGCTCTCGCACTCACTCTGCACTCACTGTCACTCGCACTCACTCTGCACTCACTGTCACTCTGCACTCACTCTGCACTCACTGTCATTCATTTTGTTAATTAAAGATGTTTTTTTTCCTTTTGGAATTGCAGTTCAGTCATGTGTTGAGTATGCAAATTAGGTTTCCCTTGTTATCGTTTCTCTCTCAGAGCATTACTGCCGTGGTTAATCAGTCTATGTTCAGCTGAAAGACCTGTTTCAATTATGCTTCTTTGCCTGTTGAGTTGTTCTAAGCATGCCTGCACCCTACTATTAACAATGTACTGCTTGCTGTAAGGCCCTCTCCCCTCGCGCACCAGCCAACATGTAGGTTCCCTGTCCTTAGGAGTGTTAACTGCGCTTGGCATTTCGGGAGACGGAAGGACAGTGCTTTGAAATGAGATAATGAAAAGAAGATTGAAAAAAGCCAGCAATAAAATAATTGGTGAATAGTGCTGTAGAGCAGAGGTCAACGTGCAGATATAATGAATGAAAAGCTAAGCTGATGACGTAAGCGACGTCGCGTGAAGGAGAACATTAAATCAAACGAGCGCGGAAGCAGAACATAATCTTTGAGGACACATGATCTGCCTTTGAGAGGCAGCTCCTGTAATGGAGTGATGTGTAGTAAATACATTATCATCCTCGTTTCAAATGTCTGCGTGCATACCGTTAAGGCCGCGGAGTGCAGCTGGACCGCGAGTTTACGATGCGCAGTAATGGTTTCTTGTAAATGTGAGGAATTAATCTCATTATGTCTTTCTCCCGTGCTAAGGCACCGTGTGTTCTTTTATTGAAGACGCCTGGTTGCAAAGGAGGTGCAGGCATTGTGGGAGCGTTAAGGGATGCCTGGCTGAGGCTGCGAATGATGAATGGTCTCTCGCAGTCAAAGGTCCCCAGTTTCCAGCTGATTAGTAAGAGCTCCTGTGATTGTCTGCCGTCTAAAACAGCTTCAAGTCCTGCTACTTGCTGCAGACCACGGTGTAGCACTGCTTGTTCCAGGCCGTGGTTTCCTTTATTGCAATAATTGTATTTGAGCGGAAGACTTCTTGGGCACTCGCGTTCAAATCCGTTTCTTTCCAGACAGAATGCATATCCTTTTGAAAGGTGGCTAACAATACGCCACACAGTACATTGTCCTGTTGAACTAGTAATTTTAGTTGGTCTGCGCACAAAATATTGAGAGATGAAGCATGTAAGCGGACAGTTCTTTTGTGCATCGCTGTTCACAGAGAAGAGGCGCTGACAGGGAGAGCTCCGTGAAATGGATTTAAAAAAAAAGAAATGTGCGCCCAGCATCTGTCTTCAATTACCGCGGGCCCTGACAGCTGGTAATTGAAGAAATATGCCCTTCTGCTGCGCGTGTCCGCACGGAATATGCACTAGACGGATCAACTCTAACGCCTGTGGCCTATTGTGTGCTCTCTTGTAAAAATACACGCATGCGAAGCCCAATCGCCATACAGCTGGCAAAAAGAAGGACGAAAAATCTCGAGCACCCTGGAATCTGTTAGGTAGCTTTTCGGAGACCCTCACACAAGGACTCTTAGGCTCCGCCTACACTGCTACACAGTGTGACGTAGGCCCGAGCCCTAAAAAGGGGTGTTAATATACCCACACTATCCCTAAATAAAGCTCTAGCGATTATAGTTCCATTCCATTCCCAGCTCATTTGAGATGTCATTAGTGATGTCATGAGGGATGTAACTGACTATCTCATGAATGTCTGAGGTCATTAGCAGTACATTGTGGGGGCGTAAGTTATAGTTAGCTCAGGTAACTATAACTGCTGAATTTCACTGGTTGTGTATGAGTGAAATCTGAGTCTAACTATACAGTCCCTATACCGTCCCTATACCGTCCCTGTAATCTTTGTTTTTTTCAGCAAATTTCTAGTTTTTTTTACGTTAAGTAAGATGCATATCACAATGAATGGTGGGGGTTGGAAGCAGGGCCTGACATTGTGCTGCCACCACCTAAGCTTGCTGCTCCTGCCTGCCTTCCCTCCTCCTAGCCATCCATTGTCCATGTCCCTGTTCCCTTATTACAGCCCTGTGTGGCCGTTGTTCTGCCACTGGCCCTTCCCGCCTTCTCTGAACAGTTAGCTTGCTGCCCCATCCACCGCCTCCCTATCCTCTGTTGTCTGAGTCCATGGACTAGCCTCCTCCCTCTTGCCATGCATGGTCTGATGTGCCGCCACTGTCCTCCATTTAGCATGATGTACCAGTCCACTCCTCCTGCCCTCCATTGCCCAATTATATGCCCCATCATTGACCTCCTGCTTAGCCTCTGTGCTTAACTTGCTGCCTCATTCTCCTTCCCCCTGCCCTCCGATGTCAGTGTGCATGCCCCTGCTCCATCCTTTTTGCCCACCATGTTCCATGGACCTGCCACTCCTATCTACTCTGAGTGTTCTGTTGAGCTGCCACTCCCCTCCCACCTGCCTAGCATTGTCAGATGACTGTAACCTGTCCCTGCCACCTCCACCCTGCCTGTCCACATTCCATGCACCTATCTCCTTCCTCCTGTCCTCCATGGTCCATTTTACTGCCACACCCTTCTGCCCTCCCTGGTCTGTTGTGCTGCAACTGCTCCTCCTGCCTACCCCTCATGCTCTGTTGTGAAGCCCCTTCCCCTGAACTCTCTTGTCTGTGCCCAGATCCTGACCCTCCCTTCTATCTTCCATGGTCCTTTGTGGATGCCCCTGCACCCTCCTTCTTGCCCATCATAGCAATTGTGCTGCCACTAACCCTCCCGCTTGCCATGCATGGTCGTCTGCTGCCACGACCCCTCCCACCTTCCATGTGTGGTCAGATAGCTGCCCCTGACCTCCCCCCACCTTCCCTCCATGGTCTGTGTGTATGCCGTTATAGTCTCACTATTGGTCTCCATGGTGTGTCTTGCCTCTAGTGCCCATCCTGCCTGACCTCCATGGTCATTTCTGCTGCTGCTGCCCTGCCCCATTGCCCCCAGCCCTCTGTTTCCATGTGCAGACCCCTATTCCCTCCCTCCTGGCTTGTTTGTTCCACTGTAATGCCACTGAACTGCCCCTCCTGCCCTTTATACTCCGTTATGCTGCAGCTTTCTCTTCTGTCTGTCCATTATGGTCAGCTAGCTACCACTGCCTCTTTCCCCTCTGTTCTCTGTTGTCCATGTGCATGGTCCTGTCCCCTCCCTATCGCTTTCTATGGATTGTTGTGCTGCACTCCCATCTTGCATGCCCTGTTTGGAGTATTGTGCTGCTGCAAACCCTGATGCCTGCCCTGTAGGGTCAGTTTGGTGCACCTCTCCATGTCCCTCCTGTCCTCTGTTATCTGAGACCATGTCCTTACCCCAATTCCTCCTGCCTTCCATGATCCAATGTACCATACTTGCTGACATTTTGAACTTGGTAAGAGGGAGATTTTGAAAACAAACTAGGGTATTGATTTTCCCCTTTGACTTACATTGAAAAAGAGGAGATTGTAGACAGGAGACAGATCAAATAAAGCCCATTTGGGCTTAAAAACATTGGACGTTTCCTGGCTGAATCTGGTCTGTTGGCATGTATGGTTGTACTACCACGGCCTCTTCCTTCTGCCCACAATGGTCTATTATATTGCCACAGCCTCTCTTGCCAGTCCTGTATTGTTGGCTTGTTGCCCCTGCCCCCCCTTTCCACTGCCCTCCATAGTCTGCTGTGCTGCCACTGCCCTTACTGCCTGCCCACTGTGGTCAAATTGTTGCCTCTGCACCCTCCTACCTACCTTCAATTTTCAGAGTCCGTGCCTCTGACCTCTGCCTCTCAACAGTATCCTAATGAACAACTAGATTGCTAACATTCTATATTTATCACAAAAGTGTGGAATGCCTGATGTCATCTTGATGTAATCAAAACTGTAATACTTAGAGCATTTCCTTTAGAAATGACATATATTAGAGGGTCTTACTTGCATCAAAATTATGCATAATGCTCTAAAAAACTAAAATGCAGACATATTTTCTGAGTTTTCAAATAGCAACAAAACACTTTTAAATTATTTGTTATCTTTATGTTTTTTATCCAGTTGACCACTTGATTACATATTGCACTTAGGGGAGGGGATGTGGTGTTACTTCCAGAGCTGCCGGCTTTGCAACTAGGTAACCTGGTTGAAGTTTCTGCTTCAGCTCGACATTCTGTGATGCTGGTCAAATCACTTAATCTCCCCATGTGTACAACCAAAATGAATTTGTTCTTGTGTGATGTAACCAATGCTCATGTAAAGCACTCCGAGACCTAACAAATCTGCACTATATAACACTGGAAAAACACAAAAAATAAAAAGTGTTTTGCACACTTCTGTTATTGGGCTTCATGTGGGCTACATCTGGGTGATATTTGTGCTACATTTGGGCTCTTTTGTCTCTGGTGGCCATCTTGGGAGATTTTATTAGTTATGGAGTTTCCTAATTTCCTCATTTACTGCAGTCTCCTCAGTAGGAAATGCTTTCAGTTTTTTACTTTGATTCCATCATGAAGGTATTCATATATGTCACACATGTGCTATAAATTCTGAATGTTAGCACTCTAGTTGCTCATTAGATCACTGTAGTAAAGCTACTGCTCGCCACGGAAGTCTTCTGCTGTGATTAAAAGTGCATGTTTCAACCTGCATGTCAGAATTTTTTAATAAAATAGAAAAGGATTTGAGAAGTAAAAATGTGCCCTAATTTTTCTTTCTGCAGCACTAATCATAATTTCTATGGCAAAATGAACCCCCTCATTTTGTTCCTTTGCAAATTAAATGTTTTAAGTGTTACCACTTTATTCCAATCAAGATGGCTTCAGGTGTGCCATACTGTTGTCATGAGTAAGACAGTAAGAGCTCTAGTTGTTCTTAAGAACACTTTGGGACATTCTGTCATTGAGCTATACGTGGGTTACATCTGGATGGTATTTGTGCTACATTTGGGCTCTTTTGTCTCTGGTGGCCATCTTGGGAGACTTATTTGTTATGAAGTTTCCTAATTTCCTCAATTACTACAGTCTCCTCAGTAGGAAATACTTTCAGTTTTTCACTTTGATTCCATCAAAAAGGCATCCAGATGTGTCACACATTTGCCATAAATTCAGAATGCTAGCACTCTAGTTGCTTATTAGATCACTGTAGTAAAGCCACTGCTCACCAGGGAAGTCTGCTGCTGGTATTGAAAGTGCATGTTTCAGTCTGCATGTCAGAATTTTTTAATGAAATAGAAAAGGATTTGAGAAGTCTCTCAAAATGTGCCCTAATTTTTCTTTCTGCAGCACTAATCATACTTTCTATGGCAAAATGAAAACCCTCATTTTGTTCCTTTTTAAATTAAATGTTTTAAGAGTTACCACTTTATTCCAATCAAGATGGCTTCAGGTGTGCAATACGTTTGTCATATATAGGACTGTTAGCGCTCTAGTTGTTCTTTAGAACACTCTGGGAAGCTGCAGTAGAACACAAAGGAATCAACTGACAGTCTCTGCCCTTGTAGGATGTACATGTTTTACTGAGAATGTCAGACTTTATTCTCACATGACTGAGAAAAATAATGTGAATTTAGAGAAAATATGCTCTCAGTTTAGCTTACAGATCGCCTTCCAAACCTCTGTGGGAAAAGCATGAGAAAATAGTTTTCTCTCAAACATGATTCATGATATCCCAGCAGAAGGCTTTTTCACATGGTAAAATCACCTTAGAACGCACCACAATTCCTAAAATGAGTATTGTACCATCAACAAATGATTTATAAGTAACTAAAGTCTTAAAACCTTCTATTAACTTAAATGCTTTTTAATGAGGTGCTATCATGTATATTGGTCCCAAGATGGCTGCCAACACTTCTTGGATGAAGTGCTGACAGCCAATCAGATCTCACGATGAGATGTGTGGTTAGGCTCCGCCCAGATACATATATTTCTTTTTCCATTAATATTTTAAAAACTACTGAACGGATTTACACCATTTAACAAAAAGGGCTCTTTCTGAAACAAGGGCTACCTTTTTTTGCCAAATTTGGTGTCATTCCGTTCAGCAGTTCGGGCTGTACCCGTGTCTAAAGTTTCCCATGGAAAATTGCATGGGGGAAACATGTTTTGGGACCCCCCTTTTTTCTCGGCCCCCCCTTGAAGAATCACCCCGAAACTTTCAAGATAGGAGCTGACCGGAGCGGGCCAAAAGTTTTGAAAATTTTGCAAAGATTCGTCAATTGGTCCTAAAGTTATTGGGAATAGAATGTTGTGATTTTCCTATGGTAACTAGGTCCAATCTATAACTACCTACTGATGACTGCCAGTAGGTTATATATGGCGTCCTAATCGATGCACGTTATTTTGCACATGGTGTGTAAATAAATAATTTTTGTTAAAATCTACCTGTTGCTGTGCCGTGACTTCTATCGCAAGGAGCGAACTGGGAAGAGTCTAAGGAGTAAATATATATATATTCACTGAAAAAACCATAGGTTTCACACCAGTTATAGTTAGCTGGAAATTTTACTGACATAAAACCATTGAAATTCCCACGCTATAGTTAGTTGGACTCACTATAACTTGCGCGCCTGCAATGCACTGCTGATGACATCACATATTACATCACTCATGACATGGTCAGTGAGATCACTCATGACATCACTGAGGACACCATCCTTGTGACAGAGTGACAGACCTCCTTTCAGTGTAATGTAACCCTTGAAACACATATTCAAAAATAGAAACTACAAATTTTTAACAAATGGAGATACCCATACCAGTTACAACAACCAATTCAGTAATACCACCATCTATATACATGACCTCTCATTCAGCAACAGTTCTATATAGTCACTCATACATATACTCACTCATCATATGTAGCGATACACATATACATCCTGTTACACACCGACAGTCATCCAAAAGTTACTCACACTCATACTCACACATGCAAATAAACTATTGAACATACATTTATTTGCATATACAGCTATACACACACTAGTACATTACTTCTAAGGAAACTTACACATACTTACTCTCTTAAACAATCACTTATAGAAACACATACTTATTTAAACAGGAACTCTTTCAATCTCTCACTCTCACATATACTCACTTATATACATCAATACTCACATATACTAGATTAAATCATATGTAGTTACTCATAAAAACACTAGTGAGGCAGGCATTCACTCACTAACACACACATGTTCACACTCATCCACCCATACAGTCCTGCACATACGCTGTCTTAAAAACACATACAAACAGTGAGTCAGTCACCAACCCATGCAGCCACTTATACACAAAGTGAAACACTGATACATATATTTAAAATATTTAAAAATTACTCGCTAATATATGTATTCACAAAGATACACTTTATAATCCAGTTAACCAATCAATATTTTATTGAAAATAAGCATCCATTTCACACTTATTTAAACATTTATTCGTCCATCGACCTTTACAAATACATATATAAAACATATTGATATTTCAGAAAGACACACATTCACTGGATGGTGTCATCAGTGATGTCATGAGTGATGTCACTGACCATGTCATGAGTGATGTAATATGTGACGTCATCAGCAGTGCATTGCAGGCGCGCAAGTTATAGTGAGTCCAACTAACTATAGCGTGGGAATTTCAATGGTTTTATGTCAGTAAAATTTCCAGCTAACTATAACTGGTGTGAAACCTATGGCTTTTTCAGTGAATTTAATAGGTTTTTTAAATGCTAATTCCTAACTATAACTGGTGTGAAACATATGTTTTTTTCAGTGAATTTCATAGGTTTTTTAAATGCTAATTCCTAACTATATATAAGGCCCCAAACCTATGTTTTTTTCAGTAAATTTCAAAATTTTGTTAATAGCACATGTCTATAGCTATGAAATGTAATATTTTTGAAAATGAATGAATCCTATATTATATTTGTATTTAAAACAATTAAAAAAAAATATATTTTTTTGCCCTGGAACGCTCCCGGGGCACACCCCGGTGAGCGCCTCGGAAAGCGTAGTCTTTTGAAGCGCCCCAGGGCGCGCTCCGGAGAGCGTCCCGTTAGCGCTATTGCCGCAAACGAAAACATCATTGTGACGTATCGCGTAGCCGCGTTCACGTGATACACACAGCGTAAGCGCACCCGGAAGCACTCGAGCGAATACGATCGCGCAACGTAAACATCCAACGCGCTTACGCGACGCAACCAGGGGTGCGCCTACGGGCGCGCCCGGGGGCGCATCGCGTAAGCACGTCGGGTCATGTGACTTGAAAATATCACTTTTAATTGGTGCAGAACAGTTTTAGTTTCATAATGATGAAATCCCTAGACTTGTGACCTGAAAATAACACTTCTCATTGGTTCAGGAATTTTTTTTCCAAATGATGAAAGACCCCACCTTTTTTCCTTATTCTGACTTTGTCCTTTGACTGAGGAAGACCTGTTTTGAAATCTTTGAGGTATATTATGTACTTTGAAATGGCTACAGTTGCAGCATCAGCTGGAGCATCTCCACCACCACCACCACCAAGAGGACCACCACAACATCACATTGGTGGTCAAGAAGAAGAGGAGGATGAGGAAGAGGAGGTGGGGAGCAGGAGGAGGTGGCTGGAAGAACACAATACCCCATACCAACCCAAGCCACACATTGTATGGGAGTTTTTTCCATCCCTGAGGGAAAAAAGAAAGTGAATGCGGCAAAGGTGATTTGCCTTATCTGTGACATGGAACTCTCAAGGGGTAACCCAAATAAAAAATATTCATTTGGGAACAATACCATGATAAGGCGCATGCAGCGCAAGCATCCTAACAACTATGCTGCCGCAGAGATAAGAGAACTGGCCAGCAACCCTCCCCAATCTACACCCAGCACCTCCAAACGAAAACAACTAACTCCATGAGGACCAGAGACAAGGGAGACAATCCCTTGCATTCAACCACGATTTGGAGAATTTAGGGTCACCTGTATCTTTTGTGGTAAGACCATCTCCTATGGTGAGCAGAGCCTAAAGCTCATCCTCCTTGCTGGTGACAACCACAATTGCCCCCAAAAAACCTAACTTTTTCCTGATTTATTTTTGCTCCTGTTGAGCAATTTCCAATTCCTTGTTTTTTGTTTCTCCCCATAAAAATAACCAAAAAAAATACAAAATAGTTCATAAAAGCCAAAAAAAGTACAAAATGTTCAAAAAACATTAAAAAAATATAAAACAACAAAAAGAAGAAAAAAAACAGTTCTTTTTAGAACTACCTCCAATTTCTAAAAAAAGTCTACATTTTTTTAAAACTCTATCATTCATTTTTCCCCATGGCACGCTCCCCGGTCCGCGTACCGGGCGCTCCCCCCGTGCAAATCCCCCCCCCCAATGTTTTTTTTCACCTGCGGGGCCCTTTTATAGCCCCCACATCAAACCTATGGGGTCAAGGGGGGTCTACTCTGCCCCCTTATGGTCATTTCACCCTTTGTTTTTCCCACCTCTTGTGTCTCGATCTTACCAAGACACAAGATGGCGGCCGCTCCGGAATGTTTCGAATGTTTACAGACACCCGAGAGCCAATCAGCTTTCCGTGCGCACCTCGTGCCATAGATATATATATTTTTTTGAACCTAAATTACTCATAATCCACTGGAGCACATATCTTGAGACATAGCAAAGGCACATCGGGCTACCAGTCCCTACAATTTTTCCAAGTTTGGTGGAAATCCATTCAGCCGTTCGGGCTAAAAGTGAGTTCGACCGCCCTATGGAAATTAACATGGGGAAAACACGTTTTGGGACCCCCCTTTTATCTCGGCCCCCGCTTCACGAATCCCCCCTAAACTTTCAAGGAAGGACCAGAGCTCCGCGAGGCAAATTTTAAGTAAATTTTCTGGCAGATTTGTCAACCGGCGCCACAGTTATTCACAATAGACCTTTGAGATTTTGCATTGAAAAAAATCCTAACTATAACTACCTACTTACGACCGCCAGTAGGTAATATATATATATATATATTAGTAGCAAACGTCCCTTCTGGGAGGAGCGGCTATCAGCTGGTGCCGGCGACGAGGCAAGGACTAGCCTCATTAATATTTGTTTACAGCAAGTATCACAAAGGACGCCGCACTCTTCTTTGGGTGATGTTTTACACACGGTTTATTTCAGCTCCATATCTCTTCCTTCACCTACGTGTTTCGAACTTAACAGTTCTTGATCACGGTAGCAATGTTCACCCTGCAGGAATTCTGTCATATTTCCCCATCCAAGGCACACTATGATAGGGAGCGCTAGGTAAGAGCACAATATATCTTTACTTATATGCAAGCATATATTCTATGTAACAGAACAATGGTTGAATTGTTTATTTTCTTTAACATTCTTGTGATTCTGATTACTCTGTTTTGTTTCCTTCTGTGGATTATTGCAGCACACTTATTTTACACAAGAATCTTATTGCTTCAAAAAATATTGAAATGCCAATTCGAGTATTTTTCGTGTCTCCCTTTGGGCAGGCATTAGTTACTAAACAAAAGGGTTCTAGATCTGTTTCCACAGGAAGTCAGGGTTGTCAAGTTCTGAGGTTGCACATACCTCCTGTCACTTTGCTAGGTTAGGGGTACAGATGGTGTACTGTGAGCTAGCCAGGACTAAGGCCAACATAGCCTGATGGTGTGCGTGGACTCAGTCTCACACAGTGTTGATGTTTATGTTGTACAATAACAGCACAGATTTATTAAGAAAGTATGAGTCGTATGACATGGAGCTGCCAATGTTCTAGCTTGGGTACATATTTATTGGGTCTCCCAAGTGTTTTTTCTTTTGTGTGCCCAAAGACCCTACTCACCTCCTAATCGGAGACGTCTGTGGTGTTAGGAAAATATCCTCCTCAGCTAAGTAGGGACCACCTATTTTCTGCCTGTAGGTTGTTCAAGCTTGGACCTTTAAAAGGATTACCCAACAGTGGTATCCTCTCTGAATACCATATATTTCAAATACTACAATGGCTAATCCAGGACCGGTAGTTCTACTAATCACTTTCAGACATGTATTAACATAAAATGTATTACATCATGGGCTCCTGTGAATGGGAGGGGATGTTACCTTCATGGTAAAGGCCCACGAAGTGTACAAAACAGATGTATTCTATTCATGGATCAAATTCCGGGCAGTAAATGCCAACTCAGGGAACTTTAATACATACACTGAAGTAGCAGTACCAAATCAATATAGAGCATATGAGGAATTAGAAATACCATTCGCTCATACATACATGAATGGAGGGGCATGGCCAAGACGGCAGCCACACTGTACATGCTTTGAAGAGCTCCGTGGCCGGCCCGATTGACATCCTCCAATCTCTTACACACCCTGCTACCTCCCATCCGCGCCAATATCCCCCCACTGCTGACATTCACATGGACTATGGGGTTGTATAGAATTGGGACAGGAGGAGGACCCCATGCCCCTTCGTGAGCTTTGCTCGTGGACTGCAGCCTATGACGTCCCCCGAGATGGCCGTCCCCACCCTCTACCGGAGCCGGGCAGAGACATGAAGTGTGCGCCGGGGGAGGTGGCATATTTCCCCATCCTAGGCACACTATGATAGAGAGCGCTAGGTAAGAGCACAATATAACTTTACTTATATGCAAGCATGTATTCTATGTAACAGCACAATGGTTGAATTGTTTATTTTCTTTAACATTCTTGTGATTCTGATTACTCTGTTTTGTTTCCTTCTGTGGATTATTACAGCACACTTATTTTACACAAGAATCTTATTGCTTCAAAAAATATTGAAATGCCAATTCGAGTATTTCTTGTGTCTCCCTTTGGGCAGGCATGAGTTACTAAACAAAAGGGTTCTAGATCTGTTTCCACAGTAAGTCAGCGTTGTCAAGTTCTGAGGTTGCACATACCTCCTGTCACTTTGCTAGGTTAGGGGTACAGATGGTGTACTGTGAGCTAGCCAGGACTAAGGCCAACATACCCTGATGGTGTGCGTGGACTCAGTCTCACACAGTGTTGATGTTTATGTTGTCCAATAACAGCACAGATTTATTAAGAAAGTATGAGTCGTACGACATGGTGCTGCCAATGTTCTAGCTTGGGTAGTTATTTAATGGGTCTCCCAAGTGTTTTTTCTTTTGTGTGCCTAAAGTCCCTACTCACCTCCTAATCGGAGACGTCTGTGGTTTTAGGAAAAAAATCCTCCTCAGCTAAGTAGGTACCACCTATTTTCTGCCTGTAGGTTGTTCAAGCTTGGACCTTTAAAAGGATTACCCAACAGTGGTATCCTCTCTGAATACCATATATTTCAAATACTACAATGGCTAATCCAGGACCGGTAGTTCTACTAATCACTTTCAGACATGTATTAACATAAAATGTATTACATCATGGGCTCCTGTGAATGGGAGGGGATGTTACCTTCATGGTAGAGGCCCACGAAGTGTACAAAACAGATGTATTCTATTCATGGATCAAATTCCGGGCAGTAAATGCCAACTCAGGGAATTTTAATACATACACTGAAGTAGCAGTACCAAATCAATGTAGAGCATATGAGGAATTAGAAATACCACTCGCTCATACATGAATTGGGGGGCATGGCCAAGACGGCGGCCACACTGGACATGCTTTGAGGAGCTCCGTGGCCGGCCCGATTGACATCCTCCAATCTCCTACACACCCTGCTACCTCCCATCCACGCCAATATCCCCCCACTGCTGGCACTCACATGGACAATGTGGTTGTATAGAATTTGGACAGGAGGAGGACCCCATGCCCCTTCGTGAGCTTTGTTCGTGGACTGCAGCCTATGACGTCTCCCAAGATGGCAGTCCCCACCCTCTACCGGAGTCGGGCGGAGACATGAAGTGTGCGCCGGGGGGGCCAGGACTGGGTACAGGCTTGGCACTGTGCCCCCCTGCCTGGTTACTGTGGCTGCAGTGCTGCCTGGTGGGGGCATGTTCCCGGGGACTTATCCAGCCTCACACATTCTGGACTGAGGATGGCTTTGGGTGGGGCCCTGAGACCTACAGATTCTCTGGGGCTCCAGCTGTTTTTGATGGACTGTTGCGGCATGAGATGTCTCCCCAGGGATCGTTGGCCCTGATGGAGTTCTCGCTAGGGGACACAGGCGGCTGCATCGCAGAGCTGCAGTGCATTGTGGACTCTGGTGAGCCGCAGTACTGGCCTGGTGGAGCCAGGGACAGAGTTCCCTCCTCCTGTGCTGGAGGATCTCCGGGGGCCTTGTCCCTACAGGAGGTACCTGATTGCATTGGAGGGGACTCCTGCTACTTAGGAGCATGGGGAGAGTGTCTCCCCTATAGAACTGGGCCTAGGACTGGTGGATGGAGGGCCCTGCCTGGAGCCGGTGGTGCTGTTTTGGAGAGGCGCATCGGCCTTCTCTGCCTTTGTACCATGGGGTGCCCTGGAGCTGGAGAGTTGCCTTGGTAGTGGTGCCATTGCCAACAGGAGGATATCCGCTGACCCAGTGGACTTCTCGTTTGACTGAAAATGAGATGCAGAGTCCTGGATTACTCTTCTGCCTTCACCAGTCTGACTGGTGCTGATCCGGCCTTGGCCTTCAGCACCTTTGGTGGTGCTGTGTCCCTCTTCACTCACTGTCACAGGAGAAGTGTGGCTCAATGGTTAGAGCGGCAGACCCTGATGCAGAGGTCTAGCCCAGGACCAGGGTTCAATTCCCGTCTTGGCGGGTCTTGGGCTAAATTTCCTCGGACCTGATAATTCTCGCCTCGGTGCCTATTCTAATTCATGGGTCCCACTCTGCAACTCTGGGCAATAGCTTACTTAGTCTCCACAACGGCCCCAACAACGCTAGGATGCCTGGCTTCACCTTGAGGGTGCCCAGGAGTGGGCACTTCACAGGGAAATGCCAGGAAGGGTTCCACAGCGGTATGCGTAAAAGCGCCAAGATGCCTCATGGGTGGTTTGTGCGCTATACAAGTACTACTATATTTACATTTACTGTCTGTGCCCCTTGTCTGACCTTAGCCAACATGGATAAAGGTAGACCTCAGCGAAAGGTGCAGCGGACCCAAATGGATCAGTTTACAGTCCAGGGAGGATCGCCAAGGGGTAAGCCTACCCGGGAATACTGGAGGGGTGGGAATTGCCACAGGACCCCATCAGAGCACAGATTCTAGCAGCAATGGAGGCGTCAGGTGCAGTGGTGCAGGACAAAATTGACATGATCTCCCTAGACGTTGGACTCCTACAAGTTGATCTTTGTGCTGTGGCAGAAAAATCCCTGGTCATGCAACATATTATAACTGAACTACAGGGAGAAGTTTCCACCCTGAGGGCTGCGCTGACCGACCTCTGAGCTAAAACAGCAGCCCTGGAGCTCAGGGCAGAAGATGCGGAAGGCCGCTTCAGATCAAGAAATCTCCCTGTAATAGGATTTCCTGAAGGGGTCAACAGTGGGTCATCCAAACGTTTTGTGGAGTAGTGGATCAGGTCCGCTTTCCTTTTTGCTGATCTGTCCCGCCATTAAGAAAGCATACCATGCCCTTGCCCTGTTGCCCCCTAAGGGGGGGCATCGCCTCATACCCTTATTACAAAACTCCTTAACTATAGGATTGAGACAGTATCCTCAAGACTGCCTGGTGAGACGATGACCCCACCTTAGATAACCATGTTATTCTGGTATTTTCTGCCTAGTACAACAGTTGAGGTCATCTTTGGGGGTATGAAGCAGAAATTGAGGGTGATGGGACTTCAGTACATGCTCCTCTATCCTGCCGAGTTAAAAGTGATCCATGGTGAAAGCAATCAATTTTTCACTACCCCAGAGGCTGCTTGGGACCTGCTAGAGATGCAGTTGGTGGATTGTACCTGACCCCATGGGAGATAGGAGGGCATCCCCCAGAGGCCCGAAGACCACGGAGAACTAGAAAGTGAGGATGGCGTGGCAGATGTGCCTCTCGCTCTTCTCGGTGTGTGGTGGTCCGCCATGAAGGTTTCCTGAAATTGATTCCGCCAGAGTTGGACAGTGAAGGTAGGTGATTACATCATATGGACTCTTCTCAATTACGCTCTGAAAGGGTGGCAACGAGGGTGCTTGTAGAGGAGGTGACTGCCTCTAACTCTGACACTAGTGTTGGTGATGTTTTGGTGGAGACTTCTCAGACTGCCGAAGCCTGAACTTATACAAGACTTCAAGAGAGATCTGGTGCTGATTGCTGCTACAGGAGCTGCTTTGTCCCTATAACTGTTGACATGTGATCTGTGAGATGAGCCCTTTGTGATGTGGGCACTAGGTTTGGGAGTGTATGTGTGCCGTAGGCCTTTGTTACATGAGCATGGCCACCCCCTACACTCCATTACATTATATTGTCTTCTTCGTCTTTCCTCTTTGTAATAGCTGTGGGCAGAGGCGGCTGGCATGGATCAGGGTTGGTGAGGCAGAGAGTGGGGAGGGACAAGGAAGGAGAATGTATACAAAACCCCCCAAAAATACTTACCTTAATATACACGCGTCTGTGCTCTGTTTCACTTTCACTGGACTTGTGCCGAACAGCAACCAGGAAGCACACCCAGGCTCTCCTGACCAATCACAATGCTGCAATAATGTGTTGTGATTGGTAAGTAGCCAGGCTCTCCTTACCAATCACAACACTGCAATGCAGCTTTGTGATTGGTCTGAGCGCCTTAGTTTGGCGCTCAGCCAGGGAGTGAGGGCTCTGGACATGTTCTGCACACAGGCTGTATGTAGAACATGCAAAGTGCACATGAATGTTTGAGCAGCCGGAGAGGGCCGGCCGAGCATTCATGTGCACTTCGAGTGGACAAACCACTCCTCCCCAGACCTGCTCTGAGAGCAGAGCAGCCCCGCCGGCCCACCCGCCCGCACAGATCTGGAAACAATGAAATGATAACAAGTAATTATCTTTTTATTTTTCCTTTCGTCACCCCGCTTAAAAGCAGTAGGGTGACGCTCCTCCGCCTTAGTGAAGGAGCCGCCACTGGCTGTCGGTGGGGTTGTAATTGTGAGTAGTCCTGGGTGGTAAACTCCCCTCCGTGGGTGGAGTTCATGGAGTATTTTCCACTACGAGCTCCTCTTGGAGCACGGAGTTCGCCAAAAACTCAGACTACGCTGTGTGACGGAGTTTACCGGTGCTCACAGTGCTCAGTCCCCATACGGTAGACAATATGTCTTGGGTCCCTGAGAAGAGCTGTAGTCTGTCACAGTGAAGGTGATCTCTGACACTTCCTGCCTGGTTGCGTATGAACCCCCAGCATGTGACATCACTACCCAGCTCCGTCTAAGGAGCAGCATGGGTAATGTCAATCGAGTAGAAAGAGACCATTGGAAATGGGTGGGATTCCGGGCTCGGGCTGCAGCAGTGGACTCTGCAGAGCTGCGGGATTGTGTGCGCAAGCTGCGTGAAGCATCATAGTGTTAGTTGTTTTTTACTTATATTAAAGACCCTTCACTCTTAAGTAATCTTAATTGCCAGTCAGCATTGTAAAAAAAAGCCTATGTGCACCCATTCGCTTTTCCATATTGCTTTTGGTGACTTTAGGCAACTTGAGCTGCACGCCTTACATTCTTTGTACATCGGGTGAATTGTTGTTGCAAAATCAGTACCCATCGGCATCTCTGAAACACAATCCTATGAACACAAAAAGTTCAATATACGGATAAATAGACAATTAAATCATGCAACAACATCAAAGAATCAGTCCCAATCTTCTTGTTTGTGAAGTTTTTTCTTTTTAATACTCGAGTTACACCGCGCCAGCCGACACGTGTTTCATCAAAACAATTGTTGCTTTGACTCTTCAGGGCTGGAGTTTAAATCAAAATATAAACACTCCTGAATATTCTGGCCAGAATATCCGTTTCGCTAGCCATCTCATGATGGAGTTGTATATCACAACATAACAGTGTCTCACATTTTCTGTTAAAAATTGTCGGGAGACGTACTTCCCCCCACATGGAAAGCTTGAGATACTTTTAATTACGCATGCAAATTTATGATAATATGAGTCTATGCTCAATGTGTTACAAATTGCTACATGAATTCATCTATTATTGGTGTGAATTCTAGTGCTCATGCAGGAAAATAAGAAAAGTGATCAGTGACATCGACAACATACCTACGTCACCTATACTTAATTTAGTTCAAAGTCAGTAATTGTAGTAGTGACTAAAATCAGTGCCACAAAGACAAGTATAGAGACCAAGGAACCGACGGGTGACCCGGTTACAGAGAAAAGGGAAAAACATAGAACCAGGGGGCATATTACCAAGGGGGTTTATCTCCGCTTTTTTGGCTTTAAAAGCCAAGAAAGCAGAGATAAAATTATCTCCCTATTACCTAGCTGTCGCTAACACCAGTTAGCGGCAGCTAGTAGGAGATAGCGACCATCCTGGGCCCCACTTTGCATGCCAGTGATATTTATCACTAATGATATGCAAAGTGGGCGTGCCAAGATGTTAGCAACTGAAAACAGTCGCTAACATCGCTATCTCCTATTACCAACTTTTGGAGATATTCACGCTAAGCGCGAATATCTCCAAAAGCTAACACCTGCCCTGAGCAGTTCTTAGCCATGTTATCCAATGGGAGGTGGATAACATGGCTAAGAGCATTAGCTCTGTAATGCATGAATATCGCCGACTTTTCAGCGATATTCATGCATTGCGGCGATTTTTATCGCATGTGCGATAAACCTTGGTAATACCAAGGTTTATTTGCGGTAAAAATCGCCGCAGCTCAGCGGTAAATTTTTCCCGCTAACCAAGCAATAGCGCTAATTATCGCTATTTATCGCTATTGCTTGGTAATATGCCCCCTTATCCCTGTGTGAAAATGTGTTTAATCGTGAGAAAACGGTCTTCAGTAGGCATGCTAGTACATACCTGCCTTCTAATCAAGGCTTGTGTTGTCTTTCCTGCATTTAATGAACGGAATATGTCACAGAAATAATAAACTTGTAGGGGATTTAAGAGTCTTTAATACATGATCAGTAGACTAGTATTTGAGTAAACCAAAGCTTACCGCTTGACCGGTGATAATTCCAACCCGGTAAGGGTATCTGTGTATATCTCAGTTTGGACGGGACTCGGTTATCCCATCTCCTGTGGGTCAAGGGCAAATGCCAAGAGGATGGAAAGAGAAAAAGGGGGATCAATAATCTGATTGCGCTCTATCCGAAAAAGGGGGGGTTTAGGAGAGATAATTCTACTAAACTAGTAACCACTAAGGCCATTGCCGTTCACGTTCAACCAATCACTGGGCACTTAAATTCAACAGGCACAAGTTACTGCTGCGGTCCCCACAAAAGGAGAACAACTTAAAAGATTCAAACTCCCTGTGGGATTACCTGGCCTTATTGTACCAAGTAGACGCAAAATAGCAACATTTACAGTATAAGTTCCTCACCGAAACACTAAATTGCCAGAGTATGGCCGTACTGTAGTTGAGGAACAGAGCAGGGATCTCAATCACTGAAAATTTAATGTGCCTGTCAATAAATTCAAAAAACCCCATTAGAGAATTCTAATGGCGCTACTTCCATGTACTCGCCGCCCCACCGTGCAGCACTTACTCAAGTTTCTGTCATTCAATATCCACATCAGTATTTGGTTTTCTAGAAAATAATATATACTTCTCCCTCGGTGCGTACCTGTAAACAGCGAGAGAATGCAGTGAAAAAACTGCTCCCTCCTACTACTCAGATCTAGCCGCCCCACCGTGCAGGACTTACTTTTAATTTTTGTCTTATGTTTTACCATCCATATGCGGTTTTCTAGAATATGACCCCACTTCGTAAGAACCTGTAAGTGGCCAGACAATGCAGTCAGTAAACTGCTCCCTCTCGAATAATCACAATCAACTAAACCAACATTTTCGTCCAAATCACAGACCTGCTCTGTCTTCCAGCCGCGAATCCGGCGTTCTCTCTCGATGGAGGCTGCAATTGCGGGACTCATGGCCTCACGCATGCGTTATAACGATTTCCCCGTATCAAACACTAGAACGTGAAAATGACTTCTGCTTTGTGTTCATTCCGGAAATGTAGTAAAGTTTTTTATGAAACACTAGAGCGTTAAACTAACTTCCGCTTTGTGTTTATTCCGAAATGTAGTAAAGTTTTTTATGAAGACATTGTTTATCCTCAAATATTTGCCGCAAAATCACCGGCACTCTAGTGTGATGTCTGCTGTCCTCTCATACTCCCGTTACAGAGTGCTACAACAAGTATGTTATAAAAACAAATCTTCCCCGTCGATAGTGCGTCAAACATGGTATGTATTGAAAAAATAGGTCAGCAACATTATAAAAGTTATGGTATTGGTTGTATCAGGTGTTATTAGTATGGCTGTGATCGTATGTATCTAAGCCACCTAATTAGGAAAAGATGGGTGAAAATGTGTAAAAATCATGAGTAAAATTTATATCATTTATTAATTAAAAGTATGCGCTCCTGTGTATCTACTTGTACTAAAGATTGTCTCCATGGGAAGTTAATCTGGTCGCTAAATCTGCCCTAGTTCGATAAATCCCCTTACTGAAATCTTAAGTAGTGTGTGTGACACCGAAGTATGGTGCATAACCCAAGACAATCCCTGAGTCCATATGTCCATCGATCTATACTGGAAAACACACCCATTGTGAATCATTTGTGACAAAGAGTGACATATTAAATGAAGCATATGACACCTTGTAACCGGATTACGTACAAAAGATCATACATTTTCAAATTTTGAATACTCCCACCAATCATGGTGGGGTCACAAATTAACCTGTACACATTGTATATTACATTATGCTTCCGTTTTCAGTTAGACAGTTTCTATTATACCTACACAAGGATATGCATTTTCTATTGTGACACTCCCCCAGTCTTGGTGGAGTCACCACTTAACCTGTACACATTATATGTTACATTATGCTTGCGTTCTCATTTCAACAGTTTGCATGGCTCTTATGTTATACATCAGTTGTCAATCTAATTCAGTTAACTAAGAAAAAATAGCATTTCTGAGTCACAATTAAGCCCTCGTTTTACAGACTCCAGACGCATTATCCAGGTGGCCTCTGCTCTGCACAATCTCAGTTCTCTATTACCCCCTCTAGGACTTTGTTCAATCATTTCTATTCCAAAGAATGAAATTTCCTTGTGGATACTTTGAGCAGGACATAGTGAGGCATGGATTGCTACGGGATATTTAGGATCACAATTTTTTTAAGCTCTTATATGTTCAGTGATGCAGTCTTTCAAAGGTCTTATGGTGCTGCCCACATACTGTTTGCTACATTTACAGATAAGTAGGTACACAACATATCTTGTGGTACAGTTGATATTGCTTTTAATTTCATACCAATGATTATCCGGCCCATTGAATCCCTTCACTTTGTGTCTGGCCCATTTGCACATGGTGCAAAATCCGCATTTGTGAAAGCCTAAGGAGTGTTGGGTCAGCCACGTGTTTGCTCGAGGTGCCCTTGGTAGTGATGGACTGAGCCTGGTGCGTAGTGTTCTCCCTCGTCTAAAGGTGATTTTTGGTTGTGTAGGAATTTCCTGTGCCAGGATATTGTCTCGTTTCAATATCCCCCAATGTTTGTTTAAAGACTTTTTCAGTATTTGATTTAGGCCATTGTACTCTGTGACCATGCGTACTGAGGTGTCCTTTGTGTGATTCGCTGATCTAGTTTTCAATGTGTCTGCTCTTGTTACATTTATGGCCTTTTTGGCTGCTCTACTGAGTGTCCCACTGTGGTAACCTCGGTTCTTGAATCTCTGTTCCATTTCTTTCAAACAGTTTCCAAATTCCTGATCATTGCTGCAAGTGCGTCTAGCCCGTAGAAACTCGCCATAAGGTATAGACCTAATTTGGTGTAATGGGTGGCTGCTACTGGCGTGCAGGATTGAATTACACAATGTATCTTTCCTGTATAGTCTACCATTTAACTGTCCGTCTGTAATGTACAGTTCTATGTCCAAAAAATTGATTTTCTCTGTGCTGTATTCTAGTGTGAACTGCATACCATACTTGTTTTTATTTAGATATGTGCTGAAATCCTCCAGTTCTGCAGTGGTGCCTGACCATATCAGAAATGTATAAGGCCTAGTGTCAGAAGTCACTAGGACTCTAGTACGCACTACAAAAAAGTTCTTTTTAAAGATTTATATCATTCAATTTATTTTAAACCTTTTTTTTGGAACCATCAAACATATAATGTTCTCATTATTCTCCTCAATTAGTATTTTCTAACACAAATGCGACAGACATCATAAACCAATGATTAAATTGTGAGTAACAAAAGCAACATTTTATCAATACGCAGGTTCAGTACAGAGTGAAAAACAATACAAAAGAAAAAAAGAAAAAACCCAATGCATTTCGGGGCAATTGCCCCTTCGTCGGGGGTCTGAAAAAGAAAAAAGAAAACAAGGAGGATAATGCGTATCAGTTTATCACAATGTATGAGCACTTATTACCCTATAAATTATAAGCCTTGGCTTACCTAATAAATGAAAGCAGAAGTGTAACCTGTTTCTATTTAGCCAAACAATTTCTGTAAGACCAAAAAAAAATTGAAGTTTAAAGGGACTCATTCAATAAATATCTTATTATGCTGTGCGAGCTGAATGAAATGAAGTATTATATGTTACCTGTCTGATTAGTCAAATTTGCATCTGTGGGGGAAAGGATAGTTTCTATAAATGCATACTGCCCAATGTCAACAAATAATACATGTGCGTTAGCCAAAAAGTGAAAACAATGCGGCTCACCTGCATATAAAACTTGTGAACATGAAGAGAACCTAATAAAACAAATAATTGTTGTCAATGTGCTGCTCAAATTTAAACGCAGGAAAGCGGGTGAAAACAAAAAGAACGGCGTTCGTGACCGCCGCGGTTTACTTTAGTCGTTTTGGTTTCATGTCAGTGACCGTGACTAAGATTCCTATATTGCATCATCAAGTTCGTTTGGCTGATAATCCGCACGTTTCTACATTATCCATAAACGCCCGCTATGGTGTTCATTGTTCCTTTATTATGGATTTTGAGTTTGAGCACTCGTGTTCATGACGATTATGCTGTAAACGCATAAAGCTTTGTCCCAAAAAAAGTTATCCCGCTAGTGCAGTTTACATATAGTCTGCCGCCGCTGTTTACTATCTATTTGGGTTTTGAGTTCGAGCACTCGTGTTCATGACGATTATGCTGTAAACGCATAAAGCTTTGTCCCAAAAAAAAGTTATCCCGCTAGTGCAGTTTACATATAGTCTGCCGCCGCTGTTTACTATCTGTCAGCGTGCCATTGGAACAGACGAAGACTTTAAAGTCTTACACCGCCGCCGGCCAGTAAGCATATTGACGGTTGAGCTTTGATGAGAGAAGATCGCAATAACGCGCGGTGAGTTACATTGTAGCACTTTGATTACTCACAAAGGCGATTAGATAAAACATAAGGGCAACAGTTACAGCCTTCCCCTTCTCGCACTAACAGCTTCGTGAAGAGAAACATTTGCGTGATCGAGACGCCATCGCCTAGACACGCAGGTAAAAAACGCCGTTCTTTTTGTTTTCACCCGCTTTCCTGCGTTTAAATTTGAGCAGCACATTGACAACAATTATTTGTTTTATTAGGTTCTCTTCATGTTCACAAGTTTTATATGCAGGTGAGCCGCATTGTTTTCACTTTTTGGCAAACGCACATGTATTATTTGTTGACATTGGGCAGTATGCATTTATAGAAACTATCCTTTCCCCCACAGATGCAAATTTGACTAATCAGACAGGTAACATATAATACTTCATTTCATTCAGCTCGCACAGCATAATAAGATATTTCTTGAATGAGTCCCTTTAAACTTCAAATTTTTTTTGGTCTTACAGAAATTGTTTGGCTAAATAGAAACAGCTACATGCAGGTTACACTTCTGCTTTCATTTATTAGGTAAGCCAAGGCTTATAATTTATAGGGTAATAAGTGCTCATACATTGTGATAAACTGATACGCATTATCCTCCTTGTTTTCTTTTTTCTTTTTTAGACCCCCGACGAAGGGGCAATTGCCCCGAAATGCATTGGGTTTTTTCTTTTTTTCTTTTGTATTGTTTTTCACTCTGTACTGAACCTGCGTATTGATAAAATGTTGCTTTTGTTACTCACAATTTAATCATTGGTTTATGATGTCTGTCGCATTTGTGTTAGAAAATACTAATTGAGGAGAATAATGAGAACATTATATGTTTGATGGTTCCAAAAAAAAGGTTTAAAATAAATTGAATGATATAAATCTTTAAAAAGAACTTTTTTGTAGTGCGTACTAGAGTCCTAGTGACTTCTGACACTAGGCCTTATACATTGTTTGATTATCAGTTGGCAGGCACTAATCTGGTACAGCACACGTATCGCCATATAGGATTAAAACGTAGTTATACACACGAGTGCAGCACCCTACTTCATTCATATCTGACCATATCAGTAGACAGTCGTCTATATATCGACCCCAGTAAAGGATCCGATAAATCCAAACAGCACCCTCGCTCCCCCAGATGTACTCAGATTCCAGGCAGCCCATATATAAATTAGCAAAAGAGGGTGAGAATTTTGATCCCATTGCCACCCCCTTATTTTGTTTGTACCACTTGTTGTTGAATAGAAAAAAAATTATTGTCTAGAATAAGCCTCATCATACCAATTAGCATTTCGTTGTGCAACCACTGGGATGACGGCCTGTTGTTGAGTAAACGGGTAATGGCTTCCAGTCCTTTGTCTATCTCTATGCTGGTGTTTAGAGACACCACATCTAGGGTCACCAGTAGTAAGTTCGGTTGCCATTGGAGATCTTCTAAAATCCCCAGTATATATTTTGAATCTTGGATGTAACTAGCCATTGTTCTGACCAGGGGACCTATAAACAGGTCTACGTATTCTGAAAGCCTCTCGGTTGGCCCGTCAATCCCTGCCACAATGGGTCTGCCAGGCGGAAAGGGTTTGTGTTTGTGTATTTTCGGCAATGTATATAAAATGGGATATGTAGGGCGTGTGGTTTTGAGGTATGCCAATTCATCATCATCTAAAATGCCTTGAGAATAGCAATTTGTTAATTCACAGTTAATCTTTAAACATAATCGTCCCATTGGATTGTATCCTAGTTCTTTATAGCATGTGATGTCGTTCAGTTGGGCAAGATCTCTGTATTGTAGTCTACCACATCCATAACCACAACGTTGCCCCCCCTTGTCTGCCTCCCTGATTATGATTGTGTGATCATTCAAAATTTCCGTGAGGGCCCGTCTTTCTCCTGCACTAAGATTGTAATGTGCCTGTTTTTTGTACATTGGCTTGCTTAGTTTGAATTGTTCTAAATCTTCCAACACTCTTTTGTAAAAGTCATCGATGGCATTACCCCCCGGTAATGTAGGTGTCCATTTGGACTTGTTTCTGAACCCACTTGATAAAGTGAGATCAGTATCTATATCTAATTCTTCAAGTAGTTGAGACATTGTGTGTGGTGACTCTTCTTTTTCAGTGATAGACAATAATAACCTGGTGACCTGTACATCTTGTATTGATGGTACATCACACGCATAACCCAAGTTCTTATTGCATGCTCTTTTATTCTTGTTTTTCATAGGGTTACACAAGAAATATTTTTTTAGTTTTAACGTGCGGATAAACTTATACAAGTCAATTTTCATTTTATGTACATCCCCCTTCTCCGTGGGATTGAAGGTAAGCCCCTTACTCAAAAGGCTAATCATGTCTGTAGTCAATACTCTGGACGAAAAATTCACAACTTGTACCTCCTTCGTTTTGTTATTTATTTCATTGTCCCTCTGCCTGATCTCAATTTATGTCTGTAGTTGTCTCCCTCTGCCCCTTTTGCTTCTACGGGGTTTGTGTTTCCTGAAGGGTTGGTGCCCATGCGCCGGTTGCCTCTTCTGGCAGTCCGGACCTCTTGAAAAAAACTAGATTTATCTTGTTCATTCTCTATTACACTTTCATTTCCGCTTTCGCTAGATGGGGGCATGTTTAAGGAGGAAGAGCTGGATGATATAGGTCCTGTCTCTGCTCTAGTGGTGTTATTGATCTTGGGATTACCCACCCTCACCGCATCATACTTTTTGGCGTATGTTAACACCCTGCCTGATGTATAATCGGCCTCATCCCTTTTTAACTGACGTAATTTCCTTTCCGTTATCTCTTTCTGGTGGGCAGATAGTATGTCTTTCAAAATCACATAGTTTTTTTCTGTGGCGTCAGTCAAATTTAAATCTTTAATCTCACTCTCCAGGGTGCTTATTTCCGCCTGTAATTTCGTGACCTTCCTCTCAGAACTCTCTTTTAAAATATCCATCAGTGTGAAGGAATTTATGTTTAATGAATCCTCCCATCTAGATAATAAGTCTTCGTCGAGCTCATTATAGGTTGGTAGGATCTGTGCCCTTAAACCCCTGGGAATTCTCTTTAGCCTAAGATATTGTTTTAAGGTGGTGCCATCCCACCAACGGGCATTTTCAGTCTTTTTTAATCTTTCTAGTTTTAAAAACTTATCTCTCAAGCCTTCCTTGCCACTCCTTTTGTTCCCTGCTGGTCTTTGGTCGGTGTTAGACCCATTGGTTAAATTGCCAAACAGCTCATCAGCCTCCTTGTCCCTATCCATATTCTTCCTGAATGTGATGTTCTACCTCAGCTTCAATCTACTACTCAACTGAACTACTTCTTGTACTTATGTTATATTATTCAGTGGGGCTGCATTCCCTCTACCTAAATTAGTTTATACAACGGGCAGGGTTCTTTATCATAGGGATTAGTTGCCCTCTGCAAATACTCTCTGAATGTGCCTGTAAGGCTCGATCATTTATGGTGGTAGTGCTACAGGAAAGTGGTGACCCTTCCAACCCCCTTAGGGATATTGTTTACACAACACCTGAAACTTGAAACACAATCCTATGCACACACAAAAGTTCAATATACGGATAAATAGACAATTAAATCATGCAACAACATCAAAGACTCGTTCCCAATCTTCTTGTTTATGAAGTTTTTTCTTTTAAAAACCCGAGTTACACCGCGCCAGACGACGCCTGTTTCATCAAAACAATTGTTGCTTTCACTCTTCAGGGCTGGAGAGTAAAACAAAATAAAAACACTCCTGAATATTCTGGCCAGAATATCCGTTTCGCTAGCCATCTCATGATGGAGTTGTATATCACAACATAACAGTGTCTCACATTTTCTGTTAAAAATTGTCGGGAGACGTACTTCCCCCCACATGGAGAGCTCGAGATACTTCTAATTACGCATGCAAATTTATGATAAGATGAGTCTATGCTCAATGCGTTACAACTTGCTGCATGAATTCATCTATTATTACTAGTGCTCTTGCAGGAAAATAAGAAGAGTGATCAGTGACATCGACAACATACCTACGTCACGTATACTTAATTTAGTTCAAAGTCAGTAATTGTAGTAGTGACTAAAATCAGTGCCACAAAGACAAGTATAGAGACCAAGGAACCGACGGGTGACCCGGTTACAAAGAAAAGGGAAAACATAGAACCTTATCCCATCGGCATCTGTGTTAGCAGTTTGAACTTGAACCAGGTGGCTATATTGTTCAATCTTTGCTTTCCTTAACGTTCTCTATTTTTTTCCTTGTTTCGCTGTCATTATGTAGTCCCTTCAAAACTCTCCTCGGGTATGGATATGCGCAGGGAATATTTTGGGCCTCTGCTGACATGACACGTTACACAATCACCATGGAGATGATTTATATGTGCAATAGTTAAATATCCTGTTTGGCACACTAACACAAATGATTTACTGTAGCATAGCAGCATACACAGGCAGAGTTGGTATCGCCCTTCCTCTGGCAACGGTTCACTCCTAACAAAAAGATGCTTTGCTGCCGCTTAAACAGCTAATTGGCACACAAGCCACATTTCTTCCAGTGATTGGGGAGAAGGAGGTTGTGGGGTATCAAGTGAGGTCTCCAAAGAAACATGTCTCGATCCCAGTCATCTGTTGAAAATTTGATACAGAAGGGGTATTTAAAAATCACAAAACGTCTCGGCATCATTAGTAGGCTTTACATATCTCTGTAACTACGTAGGTCAGCTATGGCTTCAAACCGACACCGACCAAACAGCAACCCTCTGCTACTAAGCCATAAAACCTGGCAAGAGACTTCAGTCACCTGAAAGGGGTTCCAGCTCTTGTGCGGGATGTGGTCTGAACCCCACCACAAGGTTTTTTTACATTGTACATTCATAAACGCACAGTCTGGCGAGCGCTGATTAGCCAAGTGCGTGTGCATTCTCGGCTCCTGTTTTCTCATGGTCAATACTGTTGTAAGGGAACTCATTGTTGTGAAAGACACTAAAGGAAGCACAGGACATACAGGGACATTCCTGCACTTGTCGTAGAGTGACATAGAATTAACTTCGCACTGAGGCCACAGGGTCGGCCCACACATCTGCAGACACGCTGAGGATTTACACTTTGCATCAACAGTAAAAATAGAATACAGAACGCTCCACTGAGCGGCGAAGACACATTTTAAAAGCGAACCTGTTTGCGTTACCTAACCATGTTCAAGTGTAATACAGGCCTGAATGGTTTAAAATAGTCTGTTTTTCTAATTCAATGACGCTTGAAAATAAGAGAATTCCGCTATCCCCTTCAAAGGAAATTGGGAGGGAGGAAGGGGGGCAATCAAGACCGACTACCATTTTGTGTGTGTAAAAGGCCGCTTTATTTGAAATAGGTGCACATCACATACATTAAACTGGCAACCGCCTCACAAAACTAAAACCTCTCTAAACATCGAGTTACCTGACCCCTTAGGTTTTTCTCTCCCACACCCCTATGATCCCCACATGATACAATCCCCCCACCCTGCAATATACAAATATACAATTCAATTACATCCTCATAGTATCCAATTTTCTCCCCTACATCCTAACTCCAAAACCTGCCAAGACCTACAGACCTATCTGCCTTCTTGCAACTGTAACTAAGTACCCTCTAATGTAACTCAAAAACTGTTTACCCTTTCCCCGCTCCCGTTCCCCAAATCCCCAAACATAAGGATAAAGAACCGAACTCCAGCAAAACTTGGCCAACATCAAAACAACTCCGCCACCCAGGGAAAGCGGGGTAGGTGATTACACCGCCTCCCCCCTTTCCCTGCCCCCCCCACTCCCCTCCACGCCCCGGCCTAGCCGATCGTCCATGAAGACCCCTTACTTCCGGCGAACGCCCAACAACTTAGCCAACACTTCCCGAAGCTCCAACAGATATAAATCCATTCCAATGCGGGAGAGGTGTACCCCGTCCCCCCTGAACATCTCCGGCGCATCGTACCTGATGTCCCTGTGCCATATGTACGCAAAGCCCAAATGCCGTCAGAAACGCACCATCTCCACATTCAATTTCCGCCTTGCCTTGTCCACCGCCTGCGGCTTCACCGCCCCACGCCACACTCTACGCGGCACCAGCTCGGTCCATACCACCGCACAACCTGCCCAACACCTGCGCAGCTCAGCCAAATCCCGCCGCATCACTTTCATCAATACCAGACCCGACTCCTGCACCAGGTTGTTCTCCCCCAGGTGGAGGACCAACACGTCCGGGCAACGCCCCCGCGCACCAATCCATTTAATGTCGTGACCAACTCCTTCCATCTCATGCCCCCCCCCCTGACCTAACCACCTGAAACAAAGCCGGATTGAAACCCAGGTTGTCTCCGAAATAACTATCCTGGGCCTGCAACTTCACCCTCTTCACAAAGGAATATCCCACATACCAGACCAACATGTCCCGGGACGTGGGGCCTGCCACCGAACCTTTTGTCTGGCCACCATCACCTCCAGTAGCCCCAGCATCTGTTGCTGCTTGTCCGCCGGCAGCCGTGCCTCCATCAACCTTGAGTCAAGCTCAATACCCAAAAATGACAGCGCCGTGCCTGGCCCCACTGTCTTCTCTGGTGCCAACGGCACCCCCAGGTCCTCCATGATCTCCTGAAACCTGTCCAGCGCCACCTGGCAGTACGTGGAGTCTGGGGCCCGACCAAGAAAAAGTCATCCAGGTAGTGCGTAACTCCTTGGTGACCCGTGCGTTCCATAAAAAAACACTGCAGGAACGTACTAAAACATTCAAAAAGCACGCAGGACATCGAGCAGCCCATCGGCAGCGCCTTGTCCACATACCAGCGGCCGTGAAACTAGATCCCCAGCAGGCCCCAGTCATGAACCGGCAGCAACCGGAAAGCCGACTTGATGTCGCACTTGGCCATGACCGCACCTCGCCCTTCTGCCACCACGAAAGCCATGGCCGCTTCCACCGAGGAGTACGCCACCGTGGCCTTGCTTTCGTTGATATAGTCGTTCACGACCCGCTGTCCGGCCATGAAAAATGGTGTATGAGGCGGAACTGCCCGCCTCCTTCTTGGGCACCATGCCTATGGGGGACACTATCAGTTCGGCCATCGGCCAGTCCCCAAAAGGCCCCGCCATGCGGCCTTCCTGCACTTCCTTGTCCAGCTTACTCTGCACCACGTCCGGGTGCTCCCGTGCCGACCACAAGTTGTCCGCCCAACGCCGCACCCGGGGACCCTCGTATCCCAACCGAAACCCGTCCCGAAACCCGGTCCGCAGCCCCCGCATCCGGGTAATTGCGCAGGGCCAATGCCAACCTGTCCAGTCTAACCGGCGTACGAGCCCTTTGGCCCAACCCCTTTGCCCCCACGGCCGCTGCCTGACAGTTGGCTGCCCCCAGGGCGCACCGCTCCAGCTGCTGCATGCGGACCCCCATGCTGTTGCCCTGTAGGACCCCAACAGCGCAGCACTGGGTGCCCATATCTGCCGCACCCTGAGCACTCGTGTCTAAAACGACAATGCTCTCTGGTGCATGCCCCCTTATTGAAATCCCAGCATGGCCCCACGGTTCCGGCCTGGCTCTTAGCTCCGGCACCCACCCCCCTCAGGTGGGGCGACCTTGAAAGGGCTGATATATGATCGGGAGCCCGTTGGCGGTAAAAATATTCTTGCCCGACCCCGCCAAGCCCATCGTGTGCTGCCGGAGATCGCAATCCAACTCACCCCACTTCGCCTCCGGATCCCACGCCATCCTTGCCCTGAACTCCTCGTCGTATTGCGCCCACGCAAACCCCCCCCCCCGTGATCTGCGCCTTCCGTATGACGTCCATGTATTTAAAAAGGGACACCGCTCTATCCGGGAATTTCACACAATATACACTCGCGAAAATCAAAAATGCCGCCGTCCAGTTTTCTATTGTCAGAGGCTGCCTCGGGCGCTTCTGCAGCTCATATTCCTCCTCTTTCGACCCTTACTTCAACCGAACCTCGCGGTGCAACAACTTCAACAACTCCACATACTCTCCCTTCCATATCTTCTCCTTAGTAGCCGCCATCAAATGCGCCCCCAGCGGCTTCGTGACCCCCATGTACGGGAGCCGCTTAAACTTCAGCTCCTTACTATCAGGCTTCGCCGCACCCCCCTCATCCGCGGCTGCGCTGCCCGCACTCCCCTCGGCCTCTGGCTTTGCTACCTTGCCTGCCGCCGACACCTCCTCCGGGCCCACGCCCCCAGCGCCCCTGCTTCCTTCCCTCCAGGCACCAGTGCAGCCACATCCGTCCCCACACCCCGATCCACCACATACCTTCCTTTGCATAGCCGGTCACCTCCCCCGCCCCCCACACCCTCCCACCCCTACCGACACCATCCGCGGCGCCTCCTTGCCTTTACCTGTAACCTAGGTATCCCCTCACTGATCCTCACCTCTCCTTTCCGGCGCCGACCTGTCTCCCAACTGTGTCCGGGCAGGCGCAGCACCCAGGCCCCGTGACACCTTCAAAAAAGACCTGAAACCATTACCGGACCCCCGTCCGCCCGACCCATCCCTCAATTCCCCTTCCTCCGGACTGTCTTCCTCTCCTTCCGTCAACTCAACACCTCCCCACCAATACTACCGGCGCGCCGGTGGTGGCGCCGACTGAAACCTGCCAAAGGCCCTCCTTTCGCCTCTACCCCCACTCAAAATATAACAGTCCTCTGTGCCGGTGCTCCAGGATCTCTGCTGGTCCCCAAGCCGCTGGGACCCTGTGGGTGCGGGGGCCGGCGAGCCCTCCGGGGGCCTTCTTGAGCAAGCCACGCCGTGATCCCTCGTGGCCTCCAGGCTCGCCGCGGGAAGCTCCGCCCTCCCTTCTCCTTGGTGCCCCTGGGCCGCCCTAAGCCTTACCAAGTCTGCTCCCCCGCGCCGGCCTTCCCCCTCCAAGAAAAAAGGTACTGCTGGTGTGCCGGGTCCCTGCCGCTGCGCGCCACCGCCCGCCCAATCCCAATCCCCCCAGCCGTCCCCTCACCACCCTCGTCCTCCTCCTCACTCCAGCTAAGCCCCCTACCCCTGCACCCCCGTCCACCGCCAATCCCAGCCCCACCCCGGCCCAACCCAACCCCCCCGGCTCCCCACCGCCACCCTGCCCGGCCCCTTCCCCCCCCACCCCGACGGACCCGCCTCGTCCCCCTCCTGCTCCGCCGCATCCGCCGCCGCCATTTGCGCCTCACGGAGACCCTTCTCCCATGACGCGAACACATCCAACCTCTCCCACTCTCTCTCACTGTCCTCTGATTCAAACAATACCGGGGTCCCACCCACCCCTGCTCCACCTCCAGCTCCACCCCCCCGCCCGCTCCCCCAAGGCCATCCCCCCTCTCCCCGCCCCCTACCCACTGCCCCCACCCCTCCCCGCGCCCCCCCCCTTTGCCCCCTTCTTGCCTGTGCTCCTACCCCTCCCCTCCATCTCCTCGGCCCCCTGCTGGGCCAGCGAGGGGCTTTCATGTTGCCTCCTCAGGGCCTGACCCCCTCTGTCATTCCCCCCTTTCCTTTTCCCCCCCGCAAACCCCCCACCCCGCCCCGACCTCGCTCCTGTGGCATTCCCCCCGCCCCGCTCCTCTCCCGATCCTGCGCTCCCTGCCCTCCCCGCCTCCCTGGCGCACCCGACGCCTCGTTGCAGAGCCGGGCCCACCCACCGACCTCCACAATGTCCAGGCGGCAGTGCGGCTCCACGCGCAGCCGCTCAACCTCGTTGCTCTGCCTGCCGCCCGCCGCCCCGCCCTCCCGCCCGCCCCCAGCCACTACGGAGAAGCGCGCCGAGGCGCCCCAGGTAACGCGCCTCGCCCGCTCTCCACCCGACCGCTCACCCTCGTCCCCCGGGCTGCGCTCCTGGCATCGGCGCTGCCCCGGAGACTCACCTGCAACCTTGCTGCCTTTCGCGGCGGCGAGCAGGCCATCACCCCTCGCCGCCACACCAAAGGAGGCCTGGCGCACCGGCCGCGCCGCCTGTGGCCCCACTAAGAGGTCCATCCGCCTCGCCTCGCTCAGCAGGCGGATGGCCTCCAAAACCCTAAAATCCTCCGAAGCCACCATTGAACCGCAGAAAACCGCCACGCAAGACCGCAACGACAAACTGATTAGGGCTCCCAGCCACCAGCTTTCAATACCTAAAATGGTGGCTGGGAGGAAGCGGAACCCCCACTATATAGGCTTTGGGCTGGTTAGCTCCTAGATTGGGCTGCCTTTGGGCTATTCCCAGGCAGCCCAAAAGCGACAAAATGGCCGCTCCCACCTCGCCCTCTTCCCCCTCCCAAACCTGAACAGGGGAAGACCTCGGCTGCCCCCCAAATCCCTCTTCTTAATGCAACTCCTTGGAATTCTGTGCGGTGAAACTCTGTCAGCTCCGCCCTCCTCTAACTATGAGACTGTGTTTTGAGTGGTGCATTGTGTGGGTGTGGGATGATGTGATAGATCTTGTGGTTGTGGTGTGGGGTTAAGTGTTAGGAATGTGGTGTGGCCCGGAGGTGGTGGATTATTGCTGGGAGCCTCTGCAGAGTTGCTATCGCCGATGTGTCTCTGCCCCCGGGCGCAAAACATTGCGTTGTTTGACAGTGGGGTGATTTGTGTTTAGCGAGCAGTGAGTGGTGGTGCGAGTTGTTTGTGGTGGTCTGCGTATCTCTCGATTTTCTACTCATTCCTTTATATTGCCTGATTCTCCATTTGGTTGCATGAAGATAGTTGATGGGGCACGTGTTGCCCTTTTTTTGTGGGGTGGGATTAGTCGGTGTTGAGAATTATTAGGAAGGCATGTGTTGTTGTTCTTATTGTGTTTGCCGGGTGGGTTGGGGGTTTCGTTTTACTTTTAGGTGGCAGCGGCAGTGAGGTGCATGGAAGGAGAGGCAGGGGGAGATGCGAAATGACAGGACAGGTCCTTTTAAATTTGTAACATGGAATGTTTGTGGGCTCCACTCTTTTGTGGGACGCTACAGCGTTCAGACCTATCTCCGTAGACATGGGATACATGTTGCAGTGTTTCAGGAAACACATTTATGGGACTCCGAGGCTCAAAAGGTCCATGGGAAGTGAAGGGGTCAGATGTTCTCTGCTACCTACTCTAGATATGCATGAGGGTGGCAATTTGGCTCCACTGGTTCCTTTTCTGGTTTGACGTTTCACAGCAGACATTAAGGGGAGAGATATCCTAGTGCATGGCATGCTGGAGGGCGTGGTGGTTTTCCTGCTAAATATTTATGCCCCAAATGTAGATAACGGGCGGTTTTATTTGGAGCTGGAGAAAGTCATGCCTCTGCATGTAGGAGTAACTCTGTTGTGGGCTGGCGATTTTAATTTTGTGCTTCATGGCGCCCTGGATAGACACCGTCCAAGGTTACATAGCAATCCCCACATGACGGCTGCTTTCCGTGCGGTGATGGACCGTTTAAACTTTGTTAATGTGTGGCATGCGACACACCCTGGAGTACAGGAACATACATACTACACACCCATTTGTGTTGCCTACAGCAGGCTTGATCGATGCTTAGTTTCTGGGGAAGCGGCGGTCGCTGTCATGCGGATGCATATTCCAGGGCGCTTCCTCTCGGATTATGCTCCAGTATTCATAGAGTGGGTTGCCTTTACCCAGAGGCACTCAAAGACCCCCTATTTGGGGAGGAATTTAGGGAAGTAACCACTGGGTATTTTGATACAAATTGGCTGGCCATCACTAGTAGAGGGCTGGAATGGGGCACATTAAAGGTTGTGGTGGGGGGAGCGCCCGTCTAAAATTAGGGGAACGAGGCACTGCCAAGAAAGGGAGCTTACTGAGGTGGAGGAAGTCTTGACTGGCCAGGAGGTCTTGGGACCAACAGCAGAGAAGCATCGTGAGGCCCTACTGTGGGTACAGCATAGAGTAGGAGAAATCTGGGACTGACTTTATTGGTTGACAAGATGTAAATATTGCCAGTTGTTGCATCGGGAGGGCGACGAGTTGGGGAGATTTCTGGCATGGTTACTGAAGTGGGGATGCCCTCCCCAACTTATTCTGATGTTCAGACTCTCCAATGGGCTGGAGGCCACCACGCATGCTGGTATTAACTCCCTGCTCCGCGATTACTTGGCAGTGGTATATTAGAAGGGTCTACCTCTGGACCTGTCATTGATTGGAGGGTTGCTTGATGACCTAACACTTCCTCGCCTTACCTAGGTGCAGACTGATGGTCTAGGAGAGGCGCTCCAACTGGGGGACCTGCAGGAAGCGGTAAAGAGCATGGCGCGCTGCAGAGCCTCTTGTCCGGACAATCTCCTGGTAGAATCCTTTCAGAGGTTCGCCGATCTCCTGCTACCCTGCTTGCTGGAGACCTTCCAGGAGTCTAGACGTGCGGGTGTCCTACTGCCATCCAAGCAGAAAAATCAGATCATAAAGCTCCACGAGCTGGTTATGGAACCACTGGACCCTGGTACCGACCTGCCCCTGTCTATGTTAGGAGTGGACAGCGAAAAATGGCTAAGGCCTTGGCGATGTGTCCGGGCCGGATGGTGACTCATCTTGTCCATGAGGATCGGTCTGGGTTTATGCTAGGCAGGGGGACGCATATAAACCTACAGTGACTTTTCCATGTGATTCACTCAGTGGTAGGCGTTGATGTGCAGGCGGTGGTGGCCATCTTGGACGCCGAAAAAGCATTCAACACTTTAAGGTGGGATTACCTTTGAAACCTTTTGAGGTGGATGGGACTAGGCCGTGAGTTCATTTCCTGAGCTCAGTTACTCTATTGCTGACCGATGGCCCAAGTTTGTAACAGGGGTGATTACTGAAGGTATCCTCATTTCAGAACCATTAAAAGCCGTAGGAAATTCTTTGATTTTCTCCCCCTGAGTGCCAGGCGGACAGTGGCTGTAGCGCTCATAACTTCCAGACTGGACTATTGTAACAGTCTGTATGGAGGGCTGAATAAATCGGCCCTGCACAGACTGCAAATGGTCCAGCATGCAGCAGCCAGGCTTGTTCTGAAACTGCCCAGAAAGTCCTCAGCATCGGCAGCACTGGATGCACTGCATTGGCTTCCGGTGCATAAACACATCCTTTTTAAAGTACTTACCATCACCTAAAGAGCCTACCACAATCTAGGCCCACTGTACTTGAGGAAGTACTTTAAATCCTATCAGCCGAAACTAACCCTCATGTCATCCACCACTAATCTACTTCACGTCCCTAGATTCAGGCTAACGACCAAGGGAGGGAAATCCCTTGCAGTCATCGGAGCAAAGGCTTGGAACAACCTCCCTTTGTCTCTGCGTCAAAGTACAACGGAACTCAGCTTTAGGAAAGCCCTAGAAACTTGGATCTACCCTCTGTCAGAATCAGGTTACAAAGCACTGCTATGATCCTCTCCATTTCCGATTACTTACCATCATTACCTCTCATCATTATTTGACAACTAGGAGTCGAAGCGCCAAGATACTCCTTGGAGTGGTAGCGCGCTATATAAGTACACAATCACATCACATCACATCACATAGAGAGTGGTATGAGGCAGAGTTGCCCATTGTCTCCACACCTTTTTGCTCTGGCAATGGAGCCATTGGCGATCCTGCTGCATTGAGATATGGCCCGGTGGGGCCTCTCAGTGGCGGGGGGTCCCTCCCACGTTGTCTCACTCTATGCCAACAATGTGTTGCTCTATATTCCCCACCTGGGGATATCGATGTATGTGCTTCTAGCCATGTTGTCCTCATATGGAGCAATCTCGGGACTACAAGTTAAGTGCCAGAAGTCAGTTATCTTCCTTCTGGTGGGTCTGGTTAGGGTGGATACTGCAGACCTTCCTACTGCAGACATTCGTTGGGAGTGCGACCACTTTCGGTCTTTGGGTTTACAGGTTGCCCATACAGTTGAAGCTAATTACACACTGAATATGGGAGCGGTCATTACTGCGCTAGAGACCGCCATTCGATTCTGGAATCAGCTTCTTCTCTCTATTATGGACAGAGTAGACTTGAGCAGGATGGTTTTGCTCCCACGCTGCTTCTACGCACTCCAAAATTCCCTCTGTGGTATTCCGCACGCTACTTTTGCCATTTTGAATTGTCTCCTGATTTTCCTAGTGTGGGCTGGCAAGCGAACAGGGTGAAGCTAGAGGTATTGAAGCTGGATATGGAGTCGGTGGCTTGGGTCTCCCGGATATCAGCCTCTATTATTTTTCTGGATTACTACAGTGGTGTGCAGCGCTGTGGTGCGCTGAGGACCCGATCACAGAGAAAGCCTTATTGGTGGAGTGGGGCGCAGCGGCGGACCTTCCGAGTTGTCTGATGATGGCTTGCGGGTTTCTCCGGAGTTCCCGTTCATACTCCATCAGAAGTGCGGGGGCATGGCAGTGGGCATTCACCTCGGTTCTCTATAAAGCGCCATACGCTCAGCTGCTCTCCCTTCAGTGGCGCTTTTTACAGTGATGGACCTTACACAATAGTATGGTGGGGGATGCTTGACATCAGGGTCTTGTACCTTAATGGAACCTTAAGATGGGAGGGAACACTATTGTTTGCTGCCTGGTCAATTTTTACAATATGCAAAGGTTTCACGTATGGCCCGTGAACTATGCTTGTCCTTTCCAGATGAGCCAAAAGAATGGCTGACCTTGACATTGATAATCGTATTGGGATCCTCTAGGGGGCTTATTTCCCATAGGCAAGTTCGTAGGGTAGATGTGACTGGGATTCATGATCGATGGTTACCAGACCTTCCACTGCCCCTCTCAGAAGGAGAGTGTGACAGGCGTTTGCGCAGGTTTAATCGGTGGCCAGGAACGTCCAATTCAAACTCACACAATTTCACTATCTGCATCACACCTATCTCACACCTCAGAGATGATCAAGCATTCATGTGGCTCACCCCCTGGTGTGCCCCGCTGGGGCTGTAACCAGCTGTGTTCCTCCACATGTCATGGAATTGTGCCTGGTTGCAGGTTTATTGATCTGCTGTGTTACGGGTGGTGCAGGAGGTCATGGAGTTCTGAGTTGAGGAATAATTCAAGCACTGCTTATTGGGGATTCTATCAACCCTGAAGACCAGGTCTAAAATGTGATGTAAGTACGCCCTCCTGGGTGCTGTGTTGGCTAAAGGCCGTATTGCAATACACTCGGTGTGGCCCGCACACCACTATTTGGATAAGTGGATGTCTGACCTGAGTAAATGCGGTGTGCCCGAGGAACAGAGACTACACCTCGTTCACACTGATGAGAATGCAGAATGGAACCTGGAGATACAGGGGAGTTTGTTGAAGACTCTGATGTCTGACATGGTGCTGGGGGATGTGGTGTCTGTCCCTTCCCAAGCTGCGAATTCGCCTTGCCTCCAGATACACAGTAGTCCTTTCCTTTGATTGTTTATATGTTAATGCATTGACTCTGCAGGTGTGTATGGAGTGGGGAGACGTCTGTGGCACCCTGCAGGAGGGAATAGATGTGTTGGAGGGGCTTACATGAGACCAGAGGGCTCCCCTGTAGCTCTTGTTCCTGTCCTGGAGTTCACCTACCCGTATTCCTTTCCTGTTGGATTGGGCCTTATATCACCTAACTCCCCGTCTTCACCCTTCAGAAGGCCTACTGCTGGTGGGGAGCGATTGTCCTTCCCAATGCTCCGGGGGCTCAGATCCTGATTATTTCTTTCCTTTGTGTTTTCTCATTCTTGTGGGCAACAGCACCTCCTGCCGATTTGATGCTGCCACGCTGATATCTCTTATTTTGTTTTCTTTGGATGGTTTTTCATTCCTAAAATAAACTGTTTGTTCTGTATGTCTTGTTGTGCACTTTATCATGTTGTCCTTGAAAAGTGGGTGTTGGCATCATACGGGATTTCACTGTAGAGTTTGTTTTAATTGTATTTTGGATGCTGTGATTCTATGCACACCTCCTATATTCTTCATTGTTATATTTCTCCATGTGCAATAGCAGGTGAAGTATTGTATTGAGCACTACTGAATAAACACATGGGCACACATATGTGTTAATAAAGAAACATTTTATTAGTTCTTGAATGAGTCTGTAAAGGCCTTGACTGATCATTGTTCATTCACAGTGCACTGGTCACGTGTAAGGAGCGTGGTGAGGAACACAAGTGCGTGTGCTGTGCTGCCTGATGTGTGCGGCTTTGTAAAGAACATGTATTGACATTAGCATCCTCATACTATGCAATATATGGTCAGTCAAATTGGACTGTTCACATTGCCATCAAGGCCAGGCTCCCGTGCACTATGAAGCAAGCCAGGCTGGTCTAGTACCTTGTCTGCTCTCTGTGCACCTGAAACGTGATGTGCCAGGCATTATCTTAATAGACTGCAACAAGGCTTGCATAGGTCCAGAATTAGAGTTATCCAACTCTGCCTAACGTTACACGTCCAATACACAGACAATACAAGCCATTTGTGAAGTCAATGTACAGTGCTTCATATGTAGACAGTGTACATGTTTAGCATTCACAGAGCAATGCACCGTCGTTTTGTCTTGTATCTGGACCAAACCCATACACCTGTGACACGGTGGCAAACTTCAGAGATCCCAACGCGACCTGTGAGTGTCAACTGATTGTTCCGGTGCTCTGTAAGGAGTGCGTGTGTTCCCATAAATTGACTGCAGTGAGATGTGTAAGGGGTCTTGTTAGTCAGCGGAAATAAGCTTCACTTTACATGTAGAAATACAACAGAAGTAGGACTGCATGTGCAAATGTCAGGGCCAAATTGCTATGTGAAATAAATCCCCATGTATGCAGGCCCACATGATTCTTGGCTCAGAATCTGCTGTGCGAATGTTGTGCAAACCATGGAGTGGATGTTTATGGGACATGCACCATCAGCTCCCCCAAACCCAAATGATGATCATTAGTTCAACTGTCCCTCTCACATATATGGACAGAAAGTGTCAACATATTACCCTGTATATGTGACAGAAATTTTGCATGGGATAGGCTGTGATTTTCCTGACACAGTATGTTTTCCCAAATCTAGATCTGCGTAGAACACAGGTGTTGTTGGGGTGTAACACATATTCCAGACAACACTACCAATTTTCAACAGTACATCTAATGTTGCCATGTGGGCAGTGAACAGCTTTTCCAAATTAATTGCCGTCCTATTGTGCATTCACATCATACCATGCACATGTCTGCAGACTACTTTCCTCGACCCTTCTAAACTTGGCACAGTCTAAATGTTTGAAGACATGATTCCTTACTCGTATAAATGCTGCAGATGTATCTGTGAAGTACAAATGTATAATTCATGCGAACAAACCAGTGATCAAGTTACATATCAACCGTTTCTTGCGGTGAGTGTGTCAGTCCATTGTTCATTCCAATGACTTACTTGGATTCACCCCTTAGCCCATTTATCATGATATATGAGAACTTCAGCATCATGGGTACTTGTGCATCCCTCAGAGTTCTGCATATGGACGACATGTTATATGAGATGACAGAAGAGCATTTGCCAAAATGGCATGGTGGTATCAAGGATTTTGTTATAAAACTCAATGTGCACATAGATTTGGAGGGATGAACTTCAATCTGGCTAGCTGATGCATATTGCTAGTGTGTGCATGCACATGGCAATGTATGTTCAAATTTGTGTGGCTGATTCCTACCTCAGTACACGCTGAATAGGTGTGAGTCAATGTGGGGCATGTCACAAGTCCACACATGGCAATGCTGTTACATGCCTTACTCATGCCCTCATATACCCAATGCCCAATAACAGAGAAGTTCCCATACCTTTTTAGTGTTTTGAGAGGAATAAGGCCAATATTTTAAGTACCACAGGCATGTTTATTCTGTGTTGTCAGCATATAGGCCATTTTAAATTCCACCAACTGCTGTTGTTACCCATATTGTAACTCCAGATTTTTTTGGGCATTTATCTGCAAACTACGGCACAATATACTGAAATATCTCAGATCTACAGCCTGCATGCACACACTCATCACATGGAGTAAGTAAGTATGAGTTAATGTGCATCTAGGTAACATGCGGTACATAAATGTATGGACAGACTATTGGGTATGTGAAAGAATGCATGCTCTTGTTATATTTTCATTATGTTATCTATGTTAAAGTGTTCCAGGTATGTCTATGTGTAATTCTAGGAGAAGTGTACACCAGGTCTGTTGAATCGGAGATAGCTATCCCCACTCTATGTTTCTACTACCAGGCACAGAGTCAATCTATGCTGCTATGTGTGTGGCCTTGTCTATCTGCCAGACCAGTGTAACATTGCTGAGGAACAATATGTGTACTTGCTACACATCGCTTATTTCACATAGGTGATTGGCCACAAATTTTAGGGGCAGTACATGCTTTTGATGAAGGCTGGCTGGTTTAGATTTTTTCCATGGATGTCATTTTTTGGCTGGACATGCCATTTGTGCTGCTAATAGTAATTCATGCATGTAATAGATGACAATTTTCACAATTCAGATTGGTCTAATACATATGTCCTTCCTCTCCAATGGACAACATGACCCCTGATCAGGAGAAATCCTATTGGATCTGCCTGGAGCGGTACATACACATATGGCATGTTGCCAAGGCATTCAGGCACATGGAGCACAATTTTGAAAAATCAAGGGCAGCAGGGACCTGGAAGTCGCCACTGCAGGGATAGAAAGCAATAGACAGGGCAAGCACCAGGCCAGAAGTGGTGGATTTTCATGGTAGTGATTGGGGTCCAGTTCCTGGACCCTCCACAGCCCCACCAGCAGTGGCACCACCAGTACCTCTCATCAGTCAACTGAGTTTGAGAGGCAGTTGCTGAAGGCAAATTTACATTTAAATTTACATTTACATTTGAAGCTGGCCCTGGACTGGACTGCAGTTGGCAACCCTAATGCAAATGGTGCGCAGCTTACAACAGACTATGGACGGTATTGAGCAACAAATTTAGGCCCTCCCTCCAACGTTCTGATCCTGCACATATCATATAGCTTGTTGTTATTGTTTGGATGTTTAGCATAGGTTAGAATAGGTTTTTAGCAAAGTGATAGCTTAGGTTAGTTTTAGTGTTTTATAACTTTTAATATGTATCTGTTTTTAGGTGGGGATGTGGATGGGTTCTTTGTAAAATGCAGGGGGTTAATGTTTAGTATGCGTTATAAAAAATAAAACTAAAACAAATATAGATCTTCATCCTCTGAAGCATGTGGTACCTCCCGTGATGGGGATGTTTTTGTTGCCAGATGCTTCGGAGGCACACACGCATCAGGGGCTGAAGATATGGATTCCCTGTCCCCAGCAACATTTCTCTGCATCATCAAGTGAGGCAGCACAGCACTAATACGGGCCTGCAGGTTTGCCAGCACAGCGACAACATCGCTGTAAGGCACACATTATTTCTATGTAGGAGCACTGCTTCCACTCCATGGAATCCAGGATGTTGCGGATGACCCCCAGCTTGTTGGCAATCGTGCTGGTGCCACTTTGGCAGAACAGTTGTTCGTGCCTCTGCCTCATGACACCAGCGATGTCAGCCAGGAACTCTTCCAAGCCTTGGAGCGGAGGGTAGGTGTCTCTTATGGCCTCTAGGGTGTTCTTATTGGAACTAAGGCGCACTCTAATGTGCCCGCCACAGTCTCCATCCCTGCCCTCACCGCATCTACCAGCTCTCACTTGACTCCTACCACACGATGTTGGAGTCCAGGCCTGTGGATGGGCTGGCTGGTGTTTGTTGGGTGATACGCAGTTCCTCTGAAGACGGCAAAATGCTGTAGTCTCTTCATGCTACCGGAGATGGTGTCCGAATAAATTACAGGATTTCCAGGAGGGTGTTTTGGTTGAGAGTGGACAGGCTGTCATCGTCAGCAGGATCCTCATCTAGGACAATCAGCTGGTCAGGAGTTATTGGCATATCCTCTACAATGAGATAGATATATGTTGTTGTTAATCTATGATGGATGATGACATAAGTACTCTGGTTAACATTCAGACTTTCTAGTAATTCACTATCAGGTAAACAATGATGCTACAACATCTGTTCCTCGTAGTTTTAGACGGCAAGTTGCAGTGTAGCTGCCTTTCAGATGGCAGTATCTCTGCATTGTTCACACAACCACTGTGTGACAGGGCTGATCTGTCATGTCATGGCACATGCTGCAAAACAGTTACACAGCTGACTGGCCCTGCCATTCCTGCATGTGTGTTATGAGGTACAGTCTGTCTCTGCCTTGCTGATCAGCTTTCTTTTTCATGATGTCTATACTGATTGTTTGTTGACTTCTTCACACCGCTACTGTGTACATTGCACCTAGTCCCCAGGGAGCCAGCATTCTCTGTGACCAGTTCTCAGCTGACAGCTCCTGTGAAGTGGGTTTTTTCATGAATTAGTTATGATCCTACTGTCTGCCTTTCACACAGTAAATCACAGCACTTGTGCTGTCTTGCATGCACATTGTGCTTTCATGTGGCCGCAGGTTCAGTTTTTCACAGATATCCTGTACACCACTACCCAGCTTCCAACCTTGCTACACTGAAGGAATGTGTGAGGGCATGTATTTACCATGGGTTTCCTATTTCTGTATACTTATGTGATTTCATAACACACACAGTTGGTTCCATATTTGTGGACAGCGAGCACTCCAAGCTGTTCTGAGGGGATGGGCCCAGTCAAACTACATAGATTGTTGCTAACACTGGTACTCAGCCCATTTCATCATTGACAGAGTAGGTCATCTGCAGAGTTTCACACTTCTTTTGACTCAGGCCCCCTCACTTGTACATGTATTTGCCTCCTCTGACAATCCTATGTTTGGGCTAGGCACTCAACTTACCTCTACACACAGATGGGACCCAGATAATACATTGACTTCCATGTGCCTACGATACCAACAATATGCGTTACTTTATCCAATGGACTGACATGGCTGGTGATCTTGCAGAATGTGGGATGAGCTTGAGCCCCATATGGTAGTAGTGCTGACCAAGGTGACATATACCTAGTCAGGTTTGCACACATCAATGCCCATACACCCCAGCCTCAAACCATCCCTGATTCCTGCCCTTTGTGGTGGCAGACTAGTTCATTCTATACCTGCAGATCCCTGTTTTACATCCTCTAACTTTGACATATGTGGCATTGTGAGACATTTTGCCTTTAGACTCCCTCCTTCTTCACCCAGGGCCATATCACATGTAGGATATGGTTCCACAATGGTCTCTTCTCTGCCATCCCTTCTCAGCTGGGAGACAAGTGTGAGACTGTCAGGCACAACAGTACATGTGTCTTGGTTAGGCTATCTTGCAGTACACATATCCCTTCTCTCCTCCTTGTATGCCATGTCTCCCCATTCAAACAGAGTGACAGTTTAACGTGATCAGGCAGCGCCTACGATGCACTGTACTAACAGTGGCCCTCCGCAACCAGACACCATCTTTTGTTTTAACACACCTGGTCCTCTGGTGTGCATCACTTGCATTAACCCCCACACCCAGTCTGATTTAGTAAATGACAGGAGTTTGGCATATCCCTATCATGCTCTCACCTTTCATGTCAGGACAGGCTGCTTGCAATGTAGTTTCATGTAGGTTACTATGCACCTGACTCTTGGCATGTTCCTATGTGTTAATCCTTCACATGCCCTACACATGACCCCTCTCTCAGGTGTGCAGTTTCTCCCCTGACACGCCTATTCCATTTCTTTTCTTAAAAGTCCATATATGTGTGCATGGGCCAACTTTAGAAACGGTGGTCCAATGGTGCAAGGTGGCATGCATCATAACAGCTAACCAAAAATGGGTGCACAGTTCCCCAGTAGAGGAGGCTTAAAGGAGGGGAAAGGGGATGAACCAAAAAATTGGTGAAGGCACACTTAAAGGGGAATCCTCCCTTTTATAAGTAGAACCCTCACACACCCAGCAAGCTAGGTGTCATTTTTCATCATATGGACTTGCTTCTCGTCGGGTCAGCGGTGCAATACCCGACGGGCACCCATAGAAGGGCACTTTGACGGATATCTTTTGTTCCTGCCGTATTGTACTGTGGGTGTGAGGGCCCTAGGGAAGAGTGTAGATGTGAATGGGTGGTGTATTAAAAAAGGTTAGATAGTCCACTAAGTAAGTTTAATAACGTGATAATCTACCTTGTTAACAAAGGTGGAAGAGAGGCTGCTCGCTGGTCCAGGGGAGCAATGCTCTACTCTGTGTTACTGGTCAACATGTTTCATGCTAACTGTTCAGTAAGATACAGTGCATTTCATCAGGACCTAAAGGTAGCTATCTACACGGTGTGGTATGGGGAAATGTTCTACCTACCACTATACTCCGAGGCGGGCAAGTAGTCCCACCACTTCTAGTGAAACTTGCACAGGGATGACAAGAGGGAAAACATACAGATAGCAGTAAGTAACGTCATCAAACCTGGCGCGATTGATAGTGGTTCATCTGGCTAGAGCAAGTAGATGGGAGTTTGGTACCCACCCTAGCCACGATTAAAATTGGGGGATGGGGGGCGGGATAAAGGACAGGTGTATTAAAAACCATATGGTTAGACTGGTACTGGTAATAAAACAAAATAAAATAAAATAAAACTGAAGAAGTAAGGCGCAGAGGTCTCACCTTACTAAAGAGAACCGCTGGCTTCAACGGTCTTCTCTATGGATAGCACCTCAGACGTAGGTGCCCTATTCAGAGGAGGGAAAGTAAAAAAAATATATATAATATTAAGTGGTAGAGGAGAAGCTGGGCGCTCTCAACAGTGGCGTGACCTCCCATGGGTAGGCCATCTGGTGAGGGATGATGGAGCTCGACTATCCCCAAACTGCTACTCTCTCCATCATGGGATGACTGACCAACTGTGGGTTAGCTCCCGCTGGTGGAGGGGGCATGGTGGACGGAGCGACGGACGGGCGGGAGAGCGCCCATGCATGCCCCATGGCCCCCAGCACCCGCGTCAGAGCAGACAACCCAAACAGACTGGCCGCCAAGTCTCTAGGAATTGGAGATGGGTCCAGTGCAATTGCTCCAAGTGTGCCCCCTGCCCAGAGGCAATATGTTTGGAGCACCAGGGTGCAAGACGCGTCGGTTCTTACATGCTCTCACATTAAAGAACAATCACATGGCACTCACCTGTCCGTAGTACAACGCGCTCATCAAACCTACCCGAGCACTGGGAACGAAAAGCCGGAGCGGTATACAAGTGGTGCCGCAGTGTTCTTATTAAGCCCAGTTTCCTCATTAATCCCGGACAAGTGGTGTGGGAGGGGGAGTGGTACCAGCATACGTCATCAGGCGCGCCAGGTGAGAGCCCTCGGCAGTGGAGTATGGTACCTTAAGTCCAAAGAGGCGGCCATCTTAGAATGTTTAAAGGAGGGTAGTGGCTGATGCATAGGGTGGTGATGCATTGCCACGGGGGGGGGTATTTCACAAGCCGTGAAGACTGGCAGGAATATTCTAACCCAAACCGAATGGAGTGATGCTGTGTCCCATTAGTTACGGTCAAGGGTAACGACTGTGAACATGTTACCACAAGTGGTGGAAGTGGTTAAACTACGCATGTCAGAGAGAGTGCACTGTTATCGGGTCTTGACAGAAAAAGTGGCAGCCAAACGGAGAACGGCTCGCCCATCAATGTGAGAGCCACGTGTGACTATAGTGTGTGCTGGCAGGAGTACGTGTTCTCCATGCAAAGTGTCAATATTCACTGGGGGGCCATCCGCGGGCAGTTACGCGATCCCTCAAAAGGGGGGGGGGGTGAGGAAGGAAGGGAAGAGTGAAGGAAGGTAAGGAGGGAGAGAGAGAGGGTGTTACTTCGTTATATTGTATAACGACCCTTGTCTCAAAAGTGAAGTGTGAATCAGTTGAGGAAGAGCCGCATACAAGTAATCATGGGGCTGGACCCTGTTCACAGGTGTGTGTGTTAATGTGTACCTGTAGAATTAGTGGTGGGTACCCTCTGAGATGTAGATGAAAATGGGCTCTGACAAATTCGACAGAGTGGGAGCCACTATCGATGCTTGTCCCAGCCGGTGATTTATCTCAATAGTATAGAAGGGTAGGGACCTGCAGAGGGTGGAAAGTCACTTGGTATCATGACTAAAGACTGTATGGTGCCTAAGCATCTGTATAAACGACTGTGTGGTCAGCCCAGTGTATGTAGGTTACAATTAGCCATCGATGGAGTTTATGCTGTTGTAAAGCTAATTGAGGATGCGTGTCAGTGCAAGCCAAGCTCAGTACGTATTTACTAGGGCTGCCTAGGGGATTTTATCATTAAGGCCGTCGGCGTCAGTCGCCAGGCGATGTACCCACCTTTGTTCAATCCTGAAGAGGGCCTGATGTGTAATGCAAGGGTGTGACTCAAGCACCGTCTATTTCAGGCTGTCTGCGCTATGGTTCAACTCCTTATAGTGGGTGTACAACTTGGTGTTCGTTTTTAAGCATCTCACATTGCTCTTATGTTCAGTGATACGTAGTTTGATTTGTCTCATTGTCATCCTTACGTATCTCTTGTTGCAGGGGCATGTAAGGAGGTAGATGCACTTGGACAATGTTGCAATTTGTGTGTCGTTTGAGTCGCCATGTGAAGGTCTCAGAAAGTCTGAACTCCTTACAGACACTGATCTGGTTACAGACCGAGCAACCACTGCACCGGTAGGGGCCGGTAACGGGGGCATATCCCCGAGTGGCTTAGCAATGGGAGGCCACGCCACTGTTGAGAGCATCCGGCTCCTCCACTACCCCTTAATATTATATATATTTTTAGACTTTCCCTCCTCTGCATAGGGCACCTACGTCTGAGCTGCTATCCATAGAGAAGACTGTTGAAGCCAGCGCTTCTCTTTAGTAAGGTGAGACCACTGTGCATTTCTTCTTCAGTTTTTTATTTTTTTGCGTTATTACCAGTACCAGTCTAACCATATAGTTTTTAATACACCTGTCCTTTATTCCCCCCCCATTTTAATCGTGGCTAGGGTGGGTACCAAACTCCCATCTACTTGCTCTAACCAGATGAACCATTTTCAATTGGGCCAGGTTTGATGACGTTACTTACTGCTATCTGCATGTTTTCCCTCTTGTCATCCTTGTGCAGGTTTCACTACAAATGGCATGACTACTTGCCCGTCTCTAAGCACAGTGGTAGGTAGAACATTTCTCCGTACCACACCGTGCAGATAGCTACCTTTAGGTCCTGATGAAATGCACTGTATCTTACTGAACACTTAGCATGAAACATGTCGACCAGTAACACAGAGTAGAGAATTGGTCCCCTGGATCATAGAGCCAGCAAGCAGGCTCACTTCCACCTTTTTTAGCAAGGTAGATTACCACGTTATTAAACTTACCTAGTGGACTATCTAACCTTTTTTAATACACCACCCATCCACATCTACACTCTTCCCTAGGGCCCTCACACCCACGGCACAATACGACAGGAACAAAAGATCTCCGTCAAAGAGCCCCACTATGGGTGCCCGTCGGGTATTGCACCGCCGACCCAACGAGGAGCAAGCCCATATGATGAAGCATGACACCTAGCTTGCTGGGTGTGTGAGGGTTCTAGTTCCGAAAGGGAGGATTCCCCTTTAAGTTTGCCTTCATCCATTTTTTGGTTCATTCCCTTCCCCCTCCTTTTAGCCTCCTCTATGGGGGAACAGCGCACCTTTCTTTGTTTAGCTGTATCTGGGCATGTGCGCTGGACCCCGTTAAAAATAGCCCATTCCGTCCTTCTCTTTGTTTTTTATGCATCATAACAGTCAGGTTGGGCAGGGTTAACCCCTTCCATGCTGGTGACGAACCCCAGCCGTCACGCTCCACGGTGCTCGTGTGCTGATGACGGCTGGGTTTCGTCACGGCCCGCCCCTGTTCGTCCGGCGGCCGCACACGGGGGAAATCGCGGCCGCACGGAAGAGGTTAATGTGTCCATGCATTTTGTGTTGTGCCATTCCAAGATTTTGTGCTTTGTGTTGTTGGACTTGTACTTCTGGTGAGTCATGTTATATATTTCAGTACTAGTGCCAGTATACAAAGGTGTACCTGGACTGGTCCTGCATTCACACATGGAAGGGATAAACATGAGGAAGCTGGACTGAGCTGTGTTAAATGTAACTGGGCAGTGTGACTGACACTTATGTGATGTTTAAAGGTACATGACCCAGATTCCTGCCGTTTGCCCTGCACACAGCACAATGGAGTGCTGGTACCTAGCTGGCTGCCCGCACAACATGACCTTCTTGTCCACATTGCCCCTTGCAGCGACTTGTCCTGTAGTTCTTTTTTTCCTTGTGGGCTGCACTAGCTTGTCCCAGAACAGCTGCCACCATATCCTCTGGGATGACAGCAGTCAACCAGCTCCTCCTGTGGTGCTAGGATTCTACATCCAGTCCAAATGGCTGCTTTTAGGTTGTTGTACAGTTTCTCCTTTGTCCTGAGCTTATAGTCGTGGTAGTGTTTTTTGCCATTGGTGCCTATCCTCTTGGCTTGTCCCACACTGTTGATATTAGTCACTATAGGCTGCCAAATTGCCTCCTTCTTTCCTGATGTCAGTGAGGTGACAAATAGCTGATGTTGGTGCTCTGTCACCTCAGTGATCAAGTTTTAACTCTCTTCCTCACTGAAGTTATATTTCCTCTTCCCCTGGGAGTCTGACTGGACATCCTGACTGGTGCCGGTGTTGTTGGGATTGTTGTCCTTGCTGCTATTTCTGGCTGCTCCATATCAACCTTCAGTGAAGTGTGACAATATTTTTTTCCTCAAAGTATAATTTTTTATATGTATTCCAATGCTTGACACACCGGGAAGTGATGCTAGAAGGGTTAGCGTTACTTTATGTGCCATTAACCAGACATACGTCAGTTTTGCTCCTGATACGTCAGTGTCAGCTATCACCAGATATCTGCGGCAGCGTACATTTTTTTACGCATCCTGATCCTTATGCCATGGTGCACCATACGGTAAATATGGCACATCCATGGTGATTAAAGCAAACTTAGCAATTCACAATTAATTTTCAGGCATCACTGATGCAACACAGAGATGCATCAGTTCTTGTAAATGAGACCCTAGGTTCTAACTATAACTACCTACCGCTGACCGCCAGTAGGTATTATACATCTATACATATCTATACATATATATAGATATATATTCTATCTATCTATCTTTCTATCTATCTTTCTATCTATCTATCTATCTATCTATCTATCTATCTATCTATCTATCTATCTATCTATCTATCTATGATAGATAGATAGATAGATAGATAGATAGATAGATAGATAGATAGATAGATAGATAGATAGATAGATAGATAGATAGATACATAGATAGATACATAGATAGATGGATAGATCTATCTATCTATCTATATATATATCTATCTATCTATCTATCTATCTATATATATATATAAATATATTTATAGATATAAATGTATATATATATATATATATATATATATATATATATATATATATATATATATATATATATATATATATATATATATATATATATATATATATCGCTAACAACATGGCCTCTTATTTTTTGCTGGATCACAATGGCGATTCTGCGTCAGTGAGAAATTCTTGCACACGTAGGGAGGGATCTGCTGGAAATAAAAAAAATTTATCAACTTACTCGTGAGTGCAATCAATCCAACTTCTTTAAGAAGGTCTGTGGTGGAGCTATCTATCTATTACCTACTGGGGTATACTGACAGAGCAGTGTGTGGTACCGGTACTGGATTGGGGTATACTGACAGAGCAGTGTGTGGTGCCAGGACTGGATTGGGGTATACTGACAGAGCAGTGTGTGGTACCGGTACTGGATTGGGGTATACTGACAGAGCAGTGTGTGGTGCCAGGACTGGATTGGGGTATACTGACAGAGCATTGTGTGGTACCGGTACTGGATTGGGGTATACTGACAGAGCAGTGTGTGGTACCGGTACTGGATTGGGGTATACTGACAGAGCAGTGTGTGGTACCGGTACTGGATTGGGGTATACTGACAGAGCAGTGTGTGGTACCGGTACTGGAATGGGGGTATACTGATAGAGCAGTGTGTGGTACCGGTACTGGATTGCGGTATACTGACAGAGCATTGTGTGGTGCCAGCACTGGATTGGGATATGTTAACGGAGCAGTATGTGGTGCCAGTACTGGATTTAGGTATACTGACAGAGCAGTGTGTGATGTCGGTACTGGATTGTGGTATACTGACAGAACAGTGTGTGGTGCCAGTACTGGTGTAGCAATGTGTGATGCAGTGCCTGATTGCGGTACACAGCATTGGTTTGTGTGATGCCATTATGTTGCAGCACTGTGATGCAGCTCAGTATTATGGTACACTCAAAGATGAGTGTGCTGTGCCAGTACTGTTGTAGCATGAAATAATGCTAGCCCGGATTGTGGCACACTGCCAGGGCGATAGGTGTTCCACTCAGGATGGTATAGTGGAAAGCTGTAAGTTAGGTCTACAGTGTAGTAGAGTGCTGTGTGATTCCCGCTACAGGCGTAGTATAAGTGTTGCAGGGCAGGGTAGCTGTCCGCTGGCAGAGCAGTACTTGTGGTAAATAAGATCTGTAGCTCAGCACGGTTGCACACTGGTAGAGTGAAGTGGAGCAGAGTGAAGTGTGGGCTGCCTGTTCGCTTAGCATTCAGTAGTGCAGTCCAGATTGGGTGCATGTGTAAATTGCTATGTGGTTCCAGTACTGGTGTAGTAGAGGGTGCGTGCTGCACCCTGAATTTTGTTGCATTGGCAGAGTGCTGTGTGGAACCTGTGCTGGTGTAATATGAGGCACCAGATACATGTAAATTATGTGAAACACTATCACAGTTGTGTGTTTTCATAGTGGTGGTGTAGCGTTGGAGCATGGGGTGCCTAAGGTCAGTACTGTTTTGCACGAGGTGTTGTTTTGCAGGATTGTGTTGCGCAGGCCGAGTGCTGGGTGGCTCCAGTATGGTCCGAAGAGTTGGCAGTATGCTGTGTGAGGCCAGTAATGGTGTGATATGTGGTGCTGCATGTCAGTACTAGGGTGGTGTGTGGTACTAGTGTTGGTGCAGCATGGGGGTGCTTAAAAGCAGTATAGTTTGGCTTGCGGCACTACAGTCAGGATTGTGGTGCATTAGGTAGAGTGGTGTGTTGTTCCAGTACTGTCGGTTTTGCGTTGCATTTGCGAAGTACTGTGTGGTAGTACTGCATGTTTCACTAGTATATTGCCCTTGTGCTGATGTACCATGAGTTGCTCAGGGTCAATATTGTTGTGTACAGATACAATAGCGTTTCAGTACAGTATTTGTATACTATGTCCTGCTGCAGGTCAAGGTTGTAGTATCTGGCCCCAGTACTGGCGTGGCATGGGGTGATCCAGTACTGTAGAGCAGTGACAGATGTATTTATGGCTCAAGTACAGGTGAAGCAATGGTAACTGCAGGTCAGTATTGTTGGCCACAGTACGGTGGTCTGTAGTGGCAATTGCTGCAGGTCAGTATTGTTGGCCACAGTACGGTGGTCTGTAGTGGCAATAGCTGCAGGTCAGTATTGTTATGCACAGCACAGTGGTCTGTAGTTGCAGCAATGGTGTAAAATAGTGTGCTGCAGCCGCAGGTCACGATTGTGCGTGGATAACTTAACAGCGAAGGAACGCATTGTCATAAAACGCTGCAATGGTGGCCCCAGGACTGGCATTAGAAGTTGTGCTGCAGGTCACGCTTGTGCTGCACTAACAGAGTGGCATGTGATCGAGGTACTGGTGTAGCATGGAGTGCTGCAGGTGAGATGCTTGCAGCGGGGAGACTGGCACACGCTAGCAGATGGGGGGGCTAGGAGGGCATGAACCATATACAGAACATAGTTTTAGATAATATGGAGATTCCCAAACACTTTAGAAGAAACCAGCGAACACATGGTGGATGTTAATATTTTCATTGGAAGAGAGAAAACAAACAAACAGCCAATGCCCATGCCAGGAGGATGTAAGCAGGCAGCGTGTGGGCCCGAGGGCACGGATCTGGCTCCGCTCCACCCAGCTCGACTCCGAGGTGAAGTGCCGGAGGCGGGCAGGGTTATTATAACCCAAACTGCCGTGTTTGTTTAAAGCTTAAATGTAATGTGCACTCTTCTTAAATTAAAATGCATTGTTTGCTTAGATAATCATATTGGGTTTAGATGCGATTTATTTGTGGGAACTTGGACTGCAGATGAGGGATGAGTGCGTGTCTAAGAGTACGTGGCATTGGGCGCATGCCCGCGTCGGGGGGCATCCCCGCCTGCCATTGGTGAGATGATCCCAGATTGAAGACCCCACCAGCAGACGACTCCTGCCACGCCTGCCTTTGTTCTGATGGTCTGCTATGGATTCCAGTTGAAAGACCCCATGACGAGGTCATTTGCTGCGCTTTGTGCTGGGTGCAGGCCTACCACAGCCAGCCTCACTGGCCGGTGTCAAAAGATCAATCATGGCCTCATGATCCTAGCTGGAATACCCCGCTGCCAGGCAGCTATTCTGCAAGGCTCATCTCTATCTCTTCAAAGGCCTGTCAGTGGCAGCAAGAACCCTGGTGGACACCCCATCGCCAGAGGACTGCTGCTAGGTTCTGTACTGGGACCATGCCTTCCGCTGCAAGCCTCAATAGCCGCTGTCAAAAGGCCAATCAGCCAATCATGGTCTCATGATCAAAGGTGGGAAACTTCACAACATTCTGTACTGCACACCTAGTTCAGCAAGCCTCATCTCTCCAATGGGCTATTATTGGCGAGAAGTCTCCAGGTCGAATCAGGCAGCTACTGCTGCTTTCTGTTCTGGATGCTCGCCTACCTCACAAGCATCACCAAGTGTACAGAGCCTAATATTGGTGACAAGATCCCCAGTAACTATTGCTGTGTCCTGTCTGCACACCTAAACCAGTGATCTACAAAGGACCATCACGGGTGACAACAACCCAGGCTCAAGTCTCAGTGCTTTCTGTACTGTATGCACGCCTCCCACTGAAGCCCTTCCAGGCTCTGCCCGCAGGCCAATGAAAGGCCTCAAGATCCGCTTCCACTGATGCCTGTGGTCACACTTCACACGGCGGAAGCTCTTCTCTGGAAATAGCTTCTCCTCTGCATGTGTTTACCTCCCCCTTTTATTTCTCAGTAGCAAATCAATGGTTTGAGTCTGCAATTGCAGATGCAAATCATTATAAATTTGCGTAGCAAAAGAGAGAGAATCACCTGTCCCCTTTTCCATGGCGATTCAGTTATGTTATGTTATATTATGTTCTATTATGGTGTGGTATGGTATCTGGCACCCTCGAAAGTGAAAGCAAAGCTATTAAAAAGCAAGGTTTTAATTTTTCTTAATTTCAAGGCTGGTCTCATGGGCAAGGGCAGCAAGTTCCAGGTCTTGGGGGCGATTTGGTAAAAGGCAGGTACTCCCATTTTAGTGCATTAAATGCGAGGGATGTGGGTGAGGAGTTGTCAAGGTGATCTGAGGTGCCCAGTAGGGCAGTGGAAGTGGATGCTTTCGTTGAGGTAGGCAGGACTTAAGGTGGGAAGTGGCTTGTTTCTATAAGTGGTATCTATGAGTAGTTTGAATGTAGCGTGTTTCTGGATGGGGGCAAATGGATGTCTCTGAGGTGTAAAGAGATGTGGGCTTGAAAGGTTAAATATGAATTTGAAAGTTGCATTTTAAAACTACTTGAAGTCTGTTTGTGAGCTCGGAGGGCATTGTTGTAGTCTAGTCTACTGGTGATGAGAACTTCAGTTATATAGTGGGAGCAATTTGAGGATTTTTTCTGAGCATCTTAAGGGTGGAAGAATGTTGCTGCTATCATGTTGACATGGCTGGTCACAGAGATTTGGTTGTTAATCATGATAACCAGGTTCTTAGTGGCATTGGTGGAAACGGGTGCTGGTTCTAGGGTGTCGGGCCACCAGGTCGGGGTACATGTAAAGTTGTGGTTGCCGAATATTACCACGTCTGTTATGTCAAGCTTTACGCAACTCCTTTTCATCCAGTATGCTATGTTGGGCATGCACATTACGAAGTTGGATTGTGAGTTGGGTATGTCTTCTGGGAGGAAGCGTATTATTTGTGTGTCAGCTGTATATGAGACAATGCTTAGGCCATGAGATTGAGGAGGTGAGTGGAGCCATGTAGACATTGAATCCGTCGGCCATAGAGAGGAACCCTGTGGAACTGCGAAGTTCAGCTGATTGTGCAGATCCCTATACAAGATAACAGGATACATTTATGTACAGACTGCCCAAAAGTCGTTGCTAGAGGCACATTTGATGCATATACCCTACCTTGTGTGGAAGACTTGCTGGTTAATGATCTTCGAAGGCCAAACTCTCTCTGTTACCACACTGGACCTGGCCGACCCCATGAAAGGAATGACCAAAGCGACCCTTTGCCTCTAATTAAGGTCTTTTACAGTTTAATGTCATGCTCCTCCAACTGTGTCATGCCCCACCAACTTTTCAGAGATGATTGGATTGCTTCTAGCCCCTGCCCCAGCAATACTCAAGAGCGTATCTAGCCAATATCGATATATTTAGTAACTCATACTCCAACCATCTGAAACACTTTCAGCTTGTAAATTATGTCTTACCATCAGTTGGACTCACAAAAAAAACATAAATACTGCACCGTATTCTGCCCATATTGTAATAAGGACGTAGCTAGAATATGCATTGGTAACAGAATCGTACACTCCCAACAAGAAAATCCAATCCATTCAGGGCTTGCAAACACCTAACACCAAGAAATAGGTGCTGGTCTCTTGAGGTTTCTGGCGCATTGTCATTGCTCCACTACTTCTGTTTTTTCTCAATACAACGTCTGTGCTGTTCTGTTCTACAAGACGGAACCCAAGCAAGTATGGTGGAAGGGACCCACGAGAGAGCCTTTCAGGACCGAAAATAGAGAAACGTCCTTAAACTCTAAAGACTTTGCTCACCCATTTTTCCTGCAAACAGGCACTTCTGATCATTGACCACTTATTGGCTGCCAATGTTGTCCCCCAGGGGCCCAAAGGCATCCGTCCGTGAATAGTTAATATTACTATTATGTAATACAGGTGGATCATTCAGGAGGAGAGAGGATGGAAGCAGGCAGGGGGAGGCAGATGCCCACCATGACAGACAGAGGTTTGACAGATGTGATGGCTAAAATGGACGTGGGAAAGTAGAATGAGTGATCTCCAGGCAGGCAACACAACACAGAATCCCAGGTGGCCCAGGAAAAAGAACTGCCTAGGTCTTGCCTGAATAGGTCCACAATAAATCCAACACCACAAAGCTCAGTGAGCTTGGGGGCATCTCTTCTGAAGGCTGGGAGATATGTTTAGCATTAATGCCAACTGGAACATCAGAAAGGTGTTCATGTCAACCCTGTCTATTGCAGGTAGGTGAGTAAATGCATACAAAGGAAATAGTGGTAATGGATCCAAATGTGGCCTTGTCAATTTCCCCCATAGATTACAGAGTCTTCAATTGAACTTGAGTAACCCTGGGCGTAGTTTGCCTAGTAGTGCTACGCATAGGTACGCGAAGTGCACTTCGCACTACGCACCCTACGAGTAGCTACGCGAACTGCGTAGTGCAGTAGGGAAATGCTGTTCACACTAATTGCACAGTGCTGGATGCTTGCAATGAGAAACCTGACCTCCCCGTGTTCAGAATCTTGCTGGGAGATTTATTTTCCACTCTCTCGCAATCGCCAACTTGACGTTGAGGACCGAAAGCAAACAAAAAAGGCCGCTATGCTACGCGTTTTTGCACTGTGCTACGTGCAATTTGCGTAGTGCGTTGTAGCGCAAACTATGTACGCTTCACGAGCGTAGCGGAGTACTACTCCCAGGCTTAGTTAAGAAGCCATTTCTGACATCAGAGACTCATTGCCTTTGCCCCAGTTTATGAGCTGTTTATTGTTTATTTTCTATGTTATTTTATATCTTCTTTTACATCCAGTACCAATATCAGAGTAAATATATGTGTCCTTCCTGGTTCCAATTGTTGCCACAGTGCTTGGCTAGGGTTACAAGAATGGAGACAGTTGATTTCTGGCTGGAACCAATAGAAGTCGTTTAGATTATTGTTTACAGAAAAGGGAAAACTGTTTCACGTTGCTGCTTAGTCTAATTCAGTTTAAGGTCTAAGAATAGCAGAGCACGAATGACATACCCTGAAGGCCCTTTCCCTGGAGTGATGCTTGTCTCTTCCTCTTTGTCATTTTATAGCGATAGTGGTATGATAATACATTGAGTGCATTGAGTGATCGACTGCGGAGGATGTATGAGGAGGTCTGTGTTGGGTAGGAACAAGGCTCTCTGGATCCCCGAATGCAGAAATAGATCTACCTGGGACCTCAAGGGATTTTCCCAGCAGTCAAAGTGACTATCTCTTGTTAACAGGTAGGAAGATATTGGAGTTGCCATAGGATTTGGGTCTGACAGACTCTTGCTCATGGCATCCTAGGTGCAGCACCAACCAGCACCAAAGGCTCGTCGCAGTACAGTTCTGGTTCAGCAGAAGTGGCATCTTCAGAGACTTTGCTCTGATTTAAACCCAGTGTTTGCACTGCTCCAGCCAGGGACATCTTGAGGATTTTGGGGGACTTGACCAATCGTATTTTGGGGGGCCCTGTTCAGAAGAGCTTTGAATTTATGCTCCAGTTTCAACCCTTTCTTGCCCTCTTTTGCCAGGTCACTGACAGTGCACAGGCACACAGGGACACTTTCTAAATGTATTTACATCTAATATTAAGGAATAGTGATGTGTTTTCAATGTTGTAACACAGCAGCAACCCACTTATATTACTGTAAATAATCTCTGTGACTCCTTCCCATTTCTCCAATGTGGGGGCCTGTTTTGATCTAAAAGAAACGTTTTTGATGTGTGTTGCATGAAACACAAATCTATTTTTTTGCAAAATGTTGGTAATGTATTCTCACGAATCACACACATTAAAAATAAATGTAAGAAAAATTACATTTAAAACTATGTTTGAAAATGATGTAAGGTCATCAGGGCAAGACTCTTTGCAGAACAGAGCTGGCTCTATCAGGGCCCCCCTGGGGCCCTGGGCAAGAGGCCACTTTGCCCATGCCTTAACACGTCTCTGGCCCCAGCGCAGGCTCCGCCTCCTCCTCTCAACAGTGAAGCAGGTTGCTGAACACCACCTGGTGATCTGATGCAACACAGACCTTCGTGTAGTCAGCCAGAGAAATGCTCATTCTTTTAATGAGTCTGGCATATTTCCACCGTGGAGTCGGCGACCAGCAGCAGGGTCGTGCCAGAACAGTAACTAACCACATTGTGAATTGAAGCTTGTCCTCTGTAGATTTGGCTGCGGAACACGTTGAAATGTAAGAAACATGTTAGTAAAGTAGACAGTATGATCATTTGTTTGTACCCCGAAATAAGTCGTGAGAATGTACGTCTTTTCTGCGCACACAATGGGGAAACAAAGCCCTCGTTTCCCAGACTTTGTATTGCTTTGTTTGCCACTCCTGGTTACGCCTCTACTCTTGATGCTCATGTTGAGCTAGCCTAGACCAGAGCGGATGCTGTACCATGTCTGCTGCGTGTTCCTCCCAGTTCTGATGCTTTCGTGCTTTCTCCTAAAATTAGCTTTTCCCCCTTATTAAGAGACAACCAGGAGAAGCAGCTGAATGTATTTATTTATTTGTGTGGTTCCCAGTGCTTAATTTTAGCCATTGGTTTCCGGTCTTTGACACAGGCACAGAGTCGACCGCCAGCATGTTGGTAATGGAACTGCCCGGCTAACTGTCGGTGGTGCCACCATCGGTATTAGGATGCGAGCGCCTTCAAGGAGGTAGCAACGTGTATGTTTTGTATTGCAGCATGTGCTATGGGCTGCAGCACACGCAGTACAAAATAAACACATCTCACATATCCCTGCACTAAGTGGCAGGCACGATGTGGTGCCTGCCACATGGTGCAGGGATATGTAGGGGGATGGTGCCCCTCAGGGTCCACAGCGAAGACCCAGGGAGGAAGTGGGCCCTGCTAGGGGCCCCAAGTCACTTTACACCTGCCTTTTATGGCAGGTTCACAGTAATGAAATGGCCGGGGGGAAGGGACATTGTAGTCCCTACTGCAGTGCCTGACCGCCACAATAGTAGTGACTGCAATCCCTCTGATAGTCCCAGCATATCCATGGTGGTTGGTCTCTCTGACCGCCCTCCATCCGTCCGCCATTGTAAGGCGGTGGGCCGACCTCCACGGTCCGATGGCTGTGGGACATCCACCGATGGCCTGATGGTGGCTGTCCCACCGCCATCATAATGAGGCCCTCAATACTCAACACCATCACTGATGACAGCCCACCACATAGGGGCACTGTGGGTCTAATTTTAAAATGAGCAGCAAAATAGTTTTCAATAAGTCAGTACACATTGTGGGGCTTATTTATGAGAAACTAACGCAGCATGGTGCCGCAAGTTAATTTGCTGCGCCATGCTGCATTCGTTTTGAGGCACACGGATGCGACAAATTTATAGCAACATGTTTCATCTCTGTGCCAGTCGTGGCCGGCATGACTCGCGGGTGGGGGGTCGCGCGGGGAGTTCTCAAGGATGGCTTTTTTTTCAAATAAAAATACATTTAAAAAAAGTTACCTTATTTTAGCCGGCCCGATCCTGCGTCGTCTTTGCTCCTCTCCTGCTCTCCTGCCACCGGCAGGAACAGGAAGCAGGCAGCCTCCCTTCCCTCCCCATAGCCAATCTCAACCATGAGATGGCATTGTTGTGATTGGTCCGGATGTCAACCAGCCAGACGCCTATTGGGAGGCCATTTTCTCAATGTAGGCTGCATTCATTTTCTCCATTTAGGCTGCATGCATTTTCTCCATGTAGGCTGCATGCAGCCTATATGAAGAAAAGGCAGAGAGCCCGATTCAGAGAATTAACTTAAGACAAAATCCAAAACTTACTACCATTTTGGTAATCACAGAAGGCACTTACTCATTTCGGTATTCACAGAAGTTAGGACTCCTAACTTAACTTTAGGATTCCTAAATGCCTTCTGTGAATACCGAAAGTCTTAAAGTTAGGATTTTTCTCAGTTTAGGAGTAGTAAATTAGGACTCCTAACTTTAGGACTCCTAAACTGAGAAAAATCCTAACTTTGAGACTTTCGGTATTCACAGAAGGCATTTAGGAGTCCTAAAGTTAGGAGTCCTAACTTTACTACTCCTAAACTGAGAGAAATCCTAACTTTAAGACTTTCGGTATTCACAGAAGGCATTTAAGAGTCCTAAAGTTAGGACTCCTAACTTCTGTGAATACCAAAATGATTAAGGGGCATATGTAGGTAGCCGTTTGCAAATAGCAAACGGCGTTTTGATATGTAGGTGCCACTTAGCAAAAAAAAAAAATCGCAAAAATTGTGATTCCTTATTTTGCTTATAGCATTTAAGGAATCGCAATTTTGCGATTCCTTAAATGCTATGTAGAGGTGCTTTAAAAATTGCGATTTTTGCATAAAGAATCACAAAATACCACCTACTTCAAGTATTTTGCGAATTCCTCCAAAAATGCATTTTTAAAAAAAATTCAAAGTGCCATATGGCGCACAGACATGCTCTTAGGGCATATATGTGCGCCACATGTACTTACAGGCACATTCTAGGGGTGCAATAGGTGTCCTTTGGACACCTGGCACCCATTGAATTGAGATTCTCAAATTGCAATTTTCTCATAGAAAATCGCAATTTGAGAATGTATCCCCATTCATTCCTATGGGCCTCAGCCCATAGGAATGAATTGGACACTCATTTTTTAATTGCGATTCGCAATTTGCTAATCATAATTAAGGAATGTTAGAGATTCGCAAAAAAATTGCGAATTTTTACCTACATTCCATTTTGCTATTCTCAAATAGCGATTCCTTAAAAATCGCTACTTGGGAATCGCAAAATGGAAATTACCTACATATGCCCCTAAGTACCTTCTGTGAATACCAAAATGAGTAAGTAGTGCCTTCGGTGAATACCAAAATCGTAGTAAGTTTAGGATTTTGTCTTAAGTTAGTTCTGTGAATCGGGCCCAGAGTGTGCATGACTGATTTGGTCGGCCCTAGAGGGCCACCAGTCAGTCAGCACCCTCAGCAGTGGGCAAGCCACTCCTCCCCTGCCCTAGAGCAAAGCAGCCCACAACCAACCAACCCTCTTCTGTTTTGTCATGCAGAAACATAAAATGATAGTTTTACCATTTTATGTTTCTGCTTCGCGCACTGCGAGAAAGCAGTGGGGCGACGCTCCCCCGCCCTGCTATGTGCCATTCCCTGTGCTGGGGCACAAACTGCTGCCATGCGCTGGCGCAGGCACCCTTGCACCATGGTGCAAGGATTCCTGCGTCGTGGGAAGATTGTTTACATGCAGGAAGGGGCACCTTCTTGCACAAAACAATCACTTGAGGTGATTTCACTTCCAATGTGTGCTATAGAAACCAGCTTGCATTGAAAGAGGAAAAAACGAGGAGAAAAGAAAACATTTCTTCTCGTTGCGCCTTGCTACGCCACCCGTGGGGGAATCTGGAAATGCATCAGTGGATATGGGTGTTGCATGGGAACACTCACAGAAACATCCATATCACGCCCCTAACACTCAACGTGTTTCATGAAATGGGGCGATATTTAGGAACACTTGTAAAGCCACGCCGGGTGGCTTTATATGTGCTTTTCAATTTCCTGCAGCAGATTGCGCCGCCGATGCAAGGGGCTCAGAAATAAGCCCCATAAAATGTATCTTGCCTCGCATGACATTCTTCTAGCGTTAAGTGGCCTGAAATAGTCTGAATTGTCTGACTTGTAAAAGTGCAATGGTTTAGAGTGATGTTGGTGCACAAGCTTCAGTGGCCTCCTGAGATGGGCCCTTGCACTTACTGTTTTTTAGGTCTCGCTGAGCCAGCGCATGCACTGCTCTGCGAGACATTTAGTGGGTGAGTTTTCAAAGTGCTACCCCACACTTTAGGCTGGCCTGGCGCTTGCGTTCACGCGTGCGTTCACTCGTGCGTGCACGCTTGCAGCAGCCATCTGTCTTTCACGGGTCATTAAGTGCACCACTCGGCCGCACGTCTTGTGACTCCTGCCATGTCTGCTTTTGACCCTCACGTGCGTGCGCACCACTCGGCTGCACGTCTTATTTTACTTGCTATTTGTTTAGGATTTCTTATCTTCCTGCCCATACCTCTCTGCCTGCCCATTCTGTTGTGTTACAGTCCTTACCCTAACCAGCCTTGTAATTGTGCCCTGGGTCACATGCTTGAGGTTAGCTGGCTTTCGGTAGTGTCTCGCCGGTGATAGCCGCCTAAAACACATTCTTGGGCTCATGTTTCCAGCGTGGGAATTCCCATGGGGCAACGGATGCGGTGTCCCCTGTAAAGCGCATAATCTGTTACAGGCAGCTTTAAGCACCAAACCCGTGATCTGCCTAATTCAATCTGACAGCAGGGCTTTGTATGACTGAGCCTCCGTCATTCTGCCTGAAGAGGCACTGTCGAAGCCTGTGAAATCACTAGCAGTGCAATTAACGTGCTTTCGCCCTACCCTGTCAGCGCCGTGAAGCTGCATTATTAGGTGAGTGTGCATCTACCTTGATGAGCAGTGGTCACCCATAAGAGCCGCATGAAGTGGCCATTAAAAGCTGCCGGGGACCTTGTGAACAACCCTCGCTTGCCTGCCGGAGCCTCGTGGAATCGTTGTAGTTGCTTCACGCAGTTATGTGCACGTTTATCCCAGATGTTTGTAATGTGCGTGTTTTATTTATTTACGTTTTATAAAAAGGCTTCGTAAGGCTGGTAGCGACCTCCCCCCCCATTATTAACTGTTATGCCGTCATGAAATGACCTCTGGTTTTAGGAAAGCGGGTAACCATAAAACACACCTGCCTCAAAAACGTGTCATCCTTTTAGAAGTTCTTGCAACTCATTTTATCAAGAAAGAGAGCATTTATCCGATGAAGGCCGCATTTTCCTTACTTTCATTCCTAATCTGTTTGAGGTCTCTGATCCCTCAAATCTGCCATGCGTCAAGATCTGTACTTCTAGCTAGTTGCTCAAGTCCTCTCTGAAATCCTGCACCCGTTAGAATTTTTTGACTCAGACTTAATGTTTTTTAGATGTAACTTGTGGTATAAAAATATTTTTAAACCAATGTGCCTATTTTGTGGAGCACTGCATGATGGCCCTGTTTAAGCAAAGGAATTTTATTTTGGGTAGCAGGATTTGATAGGGAAATCAATATGCAGTGGCTGTTTATTGCCACCATTGTAAAACTATTGGTTTTGGGGAACACTGTGCAATTGATATATTGTGTGATCAGTGTGCACCGAGGATGTTCTGTATGCAGCGAGTGCGTTGATTGAGGCCACAATAGCTGGATTGGTTTGGGATGAATTACTCAGTTGATCTAAGTTGTTAAAACGTAAGAAGGGGCAAGCTGGCGTTTCCTGCTAACATGGGTACTATGTGTTATTGTTTGCAGGCTTCTGATGACAGTCCTTAGTGGTTTGTAAAAAAATGAATCTCTGTGAGTGTTGTGTCAGTTGAAAATGCCCTTGGTATGATGTGATACGGGTGGTTTGATTGAAGTTTTCCTGAAATACCCAGTTGCTTTGCTATGCAGATGTATACTGTAATCATTCAGCAGACACCAAACTAGGCCTGGTGGAGGCGGTGATGCCCACCAAGTACTTCAGTCAGTCAATTATCTTTATTCGATTATTAAAAATCATAAAAGAACGAGCAAAATTACATGTCACCATTTCGTCAGAGCACAAATTATTACAAGATTAAAACAAATGATCATTATTTTAAAAACACTAAATTTACAATGAATCATACATAAATATTTAAAAAAGATAAAAAGAAGGGCTTATTAAAACACAACTCATTCAGATAGATGAGATAAAGAGGAAATTCATTGTTCAGAGATAAAGTGCCTATGTCTTGTGCGATGCTTATTTAAGCGTGCTCCTGCAACTAGAAAACTAGCGACAGAAAAAGCTACTTTTACATTAGGGAGAAGTTGCAAGAACAACAAAGCTGGTTTTACCTGAATGAAACCCTGATTACGTAATATTGGAAGCAGGTATCTTTTTCTAATCTCAATATAATGTCCGCGAAACATGATAAAGTGCATCGTATCCTGTGTGGAAAAATGGTCGCAATCACATGGTTCAGCGGGTCTAGTCCAGGTTCTAAAGTTGCCCAGTATAAAGTGAATTAAATCAAAACGAAATCTCGTTAAAAGAAAACGATGATAAGAATTTGTTACCAGGAGAAGATATGGATCCATTCCTGGAACAGAAGAGAGCATACAGTACTTATAATTGCTCTGCAGGGCTAGGTGTTTAGGGACGTGGCCCCAGCTTCTGGCATAGCCAATAGGTCTCGCCTTTGGGACCTTATAAGTATTTAGGTATGCCGCACAATATCCTTACTGCAACAACATTAACTGTTGCATGGCTAAACACTTATAAAGTCCCAAAGGCGAGACCTATTGGCTATGCCATGCTTGTTTTTAGAAGTTAAGAAGTTAAGCACTGATGGTTCCTATAGCGCTTTCATACGAAGCGCTTTACAAATTGACTGAGACCAATACAGACTTAGTGAAATTTTAAATCCAGAACGCACAAATAAATACATAGATGGCGAGATGCACACTAGCCTAAGAAAAAACAAATATAACTGACGAACCTGCATTATTTCTGGAAGAAGTGACGTACGACTGTCTCAAACAGTTTAGGTGGGTCTGTAGGTGTGGTATTTGCCACCTGCGGTAAACACCCACTATTCTGAGTCTTCCTCGGAAAAATATGGAATCACATGCTTAATATGGTGCTTTTTGTACCAAATTCCACATGTATTTTAATATACTGCATGTTGTTCACTCAGTACATTTCAGCAGGTTTGACCTGCTCTACTTCACTAAAGTAAAACGGCGTGGTTGCTGTGAAAACCACAGTACTTGGACTACTGTGCAAACACCAGATTTTGCAGAGATCGGAATGTAGTGGTCCTTTCTTAATCAAATCACTCTGCCAGAAAAATGCAAGGATGGAATGGGAGGATAGCTTCTGGCAGGACCTTCTGGCTGCCAGCCGAGGGAAAGATGCTAAAGGTTTTTGGGACATGGTGGGCAAAAGGAATCGTCCCGCCGATTCCCGGAGGACTTGTGCGATTAATGCTCAGACTTGGTTTTCCCATTTCCAAAATCTGTACTCTGCTGTTGAAGGCCCCCTTAATGATCCCTTTAACTTCCCAGCCTTTACTCTAGACCGTGACCTGGATCTGTTTTTCCCCCTTGATGTAACAAAGCAGATCAAAACCTTGGTCCCCTTGAAAGCAGCTGGCCCGGATGGCCTACCGGGGGACATCCTCCGTGCTTACCCGGAAGAATGGGGGGCTCTAATCTCTGCACTCCTCAATGCAATCATGGGGGGAGGGCTTGTGCCTGACTCCTGGAGAGGTGCAGAGGTGGTCCCCATTTTTAAAAAGGGCAGTCGGGATTTACCCGGGAACTATAGGCCTATAAGCCTAATAGACTCCAGCCAGAAATTGGCCGGGAAAACCATCTTGGGGAGAATGACTCAATGGGTGGACGACAATCACATTCTGTCCGACATGCAGGCTGGGTTCCGTTCGGGTACAGGAACTATTGAACAGGCCTTTAGGCTTTTGTTGTTACACTGGAAGGTGGTGGTGCTGGGCAAAGGCAGTCTCTATCTGGCCTTTATTGACCTTAAGACTGCCTTTGACCTGGTACCAAGGGAGGAACTTTGGAGGGTGCTTCATGGTCTAGGGATGCCCCCATACCTACTGAACCTCCTCATTAACCTGCACACCAACACCTATGCCCAGGTTAGATGGGGGTTGAATGGGGAAAAGACCGATAAAATCAGGGTCGAGAGGGGAGTAAGACAGGGCTGTGTTTTGGCCCCCACCTTATTCTCCCTCTATATTAACGGGGTGGTAGATCATCTATTGGGCGAACCATCAGATGCCCCCAGCCTGGGTGGAGTAAAAATTCCAACTCTGTTGTTCGCCGACGACACCCTCCTCATCTCCAAAACCCCCCAAGGTCTACAGTTTTTGCTGAACCGCTTCCAGGATTTCTGTACCACTAAAGGCCTCGTCATTAACATAGACAAGACCAAGTACCTAGTCATGCACCCACCCCGCAAACTTGGTCGCCCTCCAATCCTGAACTCCATACCCCTAGAAAGAGTGGCGGAATTTGATTATCTGGGGATCCGTCTGAATGATGCAATGAGCTGGACTGCCCACATTGATAAAATGACTCTGGCCCACAAAAGGGTGGGGGGCGCCCTTCTTAAGGAATACAATAACTCCTCAAAACATTGTGTTGCACCCATACTGGAGATTTATAAAGCTCGTGCAGTCCCTGCTTCTCTCTATGGATCGGAACTGTGGGGCTTGGGCAAAGTCGACTCATTGAGTAAGGCCGAAAATAAATTTATCAAGGATCTTCTTGCTATTCCATCGAGCAGCCCGACCATCCCAATGCTCTTGGACACTGGCTGTAAAGCCATAAGGGACCAGGCTCGGCTTCGTCCCCTTCTGCTCTGGGCACGTTTGTGGAGGGTCCCGGAGCTACAATCGTATGCCAATGGTCTAGCAGAAGTGATGCATGCTGACGGTTGGAGCAGCATCAAATGGCTGAAGGACATAAAACATCTTTTAGGGGAACTGGGTTTGGCTTCTTGCTGGCATAGTCACTCCGCTCCACCTAAGAAGATTCTAAAAAAACTTTTCTGGGAGTGGGTTGACGTGAAGCGTTCTAGTAGCCAGCAGCATTGCAAAACCACCGCAGCTTTCCTGTTGTTCAAAGACGTTGTCTTGTATGAGCCATATATGGATATTATAACAGTGGCTATGGATAGGTCCTTGTACATTAAATTTCGGCTAGGAACCTTGCCCTTGGCGGATCTCTGTTCAAGGTGGAATAAAGCCCAGCCCACATCACGCTTTTGTGCCTCTTGTCCGGACAAACCAGAGACGGTGCCACACTTCCTTTTCGAATGCCAGGACTATGGTCGCCCCAGATCGCGTTGGCTTGCCCCCATTTGCAGAGAACTGGGGACTCGTCAGCACTCTGTTGCCCTACGGATTCTTTTAACTAATACAGCCCCTCCTATTGTTTGTGCTGTTGCAAAATTTTTAAAATGGGCTTGGTTGTTAAGACTTAGAAGACTGTCTATAACAATTTAATTCTTTTTTATCTAATTTATGCTGACATACCGTGTTTTAATTATCATTCCACTTGTACAGTCTTATTTATTTCGACATGCTGTTTTTATCTTTTTGTACTGCTTTTATGATATGTGCATATCGAAATAAAGCATCAATCAATCAATCAATCAAATCCTTTATATGCAAAAAGAGCAGAATTAACCTCCACTGGAGGCTCAATTCATGGAGCAACTTACTCACTGATGACAAACATAGCTATGAACCTTGTAATATGGTCTGATTTATAAGTGTAAATTCACATTATGTGTACATCAACATTAACTTACCCGTAAAAGACCATTTACTCCCACATAACATCACACATGTATGATGTAAAATGATGTCGTAAATATCACAGGCATGTGGTGTGAACACTTCTGAGTGGGGACACCTGCAAAAAGAAAGTAGTTGAACAGCAAAAACCTGCATGTTTGTGGGGATTCAAAATTCATTACAAGCGGTGTTTCACTCCAAATATGGTCCTAAATGCCTTCACCAGGCAGACACCTGACAGCGCGCCCCCACCGGGCAGCCATCTGACATTGCACTACCACTACCTACCTCATGCCCTCTCCTTAAACTCTCAGCCCCTGGGTCGGCACCGCTAAGAGAACATTTCCTCCATAAGGCTTGCTTTCCCTAGGCTTTGAGACTACATCTTGGCCCCTCTTCCTCAATGCTACTCCTCGGATCCCTCGACCTCCCTACCTCAAACGACACAACTATGACGCTCAGCAGAACTGTAAAGTTTTAACTTTTCTGTATTTGCCTACCATGCTATTGTCCTGTATTTTGTCTCCTCTTCAACATGTTGTAAAGCGCTCCGATACCCTCGGGTCTGGCTAGCACTATAGAAAACCTCTAAATAAATAAAAAATAAAATAAATATGTGTTGGGAAAGAAATCGTCTTTTGGGACGACTATATACCCCTGGCAGAAACAAAAGTTTAAACATGCAAATCAGCTTTACCATTACATTACACATGCACAAATGTTGAAAAAGAATAAAGGATGTGGCATCTCAGTTTCATAAGTGATATTTTGTGGGCCAATTAATAACGCAAGTTGCTTGGCCATAGTGCTACAAAATAATTGAATTTGTGGGACTCAAGCATTTTCCTCAAATATGTATTGACATAATAAAAGGTGCTAATCCCTTTCTGAATGCCATAGGAGTCGGAAATGCACTCTACAAAAGTATGAGGAAAACAACAGGAGAAAATTTCTAATGACTTTTTGCTAATTGGCTGGTGATAACCACACACCCTGTGAGAGACTAAGCACAGCAACACTGTCCCATTCTGCCCCCACAGGACCAGAGATGGGTTAAAAGAACGGTAGGCACCCACTGTCCCAGAAAGTATAGACGAATCGCCTATCACAGCCTCCCATGGAAGACACGCTGGCTGGGGATGGTGTAATGAATAGACCCAGCCCACACCATAACTTCATCGCAGAAAGGAAGAGACAGGCAGATGTCAGTCAAGAAAATGTTTATTTTGACCACTGATCCTTAAACACACATCACATCCAACCATATCAACTTTGTATGCTTAAATCACAGTAAATAATAGCATAAAACCATTCATTACATAAAATCTTATAATCAATATATCTATGAAATACACACATCAATATGTCATTGTCAACCCTATTTCATGCAATCAATACTATCATCATAAATTACCTTTACATTTCTAATCTATATCTAATGGAGTAAATATCTCAGTAATAGAACTACTTGAGATGGAAAGCAAAGACACCATGACTGATGGACCAAATACTGTGGAACTACCACTCGTGTCCTTCCCATTCCCGGTGTTCGAATTGCTATCAGCGGGCAGGACTTGTTATTGGGTGCCGACAGGGAGCGCGAGGGTCACACCAGTGTTGCCATTCCTCTTTTTGTGGTCTGTGGCAGAGCTGCTCCTGGAGGACGCTATCGGTGTCTCCATTTTCGCAGGCCTTCTTTTCCCCAAAATTACCTGGTGAGGAACTCTGGGCTTAACTTTAGCCCAATCCCAAATAGCCAACCCTGTATAGGAATGTATTGCTCATTCCCAATTAAAGATGGGATACTATGAACTCCCTGTTTTTTGTGCCTGTATAAGGAAACAAAGCGGTACAAAAGGGGGTGGTGATGGACTTTGCCACTGGATTCAAGCAAGCCGGGCTGAAGACGGCTGGAATGCCGGAAACCGGTCCTCGGAAGCTTGTTTCCGGTCCAGGGAAGGCATGGCTTGGCAGCTCGGGCTGGACTGTTCCCATGAGGCACAGGGTCAGACTGATTTGCATATAGCCATGTCTGAACTGGGGTGGCAGAGTGGGCTAAAGAACGGTGATGGATTAAACCCAGATCTGTTGACTGGGTGTGAGTGTTTGATTGGTTCAGATGCTCCGTCCATCACCACACCCTTTAGCACCACTTTGTATAAGGAAACAAGCCAGCCATTCCCTGCGTTGTAACACTTTGAGCTTTTTGCCTTAGTGCTATTCGCACCTGACCCTCCCGGTTGTTTTCCTGTTAAAGAACTCCATTTTTCTTGAAGTTGTGCATTTCCTCAGTTTTAGTATTCTATTATTTTTTTTATTTCTGTTTATTCAACTATTTACTAAAATATGATACTCATAATTTTCTACATTCAAATAAACACACGTTTAAACACCATTGTTGTCTTCCACCTCAGCCCGGAGAATAGTAAAGGACTGTTGATACATAATATCTCCACCTCGACCCTTGACCCTTTTTAGGCAGGTCACTCCCCACGCCGCACAGCACCATCTGTGTGCCCTTAGCCCAGCTGCCGCTGCTGCTGACGGATGTTCGAGGCCCTCCTCCATCCACAGGCTGCCACCTGCGCCTCATCCCTGGTGGCTAGTGGTAGGCCGGGGGTTGCTCACTGTTATTGTATTGTTTTTTGCTGTCAGTGTCATTTTGTCTTCGTTTCATCCTCCTTTCACCCTCTTGAGCTATTCTGTGCCCTGTGCCCTTTCTCTCCTTCTCGCCGTTCCTCCCGTGGGTTTCCAGCCGCTGCATACCCTGCGGCCCATCCCGCTCGCTTCCCTTTTGCCTCAGCGTAATTGCATTGCTTTTGTTGTCACTGTTTATTCTGCCTTCATTTCATTCCTCCTTTTTCCCCTCTTGTGCCATTTTGTGCCCTGTGCCCTTTCTTGCATTCTGTACCCCTCACTCCCGTTTCCCACCTATGCGTCCCCTGCGGCACGCCCCCCTGCTCTCCCATTCGTTCACTCCCACCTCCCCTTCTTATGGCAGCCGCTGTGTGGCCGTGCTGTTGGCGCGAGGAAGGCGCGCATAAGGCAATCCCATCTGTGCCCATCTGCACCTGCACTACGCCCAGCGCCAGAACCCCTGGCCCCAGCGAACGCCACAACACCCGACGACGCTACGATGCCAGCACCTCCACGCACTCAACATTGGACGATCACACACCTGCTTCCTAGCCACCCGAAGCACACCCTAGAAACCTTTTCCTGCCGGAACTGCAGCTCACCAGCATCCGATCCACAAATCCACCCACCAGGAAAGAACCCAACTTTCTTCCCAACACCCACTCCACCCGCAAACACGCCGTTGGACTTTAGTACCTACTCGACTCAACCTCCCCAGACGTCGCCTTCCTGACGGAGACCTGGCTGAACTGCTCCTCCGCACCGGACATCGCAATAGCCATCCCAGACGGCTACAAGATCAACCAAGGGCCGCACCAACAGAGCAGGAGGAGGAATCGCCATCGTCCACAGGAACACTCTCAGAGTCTTGACCAACACTGACGACACCCTCAGAACCGCCGAACACCTTCACTTCCAGATCCACACCGATCCCAACACCACCCTCAGAGGAACCCTCTTCTACAGACCCCCCGAACCCTGACCACAGTTCAACGACTCCATCACCGACCTCGTCAGTACATACGTCCTCGCCTTCACAGACTACATCCTTCTCGGGGACCTGAACTTCCACCTCCAGAACAACAACGCCCACAATTCCACAACCCTGACCGACAACCTCACCAACCTCAGACTCCGACAACTCGTCACAACACCCACCCACTCTGCCAGCAACACGCTTGACCCCATCTTCTCCACAAGCGCCCACGTCTCCTTCAACCACACCACCGAACTCCACTGGACTGACCATACCTGCATCTACTTCACCTTCCGGAAACCCACCATGCACCACCGCACCCAACAGATCCCCCGCCGCTGCTGGAGCAAAGTCACAGAAGACCAGCTAACCACCACCCTCGCCCGGAAAACCGACCCACCGACCCCACCGACCCCGACACCGCCGCCCGCAATCTCAGACAATGGACCCAACACCCTCCCCGATCAAGAAACCCTCCAACAGACATGCCAACAAGAAAGCCAGCTGGTTCACTGAAAACCTCCTGGCCTCCAAGCAAACCTGCCAAAAGTTAGAGAAGAAATGGCTCCGTGAACAGACACCGGACAGCTACGCAGCCCACAAGAACACCACTCGCAGACACCATCACCTCATCAAATCCGCCAACAGGGCCTCCTTCAAAGACCGCCTAGACAACAATGCACACAACAGCAAAGAGCTCTTCAACATCGTGAAGGAACCCTCTAACTCCAACACCAACGACATCCCACCCTCGCAAGAACTGTGCGACTCCCTTGCCACCTTCTTCCATTGAAAAATCGCAGACATCCACAACAGCTTCAATGCCCCAACCGCCCCGACAACCACTGAAAACAACATCCCCATGTCCACCATCCGCACCGACTCCCTGCTCTCCTGGACCAACATAAACGACGACGACACCATCAAAATCATGAACACCAACCACTTCGGATCTCCGCCAGACCCATGCCCATACCACATCTTCAACAAAGCCAGCACCCCCATCGCACCCCATATCTGGAAAGCCATCAACATCTCCTTCGAGACAGCAACCTTCCTGGAGAGCTGGAAACAAGCCGAGATCAACGCCTTACTCGAAAAAACCAAGGCTGACCCCAAGGACCTCAAGAACGTCCGGCCCATCTCCCTGCTCCCGTCCCCGGCGAAGTTCATTGAGAAGACTATCAACATACAACTGACCCGCTACCTCGAGGAGGACAGCATCCTGGATCCGTCCCAGTCTGGGTTTCGCAGCAACCACAGCACAGAAACAGCCCTCATTGCAGCCACCAATGACATCAGAGCCATGCTGGACAACGGAGAAGCCACGGCTCTCATCCTCTTGGACCTGTCAGCCGCCTGCGACACTGACTGCCACCGCATCCTACGTACACGCCTCCACGACGATGGGTGTAAAAGACAAGGCTCTGGACTGGACCACCTCCTTCCTCTCCAGCAGAACTCAGAGCGTCCGCCTCCCCCCTTCCGCTCGGAAGCCACCAAGGCTCATCCCTCAGCCCAACATTGTTCAACATCTACATAGCACCGCTCGCTCACATCGCCCGACTGCACTACCTCAACATAATTTCCTACGCCGAGGACACCCAGCTGATCCTCTCCCTCACCAAGGACGTTCTCCCATCTCGCCGCCAAGACCTGGACCCCACTCCCCATCCCACTACGGCAGACCCTGGACCTCCTAACCTTCAGAAGACTCCTCAAGACCTGGCTATTCGAGCAGTAGCAGCATCCCCCACCCCCAGCGCCTTGAGACCCTAACGGGTAAGTAGTGCGCTTTACAAATGATATGAGTGATTGATTGATTAAATGATTGACCTGTGCCCCATCTGAATGATCCCAACAGCAGCCCACATTTTCATGTTGAGGATACTGGATAATCTCTTCAATGTCCCTTATACTCTTCCCACCCCCACAGGAACTCTGTCCACGTCCACGGCAGCCCCTGCTTTGATAAATGACCTTCTCGGCTTGACTGCACCAGTCTAGATCTTGTTCCCAAGCCTCCAGCCTTAGGGGGAGAGCCGTGCCCCACTCCCTAGCCACATTCCTCTTGGTTACCACAGCTGCCATCATGAGTCACACTTTCTGGTGTTTGGGCCCTGGGTCCTCGCCCGAGATACATAGTATGAGCCATCTCGGCTCCAATGGGACTACCCTACCTATGACTTCTCATATAACGTTGGTGACTTCTATCCATTAGCCCTGTATAAATGGGCACTACCTTGTATGCCGGTTCCGCCCTGTCAGCATTCACCCAAACATTAACCATACTCAACTGTGCTGCCCAATAGTACCTCATAACATTTAGGACAGCTAGCCCCCCTTCGTATACCCCACTCTGCCACTTTAAAAGTGAAATTCTAGACCTGTCCCCATTCCAGAGGAGTTTACGTAGCTCTTCTTCTATCTTTCCAAAAAGGTTCGGAGGAACCCTACAGGGGGTATTTTGTAAGACGTAAATAAAGCGGGGCAGGGTCACCATTTTAAATAGGGCCGCTCTACCCTTTAGGTATAGGGGAAGGCTCCTCCAGTCCACCACCTCTCGATCAGTGGGAGAAGATTGTCTTTCGTAAAATTCATGAGTATCTCTGGTGATCTGTATCCCCAGTTATTTAAAACTCGTCCGCACTAATAAGGAAGTGTCTCTCACCAATATAGTACTCACTTCTGTGTATTTCTCCTGTGTCTTCCTTTTGAAAACTCCTTGCAGAATTTCACTGCCATCTACAAAGGCTTTTTACCCTCTGGCTTTTTCCTCTATTGGGATTCATTCTGGAGGGCATTTTCCTTCTTGGACGTCCTGCCTCATCAGCAAAAATGCTACTTGAAACGGTCCTCGACTAGTTGTCTGGTTCCTGACAAAATACCTCCATAATAGGACAACTTGAGATGGAAAGCACAAACACTGTGACTGATAAGCTGATGGACTAAATACCTCTACAATAGGACAACTTCAGATCTCAGAGTTACCATCCCTCAGTCGTAGTGGTAGAGTAATCTATGCTGATCCTTGACCAAGGAGGGGCAGTGGCCATCATCCTCCTAGACTTGATTTCAGCCTTCGATACAGTTAATTTCAACATTCTATAGGAGAGGTGTCTCAGGTGAGGCAGTTACCTGGACCCAATCTTACCTAGATAGTAAACTTTTCAGGTCTTCTCAGGGGAGTCGTCTTTTAGAACCCAAGCGATCAGCTGCGGAGTTCAACAGGGATGTTCCCTGAGTCCGGCGTCATTTAATGTATATATGCAGCCACTGGCGGATAGCATCTTGCTATGTGGGATAAAAATTGTCACCTATGCAGATGACACGCAGTTGGTAATCGAAGTTAGGAAAGGTCTATAGCAAAGTGACAAACATTGATTAGATAATACAATTTACGTTTTTTTGTAAATAAAAACCTAGGATGAAACAGTATATTAAGTCCACTTGTGTACAGAAACCAATGAGCAAAATAATTTCTGATAGAGCTTTATTGTTTATTGTTGTTGACTATTTTTCTTTTGTTTTCTACTGTTTTTTGTATATATGGTTTTTATAAGTGATTATGTGTTTAAATTTTATATAGAATATATATAGGGGTCCCCTTTTTCCAAATATTTACGCAGTTGGTAATCACCCTCTATGGCCATGAAGCGCCTACTCTGACTTTGAAACCTATCTACAGGAAGTGGCCTCATGGATGCAGCACTCTTGCCTCAAGCTAAATGGTGAAAAATTCAGAGCTAATGCTCTTGGGCAACACCTCTAGTATAGATCTCAAACAGATTTGGCCCACCTGCTTGAGCCCTGCCCCAACCCCGAAGACCAAGATAAAAAGCGTGGGCGTCTGGCTTGGCAGCTCCCTTAGGTTCAAAGGCCAAGCAGTAAGAGTAACAGGGGCCTGTTCGGTGCTATCAGACCACTCCGTAAGGTACTCTCCCTCCTTCCGATGAGAGAAAGGAGGACCCTGATACAGGCATTGGTCCTATCGCGATTGGACTATGGAAACTCCTGTTACTTAGGAGCACCCAAAGCAACTTTAGGGAAGCTCCAAGTGGCACAGAACTGTGCTGCTAAATTATTGCTGGGGGTGCCAAAAAATAAGTCGGTCAAACCAGCCCTGAAGACGCTTCACTAGCTACCTGTCTCCGAAAGAGTTACATTTAAAGCTCTGTGCATAGCCCATAAGGCCCTATGGGGGAACGTCCCTGCTATCAACAGGTCTCTCATTACCTCCTACCGCCCCAGAAAATGCCACCGCTTGACTAATCTCCATCTTGCAATCATACCTAAATTTAGAAGGGTGAGAAGCGGGGGCAGATAATGTTCCTGCAATGTTGCCAGGCTCTGGAACACAGTGCCCCTACACCTCCGTGCTGAATCTCGTCCTCTTCCCTTCCGAAAACTTCTCAAGACCTGGCTATTCCAGCAATCGGCTTTATAAATTGAACCCACATCCTCTGCCCATCCGCTCGCTGGGATTCCCTAGGGTAGCGATGCACTTTACAAATGTTAAATAATAATAATAATAATAATAATAATAATAATAATAATAATAATCAGTTGCACAGTTCTGCCCAGCCAGGGCACATGTTTACGACTGAGTCTTGGTTTAGCTTTTAGCAACTTTCTCTATCCTTTCCCACTTTGGACACAGGACTTGTCCAGTCTGTATGCCAACGCTGTAATCAAGCAACACTAGCCTGGGAAACAAAAGTAGCCCAGGAGAGTGTTATAATATCAGTGATTGCCCTGAGCAAGGAAGCGCAGCTAACAAACATGACTCTCTCCAGGGGAATTTGGTGTTGGCAGAAGTTCTTCTCTCAAGAATTGTTTTTTAAAAAACGAGGCTAAACGATTCATTATAAAGGACACTTTTTAAATACACTGACTAAAAAGCTAAAGATCTTGAAAGGCGTTCTTTAGAGAAACTCGTGAAATATACTAATACTGGTGAATCTGGCACCATGCCCATGTTTACGCAGCCGCAAGTCTTGTATTTGCCTTTATGAAAATTGTGTGCTGTCCAGCAGGCTGCTTTGCATACATTTATTACCTGCTAAAGCACATATCTCATTTATGGTGCTTTCATAGCTACACAATATCTCAGGCCAACATCTGACGAACAATTTAAATTCCTAATCACGTCGTGCACGGAGAATCTGTCCACTTTTAATTGTTGCTGGGTGAAGTCACCAGAGATTATCTAAAGAAGGTTTGATTTAAAGCTTCAATTGCTGACGGCTGAAGCGTGAAAGACCCTTCAGGCTTCGGTATAATCTCATCTAAGCCAACTGAAGCTGAACTAGCTACTAGCTCGAAGAGTATTGGTAAAGTGCTGCTTGAAGCTATATATCACTTATCTGTTCTCGTTAGTGGCAGGTGCATTAAGTTATTTCCAAGGCGCTGCAACCTCTAAATCATTTTACTGTACCTTCTTCTACAATGGTCATTATCAAACTTCGATTAATGACATTTGACTGTTCCTTTCAACGAGAAAATATCAAAAATATTTCTCAGTCAGATGTTATTCATCAGGGAAGACTAAGTCGGAGTGAATGGCTGACGTCACTCACAAATGGTAATTCACAGTATGGCTTTCAGGGAGGGTCGGAGGATACATAGTCCTTTGAAGCTTTAAATATCATGTTCTGTCGAGCTGCTGTAATGGCCATGGACTGGCTTCAGTTTGTGTCCCCTCACTCCAGTAGGAAATACGAAATCTCTCAGGAATGGCACTGTGGACATGTCAATTAAAAGAGCTCGGATTGCTCCTAAGGTTAAAAAGTCGAATTTGTGCCATATTCTCTTCAGCAGCTACTATCCAATTTTGAACAATTCCATCCCACTTAAGAGGAGACAGTGACAGAATTTCAGTTGCAGGTCTTTTTGGAATAGTACAGTACCCTGAGTTGTCATACGTGTGGGTTTAGAGCAGGCAGAGGAAATGAGACTGGTCTAGAAGACATACAAAGATATGATGTCTGGGATGAGGCTGCTGTGTTCACTGTTGAACTTTCCAACAGCCTTTACTGAGCTTGACCAATACATATTTCTACTTTGATAGGAGAAGGTGGGGTCATTGCCTGGTGGTGGTTGCATCATTTCTTTTTGGCCATGTGAGCTATGTCACATTTGAGGGGTTCTTAGCAGGTAAACATAGTAATCATCTCCACTTTGCATTACTGATTGCTTTTAAGAAAGATCGCGCCTCTGTTATCGGACAATCGCTGAGTGGATGTTTCCTGGGTGATCATCGGATCTAATCTTGAGTTAGAAACAGTCTGTATCCAGGATTTTCCCAGCATCGTATGCTCTGCCTACATATGATCCAAAATGAAACATCCCACACTATGAAGAACATTCCAAGATTCATCAATGTGAATCCTGCTCTCCTGTTCTAGATTGGTTGCCAGTAAAGGCTCATTTTTCTATATTAATTATCATTCACCTGCCAGCATCCAGTTAGACATTTAGACATGTTTCAGCTATCCGAGGCCCTTGAGTTTCCAGGAAAAGTGCATGATCTTACTGCCAAGCTGTCAGCGAACATGACTAGGATGCTGCTGTTTTCTTCAACTGGCTCTGAGTAACATCTTTTCAACAGACCTCCATAAGGTGAACAATCTCGCGGGGCTTATGAAATCCATTAACATGCTGTTATTACACATTGTTCCAATCTTACAACTCTGAGGATATGAACACCCTTGATTGGATCTTTGTCATGATTTAGGAGGTGAAGTCAAGTCTGGTTGGATCAGCTCCAGCTGGATCATGCCCGATCAGATTGGCTCATATTGGACTGAATTAACTTTTCATTCATCTAGATCCAGATCAGGAACCTAAGCCAGTCCTGGCGATACTGCTCAAACCAGCCCCACATTGCTCTGTGTGTGTGATTGTAATGAGGGACCTCCACCGCTCCCAGGGAATTTATCAAGGGTCCCTACCCAAATCATTTTGTTTAAATATAAAGGGACTCAAATGGTGCATTTTGCAGCACAATTGTTCAAAGGTATATATTTCAGGGCCTGTTAGAGGCTTCGGGATAAACATTACTCCAAATCATTCCATTGATAAATCGTGTGTGGCTATTATAAATATCTATTCGAGACCCACCGCGAATGGGAAGGAATCAAGCACTATTAAAGTGCTCACCCATTTTCTCCAAACACTTGACCCGGTAACCTCGATAATTCTTGGTGGCGATTTTAATTGTCAGTTCGAGCCCCTGGTTGGACCTGAGTTGTGCGATGAGGATGGGGTTGATTCGGTTTGGCATATCCCCGCCCCAAGGATTGCTCCGGTTAGGGCCTGGACCCCGTTAGTATTGCAAGTTAAATCCCTGACCCTTGCAATGTCCCTGCGGGCATGTAATGGGAGGGTTAATAACAATAGTTTGGGTTTGTTCACATACAACCGGACCAATCGTACTTCCACCATTGACTACCTTATGTTGGAAGCCAAACATTGGGACTGAATTAAAGATTTTGAGGTCATCCCAAGGCACAACAGTGACCACAATGCGTTGGTCCTGATGCTCAAACCTGGATCTTTTGGACTAACCAACCCCGCCCCTAGTAATAACATGGCAGTACCTTCCTATATTATATCTAACAATAGGAGAAGGGCCAAGTGGCCTTCGTGTGTGGACTCACCTAGTCGTCTTACAGAAATCTATCAGAATGCTACCCCACTCATAAGCTAAATGGGGAGTGCTACTTCCCATGGGCAAATTATTGAGTCACATGGAAAGTTAGAACTGAGCCTAGGTGATGTATTCTATCCTCTTAGTAGGACGAAACCGCGCAAGACTAAAATACATCCTTGGTATGACCATGCCTGTAAGAAATCCAAGAAAGACCTCCTCACGGCAATTACATCTAAGGACTCCCCTAAAATCAAAGCCACTAGATTGCTTTATAAGAAGGAACTAAATAGGGCCAAAAGTGAGTGGGAGGAAGCTAGATGGGCTGAAATGAGACAGTCACTGCTCCTAAAAAACTCTAAGACCTTCTGGGCTATTGCTACCTCACCAGCGGGCGGCGAGCGAGACAATGGGGTCTCGAATATTGCTCCCATAGTTTGGGAGACGCACTTTAGGTCACTTTATACCGGTCCTGAGTCAGAGATACCTACGGCCCCAGACCCCCTGCATGAGCATAGACTGCCGGGGACCTGGGTTACCGGGGCTCCCCTTAGTAAGGTTCAGGATACTATCCTTGCCCCCGGGATTCCTTCGACCCCATACTCCCGGCACGAGCACCGACTGCCCGGGGACTTGGGTCCTGGGGATCAGGGGGACAAGGATACCCAGATAACGTCTGGGGCCCCACTGGCCCAAGACTCTCTGCATGAGTATAGACTGCCGGGGGTCTCGGGCCCCGGCGACAGGATGGGACAAGCGGGTGCCCTAGAGAAGATTATTACATTTAATCCCGATTCCATTTCCCTTAAAGAAGTGGAGTCGGCAATTGAGAGGCTGCCCCCAAACAAAGCTCCTGGCCTTGATAGGCTCCCTGGAGACCTTTTTCGCTCCCAACCTAAAATCTGGGCCCCATATCTTATGGTCTTGTTCAATGCGGTCCTGCAAGGTTCGGCATTGCCCGAGACCTGGCTTGGAGCTGAGATCGTTCCAATCTTCAAAAAGGGTTGTCCGCTTGCCCCATCTAACTACAGACTAATCAGCTTAATTGACACTACCCAGAAGCTGATTGGGAGAATCCTACTCGATAGATTATTGGGTTGGACGGAGGAGAATAAAATCTTAACCACCCTTCAAGCCGGATTTAGATCAGGGGTCTCGACCCTGGACCAGATCTTTCGACTCCAGGCCCTATACTGGAAAACTGCAAGAATAGAGGGTGGCAGCCTCTATCTTGTTTTTGTGGACCTGCGGGCCGCATTTGATCTGGTTCCCAGGGAGAGGCTCTGGACGGTCTTGGAGGAGCTTGGTCTCCCTCCCTATTTGCTGAAAGCCCTCATCAGACTCCATACGGGGAATTATGCACAGGTGAGATGTGGTAAGAACGGGGAATTATCAGCCCGTTTCCCCGTTACCCAGGGAGTACGCCAGGGCTGTGTATTGGCCCCCACCCTCTTTAGCCTGTACGTTAATGGTCTGATTGATGTACTTTCTGGCATCAAGGACAATGATGCTCCCCGTCTGGCCACTGGTAGTGTGGCCGCTTTGATGTTCGCGGATGACACCTTGTTGTTATCGCGGACATCAACGGGCATCCAGCGGGTCCTGGACGGGTTTGTGTCCTTTTGTGCCTCACGGGGTTTTGAAGTCAACCTGGAGAAGACAAAGTTCATGATCTTCAATCCCACGAGACATACCGGCCCAAATCCTATGCTTAATGGAATTTCCTTGGAGCGTGTTAGGACTTTTGTATACTTGGGCGTCACATTGACTGAACATTTCACATGGGACCACCAAGTTTCTAAATCATCTCTGAGACTGTCCTAGATTACGGGAGGTATAGGCAGATTTCATAGCGCTTCAACCTTTAAACCTGTCACTCCTGCCCTTGAGATCTACAAAATTCAGGTCAGGCCAGCAGCTTTGTACGCTGCAGAACTTTGGGGACATATGAAAGTACATGAGCTATCGAAGGTTGAACATGCCTTTATGCGCCATTTGGTAGCTCTCCCACAAAGTACTCCCCTAATACCACTACGCCTAGACTTAGGCTTAGAATCCATCGAAGAGCTGGCAGCTGCACGACCGCTGCTCTATTGGAGAAGACTTTGGTCCGTGCCGGAGCTGGCATCCTTTAGGGCAGAGTTCACTGCAATCTGGGGACAGCTACAACACAAGAACATACCTTGGCTGGCCCACGTCAAGGCTTTTTTCCATCAACTTGGTATGTCAGAACTTTGGGATGCACTGGAAGATTGCTGTGTGAGGACGCAAAGGTCCCAAATAGTGGCGGCATTAAAGTCCTACAACCTCAAAACTCTACACTGCTCGACCTCCCTGGGAAGGCTGACCACAGAGTTTCTTCTGACGAAAGTTAGCCCCAGGACGGAGGTGTTTCTGGACTTGGTGCAGCCTCCATTCGCAAGAAAACTGTACACCAAACTGAGGTATGGCTCCTTACCAATAGGGGCACTTACATCCAGATGGTCACTCTTGTCAGAGGCCAATTGCCCTGCTTGCAACTATTGGAGGGAAGACATTGTACATATATTCTTTTTCTGCCCCGCATACAGCGGAATTTGGAAGTGCTGGATCCTTCCACTGTGCAAAAATTTGGGGTTTAGACAATGTGCCCAAGCTACAAGAGTTTTAACCTATGACACTGCCCCTCCCATTGTTTTTGCTGTTCCCTGTTTTTTATTTGGCATGTGGCGGAGAAGAACTCTTTGTTCTAGTACGAAATAATGCCCCACATCCACTTATCTGCTTATTCTTTGATAACTCACTGTTTAATATCTTTTTAACTCAATTGTATTTGTGGTTTTATTACTGTGCTTTTACATTTTTTATTGCACTTTTATGGTCTCTCGACCGAAATAAAGTTATCAAATGACAATGGCCAAATCAGAAAGTCATGTATAGACCCCAAAAAATAGTAACAGCCAAATTTAATGGAGGGGCAGCAGGTAAATATTTTTGCCTGTCAACGTGCAGTTCCTATCTAATAGTTTGTGTCCCACTCAATAAAAGGATATACAAATTCTCTACATGAAAGGAAGTGTCAGTGAATATTGTTAATGTCTCTCTACAATGGTGCAGTTACCTCAATTCATCAAAATAACACCTTCTATCGGGATCAATGAGTGTCCCACAAAAATGTCCGACTCAGCCTGACCAAGCTCGTCAAGCTTTTCCTGTAGGGAATAATAAGCAGTAGATATTCCTTTGTCCCTCCTGATAATAATTTTGGGCTCACCAACTCTATGAAAAACCCTTTACCTCAACACGCTTCAATTTACCAACATAAGCGATCAGTTATGTTATGTTATTGCAGATTGTAAAGCGCCTGGTTACTCCATTCTGGAGTGTCCCCGGTCTGAATTCCTTCAAGACAAGTTCATAGAGAGATGGACGAAGCACGGGTAGAGGGTGAGAGATTTAAATAGCCAGGTTTTAGGATGTTTTCTGAAAGTTGCTTCTGATGTCTCCAATCAAAGATGCATAGGTAAAGAGTTCCCCTGCTTGACTGCCAGGTACCTGAAGGAGGTGCCACCAAAGCATTTTCTTTTATATTTTGGGAAGTTAATCAGTACAGTTCCAGCAGATCTCAGACAAGTACGGTGGTAGGTGTGAATCATGGGGTGAAGATATTTCGGGCCCTTGCCCTGTAATATTTTGTGGACATAGCATATGGCTTTAAAGGAGATCTTTCCTGAAAAGGGAGCCAATGGAGAGTGTCCAGGCTCATCCTGTGGGTGCATATCTGGGGATATTTAACAGCATCCGGGCTTCTGCTTTTTGCACCCGTTGGATCATGTACATGCTCCTTTTCAATGCCCCCAGATAGAGAACATTGTAACAGTCTACCCTGGATGTCACCAGAGCCTGGACTACTGTCTTTTTGGCAGTGTCAGGGATGATACCTAACATTTTTTGTGCATTTCATTTTTAACATCCAGAAACAAGTGCCTGTGAAGGCAGAGGTCTGGTCTGAAAAGGATAATGTGAAGTTGAACCAAACTTCAAGATTGATTTTTTACTTTGTGGGTTTGAGGGGGTGGGGATCCTAAAATGGTAGGCCACCAACTCAAGGACCAGATAGAAGGTTGCTTCCCTTTCACTAAGATATCAGTTTTATTGGCGTTTAGTCTGAGGCCGCTGTGTTTCATCTTATTTGCCATGTCCTATAGGCAAAGCTTAAAGTCCTCTGCCGCTTGGCCGTTGTCCTGAGCCAAGGTGAGGATCAGCTGCTTGTCATCAGCATATGACAGCATCTGTATCCCGTGTTTGACCAACAGGTCTGCCAGTGGCCGTACGTATAGGTTGAAAAGGGTCAGGCTCAAAGCTGCACCCTGAGGCTCACCCTATTTCAGCTGTTGAGTGGTCGAGGCATAGGGTTGAGGAGTAACTTGAAATGTGTGATCCTCAGGAAAGCTCCCCAGCCAGCTTGATGCAGTGCCACCTACCCCGTGTGGTATAATCTGTGAAGTAGCAGACCATGAGAGACTGTGTCAATTGAGGCGCTCAGATCAAGCATGGCTACAGCCGCCGTTTGACCATCATCAGTAATTTTGCGGATTAAGTCCAATGCAAGAAGTAGCGCTGATTCTGTGCTAATGGACGCTCTAAAGCCAGACTGTGTCTCGTGGAGGAGTTAATTTTCCTCCACAAACTCCATTAGTTTCTAAGTGTCAAATTTCTCTGTGATTTTGGCAAGGTAGAGTAGAAGTGATGTAGGTCTTAGATTCTCAGACAGTAGTGGGTCTAGGTTCGGCTTTTTAAGTAGAGGAATAACCATGGCGTGTTTCCATGCTTTCAGAACTGTGCTGAAGAGGAACGACAGGTTGAGCAACTCCATTAACACTGGTGCAATGGCTGCTCTGCCTTCTTCCTGAATCAATGGAGATGCGGGATCTACAGGAGTTCCAGATTTAACTTTAAGCATTAAGCTACACGTGTCAGTCTATGAGATAGGTTTTAAGTTAAGAAGCTTACCCGGAGCATCAGGTAGCGTATAGCTAGAAATAGACCTTTTAAAGGTCCTAACGCTCTCAGGAAAGGAGATGTAGATGTTGTCGACCTTTTTTAAAAAGGATTGTGCAATCTGGTTGCAGCGGTCCGTAGAAGGAGGAATTGTGGCTGTGGTACATTCCAAGGAGGTTAGAGACTTTATTATTTGAAAGAGTTCCCAGATGAATTTTCAGAATGTTCAATTTGTAGGACGAAGTAATTTGCATGGGCGTGCTTAAGATGTTTGTGATATGTCTTTAAGGCTGCAAGGTATGTACGTTTATGGTGTTAAGTATACTCTTTGCGCCACGTGCGTTCTAACCATTTGCAGGATTTCTTTGTTTCCTGGAGTGTCTCTGAGAACCACGGTGCAGTGGGTTTGGTCCGCCTGCTGGTGACTGGCTTAAGTGGTGCCAGGTTGACTGGAGCATGATCGATCCACCCCTTGATCTGTGTATTGGCCATAGATGCACAGGCTACAAAAGTTGGTCTATTAGAATTTAGGACTCTAGTAAGAGAGGTGGGGGTGATCCGGGCCCATTTACGCATACTGGGTTACAGAGACGATGCCACAGGCTGAGAGGTCTCTGGGATCTCAAAAGGGATCAGGTAGTGGTCTGACCAGCCTACTGGGATGGGTTCTGCCACAGCTAAGGAGTGGGAGCTAGTAAAAAAGGGTCCAAGATGTGGCCCAGTGCATGTGTGGGGGCATTGACCAATTCAGAAAGTTGGAGCAAGCTTAAGTCTTCCATTAGATTTTTTTGTGGTTGAGCAGTTCTTGTTGTCTATGTGTAAATTAAGATCCCCTAAAACTACCAAATTTGCTTATCGAACTGTATAATCCGAAATGGTATCAACTAAGCTTTTAACAAAAGCCACAGCTGGGCCTGGAAGACTATAAACTAGAAGCCCTGTTAGCGTAACCTGACTGTTCAGAGTTAAGCTGAAAAAAAGCTGCCTCGGAGTTAGTGAGCCCTATCAACTTCAGTTGGCAGTGCAGTTTACGTTTAAAAATAATTGCCAGTCTTCCCCAGGGCTAGAGTGGCTCGAAGTTAGTGAGCCCTATCAACTTCAGTTGGCAGTGCAGATTACGTTTAAAAATAATTGCAAGCCTTCCCCAGGGCTGGAGTGGCCGTAGCGGGCACCAGGAGTTTCCTCAGTGGGCCGCCAGGGTGGGGGCCGGTGTGGGGCCTCTGGGGGCCATTTTTGTTATCAGGGCAAGCAATATCCGCCCCCTGTGAAAAATGTGTCCAAAACAGGCCCTAGCAAAGCTCTGCCACATTGTCCCTGCCCCCCAGACGGTCTGGCCAAGCAGTTAGCCAGGGCTAGTTTTGGTTCCCAGTCTGGCCCTGGTCTTCCCCCTCTAAGTAGGGGGCGGTAAAGTCATAGTATGGCGTGACTGTGGGGCATGGCATCTAATATATTGGAGGCTGAAGTTTCTGTCAGCCATGTTTCAGTTACAAAGAGTGTGTCAGGCTGGGGCTCTGAGATTAAGTCTGCTATCTCTGTTTTATGTTTGGGCAGGGAACGACAGTTTAGTAGTAGGTATTGCTTGATCCTGAAGTCTGACTGGCACGCCTTACCGGGCAAATTTACCATGTGTTGGTCAGTCAAATGGAACTCATAGCTGCCACAGCAGTTCAGGTTTTGGGATTGGTTTAAAATGTGGGAACACCTATCTCTCACAGGGCAGTTAAGTGTCAGTAGTTCACTATGTGAGTAGTGAACATGCCTTCCTACATGAGGCCTGTTAGCGGGAGGCTGGGTGGCGTGCAGAGCAAGGGTCCTGGCCCCTGGCCCCATCCATGTGTGGAGGGGTGAAAAAGGGGCTGCCTTTGGCGCGCCATCGGCGGGCTCGCTGCGCACATTCAATGCGTGGCTGTGTAGTTGCCATGAATGTCTCACTTTACTTACCGGTAATTGCATTACTCTGAGTCCTACTCCCTCGCTTCCATTCCTTACGTAGTCGAGGCAACCCTGCCTCACCAGACACCCATACCACGTGATTGTATCACGCGGGGGCTATAAGTAGCCCCCACCCCCTCAAAACTTCTGTATTACCACGGAGACCGAAACCATACCAATTGGTTGGCCCGGACTACCAGGGAGGGAGGGAGGGATGTAAGTAACGGATGCCAGGGAGTAGGACTCAGCGCAATGCAATTACCGATAAGTAATTGAGACATAACCTCATCGTCCCTCCCTCGCTTTCATTCGTTACGTAGTCGAGAAGTACAAAGCCAAACAGGACAACCAAGAAGGCATGCACAAAAACAGGTTTATTAAAAAACACAGAAAACAGGGAAAAACCACTAAACAGGAACCATAGTGGAAAGAACCCTGAACCCAAAAACGTCAGCACAGTCAACCTCCTGGCCAATCCGGTAATGAGAGGCAAAGGTCAACGGTGAAGCCCAGGTGGCAGCCCGACAAATCTCCGAAATGGAAGCCCCTTGGACTTCCGCAAAGGATGACTCCATGGACCGAGCGGAACGACCCTGCACCCCCAAAGGAGAAAGGTGCCCAGACGCCCTGTTCGCCAAAGAAGTCAGAGACCGAACCCAACGACTCAAGGAAGGAGTAAAAGGACGCAAACCCCGAATCACAGGAGGTTTGGTGTGGGTGGGGGCTACTTATAGCCCGCGCGTGATAAAATCACGTTGTATGGGTGTCTGGTGAGGCAGGGTTGCCTGGACAACGTAAGGAATGGAAGCGAGGGAGGGACGATGAGGAAATGTGTTTGCTCGCCTTCTAGGGACATGGCTATGGTCCGACTCTGCCTCCAGAGATCGAGGGCAGCTGGGGCTGATGCGGCAGGCAGGAAAGGAGCCAGCCAAAATGGTAGAACAGTATAGGAAAGAAAACAAACTCACAAGGTGAGATGAGTAAAAAACATGCGACTTCTGTCGCAAAATGCAGGGGAGCCAGGCACCTCCCAGCGCCTAGTGCACTTACAAGAAACAAAATGCTGAAGTGATAGGGCAATAAACCTAAAAAACTTCGATGCAGGAGCCAGGCAACTCCCAGCACCTAGTGCGCTTAAAAGGAAAGCAAGTTAAAAGTTTAAAAACACGGGCCAGTTAGGCTCGATGTAGGCTTTTCACCAGAAGGAATCCACTCTGGCCACGCAGCTGCCATGAATTTGTACATCGGGCCAGCCCTCTCTCTCGTTAGTACATCCATGACTGCTCTCGAAAGTAGAATACATTCCCAGGCCACAGGCATTACAATGTTGCTTTAGATCTCAGGCACTGCCTTGATGCAAGAGTCTAAGGTGCTTCTGTGTGAAAACCACACATTTCCACTCAGCCTCTTCATTTCGCAGTAAGTGACTTCCGACCGTGAGCAGACAGCTTCCTGGTCATCAAGCTAGCCTCATATCAGCTCCCTCCAAAGTGCAAACACACTTCTACTCCAGAGGCTCTCATTAAAAAAGCACAAGGGGTTTGAAGCTGTCGCTGCGGAGTCTTATAGAGACAAATCTCTCATATGACAACTTTAAGAAAGACTTCCAGGAGCTACCCTTCCGCCCCCACTTTCAATCATGAGAGGTAACTTCACTGCTGGTAATGTCTGACCCTACCGAGTGGAGTGAGAATAACACATTATTATTCACGCCTTTCCTTCACTTACCCCTAACTGCTGAGCATCACAAGTTACCACTGCTGCCACCTACTTCTGCGAGGACACTCTAAAGTCTTTCTTCTTTTTGTGTGGAGAAGTGTGGCTCACTGGTTGTGTGGAGAAGTGTGGCTCACTGGTTAGAGCAGGCAGACCCTGAAGCAGAGGTCAGACCCGGGACCAGGGTTCAATTCCCGACGCGGCAGGGTCTTGAGCTCAAATGTCCATGGACTCGATAATTCTCGCTTCGGTGCCTGACCTAATCATGGGTTCACACTCTGCAACTCTGGGCATTAAGCTTGCTTAATCTCCACAACGGCCCCCCCCCGCGGCGGGATGCCTGGCTTTCACCTTGGGGATGCCCTGTAGGGGCTGTCTCACAGGGAAAAGCCAGGACGGGTTCCCAAGGCAAGCGCGGAGATATCCCTTCGGGGGTCGATTCAGGCGCTATATAAGAAACATAATAATAATAATTTCTACTCTACAAAGCTTTGAATCAGTATTATGTAGGGTAATTCTGCTCCCCGCTGTAGAGCTGGTACGCTACATAATATTGGAATACTCCAGGATTCTGGATCTGGGAGGACAATGAAGAAGCATGGATGGGCCAAGTAGTTAAATGGGGAGCGGGCAAAAATCACCGAAGGGTTGTGAAAACCTGCTGTTTGAGACACTGACAACATCTGTATCTGTCATAATGTTGGGTCTAATGAATCAGACCATTGGCTGTGCTCTTGTGTCCAGCGCCCACTGTGTGTTGTGGGCAGGTGTACTGGGCACTGGACAGCGGTACTCATTGCCTATTAGGAACGGCTGTTGGCACCTCTTCTCAGTGCTTGTCAGGCACAGCCACGACTAGATTAACACAGGAGGGAGTGTTTTGTAAGCAAGGTTTGTCTGAAGTTCATGAGATGTATGTTTGGGTGATTCCAACCACAAATAAAAGTCTATATTTTTAGATTCGGGATCATAATTATTAGAATAGTCTTTCAGCAGTGGTCTCAAAACTGATATTTCACAGGAGTAATGAAGAAGAACCCTCATTAGTAACAGTGAAATATGGTTGCACAAATGATAAACTTTACCCACTTAGGTTTTTTATCAGTCCTGTCCTAGTGCCTGCAGTTGGAAGCTTTATCGAACATGTAGTTGTACGGATACTAAGTCCCTGCTCTCTCAGATCCTTAGGCTCCGAGTGACAGTAGAGAAATGTAATAGACGATGTCAGATTGGACTCATTCTTCACTTTCGAGGGTGCTGGAAGTTCTGTCATGGAACTTCCAGCATTGGGGAAGGGACACATTTGGACCAGTGAGAGCTAGTGAGACGCGGCTGGCGTGCTGCATGCACAAGGAAGGATCTGACAGCTGCAGCAACGCAGCCGCTGCACTACAAGCTCCTTTTTTGCAGTTTATTCATTTACATTTCAAAACGTATCCAGACTGGCACTTTTCAAGTGAGCACTTCTCAAAGATCTCTAAAAAAAGTATATGAAAAGTGTGCTAATAGGAAAGATGTAAAGAATACATATTCTGATTTGATATCTCTGTAAGGTGCACTACATAACTCCATTTAGTCATGTGCTTCAATTTATACAACGTTTTCAGGAAGATGTAAAGCTACAGGGAGGGCTCACTATATTAGGAAGAATATCTCTCAAAGTCTCTGTGCTGTGTTTGATTCTGAGTCGTGATTGGGAGGGATCTGGCAGGTTTTTTCTCTCCAGGTGTTGGGTGAGGTGGAGGTTGAATGCCTTCTCCAGATCTTTGACTGGAAACTGGAGCAGCGAGATGGGGCAGTAATTCTGAAGCTTCTGGGGTCTGCAGAGGCTTTTTTGAGGAGGGGCCTGACCTCTACATGTTTCGAGGCATCAGGATAGGTGGATGTGGTGATCGCGGCGTTGAATATGGTGGTGAGCTGGTGGCTGATCATGTCTTTTCTGAGGTTGAAACACGGTGGGGGCATAGGCCGGTGGATGCTCCCTGAGTGGATTAGAGTAGGTAGGTTCAGTATACTAAGTTGTTTCCATATGGTGAGCTTGTGGTCGGCGACGGTGGTGATTATGGGCGATTCGATGTTGAGGCCGGTGGGTACGGGATCGAAGTTGCTGTTTATTGTGGAGATCCTGTTGTGGAAGTGGTCGTTGAGGGTGTTGCTGAGTTCTTGTGAAGAGGGGATGGAGTTTTTAGTGGCTGACTGGCAGGTGAACTCTTTGATGATGGTGAAGAGTTCATTGGACTGGTTGGTGCTGGACTCGATGAAGTGTGTCTGGGCTTCCTTTTTTGTGGCTTTAAGTTGGCCATGGTAGTTGTTGAGGGCAGACTTATTCACATTAAGCATATGTTTCTCAAAACTGTTTGGCACATTTGGTGAAATTTGATGCACTCACATGTCATCTATTTGCCCCACATCTACATTAGTACATGGTAAAAATAGCCTAAAACGTTTGAGTAAAAAATCACTTTAGAAGTGTTCCTTCGTGTCTCTACAGATATGTGCATGAAGTACGCATGTATTTTCAAACGTTATTTGAAAGAACCTTACGCTGGCAGGACTGCACCAATTGAAGTTCTTCAGCACAGGTTACCATCTGGTCAAAGTGCAAGTGCCATTCCTTAAATAAGCTGGAACAAAGTCTACTGGTACAGTTGGCCTCGCACCAAGAGTTACCATGCCCATGAGAACTGAGAGGTTAGTGGGAACACTACTAATCAATGTTATTGCACTCAGAGGTTTTACTCGCTGCAGGCCGGCAAAGTTTCTAAGGAGATACTGGGACAAAACATGCAGAGATAGGCACTGCAAATCCAGCTTCTACATGTAATTCCCCCAAAAACGTTTTACCCATGTTATTGCCCAGCCCTACATTTCCTAGGTCATCCTAGAAATGTTAAATTGGTAAACAAATGCAAAACAGATGGAAATGACAGGGATTTTTACAGATCACGTGTAACGAGGGCCGATGTGTTCTATCTGGAACACACAGGATTGAACCCAATCAAACTATCACTCTGATTAATAATTTACCTTCAGCCAAAAAGCGCAGATTCATTCAAAAGTATTGAAGCACATTTTGGGCATTCCCAAACTGCAATGTGACCTCTTTCAGTCATGGAAATATTCAGCGAGTGACTCCAGTCAAAGGCTAGAGTAACTTCCCTTCCAGGATAGGAAGAGAAACCGACGATTGCTCGTACATTTGATGGGGGGTCAGGAAGTGCCTATTTCCACCAGGAAAAATACTTTCTCCGCACGGAAAAAAGCAGAAAAACTGTGCTTTTCCACAGGGACCTCCGTCCTCCCTGTGTGGACCTCTGCGCTATTTAGAACTCAATACAATAGGAACAGAACCCCGGGGAATTGTCAGACCACATTCCCAGAAGTATGCCTGGAAACCTACACAAGGTGCAGCGGTCCAATTGTAATTGTATCTATATAGCTTTTACTACCTCCGACGAGGCGTCAAAGCGCTTTTCAGAGAGTAGCACACTACACTGGAACCCGATAGGATCAGTGGCGTAACAAAACATGAGGGGGCCCCCCTGCAAACTACATGGAGGGGGCCCCCCTCCCATTCTCCGTGCCAGACTAGAGCTCTCAGGCCAGCGACCCGCCATACTGCAGGGGATGCGGGGCGATTGTTATGCCACTGTCACCAATACAGCCGTTATAAGTAACACTTACCTTGCATCCTTCTCCTCTCTGCCTTGCACCCTTCTCCCCCTCCACCTTGCACCCTTCTCCCCCGCCGCCTTGCACCCTTCTCTACCCTGCATCCTTCTCCCCTCGGCCTTGCACCCTTTTCCCCTCTGCCTTGCACCCTTCTCCCCTTTGCCTTGTACCCTTCTCCCCTTTGCCTTGCACCCTTCTCCTCTCTGCCTTGCACCCTTCTCACCTCTGCCTTGCACCCTTTTCACCTCTGCCTTGCACCATTCTCCCCCTCCGCCTTGCACCCTTCTCTACCTTGCACCCTTCTCCTCTCTTCCTTGCACCCTTCTCCCCTCTGCCTTTCACCCTTCTCCCATCTGCCATGCACCCTTCTCCCCCTCCGCCTTGCACCCTTCTCTGCCTTGCACCCTTCTCCTCTCTGCCTTGCACCCTTCTCCCCTCTGCCTTGCACCCTTCTCCCCTCTGCCTTGCACCCTTCTCCCCTCTGCCTTGCACCCTTCTCTACCTTGCACCCTTCTACTCTCTCCCTTGCACCCTTCTCCCCTCTGCCTTGCACCCTTCTCCCCTCTGCCTTGCACCCTTCTCCCCTCCGCCTTGCACCCTTCTCCACTCTGCCTTGCACCCTTCTCCCCTCTACCTTGCACCCTTCTCCCCCTCCGCCTTGCACCCTTCTCTACCTTCCACCCTTCTCCTCTCTTCCTTGCACCCTTCTCCTCTTTGCCTTGCACCCTTCTCCTCTTTGCCTTGCACCCTTCTCTTCTCTGCCTTGCACACTTCTCCCCTCTGCCTTGCCCCCTTCTCCCCTCTGCCTTTCACCCTTCTCCCCTCTGTGTTTCACCCTTATCCCATCTGCCATGCACCCTTTTCCCCCTCTGCCTTGCACCCTTCTCTACCTTGCACCCTTCTCCTCTCTCCCTTGCACCCTTCTCCCCTCTGCCTTGCACCCTTCTCCCCTCTGCCTTGCACCCTTCTCCCCTCTGCCTTGCACCCTTCTCCCCTCTGCCTTGCACCCTTCTCCCCTCCGCCTTGCACCCTTCTCCTATCTGCCTTGCACCCTTCTCCCCTCCGCCTTGCACCCTTCTCCTCTCTACCTTGCACCCTTCTCCCCCTCCGCCTTGCACCCTTCTCTACCTTGCACCCTTCTCCTCTCTGCCTTGCACCCTTCTCCTCTTTGCCTTGCACCCTTCTCTTCTCTGCCTTGCACCCTTCTCCTCTTTGCCTTGCACCCTTCTCCTCTTTGCCTTGCACCCTTCTCTGCCTTGCACCCTTCTCCTCTTTGCCTTGCACCCTTCTCCTATCTGCCTTGCACCCTTCTCCCCTCCTCCTTGCACCCTTCTCCCCTCCGCCTTGCACCCTTCTCCCCTCCGCCTTGCACCCTTCTCCTATCTGCCTTGCACCCTTCTCCCCTCCGCCTTGCACCCTTCTCCTCTCTACCTTGCACCCTTCTCCCCCTCCGCCTTGCACCCTTCTCTATCTTGCACCCTTCTCCTCTCTTCCTTGCACCCTTCTCCTCTCTACCTAGCACCCTTCTCCCCCTCCGCCTTGCACCCTTCTCTACCTTGCACCCTTCTCCTCTCTTCCTTGCACCCTTCTCTTCTTTGCCTTGCACCCTTCTCCTCTTTGCCTTGCACCCTTCTCTTCTCTGCCTTGCACCCTTCTCCTCTTTGCCTTGCACCCTTCTCCTCTCTGCCTTGCACCCTTCTCCTCTCTGCCTTGCACCCTTCTCCTCTCTGCCTTGCACCCTTCTCCCCTCTGCCTTGCACCCTTCTCCCTTCTTCCTTGCACCCTTCTCTACCATGCATCCTTCTCCCCCTCTGCCTTGCACCCTTCTCCCCCTCTGCCTTGCACCCTTCTCGGCCCCCCATTTCCCTCTCCCTGCGGACGCCCATGGTGTGTTCTAACAAGCGTGCTTACCTGAGGGCACCATTTTGCTGCCTCGTCCCTTCTCATGTGAGCTTTGCCCTGGAGAATACTCTGTCTGGGGGCCCCCACTCCCACCCTTGTCAGGGTCCCGAGCACTGCTCTGTGCTGTCTCTTGCTCTTGCTCTCTGAGGCCCCCACCCCATCCTTGTCCCTGTCTCTTCTGTTCTCTTGTGGGTGGGCCCCCCACCCTCTCTTCTCTTCTATTGTGGGGTGGGCCCCCCACCCCATCCTTGTCCCTGTCTCTTCTGTTCTCTTGTGGGTGGGCCCCCCACCCCATCCTTGTCCCTGTCTCTTCTCGGATGGGGGCCTGTCCTTGTCCCTGTCTCTTCTCTTCTCTTGTGGGGTGGGCCCCCCACCCCATCCTTGTCCCTGTCTCTTCTCGGATGGGGGCCTGTCCCTGTCTCTTCTCTTCTCTTTTCTTGTGGGGTGGGGCCCCCACCCCATCCTTGTCCCTGTCTCTTCTCTTCTCTTGTGGGGTGGGCCCCCCACCCCATCCTTGTCCCTGTCTCTTCTCGGATGGGGGCCTGTCCCTGTCTCTTCTCTTCTCTTCTCTTGCTCTTGCTCTCTGAGGCCCCCACCCCATCCTTGTCCCTGTCTCTTCTCTTCTCTTGTGGGGTGGGCCCCCCACCCCATCCTTGTCTGTCTCTTCTCGGATGGGGGCCTGTCCCTGTCTCTTCTCTTCTCTTCTCTTGTGGGGTGGGCCCCCCACCCCATCCTTGTCCCTGTCTCTTCTCGGATGGGGGCCTGTCCCTGTCTCTTCTCTTCTCTTGTGGGGTGGGCCCCCCACCCCATCCTTGTCCCTGTCTCTTCTCTTTTCTTGTGGGGTGGAGCCCCCACCCCATCCTTGTCCCTGTCTTTTCTGTTTTCTTGTGGGGTGGGCTTTGTTTATCGAGAGGAGAGAGTGGGGGCCCGGGCTCTGTGCTGTCTCAGAGGAGCAGTGGAGACTGCTGTCTCTGGGGCCCCCATCCTCTTTCCGGGACTGCCTCTGGCTCTGACTGAAGAGAAACAATGTATATTGATACTTTGTTTCTCTTCAGTCAGAGGGAGGGGGCGAAGGGCTCCGAGCAGGCTGCACCTGCTTCAGATGCAGAGGGAGAGAGGCTTGCTTCAGCGCAGACCTCTCTCACAGCTCTCAGAAGAGCTGAGGGGGCCGGGGCCCCTGGGGCCCCCTTCATTAACTGTAGAGAGTGAGGCCCCCCGCAGTGCGGGGGCGTTTGTTACGCCCCTGGATAGGATTAGTGGTGGATTAGTATTGGAAATATGAGGATAGTATTAGTATAGGGAGGTAAAAAATGAATTCGAGCGGAGGACATTTAAGTCTGTTAGTTGGATTAAATAGAGTAATAGAAGAGAAAAAGAGGGAAAAAAACAAAGTGCTCATTGGTAGATTACAGTAGTAAATTGAGGTCTGGGGTCAGTAGAGGAGATTTGGAATTGGGTGTGAATTCCAAAATTAGACAAACAGATAAGGCTGCAATGCAGATTACTACTTTTTTCATGTATCAGACCCAAGATTTTCAAACAGCATCGATGGTAAAATGAGTGTAGAGTACACTTAAAAATATATATCTGACACACACAGAGAGGTCTGTGAGTTAGAATGCTTTTAAAAAGAGCATATAATAGTGGCATAGACAATCCTTAGCTAATTTTGAAAGATCACCAATAATCTGCGACATGAGAGCTGCTTTACTTATGAATAGTTAAGGTATTTGTATTGTGTTAGGATGCATTTTTAGGGCATCAATAACAAAGTGATGGGCTGGAGTTTTTTGTATACTTCAGTCTGATGCCCTAGATGGGACAGGTATGCTCAGAAGTGGGTCCCGACTCTCCCCAGACTCAAAAGCAAAGTGGAGGAGCAATGGGAGAGTGATCTTTCTGTATCTTGGCCCACTTCCTTTTGAGATAAGATTTGGATGAAGATTCATAAAACTTCCAGAGCTGCTTCCTTAACGCAATCTATATTTTTTATTTATAACCACTTATTACATACTCCTTCCAACCTTCACAAACGCTTCCCTACTACACCAGATACGTGTTGGTCATGTTCTTCCCCGAATGCTACTTTATTTCACATGTTGTTTCTCTGCAAGGAGGTACATGCCTTCTGGTTACAAGTTTGGTCTCAAATTAATGTTATTTTTTCCACTAGTATTCCATTTTCACATGCTCACATTTTTTTGGGTAGTCTCTCTTCCTGTTGGGACCACAATGATCTTAATGTTAGAATTGTTGATTTATTATTGGCGGTTGCATTTCAACAAATCACTGTTAACTGGAAGTCTACGTCCAGTATCACTTTCAAAGCATGGTGGTACAATGTTTGTTACAACCACAGAATTGATACTGCCTTTGTTTTTCCTGCACAGCTGGCAACTAAACGTGCTGAGTTATGGCTTCCTATTACGTTGTATCTAGATCTTTGTACAACCCGCTCCTTTCGTCCTTCACCTGCTCAGCAAGAGGTTTCTAAACCCCCTTGATACCCTTTTCATTTCTGCATGTTAGGCTAAACTATTTTACTGCATAGCTATAATTGCATTTACTTCTACTGCATATTTATTGTACCCTTTATTTTTTTATGCCCTATTGCCCATGATTATTGTCTATATTTTGAATTGTTCATTTCAAATTGCATTGTTCTTCTTTTTTCTTTCTCTTACTTAATCATCATATGTTTTCCCTCTCCCTCTCATCCCCTTATTGTTTTTCCTCATAATAATATGTTCCTATTTTGCATTCTTACCTTGTATTTCTTTTAATAAACTTATTTTTAAACTTAAAAAAAAAAAAAAGAAGTGGGTCCCGAGCACACTGCCACTGAAACTAATCGATACCTTACTGATGAGCCCTATTAATGGCTAAAGTGGTCCTGGGTTGCCAGTGTTCAGGGTCGGGAAGGACCTGGCTTAGTAGTTCGGGCTGGAATGTTCCCATTAGAGCAGAGGGATTTGCATATGGCTGGGTCCAAACTGCATGTTCTGGGACAATAACGATGTACTGGGATGTGACCCAGGGTAATTACCAGTGGCTGAGATTATTTCAAGCATTCCACCAATTATGTTTTTTGTATTCTTACGTGATACATTTTTAAAACACATTAAACAATGTGTTCCACTGCTGCTACTTTTTATGGGTCATAGAAATGTAAGTTCATCTCCCATTAAAACATTAGTTTATTTCTTTAAAACAACAAAATTGAGAATTTTTAATGTAATACACTTGTATGTTTTTCTTTTCTTTTAGCACTAATAACAAGTGTTCCTATTAATCATCTCAGTGATACCCTATTTATCTCGGAAAGATACAATGCTGAGATTTCCCTGCCAGCTTCAAACCATTGTCCTGGTGTTCACTGTTTACACATACATCACTGCAGGAGGCATTATACACACATCCCCCCACATTCATATGAATGTCATGTAAAATAAACAGAAAGATCCATTGAAAGTTCTTAATTTATCCTATGCAACATTCTTTTGTTCACTTTTAGTTTAATAACTTTTTTCCAACAAGCCACCTGTTGAAAATGAACTTACAGCTGGATGCTTTGTGTCCCACTGAATAAAGGGATATACAAATTCTCTACCTGAAATGAAGTGTCAGTGAATAATGTTAATTTCTCTCTAAGAATAGGCTCCTATGTTACACTGACTTTTCTTGGTGAAGGTGAACACTGTATATTTGAAGAGATTAGACAGAGCTCGAGCCATTGATTCACCTGAATAATTTTAAAAAGGGAGGCTTTTCCAATTGTGGAAGGTGCCAGGGTGGGCCAAGGGACACCTGTGGAAGGTCCTGGCCACCTGGCTCTCCCTCTACAACCGGGCCTCAGCCTAGGTGATAGCCTTATATGTTCAGGTTCTTCATCACAGGCCTAAAAGTACAATTTAATAACCCCAGGTATAGTTACCATCGACATTAGGGCAAATCGAGCTGTTTTCTTGCCCCTAAGTTACCTCGTTCCGAAAAGGTTCTGCATTGAATTGACACACTGAGGTATCTGCAGTGTACGTTCACTTAAGCCAATCAAGATGCTCTGTGTCATTGTGGAATAGGTGACTCCTTGGCATCTGTGCGAATGCAATTTGCTACAGCATCTTTTTAAGATTGTAACAGATTTTGATTGAATTTACAAAACCCTTCGTCTACATCCATTGGCCGGCAAGGTATCAAAGATCGGAAGGGAGGGATGGGGGGAAAAAAGGGAAACTGAATCAGATATCATCAATGAACAATAAATAAAGACAAACAATACATGCTCATATCATTTCATAGGAATCGTCACTCCATCTCTGTCCCCAAATCTGTTGTGGGGGTGGTGGGTGTAATCTGCAGTTTACGCACATATATGGGGCACGTGAGCTCATGGTATACTCCTGAGAGATGCTTTATGCATGTTCCCCATCTTTTTCCAAACTTGGGTAGGGTGTGGTTGACAACAGCTGTTAATTTCTCCATCCCCAGTGAGTCCCACAGTTGTGGAGCCAACCTGCATGCGTTGGGACAACATCTGTACCCCACTTTTATAGCAGGACTTGCTTTTCTGCACATAGCGCTACAGCATCTATTTTTAGGTCAAAGCCTACCAGACAGTGCAGCTGTCTGTTTTGCTAAAGACATCTTCGACATTCAGAAAGCTTCCCTGTGAATGCATCCCGCCTTCTGCTTTGTGGTTTGTATCTCACATTTTCAGGCATTCTTTTTACAGGTTATATTTGCTTTAGGCTGTCCAGGTTCAGTTCATACTACCAAGGAAAAAACCCTTTTCACACTGCTTCTCCTTGTATTCTTCCACAAGTACTCCTTTCTGTAAGCAGGCCTGCAATTCTCTGATCTTTTCACATTTGCTTTGCATTAAAAAATGGATGTCAAATGTCAGGGTCTGTCTTCACAGGGAGTTTGCAGCCAGATATACAACGTTTTTTTCAGCTCGCAAATAGCTCCATTCACAGAATCAGGCTATTTGCGAGCTGAGCAAAGCATTTTAAATGTACAAAGCCCTATTTGTGACTCTATTACCAAATCGCAAATTGGGTTTGCGAGTCGCTATTAGGAAGGGGTGTGGCAAGGGTGTTCATTCCTAATAACAAGTCACAGGGGCATGTATGAATGATTTGAAACCGAAATGCGGTTGCAATACATTCAGGGTCTCATTCATAAGGTTTTGCCACAGGGCAGCTCCACAGGCCTTCCTGCTGTGCTGCCCTATGGCGAAAAAAATGTGCAGGAATGCGCTGTATTATCAGATATGGAGCATTCCTGTCCTTTTCCCCAGCGCCAGCGTACAATGGACTGCAGTGCACTAACGCAGGCACCTTTGCACCATGGTGCACGGGTGCCTGTATTGCGAGTATGATTATTTTTGTGCAGGAAGGAGTACCTTCCTGCACAAAAACAATCACAAATGGCTTTTCACTTTCTATGTGCACTGCAGAATGCAGCGCTCATAGAAAAAGGAAAACTTGGGCGAAATAAAGGCATTCCTCCTTGTTGTGCCTCGCTTATGCCTCTCCTGGGGAGGTGTAAGTGTTTGGCGCTGCCTCAGATTTACGTTTTCTTGTAAATCTGGGGCAGTGTCAAAAAGCCATAGATGTTGCTGGGAACGGACCCCAACAACACCCATTGATTGCATGCCCTATAACGCAGAAAAGTGTGTTAATGGGAACAATACTTACGAGGCCCCATTAAGCCAAAAAAAATGGCTTAGTGCTGCCTCTTAAATATGGAGCAGGCCCCTGCGCCACGTAACGTCACAAAAAGTGAGGCGGCGCAAGGGGCCTCATAAATGAGGCCTCATACTTTTACGACTCCGCGAAGGAGGTGGTAACCCACTTGGAAATGGGAAGGGGTCTCTAGGGGACCCCTTTGTGAATGTGGGCACCAACATTGTTTAAGAAACACAGTGGTCCCATGGACCACTGCCTACATTAAACAAATTAAAAGGAAAGTATTTTTTATTTTTTTTTGTAAATGCAGCCTATTTTACTTTAAGGAAAAATAAGAAACTGCTTTATTTAAAAAGCAGTCAAAGACATGGTGATCTGCTGACCCCAGCAGGCCACCATCCCTGTGAGTGCCGGCCATTCCCAATGGGTTGCAAATTGCGACCTGCAGGTCCCTTGCAATCCACTGGGAATCGCAAACAGTGTAAAAGACACAGTTGTGCATAAATGTATGCGATTTTCTAATAGCAAATCACAAAAATTTGCTATTAGAAATCGCATATGGAAGTCTATGTATATCTGGCCCTCGGTGTATATTTTTCTTTCTCTGACTTCAAAGTGAAAAGATTTATGTAACATTCTTTCTGGATACTGAGGGTAGAGAAAAGTGTTTGTTCTAGCACACAACATTTAAATGCACTGTTCAAGTATTTCAGAAAATATCTGAAGTTGCAAAGTACAAATGTAGCAAATTTTTGTTAATTCTTAAGTGTGGTGGATATGATCAAAACAAATCAGCACCCTAGGTAATGCCATTTCCACACATTATTGTTTGTGCTCTGTATAGTTTTATTAGTACAACTGTGTAAATGTAACAGCCATTTCAATTGAAAATGTGCTGTTTGTAATGGGAGTGTGCCACTACACCATGCATATCCACTCTACCCCACTCCACTCTACTCTGCACCACTCCATGCCACTGCACTCTATTCTGCACGCTTCACTTTACACTACGCCACTGCACTCTGCACCACTGTCCACTCTGTGTCAATGCTCTCTACATCTACCTACTCCACAACACTGCACTCTTCACCACTGCACTCTACACCACCCCATTCTCGGCCACTCCACTCTACTCTACACAACTCTACTCTACTCCATGCCACTCTGCAACACTGCACTCTACACCACTGCACTCTATGCCAATACACTCTTTGCCACTGTGTCTATGCCAATTAACTGTACGTCACTCTAATCTACCACCACTGCAATTACTTCATTTGTCCAGGCCACTCTACGGTATGCCTCTACACTCTAACTTGCACCACTCTGCACTACTTTATGCCATTCTACTCTGTAGCACTCTATGCTGCTGCCCTCTAGGCCACTCTACTTTACACCACTCGACTCTACACCACTGAACACTACACCACTATATTCAATGCCACTGCACTGTATGCCATTCTACTCAACACCACCCTGTGGTATTGGGTTCTCCAGGCCTACATACTCCGCAGAATACCCACTACACCATAAGAACTGTTGGCACGGAAACTAGAAATGTAAAAGACAAGTTTATTAAGACCCCATGGGGTGGTGGTACATTCCTACAGCACCCTTCGGTAATGCAAGAAGTATCACACCGAACATCGGTGCAAATCCTTCTTTTATACAGTTTTACAGTAATAAAAAGGTAGGCGGTACACATTTACAGAGTTTTAGGTACATATATGGTCATTTTTGGAACACAGCCAACTCATGGGAGGAGCTATAACACCACTGGTCAGTTTGGCGGAACATTCCTAAGGGATGACTGGTCAATCTGAACTGCGCATGTGTGAGCTTGACCATTACTAAAAATAGCCTGTTGCTGGGCAAACTCGAGTGGTCAGTGGTACAGAGGAAGGACAAAAGGGCATGCTGACCACGAGGCAACGCATTCTCTAAAATGGCCGCTGATACATACAAAATGGCGTCCAACAACTATAGTCAAGATAAGGGAAAAGTACGTGTAGCAAAGCTTAATGCTAACCCGATCACCGTCAAATTACGACAGACGACCCTTTTAGCGTTTAGCTGAAGCTACCTCATAGTGGACATAGTCGGGGTACTCATCTTCAATATCAATAGACATAATTTGTGCTACTTGTTTATGAATCATTTGTTCATGTCTAGCAAAGGCTCGTTTGGATGGAATACAAGCAGAAAGGCACATGGAGCATAATACAGGGCCACACTGGATACAAAGACATAAAAGGAATAATATCCCAATTATTACACATAGAATCGTCAGCAATTTCCAACCCCAGGTACTAAGTATTGACCAAAACCACCCCAAAAATGTCCATGTACCATTATCAGGATGTATCTCAGCAGCAATTTTATGTAATTTAGATATGGCATCATAAACAGAAGGTGAGTTATCTGGCACATATACGCAACAACTTCTTCCGAAAATGCGGCATGCTCCTACACGATCAGCTAATACTACATCTAGCACCATCCTGTTCTGGAGCATTACAATTCTGGTTATCTGAAGCTCCTCAGTTAAATTTCCTAACGCAAAAGCAGTATCATTGGCAACAGCTTCTACAACACGAGTTAACCGTCGTATTTTTCGACTATTCAGAGCAGCTCCAACAAAAGAAAACAGACCTAAATTAAAATCGACATATTGTTGCAACGCAGTGTCCGTTTGGTCTATATCTTCAAGAACCAATGCTCTCTTTACCCTATTTAATATAAAGTCATGATAAAGGATGTAGTTGTTATGATACATAGGTGGGGCAATAAACACAGGGGATAATACAAAAGATATATAACATGTTCCTAACCATCCTATAGGGAGACGATGATAGCCTTTATTTCCACATATAAAATACGTATTTCGGGAGGCCACAAACGAAATGCCATTTGGAGTGTCAAAGGTAAGAGTGGTGTTACATTCACTTCTGCCAACTGGGATTGTACCTTTATTACGAACACAGAGATCAGCTTTAGTATCGATAACAGTAATTACATGTGAACTAGACATATTGGCACTCCGTTGGTTGTTATAAACTCGTGGTGCTGACACATTGTCGGGGCGGTACTCCTCCCATTCAAACTTAGTCCCTTCAGCTCGTGGATAGCCATCTCGATCATTGTAGCATATCTTGTTGAGTCGAAAGAGCAGCCCCCCTTTCGTTGGCCATCGCAAAGTGAATAGGAGTGTGTACCAGGCATTACAAGAGCCATTATGGGAAAACGGGAGTGGGATAAGTGGTGTGCCTCCTTTCTTTTGATGTCCAGGCAACATCCCACATACCCAGCAGTTCGAAGTGTTAGTAATATTGTGGGTGTGATGCAGAATCTGAATAAAACTATTGTTCAAATAAGTTTGTCGGTGTCGCTCTTCATGATAAGGCAGAGTAAAATGGAAATGTTCAGATGGAATCGGGGTAGTTGGTAACAAATGCTCCCGTGCTGGCACTACAAGTTCTACTACCCAGGCTATCACAGCTATCACAACAATAGTCAAAACAAATAGTACTGCACCAAGAATTCTCTTATCTCGCACTGCAGAAGATGCCATAGTTCAAAGTTCAAAGTGTCTCAAAAACACAACTAAAAAATAAAAATATGAGTGCTGAGCTCCGAGGTAGCCGTTGGTTTCTTCTCCGAGATTCAAGACAGGTGTCGCTACACTTGGCAGAACAGATCCCCCCCCCTTGATATTCCCGGCTTCCGTTTCACAAACCCCAGAGCGGTAACTCAACCAGTCTCGCACAAAAAAAAAACTGCTTATCATGGTCGTAAGTTGTATCTCTCTCTTCCAAAAACAGTGTGGTCCGGGAAGGCTCCCTCCGATTCGGCAGACGTAACAGCTGGGCTCTTCTCCTCGTCCAAGATGTCTCGATAATCAGACAGCACAGTTGGGCTCACCAGATCCGGAGAGACACGGCGGCAGTGAGTAGAGTGCACCCACCGCTTCCTGTTGGTAACTCGCACAGCCGTTCGGGTTGCGAGCAATACCAGCTCGGGCCACGCCACCTCGGTTCCAAGCTGCTTGTTCTCTCGAAAGAACGGATCATAACATGATCCCCAGGATGAAGATTGTGAGCCTCTCCAATGGAATTGTCGGGGAGCGCTTCTCGAACCTGTTGGTGAATAGAAAGTAAATCATTTGTTAATCGTGCCAAATAATTGTTCATCATTATACAAGGCACATCATGTAACAGGCGAGGCTTAGGAACTCCCCATATATTCATCGGCCTTCCAAACACCACTTCATAAGGTGTGAGGCCAGTTCAGGAATGGGGCACTGATCTGATAGATAGTAATGCCAATGACAGGGCATCTGGCCATTTCAAAGATGTGGATGCCACAATCTTTGCTAGCTTTAATTTCAGAGTAGCATTATATCGTTCAACAAGACCTGCTGACTGAGGATGGACCACAGCATGAAATTTCTGCTGGATTCCCAATCCCTTCATCACGTATTCCACAATTTTCCCAACAAAATGAGGACCATTATCGCTCCACAAAAATTTACAAACGCCGTATCGAGGGAAGTACTCCTTGAGCAAAACCGTAGCTGTTGTCAACGCTGTATTATCCTTCGTGGGGAAGGCCTCAATCCATTTAATGAAAGCACACACCACCACTAAGACATACTTAAGGTTATTACAACGCTCAAGCTGGATGAAATCCATTTGCAGTACTTCAAACGGTGCAGTAGGTGGAACAAACCCTCCTTTCGGAGTATGCGTCCCTTTTGCAGGATTGTGCTGTAAACATATCAGACAGGTCTGCACTACTCTCTTGGCCGTATTGGCAATCTCAGGATGCTCCCAGACTCGCGTTAGCAATCGAGTAATTGCAAGAGCTCCAACATGTGCTAATCCATGTGTCATTTGGACTATCACCTGCAAGTAAGCTGCAGGCAATTTCCATCTTTCCATATCTTTGCTTCGCCAACAACCCTCGTCATCCAGCACTCCCTCAGCTGCCCAGGTTGCAAGCTCTGCTTCAGACGCTGATTTCTGAATGTCTAGTATCTCCTCTCTAGCATCATGCCATCGCTCAGCCTGTGATTTCACCACATACATTGGCGAGTCATTTCGTAACATAGCCGTTTGTCTTGCTATACTGTCTGCAAAAGCGTTACCTTGTCCCACTTTGTCAGTGAGCTTTTTATGTGCACTGGATTTGATTATTGCCACTTTCTTTGGACAAAGTAACGCATTCAAAAGATCACGCACTAGTTCTCCGTGCATGATATGTACTCCATGCAAAGTCAAAAATCCACGCTCTCTCCAGAGTAGGCCAAAGTCATGCTCTACTCCGAAGGCGTACCGGCTGTCTGTGTAGATGTTCACACATAGGCCAGCACTCAATTCACAGGCTCTTGTCAAAGCTATTAACTCTGCTGCTTGGGCCGATTTCTGTGGTATTCGTGCTGTTTCTACCACTGTCTTAAGTGTCGTGATCGCATATGCTGCAGAAGTTGTGCCATCTGGCAGCCTTAAACACGATCCATCAACCCACAGTTCCCCATCCACATCTGGAAGTGGCGTATCCTGTAAGTCGACACGACCCTTTGTTTGTTCTTCAGTCAGGGAAACACAATCATGGTGTTCTTCCTCCTGGCCCTCAGCAACCGGATACGGCAATAAAGTAATGTAATGTAAGTGTGCACTTTTATAGCGCGACTGTCACTCCAAGGAGCATCCTGGCGCTTATAGCCCGTAGCCAGATGGAAGGCCGGAAAATCAGCTCACACATCTATCTCATTTGAACAGGGCACTGTGTCTACACCAGGGTCATACAGACCGAGTCTGGAAGGTTGAAAATCCAGGTTTTCAGAGCCTTACGGAAAATCTTCTCCTCGGAGATTAGGCGCAGGTTGGAAGGGAGTTTATTCCAAGCTCTTGCGCCCAGCGTTGCGAGAGATTTCCCTCCTCTAGTTGAAAGTCTGAATTTAGGGGTCTGTAATAGGTTCTTGTTGGCTGATCTTAAGGAGCGTGTTGGAGCATAATGTTTGAACCAGGGAAGGAAGTATTTAGGTCCTTTGTGGTGATATGCCCTAAAGGTAATCACTAGGATTTTGAAAAGTATGCGTTTGTGAATAGGTAGCCAGTGTAGGGCCTTGAGGGCGGCAGAGGCAGAAGACCTCCTCGGCCATTTTAGGACCAGACGGGCAGCAGCATTTTGGACAACTTGCAACCTATGCAGGACAGATCGATTTAATCCTGCATATAAGCTGTTGCAGTAGTCCAAGCGAGATGTTACAAGTGCTACTGTCACCGTCTTCCTAGCTGTCAGAGGAAGAAAGTCAAAAAACTTTCTAAGCCCTCTGATGATGTTAAAACAAGACCCTGCCACTGCCCCTGCTTGCTGTTTGAAAGATAGGGCACTGTCGAATCTGATCCCTAAGTTCCGGGCCGCAGTGATGGTATCCGGAGGGGACTCCACCCCTAAAGGCCACCATAGGCTGGGGGAGAAGGGATTTTGGGGGCCGAAAGGTATAATTTCGGTCTTCCCAGCATTACATTTTAGGTGGTTGTCACGCATCCAAATGAAGGTTGCAGGGTTCAGGGTAGCACATCTCTTTAGTGTGATGTGTGGCGCCAGCAGTGTGAGCTCATATCATGTTAAACGTGCACTCGTGAGATACTGGGTTTTCGTTTGATTTAGCAAAGCATCTACCGCATGGGGAACTAACACCAACAGTTTGTGTGACAAAACTATTCCCTCACTCTGCCGTATAGCTACTGCTGTTGCTGCAACTGCTCGGAAGCACCCGGGTAAACCTCGTGCCACAGGATCAAGTATTGCCGAGAAGTATGCACAGGGCCTCTGCTTATCCCCGTGTGTCTGTACTAACACCGACAATGCACACCCATCTTTCTCGTGCACATACAACGTGAACATTTTTGTGTAATCTGGTGTACCTAACACTGGTGCAGAACAAAGGGCTTGTCTCAATTGTTCGAAAGCAGTCTGACATTCATCTGTCCATTCAAGAGGCATTGGTGTAGTTTTGGACAATAATGCTAACAAAGGTTTTATAATGTGTGAAAACCCCATTATCCACTGTCTACAGAAGGACGTTAAACCTATAAAGGCACGCACATCTCTCTGAGTGCGGGGGACTGGTGTATCTAAAATTGCTTGAATTCGATCAGATGTTAATGCACGTTCCTCCTTAGAAAAAAGATGACCGAGGTAGGTCACCTTTGGTCTACAATATTGTAACTTTTTCCTAGAAACTTTATGATTGTTCTGAGCAAGAAAAGAGAGCAAAGCAAGAGTGCTCTCCTCACACTGTGCATATGTGTCTGCAGCCAGTAAGATATCGTCAACATACTGGATAAGAGCTACTCCAGACTGCAAATCAAAGAAATCAAGCTGTCTTTTCAAAGCCTGGCTATAGATGTTAGGACTTTCTGTATAGCCTAGAGGAACACGACAAAATCTATACGATTTATTATTTAACGTACAGCCAAATACATATCTGCTATCGGGATGGATGGGAATGGAAAAGAAAGCATTTTTAAGATCAATTACAGAGAACGTGGTGGCAGTAGGGGGAACCAAAGTAAGTAAGGTGGTGATATCAGACACCACTGGGTACTGAGGCACTACAATTTTGTTTATTTCTCTCAAATCAATAATAAATCGATAGACTTTGTTGTCAGTATCTTTCTTTAGGATCGGAAGAATCGGGCTGTTACAAACATTGTAGGGAACTTCCTCCACAACTCCTGCAATAATCAAATCCTGAACAATGTGTGTCAGGGCAATTTCACCTTCTCTAGATATCTTGTACTGGGGTACACGTGGCAAAGACACTCCCTCCTTAACAGTTATTCGAATAGGCGGAATGTGCATCTGTCCCACATCCATGTCTGATGTAGCCCATAACGTGTGTGGGAGAGAGGTTAATGCTTCAATTTCCTGCATGGTACATAGTCTTCCTACATCTGGATAATTGTCATTCAAAATAACCCGCACTCCTTCAGGAGCGCAGCGTATTGTTGCTCGAAAATATTTAAGCAAATCTATGCCCATAACATTGTCTGGGGTATGAGGCGACAATAAAAATGGGCACAGACCAAAGAATCTGTCAATGCAAAATGTAAGAGGTTGTGACAGTGGGCTTGGAGAGGGTGTGCCATCGAACCCTATACATGTAATCGTTTCGCCAGACAGGCGAGCCCTTGGAACCAAGTTTTTAGACAGAGCACTGCAAGTAGCTCCTGTATCAACCAAAAACTGATCAGTAGAACCCAAAACGCCCGCTCATACATATGGACCTCTTTGATCTACTGGCACTTCAATCGATTCCACACCCCATCCTACGCAATCCTATGCATGCACATAATCCTGAGACTCCACATTCTCACCCTCCGATATCTGGTACTGATTCCGTCGATCAAAAGTATTACGATCATCCTGACCACGACCTCTCGCCTCAAACCTACCACGATCACTGGCTCCACCTCTCGCTCCCGAATAACTATTCCGTGTCCTTCCACCTCCTCGACCACGCTGACTACGTTGCTCACGAAGCACCGGACAATCTTCAGCCCAATGCCCAAACTCTTTACAGTATGCACATTAGTCCTCAGCAATGTCAGTACGACCATAAGACGTACCATACCCTCCTCACCTGCCTCTATCATTCCCTCTTGGCTGCGTACGGTAGCACGAACCTGAGCCAACATCACCTTCGTCTTCAACTCCTTCGCTTTCTTATCGATACTTTCTTTAGCCTCTAATTCCTGCCGCTCATAATACGGAGCCATAGTTAACAAAGACGCAGGGGTCGCCGTGGTCCAGGAACTTTCACTAGTTTTCAATCGCTTTGCAATCTCCGGCAGGAGATTAGCCACATACTTATCGACAAACAAATGCCTACCCGTATCATCCGTTAATAATTGCCCACTGTAATCATGAAACGCTTCCTCGAAACGTGAAAAGAAGTCAGATACCGACTTATCCTGTTTCTGTTTGCAAGAGGCTAACATAGTCCAATCAATCTTTTTAGGGGGAACAAGCGTTTTTAATTTATTCAAAATAGCTGTTGGGAGATCTAGGATTAACTGGCAAGGCTTACATGCAGGCTCCCTGTCTAAATCAGCTTGAGCTATTGCTTTCCAATCCGCTCCTAAAATTGTTTGGTCATCAAACTTACGAATTGCTCTCCACATATCAGGGGGCAGTATTAACCCAAAGAAAAGATCGATATCCACTAGTGTCATAACACAGGAAGAAATAGCCCCCTCCACTCCTTCATAGAAAGCTGCTGGATTTTTACGTGGATCAGGTAAAGCGTTTTTCTTTTTTTTTTTTTTTTTTTTTTATTGAAAGTTCACCGCAGCCAGATGTACATTAAAATCATCAGTATACATAAATATATCAACGTAAAATATAAACATATATAAATACACTTGATAATATAATAAATACGATATGAGCAGCATTAACCATTAGCAATATTTGATAGGAGAGACAGGAATAAATAACCGGGTAAAACCAATCATACAAAGCATTGACCATGGCATCTCTCGATATAATCTAGTCTAGAGGGCCGCGCATCTTGCCTTCCTCCAGCTAGCCACTGGTGCCCATACACGTAAACCCATTTCTCTGGATTTAATTCCTTTAAGGGCATAAAGTTCTGATTCAATATTGTGAATCCCTAACAGCCTACACATCCACATTTGGAAGGTTGGAGGCTCCACATCCTCCCATGCAGCAGCAATTAATATCCTGAGAACAGCTGTCGAGATAAAAACCAGCGCCTCTATCTCTATGCTCAAACCTAGTTTTACATCACAACCAAATATTAAAAGTGTAGGGGATAGGTCAATTTTAACAGCTAGCAGCCCCTCTAAAAACTTTTCAATTTCATTTTTAATTGGTCCCAAGTTTACACAATTACAGAACATATGTAATACGTCTGCTGGCCCATTGCCACACCTAGGACAATTATGGTCTAGTCTCTTGCCCCATTTGAACAGTTTAGCTGGTGTATAGTATAAATTAAAAAGAGTCTTAAAATGCTGTGCTCTTAGATTTGATGATCTCAGAAACCTTTTGTCCATTACCAGTGCTCTGTCGAGATCAATGTCAGGATCCTGCAGTTTGGAGGCCCAGCTCTCCTCCACCTTGATCAAATCATCAGGGAGGCTCTCCATAAGTAACCTGTACAAATCTTTGATTCTATGACCTCCACCTTTCAGATAATCTAATAGAGCACAGTCATTAGATATATTCAGACCCGGTCTTTTCGACTTAATGATATTAACCAGCTGCATATACTTAAATTCATGAACACCTTGGAGTGAAAACCGTGACCTCAGCAATTCTAGAGGCCTGCAGACATCTTTAATCATTACTTGGCCTAATGAATTGATCCCTTGTCTTTCCCAATGTTTCCATGGGCCATCATCACTTAGATGCGGAAATAAATCTGAATTCCATAATAGGGTGTGCTGATTATACTTTGGGATGTCCTGATCTTTACAAATAGATGACCATATCCCCCAAATATCTCCAATAGTCTTATAACCAGAGGCTTTAAAGAAACGTTTGTCATGTTTCCTTGACAATATCCCATGTACTTCCCCCCCCAGTGCCAGGTGATAAATAGTAGGGATGGCTCCCTGGCTGTATCTAGCATCATCTGGGAAGAAAAGCACGGACATCCCTGTAAGGAAGCAGGCCCAGTTGTAATACCTGAGATTGGGTATTCCCAACCCCCCCTTTTCTTGGGGAAGGGACATGAGCCTGCTAGATCTCCTAACCTTGCCATACTGCCATACAAAGTTCATGAATATAGACTCCATTTCCTTTATCAACGCATCTTCAATTTTGAAAGGGATAGACCTAAATTTATATAAAATTTTAGGAAAGATAGACATTTTAATGACATTGGCCCTTCCTATAACTGATAGATGAAGTTTGTCTATTCTCCTTAAATCCTGTTTAATTTTGATCAGTAATGGCTCAAAATTATCTTTAATGATGTCCTTTGGCTGGGCATTGATTGTAATTCCTAAATAAACAACTGAGTCCAGATATCTATTATCCGTTTTATTTATATTACCGGTGCATAATACCTGCGTCTTAGCTACATTAAGACGATATCCAGATAGTCTCCCGAATTCAGAAGTGATTCTAACAATTTCATTCAGGGCACCATCAGGATCCGTGGTTAAAATAGCAACGTCGTCCGCATAGGCGAGTACTTTAGTCCGAAATCCATTGGTGACAACTGGCTTAATTTTGCTATCCATTAATAGATTTATTAGAGGATCTATATACAGAGCAAAAAGAATGGGTGAGCACGGGCACCCTTGTCGCGTGCCCCTTGATATATAGATCTTCCCTGACTGCTCACCCATAAGATGGATCCTAGCCGTTGGATTGACATACATAGCACAAATTGCCTGTAGAAATTTCGGACCAAAACCTCTGTCTCTCATTACCCTCCACAGGAACCTCCACCTGACACGGTCGAAGGCTTTTTCTGCGTCTAGAAGGGTCATAGCGGCCCTCCCCCCATCGGCAGCTTGTATATCAAATAATGTGATGACTCTCCTTATATGATCGGTCGTGCCTCTGCCTGGAATAAAACCGTGCTGCCAGGGAGAAACCAGGGTCCCAATGATCTCGGCCAGCCGTGTCGCCATGATTTTAGCATACAGTTTATTATCACTGTTTATTAATGATATAGGTCTGTATGAACCAGGGCTCTCTTTCGGTTTCCCCTTCTTATGGAAGACCACAATATTTGTTTCGGTCCAGGATTCCGGGATAGCCCCGGTATTGATAACCCCGTTAAATAGATCCAATAGTAAGGGTGTTATTACTTCCCTTAGACATTTATATACTTCCAAAGGAATGGCGTCAGGTCCTGCCGCCTTGCCAGATGCTAAATCCTGTAATGCCTCGGATAATTCATCCATAGTTATACTACATTCCAATTTTTCTCTCTGGTTAGCGGTGAGTTTGGTACCCATTTCCGGCCAATTTATACCCGGATCATCATTTTCTGACTCTTCCTTATAAAGCTCTTGATAAAATCTCTTGAAGACATCAAGGATTTCATCTGACTTTTTATAAGTTTGATCTCCTTCCTTTATTTCAGTTATGATATTCCTTGAAGCAGCCTGCCTTATCCGCAGAGCCAAAGCCTTACCAGCACTTTCCCCTGTTTCATACATTCCAGATCTATATGAATGATATGCGGCTGCAGCTTTTTTTGCCAATTGTATCTGGAGTTCAGCCTTGATACTATTCAGTCGCTCTAAGCTTAAATTACCCTGACACCCCTGACATACATCTTTCCTATGCTGTTCCTCTGCATCTGCCAATTTACCCAATAACCGTTCCCTCTCTATCTTACCTTTCTTCCACATTCGTCCAGCGTAACTAATTGTCTCACCTCTCAGACCAGCTTTAAAACTATCCCAGACAACGTTGCGGGGAGCACTATATCTATTTACATCAAAAAATGACTGACACCAGGTTTTCAAATACGAGATATAATTTTTATCCACTAGAAGCTTCCTATCGAAAGTCCAGGGTCTAGCTTTTTTCCCTTGTTCACTGATAGCACAATGTTAACACAAGGGGATTATGATCCGAAATTATCTTAGGTAACCTTGCTATTTCCACATTTGGAAGATAGTTAGCTGTTATCATAAAATAATCCAGTTTGGTATATTTGTTAAAAGGGTGTGAAAAATATGTGAACCCTGGATTATCTCTCTTTAAGCTTCCCCACACATCTATCAAACCATGGGATTTAATAACAGAGGATAACGCCTTATATACCCGTGGCTTCCGACCTGTATATACACTCCTGTATGTAAAATCTGCTGAGATATTTAAATCTCCACAGATTATTACCGGGGCTGACCAATTTGTTAACTCCTGCTCTAAATAATCCATTACTGCTGGATCATCAAAGTTAGACCCATATATTGTACAAATTGTGAGACCTATGTTCATTTCACATATAGCCCAGCGTCCAGACATATCTGACTTACATCTTTTAACCCCCCCCAATCCTGTCTTTCCAATGATTGCTACCCCTTTTATCGTAGATGTTTGTGAAGAACATGATAAAATTTCATATCCCCTAAAATTCAACCAATGTTTATTTTTCCACGGCAAATGAGTTTCTTGAAGGCAGAGGATATCGGCCCCTATTATCTTAATATACTCCTCCAACCTCCCTCTTTTTTTCCAGTTATTCAAACCACCTATGTTAAGGCTTACTACGTTTAACTTAGACATAGCCCTGCAGAAATCGTATCCATTGGTCTATCCAATCAATTATTCTCCTGAAAACTTCGAATGAATAAAGTAACATTAACATTGATGATCTAACATCTTCGACAATATACATCTTAACTGCGAGAACTTTCTTTTTTTTTTTTGCTTTCTCCCCCCCGTGTCCCACCCTCCCACCCCGTGTTGCAACCCCCCCTGAACCCACCCCTGACCCCCACCCTGAAGGAGCGCGCAGACTGAGTCTGTGCGTGTGATGGATACAGCGTGCAGTGGGCTCTGAATTCAAAAATAAAGATACATATAATTAGGAAACACCCTTACCCTAAAAATTTTTCAAAACCAACTAAAGTAGAAACCAATTGATTGCCCTTTTTTTTTTTTTTAAACCTTCTTTTTTTACCTGTTTCAACTCCTGAAGACATACAATAACACAACCTCAAACCTTTGAAATTTATACTTTGCCCTTAGCGGCCCATATTAGTACTGTTATACCGCCCTAGGGCTAGTCTAATTTAGGAATGCTACTTAAACATAAGCCCAATCTATACTGAGTTTAAAAAGTCCCGAGCTTTGATTTCTGAGGGAAAATAAAAAGTCTTTCCCTGATGAATAACTTTAAGTTGAGCAGGATTAATGAGATACACCTGTATTTTTTTGTCCTGAAACGGCTTGATTAGCTGTCTTAATCTCCATCGCCGTTCCACAGTAGTGTGGCAAAAATCCGGCCTTACAAAGAAAGAGCCACCCTCAAAAGCCCTCTTAGAATCTGGTCTCGCTTTTTCTGCGATAGATTGGCGCAGCAGGAAGTTTCCTATGTATATCAAGATTGCTCTGGGCTTATCAACTGCTCTAGCATTCTGCCTCAGCCTGAATGGTATTCAATGTGCTCTCTGGATTTCAGTAGTCCAGTTCCACCCTGCAACATCTGGGAATGCTTTCTCGAATATTTTAACAATAAAGGCCTTAGCGTCCTGTCCTTCACATCCTTCCGGAATCCCTAAGACTCTAAGGTTGTTTCTTCTTAGTCTATTTTCTAAATCCTCCAGCTTCCACTGGACGTCCTGTGCTTGTGTGTCTAGGGATTACACTTTTCTTGTTGCGGTTGCCACCTCAGCTTCAGTAGAGACGATTCTCTCTTCCAGATTTAAAACCCTATCTCCCATGTTCTCACAGGCTTTTGAAAGCTTCCTGACCACCCCTTTCATTTTCCTCATAGTAGCCTGGGCTTTGAGGCTATCAGATCTGGTCTCCTCGCGATGTGCTGTGATGCCCTGATGTGGAAAAAGGTAGGGCTAGGACCTTTCTCAGGATTTGCCCGGCGCTAACCGCCCTTGTACCATTCAAGTTTACCAAGCAATGAGGCAGGCGCTGGAGACCAGAGGGCAGGAAACAGAAGTTTATTCCGACGGAGCAGAACACATCAGATCAGACAACAAGGTATCGTCTCGAGGTGCTCTAACAGCCTCTCGGAGGCCTGGCCTCTTATACACTGGTTTATGGCATGTGACCTTTCTTTATTACAATCAGAACTTTGTAAAGCAAGGAAAAGACATCCCCGTAATCCTCGTGTCAATCCCACCCCCATATACCTTCACAATAGAGGTCCTCAACCTGCTGATAAGAGGAGGGGGTCATCACGCAGCTGAGTGTTCCGTCGAGTCTTAGGATGTGTGCGCCTGATCATATCACAGGGAGTGGGGAGGCCTGGATCAATAGAGGGTCCTTTGAAGGAGAGCGACCTCATGCAATAAAGGGCAGTAAATGATATCTCCCGGCTTAGGCAATGGCCTCGGACCTGTGTGGACAGTCGGACACGGGGTGAGGGGCCATCAATGGAGTGGTATTCATGCTGCGTGGACAATCCAGCGCAGAAGGGAGGTTTATCAACAGAGGGGCATTCATGGGAGGAGAGGAGGTGTTGGTCAGGCGCTGGCGTGACTCCCAAGGACAGGGTCATGCAGAAGGGTCATGCTCATAAGGAGGAGGGAGGGGGAGCCAGGGTGCGCGGAGGATGCTTGCTGGGTCAGAGGGGCGCGCTGGCGATCGATCGTGGACAGGGAGACCATGATATCTAAAATGGCTGCCGTGCACGTAGTACATAGGTGACAAGCTGGCGCAGATGATGTTCAGATCGCAAACTAAAATTCCACAGTCCTCCCTTTTAACATGTCTCGCCAACTTGTCAGTTCGGATTTATCCCCATAAGGCCACGTATTTCTACTTCATAGAGGGGGCTCATGTGCTCATTTCGGAAGTCCAAAGTCTTTGGGCACATACAGTTAGAAACAAGGCCGCACAAAGGTGGCAGACATTGGATACCTAAGCAACACCCACATAATATCACAACAGGTATCAGCACGAAGGAAAACAACTTCTAACCCCAATTCTTCAAAGTGTCCCAAAACCAGCTCCCAAGCGACCATCCTTCCTGTTCTTGGTGAACCTCTGAGGACAGTCTGTGGAGGTGTTCAATGGCTTTGTAGACTGAAGGCGAGTTGTCTGGCACGTAGGTGCAGCAGCTGGATCCGATGATGCGGCATGCTCCTCCTCGGTCGGCTAGGACCACGTCTAGGACAAGACGATTTTGAAGGGTCACGAGGCGGACCGCCTGAAGCTCCGCAGTGTTGTTGGCGAGGATGCCAGCCGTGATGTTGATCGTTGTTTCTACTGCCTGGGTCAGGTGTCGGATAGCACGGCTGTTTGCCATTGGGCCCCACAGAGGAACAAGACCCTTTGCTGCATCCAGGAACTGTGCTCCGGTGGAGTCGGCTTGTCCAAGGTCGTCTGCACGCCTCTGCCGGTGATGGTTGGCAGGGGCTACATATGTGGGTGGAAGAACGAAGGCAATGTAACAGATACCCCTCCAACCCTTCGGGAGCCAGGTGTAAGCTTTGGTGCCACACACAAAGTACATGTTTGGAGAAGCAACAAAGGAAGGGGGTCAGCCGAGTCCAATGTTCTGGTGATTCGGCAGGCGCTGTGACCCACCAGCTGCGTTCCATGGCCTTCGAGACACACGAGACCTGTGACATTGATAACAGACAGGGCCACAGTTAGAGTGGCGGTAGTTTGTTTTTGCAGATGAGTGAAGGTGGTTCTGGCTGGATTGTGGAGCACCTGTACTTCGACTCGTTCTTTGGCTGGAATATCTTTGATGAAGGTGGCGCCTGCGAGCGCAGGACACAGGGCAGCAGGGGTCTTTCCTGTTTTGTTCAGCCAGAACCCAGAGTAGAAGTGTGACACTGTCCGGCTGGAGGTGGCGTTGTCCTTGTGGCTCTCTTGCATGAGGATCAACCAGGCGAGGCAAGAGCGTGAACTGAGAAGGGTGAAGGGATGAAGGGGATGGAGTGTCCAGTGGCATGCGGGAGCAACCCGCAGATCCAACAGTTCGTAGCATTCGCAGCAAGGTTGTGTTGGTGCAACAGTTGCACGAAGGAATTGTTCCAGAATTCCCTGCGCCTTTCTCGGAGCTGAGGCGACAGAGAGATTAGGTGATGCTCTTTCAGGGGTGTTGGCTGTGCAGTAGGTAGCAATGTCTCATGAGCCGGTGTGCTTTCCTCCAGAATCCAGAAGGAGGTCATGAGGAGGAGGCAGAAGAGGAAGACAATGAAGAGTGCGATTGTCTTTGATTTGTGCAGGTTGTCAGTCTTTGGATTTCTATACTGGGTATTTCCTGTTGCTTCCATCATCTTCTTATCTGGCGCTTCCATCATCTTCCTATCTGGCGCTTCCATCACCTTCAAGGGGCTCGGTAGTGGGCAGAACCACAGACTTCGTTTAGCTTCTCTCCCGGCAACCCTTGATTGTGTTTAGGTCACCGTTCTGAGATTTAACTTAGTCCGTGGCCTACTTAGCCGAAACTCCCTCCTTTCGACGCAGGAAATACCCTTCTCTGGATGGCACAGTGGGATCAGAGAATTTTGCAAGTTCGAGTGCCTCAGTATCGGGATAACAGTCCAATATCGGTCGGTCTTTGCTCAGGAGCTCTTCTTGGGCGCTGACGTTTTCTGTCGTGGCCAGGTTTGCAGAGACCTTCCGGCAATGATGCGCGTGCAGCCAGTGCTTCTTCCCCTCCACCCGGAGTGCCGTTCGGGTGGTGATCAGCACTTGCCAGGGGCCCGTCCACCGAGGTTCCAGACTCTTGGTTCGCTGGAAATTTCGTATCAATACGAAATCTCCCGGTTGGATGTCATGGCCGGGGCCCCTGGAAGCATCGGGGATGGCCTGCTGCACCTGTTGATGAATGACAGACAACGTTTTAGTTAACTTGCACAAATAATCAGACAGTAGGACGTCCGGGACGTCATGAATGGAGGTCGGTTTGGGAGCAGTCCAGAGATTCATCGGTCGCCCAAACACGACCTCGTAGGGGGTCAAATGGTGCTTGGTGGGAGTGGAGCGCATCGATAACAAAGCCAGTGGGAGGGCATCCGGCCAGTTAAGTCCAGTGGTGGCCACTATTTTTGCCAGTTTCAGCTTCAGTGTGGCATTATGGCGTTCCACTAGACCGGCGGATTGGGGGTGGAAGACCGCATGAAATCATTGCCTCACCCCCAACCCCTTTAGGATTAATTGGATAACCTCAGCTATGAAGTGGGGGCCATTGTCGCTCCATAAAATTCGGCAAAGGCCATAGCGAGGGAAGAATTCCTTCAGTAGTACTTTGGCAGTAGTCATGGCAGTGTTGTCACGGGTTGGATAGGCTTCTACCCATTTGCTGAAGGCACACACGATGACTAGTACATACTTCAGGCTTTGGCATCTCTCTAGTTGGATGTAGTCCATCTGAAGGACCTCGAAGGGGTGATTGGGGGTCCCAAACCCTCCCCGGGGTACTACAGTTCCTTTCCCGGGGTTGTGTTGCAGACAGATAAGGCACTGCTGAACTAGGCGTCTGGCTGAGTCAGGGATTTTGTCGTTATGCCAGACTTTGGAAATGAGTTCGATCATGGGTGCAGATCCTATGTGTGCGGGGGAGTGAGCCATTGTCAGTATGGGAATCAGGTATGAGTCGGGTAGCAACCATTTGCTTGCATCCTTCGTTCGCCAGCAGCCCTCCTCATCCTTCAAACCCACCCTTGCCCACTTAGTCAGCTCGTGAGGGGTGCTGGCCGACTGTATGTCTCTGATCATTATCCTTGTGTCACTCCATGTTTCTGCTTGTGACCTGGTCATGTACATGCGTGTCACCGTCCTATTCTCAGCTGTGGTTCGTGCAGTGATGTCGGCCAATGCATTCCCTTGTCCGACCAAGTCTGTCACCCTTTTGTGTGCCTGACATTTTATCACCGCTAATCGTTTGGGGAGGAGAACTGCTTCAATCAGAGCGGAGACGAGATCTCCGTGGAGGATCGGGGTGCCGTGGGACGTCAGGAATCCCCTCTCCCTCCACAGGAGCCCAAAATGGTGGACCACTCCGAAGGCATACTGGCTGTCCGTATATACGTTCGTGGTGGTCCCTGCGGCTATGATACATGCTCGGGTGAGGGCTATCAGCTCTGCTGCCTGGGCAGATCGTTGTGTGATGCAGGCTGTCTCAACTACTGTTCGGGCTGTTGTTACTGCATAGGCAGCTGAAGTGGTGCCATCTGGGAGTTTGATGCATGAGCCGTCTACCCATAGCTCTCCATCGGGTTCAGGAAAAGCAGTGTCTCGGAGGTCAACCCTACTCCTAGTCTGTTCGTCCGTGAGGGTCACACAGTCGTGGATGGGAGGAATGTCGGGGTCATTTTCAGGCAGGGGTAACAATGTGGCAGGATTCAAAGTCGTGCATCTCTTTAGTGTGATGTGGGGTGCAAGCAGAGTCAACTCGTACCCTGTCAGTCGTGCGCTAGTCAGGTGTTGGGTCTTGGTCTGGTTCAAGAGGGTGTCGACGGCATGGGGTACTAGCACTGTGAGGGAGTTGGAAAGTACAATTCCCTCGCTCTGACGGATAGAGACAGCAGCGGCGGCTACTGCTCGAAGGCAGGCAGGCAAAGCTCTGGCTACAGGATCAAGAGTGGCGGAGAAGTAGGCACAAGGGCGCTGCTTAGGACCAATTGATTGAGTTAGGACAGACAATGCGCATCCCTCCCTTTCGTGGGTGAAGAGGGAGAAGAGTTTGGAGTAATCCGGGGTTCCTAGGACAGGCGCTGAGCAGAGTGCATCCCGTAATTCCTTAAAGGAGGCTTGACACTCAGCGGTCCAAGGAAGCGGGGAGGGGACATCTTTGGTCAGCAGGGCAAGTAATGGTTTCACAATGAGGCTGTAATTAGGCAACCACTGTCTGCAAAAAGAGGTTAGGCCAACCAAGGAGCGGACCTGCTTTTGTGTTTTTGGGATGGGGGTGTCTAGGATGGTTTGGATTCGGTCGGGTGTAAGTTTCCTCCCTTCTTTGGACAGAAGATGGCCTAGGTAAGTCACCTGTGGCTGACAGAACTGTAACTTCTTTTTGGAGACTTTATGGCCATTTTCTGCAAGAAAGTGTAGGAGTTGGACGGTGGCTGTCGTTGCAAGCGGGGTGGTGTCGGCCGCCAGAAGGATATCATCGACATATTGGATCAACACCACTCCCTCTGGTAGCTGGAAGGCATCCAGCTGTCTTTTGAGGGCCTGGCTGTAAATGCTGGGACTTTCAGTGTACCCCTGGGGAGCTCTACAAAATCGGTACGAGCGGGATTTTAAAGTGAAGCCGAAGAGATAACGGCTGTCTGGATGAATGGGGATAGAGAAAAACGCGTTCTTAAGGTCGATAACAGAGAAGGTGGTGGCAGTGGACGGGATGAGGGTCAGAATGGTGGTGATATCAGAGACCACAGGATATTGGGGTACAACCACTTTGTTAATCTCTCGTAAGTCGATGATGAAGCGGTACGCTTTCTCATCTCCGTCACCTTGCTTCTTAACAATAGGTAGGATTGGGCTGTTGCAGACGTTGCTAACCACCTCTTCAACCACTCCTGCATCTACCAGAGACTGAATGATCGCTACCAGTGCCTTCTCACCCTCTGCGAATATCCGATATTGCGGGAGTTTCGGGAGCATAGCGTCCTGTCGTACAGTTATGTGAATAGGATCAATCATCATTCGCCCCACATCAGAGTCATTTTTGGCCCACAGGTACGGAGGCAGGGTGTCAAGCAGGGACAGGTCAGCGTCAGTTATGGAGCACATGTGTCGTGGGGGGCGGGATCTGGGCATGTCTGGGTTGTCGTACAGGATGACTCGTATTCCATCTGGGGAACACCTAATGGTAGCTCGAAAATGTTTCACTAAGTCAATGCCCATAATGGCGTCAGGGGAGTTGGAGGAGAGTAGAAATGTCGCGTCAGTGGTGTTGTTTTCTAGGTCAAAGGTAATAGGTACGGACAGGGGGTTAGTGGAGGGCGTTCCATCGAAACCTATCGACGTTATGTGTGAGCCAGACAAGGGTGCCCTTGGAATCAGTCGTTTTGATAACACACTACGTGTCGCCCCAGTGTCTACCAAAAATGGAGACTCTGTACCCAGGACCTTAGCGGTGACATAAGGACCTTGCTGGTCAACACAGAGCTCGACTGGATCCCTCCCTTGCCCCTGGCAGTCCTATGCAAAGTCGGGGGCATTTTCACCTTCGGACAGCTGATATTGGTTCTGTCGGGGACGGTCAAATGTGTTCAGTCTCCCTGATCTGTCATTGCTGGTGTCGTTGGTGCTCCCTCGTCCTTGTACTCTATTTCTCGGACCACCTGCCACATCCCTGGAGTCTCTATTTCTATTCACTTCTAGCAAGACCGGACACTGGGATTTCCAATGGCCGAACCCTTTGCAGAAGGCGCATTGGTCATTGCTAATGTCTCTCCGTCCAGTGTGGGATGTTGGGGTGTGATCTTTAGGAGGTAGATCTCTGGGGGTGGTTGATTGGTAGTTCCCCCTTTGGTGTTCCCGTCCTACCGCTATACCCTGTATCTGGGCTATCATTACCCTTTCCTTTAAATCTTTCTTCTTTTTCTCGGACGCCCTATCATTCTCATTCTTTTGGTGCTCGTAATACTGAGCCATCTGAGGCCCCCCAACTACTCTCACTCGTCTGCAGTTTTTGGGAGACTTCTTGTGTTAGTCCCTTTACATAATTTTGCACAAACAGGTGCTGTCCGGTTGCGGTGGTCATGTCTTGGCCACTGTAGTCGGAGAACACTGTCTCGAATCGGGAGAAGTATTCTGACACATCTTCCTGGGGTTTCTGTCGACAGGCCGTGACTATCGACCAGTCTACTTTTCTTTCCGGGACCAGTGTTTTTAACTTCTGGACCAGTTTGTCTGGGAGTTCCAGTATGTCTTTCACTGGTTTACTCCCCGGCTCTCGCTGTCTATCTAGTTTACCGAGTTGGTCCCAGGTATGTCCAAACAGATCCGTGTGGTCAGCCTTCCGGATTTGCTTCCACACATCAGCTGGCAGGCATAACCCAAAGAACAATTCAATGTCCGCTAAAGTCATTATTGTCGAACCCAAGGCTGTGCCTAATTCGGTATAAAATGCCGTCGGGTTCTTTCTTAAATCGGGCAGGGTTTGTTTGAAGGTTAGGATATCCTGTCGGTCCCATGGTTGGTAAACCCAATTGTACACAACCCTCCCTTTTGCATTTTCATTATTAATATCATCGCTCGTTCCCTGGCCCCGTGGCGGGATCCAGTAAGGAGCCGCTTCTCTGATAGGCATCATAGTATTGGCTACTTCTGCCGAGGTTGTTTCAGGGACCGCAACCTTGGCTTCTGGTTTCTGTTCCGCGAGGTGGCGGAAGACCTCAAGCATTTGCATGAAGAGCTCCGTCGCCTCACGTTCGGTCCCATCTCCAACATCAATCTTCCTATACAGTGTTGTTAGTTTAGCGGGACCCTTACTCTGATACCTATCTTCATATGCGTTCAGGGTGTGGTAGCTGAATCGCAAGATGAAATGCCGTCTGTGGCTGTCGGCATGTGAATTATATATGCTCATTGTGTATTCTTCGCTCTCCCTTCGTTCTACCAATGTCTTTGCTATTTTGTTGATCCCATCCCGCTCATCTTTGCTTAACCTACTTAGCCTGGCTGATGATTGTTTGCTAGCCTCGGGGTCGTCTGACGAAGTTGTTAATGTGGCTGGTGCGGAGGCCGTGAGGGCCGGTGCACTAGCACTAGGGTCACTTTCACTCACACTCGGGGCTTGCAGGTTTTGTTGGCTGGGAGCATATGGAGGGGGCATGTAGATGATTGGGGGACCTAGCAGTAACTCATCGTTTGCCCGTTGTTTGGAGGGCAGTTCAGGGTAGAGCGCAGAGGGGGTCCTAACAGGACATTGGCCTGTTGACCCTGATTCTTTGTTTTGTGTAGCTTCTTTTCTTTTTTTTATTTCCTCTTCTAGTTGCTTTGCGGCCAGGTGGGCTGCCTTTCGTAATTCTTTCCCTATTTTTGCTTCTTCTCTTTTCTTTCGTTGTTCCGTTTCTTTGCGCCACATGCCGATACTGTCGAGCATAGTGGGCGTGGTCTTATTCTTCTGGAGCGCTATTTCTAATGTTTTTATTTTAGTTTCATTAAAGGAACCTATCAGTGGCCACTGACTTTCAGGGTTCTTTTTCGTATATTTATGCCATAGTTTAGTGTAAGCTATAGCGACTAGTCCATACTTAGTGAACATGTCCTTATTAGGGGTGCCCTCCAGTGGAGCTGGATGGTTCATCTCTAATAAGCGGTCCGGGCTAAACAGGCTACCAACCAGTGGGGAGAAGATAGGCATGACGGATTACAACGGGGACAAAAGTCTGCACTACCTATCTTATCACGGCGGGCAAAGACTAGACAGAATATTTCTATTCTCCGTTGTTTGCCGGCGGTGAATACCTCAAACGAACCAATACCGAACAATCGGTCAATCAAAACAATTCAGTGGGGAGAATAAGTGGGCACGAAAAGTTATCGTTACCTACTCTTTCTCTCCCTGCAAAGAGAGACCTTGTTCTTCCCTGTTTGCAGAAAAAGAATCTCCAGACAATAATCCACGAACGACAGTTCGGGAAACAGTGGGGGAGGAAGATAGGCACGACGGATTACAACGGGGACAAAAGTCTGCGTTACCTATCCTTCACTGTTTGCAAAGAGAGAGCCTGTTGTTTTTCTCCGTTTGCAGACAGCGAATCTCCAGAGGTTTCAACAAAGCGTAATACTAGTATTATCCAAACAAAACAATTTTTTCTCAGTTCGTCGTGTTTACACGACCTTACCCGGACCGCATGGACGGTTTCCTGTCCTCTGGATCCAGCGCCCGATCGTCCTCTCTCCTTCGTGATGTTCGCGGCACTCCTGATGGTTCCCAGTCAGGACCGTAGATCACTCGAGAGAGGTCTGTTCAGAACTAGTGAAGGTCGGATGATCGGCTGTCAGACGAGGGTCTATCGGACACGAGCTCTTCCCGATCGTTGCAGTCGTTCACTCTGTCATCGGGACCTCTCCCACTGGATCCACGTGTCGCTGATGGGCCCCACGCTTTGGGACGCCAATTGTGGAAAAAGGTAGGGCTAGGACCTTTCTCAGGATTTGCCCGGCGCTAACCGCCCTTGTACCATTCAAGTTTACCAAGCAATGAGGCAGGCGCCGGAGACCAGAGGGCAGGAAACAGAAGTTTATTCCGACGGAGCAGAACACATCAGATCAGACAACAAGGTATCGTCTCGAGGTGCTCTAACAGCCTCTCGGAGGCCTGGCCTCTTATACACTGGTTTATGGCATGTGACCTTTCTTTATTACAATCAGAACTTTGTAAAGCAAGGAAAAGACATCCCCGTAATCCTCGTGTCAATCCCACCCCCATATACCTTCACAATAGAGGTCCTCAACCTGCTGATAAGAGGAGGGGGTCATCACGCAGCTGAGTGTTCCGTCGAGTCTTAGGATGTGTGCGCCTGATCATATCACAGGGGGTGGGGAGGCCTGGATCAATAGAGGGTCCTTTGAAGGAGAGCGACCTCATACAATAAAGGGCAGTAAATGATATCTCCCGGCTTAGGCAATGGCCTCGGACCTGTGTGGACAGTCGGACACGGGGTGAGGGGCCATCAATGGAGTGGTATTCATGCTGCGTGGACAATCCAGCGCAGAAGGGAGGTTTATCAACAGAGGGGCATTCATGGGAGGAGAGGAGGTGTTGGTCAGGTGCTGGCGTGACTCCCAAGGACAGGGTCATGCAGAAGGGTCATGCTCATAAGGAGGAGGGAGGGGGAGCCAGGGTGCGCGGAGGATGCTTGCTGGGTCAGAGGGGCGCGCTGGCGATCGATCGTGGACAGGGAGACCATGATATCTAAAATGGCTGCCGTGCACGTAGTACATAGGTGACAAGCTGGCGCAGATGATGTTCAGATCGCAAACTAAAATTCCACACTGATGGATTGATTCCATCATTGACATCATTGAGTTCATTGAGGGTTGTGTAGTATCCTGTGATATTGATAAGGACACCTGATCCTGCAGGGGGTATGCCGCCTGGTTTAAGTTACCCTGTAGCAGAGTAGTAGGGGAGTGGTCCCATGTTAGATCATCTTGACCTTTTTGAGATATTTGACCTTTTTGAGAGTGCAATATTTTAACTGTCTGCGGTGGCTCCCCTTCTGGGTCGCTTTCTGTTTCTAAATTAAAGCGTTTATCAATGCCATAACATCTGCTCTATTCCAAGGCGTGTACACCCAATTATATATAAAATACCCTTTTGCATCCCCGGACAATTTATTATCACTGGTACCTTGCCCTTTGGGGGGAACATACAAAGGTGCGGCTTCACGCATAGGCATAACATGAACTTTAGAACTCTTATCTGTTCCAAACATAGAACACTGTTTGGATGACTCCGTCGACCCCGGCGCAGGCACGTCTGCTGCTTTTTGTGCTTCCTGCAATCTGGACGCCTCATCCCGTAGCTGGACCAACCGTTGGAAAAACTCATCCGCATCTGAAATAACAAATAAACCTTTACGCATATTCTCACGATGAACTGATATGTCCTTAGGCTCTAGATCATCTGAATATTTCCTAAATCGTTCTACAACTTCATCTCCGAAAGCACTTAAAAAATACAACTGCTCTCGCTCTGAGCACTTATTTCTTTCAATGTTAATCTCTGACATAGTTATTTTTTTCAAATTAAGCTTGCGAGCAAAACTGCGTAACTCCGCAGCTTCACCAGCAGTTAACCTTTTACTCTTACTCCCTTGACCATCGTCGTCCGAGTCCACGTCCGGAGCCGTAGGCGAAACATACGGAGGAGGGCACCGATTTAGTAATGAAAAATCATCAACTTCATTAGTAAGGACAGGATAAAGTGGACGCCGAATAGGAAATTGACCGCTCGTTTGCAAATTACGTTCCAGTGCCTCCCTCTCTTTCTCTTCCTGTGACTCCTTCTCCTCCAGCTGTAAAGCCTTATCTCGAGCAGCCTTGCGCTGCTCTTTTTCCACCAAGGCAATATCACGCTTCATTCGTTCACGCACTGCTTTCTCCCACATTCGTACACAATCAAACATATTTTGTCTAGACCTGCGCTGAAACAAACATTGCTCCACAAACTGAACCTTTTGTAAATCAAACGACCCATGTAGTGGCCATTGCAACTCGGGATCAGATTTAGTATATTTATTCCATAATTTACTGTACAATATAGGGGGTAGGCCGAATTTTATATACATCTCTCTATTAGGAGTCCCCTCTGGGGGAGCCGGCTGGGATTCATTTAATCGATAAGTGGTACCATTTCCAAAACAGCACATTCCTCGGAGTGTGCTTAAAACAGGCATGTTCAAAAAGTATCACGGAAACGCGATACCACAAAAATGGCACTTACTGTACTTCACACAAATGTGCCGCTCAAACACAAACAAAGTTAGAGAAATATCTCTACATGCCTGCCTATGTGAAGTGCACTGCACATATAGTTCAAATCATAGGATCAAATGTTAGCTAACTCAAAACATATTCATAGAACCACAGTAAGCGTCCGCAGACTACCTTACCAATCACAAGCTTACCAAAATCTCAGATATCCAGGTTCCAACTGCCAAGGTCTGTGATCGAATAAGCCAAATCGGCACTGTACGACAACTCAAACAAGTAGGATCTCAGTCGAGGACCGGCGCCATCTGGAAGGTCAGATCAGAAGGAATGGAAGAAAACACCGTTGGTGCCAAGACTCGGGTCACTCAGAGGCAGCGTACGCGTCCATGGCGAGTTTCCAATCCTTCGTCACGACCTCTCCTTCGGGCATCCGAGTCGCCGATGAGTCCCTTCGTGGTCGCCAATTTGTGGTATTGGGTTCTCCAGGCCTACATACTCCGCAGAATACCCACTACACCATAAGAACTGTTGGCACGGAAACTAGAAAATGTAAAAGACAAGTTTATTAAGACCCCATGGGGTGGTGGTACATTCCTACAACACCCTTCGGTAATGCAAGAAGTATCACACTGAACATTGGTGCAAATCCTTCTTTTATACAGTTTTACAGTAATAAAAAGGTAGGCGGTACACATTTACAGAGTTTTTGGTACATATATGGTCATTTTTGGAACACAGCCAACTCAGGGGAGGATCTATAACACCACTGGTCAGTTTGGCGGAACATTCCTAAGGGATGACTGGTCAATCTGAACTGCGCATGTGTGAGCTTGACCATTACTAAAAATAGCCTGTTGCTGGGCAAACTCGAGTGGTCAGTGGTACAGAGGAAGGACAAAAGGGCATGCTGACCACGAGGCAACGCATTCTCTAAAATGGCCGCCGATACATACAAAATGGCGTCCAACAACTATAGTCAAGGTAAGGGAAAAGTACGTGTAGCAAAGCTTAACGCTAACCCGATCACCGTCAAATTACGACAACCCCACTCTGCACCACTGGGCTCTATGCCACTGCGCTCTAATATGAAACACTCAAAACGATGCCACTGCACTCTAATATGCACCACTCTAACTTACGCCACTGTGTTCTATGATGCTGCGTTGTACTGCGCTGAATTTTATGCCACTGGACCCAATGTCACTATACTCTTAAATATACTACACAAATGCACTCCGCACCAGTCCACTCTACTCCATGCCACTCCACTCTATGCCATTGTACTCCATTCTACTCTGCACCGCTGCTCTCTACCCCACTGCAATATGTGCCACTGTACTCTACGCCACTCTACTCTAGCCAATGCACTCTACACTGCACCACTGTACTCAATGCCACTGCACTCTGCACCATTCTGCACCACTGCACTCTACTACACTCTACACTATTCAATGTACTCTATGCCACTCTACTCTGCATCACTCCACTCTACACCATTGCACTCTGCAACAGCTCACTCTATGCCTCTGCACTCTACGGCACTATAGTCTACAGTGCACCACTGTACGCCACTCTACTCTTACTTTGCACCTCTGCACTATATGCATCTCTGCACTATATGCCACAGCACTCTACTATGCAACACTCTAATCTACGCCACTACATTCAACAATGCTGCATTGTACACCACTGAATTCTATGCCACTGCACTCTAAGCCACTGCACTCTACACAAGTCCGCTCTACTCTACCCTACTCCACTGTTCGCCATGCTATGTAACTCATCTTTGTGCCACTCCAACACATGACAGTCTATGCCACCCCACTCTACGACACCCTGATGCACTCTTTGTCCTTCCACTCTACGACACTCCAAGCCACTCTCCTCTACACTACAAACTTTCAGCCATGGTACACAGCAGCCACGCTGGTGCATAATATGGCTAAGAGACATTGGCAAAGCCAATAGCTCTTGCATATGGTAGACCATTTGGCTTGGGCAACGCTTGTTTCCTTCTGGCTCGCACTAGTCCTTTCTGGACATCCACGATTTTGCTTCATGTGTCATGTGTTCATCTTTCAATTTTACATATTTTATGGTGTCTTTAAGGTTCTCAACATGCGCTATGATATCTTAAAATGTCATAGATACGGGTCTGTCCTCCCACAGTACATATGATAAATAAGTATAAAGAAAATATTTTATGGCTGGGGCAGAGTTGAAGGGGTGGGGCTGTCCAACCTGATGTGCCAGATATAGACCAGACTGGAAGAGACATAAGCGCGGTTACGAGTGAGTTGGATTTAGGTATGGGGATGTCATGTCGCAAATAATGCTTCCACCTGGTATCTCTAAACACCGCTATCCAGTGAAATGGGGAAAAACCAGCAGAACAAGGTTTACCAGGAATTCCACATTCTTGGTGGATTAATGCTCACTATTACAACCAGCTCTGAGTAGCATATAAAAGCAGGGGGATGTGTGAAGTGGGGGGCAGGAAGAGATTGGGTGGAGAGGATTTCAGGGGCGAGGCGCAACTATGGACAGGGGAGCATTCCTTGCTCCCTCGTTGCCACAGGAAGGCTGTGGTGGAGTTTGGTGGCCTGGACGGCAGTTGGAGCTCAATTCTTATGCGATATTACCAACTGGGCTGTCTAGCCAGCAGAATGGGGTCCAGTGTTCCCATAACAAGAAAATAAGTGTGTAGGAACATAGGGGCAAGTTATAATCAGGCAGGAGGTCTCACACTCAGGCATACCACCCCCCACCCCATACTAGTAATTTGGGCATTGAAGAAAAAAACAGAAGACAGACTAGGAAAAAGTGTAAAAACAGAGATTGTTATTTAGAGTTCGGTGGACAGGATGCTCTGTCACAAACACAGCAACTGTCCTATCAGCCATATTACAAGCGGCTTATAGTCTATGGCACTTGCAGCACATCGGGCGGGATATCCGTCACATTTTGACAGTGTTTTATGGCACCCACAGAAATCACAGGGTGGCTTGCCCTTATCAGCATCGGAGTTCCATCCTCCTAGCTTCTGCTTCTTTTGTAACATTCTACCAATAATTAATTAAAGGGTATTTGCCACTTTTGGTATGGAAAAAAATGCCAGATCTCACTGTGGGCAAGAGTCAGACAACAGCTTGAGGCAATGAATCTCAATGATAGTTAGCTATTAGAGAGATTTTCCAGGGCCCAGCACTGACATCAGGAGCCTCACATGCCACTGCGTGTGTAATCTTCTGTAGCAATAATTGTGAAGGTAACAGTAGTGGCTGACAGGGGCCGGCGGTGGAGGGACGGGGGTGACGGGGGGGGGGGGGGGGGGGAGAGAAAATTTAAAAAGAAAAATACCACTTACCTTTTTGCCGGCCGCTGCCTCTCCTCTGTCTTGTTCTGTTTTATTCTTCCTGCAGTCCCACAAGCAGGAAGCACCTGACTCCAGGGCTCCCCTGAGCCAATCACAGTGCAGCATTGTAATTGGTCTGACCGCTGTGATTCGGCGCTCATACAGGGATAGAGAGGCTTTGCATGTTCTTCACCAGGCTGTGTAATTCAGAGGGCTGGCCAAACTGTCATGTGCACTTAGGGAGTGTGCAAACCGCTCCTCCCCCTGTGCCATCAACCAGTCTCTCCCTAACCCAGCCCAGCCGCTACAAAAAATAAAATGACAATATCGCTATTATTATCAATATATTTTTGCTGCTCTGCTCTGAGAGCAGTGGGGCAACGCTTCACCACCATAGCGGAGGAGCCTCCCCTGGAAGGTAGCCACCTCGGGGTTAGGCTTCTGCCGTGTAGTGTCCGGGACTCACCATTGATTAGCCTCACTGACACCGTGTGAACATGAGTGACAATGAATGAGTGAAAATGAATGTAAGTGAGAAAAAGTGTGAGCAAGTGAGTGAATAGAATTGAACATGACTTGGAGAGATTGTGTGTGCAAATCTGCTGCTGGGCGTGGCGTACTGGAGATTTATTTTTGGATTACCGAGGCTCCAATGGCAAAATCCTGCTACTGGCATATGGAGGTAATTCTTGGAATGTGAGGCACCCATGGCAAATTGCTGGTGCAGGCATATTAGAGGTAATATTTGGTATAAGGAGCACTCATTGCAAAATGCTGGTGCTGGCATATTGGAGGTAATTCAAGGCATAAGTAACACACAAGGCAAAATGCAGGCATATAGCACACGTATGGACAAATACTTTAATCGGCATACTGGATACAATTCTTGGCAAAAGGGGGACCAATGCCAAAATGCCAGTATTTACACTCTAGAGGTAATTCTTATCTGATACCTCCTGCAAACCTATGGCACTCACATACTGAGGATAGTTCTTGGCATTAGGGAGGACCACCATGGTGTATGGGAGGGCAGGCAACCGTGACAGAGTGCTGGCCACAAGGTAATTATTGACATATAGCTCATCAATGGTACGCGGATGGCATCAATGACAACATTCTGGTACTGCCATGTTATATGTAATTCATTGCATAATGTGCATCCGTGGCACATATAGGAGACCCTTGAAAAAATGTTCACACTGGCACAATAAAGGTAACTATTGACATACTAAAGCACCTACTGCACATTTCGAATATTTAATGAGTGCCCATTCAGAGCCTATGGCATTTGAGCAGATCTATTTGACAGTTGTGCTGTCTGACCACTCTGTTGGTTTTGTTTGTTTCATTTGCTCATTGGCTTGCTAAAATTCAGGGCAAGTATTACTCCCCACCACTTTCAAATTTCATCACAACAGTTAGTGAGAGACGGCACACACAGTGAGAGAGGTACAGAGTTCAGAAGAAAAGAATGACTGGAAGAGTGTAAAATTGCAGAAAAGTAAACTAATAATAATGATTGAACACTTAAAAGGACCAACTTCCCACCTCTCAGTGGAGTGTTCAGTAATTGGAGGCAAATATTCTCCCATGTCGCCAAGCTGTAGAAAACCCTAACTGCAAAATGTGGAGTTTATTTCTCTAGCTACTAGTACCATGAACTACACTGAGGCAGAATGGTGATATAGACCTGCTAATCATATACCCTACAAATGTATGCCTCGTGATTAGAATTCAGTACATATCAATGATGGCATTTAGCCTACATAGAGATGGAGGACTATTCACAAACGCATTTTGTAGTACATGAAATATTACCACAGTAGTAATACTCATATACTTTAAAATGCTCTACCCAAATCTATATGTCTTTTGTATGCAGAGATCTCCACTCATTTAAGTGTGCAGTATAGGTGTAAATGTGGAAGGGACAAGCTCAACAATCACATCCCATTAAGAGTTAAATATGGTATTATTTTAAAAACTAATAGTTAGATTATTTAATAAAAAAATAATTATATTTTTAGAATTTTAGTAAAAAATAATCTAATATTTATTACAAAACTTTAATAAATTTATAATATTTAATTATGTTACCAACATTCAATGAGAGGAATTAATGTTCTGTGACGTTTTATCAGTTCTAGGTTTCAAATAATTATTAGAAAATATTTTACAACTATATTGTGCATTAAAATATGTTTTATATTTATATAAAAAAACAATAAATACATCATTTATTCCTAAAGTTTATAATAGAAGTTTTCAGCCATAGTGACGGGGATCTCCACTTATGTGTGAAAAGTTGTTAGTTTAACTTTACCACATAAATGCCGTTGTAGGAGTCTTCAGGTGGAGAAATGTAAGTCTAAAGAAATGGTGAATAGCAATAAAATGTATAGTGACACGTAGGTGTAGCATTCAATATATGCAAAAGTAAATATACAGGTATTTATCTTTGTGAATTCGCCACAAAATGCTTTAAAAAGGTAGTGAGACCTTTCTCCATAAGACGCACAAAGTTTGGATTTCAAGATATATTTATTACACATATTGATTCCCTGCCTTTCTGTCAAAGAGCTAAATTTCTATTTAATAGTCTGATTCCCAACAACTTGACAAAATGACCGGCTGGGTTCAATTTTGACCGCCTGCATCATAATGCGGCGGTAGAAAAGTGAAACCCACGATGTGACTCGGCGAGCCTCCAACCTGCGGTCAGAGGCTTTCCGAGTTTCATTGTAATGAGGCCCTTAATGTTCAATTTACCTTTTCACCACAGTATTTATTTATTTATTTATTTAAGGTTTTATAGAGCACGAACCAGACCCGTGAGGGTATCAGAGGGCTTTACAGGTATACAAGAGGCATAGCAGGGGAGGATATCAAAAGGATACAAGGGTTATTTACATTATGTAGGAAAAAAAAAATCAAACCAGGCAGTCTCAACTTCGAGATACATTTTGGGATAAAAACAGGTAGCGTTAATATAAAGGTAGAGTTATTAAACAAGAGAGTAGATAGTCTCAGCTCCCAGATGGGAAACCCAGAGGGCTGGGAGGTATCATCCGGGAAAGTCAAGGATAAAGCCATCATTGTGGGTGGTGCAAGGTCAAAGAGTAGATTTAAATACGGTCATTAGGCAAGGAATTTACCCATAAGGAAAATTTTGGTCTCCTTTTTGAAGCATGCAAAAGATGACAGTCTTCTGATGGTGGGCGGGAGAGAGTTCCATTCTTGGAGTGACCCCAGAGGAGGCCCGTTTGTAAGTTTTCTTTTTCCGGAAACAAGCTGGTTGGAGGAGAAGGGCTCTGGCAGACCGTGAGTTTCTGGTCCCTCCGGATATTACGAGTGTCTGGGCAAGAAAAGCAAGGGAATTAGAGTATAAAACCTTGTGAGTAATGCAGGCCAACTTAAGTTGGATTCTGGCCTCGAGAGGAAGCCAATTCAGGGCTTTCAGGTGAGGGGAGATGTGGTTGAATTTCCTAGAACCGGTTAGGAGTCTGGCGGCGGCGTTGAGGCAGGCTTTCAGTGGGGCCAGAGAGTTCTTAGGAAGACCTGCAAGAGTAGAGCAGCAGTATTCTAGTCTAGAGATGACGACTAGTGCCTGGGTTGCCATTTTTAGGTCGGTGTGGTCGAGGAAGGGTTTCAAGTTTCTTAGGTAACTCAGGTGAAATCTGGCAGCTTTGGCCATTGAATTGATATGGCCACGCATGTTCACGCTGCCGTCTAGACTTATTCCCAGGGATTTAGCAGAGTCCACAATGGTAGGAGAGCAGTTTAGTGCTGTGATGGCCTTGGTCCATTCTTGGATGTCTGGATTAGTTTTGGGTGGAGAGATAAGAAGAAACTCGTTTTTTTTGTGTTAAGTTTGAGCTGGTTAAAGGTGAGCCAGTGGACAGTCAGCTTCAAGGCCTCATTCAGGGAGAGAATGTCCTTAGGAGACGAGATTTTAATGTAGATCTGTGTGTTGTCAGTATACATGTGGTAGGCAATATTGGCGGTGCGTAGCACCTTGGCGAATGTTCCAGGTAAAGATTGAAGAGGGTGGGGGACAGGGTTGAGCCTTGAGGAACTCCCACCGTGATCGGGGAGGGAGCGGATAAGTTGCCATTAATTAGGATTCTCTGTGAGCGATTCTGGAGAAAGAACCTGAACCATTCAAGAACGGTGCCAACCAAACCCATCCTGAGTTTGAGGCGTTCAAGGAGTGTTTTGTGGTTGACCGTATAGAAGGCCGAAGATAGATCTAGGAGGATCAGGAGACAGGTATTTTCTTGGTCCAGAGCTAGAAGAGCATCATCCACAATGTGGAGGAGGGTGGTTTCGGTGCTGTGTCCAGGTCTGAACCCGGATTGGAAGTCGTCAAGAAAGTGGAAGTTAGAGATGTGTAAGCTCAGCTGCTGTTGCACACATTTTTCCAGAACTTTGGCTAGGAGTGGGATGTTGGATATAGGTCTATAGTTCTCAAGGGAGGAAGGGTACAGCGCGGTTTTTTTTGAAAATGGGGGCGACTTGGCCAGCTTTGAGAGAGTCAGGTATCGATCCCTGTTGGAGGGAGGCATTGGTTATTGCAGTCCAGGAAGGCGGCAGCTAGGCAGTTAGAGGGGAGAGGATCATTGAAGTGATTGTTCGGGTTTAGGGAGGAAAGAATTTTTGAGATGGAGTGGTCGTCATAGACTTTGAAGCTGGACCAATGGGCATGATTTTTGAGTGATGTTGTGAGTAGGGGCAGAGATGGGTACTATCGCTAGGTTGCTATTGACCACTCCTCTGATACGGATGGTAGAGGGTCTGTTGGGGTTGGCTGCAACGGTGCGGATAGGGTGTTCATCATTCGGTAATGGGGGCAAGAGGTTGTCGGGTCAGATTCGTAGCTAGAGAGGAGGGCTGCAACTTCATCCTCTGTGAGGTCTAGAGGGCTAGTCGTGATAGGGGTAAGATTGTAGGAAAGAAGGAGGGCCAGAACTTCGTCCTCCGATAGGTGGCAGGGCTGCTTGCAGGGGCGCAGGTGTCTCAGGGATAGCGGTAAAGGGTGAAGGAGGGGCTCAGTGTAAGGGGGGAATATAGAGCTTTGCGGGAGCTTGAAATTAGAGCAGGAGAGTTTGGTGAGGTGCAGGAGTTTCTTTAGATCTAGGATGGCGTTGTGGATTCTCAGGGTTAGTTCGGTGGCTCCACGCTGGAGGGTATCAATATCCCTAAAAGAAGGAAGCACTTGTGGGCAGGGTGCTGATGGGATGGGAGTGATTTTGGCGGGGTGAGTTGGTAGCCTAGTGGTGTGACTAAGACGGGCAGTGTTGTGCTGTCTCTCTCCCCCTTGGGTGATCCATTCAGCAGCTCGAGAAGCACCCATATACAGTACTACAGTGTGGCAGTAAACACTGTAGGTATCAGTTATTTTATTTGAATATTAAAAAAATATTAGCTATTACAATTATGGGGTCTGAGGATAAGGAGTCACTCTGGGGCCTGGGGTTTAGATATGCAAGTCCAGTCCTCACTCAGGCAAGAGGATAGCAGGTCATCATAGCAGGGAAGGCCTTCCGGGCAGCAATCCACAGAGTGGCAGTCCTTTCAGCAGCACTGCAGTTCCTGGCAGGGGCAGCAGATCCAGAACTGTACTGAAAAGATGGTGTTTGAGGTGCAATATTGATACCTGAGGACTTTTTTGAAGTGGGAGAAGCTTCAGAAAGCTTCCACCCCGGGATGTGCTTGGAATTTCCTGCCTCCCTGCCTTGGCCCAGATTGTCTAGGGTCCCAATAGATTGGTGTCAAACCCCTTTGTTAGTGTGCTTAGGCAGAGCCTTTGTGATGTGCAATTGTGGTAGGTGACTGCTATTCCCTTAGTTTAGTCAGAGGGGTCCATTCTGGTGACACTTATCCTCCCTTTATCTCACTGTCTGGGAGTAATACACAAAGACCAACTGCCAGCTACCCCTAGTCATGTGACTGAGGAACAGGCTGCAGGCACCAAATGGATGGGACAGGAAAATGCCAACTGTCTAAAAGTGGCATTTTAAGAATTGTGATTTAAAATCTGACGACCATTAAAAAGGGTTTTTAATTACAATTTTATAAACATCACTTGACCTTCATACCTGCTCCCAACTGAAAGCTATCATGTATTAAATGTAACAGGGTAACCCTATATTATCCTATGGTAGAGGTAGGCCACACAGTGCTGAAAAACAAATTTCGAAGTTTTTCACTACCAGGGCATGTAGAACTTAAAAGTACAAGTCCTACATTTTAAATACACTGCACCCTGCCCTCTGGGCTTTTCAGGGCCTACCCTAGAGGTGACTAATATTTATTAAAAATGAAGGTTTAGGTCCTGGTGAAAGGTTTATTTTGCCAGGTCGAAATGGCAGTTTTAAATGTGCCAATTATGTCATAACTAATTTTACTATGTTTAGAGGAGAGAGCACAAGCACTTTAGCACTAGTTAGCAGTGGTAAAGTGCACAGAGTCCTAAAAGCGGACAAAAGCAAGTTCAGTAAACAGGAGGGTGAAGGCAAAAAGTGTGGGGATGACCCTACAGATAGGTCCAAGTCCAAAAAATGGTATTAAGGAATCCAAAGTATGTTGCAGGCAATGGCTTGGGGTGGTGAGGGCATGTGGAGTAGGCGTTGTCCTGGATGGGTTCTATGCTCCTCCGTGAACATGCAGGTGTCAGGTGGAAGTCAGGTGTTGTCAATATCCTGGGTACGGTCTGAACCTAGTAAGACCAGGCCCAGTGTTCCTCAGTCCTGGATTACTCGGTTGAATAACTTTGCACCCATAACCCTTGTTGTAGGAACACCGGACATCTCGGAATAACTTGGAGCGGTATCCCCTCGAGTGATATCACTTCGAGTGACACTTATTATTTAAGCCTGTCATGTCCCTGAAGTGGCAAACAGGTATTGCCTCACTCCTCCCTTAGTATGTTATCATGTGATCAGGCTGCTAGTGAAACATGCACAGATTACCTGCTGATGGTGCATTTATTAAAGCGACCCCACATTTCTCCAGACAAGAGAGCACTATGCCATGCTCTAAATGGTAAGCACAGACCTATGCCACAGTTACCAGATCACACCCTATCACTGGGGACACTCCATTGTAATTTTCCTACACAAACCACTGGCATATTGGCTTAGTTTAAGTGGATTATCAGAATGCATCATGTTAATGAAAGCCAGCGTGTTCCTGATGACATGGAGCCATCTGGTAACCAGATTACAGACACATATTGAAACAAAAATAACGTGATTCCAGTTTTGATGTCAGCTGATGTCCGGTCTTATTTTATCTTTCATGTTAGAGCGAAAACATGTTCTTATCTATTGCCACTCTTCAGAACACTCGCCTCATCTACTGCCTCTCTCCTGAAAACACATATGACTGCATTCACAAGTAAGGTGACTAGTCACATATGTGCAACCCATGATAATTTTAAAAATACCCAATGATACTTTTACATGGTAAAAGTGTGTTGTAGAGTCAAAAGGTCATTCTGGCCGCAGTTTCAGACACCCCTGATCATGAACCTACAGGATCATTTTGCCTTTTATATAACATACACATACTTTCATTTGGTACATTTGTGTGTATCATTTTCTGCTTTATGGGTCTTGCTATCGCCTTTTTTTCTCTTTTGGGCCACTCTAAATGCTTGTTTCATATTACAGTCATTGAGACCTTGATGACAGATAATTGTCTCCAGCTGAATAGCAACAAAACAGAAATCATGCTGTTTGTCAAGGCTCAACAGAATTGACACCTGACTTGTGGCCCTTTGAACTTGGCTTTGCTCCAACTCCCAAACTGGACGTAAAAATCGTAGGCCTTCTCCTTGACTATGAAAGAACAGGTTGGTACCACCACTGGCACATGCTTTCATATGCTGCGTCTGCTACAGAGAGTTTTCTGCCTCCTACCACATTCAGTCAGAAAGACACTAGTCCAAGTACTGGTCGTTAGCCGCTTGGATTACTGTAATGCTTTATCAGCAGGCACGGCCCGTGCCGGGCGTTATACATGGGCGGTGACGTCAGGCAGGGGAGGGTCAGCGTGGGGGGTTGTAAAATGTGGGATATGGACCATTAGAGGTAAGTACCGATAAAAAGAAATAAAACGAATTTCGTTGCCCACGCTGCATCGCCAACTGTGAGGCAGCGTGGGCAACGAAATTCGTTTTTTTTCTTCAGTACTTACCTTTAATGGTCCATATCCCGCATTTTACAACCCCCCACCCTGACCCTCCCCTGCCTGAAGTCACCGCCCCAGTATAACACCCGGCACCCGAAACATTTTTCTTACATTATGAGGTGACAACTTCAACAACTTTGAGTCTAAGGGTCCCATTTCGATGACGGGCGGACTTAGTCCGCCCGTCATCCTGTCGTGTCTAGGGACCGCCCTCCATAAGGGCAGGGGTCCCGTTGAGGGCATTAGGATGCACCTGCCACAGTGGCGGGCGCATCCTGTATCTTCAGCATTGCGGCAGGCGGTGCTGAAAGCACCGCCCGCCGCAATGCTGAAGATACATGCAATGCATTACAAAGCACAACGTGACAGTCACCGCGCGGTGCCTGCCACGTTGTACTTTGTAATGCTGGGGGGTACCATAGGTACCCCCCATGTGCAACCCCCACCCCTACGGAGTTCCTGGGGGCCCGCAACGGGCCCCTGCAAGGTGTCTCCGCATGCCTTTCTGTGGTGGCATCGCCGCCACGGAAAGGCATCTAACTAAGCCCATGTTAATATGTCTGGCGGTGTCTCATAGACACCGCCACCATGTTAAACCTTTTCGGCCCCGGCCGAAAGGCGACCGGGGCGGAAACGCGGCGGACGGTCTTTCCGTCCGCCGCAGTCCCCCCGCCATCCTAATATGGCTGGGGGAATTTAGGTGCTGATGGCGGGCGGATTGCCCCCGCCAGGTGGTGGTGGCTACCACCAGCCTGGCAGGGGCTATCTGCCCGCCATCCTAATGAGCCCCTAAGTGTATTATATCTTTGATAAACTACTCTCTGTTATGCATTGTAAGTAAGGCAAGTGACTAAGGAGTTCTGTGACTGTGGAACAAAGCTGAAGGCCGAATTGCTTCATAAGGAATTGAAACTCTGAGGTGACTTGCACTATCACTTTAATATACGACAGATGATATTTTAGTCCTTATAAGACAAGGCTATACCATTGCCCAAAATGTCCAAATAATAGGCTGCTTCATATGAACAAGTACAATTGCAAACATCTCAAACAAAATGCAACAAGAAATTAAACATACGGACGTTCAAGTAGAAATTTGTTGAAAAAGCATTTTATATGCAGCTCTGGTTTATACTGTTTGGTAGCGTTCATAAAGATTCTTGCTCGGGTGCAATGAACTGTAGATGAGCAAAAAATAAACAGGCTGGCATAAATTGATCCTTTCTGCTAACATCTGTCAATTTCAGGAGAACAGTCCAGAAGAGATGAAAAAAACGACCTCCTTTGCTTAATTCGTAAAATAATAAGTGCTGGTCCCACCCTTATTTTCAAAATCCCACCTCTGAAGATTGTAAATGTTGCAGTTGCCTGAAACTAAGGCTATCTAGTTTCGATTCGACTTCATCTCCTTTAATCCACCTGACTACACGGCCGGCCCTTTTATCTTATCAGAATCCAATTAATGGGAGTCTGGTTTAAAATGCTGTCTCAAATTGTGTAGAAACACAGGAGGAATTCTGGCTCGGGCAAGAGACATTGCGACGCACAGGTGAGCACCTGCATAATTTGTTTTAAGAAAAGGTGACTAAAGATGTCACACAACACCTGTAGTAAGGAAATGAGACACAAGCTTTTATATAGAGGTTACAGGCTCCTGGTATTAAAATTATATTTGAAACGAATGGCAAACTGCTTGAAAATTCATTCTATTTTCAGTGCACGTGATATCCATTTTTATTTATTTATTTTTTATTTATTTGAAGAGTTTTATATAGCGCTGGCTAGACCCGAAGGTATCAGAGCGCTTTACATAAGGTTCCACATGGTTGCAAAATTACATCACTTACAAGTTACCAATGATATCAGTAAAAGCATTTAAGGAGCATAGAAGAAAAGGAAAATGGAGTGAGAAGGGTTAGGGGGTAGAGGAGAGAGGGGTAGGGTATAGATATAATGGAGAGACGAAGGGAAAGTCTGCCCAAGATACGGCTGGGTAGGTGACAGCTGAGGGGGAATCCGCAGCCTATCTCCTCTACAGCTATCAGGTAGCTCCACCGGATATCGGTAAAATTGCTAGGTCTCAACAGAAAAACATTAAAGGTATAGAAGGCAAGAAGAAGGAAGCGAGGGGGAAGGGGGTAGGGTGAAGGGGTAGGAGTTTGATACGATAGAGAGACAAAGTAACATCTGCCCAAAGTCCAGCTGGGTAGGTGACGGCCGGCGTAGAAGGATCATCAAAAGGTACAGGGTGGCTGCCTATCACGTAGCAAGGTGAATGGGTTCCCAGCGATAATGGGAACATTCCTAAACCTACAATAATGTGAGATTCCCTAAACAGTGTGGACTCTCTCAGAAGATTACCTGAGACTCCAGGGCAGAAATGCAGGATCTCTCCCCAACAAGGGGAGAAGGAGTACTTTGGCAAGGGGTACATTTAAAGGAGGCCAATTAAGGCCTTTTCCAATAATATGTGAGTCCCAATCACTGTGGACTCTCTTAGAGGGGAATCTGAGACTCCGGGGCAAGAATGCTGGATCCCTCCCCAACAAGGGAAGAGGGAGCGCTTTGGCAAAGGGCACATTGAAGGAGGCCATAAGGCACCTACATCACTAGAGCAGCTAACCTAGAAGGTAGAGGGGAAATAGATCGAAATCCATTCACCCTCAAGGTCTAAAATGAAGGGGCTAGCAAAAAAAGAGTGTGGGCAGAGAAGGAAAACGTGGACACCTTGGGAAAAGGAATGCGGAGGGAAAGGGAAGATGTGGCCTGGGGAGAGAGATTCAGCTTCCATAGTAAGGACATGCCGGTATAAGCAGACTCAACAGGGAACAGTCATTGGAGCTGGCAAAAAACCCAGAGGAGTCAGTGTGCAAGCAGGGGTAATGGTAAGAGACAAAATGAAACAGAGAGAGTAAAGGAAAGAAGTAGTGCAGTACAATACAAACCATAGTATTAAAACATGCAAAATAATCAGGGAGGGACATAACATGAGAGAATGGGGGGAGCAGAGGTATCAATAACAATTTTAATACAATGTGAATATCCGTGGGGAGGAGAGAAGAACAATAATAGTTCGGGAGGGGGTCAGTGGGGCCGGCATTAGGGACCAAGTTGCAAGATGGCGTGCGAGACCGGAGTGACCATTGGAGATGGAACCAAAAAGGTGGGGTGACAACAACATATTATTTATTTGTACAAAAATTGCATCATATATTTGTATAAGAAGTCTAACAAACTGCACGACGATTGCATAACAAACAAGCATTAGTAAATGCTTTAGGTCTTGCCTATGTGATTAATAAAAAGCAGTTTATTGTGAAAAGTTGTAGCCTGCTAAGTAGTTGTACAATGTAAGTTACAGAAAGTCTGTTAAAGTGTTATGACTTGTTTATGTACAAAAAGTCAAATTTATTGTGCTGTTGCTGGTGGTATAATGTGGTTTAGTAATAGCAACATTTTGAAAAATGAATTGAAAGAGGGAAATAATAGAATTAAGTGATGTAATAGGAATATGATATGTTTATTATTGTTCTGACAATTTATGGTCCCAGGGCCACTGCACCTGCTGCACCAATCAAATCATGACCCTATTGCCTGTAAGGTAACTGCATTTGTGACTGCCTGTGTAGTAGTCAAATGTTACAACATTTTGTGTTAAGAGGGGTTCTTAGAGCTTTGGGCCCCGTGTTGCTGCATATGCTGCACAATTGAAATTATAACCCTAGTGACTGCACTTGTGACGGCCTATTTAGTAGTAACATTTAGCGATATCCGGCGTTTAGTGGGGTCCCTACAGCTTTTGGCCCCAGTGCTACTGCACCTGCTGCACCTGCTGCACCATTGAAATCAAGTTCCTTTTACATGCAAGGTAACTGCAATTCTGACTGGCTGTTCATTAGTCAAATATAGCAACGTATAGAGGAGTTCTGACAACCTTAGGGTCCGGTGGTACTGCGCCTGCTGCACCATTCAAATTATGACCATGATGTCTGCAAGGTAACTGCACTTGTGGTTTGATTGTTTAGGAATAAAATATAGCAATGTTAGGTGCTTAGTGGGGTGCCTGGAGTGTTTGTTCCCAGTGCCACTGCACCTGCTGCACTATTTAAATCATGACCAAAAGGCGTAATGGAAAACTGCACTTGTGACTGCATGTTTAGTTGTAAAATATAGCAATATTGAGTGTTTGGAGGAGTTGTGACAACTTTTGGACCCAGTGCCACTGCACCTGCTGCACTATTCAAATAATGACCCTGTTGCCTCCAAGATAACTGCACATGTGACTGCCTGTTTAGTAGTGACATATATCAATATTTGGTGTTTGGTGGATTTATGACACCCGTTGGCTCCGGTGCCACTGCACCTGCTGCACCATTTAATTCAAGCCCCTTTCAATTGCAAGGTAACTGCAATTGTGACTGCCTGTTTAGTACTAAATTATATAGCAATATTGCGTGTTTAGAGGAGTTCTGACAACGTTTTGGCCTAGTGCCATTGCTCCTGTGGCACCATTCTAATCATGCTGTGGATCGCACAGTTTCCCTCGAGGTCAGTGTCTCTCCAGAGCACTCAATACAACAATGTTCATCAATATATTCATGAATGGTAGAGGTAGACAAAGTTCTATTGTAGGATTCAATTCATTCTTTTTATTTGATTATTTTGAATTCGTCACATGATTATTCTCATGGTATTTAAGCAAGTGGCCCGTTGGCCCAATGCATTTCGGGCTTTGCCCTTCCTCAGGGGCCGTGTAATATTTTGAAAAGTAACCAAGTACAGTTTCAAAAGAAAAATACATGTTCGTTTCATTTTGTACTACTTCATTCATTACAAAGCATTTGTAGTCATGCAAAAAGGGAAACTGGGAGTGAACAGTGTGAGTCGTCAGATGTAACACGTGAATCATCATACATGCTTGAAGAAAATGTGACGCTGTGCCATGCAACAAAATTGGATCTGGTGAATGTGTCTACAAGGACCATGGAAATTGGGGTGTGCGCTTGGTGTGTCGGTGTTCTCCATAATTATGTGCTCTGCTGGTGGAATAACATGCACTAGCTGGTGACGTAACCGTACAAACCTGTTTTGGCTGTGAATCTACGTAATTTCACGGGTAATTACGAGCCTGTGAAAAAAACTAAAACCAGGTCAATGGGCGAATTAACGCGGTAGCGTATTCGCTAAATTGTGCCAATAAAGTATCCTGGTCCTCCGGTAACAGTTACATGGCTTACCGGATGATAGTGGTCTTGGGTGTTCCGCGCTCGTCAGTTCGGAAGCGTTGAACGCACGCTGTGTGCAGCGTTCTAAATGGGTATGCCGGGTCATGTGACGCGGAAAATGTTTCTAGTGTTATGATTGGCTCGAAACTGTTCACATGTCATAACAATAGTTATCGATCGATGTTATCTGCCGATTTAGACCAAGACTGTGAAGTTAATCGAAACGATATTGGCTTATCTGAAATATTCAGTTGTGCAAACGGTGTCCCTCCAGATGTACACTGTGCTAAGTGATGTCGCGATGTTGTATGGGGACTGGAGCTTTATGTATATGTTAAAGCTAAATAAAGGCAACGGTGACAAGGTAAATGTTGGCGTGTAATTTGAATCCCCGGAAAGCGAGAAGAATAGAGCAACTCGGATAAGGAGTGTAGAAGGTTTAATACCAGACTTCTCTATAGAGAAAGTGAAAGAAACTATTAAAAAATTAAACTTATCACGTGCAGCAGGTCCAGATAATCTTCCCGCCATCCTAATTAAAACCCAGATAGATTGGTGGGCTGGATTTTTATCCCACATGTTTGTGGCAATCTTGGCTTTAGGTCATTTCCCCAAATCCTGGAGAGGTGCCATACTAAGACCCTTGCATAAAAAGGGAGAAAAGAAAGACCCTAAGAACTATAGGTTAATTAACTTATTAGATATCGGGGAAAAGGTATTTTCTAAAATAGTCCTGGGAAAATTGAAAGAATGGGTGGAGCGGCAGTCAATAGTTCCAATACAGCAAGGAGGCTTCAAGGAGGGGCACTCCACTATTGATCACTGCTTCGCACTTTGGGCTGTAGCGAGGAAGTCCATGGAGCAGCAGGGCAAATTGTTTTGTTGCTTCGTGGACTTTCGAGCAGCCTTTGACTTGGTGGATAGGGACTGTTTGTGGTAGACATTGAGAAAGTATGATGTTCCGGCGGATCTTTTGTTGATTATCCAAGAACTGCATAGCCATAACTGGGCACGGGTGATTAAAGATACCTCTGGCGGCCTTACAATGGAAATACCGATAAACAATGGGTTGAGGCAAGGCTGTGTTCTGGCCCCGTTACTTTTTGCCATATTTTTAGCAGACTTGCCCCTTCTCCTGGGTACAGCCAGAGGAGCGAGCCCTAAAATAAATGGTAAGCATCTGTCCTGTCTGTTGTACGCAGATGACCTTGTAATAATGGATCAAACAGAGGTGGGGCTTCAGAGGAAGTTAAATGTATTTAATGAATATTCTATCGCAAAGCGACTTACAGTAAACATGGATAAGACAGAAATTCTATGTTTTGGGAAGAAGAGCACGAAGTTTAGCTGGTACTTGGGCCAAACCAAGCTAGAAACTGTAAGTGAATATAAATACCTCGGAATATGGTTCACAAGGTCTCTGAAGTGGGATTCCCATTTGGAAGCGCAGAAACTAAAAGCGCATTTAGCGGTATGCGGGTTGAAAAGATTCAACCATAGCTATCGCGATATGTCACATAAACCTCTCTTGACTGCTTTCAAAGCTATGGTCCCACCACAATTCCAATATGGGGCTGAAGTTCTCTGCATCGATGGGAAAAGCACCTGGGATAAATAGGAGGGAAAATGTTTAAAAGCCTTGCTGTCCCTCCCTGGGTCGGCAATGATCCAGGCAGTTAGAGTAGAATTGGGCCTAACCGCATGGAATGTTCAGGTGCAGATGAGTCTCCTCAGATTCTGGAACCGTTTGGGTCAGGGGGAAGTCACTAAGGTATCACAATCGTGTATGAAAGAAATTCGGACAAGTGAGTTAAAGTGGGCGAAGGCAACTCCTGGCCATTTGTGATTACCTGAATGTGAACATCGACCCTATGACACTCCAAACTAATGTTATAAAGAATGTTCTTAAAGTGCATGGTAAAGAAATTTCTAGGGCGACAGACCAAATGTATCTGAGAGAGAATGACTCTGTAAAGTTTATGAACTCAGGATGGGAGAAAGACTCTAACTTTCCATATATAGACTTGCTACCAAACCGTTGGATAAGAGCAGAAGTTCTTAAATTACGAATAGGTATTAATCCGATATTTACAAATAGTGCAATAAAAACTGCCCTAATGCATCCTGATGGTAAATGTGTGTGTAAATTAGGAATGAAATGTGATATTTTGCACATCTTGCTGGATTGTTATATGTTTTTAAATTTACGTAAACAGTTTCTCCGCCCGATATTTTTAAAATATGAGGTTGAGGATCGCACTAAAGCACGGGAGCTTCTAGTTGACATGGAAAATCTTGACATTGCGATAGCTATCGGGAAATATATGCAGGGGGTAAATAAGTTCCTGATCTGTCTGGAGACCCAAAATAGCCAATAGTCCTATAACCCAAATGAATTTTGGTTTTAAATTGTATAAAGGTTGTTTTTAGGATAATTTTTACTGTTAAGAATATGAATTTGTGTTATGTGATTTTAAATGATAAAGGATGACCTGTGGTATATAGATCAAATGGTCTAAATAAACATATTTTTGACTTGACTTCTTTGATGGGGGCACATTTACCCTGAAGCTATCTTCGCAGTCTGGACACAGCACGGTTTTAGCAGTATCTGCAGCAAATGTAGAATCCTGAGCTTTTTTACGTGGATTATAGACTGTAATGTAAAGGTTGTGCGAAAATGTAAGCAGCTGGTGCATCCACCCTCCAAACAGTAATACCGAGGACAGAACCACAGACGTGCAGGCTATGTATGCAGATTCCTTTTTTTCTCTTCTCAATTCATCTGTTTCTTCCTTATTTTTTTCTGTTCGCTCCTTTCGCCTTTTTTCTTCCCGGCTGCTGTTTCTCCCTTTCCTTATAGGGCATGTCATAAGCTTCTCTGAGCATCTTTGCTTAGAAGCTTGGTTGGTGAGGGTGCCATGCGTGACAGTCATTGCACTATGGGACAGAGATGTTGCAGGATGCCTGTCCTTTCATTCCATCATTATTTAACATAGTACATATTAGCTGTCAATCTCCATGCCTTTGGAGCATTCTTGAATACTTCTCATCATACCAGTTCCTTGAGATGCTACAGTTTGAAACATGCACTCCTGGCAGCAGCGGATGCCAAGCTACGTCCATCGCAGTTGTGAAGTTCTTGGCAGAGGTCGGTTTATTTGCATCCTCATGCCATTGCAGACATTAGAGTGATTGCATCATTGAGGAGGCGTCCTTGTATCATTCGCCAGTGACTGCTTCTGGGTCTGATTGCAATAGGCATATTCTTTTAGTTTTTCAGACGTTTTGTCTTTTTATCTGTCCTGCTCTCCCTTTGTTTTCCCACCTCCTGTCCTTCTTCTATGAAATCTGAACTGTAGATGAGCAAAAAATAAACAGGCTGGCATAAATTGATCCTTTCTGCTAACATCTGTTAATTTCAGGAGAACAGTCCAGAAGAGCTGAAAAACTACCTCCTGTGCTTAATTCGTAAAATAATAAGTTCTGGTCCCACCCTTATTTTCAAAATCCCACCTCTGGAGATTGTAAATGTTGCAGTTGCCTGAAACTAAGTCTATCTAGTTTTGATTCGACTTCATGTCCTTTAATCCACCTCACTACACAGGCGGCCCTTTTATCTTATCAGAATCCAATTAATGGAAGTCTGGTTTAAAATTCTGTCTCAAATTGTGTAGAAACACACAAGGAATTCTGGCTCGGGCAAGAGGCATTGCGACGCACAGGTGAGCACCTGCACAATTTGTTTTAAGAAAAGGTGACTAAAGATGTCACACAACACCTGTAGTATGGAAATGAGACACAAGCTTTTATATAGAGGTTACAGGCTCCTGGTATTAAAATTATATTTGAAACGAATGGCAAACTGCTTGAAAATTCATTTTATTTCCAGTGCACGTGATATCCATTAAGGTATGTAGTAATCCCATATACAGCAAACTATACAACAATGCTTGCCATTGTTGATGAGACAGGAGAAGAGGAAGAGGAAGAGAGATTCACGGCCACAGATGATTTTTAGTTAAACAACATGACATCTGCTGGCTCTGTATGCATGATGAAGCCATTAATAATGTGCACTCCTTAGGTACATGACAACAACATATTATCTATTTGTACAAAAATTGCATCATATATTTGCATAAGAAGACTAACAAACTGCACGACGATTGCTTAACAAACAAGCATTAGTACATATTTTAGGTTTCGCCTATGTGATTTATAATAAGCAGTTTATTGCGTTAAGTTGTAGCCTGCTAACTAGTTGTACAATAAACGTTACAGAAAGTCTGTTAAAGTGTTATGACTTGTTTATGTACAAAAAGGCAATTTATTGTGCTGTTGCTATTGTTATAGTGTGGTTGAGTAATAGCCACATTTTGAAAAATGAAACAAAAGAGGGAAATTATAGAATTAAGTGATGTAATAGCAATATTATATGTTTAGAGGCATTCTGACAACTTTTGGCGTTGTGCCACTGCACCTGCTGCACCATTGAAATAATGTTCCGAGTGCCTGTAAGGTAAGTGCACTTGTGACTGCCTGTTTAGTAGTAATATTAAGCAATATTCTGTGTTTAATGGGATCCCTACAGCTTTTGTCCCTGGTGCCACTGCACCTGCTGCGCCATTCAAATCAAGCCCCTGTAACTGCAAGATAACTGCAATTGTGTTTGCCTGAATAGTAGTAAAAAATAGCAATAATAAGTGTTTATAGGAGTTCTGACAACTTTTAAGTCCCAGTGCCACTGGACCTGCTGCACCATTCAAATCATGACCCTGTTGTCTGCAAGGTAACTGCACTTGTGACTGCCTGTTTAGTAGTAAAATATAGCAATATTAGGTGTTTAGCAGGGTGCTGAGAGCTTTTGATCGTGGTGCTACTGCACCTGCTGCACTATTTCAAACCATGACCCTATTGCATGCTAGATGAATGTACTTGTGAGTGTCTTGTTTAGAAGTACAATTCAGCAATATTTTATGTTTGTGGGGTCCCGTGACCTTTTGTGCCCAGAACCACTCCACCTGTTACACCATTCAACTCAAGTCCCTTTTAACTACAAGGTAACTGCAATTGTGACTGCCTTTTGTAGTAGTAAAATATAGCAATATGATGTGTTTAGAGGAGTTCTGACAAACTAAGGGCCCGGTGGTACTGCGCCTGCTGCACCATTCAAATTATGACCCTGTTCCAGGGATAAAACCAAGACAAAGATATCTTGGGAGAAGGATTTGGGGATTTCTTGGTCTGTGGAGTTATGCAGGAACACAGGGAGACACGATGAGCGGGAGCGGACGCGTAATCTGGAAGAACAGAAAGCTTAATGCTAAGTGAAGGCGAGAACTCACATTTGGAGTACCCCTGCATCCTTCTCAACCCAGGGGCGGCTAGTATGAGCAACTAGGCTGACTCTGGTCTACACAGAACGAGTGTCCAAAAGTGGAGTGGCGGCATATAAGTGCAGCCCTGATGAAACTGCCTAAATTGATATGGCAGTGAAACATGTCGGCACTGGCAATAGGTAATGGTATGCATGAATAGCTACCAGCCTTTTTATTCTTGCAGCATATAATCACTTCCCTATAAATAAAGTTGGTTAAGGGAACTCTATGCTGTGTTTTATGCACTTGTTTATGTTATATGTTTGTCACTAGCAGATGCCTCTGCTTTCCACTGTTTGTTACAAGTTTTTGGTTGTTTGTTTTGGACACTTCCTTTCTTTCTACTTTCTTTGAGAATCAAGTGACTACCGATGATGAGACAGGGGCTTGTCTGGAAATTACATACCAGTTACCCCGTTGTTGGTGTTTCCGTGAGGTGTCATTTGTTTCTCACACATTTTTTCTAAGCAGAATTCAGTCCAACACTGGTGGTGTGGACTTCTGACATTGACCTAGATAGGTCATAGTACTTGTTGTTCTGTGTCTCTGTGAAGGAGGTTAGGCTCTCTTTTTTAATGTTAATTTGGGCGGAGTACAGTGCATTGTCCCCTCATAAATTGTAGAGGACAGGAATAGGTAACAGTACATATTGACTGTCCTTGTTTTAGTCACTGATATGCTTTGACGTCCGTGGACTGGGTCTATTGTTGTAGGACTGTGGAGTTATGGGACAAATCTGGCTTAAATTTAGGAAGTCCTCAAGGGCTGCGAACACCACACAGACACTCTTTTTTGTACACAATAGACTCCTGCTTTCACCACTCATCCTCAATGCAAGAGGTACCACACTCCCAGACACATGCTGGACCTGCTCTGCATCACATGCTGATTTTTTTTTTTTTGTAAAATTTTTATTTTGCATACAGAGAAAAAATAACAATTAACAAAAGACATTACAGTGGGAGCACGGAAGGTCCCACACAGTGGGAAGGCTGAAAGGGGAGATGAGGCAGGGCATAAAAACAAAAAGTCTTCAGTGCTGGTAATGTCGGCAGTCCCGCAGCAATCCCCCACCAAGGGGTAGCTCAAATAGTGCAGCCAGCAGATAGTCCAAGAGCGCTCCGGTGATCAAGTAGGCCTCATCTCGGTGAAGTAACTGTCCCAATGTAATTCCCCACCCTTCCCCCCAAAAACTCCCCCCTCCCCCCCCCCGTGACGGCGCCGCTCGCAAAACACATTCATTCACCAAGCACACTCTAGAGCTGAAACAAGTGCAAGTTCCTCAATGACGCCGGGCAAACAGCCGAAGGCAAGCCAGCAGAAAGGAAGGACACCAAGGGGCCCCACACATGCTTGAAGTTTTTGTATTTGCCTATAAATATATCCGCCATTCTCTCGAGACTCAGAAGTCTCCACAGTCTGGAGTGCCATAGGGAAACCGCCGGGGCCTCCTTACGTTTCCAGGCCGAGGCCAGCGTGAGCTTGGCTGCGCCGAGGCATAGCCACAAGATCTTTCTGTCGGCTCGCGATTGGTGTTCCAGGCCGGGATCTCTCAAACCCAGCAAAACGAATTCGGAGGAGTCATCGATAGGGTACTGCAGAATGTCCTTAATATGTGACAAGATCTCGGCCCAGAAGGGCTTAACGATCGGGCAATCCCACCAAATGTGGCGGAAATCCCCCAGAAGGCCACAACCCCTCCAACACCTGTCTGTGGCCGCCGGGAAAATGCGATGAAGTCGAGCCGGGACCATGTACCATTGCGTTAGGGTTTTGTAATGTGCTTCCCTCAGGAGTATGGAGTGGTTAAACTGCGTCATGTCCTTCCAAAGCGCCGACCATTCTCCGTCAGTGATATCCCTCCCCACCATCTCCTCCCATTGCTCCATGTAGCGTGGTCTAGGGGAAAGGGCCGAGCGGAGCAGCAGCTGATATAAAAAGGAGATAGCCCCCTTCATGGCCGAGGTCTTCAGGAGAAAGGCCTCAAAGTCGGAGAAAGGTCTCGTTGCCGCTTCTCGTACCGCGGGCGAAGTGGCCCAGTGTAGCAGTTGCAAATGCCGGTACCTTTCCCCCGGCGGCACTTGATAGTCCCGCATGCAGTTCTCAAACGTCAAGGGGTCGGGGCCATGGAACAAGTGAAGCAATGCCCGGCATCCCCCCTCCCTCCAACCGCCAAAGGGGCCCTCGGTAAGCGCCGGGGGGAACTCTGGATTAAAATGCAAAGGGGTGAATGGGGATGGGAAGGTCGTCCATCTCTCGTCGCCGGCCAGTGTGTCCCAAACTTTCAGCGTAGTCCCCGTGGGGGTACTAATGTACGCATTTACCGGGCGGTCTCGCTTCGGCTTCCACGCTAGGTCCCAGATGGACCGGCCTGCCACACTCCGGTCCATGTGCAGCCAGTGTTTGTCAGAGAACTGCTGCGACCACTCCACCAAAACTCTAAGTTGGGCCGCCTTGTAGTAGAGGTGGAAGTCCGGAAGGCCTACCCCTCCGTCATTCCGCAGGCGCCGCAGGAGTGTAAACGAAAGCCGCGCCCGACCACCTTGCCAAACAAATTTCAACATCATCGATTTGAGGTGGCTAAAAAAGGTAGAGGGCAGTGGAATAGGCAAGGCCTGGAACAGGTAAAGATATTTGGGGAGAAGGACCATTTTAACAGCATGTACCCGTCCCAGCCAGGACAGGAATCTAGGCTTCCATTTCTCCAGTTCCGCGCGCGATCGGGCCATGAGGGGCGGGAAGTTGGCCGCAAAGAGACCGCCTACTGTAGGAGTGAGGTGAATCCCGAGGTATAGCAGGGAGCCCGAGGCCCAGGCCAACGGCGTAGTCGCCTTCACCCGAGCCACCTCGGCTTGAGATAGGGTCAGGTTCAGGACATGCGATTTGCCATAGTTAACCTTGAAGCCGGCCACCGCCTCAAATTCCAGCAATATATCACGTACACACGGAAGGGAGTTAGCGGGGTCGGCCACCGACAAAAGAACATCATCTGCAAACAGGGTGATCTTGTGCTGTTCCCCAGTGAACGGGATGCCCTTCACCCCCTCATGCTCCCGGACTGCCAGTGCCAGAGGTTCAATGCTGAGTGCAAACAGCAAGGGCGAGAGGGGACATCCCTGCCTAGTGCCCCGCGAGTGTTGGAAGAAGGCCGACAGGTGACCGTTCACCGCCACCCGGGAACGCGGGCTGCAGAAGTTAGCTCTCACCATCGCGATGAAGCGGTCGGAAAAGCCAAATGCCCGTAACGTGTGGAATAGAAAGCCCCAGTCCACTCGGTCGAAAGCCTTCTCCGCATCCAGCCCCACCAAGACCGCCGGGATGCGGAACCTGTCCGCCTTCTCTATAAGGTGGATGACCCTCCGGGTGTTATCATGCGTCTGGCGGCCTTTGATGAAGCCCGATTGGTCCGCATGGATAATCGACGGCAGCAGGTCTTGCAGGCGGCTCGCTAAAATAGCCGAGTAGAGCTTGGCGTCGATGTTGAGTAAGGCTATGGGGCGGTATGAGGCACACTGCTCTGGGTTCTTCCCCGGCTTCGGCAGGACCGTGATCACTGCTTCCGCCAGGGTCCCAGAATTCACCCCGGGTCCAGCCATGTCGTTAAAGAGGGCGACCAGGAAGTCACACACCTCAGTCGCATAGGTCTGGTAAAAGACAGCGGTGAACCCGTCGGGGCCGGGGGCTTTGTGGAGTTTCAGGTTTTTAATAGCCGCGAAGACCTCCTCCCTTGTGATCGGAGCCTCAAGTAAATCGTTCCAGGTCCCTGGCACCTGCGGAAGCGATAAGCGCTGTAGGAATGCACGTTGATCAGCCGCGTCCAACTCTTCCCCCGCGTACAGCGCGGCGTAGAAGCGGCCGAAGACATCAGCCTTTGCCCCGTCGCTGTGCTGGAGCACTCCTGCCAAGTCTCTAATCCCACCTACGTATTCACGCTCCCTCTTATCCTTCAATTGCCGGGCAAGGTGTCTGCCAATCTTGTTACCCCCAGAGTAGGAGAGCCGGCCCAGCCGCAACAGGGTGAGTTCAGCCCTATTCGTGTAGTGAGCCTTCAACTTGCCCCGCACTGCCGTCAGGGGACGAAGGGTCACCCTCGAGGGATTAGCTTTGTGATCCCTCTCAAGCGCGAGCACCTCTGCCTCCAGCGCTTCCCTCTCCTTCCTACGTAAGGCGTTCAATTGCGAGTTGAGGCCCAGGCACGTCCCCCTGATCGTCGCCTTAAAGGCGTCCCAGGTGGTCATTAGGGACGTGTCCGAGGGAGGGTTGCTATCAAAAAAGTCCCGGATGGCCTGACGCAAGGCCTGATGGGATACATCGTCTCGGACCACCGAGGCTGGGAAGTACCACTTCCGGTTCGCGGTGTCCGGAGGCGACCACCGAAGCGTGAGCACTAGGAGACTGTGATCCGAGACAGAAATCGGGAGAATGGCGGCATCTAAGATGTTCCCTCTAAGGGACTGGCTGAGGAAGACGTAATCCAGACGGGAGTAGGAGTGGTGTACATGGGAAAAGAACGTAAAGTCCTTCACAGCAGGGTGAAAAAACCTCCAACCATCCACCAGCCCCATCTCTTCCACCCCCCTCTGCGTACTCCCCGAGAAGACCCCCGTGTCAGCCCTTCGTCCCCCCGAGCTGTCCATCTCCCCATCCCAGACCAAGTTATAATCACCCATCATGAACACAAGCCCTTCCGCAAAGTCCCCCACTTTCTCCAGCAGCCCCTGCAAGTACTTATTTTGGCCCGAATTAGGCAAGTAGAGCACCACAAATGTACACAACCTGCCCTGGACGTGCCCCTTGACCATTAACCACCGCCCTTCTCTATTGTTGCGGACTCCCACAGGCTGAAAATGCAACGCCGCCTTAAACATTAACGCCACCCCCCGATGCTTCGTGACAGCTGAGGACCTGTACACAATGGGGTACGCCCTGTGGCGGAGCCGCATTTCATCCTTTTGAGCTAAATGGGTTTCCTGCAGCCCCACAACATCAAGGTGATGGTCTACAAGATATTTCAGGACCTTCTGTCTCTTCTGAGGGGAATTCAAGCCCTTGACATTCCAAGTGCCTATACTAATCGGCATAATAGACACCACCCAAAGAGCTTGCTATCAGAAATACAAATGGCGCCCAACCCTCCTTCCACCCCTCCCCCCAACCACGTGCTCCCAAACGTTTCCAGAATAGTCGTAGGATCAGTCCCTCTACAGCATGGCGCGCATTCCACCACTCATTCTCTACATTCATCCCCAAAGGTCTGCCGTCACGGCCCTCCCTCCCCCACCCCAACAGTCCCCCAACCAAAACCCCCCCAAACCAACACAGAACATTGTGCAAAAATGGGAAAAAAAGTGCAAAAACCATACTCAACAAGATCAGCAGGCCGAAGTCCGTAGGAAGCCCCCAATCGAGCGACAGGCCTGAGGAATGAAACCACTATTCCCCTTGGCCGTAATCAAGGTCGTCTCCACCAGAGTACTTGTACACCCTCGATCAGAAGGCCCGAGCCTTCCCGGCGCCAATCCGCCATTTTGGGGATTACGCCGCCCCAGAGCTGAGCTGTGAAGCAGCCAACGTGGCCGAGGCCACCGAAGCGACAGCTGCCCCTCGTTCCTGCAGGCTGGTAGAAAGGTCCGGACGTTGTCTTGCAGGGGATCCGGCGGGGGAGCGCCCAACCCTGTGCCATGAGTTCGAACGGCGGCGCCGCCGAGATGGGGAGGCCGCCATGGCCTGCGATGATGGAACATCTGCCAATCCCAAAAGCTCTTTTGCCGCCTGAAGTGTGCGTACCTGGGCCAGGCGGTTCTGCCATCTGAAAATTATTCTGAAAGGGTGCCCCCAGGAGTAGGCAATCCCCCTCTCTTTCAGGAATGCTGTGATAGGTCGGAAGTCCCTCCGTTTTTGTAAGGTAGAGGCGGCCAAGTCCTGGAACAGCTGGGGCCTATGGCCTCGAAATTGCAATGAGTCGATGGTCCTGGCCTTCCGTAGTATCCTCTCTTTGAGTTGAAAATCGTGGACGCACACCAATATGTCGGGGGGAGGGCCTCCCCCTCGTCGCGGCAAGCCCACCCGGTGCACTCTGTCAATCCGTACCTCCGTCGTGTCCGCCTCATCTAGGACCTGGAGAAACAGCTCCTGTACGTATCCCCGGAGGTCTCCCGCCTCACCGTCCCAGGGCACCGCCCGTATACGGATGTTGTTCCTACGGGAGCGGTTTTCAAGGTCTTCCGTATGCAGTTGGAGGTCCAAATTCTGCTCGGTGAGGCGGATAATATCTTGCTGGAGCATATGAACATCTGTGGCCACGCTCAGGTCCCTGTCCTCCAGGGACGCCACCCTCTCACCTATGCCGTCCACGTCCCTCCGTACATCCCGCAGGTCGGAGGCAAGCTGCGACCTAAGGTCCGATATGTCCTCCTTGATGGAGGCAAACAGCTCCGACATGAAGGCCTTCGTCACTGGAGCGTCTTCATCGGATTGCCTCGATGACCCACTCGCTCCAGGGGAGGCCGGTTGTTGGGAGGCCTTATCCTTCCCCTGGTTTCATTTGCGCTGCACTGTAGACATGGCGCCACGCCCTGTGTCGGCTCCACGTGGGCAAGGAAAGTAGCGGGGCCTGCCGGCGGGCCAAGCTCTCGGTCCCTTCCTTCGCCTCCAGGCGCTTCCAGGCTCCCCGCCCTCTGGCACTCGACCCGTGAGCGTCTCCTGAATCCCAGACGGGAGTTCCAGGGGGCCGGTGATCTGCCGCCTCGGTCCTCCGAGCCTCCGCCACCAATGAGCGATAGAGTCACTCCCGTGCCCCGCCGCCGTCCGGCTCTGTGCAGCGACCCGGACCTAGGTCGGAAAAGTTCAAGCAGGCCGCTGGCGCCACCCCCGAGGGGAGGCCAGTCGATGGCGGTAGCAAGGGGCCACCGGTTGTTCAGGTGTCACTACTTGGCCAGGGGTCAATGCCCCACCTCTCCCAGGCGTGGCGGGGTATGAGCCGGGTCTCGTCGATAGAACCTCCCTCGTCCAAGCTCTGGTCCGATCAGCCGTCCGTCTGCTCAGTGCCTGCAGGCGGATCTAGGGCCCCGCCCCTCGACCACGCCGGGCCACGATGGTTGGAAAGCCCGGGGTCTCACAGGCCGCAGGTTACGAACGCTCTCGCAGGTGCTCCGGGGGTCACACCGCTCCGGGGACCCCGCCAACTTCCGCCGCTCTGCTAGGCGAACGTCTCCGCCACCTTAGGGGCTCGTGGGCGCCCCCAAAATCGTGCTATTAGTTGCTATGTTGGATCAGCGCCGGAGCGGCACGAAAAGGCGTCCTACTCCGCCGCCATCTTGGCCACGCCCTCCATGCTGATTTTTTTAACTTGCTTTGCACATGCAATTCTGTTCATAGTTTTTGGAAAAAAGTATGGCATCAAATTGATCTTTGATTCCAATCACCCTTTCTCTGTTTTACATATTTTCTTAGGTAGTTGATCCCCAGCTTGGGAACATTGTGATTCTAATGTAAAGATAATAGATTTGTTGTTAACAGTTGCCTTTCAACAAATTATCAAGAACTGGAAGAACTTTACTAAGTTGTCGTATCAAGCATGGTGGTATGCTGTCTTTTACAATCACAGACTCAACACTACATTTGTATACCCATTGCATTTGGCATCAAAAGGTTTAGATTTATGGGTGCCTGCTATGCTGTTTATAGATATAAGTGCTCAACGTTCTCTGTCTCTCCTTCTCCTCTACAACAAGAAGTGACTAAACCTCCATGACTTCCTTTATGTTGATATTGTATAGTTTAATCATATACTAGCATGCAAAGTGTATGTTAGAAAATAATGTAAGTTCCTTTTCCTACCGATTCTTTTCTCCTATGACTTTGTTACTCTTTTACACATGATATAAGTGATTGACTTTTATCTAAAATCCTTTGTACTCCTCAAAAATTTAATGACTTTATTGTGTGTAATTCTTTTAATGTTATTGTTATTATATTCTCTGCATCAGGATATTCCTTTATCTCAATAAACTTACTTTGAACTAAAAAAAAAACCAAAATGATGACCCTGTGGTCTGCAAGGTGACTGCAATTGTGGTTGACTGTTTAGGAATAAAATATAGCAATGTTTGGTGTTTAGTGAGGTGCCTGGAGCGTTTGGTCCCAGAGCCATTGCACCTGCTGCACTATTTAAACCAAGACCCGGGTGCTTACTAGATAACTACACTTATGACTGCCTGTTTAGTTGTAAAATATTGCAATATTAAGTGTTTAGAGGAGTTCTGACAACTTTTGGCCCTGGTGCCACTTCACCTGCTGCACCATTTAAATCAAGCCCCGTTCAACTGCACAGTAACTGCAATTGTGACTGCCTATTTAGCAGTAAAATATATATGTAAATATTAGGTGTATAGAGGTAGTCTGACAACATTCAAATCATGACCCTAGCGCTTGCTCGATAACTGCACTTGTGACTGCCTGTTTAGTTGTAAAATATAGCAATATTAGGTGTTTAGAGAAGTTCTGCGCCTGCTGCACAATTTAAATCTTGACCCTCTTGTCTGCAAAGAAACTGCACTTGTGACTTCTATTTAGTTAAAAATTTTAGCAACATTCTGGGTTTAGAGGGGTTGCTTGCGCTTTTGGCCCCAGCACCACTACACCTGCTGCAACCATCAAATCAAGTGCTTTTTAACTGCACGATAACTGCAATTGTCACTGCCTGTGTAGTAGTCAAATGTAGCGATATTATGCGTTAAAGAAGTTCTGAAAACGTTTGGGCCCAGTGCTACTGCATCTGCTGCACCATTCAAATCTTGACCCTGTTGTCTGTAAGGTAGCTGCACTTGTGGTTGTCTGTTTAGTAGTAAAATATGGCATAGGTCTTTAATATTACCTTTATTTTTAATATGCAATATTTATTGTGGGAAGATGGCCGCTGGGAAGGAGCACTAAGATCGAGCTCCTGGGCACTGGGATCACAAATGTAGTGCCTCCCCGCACGCCCCTCCTGGAGAACGTGGACTCACCGGAACACATCCCAAGGGGAGCAAGCCAGAATCGCGGTTTCACCATCCTCAGGAAATGATAAAACGAGGAACCAACGATCAGCGCCAAAACATCACAGGTACTTCAACGGATGTATCGAAGAGATCGGCCAAGCGGACAACACTCGATTCAAAGAAATCCCCACCCCCTTGGACCTGTGAGAGTCGACTAGGCAGGGCCACTCACTGAAAAAAACAAAGTGCAGGCACCGAGCTGGCGACGAACTCCGCAGCACAATTCGCATGTGCCTGACCACAAGATTGCCGCCCTGGGCTTAAAACTCCCACTGACGAGCAAACTGCACCAGTGAGCCACAGAAAACCCACACAAGACAATCGGCCAGAGTCCTGACATCCTAGGACCCAGGATCGCAAAAAACAATAGCAGATGCTGAGCTACCCACAAACTATGATCCGCATTCACCAGTTTCTGACCACAAGATGGTCGCCCGGGGCACAGAATCTCACACTGACGAACAACGTATATCCGTGAACCCCCGACTACACACAAAGAAGCATTCTCACCACCTTAACCTAGACCCAACACACCAGTCACGGAATTAATGCGAGGAGATGCCCTGCACTTTCGAGACTGACATCTCCTCACTTTAGGTGCCGTAATTCACCAGTGCCTGACCACAAGCTGGCCACCCGGGGCACTGAACTCGCCCGACAACCAAACTACACTGGTGAGTCACTAACAATACTAAAAGTAGTGATCTCACCTCCTGAATCAACCTCGCCTCGACCCGCTGGACACAAAATTAAAGCGACAAGAGCCCGTGCACCCTCGAGACTGCCAGCTCCCCATTCAATGAGCCTGACCTCAAAATGGCCACCCGGGGCACATAACTCGAACCGTAGGACAAACCACACACCGGTGAGTCACTGACTTTACATAAAGAGGTGATCTCACCACCATTATCACCCTCACCTCTACCCGCCGGCACTGTCGGGTCTGCCTCTCCCCACTTTATGTGCCAGACTGCTATATCCCCAATCTATGTGCTTGACCATATGATGGCTGCCGAGGGCTAACTCTAGGGCTAACTACCATAATTTGCACTGGTGAGTTACTAACCAACCCAACTCTTATGGTATGGTCACTGCTACAAAACGCCCTGTCCTGCTGGGCCCAGATACGAAGTCATCATGACCCCCCACCTTCATGACTGCCGAACCACTACGTATCTGCCCACTGCATGACCCATGATGCCTGTCCATAAAATGGCCACCTAGGAGTAACTCCCAGTCAAATGCACCAGTGAGTTACCGACCAGCACATAAGAAACGGCAGGAATCTCACAACTACTCGCCCACTACCCCTAAAGGACGACTCACCAACCTCGAAGGATCCCTGTCCTCGACTCCACCCTCTATCTCCACCGCCCCATCCCACTGATCAGGGAAACTGCCAACCACTGACCCATGGACCCCAAATACAAAAGGCTTACCTCACTACACCCGTCCCTTGCATACAAGTTCCTGAACTGACGGCTCCCGACCTTATCTAACAAACGCCATTGGACATTGCCCCTGACTCCCCATTTGGAAACACCATCCCCACCATTCCCAAAGGGAGCTAGCCCCCGTCCTACCTAGACACAATGCCATCTGTCACATCAACCTTCACCAACCCCTCTTCTCCGAACTACTTAAAACCGCACGGCCCGAATTACTTCTCGATCAGTTTCCCTCCTAACCTATCACTCAAAGCAAAAAAAACTTCAAGCACAAACTGATTATACAACACCCGAAATCACTATTCGTGGACATATATCACTGCTCCTCCAAAGGACAGATAAAAATGGATCTCATTTTCCACACTGAAAGACCCGAAAAGTGGAACTCCATCCTCAGATTGCAGCTCAACATTCCCAAAACGACAAACACTCCCCATAGCTCCAAACTGACATTCTCATCCCCTAACCACACTAGGTGGAAGGGGACCACCTCTATGACCATCTACTCCAACTGCACAGTCCTGATACAAGCCAACAACGACAATCTAGAAATATTTGACTCCCTCTCCCCATCACTCAGGACTGCCCCTCTCAGGCCCTCCTCCCCTGCCTGCCCCTCCACGTCTCCCCGGAGAGCTGGACCCGCCAGCAGAGCTCACCTACCATTCTGGTGCCCCCTAATAACAACACCAGCCTTTCGCCACGAGACAACACCCTCAACACTACCATAGAGAACAAGGCCCCACTACCACCCTCCGGCAATCACCCCTACCCGCCCCCCGCCCTCCAACTCCCCCAACCCACATCGAACAACCCCAACACACAGTCTGTGATGCCCAACTACCTTCCCAGGCTCACATGCAAAAGAACGCTGATGCCACAACACAACCAAAGATATAAAAGACCAAAGAGGTGGAGGCATAGCAATCATCCACAAAAAATAAAATTTCCGTGATGGGAATAGACTCCTTTAACTACAACATCTTTGTATGCCTAATTGCCAACATTAATACAAGCAATAACAAAACACTAATCTGCCATATAATATACCAACCCCCAGGCAACACCACCGCATTCACCGAGCACCTGGCCCACCTAATTGCCCACTGCTCTCTCTGAGATGCGAACAACCTAATTCTGGGCGACCTCAACTTACACTGGAATGAAGAAAACAACCCGCTAATCCAGAACCTGAATGAGCTGCTACACAGCAACAACCTTACCCAACACTGCTCAGAGGAAACCTATAACAAAGGAGCCATCCTAGATGCCATCATCGCCCAACGTGACACAGTCACGATAGACCCTGCCCGTGGACTGGTCCTACCACCACTTAATCCTATTCTGTCTTACTCAACCAATCACACTCCACCACCCCACCCAAGAACCCCCAAATGGACGAGAAACCTTACTCAGATCAACATGACTGACCTAGAAGAAAGGGTGAACTCCCTCCTCACTGTCTCCACGGATGATCTATCCACAACAGAACTCACCTCCCACTACAACACAACCATGACATCCATTCTAGACCAAATAGCCCCCCTGAAACTAATAAAAACCAGGAACATCCCATCCAGATCCTGGTTCAACACAGACATTAACACCGAAAGAAGACAATTAACCCCTTCGATGCTGATGACGAGCTCAGCTCGTCATCAGCCACGGGTGACGTGTGCGGATGACGAGCTGAGCTCGTCATATATCGCGGTAAATTGAAAACAGCAGCACAGCGCAAAAATCACCGCAGCAGCAATGTGGTTAAGAGCTACAGAACGACTATGGAGGAGCAACCCCTCCACAAGCCTACATGAACAACTCAAAGCAGCCCGAAGGAAATACAACAACACATCAGCAGCGAAAAATCTACTTTCATCTGCACCACCCTGGACAACACAAAACACAGGCCCAAAGAACAGTTCAAAATCATCCGGCAACAAGCCTCCAAGCCCCCTGAATCCCCAATGCCAGCCTCAAAGGACCTGTGCGACAACTTCACCACTTCTTTGAAGACAAAATCACCAAGATTGAGCTCTCACTGGACATCAACGTCAACCCCGCCTTCAAAAGCCTGGCCCCAGTGACAGAAGACAGCACTTGCAAGCACCCTACATGGAAATCCTTTAACCCCATCCCGGAAGCCGAGATTCTCAAACTGATCTCCACCTCCAAACCCGCTTTTCACATCCTTGATCCTATACCCCCCCGATTAACCAAAAAGCTGAAGTAGTGTGGCTCACTGGTTAGAGGTGGCAGACCCGAGAGCAGAGGACGGCCCGGGACCAGGGTTCGATTCCCGGCGCGGCAGGTTTCTGGACCAGGGTCAGCGGACTCGATAATTCTCTCGCCTCGGTGCCCACTCTGATCAGCGGTCACACTCGGCAACTCTGGGCATTAGCTTGCCTCATCTTCACTAACGGCCCCACCAGACCGCCGGGGATGCCTGGCTCCACCCTGGAGATACCCATTAAGGGACCATCTCTCAGGGAAGCCAGGAAGGGTTTCGCAGCGGTCGAAGCGCCTCGGGACCCTACGGGTAAGTAGTGCGCTATATAAATGCCAATACATTTACATTTACACAAAGTCTCCATAGCCCCGTACTGGTGCAAGATCATAAACAGCTCCCTGAGAACCAGCGTCATACCTGAATGCCTCAAAGTTGTCCAGGTCACGCCACTACTAAAAAAAACAGGCCTTTACATCAAAGACATGAACAACTACAGACCCGTCTCCAATCTCCCCCTCCTATCTAAAATGCTCGAAAGGTGCTTTCTCCTACAACTGACTCAGCACTTAGGGACCATCAACCTTCTTGATCCCCACCAATAGTGCTTCAGAAAAAGCTATAGCACCGGGATCGCGATCCTTAACATCATGGACGATATCCAGAAATCTCTCTGTACTGACCAATGTTGCCTCCTCATTCTCCTGGACCTATTGGCAGCCTTTGACACTGTTGATCACCAACTACTCATCAAGGCTTTACAAGAAAGGGTGGGTGCTGATGAGATGGTCCTACACTTAGTTCTCCTCCCTCTAACACAGCTGCTCCCAAAGGATAAAAATCACAAACCTTACATCCGACCTACACCCCGTCAGCAGGGGTGTCCCCCAAGGTACAGTGCTCTCACCAAAACTGTTCAACATATACATGGAACCCCTCTCCACCATACTCAAAAAAGCTAACATCCCCTTCCACCTATATGCAATTGACACCCAGATCTATCTGGAAACCTCCTCCATAGATGGCATTCACAGAAACAACGAAATTCTAAAAAAAATCCAACACCGGCTGTCACTAAACCACCTAAAACTCAACAAAGACAAAACAGAGGTCCTCCTCATCAACAAAGAAGAGAACCCTCTAATTGTAGAATGGCTAAAAGCAATGGATGCTCTCAACGGGAGTACGCAGAGAAAACTCTACCAGATTTTACAAACATTCACCAACCCCATGGCCTGTGACATTGAAGCTGCCCCATCTCAAACACTGTGCGACATAGCTAGTCGTCTAACACAGAAAATTGAAATGATCTATAATAAAATCACCAAGGCTCAGGACTCTCACACTGGCCCTAAGTATGACCTCCCATCAGCTATTCTCATCTCCCACTACTTACAACTGAGGAGACTGAAACTCTATTAAAAATTGTCAAATCAGGGTCCCCATTGGATCTCATTCTTGCAAAAACAGCCGCCACACTATCTAAATAACTAGCCGGCCCCATCTGCTCTATCCTAAATTGCTCCATGAAGGAAGGCATTCTCCCATAGGAATGGAAAGCCGCTCAAATTCACCCAATTAGGAAAAATCCTAAAATTTCCACGGAAGATGTAACCAACTACCAACCCATTTCGCTTCTTCCCTTACATAGCAAACTCCTGGAAAAACACATTAACAAGCACTTATCCGATTTCGTTAAATCCTCGAACTGCTTGGATTCCTCTCAATCTGGATTCCGACCCAGATACAGTACAGAGTCTACATTGGTGGCAGTTGCAGACAACATCAGGATGCTGTTGGACAAAGGTCAAGCGGTACTCTTGGTGCTGCTTGACCTATCCGCAGCATTCAACACCATCTCCCGCCAGACTCTACTTAGAAGACTGGGAGATGTAGGCCTCAAAGGGAATGCCCTGAAGTGGATGGCTAACTTTCTGTCTGAAAGAACTCAGACCATTAACCTGGGTCCTTTTCACTCACAGACCACCAGGGTTACCAAGGAAGTACCACAGGGCTCATGTTTGAGCCCTACCTTGTTTAGCATTTATATTACTCCCTTGGCGAGACTATTGAAGAACTTGGGATTTATTCCTATATCCTACGCTGATGACACCCAACTTCTAGTCTCCTTTAACAAAACCAACTCCAATACTCGGACGGCCTTTTTAGAGGGTATGAAGGTCAATGCGGATTGGATGAAAGAAAACTTTCTTCAGCTCATTGCAGCAAATTCAGAGATGATGCTGTTCGGTGAAGCAACAGTGAAGTGGTCCCCTAGCTGGTGGCCAGAGGAACAAGGTCATGCCCCAAGTCCAAAACAGGTGATAAAAAACCTAGGAGTGCGATTAGACCACAAACTCAATTTGGGGGAGCATACCACCTCCACCGCTGGAGCCTGTTTCCACAGCCTTAGTCTACTTAGAAGAGTTTTCCCTTTCCTACCACTATCCACTTGAAAAACCTTGATTTCGGCTTTAGTCTTAAGGGGTCTGGATTATTGCAACATCATGCTAATTTCAGCAAATGAAAGCTCCATAAACAAATTGCAGGTTGTCCAGAACACTGCGGCTCACCTGATGACCAATGCCTCCCCAGAACCGCATCACTACCGCTTCTTCAAACACTTCACTGGTTACTAGTGCGGAAGAGGATCACATTTAAAATCTGCTTTATTGTATACAAGTCGTTAAACAACCTAGGCCACAGCTACCTAAACGACAAATTTATTAGCTATGTTCCTTCTAGACCGCTTCACTTGGAAGCTAAAGCACTGTTCCAAGTTCTGCGTTTCAAAAAAACCTGCTTAGGTGGCAAAGCCTTTTACCACCTGGCCCCACGCTACTGGAGTGAACTTCCCATACACATTCGTCAATGCAAGGACTATCTGCCGTTCAGAAAGCTGTTGAAAATGTCACTGTTCTAACTGTCCCTCCTTTGTTAACTATGGCTGTCTTAGCGATGGGGTGATTCGGGCGCTTTATAAATATATATAAATAAATAAATAAACGGCAACTTCTGTGGTTCCGTGGTTCCGAATTGGGTTCGATAGTTCTGAACCCAATTTATAAAGATCGTCGGAAATGGACGATTTTGGTCTCAATAGACCGCAAATGGCGAGTGTAACGTGTCTGAGTGTTTTCGTATGAATCGATATAGGAGAACACTCTGCATTTAAGGATTTAGTTTGAACCCTTGGGTTCCATTTTGTATGTGGCAGCCATCTTGTGTGGTTGCCCTAACATAGGCCCGATGATTGTGGCCGAACGAGTCCTTGACACGTACGCCTTAGTTGACTTCTGGTTGACCTGGCCGAACTGGCTCCTCGCCTGGGGCGAATCCCGCTGAGCCAGTTGCTTATCCCACAGCTGGCCTGATAAAGATCAAAGGGCAGGACGTGTTCTACTTTATGGTACACCGTTCCCACTCCTCTATCTCCTTTCCATCTGTTTCTGCCTTTCCTTTACGACTTGATCATCGATCTGGGTTGAAGGGTTTATGATGGGTTTGTCCGGCCTGATTGAACAGGAAACTAAGCATGTGTGCGATCGTTTTGGTGGGCTGGACAACGGAAAGTGGGATTAACTTTGACTGTCATCATTCGTTACTTTTTGAAATGCTATGTTGCCATTGGTTAGTTTGTTTGCACCAAATGTAAATTGTGATGTTGCCAGAGGCGTAATATTCGGCATAAAAGACCGAGCTTTGTTCATTGATGTGGTGCAGTCTCTGTCGAACTACCCGTGTGTACTTCGTAGACCTCTGTCCCTGGTTGCAACCAATAAACTTTGGTCTTTGACGTCATCGAGAAGTATCCCGTGTCTCTGTTTGCCAAGACAGGGGAATCCGGGGTCTTTGGGTGTTGCCCTGACACCGCTGGGTTATTGTAATAGTATTGGTTCCGAAAAACCCAGTACCTCAATTGGTGCCCAATGTGGGGCGACTTCAGCGGTACCAGTCCAAGCCAGAGGTTCGTGAGAAGCTTCGTGAGAAAATTCTGGAGGAAGGCCAGCCACTTCAGCGACCCCTGTATGTCGTCGTGGTCCGAAAGTCTTTGCTGCGAGGTTTCCCGCGTCCCGACGGCTACGAAGGACTGCTGCCCTGACTGTCGCCCTGTTTTGGAGCCTTAGACGTTTGTAGAGCGAGACGATTGACGGGTCTTCTGGTGACGCCATCGACAACTCAGTTAAGTATAAAGGGAGCGTCTCCTAGTCCTTAGTTTGTTTTGTATCCTTTAGTGGATAGCTTTGATTTGGTACCTGCAGGCCCCAAAGCCAAGGGATTTGTGTATTCACGAGATTATCGATTTTAGATTCCCCTTGTTGTTTGAAGCTCGACTAGAGAGCAAGATGCCTGGTTTTAGCAGTCTTAGGAATTTGTTTAGTTGTGGTACTTAGAGGGATTCCCGGTTAGAGGATTTGTGTCCGGTTCCTCCGATCGGAACTCCTACTTACGACCTATATGTGAAGCATGGTGTGGGTCCTATTAGCTATAATGAGATCTGGATTAAATATACGAAGAATGACGGTGTCCTACAGTGGCCCCGTTATGGTAGTTTTGAGACAGAAGTCTTGTATAACCTTGAAGTGAAGTTGTTTAAGAAGAAAGCCCGGCCGGCAATGTTTGACTCTTTCCGCATATGGCGCAAAGAAGCCAAACAGAAAGAAATTAAGTTAGCGAAGAGGAATAGAAAGGGTATGTCAATGGTGCAAGCTGCTGTTGCATATAGAGATAATGAAGAAGAGAAAGACAGTGAGCAGATGCTTAGAGTGAGGAAGTTAGCGGTAGACAGATGCTACCCAGTCTTGCCGGCTAAAGAGCAGAAAGACGAGAAGGATCTTGTGAAAGAACCTTTGATGTCGCATTTGTTAAATTCACCACCACCTTATGTGCAGAATGCTACGGCACCACAACCACCACTGGTTGTGGCCGCACAAGCACCTATTGCTTTGCCTCCTGTTATTCCTCCGCAGCCAGCTTCTTCGTTGGCTGTTGTTCCTTATGCGCAGCCTTCTCAAGGGTTGCCAACTTTGCCTCTTCCTGCTACTACTGCCTCTATGCCTGTTCCGACTATGGATCCTACTACTACTGTTTCGTCTCCTCTTGTCCTTCCGACTGCTCCTTCTCCTAGACAGCGGATGACCGCTGCCTTTTCTAATTTTCTAACTCCTCTTTTGGGACAAATGGGTATGTCTCCTGTGAGTGAGCGTAGACAGTTGCGTAGCCAATTGCCTGATACAGATGAGCGAGTGGTTTTGGATCATATGGCACGTAGATGGGTGACGTATAAGTCCCAGTATGATCTAGAAGGTATCATGGATATTTTCCAAAAATGGGGAGCACCAAAGCAGCGTTATGTTTTCGAGCTTATGTGTGCGTTCCTCCATGAACAATGGATGGACAAAGTGGGTAGAGTTCCTGTAGAATTGTCTCGATTGCGTTCAGAATTTGCTAAAGGGACGATTGTGAGTCTACACGACATCGAGAAAGCGGTGTCGACGTTACTGTCGCTCCGAAGCGATGTCCCTACTGAACGGTTGTTTGAGCCAGATTCGTCAGTTAGAAGACATGCGCGTCAATATCCGAAGCGAGAGGTTCCTCCGATATGGAGACCTGCTGATGCTGCTGCTATTCCACCTGTTTTAGCGCACTTTCAGCGAGCGTGGGTTCATATTCCATGGAAGCGTGCAGAAGTTCTAGCGCTTAAGCAGACTTTACCAGACCCAAGAAAGAATCCTGCTGGATATTATAGAGAGCTTACGCAAACTGTGAGTTTGTGTATTATGAATTTGGCGGATATAGATATGCTGTTTGGGAATGTTGTTCCACAGCCCATCTGGAATGTCATTCGACATACAGATCCTGATAATGAATTGGCCGATTCATGGGTGAATCTTGTTGCAGCAAACGATAGACAAGTTGGAGGTGCTAAGCCTGAAAATGTTATTGCTGAACTTCCTGGTAGAGTTATCACTTTCATGAAGACTTTGATGCCTGAAGTCCGTGTTAATTGGGACAAGTTGTCGGCTTGTAAGCAGAAGAAAGATGAGTCTGTTTCAGACTTCTTCTCGCGTTTCGAGGAAACCTTTGTTGACCACAGCGGTCAAGATATGGCTACTGAGGGTGGCCAGAGATTGTTCGTTGATAAATTTGTGCACAATCTTCTTCCTGAGTTGTGTACCAAGTTGAAGGATTCCGAGAGCGCTTGGCCTGTTTCTACTTCGGCGCAGATTCTAGCTACGGCTCAGTACTACGAGAATAGGTGTAAGGATGAGTTAGAGAAAGCGGATAAGAAGACTAAGGAATTGAAGACTAAAGTTCTTCTACAGCAAGCTTATCCATCCCGTGTTAATAATCAGCGTGATTATCAGCAATCACCACAGTATTCGAGGAACTCGCAAAGAGACGAGCCTCCTCAACAGCGTTTTCTGTATGGTCCTAATCAGTGTGCGTATTGTAGAGAAGAGGGTCATTACAAGAATAGTTGTCCGGTTCTGTTGCAACGTGCAAATAGTGCTCAGGGTGTTAGAGGTAGAGGTGCTCAACAAGCGCCTAGAGGTAGAGGTCGCGGACAGAACGCGCGCCCTTTGCCTCTGCAGAATTCAATGAACAGTTTTTATCAACAGCAGAATTCGTCTGTTAGGACTACACAGTACTACGTCGATGATTACTATGTTGAAGGCGACGAAGAGCAAGGTAATAATTGTTAGGACAGCCATGGACAAAGAGAGGGAGTTGTTTCAGTTCCGGTAGATCAGAGTGGACCCTATGTGGAAGTGATTGCATCAGGTGTGTCAGAGCCTTTTCTGCTAGACACTGGTGCTACGAAGAGTTCTATTATGCATTCCAAACTCCCTGGCGCACCTTTGTCTGGCTTTAATAATGTTTCCATAGGTTTTTCTGCCGCCCCCGTTACGAATCCGATTTCCGTTCCATTGCCTCTTTCTGTTGGTCCTCGTAGGTTTGAAGCACCCCTTCTTTTGACTACAGGTTGTAATGAGAACTTGTTAGGTTTGGACTTGTTGAAGAGATTGTATGCGACTTTGTACTGTTCTCCGTCAGGAGTACATCTTACCCTGGGTGAGAATGTGATCTCTCCAATATATGTTTCGAAAGATTGTCTCCCACCTGAATAGTCTTCACTACCAGATTCATTGTGGACTACGGGTCCAAATGTTATGTTATGTTATGTTATGTTACGATTATTTATTGTGCGCACAGATACTCCAGCCAAGGAGCGTCCTGGCGCAGAGGCAAGGTAGCACGTAACACAACACCAGGCTAAGAACAAAACTAAGGGACAGCTAAAACAGGAAGGTTTTTATAGCCCTCCGAAAGGTCAGAAGGTCCTCCAACAAACGGATTTCAACAGGCAAGGAGTTCCATGCTGACGCAGCCATTACCTTAAACGAGCGGCCTCCCATACGGCTAAGCCTGAATCTAGGAACCACCGCAAGGGCCAGACCCTGAGAGCGAAGGCTACGGGCAGGGACATAAAAAGAAAGACAGCTCAACAGGATTTCCGGGCCTGTACCTCTCAAGATTTTAAAAGCAAAGCACAAAACCTTGAAGAGGATGCGCTTCCTAACCGGAAGCCAGTGTAGGGAGCGAAGGACACCTGTCACTGAGCAGAATCTGGGCAAGCCCACAATCGCCCTTGCCGCAGCATTCTGAACCCGTTGTAAGCGGGTTAATTCGGCCTGGTTGGCCCCAGCCAGGAGAGAGCTGGCGTAATCCAGGCGGGAGATGATAGTAGCCTGGATCACCAACTGCCTGGTCGGGGCGTCAAAGAACTTGAGAACAGGTCTCAAGCCTCTCAGGAGACCGAAACAACAAGCCGCGGTTCTTTTAGTATGGCCTACAAAAGAGAGGCCCGCATCCAGTCATACCCCCAGATTTTTCACTTCCGATACCGGGATCGGAGTAGGTCCCAACTCTGAGGGCCACCAGTGGTCACCCCACAGCTCCACTCCCTTCCCGACGACCATCACCTCTGTTTTAGTGGCCTGTTAGACATTCCCCCATATGTTGTGACGTTGAAGGCGAATGCTCAGTTACCGCGCATTCCACAATATCGTATTTCAAGTGATGGTGAACGAGCGCTTTTGGCGATCATTTATGATCTGATTGACAAGGGTGTTATTGAAGAGACACGAGGTAATGTTTGTAATAGTCCTGTTTTGCCTGTCCTGAAGAGAACTGATTCTTCACAACCTCCTGTATATAGGTTCGTTATCGACCTTCGCGAAGTGAACAAAATTGTTGTTTCGCAATTCCCTGTTGTGCCAGACATTACTGCATTATTGACATTGATTCCAGCTTCTGCTACTTTGTTTTCGGTGATCGATTTGAAGAACGCTTTCTTCAGCATTCCGATTGCCATAGAGAGTAGCTATATCTTTGGATTCTCTTTAGGAGGACGAAGTTTCCGCTTTAAGCGTGCTCCTCAAGGCTATTGCGAGAGTCCATCAATTTATAGTCAAGCTTTGAAGACGCAACTTGACTTGCTAGCTCTTCCTGAGGGTGCAGCCCTTATTCAGTATGTTGACGATCTGTTGGTCGCCGCTGACACTGAAGACATATGTAAGGATGCCACTGTGTCCTTGTTGTCTCACTTATCTGATTGCCATCATAAAATTTCTCTCTCGAAATTACAATTCTGTCGCCAAGAAGTTACCTATTTAGGTCACCTCTTATCGAAGGAGGGAAGGAAACTGACCCCAGAAAGAATTCAGACTATCGCGAGAATGAGTGTCCCTACGACACAAAGAGAAGTACGAACGTTTTTGGGTATTACGTCGTACTGTAGACAGTGGATCCCGAATTTTTCTCTTTTAGCGAAGCCTTTGATAGCTCTTACTGTTAAGGATAGTCCAAATCCCATTCCTTGGACTGATGAATGCCAAAAGAGTTTTTCTGAATTACGCAATGCGTTGTGTTCGGCTCCTGTGTTGGGTACTCCCGACTACAGTAAGCCTTTCACATTGTATGTCCACGAGAGAGAGGGATGTGCATTATCGGTGTTGACTCAGCAGTTTGGTGGGAAGCAACGCCCATGTGTGTACTTTTCGTCGACTTTAGATCCTGTGGCTAGAGTGTTGCCGAGTTGCTTGAGAGCTACAGCGGCAGCGGCTGTTTCGATTCGACAATCTGCAGGCTTGGTTATGGATAACACGTTAGTGGTTATGGTTCCACATGCAGTGGATACCTTGTTGAATCGTACGAAGACACAGCACTTAACTAGTGCTCGGTTGTCAGGATATGAACTTACGTTGTTAGCGAGCCATGTGCACATCAAGAGGTGCAATGTTTTGAATCCGGCTACATTATTACCGGTTTCAGTTGAAAAAGATGATGATAGCGAAGAGCAACATGATTGTTTTCTAAGAACTGAAGAAGAGACCAAAGGGAGAATTGATTTGAGGGATACTCATCTTCCTGACTGTGATGATGTTTTGTGGGTTGATGGTTCGTGTTTTAAATTGCCGAATGGTGATACGACTGCAGCCTACGCTGTGACGACTTTGCATACGGTCGTTGAAGCTGCAGGAATTCCACATAATTCCGCACAAGCGGCTGAACTGATTGCACTTACGAGAGCATGTGTGTTGGCGAAAGGTAAACGAGTGAATGTGTATACAGATAGTCAGTATGCGTTTGGTGTGGCCCATAGCTTTGGACGATTGTGGCATGAACGTGGATTTTTGACATCCCATGGGTCGAAGATTCAGCATGGACAGTTGGTGAATGAAGTCCTTGAATCTCTTACGTTACCTTTGCAAATAGCGATTGTGAAATGCAGTGCCCATAAAAGGATTGCGGATGATGTTGGTCGTGCTAATGCGTTTGCGGATGAGGTTGCGAAAGAAACTGCTAGGAACGTGATGAGTCGAATGTATGTTGTGGGTCCGGCGAGATGGGTTCCAGAGAAGAGTATGTGTGAAGACACCATCGAGAGCATGAAAATTATTCAGAGTGAGGCCACAGAGAAAGAGTTTGATGAATGGAGAGAGAGTAGGGGTGCATTGGACTCGAATGGCTGTTGGACTGATTTGTCCGAACACCAGAGATGGTTGTTGCCTAATGTGCATGTGCTGCCAGTTGTTACAATGGCACATGGAATGGCACACATTAGTGTGAAAGGAATTTGCAAGTTGTTGGCTCCGGTTTGGCAGAATGTAGGGATCCCCAGATGTGCAGAGAATTTAGTCAAGAATTGTATGGTGTGCTTGATGCATAATCCTGGTAAGGGAACTCCAACACCAGCTGGTCATTTTGCTCCTCCTACGTATCCGTTCGAGGCTTTGCAGCTAGATTTTATCATATGGAAAGATGCAACAACTTAAAGTATGTGTTAGTGGTTGTTTGCTCTTTTTCTAGATGGGTAGAAGCTTACCTCCTTAAGGACAACACTGCTTTGTCCGCTGCGAAAGCTTTGATAAAAGAGTTTTTCCCGAGATTCGGTTTGCCGAGAATCATTTGGAGTGATAACGGAAGTGAGTTTGTGGGTCAAGTGATGAAGAGAGTGTGTGAGGGTCTTGGGATTAGGCAGAAGTTCCACGCTGCAAATCATCCCCAATCAACTGGTTTAGTCGAGTGCTATAATGGCACTCTTAAGCTTAAGTTGGCCAAATTCAAGAAAGCACTGGTTTACAATGGCACCAGATGCCTTGCCATTAGCACTTTTGTCCACCCGAATGACTGTGCACTCACAAATGGGTTTGAGTCCATATGAGGTTGTGTTTGGTCGCCCGGCGAATATTTGGGGCGTACCAAGACCGACGAGGTTTAGTGACCTCGAATACCCTGTTTTGCTTGATTACTTGCGTGAATTGACGACTAAAATGAGTGTTTTACACCAACAGGTACACAATAGTCTTCCTCAAGCTACAGAGGATCCTGGTCACTCCCTTGAACCTGGTGCTTGGATCTTTATCAGGAACTTCCAGCGTACGAAGAACGATCATCCCCGCTGGACTGGACCCTTCCAGGTCCTTTTGTCGACAAGATCTGCGGTGCGAGTACTTGGGAAACGCCACTGGATTCACGGCTCTCACACGAAGAAAGCACCCTTACCTTTGCCGTATGATAAGTGGGTACAGGATGGTCTCGTAGATTCTGAGACCAAGACAATCCCGAAGTTTGTAACGTTCAGTGATGCTCGTTTAATTGGGACTAGCTCAGAACAGGAAAGTGATCGACTTTTGCAAGCATCAGTACCTTCTGCAGATCGATTGGACACTACAGAGCCTCATCTTTTGTTTGCCGATCAAGAGTTACCTGGAAGAAACAGATACAATTTGAGATCGAGAATTAAGGACAAATAAAAATTAATAACGTTGATTTTTTTTTACTGTTTGCCGGTTAACTCTCCACCAAGGATCTACTCATTTTTGTTTTTCTGAACTGCCATCCGGTTCTTGCTGCTAGGGTCGCGGTTGCTACCAGTCTTGGGAGTGTAAGTCTGAGACACTAGGTCTTGGGTTCTGTTGGTCCGAGGCAGCCTTCCTGGGTGCAGCAGAGGCACTCTCAAGCAGAATCAACCAACCACCGCGGGCAGCAACCTTAGTTTAGGATGGATTTCTTTGAGTTGGAGAGACCTGTGCAGACACTGACTTTTGAGAAACGTATATGCAAAATAATGTCGAAGAAATGCTTTTTTGATACCATGCATACTTCTGCTATTGAGTTTCGCAATTTTTATAGTTGGTTATGTAGCATTTGTTTGTAAAATGACGTCTAATTCCACTGTACAACCTACACCTTCACCTACTATTTCCTCTCATTCTTTCCTCCCTTTGCCGAATATGAGGTAGTCAGACGTCTGGAATTCGCTAATAATTCCTTCATACAGCTTTTGCACCAGCATCAGTTAGTGATCAATACAACTAACTGCTGGATTGTGGTTTGATGCCTCATACAATCGATAAAGGTATTCCCTATTTGGTCTTGCCCTTTAGTTTGAATGGTTCGATTCGAGCTTACCGAACCATGTTCATATATCCCCACAGTGTTGACCCCTTACGTTCACCGAGAGATAATCCGAAGACTAATCCACTAGCTAGAGGTATAGTCGACATGCTTAAAGGGACTAATGCAGTAGAGACTATTCCGAAAGATGAAAGGCTACCATATAGTTGTTGGAACGTTACTGGATATGGAGTTAGTCTGAGTATTAACCAGCGAGCGAAAAGTCCTCTACCGATCTGGATAGTGCCCCATAAAGGCTACTATTGTCTGCAGGGCAACGGTAAGAATCCGAAGGCTCAGTTAGGGAAGAGTGTTTGCGCTGAGACTTATGTGTTTCCGTCTCAGTCTTCCCCAGCGTTCTTAGCTGCTAAGGGTACCTACTTTGTTTGCTATGACAAAGCGTATACATGGTTGCCCCCCGACTTCTCGGGCACATGTTTTGTTTCCTTTCTGTTACCCCCCACCTTTACAGCTGCGGCAGACTACCACAAGATGAGAATTGCTAGAGGTGTCTTTAGCCAAGAAGACACTGCAGGACAAGAATTGGGTAATTTCGTTAAGGGTTTTCTGCCATTTTTGGGACCTATGGCTAACAGTAGGAACATTCGTCAGCTTACAAGAGTGGTTGAGTCCACCATAATTGAGACCGCCGGTGCCCTTGGTAACTTGACTGCTGAGCTCCAGTCGGATAGACTTATGACACTTCAGAATAGAGTTGCCCTAGACTTTATTCTGGCAGATCGAGGTGGAGTATGTAGACTGATTCAATCGAGCTGCTGCGTTTTTATTCCAGACAACGCTCCATCAGTCTTCCAGGCCATTTCCAAATTGCACGAACTCTCCGATTCTGTCCATCTGGACAAAGGAGATTGGTCTTTGATGGGATGGTTATGGGGATTGATATCCACTTGGGGTTGGAAGATTTTGATGGTCATTGGGATGGTCTTAGCGATTCTGTTTATGTTCTGTCTCTGTGTACAGTGTGCTCCGACTATTTGTGGCCTTTGTGCTACTTTGTGTGTACGGAAACCTGTCCGGAGAGAGATGCATAGTAATAAGATGATGCTACAGCAGCATATTGATGACTTGATGAATATAGATCCGGATTCAGATTAAAATGGGTCTGGGTTTATTGCCTTTGATAGGGCAAAAGGAGGGTCTGTGGTTCTGTGGTTCCGAATTGGGTTCGATAGTTCTGAACCCGATTTATAAAGATCGTCGGAAATGGACGATTTTGGTTTCAATAGACCGCAAATGCCGAGTGTAACGTGTCTGAGTGTTTTCGTATGAATCGATATAGGAGAACACTTTGCATTTAGGGATTTAGTTTGAACCCTCAGGTTCCATTTTGTATGTGGCAGCCATCTTGTGTGGTTGCCCTAACATAGGCCCGATGATTGTGGCCGAACGAGTCCTTGACACGTACGCCTTAGTTGACTTCTGGTTGACCTAGCCGAACTGACTCCACGCCTGGGGCGAATCCAGCTGAGCCAGTTCCTTATCCCACAGCTGGCCTGATAAAGATCAAAGGGCAGGACGTGTCCTACTTTATGGTACACCGTTCCCACTCCTCTATCTCCTTTCCATCTGTTTCTGCCTTTCCTTTACGACTTGATCATCGATCTGGGTTGAAGGGTTTATGATGGGTTTGTCCGGCCTGATCGAACAGGAAACTAAGCATGTGTGCGATCGTTTTGGTGGGCTGGACAACGGAAAGTGGGATTAACTTTGACTGTCGTCATTCGTTACTTTTTTAAATGCTATGTTGCCATTGGTTAGTTTGTATGCACCAAATGTAAATTGTGATGTTGCCAGAGGCGTAATATTTGGCATAAAAGATGGAGTTTTGTTCATTGATGTGGTGCAGTCTCCGTCGAACTACCCGTGTGTACTTCGTAGACCTCTGTCCCTGGTTGCAACCAATAAACTTTGGTCTTTGACGTCATCGAGAAGTATCCCGTGTCTCTGTTTGCCAAGACAGGGGAATCTGGGGTCTTTGGGTGTTGCCCTGACACCGCTGGGTTATTGTAATAGTATTGGTTCCGAAAAACCCAGTACCTCACTTCACTCTGGCAAAGTCCGGAAAATCATTAGGAATCACCCTAGACCAAAAACTTGACATGTCCAAACACATTAAGAACTCCGCAAAGAGTACCTTCCTCCATCTGAAGCTACTTAACAAAATAAAACGCTTCATCCCACCCAAATCCTCAAACAAGCCACTCAATCACTGGTGCTATCCAGACTTGACTATGGGAATGCAGCCCTCACTGGTACAACAAAATCTCACCTAGCTGCCCTCAAAACAACTCTCAACCCAGCAACCAGAATGGTCACCGGTGTTAGGAAATACGATCACATCTCACCCGCACTCAGAGAATTAAAATGGCTCTCAGTTGAACTGCGTGCCAGCTTCAGAACTGCCTGCCTCACGCACAAAGCCCTGCACACAGGAAAACTGTACTACCTGGCCGCCAACTCAAGAGGGCTGGTCAGTCAAGGAACCTCAGGAGCTCTAATAGCCTAACACTCATCCCTATAAAAACACGCAAACAAAAAACTGCTGCACGGTCCTTCACTGGAAACGCGCCCAAAATCTGGAACTCCATTCCAGCCGATATCAGGACTATCCCATCCTTCACAAAATTAAAAAAACACCTAAAAGACCTCGTCCTGAACCGATCACTCCCGTTCCGATAGCTGCCGCCAAAGCACACAAACCTGCTCGCCACAGCTCCCAGACACTGTGTAATTAAGACCTACCTCCTCCTTGCTCCTTGACCCTTACCTGTTCCCTCCTCCCTCAAAGAGGTCAACCTAAGACAACGTGGGTTCAATGAGGTTATCTCAGGACTCACTTACTACCTTAATGTTGGGCAGCACATTGGGACTTCCGAATCAATATTTATACTGCTGGTCTATTGTGTGACTCTTGCATTAAAACAGTTGTAAAGCTCTTCAAACCCCCCAGGTCTGGTCAGGGCTATATAAATCTCCTTAGTAAATAAATAAATAAATGTTACAACGTTTTTGAATTTGGTCATAATGATCAAAATATTAAGTTGAAAAGTCAATCCGTTAGTGCCTATCAAAGTGCGAAGAAAGGTACTGAGGCATGAATAGGAAATGCCACAAACCTTTTAAGTCTAAAGCATCTGTTTAAAGCAACTAAGTAATAAAAAGCAAGCATTACAGCATACAGTTAGAAACTGTCTGCCTTTTCCATGGAAAGAGATCTTATCTTGACAGTGATTGGGGCTTAAATAGTGTGAACCGCTTTAGAATATAGTAATGTGCACAGCCAGGGGAAGTTAAAAAAAAGGGGCTGATTAGGATGGCGGACGGTATTGGAAATGTGACTGCCCAACAGGCTGTCGACGGTCCTGACATAGGCATTATGATGCGACCGCCACCACGGTGATTGCAATGCCCATACTTTGCATTGCGATGGGTGATGCCGACTGCAGCACCCGAAACAATGCATAATAGAGACACCTGACATATCCCTGCACTACGTGGCAGGCTCCATGCAGTGTCTGCCACATGGTGCAGGATGTACCCCCTGTGCCCATATGAGAGGGCCAGGTGGGAGGTGGGGCCTACTACGGGTCCCCTAAGTTCCTTTCCATCTGCTTTTTCATGGCGGGTTAACTGCCATGAAAAGACGGGCGGAAAGGGACATTGTAATCCCTACGGCGGTGCCTGGCAGACACCACCACCATGATAGGGAATACAACACCCTCCGCCGCATTGGCAGGCTCAAGGAGCTTATCGGCTGCATGGCAGTTGGTCTTGCTGACCGTCCAACCATATGACCGCCACTGAAATATGGCTGATAAGATGGTTCTGATGGCGGTTGAATTGACGGGCTGTTGGTGGCGATCCCACCGCCATCAAAATCAGTCTCAAAGTTCCACACAGAAGCAAATTAACACAGAATTTTGGTAATGGGAACTGATGAGAGACCCCTTTTAAGATATATTAAATACAAGAGATTTCACAAGCACAGTGTAGGCGCTGTGCAGGCGCAATCTAAAAACATGACTAATTGTAACCATTGACCAGTCAACATTGCAGCATTCTACCAATCTGCAAGGTGTTTCAGCACCTCAGCAGCAGTAGTTATAAGCACTATGTTGATACTAATAGTACATCATACCACAAACATGGATTCCTGCTGCTAGTGCAATAACTTAGGCTTTGATTTGCAGGTAGGCGGATATCACAACATATTACAGATATTCTGTCCGCTTTATTACAAGTACATTATATCCTAATGCACTTGTAATAAGATAGACGCAGTATTCACCACGTTTGTGACGGAGTACCGATCCTTTAAACTCTATACCAAGGCCGTCAATATTGGATTAGAATCTGTGAAAATCAAATTGCATACAGTTCTTTGATGGGGGCACATTTACCCTGAAGCTCTTGTCGCAGTCGGGAAGCAGCACATTTTAAAGAAGTGTTTGCTGCAAATGTAGACTCCATTCCTGAACTATTTCACTTAGATTAAAAACTGTTATGTGCAAGTTGTGTGAAAATCTAAGCAGCTGGTGCATCCACCCTCCAAACAGTAATACTGAGGACAGAACCACAGACGTGCAGGCTATGTATGCAGATTCCTTTTTTGCTCTTCCCAATTCATTTGTTTCTTTCCTTAATTTTTTCTGTTCGCTCCTTTCACCTTTTTAGGTCGAGCCTAGATGAAAGCAAAAGCAAAGCTTTTGCTGTCTAGGGCTCGACAACTTATGTTATCACTCTGGGGGGAATGTGACTGACACGCGCTTCTCCTGCCGGAGATTTTACATCGTGGGCGCGCACAGCGCCGTGCCCCTCTCGTGCCTCATATTCCCGTGCGCAAACACTCACACAGCCAGGATACTCTCAAGTAACGGAGCGCGCTACAAAATAGTTTATACATACATACACTCACGCATGCGCACATACACAGCCACAGCCACACGCATACACAGACACACACACACACTGCATACACATACGCACCCCCCATTAAACAGACCCACACGCACACAGACAGACACATGCACAGGCACACTAGAACACACACAGACACACGCGCGTACACTACCCTCCCACCCCCCCACCACTCACCGGGCTCTTTTGGCGTGTTCTGTGTCTCCTCTGCAGCGCTGGTCTTCACCCGGGCCCCCACCTGGGACTTCAGATGCCGCACTCCGCTTTGGCGCTGGGGCTCCGAGAGGGCATGCGCGGGCAGCCCCCACCCTCTCACTTAGCCCGGGCAGCTTTCTGTTTCTGTTCTGTGTTGCTGGTAGTCTCCCGTCCGCTTTCCTTATGCTTACGCGCTGCTAATACTCTTTGCACCTTTATTTTATTGACATAGCCAATACGCTCGCTTTTTCAGTCAGGTGCGCACTTTATTTTGTTAGAGATGGCGGCACGTCTCAAAGCAGAGCGTCGGTCCGACGTATTAGGCTCTCACCTAATTGTCACTCTGGGTTTGTTGCCTACGTCATTCCCGGCATGCCTTGCTCGTTTCTGACTGAAACTATGATGTCGCCTGCACGGTATTCCTCTCAAGATTTAATTGTACTTTTCACTTACTTTTTCTTCGCTTTTCCTTTTGAAAACATTGCTTTGCCGTATCCGTTATTTCTTTGTTTTTAGACCGTTCATTAATTGTTATTTCCTTGAGTGCCTTCCACACGGGAACACCACAACTATCCTCACTCAGGATGCACCTGCAGTTCTTTCCCTTAACAGCACAAATTAACCTTATGGGTTTATTTCGAACTGGTTCCCGTTCATCTTGTAAATAGTGAGTTACAGAACACCTCTGTTTTGTTCCGAAAAAGGATTCGCTCGAGCAAGTTAGAAATATGTCAGCCGTCAGTGATTAGGTTTCTCTCCATATATGTTCTTTCAATTTTGAAACCTAATATGTGCAATGGGCTCATTATTCACCGTTCCTTATGACCTCAGTAATGTCACTTTTAATCCTATCAAGAAATCAGTACCAACTTTGTTTGCATAGGGACTGGTGCTTTAGTGTTGCCATTTCTGGCAAAGAACAGGATTCTCTGTCACCCTATTTAGGCGGTGCTCATTTTAATAAACACAGATGGGTGAAATACTGCATCTTTCCTGTGTTTCAAACCTGTGACCTGCAAATTACAAGCCTTAGCCATACCCACTCAATTAGTGAGGTGACTGTACGGCATAACAAAGTGACTGATTCTGTGCAACACTGACAATAGGAGCTGAGCTGGCTTTGCAGGACACTGGGTAAAACAGTGATTTTGAAAGTATGGAATAAAAGCCATTGTTATTTGTAATATCAATACATCAAAGTCACGTAAATACAACACATATTGCATTACAAATGCTATAGGTGTCACATTTGCAAAAGTTAAAACTATTGGCATTGTAAATGACAAAGCTATTAATTTTGCTATTTTCAAAACCAACACATAAATAAAAACATTGTCATTTACAATACCAATAGCTCTAACTTTCCTAATGCGAGACCTATTGCATTGCAAATGCTTGTTCTTCCCGGCTGCTGTTTCTCCCTTTCCTTATAGGGCATGTCATAAGCTTCTCTGAGCATCTTTGCTTAGAAGCTTGGTTGGTGAGGGTGCCATGCGTGACAGTCATTGCACTATGGGACAGAGGTGTTGCAGGATGCCTGTCCTTTCATTCCATCATTATTTAACATAGTACATATTAGCTGTCAATCTCCATGCCTTTGGAGCATTCTTGAATACTTCTTAGCATACCAGTTCCTTGACATGTTACAGTTTGAAACATGCACTCCTGGCAGCAGCGAATGCCAAGCTACGTTCATCACAGTTGTGAAGTTCTTGGCAGAGGTCGGTTTATTTGCATTCTCATGCCATTGCAGACATTAGAGTGATTGCATCATTGAGGAGGCGTCCTTGTATCATTCGCCAGTGACTGCTTCCGGATCTGATTGCAATGCTCTTATTATTTTAGTTTTTTAGGCTTTTTATCTATTTATCTGCCCTGCTCTCCCTCTGTTTTCCCACATCCTGTCCTTCTTCTATGAACTGTTCTCAAAGCACTTTGGATGCCTACTCTGATGTATAGGAAGTTGGCTCCGTATATATTATACCAAAGTAAGGTATAGTGTGCACTGAGTCCAGTAGATCCACAGACGCTTACAGAGATGTAAGTAGATAATACTAAAAGCTCTATTTGTGGTGGTGTGGGCGAGCAGTTAGGCTTATCAGAGGGCTGTGGTAAGCATTTATTGTACACACACAGGCAAGAAATACACACACTCAAAGACTAAATCAGAGACCTATTGTTTGTAAAAATATTACTTTTTGTATGTTTATTGCTGAGAACCAAGATACTTTGTTGAAGTAAAATCTGTTTTGCAATATCACATATTTTCAGTATAAAAAGTGGGCACTGCATTTTTTAACAGTTCAATGTTAACCTATGGAAGAAAAACAATAATGCAACTTCACAGGCAAGTATACAACTTACAATTCCAGTCTTCGGTTTTTAGGATCAACAATGGGGAAGGGTCAGCTAAGTATAGAGACTGCACCACTAGCGGCACTGGGGCAGCCAGTTGAAGAGGCCACATTTGGTCACTGGGGCCCAATGTTAATTAATGGAGACTGGGAGCACTCAACGAGGTGCCGGTGGAAGGTAGGTAAAAGAGTTGGGGGTTAATCTTGGGGGAGGGCAGGGGTTTAGACCACCACTGGGGGGCCACGAGGCAGCATCAAACACAGTGGCACGGGGCGGCCTGGTGCAGAGTACCAACACAGTGTTGGACGCCCAATACAAAAAAACGGAGAATGAGGGTTTCAAACAAATGCTGGAAGCTTGCACCAGAAAGCTAAACGAAGGGAACCGGTGGCTCTGGAGGTAAGTTAGGATGCTGAAAGACTCAAAGACACTGTCGATTGAGCTCCGCAAGACTTGAGGGCTGCTGGTGCCGGGGTGTCTTTAGATGTTGGGAAAATCTTACCAAAGCTGGTCGCGGTTGGGGGACCCTTTGTGTTCAGGTTGCAGGCGCTGTTGTTGAGTCCAAGAGCGCCCATTCTGTGCTGGACTCGAGCTCAGGACCGCTGGGGAACCTTCTTGGGACCGTGGGTAATTCGACTTGGCTAGAGGAGTTGGGCACAGAGGTGGGGACGAAGATCTGGTTGTGCGGTTCAGTTTTGGACAGGGCCTCTTGGTCTTTCTGGAAGGCTGGATGTCCTCCCAAGGTTTTGGAGGTCGCAGGGCCTACAGGACGGGTCGTTTTTTGGCACAGGTTTCTTCGAGGGCTGCGGACAGGCCGGTAGAGCTGGGGACAAGTTGGTTATCATCTGGAGTCGTAACTGCTGGTATGGCTCTTCAGTCCTTCTTCTTCTTTAGGTCACCAGGAAACTAAGGATTAAGGTTTAGGGGTGCCCCTAAATGCTCAATCTAGGGGCATTACTGGTGCTGAAAGGTAGGAACCAATGGGTTACTTACCTTTAGGGTGACTACACCCTTTGTATGTCCACTCCCTTTGGGGAGGGGTCATACCCCTAATCCTTTTGCTGAAATTCTCAAAAACAATACATAGGATTTTCAAAGGAGTGGGTTTTCCTGCCAACTTTGCCACCAAAGTGGGTCTTTTTCAGGGGGCGGGCATCTTCCTAGCTGGAAAGGCCATGGCTTGTATAACAAAGGGCAGGAAGCCTTGGAGGCTCACCTCCCTTGAAGGTAGTTCCTGCTTGGGGGAATTGTGAAGCAACTCTACCCAGAGCAGGCTTTGTTTCTGACCCTCTAGAGCACAAGGATCCCACCTCAGGGAGTTAGAAACATGTCAGAAAGTGTCAGGCTGGTGCAGACCAGTCAGCCACATACTAGTTATTGGGTAGGTTTTCAGGGCGCACCTCTGAGGTGCCCTCTGGGTGCATTTATTAATGAACACACCACTGGCATCAGTGTGAGCTTATTACTCTGAGACGTTTGGTACCAAACATCTAGGGATTTGGTGACGCCATCATGGAGCTGTGGAACTCGGATTGACACGGTCCTAGACAATTTACTCGATATAGCTTCACTATGCACTTATAAAGTCTCAGAATGGATTTAGACACCATAGGGGCATATCTGCTAATGCAGTTATGCCCTCACAAGATATATTGTGCACCCTCCCTTAGGGCTTTAAGGCCTGCTGCAGGGGTGACTAATCTGTGCCTCTTGCAGTGCGGGCAGGCCGGCACACAGGGATGTGTGCCAAGTTGACTTTTCACTTTTAGCTGCACTAAAACACGCAGGCTGCATTGGCAGTGTGCATATGTTTGGTGAGAGGTCTCTTATGGTGGCATAATCCATGCTGCATCCCTTAGAGACCCTCTCTGGTTACAATGCTCTTGGCACCACTGGCACCTTTTACAAGGGACTTATATGTGTGCCAGAGGTGTGCCAATTGTAGAAACAAAGGTACAGTTTTGGGAGAGAAAACACGCACTGGGAACCTGATTAGAGGGAAACCAGTGCACATTCAGTCAAAGTTGCATTCAGAGTCAGGCAAAAAGTGATGGTTAACCATGCCAAAAGGAGTACTTTCCTACATGACCTGATCTTATTTGTCCTATATAACTCAGGGTATTTCGTATGTCAACAGCGGTGGACATCTTACAGTCTCGATTCAACATCTTTTCATGTGCATTTCACTTGAGTTGTCTTGGTGACACACATACAAATGAACTAACACTTTTTTTCACTTTACAGAAGATACCAATTTAGACCAGCATGCACTGGGATGCATGCAGGCAATCAGTCTTTGGTTACAACTGTGCCATCTCGCTCAACCATTTACAGTTACTTGTGATGTGCATGCGGCCTGATAATTAGATCATCTGTTTGTTACTCAGTAGTATTTTTTTTTAAAGGCATTGAACACAGAGACTGGATATTTTATATAATTTCACTATATCTCGTTCTCTGGTATGGGCACCTCAATGAGTTCCCCATTATTCAATTAGTTAATATTATCATCATTATAGTTTGGTGTTATTTCTACCATGGGTTTTCTCGTTTATCTTCTCCTTAGAATTCATTCGTATTCCCATTTGCAGTTTGAACCCCCTCTGAAGTTTTTAAAATGTGACAGGGACTCTCTGATCCCACGAAAATATGACATGAAGATTTTTTAACATATAGTGTTCATAGAGGCCTATAATTGGCCAATTGAGTGGAAAGAATGGATCATATTGCGCTGCTTAGGTTTAGAAGGACAAAGGATTTTCAGAACATTACCCTGAGTTAGTCCTGTAGTGGAGCAAGGGAACTTGAACAGTTTTGATAAGGCAATGACTAGGCTAAAGAGAAGATTCCTACTATGCATCAGTGTTGCATTGTAGCAATATCATTTCTGTTCTCATTTCAAAAAGCCTAAGGAATTATTCAATGAATTCTTAACTGTCTTGAGAGGATTAGCTAATACTTTTAATTTTGGGGCCTCGGTTGATAAAATGATCCTTGATCAATTAAAGGTTAACACCAATTTAAGAAAAATCCCAAAACAACTGTGGGTCATGGGTACCTTGAATAAAGACCATATCGCTAAAACATGGAAATATGGACAAATACAGTAACAGACAGAATACCTAATTTTAATGAAGAGATAGAATATGTTGAAGAATGCAGGAATCTAAATAGCATAATATTTGTTCTTAGAAGCAAAAACAAAATCCCTGAGGAGGATGAACCTGGTCAATCCATGTGTGAATTCACTGCTGTAGGGTCAGAACTAGAAGTCAAGATATATTTCAGACTTTCTTACACCATCATAACCAAAGAACAATGTGAGAGGGTGCTAGGAGAAATAGTAATGGAATTGCAAATAAGAAATGTTAAAGCAATCTCATTTCAAGGCAACACAATTAAATGTATTCAATAATTAATTTGTTACTGATGCTGCATTTAAGATCAAAATATGCGACCCGTAAGGGAGTATGTGCCCTAGGGTGGAGAGACCACAAAGACTGCAAAATACACTGAAAAAGTTCTAGTCGTGAGAGAATCCAAAAGACATTTACAAAGTTTAGATCTATTTATTGAGGTTTTTAATGAGAAGTTATGAAAGCTATAACGTGTTCAGCACAGAATCATATTTACAGCTAACTCTATTCATATAAGCTAAATTTGAGAAGTGTACCTATATGTGGCAGGAAGCACTAGCACCAGATGTTAGAAGACATGGGTGTATATTCACAAGAACGTGTGCTAAACACCACCAAAAAATGCTAACACACTGTTAGACCTGGCACCTTGGCGTGAGTCTCCCTTCCACTTTTTGCTGATATGCCCCAGATGTTTTGCTGGTGTTTGCTACTCAGGGCACTACGCCTTGGCCAGTCCGTGCCGCAATGCAAGTGCTCCCAATGTAAACTGTATACGTGTAATTGATTTCCATGATTGGCTTATTGGATTTACTGTCAGTCCCCAGTAAAGTGCACCAGGAGTGCCAGGGCTTGTAAATGCTGATACGGCTCGTGGGCCTGCAGCACGGGCTGCGCCACCCACAGAAGCCACTTTGTAAAATGTGTCTAAGGTCTGTCATTGCAGAACCTGCATGCAGTGGTACGGTCATGCTGGCTGGGTAAGTGCACACAGTTACCAGCCTCTAACCCTTCCCTTTACTTCATATCAGTCACCCCTTTGGTAGGCCCACGGGCAGGGTGCATTGTAAGCATAAGGTTGGACAAGCCCTGATGTGTGTGACATGTCCTAATAGTGAATTACCGCCATTCTCGTTTTTCACTATTGCAAGGCTACCTGTTCTCGTAGGCCAGAATGGGCTGCTGGATTATTACACTCTATAATCCCAGTATACTCAGGGAACATGGTAGGAAGTCAAGTTTAGTATGCCTGAACTCAGAATAATACAATACTTCTTTTAGTAAAGTTTATTTTAATATCCTGTGTTTGCAAATGCTACTTTTAGAAAGTTAGCATTTGCTTGCCTAACCATCTCGGCCCGCCTCTGCTCGTATGTGTATTTGCTGCCTGGGTTGTGTGAGTGACAGGGCTGGGGGGAAGATAGGTGGTGAATAGAAAGATTACACCAGGATGGGTGGGGGGAGTGCCCCTTGACTGTGAATAGGTCTGTGCTCGGCCACCTAAATGCTGGCTCCGCCCCCTGGGGAGCGGCTGACGACTCTGCCCTACACCTTCTAAGAAGAGAGGGGAAGACCGTCAACAGAGTACTCCTGGACTGTACTTGTCTTCACAATGCTGGGTCCACCTCCTGCGGAACTTCTGCGGGGCCTGCCCTGCTCACTGAAAGGAAACCCCAGACTTCGCAAAACAAAGTACTCAAGAGCTGAGATGGACTATGCAAAGGCCCCCTCTTGCCAGGAAAGACAAAAGAAACAGTGTTTAAAAAGAGGAGCTCTGCTCCTACCAAATCAGATCCTGTTTTGACCATGACGAACCTCTGCCTGACTAGAAGGACCAAGAGAAACTGAAGGAAGGAAACCTGCAGTGGTTCCTTGCTGAGAACGGAGAGGAAAAGACCAGAGAGGACTTTGAAGACTTGCACCTGAAACGATCTCCAAGGGCTTGATCTCGAGCTTGTCCTCTGAACTGAACCCCAGGATCAGCGGGTTCATTTCTGCCTGTGCCCGTCCGCTGCTGGGCCCCTAAGTTCTTTTTCCTCGCAGGAGTTGTGACTCGTGTGCCTTCACCCTCCTAAGGCCGTGACAGCTCAGAGCCTGGTCGCTCCGCCGCAGAGAGCCCCGCTCAAGCTTGAGTCGCTCTCCGCATCAGTGCGGGCCGCCCGCTCTCCTGACACCTCGCGTGCTACTGAGCACGTTATGCGCCTCTCGTCTGCACTCACCGGAATCTGCATGGAGCGCATCTGATAGCCCCGAATGGTCCGTACGTTGATACGTACCCGACTGTCTCGCTTTGCCCTCCTGCATACTAAGGCCCGTGCCGCACCTCAAGAAGTCCTTCCGTACGTTGGTACCGGAGGCCCGGTGCTGTACCTGTCTTCCCGAGAACACGAGGACCGACACGGATCCACAGGTACGACCCGGCATACTAAGAAGAAGTACATCCCGCAGGCCTGAACGGCACCTCGCCCGTGAGTTGCTCCAGACCCCGATCGCCGCAACCCTCCACCGTCCCGCTCACCCGCCTTGCACCTCGAGGGGGCTTTGAGCCGAATAAATCCCTGGAGAACCGCCGGTCTCGTCCCGAGTCCGCCCTCACCTGAGGCCATGCCTGAAACGCCTCTGACACCCGCAACAAGGTACACTTGAACTCGATCCCGAGTTCACATCTGATCCAGGGTCCGCAACGTTTGTTTTCCCTGTCGTCCATCATTCACCAACGGGTCGCTTCACCAGCGCGAATCGCGCATCGACCCACAGCGTACCTTGCCGAAAAGAGCACAAAGAACTATTGCCTATTTAAATCTGGTGGCCTCAATCGCTAAATGTTATATATGGTCTTGTAATAATTCTGCAACTAAGTATTTTTATATAAAGCTACGTATTTTTGATACAAACTTACGACTGGTGTCCGTTTGTGGTGGGTCATTGCATTTACAGTATGTGATCATAAATGCTTAACTAACTATCGCCCTGAAGATTAGCCTTGTCTGCTCGCGCCACAGTACCAAGAGGGTGAGCATGGGTTATTTCTAAGGAGTAGTTATCTTACCCTGACTAGAGGAGAGGGTCCCTGTTTGTCTCAAGTGCATAGTGTAAGGAAGTTATAGCTAGAGAAGGTTCTAAACAATTGTTAGCTGAAAGAATACCCTTCTTTGTCTCAGATATAGACATATGTGAGATAAGCACTCTTCAACAACCTGATAAACAAAAAATACTTATTTTGATTAGTTTATTTAAATTATTTTTTCATTTTCTTGGACTTATACAAAGTTCATATTTAAATAAATCGAACAATGATGCAATAGTGCATTTGAAAATCAAAAATTGATGACATGTGGATAAATTCATAAACCATCAAGAAATATACAAGTCATGCGATAGACGAAACCGGTGACTCAGGCAGTGCGGCGGATGTCTTACAACGCGCGTTTCGGCATACATGCCTTCATCAGGTAGCCGTCCACTACTCACAATAGAGATGACAAACAGAGATATACTGTGGTTTCAACTCAGGTGGCATGTCATGATGGCTGTGATAGAGCTCGGTGCAGATGCATGAGGGTTTTATTAATAAGATCGATTTAGAAGTTTCTGTTCTTGTATTCGTTTAAAAGAACAAACAGCAGGCCCATATATGTGCAGTGAAGGTAAAAATATAGGACACTCCTCAGGTGGAAGTTCTAGATGGATGGTGAAGCCAGATTCTAAGGTTTGTTAGATGGAGAGAGAGCAGGTGATTTAAAGTGGTCGAAATTCATAACCTGAATCGTGAACGATTTAGTCTTAGCTGTTTATTTAGTAGCCGCCAATTGTTATATGTTGCGAATAGAGGCTGCCGCTATGGTCTGCTTTGGTGGTGTTTCCCTTTGGTGTTCAAAAAACGTTGCAGACAGCCTTCCGTGTGGAAAATGCTGGCTCCGGGTGGGCTCTGTAGAAAAAGATGTCGCAAGTGCATACCTGTGCCAACCAGAGACCCCTGAGTCTAACACACACCTTTACACATAACAGCCTATCGCAGGAAAATAACCCAGTGTTAACGTGTAATTCACAACAAGGCGGTACCATGCGATAGTCTAACGAAACCGCGGCCAATGTCAGCGATACAACCACCTCGACTGAGATAAAAACACAAACCACAACAAGGTGCGAAAAGCCTATTCGCAATGAGGAAAACATTGATAAGCACCTCCAGGCCAGCGACACACACAGAAGTGAAAACCACACTGCCAGAAAGGGAGAAGGGTGAGCAAATTCCCAACTTCGAACACAATGTGGTACAAACACCAACATTTGCACAACGAACACAGGACACAAGTGCACCGCCTGTGGCAGGTGAACGGCCATACACATCTGGCAAAGCACGAAAGAGGGACATGATAATGCACAAGAACAAACCCACAGTCCTGATAGGGTAGCAATGCACATATGGCAGGGAGCATGAGTCTGTGGCAGACACATTGGCATACAAATCAAGGCACAACACAGTTGGAGACAAGTGAATGTGTAGAAACTTTATCAACAAGTGCGTGTCTGTACGGCCAAGAGAAGTGCCACAACATTCAGACCAATGCAGCAGCATGCCTGAATGAGGAACGTAGGAAAGCTCCCATGTCCACCTCGGGGGAATCCATCACTAAAGCAAGTCAGTGCCAACCCATGTTGGTTTTCCGCGCCGGGATCATGAATCCAGGCCAATGCAGCCATGTCCACTGTCGTCTTGGGACATGTGACCAGATTCCCAACCTGCAACAGGGTGTCGGGACAAGTGCAATGGGTCACATCTAGTTGTCGGGACAAGTGCAATGGGTCACATCCAGTTGTGGCAGCAGGTACCTTGTCACTCATCCGTGAATGCAGCAGCTTAGGCCAACGGCTCCAATGAGCGATCATCGTCCAACACATCTGACATGATGTCGACATAATCCATCAGCTGACCCAGACAGATGTGCTGACTCCAACCACTCGACCCAATGTGCACCAAAGCCCAATCGGGTAGTGGCTCAATGTGCTCACTGAACAACTCGTGCAATCTCCCCAGACCAGTTTCCAGGCTGCATGCCAAACATCCATGCATGCAATAAACGGGCATCACAGTGATACTCCTGGTCATGGGCTAACAGGGGGCACACACACATCAAAATTGAGGTCATCTACTGTTATGTTGGAGAGGCAGACATCCATTGACCACTCAAATATGAACGAGCGACAATGCAACACAGGCTGAACGCAGGTGACGTCCGCAAGGTGGAAGCTCAGTTGGTAACTGACCTGCAGCACTGCCAACAGCAGTGCCCCCAGTGCACACAACAGATGTGCACGGTACAGGTCCACGTGACTGGAGTCGAGCATGTGTCTGGGATGGTCTGCTTGAAGCGGCACTTGCTTGTCCTGTGCCAGACCTGTGGATGAAATGGCACAGCTGGGTGCAATGAGCAGTGTCTGTGTGCAACGGGTGCAGGCCTGGGGTGGGGTGAGAGTACTTGTGAAGGCCATTTCACGCATACTAACTATGACCAAGGACTTCTGCATGTGGGATGTATACACGTTGGTCTCACGTCGGGCAGTGAGTAGTGTGGGAGTCGCAAGCAAATGCTATCATATCTGTCAGGGGGTGCTGGCCACATGCAACTTCCTGCTCGGAGCTGCAGATGTGCTACTGCCTGATAGTTCAGACAAAGGACCTTTCATCCCTACAGTAACTTCGCCATCTGCATGCGTACAGGAGATGTACAGAGGCCTATCGTGGGTGTGGTGGGACGTCTGCGACCCTGGGAATCATGGATGATATGCCCAGCATGTGGCACATGAGCGGCCTCACTGTGTGTTAGGTTGCCACATAGGCTCCTCCCTCCCTTGAGCCCCCACACTTGTGTGCGCAGCACGGTTGCATCATGTGCACTTCTACGGCGCGCCATTGTAATGCCTTTCCGCGCATGTCCAGCGGCATGCCAACAACACTGTGACTCTGGCCTTTGAAGGTGTGTGGCCACGTGAGTGTAGGCCAATGGTCCGGACAGGGCGGACACAGGGGTACAGCCCATGGCTGGCTCTGATCACGCTGCGAATGGGGCCAGGCGACTGACTCATGCATCTTCAGGACAGTTACACATGACACTTGGCATGCATGTGCCAAGACCCCAAGCAGTCTCACGCTCCTACATGTCTTGGTACATGCGGGCCCACCCTCCTCATGCATGCTACATGAAGCTGGGAAGCCTTCCAAAGGCTCCCCCCATAGATGACTAATAGATAAATGTAAAGAGCTGTGATCGCTGTCACAAGCCGGGGTTATATACATATCCCGTACTAAAGGCCACAGGGTCAAGCCCACTAGTATGTAATCGATCCGACTTGACCCTTTTGTTCCAATAAAGGTCATATCACCGCCCCTGTCTGAGTTAGTTCGCTCATCAGTGGCCCTTAACCTATGTTTTAGGGTTATTGCATTCAATTGGAGGGCGGCTTGTGACCATTTTTTAATTGGTGGTAATTCCAAAGAGGGTTTCCTCCAGGCTGTATCCTCCTCAGTCGAGTCAATGGACTCAGCCCAGTCAAGTGGTTCAAATGTAATATTAAAATCGCCACCGATTATTAGTGGATGGCTAACATTCCTGCCTCCAATAAATTATCCAAGACATTAAGAGTCAACCAGCTACCACCTCTAGTTCTCCTAGCATGAGCATTATAAATGTCAACAATTTGATCTTTTCCATTTGTAAGCCTAATCCCCAAAATATCTGGGCTGTTAGTGACCAACTCTTTTCTTTCACAATTCAGTGTAGGGTTATGGATTTTAAAGGATGCTGAATAGAGGAGACCAGAATGGGTTTCAGGATCCATAAAGTGATACATAAGAGTAGGGAAAACATGTTGATAGCTATAGGGGTCAAACGTAATGGTCTCTTGAATACAATTAGAAACAGGGTGTGAAATGACAGCACATAGAGATGACTCCCCATGACAAAGTATCAGTTCAGCAGTGACATGAAGGCATCAGTATGCAAATGAGGTTTGGGTATAATGAGTATGCTGTGCATTCTTTCAGGACTGATGCAGACTCTGAGAAGGCAGCAACATGGAATCGGAAAGAAAGAATCATGAAGATTTGATGCTTGCACTCTAAGTTTGACAGTTCAATCAATCAATTAATCAGGGAGTTTAAAGCACGCTACTCACCCATGAGGGTCTCAAGGTGCTGGGGTCGGGTGTGCAGTTCAGGTTCTGGCTAAGAGCCAGGTCTTGAGGCTCTTCTTGAAGGTGTGCAGAGTGGAGGAGCATCTGATGTTGACTGTGAGCTCGTTCCAGGCTTTGGTTGCAATGTAGGAGAAGGTTCTTCCACCCGCTCGGGTTCAGTGGATGCGCATGGTTACTCCTAAGCCGAGGTCCGCAGAGCGGAGACTCTTTCGTGGAGGTATTTGAGTCCGTTGTTGTGGAGGGATTTGTAGGTGTGGGTGATTAGCTTGAAGGTTACTCTCTTCTCAATGGGGAGCCAGTGGAGGTCTTGTAGGTGTTAGGTGATGTACTCATGCTATGGAATGTCGAGGACGAGTCTGGCCACGGTGTTCTGGATGGTCTGGAGTTTGAGTAGCGGGGATTGGTTGATTCTAGCGTATAGGGCATTCCCGAAGACCAGTCTGCTTGCTATGAGTGAATGGGTGATGGTCTTTCTGGCTTCGAGGGGATCCACTTGAAAGACTTCCGGAAGGATGCAGAGGGTGTAGAAGCAGGTGGAGGCAACAGCGTTAATCTGTCGGGTCATGGAGAGAGCAGAGTTGAGTATGATGACAAGGTTTCGGGCGTGGTCCATGGGGGTGGGCCGGGTGCCGAGGGCAGAGGTCCACCAAGAGTTGTACTATGCAGAGGAGGAGCATTCGATGACTAGGACTTCTGTCTTCTCTGAGTTGAGTTTCAGACAGCTGCTGCTCATCCAAGCTGCACCGTCTTTCCTTGCTTCTTGGAAGCTGAGTCTGGTGGCTTCAGGGTGTGCAGTTCAAGTTCAGGCTAAGAGCCAGGTCTTGAGGCTCTTCTTGAAGGTGTGCAGAGTGGGGGAGCATCTGATGTTGACTGGGAGCTCGTTCCAGGCTTTGGTTGCAATGTAGGAGAAGGTTCTTCCACCCGCTCTGGTTCAGCGGATGCGCGTGGTATCTCCTAAGCCGAGGTCGGCGGAGCAGAGACTCTTTTGTGGAGGTATTTGAGTCTGTTGTTGTGGAGGGATTTGTAGGTGTGGGTGATTAGCTTGAAGGTTACTCTCTTCTCAATGGGGAGCCAGTGGAGGTCTTGCAGGTGTTAGGTGATGTACTCATGCTATGGAATGCCGAGGATGAGTCTGGCCGTGGTGTTTTGGATGGTCTGGAGTTTGAGTAGCAGGGATTGGTTGATTCTAGCATATAGGGCATTTCCGAAGACCAGTCTGCTTGCTATGAGTGAATGGGTGATGGTCTTTCTGGCTTCGAGGGGATCCACTTGAAAGACTTGCGGAAGGATGCAGAGGGTGTAGAAGCAGGTGGAGGCAACAGCGTTAATCTGTCGGGTCATGGAGAGAGCAGAGTCGAGTATGATGACAACGTTTCAGGCATGGTCCATGGGGGTGGGCCGGGTGCCCAGGGCAGAGGTCCACCAGGAGTTGTACTATGCAGAGGAGGAGCATCCGATGACTATGACTTCTGTCTTCTCTGAGTTGAGTTTCAGACAGCTGCTGCTCATCCAAGCTGCAACGTCTTTCATTGCTTCTTGGAAGCTGAGTCTGGTGGCTTCAGGGTCCTTCGTGAGGGAGAGGATGAGCTGCGTGTCGTCGGCGTAGGATACAATGCTGAGTCCATGCTGCCTGATGATGGTGGCGAACCAACTGGTATAACCAGAACCACTAATTTCCAGTTAAAAAAGCAGTCTGCATAGGGATGGCTGCTGTGGTAGGAACAGTGGCAGGAATCAGTAGGGAATGGAGCCATTCACTTGGGGATTAAGGCCCAATTCAGTATAGAGAGGAACACCTGGGCATGTAGAGGATGGAGGAGCGTGGTTTTGAAAGGGGCAGGCAAGAGAAGGTCTTGCGAATCAGAGGGCCACTGAGAAGGCACACTTTTCTTTGAGGAGGCTGTAAGTTCTTACAGGCCAACCCTGGGAAAGTCAGCATAGGAAGGAAAAGAGACACATTAAAGAAAGGAGTATTTAGGAAGAGAGGAAATAGGGAGGCGTGGAGGACTACTGGACTTGGAGACTCTCACTGACCTGATCTTTACATGCCTTAGCATCGACAGAAGTTCAAAAAAGAGAGTGCTCGTTCAAATGAACAGCTGAGAGAATCATATAGAATTGAGAATGAAACTAAGGAAATAATATTCTTTGCCCATGAATGACTTGAAGGGCTGCAGAGAAAATAAAGCAGCCTCTTTCCCTCATCCTTATATCATGCATTCTGCATTTTTCACCCTCAGCATCACAAGAGGGCAGTGAAAAAGGGATGTTGATGGTTATAGTAGGACAGAGCAGGACCATGGCAGGTCAGTGGTCAGGGCAGAGACAGAATCTGAGCAGATGGGAGTGGCCTTGGGATGCCTATAATTGGAACAAATACTGTGGGCCCAATTTATATTTTGGGGGAGAGTTCAATCTGCCAAGATAATGGTCCTCCCGCCCAGTTAAAATTTGGGCGGACCATAGTTAGACAACGCGGTACAAAAGGGGGTGGTGATGGACGGATCATCTGAACCAATCAAACTCACACCCAGTCAACAGATCTGGGTTTAATCCATCACCGTTCTTTAGCCTACTCTGCCACCCCAGTTCAGACATGGCCATATTCAAATCCGTCTGACCCTGTGCCTCATGGGAACAGTCCAGTCCGAACTGCCAAGCCATGCCTTCCCGGGACCAGAAACATGCTTCCTAGGACCGGTTTCGGGCATTCCAGACGTCTTCAGCCAGGCTTGCTTGAATCCAGTTGCAAAGTGAGCAAGGGACTCACTTCTGAGCATACCCTGCCAACTTATGGCAAACAAAGCAGTACAAAAGGGGGTGGTGATGGACAGAGCATCTGAACCAATCAAACACTCACACCCAGTCACAACAGATCTGGGTTTAATCCATCACCGTTCTTTAGCCCACTCTGCCACCCCAGTTCAGACATGGCTATATGCAAATCAGTCTGACCCTGTGCCTCATGGGAACAGTCCAGCCCGAACTGCTAAGCCATGCCTTCCCTGGACCGGAAACAAGCTTCCTAGGACCGGTTTTTGGCATTCCAGCCGGGATTGAGCCGGTCCTTACCCTACTCTCCCCTTTGTTACACGCTTACGATTACTCATATACTGGATCTACTAAGGATTCTTTTTGTACTGGCGTCACTTCCTAACCGATCTGCCAATTGGCTTGTACTCTTCCGTTTCAAACATTGATTGTCACGATTTTAGTCACCCTGCCGGGTTGGAATTATCAACCGATGTGGGCTCTTCAATTTTGGATTCAGCCACAGAGCCCTGAAGAGTTGTAGAACACTGTTTTCTACGACAAAACACGTGTCGGCTGGCTGTTTTTAAATCATGCCTGATGACAAATTAAAAAGAAAAGATAAAAAAGCAAAGACTCCATCGTTGGATTGGTCCCATTACTCCTAAATACTCATCTACATGCTTTGTTATTTGATATGAGTGCGCAGGACTGTTGTTAATTTGTAATTGTGTGGTTCTTCTGCACAGATTGAGGGGTTTTAGGGTCTACCCTTCCTGACAGCACTATCCTTACCTTTTGACCAAATACTAAAAAGAAAATCAATAGTGCTAGAGCGCCATAACTTCCTGTTCACTAAAAAAAAGGGTAGTTAAAGTTAGTTGAATTGTTTGTGATTATCTTACTGGGTAAAAGATACATGTATGTAGACTGTACTGGAGTAAACAGCAACACTTATTGTTAAGGTCTACTTGCCACAAAAAAATGCATACCCTTCCTGGTTTCGAAAGCCGCCTATGAGCTTGCCTGTTTTGAGCTCTGTCTCCACCAACGGCAGTGTAATGTGTTGTATAAAAACCCAATAAAGCTTGCTGGAAAAGAACGAGTAACCTGTCCTCAAGGTTCAAATGAAATATATATAGAACTCTGCCTTCAGACTCATAGCTTAAACATGTCACCAGAACCCCTTAATAACAACATGACGCATATTACACAGTTACCTGTTATGTATTCTCTACATAGTTTGCTATCTTCAGTATACACTCACCTTTTCAATATTCGGGGATCTGACACTCTGGATACAATGTTATTGAAGGGTGATATTTCGTCACTTGTTTTTGAGATATTCATCATTTCTACACCTCAGTTTGGCACTCTGAGAAACACATTTGCCAAAAGAAACAGCCACTTACTTTGGAGTCTACATATATCAGCCTGTGTTTGGCTTGCATGTTCAGTGAAGGAGAAATAAGAATGGACGCACATCATTAATGAACTGACAGTTGGGTGCATGCAAAGCTCTGGCTGCTATAAGCAAGGATTAATTATGGGGACATGAGATTACACTCATGTCTTTGCTTAATGGATTATGTGTCATGGTATTATGATCTTCTATTAACTTAAAAGGTGTCAAACAATGTTTACTTATATACAAAGAATTTCATTCTTTGTGTACATTAGAGAAATCCAGTAGCTTTGTGTTCTTCTCTGACTGTCAAGGAAAAAACAGCAATCAGCATCAGTATGTTTTTTTAAAGAGCGACATGTTAACCCTTTGAAGGGTCTTCTGCCCTGGCCCTTTGTTTAGACTCCGGGGACACCCTTTCCTAACAGGAAGGGACCACGATTACATACCATGTGAGCAAAAGGGAATGCTTCAATTACTTACTGATATCTTCATTACCCTGATTCGTAGTTAGGACTGGGACTTACTTAGTGAGGCATCTGCCCTCCAAACATAGTGGACCAGATGTACATTCTGCAAAATAGCGCATCGCAAATTGTGAGTCATTTGAGACTCGCAATTTGTGAGGCGCTATTTTGCATGTACAATAGTGTGTTTTACACTGTTTGCGATTCCCAATGTGGTCTCAAATTGCGAAGATCATGATTATTAATGAGCCTCTCGCAATTTGCGAGCCCATTAGGAATGACAGGCCCTCCAAGGGATCGTGGCCTCCTCGGCTCAGCAGACCACCATGTCTGGGACTGCTTTTTTAATAAAGCAGTTTTTTTAAATGCAGCCCGTTTTCCTTAAAGGAAAATGGAATGCATTTTAAAAAAGAGAAATTAAACTACAGTTTAATTTTTTAGGGGCAGGCAGTGGTCTCTAGGACCCCTGCCTGCTCTTAAAAAATATTTTCCAACATACTCACAATGGGGCCCCATGACCGCCTCCTCTGATTCCCTTATTAGTACAGAAAAAAGTGCTCCTCATCTCTCCAATCATAAGGTATTGCTAAACACTGTGCCCCCACTGAGGTCTGCGCCCCGTCCTCAGGTCCCAGTGCTGCTGCATTGGTCACACTGCCCTAAAGTGGCCCTGCTAGCCTGAGGTTCAAATGCGGAAAAGTTGACATTGGTGTTTAGTTTGCAGTGCCATAGCAGGCCAGGCCCGTGAAGATCAGTGGTAAAAAGCCTCAACCATCACAGTTATGGCCCAGTACCTCCTGTTTGCTCTGTTGTCCCCAGACGGGTCTTTCTGTCATCTTCTCTATTGGCCTGGCTCAAAGTCTTTTTTTTTAATTATTATTATTTTTGCCAAGAACAATTTCTTCTTTATAAACATGTCATGATATTTTCTTCTTAAATTATGCATAACAATTCAGAAATATTAAGAGATAAAAATACGAAAATACATCAGAAATATGGAGAGATAAAAAGCGTAAAATGACAAAATTCACAATTCATTCAAATACAGAGAAAGAAAACCTCAAGTTGCCTCATAAGTTAATATCTATTGAGAGGGAAAAGTGCCAGTGCAATAAATATGGAAAAAGAACAAACTTCATTAACAAATGTATCACCAACCGGTCATTGCAGAAAGTGGGAAAGAGTTCCAAGGCCTCTGCCTCACATTGAGCTTAGTTATCTAAACTATTGGACCCTTAGGTTTCAATTCGGGCAATTGACCAACCTTGCTATTGGGGCCCTAACTGTTTGCTCTAACTCCTTTTTTCCCAACCCCTTAACTTATACAGTGAAGATTCAATATTATAAATAGCCAATATTCTAGATCACCAGTTAGAAAAAGTGGGAAGGTCAGGGGTTATCCAAAAAGAGGTAATACAAAGGCAAGCGATAGCCATTGCGACGAATATGAAGCCGATCGCTGACCTTATTCTTCCTTTTATTTCTGACCTATCAACTAATCTCAGCATTAAAAGAGCTGAGGTAATTGGGACTGGGGAGCCTACAACTGTGGTTAAAAAGACCTCCAGCACCTGTAAGAAGGTGTCCATTTTGGGGCATGAGTAAAACATATGTATAATGTCAGCAGCATGTAATCCGCATCAATTGCATTTCCCTCCCCCCCACCATCCCATTTTGCAATCTTTGCTGGGGTATAATAGAGATCGAAGACCGACATAAAGTGCTGGTTCCTAAGACTTCCCATTAGCAGCACCTGATTCACCAACTCTAATGAATCCTCAATATCTATTGATTCGATTCCAAGCCTAATTTCCCATTTCAAGTTCTGCGTGTCAATATCATCTGGGGAGGTTTGGATTAAAATTTCTTCCCGATCCGGGACTTACAATTTACTGTCTCCACCAAGGGTATTTTTCCCGATATCACATCAACCCTATTCTCCTTTCCCCCCTGATAACTCTGTATCTGTAGATATTTTTAAAAATCTCTCTTGTCCACCCCAACATTTTTCTGCAGATTCGTGTATGACAGAAATTTTCTTCCCCCAGCACAGATCACCCAAGGAGATGATCCCCATTTTTACCCCATCTAAAAATGACTTGGTCCTGAAAGATTGATGGAAATAACTCTGAAGCAGAAAATGGAGTATAAGCATTGAGATTGGAGATCTTCATTTTCCTCTGTACCAGTCTCCAAACTCTGTTAGCCCGTGCTTAATGACCCCTTCCCCGCCAAGCAAGACATATTGCTTTCGATGGCTCTCTTTTCCTTCACTGGCCTCGCGCCTGAGAGGGTGGATGGCCGGGGCTGGCACGGGGCAGCCTGAATGCGCGCTGATGAGGTAGCTGAGCGGGTTAAGGTTTTCCTGGAGAGATCTGCTTATCACTTGGTTGAATCGCTGGGAAAGTGTGTCCGGGAGGCAATACAGTTAGCGTTTTGTTAGTCGCTTTATGGTAGCCATTGTTGTTAACAGCGTTTAGAGGCACGGTGACAGCTTTACATATGGTGTGTTTGCATACAAAAATATACACGTGCCTCTTTCTGCACCCTTCCACGCCGTAACTTCCTTTGCGGCACCCAGTAAGCTGGTGTCCCTTCTGACGGATCTACCCAGGTGGAGTTGGGGTTTACAAATGTTTTGTCTGGTGGGGGGGAGTAAAACTCGTCATCTCCCCCGCACTCCCTTCCGCCTCTCTTGTAAGCTTACACTTCGCCAACAGTTTATTCTTACCCCAGTGGCCTCTCTTCATTAATCTCGTCCCCTCCCTTTACTGTCCTCTCTTCTTTCCCTGGTGATCCTTTCCTGACTGTCTTCACTCCGTCTCCATCCTCTGCCCACCGTTGGTTCTCTTCTCTCGTCCTCTTTCCTATCTGTCCCTCGCGTCTTCTTCACCCATAAGGCTCCCTCCCCAGCTCTTCCCCCATTCATCAGTCCCGTTCACATTTTTATAAATGTCCCCTACCTTCCCTCTCTTCTGCCCTCACTCACCCCTCTGCCCCAGCCGCCCCTTCTCGCGTTTCCCCTCTATTTCCTCGTTGGTTCCTCGCTCTGCCTTTCCCTCTCTTTCTTCTCCTCGCACCCTGACCAGCTCAACCTCCTCCATTCGCCGTCTCTCCTGCCCGCTCACCGTTGTCCTCACACACCCCTCTCCATTTCGGATGCCCCCTCCTTTCCTTTCTCCCTCCCATCCTCCCAAATCCTCCATTGATACATTGTACTCGCCCTATCTTTCTTTTGCTTTCCTCTTCCAAATCTACTTCTTGCCCTCTCGGCTCATTCCATGACCCGCCGCTACCCCTTTACTCCATCCCCCTTCTCTCTCTCTCTCTCCCTCTCTCTTGTGCTTTCTCCACATCTTTCCCTCTCAGCTTTCTTTCCTACCTCTTACAGTTTCGGTTTCTCTCGTTCTCTCACTCTCTCTCCCCTCCTGCCGTCTCTTTTCCTCTCACCCCTCCTCTTTCCTCGCTCAATCTGTGCCCCTCGTGTCTGCTCTCTCTGGTCACCAGAAGAGACAGCGCCTCCCAACGCCGCAAAAACGCCCGCCATAGAAAGAGCGCAAGGGACAGGAAACGAATAAACAAGGGAAGGAAAGACACACAACCAAGAGTGGAACACTTAAAGCTGCTCCAGAGAGGGGGAGCCGAGCAGGTCCGCCTGAAAATGTGCATATGTAGAGACACTTCCCCAGGAAGGCCCCCCCCGATCAGACCCTTTCAATTATTCAATAGCTAGAGCAGACCAAGTGACTGCCAGGTGCAATACATCAGGCTTAGGAAGGGCTTTTATTAGATTCGGAGAGATTCACGCTGCTCTCTCCCTCCATCCCTCCGCCCTCACTCCTGTGTGGGTGGCTCTGTGTGTGTGTGGGTGGCTCTGTGTGTGTGTGGGTGGCTCTGTGTGTGTGTGTGCGTGTGGGTGCAAATGCAACAGGTCTCGCATTTGCGAGAGATTAAGCTATTGGCATTGTAAATGACAATGCCATTTATTTATCTGTTTTCAAAACCGACACATAAATAAAAAAATTGTCATTTACAATGACAATAGCTCTAACTTTTACAAAGGTGAAACTGTTGCATTGTAAATGCTTGTTTTTTCTAGTCATCCAAAACAACTCATAAAATAGTGGCCTACAGATATTTCGCAGCAATTTCCAGACTCTTCTTTCCAATTATAATTTGGTTCAATATATGTGGATTTCCCTTGAATTTCTCAGTATTTTAAATTCAGACCCTTTCCGTGCTTGTCCTATACGCTCTTCACTTATCGGTCTAGATGCAGGCCTTTATCTTGGGAACCACAACTTTTACCTTTAACTAATTATCTTCATCTCCGGTCAACCCTCCTAAAATAGCACTTCTTTGGGGATGTACTAAAACAACAGGTCATTTGATCAAAACTGATCCTTGCACCTTGCTGTCTGCTTCCTGTTATGCTCTTAAAGATGCATTTATAGCAAGGTGGGCAAGGCTTCAGTGATCCTGACTAGATGAAGTGGGGTCATGCACTTGCATAAAGCTGCGTTAGGCCAGGTCACTTAACCATCTTGAAGTGTTCCATGACACATGATGTCGTTTTTATAACACTGTATAAGTTATGGACTATATGAATGCTGAAGTGGTGTTCTGGTTTGGGGGTCTCAAAGCACATCTTGTGCCTGTGAGGCGATGGTGTTCCGATGTCTGCCTGCCCAAGCTTGCATCTCAGAAAAGATTGTACGTGACATTACTAGTATTGGATAGGGTAGTCCTGATCTAGGGAACTTGAAAGAGTTTCAATGGATATCAGAACGTTAAACTTTCTAATGTAACAGTTTGTCTCATCTTATTGAAAACGCTGCACATCCACTACCCAGCACTGGCCGCCACTTGTATTATTTCCAGCACTCCACATGGCCAACCACTGGTACACAACATTCTCCCATAGAAAATAATGAAGTTAGGGACTTACGACAAACGAGTGAGTTACTACAAAAGTGTAAGTTACTACAAAAGTGCAGTTTGTGAATCTAACATTGTAGTACCTTTTGTAGTACTACTGTAGCACTGCAAAACGTGCTGCAACGTGCAGTTTATGAATCAGGCCCTTTATTCCTATATCCGTGACAGTGCAATAAATTCTGTATTTCATTGCTTATAACAGATGACAACCTTTAGATGTGTAAAGTCCATGCCACAAACATATTGCGAAGAATCCGCCAGTTACTCAACACCCTAACCCGATTGGCCGAAGGTATTCAGCATGCCCTTACTATCATCCTCCTTCCTGGAAGTGATCATAAGCAAATTCGAAGTTGCTTTCAGTGGCCTCGGAGAGGTCCAGCAATAGGCCTCGCGCAGCTCTGTAGTTTTCCACATGCAGTCTGCTCAAACTGACTGGCATCCCAATATGGCATTCAACCCCATGATCCACCACCCCTGAAGTGACCATGAGAGACTTGGCAGTAGCTTTCGGTAGTCTGACAGTGGTCCACCAACAGCCCATGGACAATTCTGTAATAGCCCGCATGCAATCCGCTCACCTCCCAATATGGTACTCAACATCATGATCCACCTTTCTAGAGGTGTTCATTAGCAACTTCCCGGTAGCTTTTGGTGGCCATAAAGTGGTCCAGCTATATAGGAGCACACATGCAGCTAGCTCACCTGACTGCACATGTGTCAAAGTGTAGTGTGTTGTTTTTGTCGCTTGGTATATTGTGCAGTTCCGATGATGGGGCATAGGGTGGAGAGTAGGACAATACAGCTCGGTCATGGGCCTTATCTGGCCTCACCCTAGAAATGCCACTGGCAGTTACAGACATAGCCGGCTGCTGATCACAGCAGTCCACCGTCCTTGCAATGGCCACTAATCAGAGAGAGTCACAACTTGTAATCTGCCTCATTAATAGCTTGAGGTAGATGGAATTACGACCCAACCGAATCGGAATTGTATGACCCAATCTGTTTGTACATAGGTTGGTTCAATGAATTCTTTCCAGATTTCGAATTTCAAAAATGTGTTGCAGCCAGTTTTTCGGTCATTGCGTCCCTTATTTCAAAAATCAGTATCTCGAGACATTTATGCTTGCACATTGAGCTTCATACGGCATAACATCAGCAAATGTCCTACATTTGTCCACGTTAAGTTAGGGGTGAGAAAATGTTTTCTCTGGGGATGGGAAGAGAGTGTTCACTGGGAATCTGATGAACAGGCACAAAGTATTCACTAACATTTCCTATGTTTTTACGCTTCCAATTTGTACACAAACATTTAGGGTCACAATCATCAACCAGTTTTGTGTTTACATATGGGCAAGTCACAGAATTGGTACGTTTGCGAATAATAAAAACGGCTTTTTTACATGTATCAAATCCCATTTTGCGATTCGGTAACATGTTACCGAATCGCAAAATGGGTTTGCTATTCTGTATTTGGAAGGGTCATGTTTAGGGCATCCCTTCGAAGTGATTTCACTGACTTCTTCAAGACCTGGACACAAATATATTGAAGGAGGTTCCTGTCTCTAAGTTTGAGGTGAACTCTTTTGTTTTAAATTTTAAGTCTTGGAATGTTGCAGGGATCCGTAGGAACTTGAGTCATGCAGATTGGTTAACCCTGATTGAAAAGTTGCGACCAGGTTTTATGAAGCCTTTTCACTAATAAAAACGTGAACGTTTAGGTGTAGAGGCAGATATCAGACCAAGGTACTTTTACATGTTTTTGGTATTCGACATTCCCAGCGGTGTGCGAGGGAAGTTGCTCCAGGTGAAGGTTTCCAAGAGTACTATTGGGATTGTCTTGTGACAATTCCCATAGGCGTATCGTTCTACATAGCCTGCACAGTTGCACAGGAGGGACTGAACATCTTGTGTAAATGCACAGCTTCTTTTCCTTTATTTTCTGTCCGCAGAGAAAAATAATCCACATGGAGATATCTTTTCCTCTAATCCCAGCAAGAAATCTGAGAGTGATCTGTTCCCCTTTACATACTAGAAAGGGAGTTCAAATTTCCAACCATTTCCAGTTTGGAACGGGGTCAAAGAAGAGTTTGGGAATACCCACAAAAGTACATGGTTTTTGGATTGTCCCAAACGTCAGAGGCAACTCATGCTTTTGAACACCATCCAACCATTCCATCCCTTTGTGGGGTTTACTACTGCAGATTTCTCCACATTGTGGCACACATATGTCTACATTTGAAAGTATCTTTGTGATCTAGCCCCAACATGTTTTTATTTATATAAAGGAAATGTAGGACGATTCAAATGTTGAAAAACAAAATAAATCAGAAGGCTTTACACACTGAGCTACAGACCCAACATGCTTTTATAGTGATTAAACAGAACGGTGCTATATTACAAATAAAGTCTGCATTGATGGGCAGTGTTTATTTGGGGGCAGGTTTGTGTCCCCAAAGGATAACCTTCAGTCTCCTATAGTTTTCTTTCACTCTGCACATACAATGAAACATGGGAGCCAGACAGAATGGCACATATATATGGGGTATACAACCGTTACAACGAATCTTTTACCACGCACTACCATTACAACGCAGTCATTACAACACAATCCATTACAACGCATTGCGCTGGGGGGGCGCTCTAAGATAGGGAATAAGTTTAAATTACTTTCCAACACCTTCCCTAGTGTCCACGGGGACTGGAGTTGGAATAGTAAATTAAACTATTCACTATCCAGCACCCCAAAGCGCTATGCGTTGTAATGGTATGCGTTGTAAAGGTATGCGTGGTAAAAGTATGCGTTGTAACGTCATACATCCATATATGGTATTGAGCATTCATATATTGCTTCTTACCCTTGACAGGGGCATGAAGCAAACCGATTTGCTTTGGGATCTTGTGTGCTGTAAACGAATACAGGGCTGAAAAGAGCGTGGATTGTACATTGACCTATGTGGGAAGTGTTGGATGAGGGCTGTAAGGTTTGCACACATATTTTTAAATATAGTGTGGCTTTATCAAGGATGCTGAAATATAAAAAAAGGGGACAGCTCTGTGTTAGAGCCCAAGTAACAGAGAATTTGCAAAATGTTACTAAGTTAAAAAAATATTGGAATTTTACTCAATGAGATTCAGACTTCAGGCGCTCAAGAATAGCTGGTGGCAGCCAAAATGTACAGGTGTCTGGGGCACTTTGGGACACGTATCATGGTAAGAAACCGGTAATTACTTTCGGTAGACACATGTTTTCATCTCTTTAACCATGTTTCTTCCCTTTAACCCTGAGCTGTATCAGGTAGGGTCCCACTAGTTGAGAAAAGGTTTCACCTGTTCAAACCAGTTTGCACAATCGAGATTTAGAGGCAAAATTGGACCCTGAGTATTAAATCCTTGATTTTAGCAGTAATCACTGATGTCATTTGAGATGTCATTAGGGATGTCATCAGTGAATTCACTGAATATGTCATGAGTGATTTAATATGTGAGGTCATAAGCAGTGCATTGCGGGGATGTAAGTTCTAGTTAGGTCAGGTAACTGTAACTGCTGAATTTGACTGGTTTTGTATGAGTTAAATCTTAGCCTAACTAGAACGTCCTTGTTTTTTCAGTGAATTGCTAAAGGTTTTTAAAATCTATTTCCTAACTATAATGTCCCTGTAACCTTATTTTGTTCAGTGAATATGCATATATTTAAAATATAACTCTGTTTCATTCTGCCGCTTGAGTAGATTTTCTAATCGAGCGGCAGCTTCCTCAACACGAACAGATGTTTCTCAACAAGAGCGGTTGTGCCCACCACAACCGCTCGTGTTGAGAAATCTTGCTGGAAGACGGTCGCGGTTGGATTTCCAGAGCTCGCGCTTGCCACCTTTACGTTGGGGAGCGCAAGTGAGGAAAAAACTCCAAGTTTTTCAGAACTTTGTGTACTCCTCGTAGTGCAAAAAACTCTGCGTTATGAAGTGGAGTTCACCGCCCAGGTCTACCTCAAAGCCAATTGTAACAAGCATTTGCAATGCAATAGGTCTCGCATTAATTACGTTTGAGCTATTGGCATTGCTAAATATTGCAACACCAATTGCAACAAAAGTTTATAAATTGTAGGCCAAAAAAATTTGTATTTATTTTTTTAGCAATGGTGGCATGCTGCGCTTTAGATGAATATGTTTAAAAGTAACGTGCGCCATACTGCGATTGCTACAATAGTTAATTGAGGATGCGTTAACAATTGATATGTGCACTGATGGCTGGTGGTGTGTGTGCCTGTGGAAATTGTGCACTGATGGCTGGATGGCCGGTGGTGTTTGTGCCGGGTGGAAGTGTGCACTGCCAGCTGGTGGTGTGTGTGCCTGGTGGAAGCGTGCACTGACAGCTGGTGGTGAGTGTGCCTGGTGAAAGCATGCACTGACGGCTTGAGGTGTGTGCCTGGTGAAAGCGTGCACGGACGGCTGGTGGTGTGTGTGTGCCTGGTGAAAAATGTGCACTGACGTCTGGTGGTGTTTGTGCCCGTTGAAAGCGTGCCCTGATGACTGATGGTGTCTGTGCCTGGTGAAAGTGTGCACTGACGGGGTGGTTGTGGGTGTGGTTGTGTGTGTGTGTGGTTGTGTGTGTGGTTGTATGTGTGGTTGTATGTGTGGTTGTATATGTGGTTGTGTGTGGTTGTGTGTGCGGTTGTGGTGTGTGTATGTGGTTTTGTGTGTGTGTGGTTGTGTGTGTGTGCTGTGGTGTGTGTGTGTGGTTGTGTGTGTGGTTTTGTGTGTGTGGTTGTATGTTTGGTTGTGTGTGTGATTGTATGTGTGGTTGTGTGTGTGGTTGTGTGTGGTTGGGTGTGTGTGATTATGTGTGTGTGTGGTTGTGATAGTGTGTGTGTGGGTGTGTATGGTTGTGTGTGTGGTTGTGTGTGTGGTTGAAGTTGTGTGCGTGGTTGTGTGTCTGGTTGTGGTTGTGTGTCTGGTTGTGGTTGTGTGTATTGTGTTCATGATTGTGTGTGTGGTTGTGTATGTGTGGTTGTGTGTATGTGCTTGTGTGTGTGGTTGTGTGTGTGCTTGTGGTTGTGTGTGGTTGGGTGTGGTTGAGTGTGTGTGGTTGTGTGTGTGTGTGTGTGTGGTTGTGTGTGTGTGTGTGGCTGTGTGTGTGGTTGTGTGTGTGGGTGTGTTGTTGTGTGTGTGGTTGTGTGTGGTTGTGTGTGTGTGGTTGTGTGTGTGTGGTTGTGTGTGTGGTTGTATGTGCGGTTGTGTGTGTGGTTGTGTGTGTGGTTGTATGTGTGTGGTTGTGTGTGTCTTGTGGTTGTGTGTGTGTGGTTTTGTGTGTGGTTGTGTGGTTGTGTGTGGGTGTGTGTAGTTGTGTGTGGGTGTGTGTGTGGTTGTGTGTGTGGTTGTGTGTGTGGTTGTGTGCGTGGTTGTGTGTGTGTGGTTGTGTGTGAGTGGTTGTGTGTGTGGTTGTGTGTGTGGTTGTGTGCATGGTTGTGTGTGTGGTTGTGTGTGTGGTTGTGTGTGTGGTTGTGTGTGTGTGGTTGTGTGTGTGGTTGTGTGTGTGTGGTTGTGTGTGTGGTTCTGTGTGTGGTTGTGTGTGTGGTTGTTGTTGTGTTGTTCTGTGTGTGGTTCTGTGTGTGTGGTTGTGTGTTTGGTTGTGTGTGTGGTTGTGTGTGTGGTTGTGTGTGTGGTTGTGTGTGTTGTGTTTGTGGTTGTGTGTGTGTGTGGTTGTGTGTGGGGTTGTGTGTGTGGTTGTGTGCGTAGTTGTGTGTGTGGTTGTGTGTGTGGTTGTGTGTGTGTGTGGTTGTGTGTGTGGTTGTGTGTGTGGTTGTGTGTTTGGTTGTGTGTGTGGTTGTGTGTGTGTGTGGGTGTGTGTGGTTGTGTGTTTTGTGTTTGTGGTTGCGTGTGTGTGGTTGTGTGGCTGGGTGTGATTGTATGTGTGGTTGTGTCTGGTTGTGTGTGGTTGTGGTTGTGTGTGTGTGTGGTTGTGTGTGTGTGTGGTTGTGTGCGTGTGTGTGGTTGTATGTGTGTAGTTGTTCGTGTTTGTTTGTGGTTGTGTGTGTGTGGTTGTGTGTGTGTTTGTGGTTGCATGTGTGTGGTTGTGTGTGTGGTTGTGTGTTTGTGTGTGTGATTGTGTGGTTGTGTGTGTGGTTGTGGTTTTGTGTGTGTAGTTGTGTGTATGGTTGTGTGTGTGGTTGTGTGTGTGTGTGTGGTTATGTGCATGGTTGTGTGTGTGCTTGTGGTTGTGTGTGGTTGTATGTGTGCTTGTGGTTGTGTGTGCTTGTGTGTATGCGTGGTTGTGTGTGGTTGTGGTTTTGTGTGTGTGGTTGTGTGTGTGTGGTTGTGTGTATGAGGCTGCCAGCCACCCTGCACCAGATGCTGAAGGCAGCTAGTCACTCTGCTTCACTGCACTGGCACGATGAGATGCCATTTGCTGAAGGCAGCCAGTCAACCTGCCTGGTTGCACTGGCACGATGGGATGGCAGTGGGTGAAGGCGGCCAGTCACCTTGCTTCTCTGCACTGGAAAGATGTAGGTTCACAAATGTAATCACTTCATTCCTCCCTGGTGTCCCCTCAAGTCTTTATTCAATCCCCATCCTCACCATGAGAGACTGAAAGACCGAGATGAAAAGAGTGACTGGTTGAGAAAAGGACAGCCTCTGCTGAAAGGAGGGACAGAATGATGAGGGGAGAGATAGCCCGTATAGTACAGGATGGCAGTACCACTAGAAGACAGTTGCAGGAGTCCACTAAGAAGCTGAGAGCTTCTGGTGACAGGAGAAACGGAGTGACTCGTTGAGGGAGAGACAGCTCATGGGGAGGGCAATAAGGAGAGACTGAAGGGGTGAAGTGAATGGAGGAGACCGGTAAGAAGCAGAGACTCTAGTGAGGAAGGGGCAGGCTGACTAGGAGAGCGCGGAGACAGCCTAGACTGGTGGTGGGGAGTGCCACAAGGATAGACTGAAAGGCTGAGATGAAATAAGTGACCGGGTTAGAAACAGAGAGCCTCTGGTGAAAGGAGGGGCAGGGTTACAAGAAGACGGGAGAGACAGCTGCGAATAACCGGTGGGCAGCATCCCCAAAGGCCACACCCCAGCTTCTGAGCCACAAATCATAGATCTGTTGCATTGACATTGTGAACCCCCCACTTTAGCAACTAGAGCCGGGTGGGGATCTATATGTGCCGCTTCTATCTACAACTTGCCAGATAAACGGGCACCACTAACGCAATAAAGAATAATAATGTGGAAATACTTTGTGTTTAGTGTGACAACTACAGATGTGAAGTGCAGGACAGTGAGGGCCTACAAGCCTGGCTCTACATAAGAAACACAATCAGGAAATCAAAACTCGGGCGTTGGAGTAACATGCTAGAACAATGTCTAATATTATCAATGGAGAGTACACTTCATGAGCAACTGTGTAATATGGTCCAGTATTGCCATTTAAGAGTTCTGCTGTCACCATAACCCAGAGAAGGCAATACAGGGCCATATTACACAAACTAGAATGTCAGTGGTACGGACAGGTCATTACATTATTCTTTATTGAAGGATGCACTGCTTATCACGTTCCAGATAAGGGGTGATATATAAAGAGACAGGAACCACAGGAGCACCGCATTCAGCAGCACTTTGGCTCGAAGAAAAACTTTCAGCGCGCGCCCTTTTTTTTGCAAATTAAGTACTGTAACAAGGGCCTTTCTGTTACTCTGATTTGGCAAAAACACGCCTGTCACCAGACACAGGCCATGGGTGCAAAATATTGCACAGGGACTCACAGAAAATAATGAATGAATGGATGTTGGAATATCTAGGAAGACTCTTGGGTGGGGTTCTAGTGGAAGCTGAGCCAGTGTGCAGCAAGTCACAGAAAAGGCACACCGAAGTACCTGGGAGCAAGCCTGCACATGCGCAGAGCACTTCGGATTGAGGCAATCTTGGAGCCCGACCAGTCACCATGTGGCAAGGCACAGAATGGGCACACAGGAGTACCTGGGAGCAGATAACCTCAGAGTGAGGCACTCCTGGAGGCCGGGCCAGTGTCCATGTCGCAAGGCACAGAACAGCCACACAGAAGTACCTGGGAGCGAGCCCGCACATGCGTGTTGAGGCCCTCCTTCCTGAACTTATTTACTGATAACTGTTCTTCGGCACCACAGCCCACCATGATGAAGATTCTCAGTGCATCAGTGAGAGTTTTTTTTAAATAAAATGGCTATATCTCCAAATGTAATCATCAAAGCAGCCAGGAGCGGTTGGCCAGAGGTGGCCCTGGGGTACGTAAGAACCTCCATAAATACTGTGAGCACTGAAATGCAAACATCACGCAGCACAACGTCACAATGAATGGCAGGAAGAATGCACCACATGGCTTGCAAGGCACTGCATCTTGTGCGGTCGTACATCAGTGGGGGAGGTGAGCGGGCGGTTTATCAGTGATTGCTCCGCACACTTTTATAGGAAGGAGCCCGCACAGCAGTTCAACCCAAATTAGCTGCCCCCATGAAGTCAGCCTTAATCTATCATGAAAAGCAGCAATGGGACCCCTCACGCAAGTGACATATACGGCCTTCTCCGTACAACCTCTCCGACTTGCCGTCCAGCACCAGGTGGGATGCCACGGGAGCAGAGTGTCATGGCTGATCAGCAGCAGAAGACCATTGGTGCTGGAGCGAGCCCCAACAGAGTGGGAAGGGGCAGATGGGCCTGATTCAAGTTGCAGTGGGACTGCTCTGCGGCTCGGATGCTACAGAATGTTCACTGGAAGCCCGGAAGATTGCTGGCATCCTGCGAAACCTCTACTTTGGCAGGCCACGCTCCTCCAACCTTATTTATTGATCTTAAGAGTGAGTTGCATGATGTGAAATAAAAACAAGCGACACATGTATTATGGTTATACTGCATTCAGGGAGGTACAGCTGGAGATGTCAAATCTTTCGAAAAACATTGGATGGTTAGGGAACCAAATATACATTCATACGCTGACATTGGAGGATTGTGCTGAAAGTGAAGACAGAGCAGTGTTTAACCTAGTAAAATATGCAACTGCAGTCAGAAGATTTTAACATTGATGTCCCTGACTGAATAGGAGGAACGATGGAACATCAAACTTATTCCAGGCAGTTGTTGCTGAGGCTTTCTATCAATCAAAAATGCAGCCACTACAGATGCAATAAGTATAAAAAAACAAGTGCTGGGAGGAGGGACGGTAAAGCCACTTTTAATACTGCAGATTATAAACACCTCTACTCTGATCGAAGAGGCAGGAATTTAAGTCCTGGCATGCAACAAGGCAATTAATTGTGCTAATCCTTCGGATGGCAAATGGTGATCACTTTCACGGCCGCTTTGATGTTCTCAGAGGCCGAGCGGCTCACTGAGAACATCAAATCGGCTGCGAAAGTGATCACGCAGGCTGACAAATGGTGCGCGCGCCCGGCGCACATGCCCTGTACCCGATCCGCCTGCAGACTTTGGGAGCACTTTCAGAAGCCCCAGTAACTATCTCGCAAAGTATCACTTTTGCGATAGCTAGGCGAGACCTAAAAATAGATTGTTCTATTGCCGAGCGCAAGCCGGTTATCAAGAATGTGAGACAGTGTGGGGACGAAGCTATCCGCCCGACATCGTAATGAGCCACTTAATATTTAACTATAAATAACGTCCCACTCTAATCTCCTACAAACTCACCAACCCACCACTAAAGTGTACATTACTAATTAAATGTAAGAAATGTTTAATTACACATTACAAACTATACTAACAAACCCAATGATCAAACTAATACTAATACCTAAACATAATATAATAGCAAAAATTATGTATATTTAATTAATTTGAAAACAATATTTAACCCTAATATGTTATTGTAACTAATACTCTGTGTAACAACATATAAAAAATTATATAATATATACCTAAAAACATATTCTTACCTTCTGTATTCCGTCCCTCAATTTTTTAACACAATGTTATTTCACTACAATATTTAAAAAAAAAAAATATTTTGGTAATTCACTTGCAGTTGAGAGTTATCAAGCGTCCCTGTCTGGTTCCATTTGTCTACCTGATCAACCTTCGCTGCTTAGATTGTCACTAGACTTTCGAACAACAGTGGTCCCATGCACATTCAAGTAAAAGACCAATAAATATAGACGAAGTCAATTCTATATTTAGAATGACATGTCCAGCCGGACAGAGGTCCTTCAAGTTTACTTAATAAACAGTGTTTTAGCAAGATAAAACAAAGATACCTTCCACAGGACCCCTGTGTGGTACACAAGCCTGTGCCCAACACTTGCGGGGTGTATACAGTTGGAGAAAGATAGGAAAGGTTCTTAAGGCAAACAAGCGTTCTTCTGTTCATATGTTGATTATACAGAACATATCAAATAGCACCATTACATCAATTTTAGCAATCAAAATACTTGTATACGGTGCTTAAGCAGGTCGACGGCGTTTCGGTCCCCCTAAAGGGTCATGTGGACCATCATCAGGACAAATAAATAATTGCCTTTATCACTAACCCTCAAAATACCTGAAAGGAAAGAAATAGGAGAAAAAATGGGGAAAAATACACAAACTTTAAGAACAGAGCACCAATAATTTCAGAACAAGTGACTCTCTGTGTAGAGTGCAACCAGCCGTGACCGGGGTGAATAAGTGGCCGGGTTTCCACGAACAATGTTTATACGCAAGTGAGTAGGTGGTGGCAGCGTAGTGGAGCAAGCCAGTCGGCGTTTTAAGGGTGTCTAGAGCCTAATGCCTAATAGAGAGCGGCAATCGGGCGTGAAGTACATTCAAGTCCACGAGGTGACTAATAATGCCTAATGTGGTTGTCGGGTTTCCTAGAGAATTATTTCTATGCGAGTGAAAGGGTGGTGCAGCATGGTGCAGCAAGCTGGTCGGCGTGGTGAAGAGGCTAGTAATTGGTGCCTCGTGCTGGATGGAAATCGGCAGTTGGGCATAGTGTACGTACACGAGGTGACTAGTAATGCCTAGTGTGGTAGTGCCTATTTAGAATCGGAAGTGGTAGTATCATGCCTCTATCGCGGTTGGGTAACGGTTAAAAAGGACCTCAAACTGCTTACCGAGGCAGCGTGTGAGTGATAACGGGCCGTTTTGGTAATAAGCGCGACCCGGACCAACAGACCTACATGGAAAAGTAATATGGAAGAGTGAACCTCCAGATTAAGGGAAGAATAACAACTAAGACATACTACGCGAATCAAACCATGCAAAAAGTCTTACCCAGTTAGGGCGTGGAAAGCCGTGTTACTGAATCGTAACCGGACAACGCCAGGGTAAGCCTATTGAAACAGAAAGGCAAATCAGGAATCTTACTCGCAGCATGCCTAGAAGGGCAACGTGCCAAGGGCTGCTGGTTTACTCACCGGTATTGACGGTCATGGAGAATTTCCCTGGCGTGTGTGAACAGCCGGACCAGGAAGTAAAGAAGGGGCGGGTGTACAGGAATTGGACAGTGCACGCGAGGTTGTGAGCATGGACATAAACAAGGGGTGCATATTGAGGTGGCCATCTTAGGTGATGCGTGTTTACAGTGAGAATTCATGCAAGGTGACAGTCTGAAAAAACAGTCAATACATTTCAGAAATTGTTTTTACTTTCCGGACAATTATATGCTTGGTTGAACATTTTGTAGACAAAGGACATACTGAGAATGAGATCCGGTGGACTGTTATCACACAAATCATCATACCACCCAGAGGAGGCGACCTAACCCGTATGCTCAATAGAGAAGAATCGGGAAAACTCACCTGGATTATTCGTCACGCCACGGACCTCCGTTCTCTCTGAAACCTGCCTGCTGAGCCGCTGCTGCTCGCCGGACCCGCTGCGCGGGTCCCGCTTCGCGGACTCAAGCAGCTGTGGGTAATTTGCCTGGGGCTTCGTTGGGACACCGCCAGGGCTGCGAGGGTAGAGCGGGTGGACTCAAAGTTCCAGGAGTCCCCGCGTGCCCGTAGTCAGCTGGGCTCCTCTCCCTGCCGGCCACACCCCCATCACAGCACCACTTAATCGCCTCCAGCCCACACAGCAGTGGAAAACTCACCTGGATTATTCGTCACGCCACAGACCTCCGTTCTCTCTGAAACCTGCCTGCTGAGCCGCTGCTGCTCGCCGGACCCGCTGCGCGGGTCCCGCTTCGCGGACTCAAGCAGCTATGGGTAATTTGCCTGGGGCTTCGTTGGGACACCGGCAGGGCTACGAGGATAGAGCGGGTGGACTCAAAGTTCCAGGAGTCCCCGCGCGCCCGTAGTCAGCTGGGCTCCTCTCCCTGCCGGCCACGCACCCATCACAGCACCACTTAATCGCCTCCAGCCCACACAGCAGTGGAAAACTCACCTGGATTATTCGTCACGCCACGGACCTCCGTTCTCTCTGAAACCTGCCTGCTGAGCCGCTGCTGCTCGCCGGACCCGCTGCGCGGGTCCCGCTTCGCGGACTCAAGCAGCTGTGGGTAATTTGCCTGGGGCTTCGTTGGGACACCGGCAGGGCTGCGAGGGTAGAGCGGGTGGACTCAAAGTTCCAGGAGTCCCCGCGCGCCCGTAGTCAGCTGGGCTCCTCTCCCTGCCGGCCACGCCCCCATCACAGCACCACTTAATCGCCTCCAGCCCACACAGCAGTGGAAAACTCACCTGGATTATTCGTCACGCCACGGACCTCCGTTCTCTCTGAAACCTGCCTGCTGAGCCACTGCTGCTCGCCGGACCCGCTGCGCGGGTCCCGCTTCGCAGACTCAAGCAGCTGTGGGTAATTTGCCTGGGGCTTCGTTGGGACACCGGCAGGGCTGCGAGGGTAGAGCGGGTGGACTCAAAGTTCCAGGAGTCCCCGCGCGCCCGTAGTCAGCTGGGCTCCTCTCCCTGCCGGCCACGCCCCCATCACAGCACCACTTAATCGCCTCCAGCCCACACAGCAGTGGAAAACTCACCTGGATTATTCGTCACGCCACGGACCTCCGTTCTCTCTGAAACCTGCCTGCCTCGGTAAACAGTTTGAGGTCCTTTTTAACCGTTACCCAACCGCAATAGAGGCATGATACTACCACTTCCGATTCTAAATAGGCACTACCACACAAGGCATTACTAGTCACCTCGTGTACGTACGCTATGCCCAACTGCCGATTTCCATCCAGCACGAGGCACCAATTACTAGCCTCTTCACCACGCCGACCAGCTTGCTGCACCATGCTGCACCACCCTTTCACTCGCATAGAAATAATTCTCTAGGAAATCCGACAACCACATTAGGCATTATTAGTCACCTCGTGGACTTGAATGTACTTCACGCCCGATTGCCGCTCTCTATTAGGCATTAGGCTCTAGACACCCTTAAAACGCCGACTGGCTTGCTCCACTACGCTGCCACCACCTACTCACTTGCGTATAAACATTGTTCGTGGAAACCCGGCCACTTATTCACCCCGGTCACGGCTGGTTGCACTCTACACAGAGAGTCACTTGTTCTGAAATTATTGGTGCTCTGTTCTTAAAGCTTGTGTATTTTTCCCCATTTTTTCTCCTATTACTTTCCTTTCAGGTATTTTGAGGGTTAGCGATAAAGGCAATTATTTGTTTGTCCTGATGATGGTCCCCATGACTCTTTAGGGGGACCGAAACGCCGTCGACCTGTTTAAGCACCGTATACAAGTATTTTGATTGCTAAAATTGATGTAATGGTGCTATTTGATATGTTCTGTATAATCAACATATGAACAGAAGAACGCTTGTTTGCCTTAAAAACCTTTCCTATCTTTCTCCAACTGTATACACCCCGCAAGTGTTGGGCACAGGCTTGTGTACCACACAGGGGTCCTGTGGAAGGTATCTTTGTTTTATCTTGTGAAAACATTGTTTATTAAGTAAACTTGAAGGACCTCTGTCCGGCTGGACATGTCATTCTAAATATAGAATTGACTTCGTCTATATTTATTGGTCTTTTACTTGAATGTGCATGGGACCACTGTTGTTCGAAAGAATTGTTCCCCGAGGTCCCCTGTTGACTGAGTTGGGGCCCCTTGTTGCTATTAACATAGATTGTCACTAGAGGCACCTTTTCTGAAAGGTTTACTTTACTTGTTCCCTTCTATTATGTTTAGTGTTTCTTAGTGGGATTTGACCCTTATTTTGACTTTCGATGCACAGTTCCACTCCTTACTATGAAAACTGTTTTGTTAGTGACGTATACTTCGACTCCTCAGGTCAGAGAACTTCAGGACCTCTCAGTTCTTTCACCCTCACATTTGTCTACCCAGATAAGTTAGTTCTTCGCACAAGTCCATCCTTCTTACCGAAGGTGGTTTCTGCATTCCTCATTACACAGACTATTGCTCTCCCATATTCTTTCCTCCTCTAAATCCACCCAGGCATACAGTGTCGTATGACATTGACCATGCATGAAAGGACAGAGTTGATGATCAGCTTTTTGTTGACTTCATTGGACAAACAGGTAAGGAGGTGACTTTTTTGCATTGGGTCATCCATTGTACTAATATCAGCAAAACAAAGGCCAAGAATGACCATCCAGAGATTATTAGAGCACATTGCATGAGAGTTTCCACAGCCCTTCTCAGAGTTGTCTTGTTTGGTAATATCATGGCTATGTGGTTGCCAGGAGGAAACAGTCTTTACGAGTGTCTTCACCATGCATATCTTTACAACATATATGTCTTTACAACGCATGTATTCCCCTTGCATTTAAGTTAAGTTGTGAGGTGTGGGGGTCTCCCCCCACAAATACATTGTTTACATTTATATAAACAATGCATGGTGATGACATGCATTGTAAAAGCACATTCGGTTTAAATAAATGTGGGGTGAGAAATGCATTGTAAAGGAATGCAAAGTCTTTCTCTGCATTGTTCCGTCATACAACCATTACCGGAATGCTATGAGCTCCTCCTGGCATCGCCAAGAAACCGCGTGGTATAAGCGCGCTATACAAATGTTTTTAAATTCAAAAATTCAAATATGAATACAAAGCTCTATTTACTCATGTCTCAGGCATGCTTTGATGGGTACTATGCCTGAGCATTGATCCCGAGTAATGTTTCATCATTATTTTGGCTAATTGGCAGTACAGAGTCACACCTCACTGCTTTAGGACTCATTTATAGGTGAGAAATCAGCAGAAAGAACAGAAGAAACAAAAACCTTACCTTCGGTTGTGGTATTTCTGGTAGATACATAGGGGCAAATTATCAACAACTAGCTATATTTATCACTAAATAAGCTTTGCGACAATTTTTCTATTGCTGTGCATCGCCAGATTTTATCACAGAGATAACGTGCTGTTAGCAACGTTTATCTCAAATGCGATTAAATATCCGGCGATAGTGGCTTAATGCGTGAACATCGCTGGAAATGCAGCGATTTTCAGGCAATAACGCCAATAGGGTCTTAACCTGAATATCCAACTCCCATTGGATATACAGGTTAAGAAGTGGTCTGAGCAAGCATTCGTTTTCAGCGATATTCACGTGTTGGACCCGGCCTCGTGGCGTGGTCCGACCCCTCCCACATGGCGGGTCCCGGACTGCCGCTGCCCCTGTTCCCTGACGGGAGCCGCACCTTCCGCCCCTCCGGGCCGCCACCGGCTCTTCCCCGACGGAACTCAAACTCATATCGGCAACCTTCTCAGCTGGCCCGGGCCCTTTCCCGAACCACCGTCTCCGGCCCAGCCGCCATCTTGGACCCTCCACGACCAGGACTCGTGGCCTTGGGTCGACCTCAGCCTCAGGCCCAGCCATGCCCCGACATCGAGGCACCACCATCCACCCAGGGGATAAACAGACTACTTGGCGAGTCAATGGGAGAAAGAGTTTCGATGGTCCCCCATCTGCCTGGTTTCGATCGCCCCCGGCCGCTCTGGGCGCTGGCTCCACCCCCCTGCCTGGTGTCTGGACTCACTCATCCCGGACCCCCCGACCTCCAAGTGCGAGGGTCCGGACATCAAAGGGCACCAGACTTATAACTGGGGCAGCTCCAGAGCCGGAAGGCAGTTGTATCCTGGAGTCGAGAGACACCGAGACAAACTCATCCTTGGAGGCCTGCTGGCGCTGCCACGGCTCATCTTCGTGAACCATCTTTGGAGTCCTGCTGGCGCTGCCGCGCGGCTCATCTTCGTGATCCATCCTTGGAGTCCTGCTGGCGCTGCCGCGGAGTCCTGCTGGCGCTGCCGCGGCTCATCTTCGTGAACCATCCTTGAAGGCCTGCTGGCGCTGCTGCGGCTCATCTTCGTGAACCATCCTTGGGGTCCTGCTGGCGCTGCCGCGGCCCATCTTCGTGAACCATCCTTGGAGTCCTGCTGGCGCTGCCGCAGCCCATCTTTGTGAAAAATCCTTGGAGTCCTGCTGGCGCTGCCGCAGCTCATCTTCGTGAACCATCCTCGAAGGCCTGCTGGCGCTGCCACGGCCCCTACCAGAGAACCCTCCAGCTCGAGGATTGAGAGCTGTACGCCAGATATCCCTGTACCAGACCGGCACCGAGACTGTCCCGCTACCCCCTTCCCACAGAGTTTAGAATTGAAGGGATCCCAGTATCCTGTTCCTTCTGTATCGTTAAGATAACCTGCCTAAGAATACCGATAAAAGTGTTAAGAACCTATCTTTGTGTGGCGTCCATCTGTGGGGGGGTGGTTGCTCGTCCGTACGATCTGAGGAGAGGACCCTCGTCAGGAGACCTCTCCCCCTTGCTCGGCCGACCCTCAAGTTTCCCGTCTAACATTAGTGGCCAGCGGCGCGATTCGAGCCGACCCAAATCGTACGGAGAGTAACTCGCCCCACTACAAACGAAAAACACACAGCGACCATGTCGAAGAAAGGAACCGGAACAACTGCAAAATTCAAGATGGAATGGCTGGAAGAGTACAGTCACAAGGAATTGAAGCAATTCTGCATAGACTTGGGTATCGCTACCACGTGACTAAGCACCAAAGACGATCTCAAGCACTCTTTGGAGACTTGGGTGGAGACGGGAGCGTCACCACCCCAAAACGAAAACATCGCGACCACGGAAATCATTGCAACCCCCGAGGAGGAGAGAAGCGCGGGCCTCTCTCCCGAGGAGGCCCGAGAACGAGAGAGGAGCCGGCTCCACGAGTTGGAACTGGCTAGACTCCGCTTAGATGGGGAACTGAAACTAGCGGAAAAGAAGATAGCTCTTGAACACTTACGACTACAGGGAGAACGGGAAGAGAAAATAAGCCAGAGGGAGCTGGAGGAGAAGAAGCTCGCGTACGAACACGAGCGCGGTTTAAAAGAACTAGAAATTAGAAAACAAAACAGGGACCTCGGCGTCTCCGAGAACCAGAGCTCCACTCCCTCTGCGGACACCAAGGTCCACATTCCCAAAGATGTCGTCCGAGAGTACTACCGGAACGACGACATCCAGCAATGGTTCAAGGCCTACGAGGTAGCCATGACCTCCCACCGTGTCCCGCGAAAAGACTGGGGGGCCGGGTTGTGGGGGAGATTCGTCAACGAAGGAAGAGATGCCCTGCTACAGCTCCCCGACCCTGAGATGACCTCCTACGAGCATATGAAAGCCGCCCTTCTCACTCGCTATGGGCTCACCCCCGAGATGTACCGGCAGCGATTCCGAGACTGTAAAAGGATCCCTGGTACCACCTGGGTAGAATATGTGAACTTTTTCAGCAGAGCCTTAGAGGGGTGGATCAAAGGCAGCCAGGTCACCACCTACGAACAATTGGTCGATCTCATTGTGTGGGAACACCTCTCCAATAACTGTTTCGTTGAACTAAGGCAGCATCTCCTCGACAGCAAACTGACCGAGCCCCGGAAACTCGCCATTGAAGCGGATCCATGGGAGAGCACCCGGGTCCCCCGGAACTGGGCGGGCGACCAAGGCCGAGCCTCCCAGGGGTCCCACAGTCTGTGAGGAGGAGGAGGAGGCCAGGGTCGGGGCAGGGACACCGCCACGCTGCCCCCCACCAGCACTCCCCTGTCCCCGGCCGGAAGAGGAAGCCCCTCAGACACGGCCGGGATTCCGCTCCAACGTTGTCCGCCACAAATGCCAGCGACCCGGTCATTATGCCAATGACCCCAACTGTCCAAGAACCCAGCCGGCCAATGCCACAGGTCCACTGAACCGCCAGATCACCGCCGTCGCCCTCGGAGAAGAACAAGGCGAAGAAGAAGCCGAAGATTGTGAACAATACCAGACAGAGTGGGAACCCACAGCCATGTCCCTGGTATGTCTAGGGGAGAGAGACATGGTCCCACGGGCCCCCATCCCGGCCAACACGCAGAAGTACAGCCAGTGGGTCACCATTAATGGACACCGGGCCGAAGCCCTCCGCGACACGGGAGCCAGTGTGACAGCCGTCCGTTGCCATCTGGTGACCCCAGATCAAATCTTGCCCAACGTACTATGCCCCGTACGGTCTGCGGACAACTCTGAGAGCCTGTGCCAGATGGCCCGCGTCCCCTTCGAATGGGGGTGAGTGTCGGGCATGCTGAAAGTGACCGTCCGAGACGATGCCCCGTAGACTGTCTCCTGGGGAACGACCTGGAGAGCTCCCCCTGGGCAGCTGTTGAACGAAGGGAGCACCTGGGGATGCTTGGCCTTCCTGAATGGGTCTGTGCGACGACCCGATCCATGGCCGCCCGCGCCATCCCCTCCACTGAAGAACCCGAGTGGCCCGAACCTCCACCGCCCGTCATCACTGAAGACACCACCCCCGAGGCCGGTCCACCGGGGCCCAACGACGAAGCATCTGAGCCACTCCGCGACCTCCCGGAGCTGGCCCAGTGGCGCCAGGAAGGTGGCCCCACTCAAGAACAGTTCCGCCAAGAACAAAAAACATGTCCCTCCCTCGAGGGGATCCGACAGCAAGCTGCAGCCCAGAGCGCAGGGGATGCCTCGGGGGCTCACTGGGTCTATTGGGACAATGAGCTCCTCTACAGTGAGCAGAACATTGCCGAGCTAGGGGCCAGCCGGGTGCTGGTAGTCCCCCTCCGATTCAGAGACTTCCTCCTGAACCTGGCTCATGATGTACCTCTCGCTGGGCACCTGGGGCAGGACAAAACTTACAGCCACTAGGTGACCCATTTCTACTGGCCCAAGATGAGGAACGATGTGATCAACCACTGCCGAGCCTGCCCCACCTGCCAAGCCAGCGGGAAGAGCGGCCAAAAACTAAAGGTCCCCCTGCAACCCTTTCCAATCGTCAACACTCCCTTTGAACGGGTGGGGATTGACATTGTGGGGCCCCTGGAGCCCCGGACATCGCAAGGTCACCGGTTCATACTCGTCCTGGTGGACCATGCCACCCGCTATCCCGAAGCCATACCTCTCCGGACCGTGACAGCGCCTGATGGGGATCTTCTCGCGGGTGGGCTTCCCCCGAGAAGTTGTCAGTGATCGGGGCACGAACTTCATCTCCCGATACATGAAGTCCCTATGGCAACAGTGCGGGGTCACCTACAAATTTACGACCCCCTACCACCCGCAAGGGAACGGACTAGTGGAACGCTTCAATCGCACCCTCAAGGGTATGATCATGGGCCTGGAGGAGCCCTTACGATGCCAATGGGGCATGCTGCTGCCCTGCCTCCTATTTGCCTGCCGGGAGGTCCCACAGAAGTCCCTGGAATTCAGCCCCTTCGAACTATTGTATGGGCACCCCGTCCGGGGTCCCCTAAGTCTGGTCAAAGAGGGATGGGAGGTGACCCCCCAGAATGCTCCTCCTGATGTGTACAGGTACCTCTTGACCCTCCGGAACCAGACTCGGCGGTTCAGGGAACTTGCGAAGGCCAACCTCGAAGCCAGCCAAGAGGACATGAAACGTTGGTACGATCAAAACGCCTCGTCCATTGAGTTCGAGCCGGGACAACAGGTCTGGGTCATGTCCCCGGTCGAACCTTGCGCCCTCCAGGACAAATGGACAGGACCCTTCAAGGTGGTGGAGCGCAAGGGCCCCGTCACCTACCTGGTGGACCTGGAGTCCCCCAGGAACCCCCTCCGGGTCCTCCATGCCAATCGACTTAAGCCTCACTTTGTGCGCTCAGAACTTAGCCTCCTGATGGCTACCGACAGTGGGGCAGAAGAGGACTCCGAGCCCCTCCCCGACCTCCTGAAGACCCTCGAAAAAGACGGCTCTGTGGAAGGAGTCAACCTCTCTTCCGCCCTGACCCCAGCACAACGCCAAAGCTGCCAAGACTTGCTACAGCAATTTGCCGATCTATTCTCCCTCACCCCCGGGGTCACTCCCTGGTGCCTCCACGATGTCTACACCGGGGATAGCCCCCCTATCCGGCACAGGACCCACCGAGTTCCCGATCGGGTAAGCGCCTGTATCCAGTCGGAAGTGTCCAAGATGCTGGCTCTAGGAGTGATCGAGCCCTCCGACAGCCCCTGGGCCAGCCCAGTCGTGCTGGTCCCCAAGGCCGCCGCCCCTGGCGTCGCCCCAGAACTCAGATTTTGTGTGGACTACCGGGGCTTGAACGCCGTCACCAGAACAGACGCTCACCCCATCTCTTGGGCTGATGAGCTGATCGACCGCCTGGGGGCCGCCCGCTACCTGAGCACCTTTGACCTGACTGCGGGCTACTGGCAGATCGGCCTCACCCCGGGCGCCAAGGAGCGATCCGCCTTCTCCACCCCGGATGGCCACTACCACTTCAAGGTGATGCCCTTAGGGATGAAAAACACCCCCGCCACGTTCCAGAGACTCGTGAACAAGGTGCTGGCGGGGCTGGAGGAGTTCAGCGCCGCCTATCTGGACGATATTGCCGTGTACAGTCTCCACTGGGCCGAACACCTCCAACACCTCCGGGAGGTCTTGGCCGCCCTCCGGCGGGCAGGACTAACAATCAAGGCCAGCAAGTGCCAAATCGGCCAAGGGTCCGTGACCTACCTGGGGCACCAGGTGGGAAGTGGCCAGGAGGCCCCCCTCCAACCCAAGATCGCCGCCATCCGGGCCTGGGAACCTCCGGTCACCCAAACAGAGGTCCGAGCCTTCCTGGGGCTCACCGGATACTACCGGCACTTCGTGAAAGACTATGGCAGCATTGTGGGGCCCCTCACAGAACTCACGTCAAAGAAGCACCCACCGAAGGTACACTGAACCCCTGAGTGTCAGGCCGCCTTTGAGACCCTCAAGACAGCAATGTGCACCGCACCAGTGCTCCAAGCCCCCGACTACAGCCGGGAATTCATAGTACAGACCGATGCCTCCGATCACGGCGTCGGAGCCATTCTCTCCCAAATCAATGCAGAGGGAGTTGACCAGCCAGTAGCCTTCATCAGCCGACGTCTGCTGCCCCGAGAACAGCGCTGGAGCACCATAGAGCGAGAGGCCTTCGCCGTGGTGTGGGCCCTCAAGAAGCTCCAACCCTATCTCTTCGGTACCCACTTCCGGGTGCAAACGGACCACCGACCTCTGCAATGGCTGATGCAGATGCGAGGAGGGAATCCGAAGCTGTTGCGTTGGTCCATCTCCCTGCAAGGGATGGACTTCACTGTGGAGCATCGCCCAGGCAACGACCACGCCAACGCAGACGGCCTGTCCCGCTTCTTCCGCCTCGGCGAGGAGAATACCCAAGAGGATGGGTGACTCTCCCTGCCTTCAGCTGGGGGGGACGCATGTTGGACCCGGCCTCGTGGCGTGGTCCGACCCCTCCCGCATGGTGGGTCCCGGACCGCTGCTGCCCCTGTTCCCCGGATGGGAGCCGCACCTTCCGCCCCTCCGGGCTGCTCCCGGCTCTTCCCCGACTCAAACTCATATCCGCAACCTTCTCAGCTGGCCCGGGCCCTTTCCTGAACCACCGTCTCCGGCCCAGCCGCCATCTTGGACCCTCCATGACCACATGGCCTCGGGTCGACCTCAGCCTCAGGCCCAGCCAAGCCCCGACATTGAGGCACCACCATCCACCCAGGGGATAAAGAGACCACTTGGCGAGTCAATGGGAGAAAGAGTTTCGATGGTCCCCCATCCGCCTGGTTTCGATCGCCCCCGGCCGCCCTGGGCGCTGACTCCACCCCCCTGCAGCTCCAGAGCCGGAAGGCAGTTGTATCCTGGAGTCGAGAGACACCGAGACAAACTCATCCTTGGAGGCCTGCTGGCGCTGCCGCGGCTCATCTTCGTGAACCCTCCTTGGAGTTCTGCTGGCGCTGCCGCGGCTCATCTTTGTGAACGATCCTTGGAGTCCTGCTGGCGCTGCCGCGGCTCATCTTCATGAACCATCCTTGAAGGCCTGCTGGCGCTGCCACGGCTCATCTTCGTGAACCATCCTTGGGGTCCTGCTGGCGCTGCTGCGGCCCATCTTCGTGAACCATCCTTGGAGTCCTGCTGGCGCTGCCGATCTTCGTGAAATATCCTTGGAGTCCTGCTGGCGCTGCCACGGCTCATCTTCATGAACCATCCTTGAAGGCCTGCTGGCGCTGCCGCGGCCCCTACCAGAGAACCCTCCAGCTCGAGGATTGAGAGCTGTACGCCAGATATCTCTGTATCAGACCGGTAGCGAGACTGTACCGATACCCCCTTCCCACAGAGACTAGAATTGAAGGGATCCCAGTATCCTGTTTCTTCTGTATCGTTAAGATAACCTGCCTAAGAATACCGATAAAAGTGTTAAAAAGTGTTAAGAACCTATCTTTGTGTGGCGTCCATCTGTGGGGGGGTGGTTGCTCGTCCGTACGATCTGAGGAGAGGACCCTCGCCAGGAGACCTCTCCCCCTTGCTCGTCCGACCCTTAGGTTTCCCATCTAACATCACGCTTAACGCAAATTTTTTCATCGCTACACCTGCGTTGGCTACACCCATTTTGCATGTCATTAGCGATAAATATCGCTGACATGCAAAGCGGGCCCCAAACCGCTCGCTATCGCCTACAAACTGTCCCTAACTGCTGTTAGCAACAGCTTGCTAATTGGGCGATGAAATTATCACCGCTTCTCGGCCACAAGCGGCCGCAAAAGCGGCAATAATTTCATATCGCCCGCCTTGCTAATATGCCCCATAATCTTTCTATAGATTCATCACCGCCCTTCTTCCTCCCAGATGAGCTACTACTGTAACTAATAAGATCTCACGGTATGGAAACATGTTATGCACTATATTTGTCAGGAACTGAACACAACCCACCCGTCGGTGCTCAATATACCCCAGTGATGTCACATCAGGAGGGGGTGTCATGGCTCGAAAGCCATTGCTGGGGAAAACGTTTTCCAGGCCAGTATGAAGCCCTGTTGGTGTATTTGCATTGTGAGGAATCTACAGGAACATTATGTATCCACCCAAAAATATCTGTACCTACAGTTAGTATCTTTTTCTTCTGGCCTGGTAACAGTCTGTGCCCTAAAGGAAAGACTGCTGAACTGATTTCTCCTATTAAGGTGAGTAAACCATTCGCAGCCGGATCTGCTGTGACAAATGTTACTTTCCTCTTTGAATTGCAACCAATTTTACATTCACAACAATCCATCCTGCACATCTCAGAATATTGGTAAGGTTGGTGCACATGTTGTGCACAACTGATGCCAGCTATTGTGCTTTGCGTTTTCCTTGTGCATTGTCGTGTTTCCTTTCTCTTCCCTTGCTTTCGGAACACCCACATTTAAAGTTCTTTTTTTTTATTTCAAATCATTTTTATTGAAGTAAGAAAACAAAAGCAAAAGACATTACATTAAATCTTCCATCAAAAGTGAATTGATACAGATGTTGTCAGACCAGTACAGAAACTACAAATAATAAAGATAAAGAGAAGGAACACTCTTGCTTGCCACATGGTTGTTGATTAAGTTGTTAAACACTCGACGTGTGGATGTAATGGGAATAGCTTAACATACGGACTAGGTTCACACCCATACATCCAAGGTACTATTACAAGGTCATATCACTTCAAGGCGGCTCAAAATGAAGGGATGAATTGTCTAGTGACTTCCACAACTTCTTATTGGATGGACACCACGTAGAGGACTGTAGCGCCTGATTCGTGGCACCTCTTAGGAAAGACAGCCATTCCTGCCAAATCTTGAAATTTACTTCCTTAGCACATTTCCACTTGCATAAAACAACTTTACAAGCCAATGTCAACATTAAATCCAAAAGCTGGCGGTCATGCACATCTGTTAATCGCGGTTCCAGCCCCCCTAGAATGACATATATAAATTCCTCCATTGGCTTTATCTTAAATACATGATGAATGCATACAAATATTTTCTCCCAGTATTCACTCAGTAGGGGGCATTTGAATAGCATGTGAGGGAGATCACCAGTCCCTGACTGGCAGTTCCAGCACTCCGGAGAGTCACGTAACTTACATTTAAATAGCTTTTCGGGAGTCCAGAAGGACCTATTTATGAGCATATACTTTGTCTGGAAAAGAATGGGTGATATTTTGTGGGCAAGTGCTGACTTATGAATCAGTTCCCAATCCAACTCTATTCCTGTGGAGTTAGGTTCCGCTTCCCATTTCGCCTCCACAATTCTGTGAGATTTGCTAGGCATCGGTAGCAACAGTTTATACACCTTGGAAACGAAGTGACCTGTGTGCATAATGCGTGGGAGATGTGTTGTCAGCCACGGAGTGTAGGGTTTGAAGTTACGGCTGGTAAGTGTCGCCTTGACTTTTAGAAAGTTATAGAAGTCTATCGGGGACAGGTCAAATTTCGTCTGTAAGCTTGAGAACGGGATTGGTTCGCTATTCTCATACAAATCTCCTGCGAGATTAATACCATTCCCGGACCATGACTCCCAGAAGAGTTCCACGCCCACGTGTTTAAGATAGGGGTTTCTCCATAATGACATACATGATGATTTAGAGAATGTCAATGTGGTTTTATGGGATTGGTCAAGTCTGAGTAGGGCCCTTCTGGTATTTAACATTATATATCTGGAGTGAGGCAGGTGGGATAGATCCATGGTGAGTAAAGATTCAAGTGGGGCATTGCCAACTAATGACTTCTCGATGTCAATCCACACAGGAGTGTAAGTTGGCGATTTAATCAACCATTGAGCACCTTGTTTACAAAGAAAGGCTGTCTGGTAGTTCCTGAACGATGGCAGACCCAGGCCGCCTTTATCTTTTGCCAGTTGCAGTTTCTTTAGAGATATCCTGGCTTTTTTGCCCCGCCACAGGAAGTTACCAAACAGCTGGTCTATTTTCAGGACAAAATTATTAGAGAACGTCATGGGGAGCATACTGGCCAGGTAGTTAACTAAGGGTGTCGACATCATTTTGAGAGTCTCAGCCCTGCCCCACCATGACAGAAATTTTGGGGACCAACTTTCTAGAAGGGTGGATATTTTTTTCAGAGTCGATTCTTCATTTATTTTTAGAGCGGAGACTAAATCCTTATCAAAGTCCAACCCCAGGTACTTAAAGCATTTGGGCTGCCATGTAAGACCAGAATCCCCCAGGATCCCCTTATCCCCTATATTGTTCAGCAGTTTAACCTCCGTCTTGTCTTTATTTAGCTTGTAACCCGATACCTTCGAAAAGTCTTCAATGTCCGACATGAGTGCAGACACTGCCTCATCCGCCCTTTCAGATAGGACAAGCACATCATCCGCATATGCGGTCAACTTGATCGTGCAGTCTCCAAACGGTATACCTGTGATTTTAGGATCTTTTCTTATATGGTGTAGGAACGGTTCGATTGCCAATAAAAACAACGATGGTGATAGGGGGCACCCTTGTCTCGTACCTTGTTTCAAGCAAAAGGAGGACGAAAACGATCCTCCCGCTCTGACTCGTGCCGAGGGGCAGCAATAAAGGGACATCACTAGCCGTGTAAATGTATCCCCCAAGTTAAATTTATTGAGGACTGCTTCGAGAAAGGCCCAATCAACCTTATCGAAGGCTTTTTCTGCATCTAACGTTATTGCCACTGTGGGGGTTTCCAAAAGCTTAGCTTTCTCCAAGACATGCGCCAAAATTCGTGTGTTATCACTGGACAACCTATGCTTTAGAAAGCCCGCTTGAGATGGATGAACTAGTTGCGGGAGCACCTTTTGGAGACGTGCAGAAAGTATCATTGCTAAGATCTTACAGTCAATATTGATTAGTGAAATTGGCCTGTAGTTTTTTGGGAGCGATGGGTCTTTCCCATCCTTAGGGAGTACTGCAATTATTGCCTCCGCCAGAGTGCCCTTTACCTCCCCAGAGCTATTTATTTCTTGGAATAGGTTTAGCAAGGGCCTTGTCAACATAGTTGGGAATGTTTTATAGAATTTTGCTGTAAAGCCATCCGGGCCTGGTGCCTTCCCTGATTTCAATTTTTTAATAGCACTTTCCACTTCTACAGCACTGATCGGACCATTTAGACCCACCTGATCTTCAGCAGTCAACCTTGGAAGATCACACTCATCCAAATAATTCTTAATTTTATCTTCCTCCACCTTTGTATTTTTCGCGTACAGATCCTCATAGAACACCCTAAACACCTCAGCTATCTTGTCTGGCTCAGAATGCGAGTTCCCTGAGGCGTCCTTAAGTATGTTAATACAGTTCTTTTGTACTTTAAATTTCAAATATGAAGCAAGACTCTTACCCGCTTTGTTGGATTCACAAATCTTAAACCTCCTGCCTTTGTCTAGCCAGATTCCCGCCCTTTCACTTATTAACTTATTGTATTCATATTTTTTATTTGCCAGAGCATAAAGAGTCATATTGTCTCTTAATCTTAGATGCTTACTTTCTAGATCTCCAATTTCACTTTCAAGGGAATCTAATTTCGCGTTATAATTTTTATTCATGGCAGACCTAATCTTGATACATACTCCCCGTATTGTACTTTTCATAGCATCCCATCTAATAAGATCAGATGTGTCTCCTTCTTTATTAATTTGCAGGTAAGAGGCAATGGCAGCTTGTATTGTAGCTCTGTGTTGAGCATCGCTTAGTATCTCGTCATTCAGGCGCCAAGACGTCTGCCGAGGAGATGATTTGGCATTTACAACGGACAGGGAAATACAAGAATGATCCGACACCACACGAGGCTCTATAATGGTGGACTCTATTCTGGGTACCCCGTTCTATGTTATGAGGATGTAGTCAATCCTGGAGTATGAGTCATGCGGTGTAGAGTAAAAAGTGTACTCCCTCCCTGTAGGGTTCTGGAGCCTCCAAGCATCCACTAAATGAAAGCGTTCACACAGATTATTGAAGGCTCTATGAGATTTATTTGTTTTGAAAGGGCAGTGGGAGTCCCTATCTAGCGTTGCGTCTTTTGGGAGATTAAAATCACCACCCACTATGTGAACAGCGCTATCTGGGATATTTTCCATGTGTTTATTTAAATCCTCCCAAAACTTGAGGTCGCTGTTGTTAGGGGCATATACGCTTGTGACATAAAACTCTGTATTATCCTTGGTTAGTTTGGCCGTGACCCACCTCCCGTCTAAGCTTGCCTCATGAGACAAAACCTCCACCTTTGATTTCTTTGCGACAAGAATCAACACCCCATTCTTCTTTTGTACCGATTCTGCACCAACAACCTCACTGTAGAACTTATTCCTCAGGTGGTAAAAAAGTTTAGCCTCCAGTTTAGTCTCTTGTAGCAATACAATATCACCTTTCAACCTACGCACATAATCTAAGATTTTTTGTCTTTTGATTGGCTGGTTCAAACCTTTAACGTTGAGTGACAATATCTTCATTTTGTCCATATTACATACTCCCATCGGAGTATTCACAGCGTTATGATTGAACAGTTAAAGAATGCTTCATCTTGAAAAAGACATGCATCACATTTGACCAACTACCAGATGTTAATATTCCATCTCCCCGAGACTTTGAATTGACATATGAGTGAACATAAAGGCTATAACCCACACCACCATCAAGTGCCAGCGCAATATAGAAAATGCAAGCAAGAAGAAGAAAAAGAAGAATCAAACATAAAAAACATGTAACACATACCCGAACCCCCAATCCCTTCGACCCCCCACCCTCCCCACCCCACCTGTATTCAGTAGGCATGGCGATTGGAGAGAGAGTACGGTGTAGCCTCCCCGTGCCAAAACATATCCATATTATTGGAGCATACAAGACTATTAACATTTACTGAAAACTCGTGAGTTGTTCTAACTATCACAACTACATTAAACCATGTATCTAGTCATCCAGAACGTATGAAGGTATTCAAGGACTGTAAGATAAGAGATAAACGAAACAAGGCATTACTGTCCTATAATTGGGTAACAGAACCCACAGCATTACCAGCTGGTAAAGGTATATAGCTACGTAATGAGGCATTTGAAAGCGCCTTAGACCAATCAAACGAAATAGCTCAAGGTAGAAGAATATATATATGTTGATATGAAAACCTCAATCAAAGCTTTAAACCTGGGCCCTAACCTGTGCCCTCAAAGATAATAGAAAATGTGTACAGTATGAAGACATATATGGAGACATGAACTCCGAATCAAAAAGCCTTAAGCTTGGACTTAATCCTTGCTTCCAGAAGAACCATATTCGTGTGACACCGTAGTTGAACATATTCCTTTTTTCTGCTTAACAACCAGAAGTAGAAAACCATTGGAAAATGAGTCTACCAGGATGCCCTTCATTTATAACCTGATGCTGAAGCCTGGTCGGCGGAGCTTTCAGGATTGTTCGTCTCCATGTCCAAGTCATCAGGGCCATCCAGCATACGCTTCAATTTCAGTGGATCTGAAAAAATGTGTCGAGAGCCCTGAATAATCACTCGATACCTTGCCGGACCAATGAATCCATATTGGAAGCCCCTTTTCTTCAGCTGCGGTCGAAGTGCCAAGAATGCCTTCCTGACGTCCACCGTCTCTTTACTGTAGTCTTGGGATATGTAGACCTTGACAGACTTCCACAAAATGTGATTGTTTTTACGCATGAAGGTAAGAATCTGTTCTACATGCTGGTACCGGAGCGGTTTACAAACAATAGCTCTGGGACCCTTTTGATCCTTTGAGATCCTGGCCGGGACTCTGTGGGCTCTATCAAATTCTAAAGGGTGCAGAAACGTCATGTTAGTAGCTTGGGTAAACCAGGACTCAAGAAAAGCCACGCAGCCCCCCATTTGATCCTCTGAACCTTCCGGAATGCCAAAAATGCGTAGGTTCCCCCTTCGATTCCGGTCCTCCAATTCAGCAAGTTTCCGTGTTGTCTGATCCGCTGCTATGCACAAGCGTTTAACTGCGTTGCAGGTCTTAACTTCCATATCCTCGAGTTTACTAATCCTCGTTTCCGCCTCTAAAAGTTTTGCGTTGGTGTCAAGGTTATCTTGCCTGATTGCTGCCACTTCTTCCTTTGTCGCTTTCGCCAGATCTCTGACTTCATCAAGTCTGCTAAGTATTAAATCTATTGGATCCGGGTTATCTTTCCTCCCTTTACCAGGTGAGGGCAGATCAGACTTAAGTCTCTTGAGGCTTTTGGCTAGCTCTTTGTCTGACATGTTCATTCGTGGTATGGACTGACTGATCGTGGACAATGATTCCCTTGATTTGTGCCTGTCCGCTGTGACGCGCTTTCTTTTTGACCACTAAGAAAGCCGAGACACCCAGGAGCCGGCAATCAACGCAACTGCCCGTTAATAGATTAGGTCGGTCACTGTGTCGGACACTGTGCTGGGGGCATCATTCTTTATCACAGGGTGGGAGCTTGCGTCGCCATTTTGGAGACCACCACAGCGTTAAATAGGTAATCTGCGTGAAGTAGAACTCACATTCATTCGCGTTGCAGTGACACAGCGTGTGATAGGCGCAATCTCAGGCATACATTCAGACTCTTCTCTCTGTACTGCCTTTGCCAGCTTTTGCCAATCCTCAGTTGCCCACAACTTTTGCCCAATGTAAGACATCAGCTAAACATTCATTCACGATGGGCCAGCATCCAGCCATCATAGCGTAAGGAATTGTAGCAGCCCTGATTTCTTAGCATTATCAGAGTAGTTAGGTTGAATTGGGATCATGGTCAAGCTTCATAAAAGGTCGCTATTAATCCTCAGGGGTCAAAACATCACTGAAAGCACATTTCCTCTTGTCATCAGAATACCGATTTTCAAGTTTCTTAGTGATTTCAGTGTTCACTCGTTTTTTTAAAATTCAGCCGTTTTCAGCACCTTTACCCCAGTGGAAGCGCTGACAGTATATGGACAGAATTAGCTTGTATTCCATACAGTTCCCAGCAAATGCATTATGCCGCCATTTTGTGAGTGTACGAGTACGAGCGCAGGCTAATGTCCGTGCTCTTTCGATGTGCCCGCCAGGTGTTGCATTTACTCACGGTTTCTTCCCCCGCTTTCCTGCTCATGCAACTCCCAGTCCGTTTCACCGCCAGAGTCTTAGAAGACTGCCCTCATGACGAGCTGGGTCCTTGATTCCGTCTGCCGGCGTCTTCGGCGGTCTGCTGGGCGGTCCCGTAGCCTTCCTCCCGCCGTCCTCTACTAGAGCCCAGCAGCCCTCCGGAGCGGAGCTGCAATCAAAGAAAACCGGACTTCTGCTTCATGTAGCTCGTCGACTGAGCACTCCTTTTGATCCGCTCACATTCCGGCGCCCAATTCTTTATTTATGTCAGCGCTGAAGAGGGTTTTTGCACGCTCCAGATCAAGGCGATCTCACGGCACGAGCAGAGAGACTCAGAGAGCCGCCATCTCCCTCGGCGTCCAAGCCACGCCCCCCCACATTTAAAGTTCTAATCGGAATTTATAAATGTGAAATGTATGTTTGCCTTGCGTGTATACTGCCCATCTATTTGACTTTGCACGTCATACATAATATATGCGTGTGTTCATTAGGTTTACTTTAGTCATGAAAGTATCTCTTTAGGACTGCATTACATCCAAAATTTACTTTTGAGACATTGCACTTTCATCGAGCCAAGGTGGTTAAGAGTAGACTGAATTCTAGGAAAGAGAGCTGCAGTAGCCCTTCATTACCTTCTCATCTCTCTTCCTCACCCCAGTCCTTACTAATAAGGGTCCTACCTCCATCTTGGACTATACCAAGAAAACAGACTTTATCACCTTTTTTTTACTTGTACTTTTCCGGGTTTGGACCACGTCTGTCCTTTTCCTTGATACAAATGAGGGACCTGCCCCCGCAACATACTATTCCTTTTTGTCTCTTACTGAGACCATCCTTAAAGGAAAGCTTGTTTTGTTTTTAAAGTTTGTATTTGTATATTTAAACAATGTTAATCCAATTATGCAACTATCCCTGTTCAACAAGAAGAAAGAAAAGCTGGATTATATTTAATCATTTTTGTTGTCAAGAAACCACCAGGGGACTGGAGGCCCATTCTGGTTCCTCAAGAAGTTGAATGTTTTTGTCCAGCACAGACCCTTTAATATGATAACTCTGCAACAGATTTTTCCTTTGATTGTTCAAGGGATTTGTTTGCCTTCTTACATTTGTTGGATGAATATCTTCACATTTCTATTCAATCTGTAGTGTAGTTCCTAGTTTCCCACTAGGCCCTGCGCATTGGAATAACATAAACAGTAGTATCGACGTGGAACTGCTTATATTCCAGGCCTCCACTGACTATGCTAAACTTAATTGGGTTGTGTTACCAACTAGCTCAGAGGTCACTGGAAACTTTCTTCTCTGCATAGGAAGTGATCAGCTTCCCTGGCACAGACAAGAAGGGATTCAGTTTTCCAACAACCGTGCAACATGACAACTTTGCTCCTCAGATCAAGAGTCGATCTCTAGGGTCGTGTGAAACAATAGACATAGATTTCACTCAGTCAGTCTAGTGCAGTTTACTTTCACAGTATGTAGAGAATAGAGAGACGGGCGTGTATCAATAAAGGGTTAACATTTATTGAACAGTCTTTCTTCTCGTACAAGAGAAATGTATTGCCACAATTGCAATAACTGTTATTATAAAAAGTACGTACAGTAAGATAAGTATTGCGAAATAGAACTGTAAAAGCGTTGATATGGTTTCTTAGCCATACAATGGTTTAAAAGTAATAAAACATATATACAGTCATATATACATTAGGCTAACATACTCAACTGGTGCTTCTAACTAAGCCTACCCCAGTGTGCCTGACCTAAGCCTAACACGTGAGAAGGGGAGTAAGTAAGTAGCTTAAGTTAAGTTGGTTTTGCCAAGGTTTGTTTCAAGAATTCTCATCTAAGGGTTTAGTCAACACCATACCTCTGAATAGAATGATGGAGGATTGGTATCTCCTTCAGGAGTCTCTCTCGATATCCCAGTCACCTGCGAGGGTAAACTGGAAGCGCCGGGACTGGATTTCTCTGCACGAGAAAGGCAGCGGCTTCTCTCAGCGCGTCGAGGAAGGAGGGGTGACAGCGTCCGCGGGCAGCTGGAATCGGCTGGATGTCTTCGCAGAGGACGGCTGCACGGCTCCTCAAGCGTACTGCACCATAGGTCGCGCTTTAGCGGCGATAATGGTAATCAGCAGCTTCACCACCACAGGATAGCAGGCTGCAGCGACAGAGTGCTAGTTTTTACCAACACGGGGTCATGCAGGCAGCTGGCATCAGCAACATGTTCGCTCATTGCTTAAGGCAACGTTGGTAATATTTATACCTGACAGGTGCCGGGTTTGACGCAAGTTTGCTGGACATAAGACGTCAATTTGAGATGTCACTAGGAAGTGACAGTTATCAGTTGCTCATTAGAGTTCCATTACTAATCAAAACATAGCAAGCGGGGATTTCCAGGTCTGCTAAGTTTTTATCTTGTTGAAGAACTCGGAGTGTTATCTAGGAATATCAGATAGTGACTGCTGCTCTGTCATTGCACTAATTGGTCGCAAAGGAAGTAGCAGAGAGTCATGCTGGAATGTGGCTCTGTTCGTGTGAGGCCAGAGATGACTTTACAGAAAATCGCACTTGAACGGTTATGCCAATATAGGGAATAAATGGATTTATAGCCGAATAGGGGCATAAGGTCACAGTATCGATCAGGAACCTAGATAAGCACGCAACACCCACTCCACGTATACATGTCCATCAAAATTACTAAAACTAAGCAATTAGGTGTATGTGTAACATTGCCCACCCCAAAATACATAAATGCATTCGAAATAGGCGTACTTGAAATACATGGAATTTAGGTACTGTACGTTTTTTAAAGCATAGTAATCATTCAAAAGGTATTGCATATGAAATCAATGAATGATTATACAAAAAGAATTACACATGAAGTATCTCTGACAGAAGAAATGCGAGATAAATCATCACATAAAAATGCATTGTAATAACATGTGTGCTAGAGGCTGGTGTAATGTTGTTATGTCTCTAGATGTGTTTAGAAATAGAAGTGTGAAGCTTCTGTTCTCTAAGAATAGTTTTTACGTTAAGCAAAGAATTATTCGTGCCAAAAAGAGAGGGTCAATATTTTAAAAAAATTGTCCAATTCAAAGAAAATAGATTTTCCAAAGCTCCTGGCAGTTTCTGTTGATCAAAACTGAAGGCCGAATTCAGAATTCATGGGAACGCTGTGTGTCGGAAAGCTTTTCAAAAAGTTATTGTTTCTCTATGGGTGAGAACATCGTATCAGACAGGCTCGCAAAGAATTGGTCTACAAAATCAGGTGATAGTTCAACCAAATTAGATAGCGCTGTAACTTGGCAGGTGTGAGAATGATTGCTGTCATCGAAGGCAGGACCAGCAATGCTCACAGAACGTTGTACCTGGATGATGTTGCTTTTATCACTCGCTCCACTGTTACCACTTGGCTGTAGTACAGGAGTCTCCACGAATGCCGTCATCAGGATTGGTAGCCGCTGGGGACAACACAATGCGTGAGCCGTTATTGGACTTAGCAAAGTATCGACGTCCATTGGTACTGCTGATGGAAGTGAAAGACAGATGTCCAACACGCATTCCTCGCCGCAAAGCATACACCGTAGCACAGGTAAAATGCAATTTTGCCATATTGGTCTGAATGAAAGGAACCAGGTCATGTTTAGATCTCTCAGCCTGGCCAATCCGAGGACGTTAGTTATCCTGTCCCTGTAGCGCATTGCTAGGATTGTCTCTTCCATTCCCATGGGAGCTATGTCTGAGCCGAGGCTTGCCATAACGTAGCAGGATGGTCAAAAATAGAATCCCTGCGATGAGTCCCAAAAATAGTGGAATGCCGCCAAAGATGGAGTGCACAAAATTAGGAAAGATTCCCAAAATTGCCTGGAAGGGTGTTAGCAGTCCTGTAAAGACTGTCTTAAATATGCCTGGGATGCTTGTTGCACTAGACATGTTAAGGAGTTGGCTAAACATTTCTACGAAATGCACGGGGCAATTTGTTGATAAAAGGTCATGAACTTCAGTAGCCGTCCTTGCGACTAGAAGATCATACGTCTCTTTAGATGACGTTATAGGCACTGTTGTCTGTAAAAGCACAGATTTCATTTTGCTTAATGTATCAATTCGTATAGAATAGAGATTCAGACGAGGCCAGAGGGGAGTCACTATGTCTGGAGGCCCGCTCGGGAACAATGCTTGCATGCAACATTTGACCATGGACGTTACTTGTACTAGATAACTTTTTCCGGGCGCGAGGCCACAGCACCTGTGATCCGTTCTAAGAATGTAACTCCCGTTTGCGAGTTGCATAAAGAAGGGCTCTATCTGAGTTGCAGGTGTGACCAGCTGGTGGCATGAGAGGTTGTTTGAATTTCCATCACATGCTCCGTGTAAATTAATACCCTGACACAAAAGTATACCGCTTAGGGAGTGTTTACAGTTGTCACCACTAAGAAATACATTTTTGTCACTGTCACTATAGCAAGAATGAGTGTATGGTAATTTCCATATAGATTTAACATATCCTTTACCCAATTGTTCATATTGGCCAGCAGGTATGTACTCAAGGCATTTATGAAATCGGAAAGTTGTTATCGGAATTGTGATAATTCCGTGTATTATCCATTCAATGACAGGGCTCTCTGACATTGTCAATGGTAATCTCTCGAGTTTTTCGATGCTCAAGATTGTATAGTCTGCTCCTTTTTGTGCCAAACTGATCTGTTTATCAGTAAGGTTAAAAATGGAAAATAATGACGTTGTGTTGATTAAACGCCAAGGCACATAGCCTGAACGAAGATTTTGCAGCGTCCAGCCTAATTCTATAATAGAGCGTAATTGAGACTGGCCATGTTGTAACATTAGCAAATCTCTGTCTATCACATCAAAGGCAGAGGATACAATATTGTCCAAAGAATATATTCTGGAAGACAGAGTCATTAACCCATTGTCTACCACAGAAAGTGATTTTTCCAAATTAATACGATCAATTTCTCGTATTTTTTCAGCAGTTTCAATTTGCTTTACTTTCCAAGCCTCGTTGTAAGCAGCATAGATACTGGTCGCTATGAAACGCTTTTGACGCTGTTTGCGTGGTCCAAGAATGAAATCGCGCAAATCAGCACCATCTTTCAGCAAAGACAAGTGTTGCTTAATTTCAGCCAGTGTGGATGTAGTTAGCCATTCTAGGCAGAGTTTCCCTACACTGTATGTTGTTATAATCCCTGGATGTTGTCTCTGGGAGTATCTAGGGTCTAATCTGGTCATTTTTAAACCCTGTGTTTTATTCAGGAATCTATCTTGACAGCTATTTGTGTCTGTAGGCCAGATTAACCACTTTTTCCAATCAGGATGTGTTCTGTTGAAATTTAAAATGTGTGACACGTCTAATTCAATATCAGCTGTTGCATTTTCAGGTATTGGCTTTGGTATAGACGGTGTTTTAAGGTCTTTGTTCTTGGCTATGCCAAGACAAGATGTTTGGTGTACAGTGTCATTTAAAAATAACATTTGTTCTGGTATCATGCAGGTTCTAAATAGTGCTTCAAGGCCTTGCACCTGCCAATCTTTTGTACCCCAAATTGTTTTCGTTTCAATATTATTTTTCCAATAATCAAAACCAAATGTCATCATTTTGTCATAAAATGCTTCTGAATATATCAATTTAGAATTTGTCAGCATTGTTTTCATACCTATTTTATCTAACAGTTTGTAATAAAACGTTTCTGCATCACTGGTGTTAAACCCTGAGAAGTATTTGAATTTCTCAAAAAATGCTTTAGAACTGCTTTTAGGTGGTGTAGAACAATGTTCCCATTGATTATACATAAAAACATTTCTAGGCTGTGCAGATTTATGCAAGTAATGATCCCCATAGTGGGTGTAACAGAATAACTGCTCATAACTAGATGAACCTTGTAAATAATCATGATCTGTGAATCTAGCTGACATTACTAAATCAGACATCATGTCATTAATACTGTTAAAGTCCCAATCATCAGAGAATGTACTTGGTGTCACAAAGTCACTTAAGGAAACCTTTAGTTGATGAGGATACTTCAGGATTTCGACCGGACCATAGATCTCATAGTCTGTTTTCTCCCATACTACCCCACCAGGTATTGGAATTGCTGTGACATTTACTGTTGACAGTTCTCTTTTCTTCACGTGGGATGATCTGTGTGGTTTCAGGACTAGGTTGATGTTCTGACTTGCTGTGTCCATTGTAATATATTTTCCTTCAATGAATTTTCCCAAACATAGTACCATGATGAGCCAAAGCAGGAGGAAAAATACACCTAGACCGAACCAGAACTCTAGCCAAGGGGAAATAAGGTAGATTTCCTTCAGTTGATGAAAGAGTTCCGTTGCTTTTTCTTTAAAAGACTTTTTTGTTTCTGGCATCACTTCGGGGTCGTTTAAATCTTCAGAGAAGTTGTCGAAGTTGATGAAATAACCAGAGGCAGTTCTGTCAATTGATGGGATTGTTCTTTCAATCTGTCTCTCGGTAGCACTTTCTGATGCCACATCATTGTAGACTGGTGTTGTTTCTTGACGAACTGTTTCAATCTGTGTTTCAAGAGGCACGAGTTCCATGGCATTATTGCATAGTCCTTCATTGTGCACTGCAGGCTGATCGAATGTGATGAGTCTTTCAGTTTGAACCTCTTGGATTGTTGCAAGTTTGGGTATTCTGTTGTTTCTTGGGAGTCCACTGGGCCTACTGTTGATTATAGGCCACATGCTTGTGGTTTTACCAGATCGATAGACACGACTCTGTTCTCCTTTTTACCAGCAAGGGGCGGTAGCACAACTGATCTTGTTCCGGTGACTTCTAAGACAGGTACTGCTTTTCTGTAAGAAGGCCCAAATTCCTTCTTCACCGCAATCTTTTCTCTGACTAGATCCCCAATCTTTGGAATCCAGACAGGCCTTGCTGGGGCTGTTGCGGGTGGTGCCTCGTCAGTGGTACTTGGCTGTTGTTTTAACTTTATGTTGCTTAATGATTTTCTTGTTTCATTCAGTTCCTGTAAAACAGCCAAACGGTCTTTTACTTCAAACTGCTTTGTTTCTTCTTGTACCACTGACATCTGACTATCGAGGTCCTGAACGTTCATTCTAATTCCGAACAATAGTTCGTATGGGCTGAAACCTTTTAGAGAATTTCTTGGCATGTTGTTAAGACTAGTCTGGACACTTATTAAATGTTTGACCCACCCAGCGCCTGAACCTAATACCTTCGCTGTTATAGATTGCTTTATGTCCCGGTTTTTTCTTTCTACCACACTTGTGCGATGGACAAGAATACCGCAACCCAATTCCCATGCTAGCCATGGCCTCCTTATAGGCTCGAGAGCTGAAAGCAGGACCCTGGTCAGAATGGAACGTGGTAATTGCGTATATGCCGATATGGACTCGCAAATCTTTTATAACCGTTCTAGCGTCAGCCGAGCGCTGGGGCCACATCCATATGAACCTCGTACAGGAATCCACTGCTACCATGATATATCTATAGTTGCCGTCCCTTTGTAGGGGACCACAGTGGTCCAGGTAAACGCATGCAAATGGTTTATCCGAGATGAGAAGGGGTGTCTGCGCTGGTCGTTTCACTGTTGATACTTTTATCCTTTGACATATGTCGCATTCTAATACATACTTTTTAGTTTGTATTCTCAAGCGAGGCCACCAATATCTCTGTTTTAATAGTGATACTGTTGCAGAAATGCCAGCATGTGCAGAAGCAAGCCCTTCGTGTGCCGCTTTTATTAGTCCTAGTCTGTGTTCCCTGTTTGGAATTACTCTATCCCCCACTCCAGGGATTTGAGCAAAAGGAACATTATTTGTATCCGTTAAGTACAAGTACTTTTTAGGAAAGCCTTTTGGGAGTGTTTTCTTATCATCTTTTACTGACGTACTGACAGCTTGTAGAATATCGCTGTCTATTTTTGTTTGTGACCGAGTTATCGCAGCTACGGAAGCCGTTTGCACAGCTGCCTTCGCGGCTTCATCAGCCAATGAATTCCCTGCAACGTGAACGCCATCACGTTGAAGACTCTGTGCGTGAATCACGTGAGTCTTTTGTAGTTCTTTACTTAAAAGAGCTACCTCGTTCCAGAGCAATTTATGCTTTATTGTGGCACCTGTGTCATCTTTGTAGTCGTTTTCGATCCAACTCTGCAGTTTGTTATTGTAAGAATTGACGCAAAAATGAGAATCGCACACTATAAGTGTGGGGAATTCGCGTTCTGCATTTTCGAGCGCCATCTTTAAAGATCTGATTTCAGTTCTCTGAACCGAACAGTTTCTTACAGATTCAGTTTTTGTTACTTTCGGTCTGAATTTACCGCACAGCCAACGACCTTTAATGATCGCACATGCTGCATTGCAGGATTTGCTCTCTACATTAAAATGCTGTACAAAGCTGTCTGTATAGATTATACAGGCATATTGTGGGAGAGGCAGGATTTCGATTGGCAGAGGATATTCTTCTTCATATTCTAAATCATTCAGTTCTTTGTATTGCGGGGCGAAATAGTATTTCACGTCTTCCGCTCCTAGAGAATCTATACACTGTATCCATTTTGGATCCAGTGACACTGTAGGCAGGTTTACTGGGCTGAATAGCGCCTCGAAGGCGGATTCCGCTGTAAGGATATTAATCCGTTTGCCGTGTGCTAGTTCTCTTTCATTTGCTAATGCGATTTGCACTGCTTTCACAGTTCTTTCTGTGTGACTGAATGTTTTTTCTGCTTGTGTGTACAAGTGAGATTTAATTGAAATGGGTACCTTTTCTCCCTCATTAGAGGTCAGGTACGTGAATCCGCATCTTCCTGGGATGACTCGGATTACAAGATCGATCGTGTTGTCACGTGTATCTAATTTTGTTTTTGCTAACATGTCTGTTTGCAGTGATCTCAAAATTTCTGTGTGTTTTTGAGTCCAATTGATTTGTTTTAAATCAGGTTTTATTAGTTCGTAGAGAGGTTTAACCCTCTCTGCGTAATTTAGTATGTAAGTTCTTCCGAAATTCAGAAAACCTAGTATTGATTGTAAATTCTTCAGCGTTTTTGGAGCTTGGAGTACAGCGCACTTCTCTAAGAAGTTGTCCGCTAGGCTTTTCCCTTCACTTGATAATTCGTACCCTAAAAACAGTACTGTCAGATGGGCAATTCGGGACTTTTTAAAGTTGAATTTGTAACCCTCTGCTGCGAACCCAAGTATAATGGTGTTCACTCTTTTCAAGTGAGTATCCAAGTCGTCGTCTGTGAGATAAATATCATCTACGTAAGATAATGCTTCATCATCATAGATTTGTAGTAACTCTGTTACCCTAGCTGAGAATAGTCCTGGGCTGTTCTTGAACCCCTGTGGGAGTCGACAGAATTTTTTCTGCGACCCAAATGCGGAGAAAGCGGTCAAGTATCTGCTTTCTGGTGCAATGTTTTGACAAAAGAAACCATTAGAAATGTCTAATGTCGTTTTATATTTTTTCCTAACTATGTTATTCATTAGGGCTGCACTATGCGAGTTTTGTACTGCAAAGGTTTTGCAACATGTATTAAGATGTCTGTAGTCCAAAACTAGACGATATGAATTGTCTGGCTTGGAGACAGGAAACAAAGGATTGTTCATTTGAGAGGTGCATGTTTCAATCACCCCCTGGTACTCAAGTTGATCTAAGATCTCCCTGACTTGTTTTTTAGCTTCTTGCTTTATGGGATACTGCCGTTGGGCAGTTGGTTCACTTTTTAATTGGATTTTGTGAGGCGGTGAATCCTCATCCCATCCTACGTGATTTTTATACAATGCAGGTGCCTGGGCCACTGCCCATTTCCTTGCATATGTGTATTTTTTGTGAATCGGTATGTGATTCGAGAAGGCAGGCATAATCACTTCTTCGCCACGAGGGCACTCCCTGACAAACTCCGGGGGCCAATCTTTTTCAGCTAACAGAATATCATAGCCTTTTGAGAGCTTATCCCAAAATAGACCCTTAATTTTCCTAGTCTTATCACCCTCTATACGCAATGTTATTTCGTATATTTTATGGGGCTCGCTAAGTCTGGCGTCGGCAGTTTCAACCTGAATGAATTCATTCGTGTCCACTGTCTCCAGATGACTCATCAAGATCTTGCGCGCTATACTGATCTCTGCTGCACTGTCCAACATTGTCAATGCCCACTCCCCGTTTTTCAACTGTGTCCTCAGTATTCTCGGCATGGTTGATTACTCTAATACTGGCTACCTTCTTTTTCTGAAATTGAGATTTTTTACTCTGAGCAGGTTCCTTGTCTTTGGACTTGGTGTGCTCTCCTGGGTCTGACCGTCCTCTTCTTTCCGAATTCTGTGGAAAAGATCGAGAGGGACGTGTATCAGTACTTTGATATCTATCAGGTTTTCTTATATTATCCCTATTTCTAAGGTTATATCTTTTCTCAGAGGTCTCCCGTTGGGGAGACTGGCGTTCTCGAGTCGGAGTTCTTTCCCTCCGTCGAGGAGACCTTCCTCTGGACTGGAAAACTTTTTCCTTGGGAATGGACTGTTTATTTCCATCCCGGCTCTTTTTAGGAGTGTTTGAATTATTTTTAATAAATAATTTTTCAGGATTTTCGAGCAGTTGGGGCTTAACTGGTTTTCCACCCAAGCTGTCTCTACCTAATTCTTCATAGCACTTTTCTATGATTTTTGCAAGCTCAACAGGATCTTTTATATCTGTTTCCCTCAACTTCTGGCGGATCGCCACAGATGCTGCTTCTCCCTTTATGTTGGCTAATAATATAGCCGTGACCTGCTTGAAGTCTTTCAGTAATTTCATACCTAGATTTAAAGCGGGCTCTGGACCGAATTCATTTTGAATCTGTTTTAGCACTTCTGGTATTACCGCCATAGACGGAACACCGTGTGTTTTTGTGTAAATGGAAACAAAGACTGTACCCCAAGTGTCGTAGTCCTCCACGTGTGGTGCGATTCCCATAGGAAGGCAGATGGTCAAGATTCTGTGTTTCTCAATAGGGGTAGTATCAGGAAATACTGCCTCTATTTGAGTGATTTTCTGTGCTAACCAGAAAGGAATTTGTTCCCGTTTTACGGGTGTTTTACCAAGACATGACTGTATGTTCTGTGGTGTAATTTTATTTGTGTTCCCCTGATGAGGGGTCAGCTGTGGTGTATTAACAGCTGGCTGGACTGTTGCAGTCCGTATTACATATTGGACTAATTGCCTATGTATTTTTATTAATGTGTTTAGCTGTGCTAGCAGCTCTTCTCTAGACATTCTTATAATGTCAGGATGTGGTGTGTAGCTGGCTAGAACCGGCCACGTGGCTCCTGGTCTACCTAGTGGACCGAGCCTGGTAATGTGATCATTGTGTTTTAGGGCGCCATTAAACCAGAGCAGGTGCTCTTGAAATTTAAGTGGAATTTCAACCTCCTCGAAAGGGGCGTACTCATCCGGAGGTTCCTCTATTTTGTAATAGTGAAACTCTTGTGTTATAGCGTTTACCGCTGGAAAGTTTATCCATGAATAGAATACCTCTGTCTGCCGATACTCGTGAGCCTCTATCACGAAAATTACTGTACCACCTTGAGGTGTCAGTCCGTGTTCTATAAGTTTTAAAGTTATAGATCTTCTTAACTGGACCGGGATGATAATAGCACCCGGGTCTGTGTATTCGGGACCTTGCTGAGTCGCATCTGCTGCGGCCCCAGAGGTTCCGTTTTCTGGCATTGTAAAAATGCGAGGTTTGCAGAGTAGGTCTCCAAGGAGACAAAGATTAGATGCACAATATTTTGGAACACTGTATCCTTCAACGTTGAATAAACCAGAGCTTTACATAGGAATCTCTTCCTACTAAGGTCGGGCGGATTTTAACCTTTCACCCACTCCAGACGTCTATTGGAGTATTTACGGGAGAAAGGGGTGTGAAATATGCACGACTGAGTTACTCTACAAGTCTTGCGTTAGTTTATCGCCTTACCAAACGTTAGGGCGCCATGAAGTGTAGTTCCTAGTTTCCCACTAGGCCCTGCGCATTGGAATAACATAAACAGTAGTATCGACGTGGAACTGCTTATATTCCAGGCCTCCACTGACTATGCTAAACTTAATTGGGTTGTGTTACCAACTAGCTCAGAGGTCACTGGAAACTTTCTTCTCTGCATAGGAAGTGATCAGCTTCCCTGGCACAGACAAGAATGGATTCAGTTTTCCAACAACCGTGCAACATGACAACTTTGCTCCTCAGATCAAGAGTCGATCTCTAGGGTCGTGTGAAACAATAGACATAGATTTCACTCAGTCAGTCTAGTGCAGTTTACTTTCACAGTATGTAGAGAATAGAGAGACGGGCGTGTATCAATAAAGGGTTAACATTTATTGAACAGTCTTTCTTCTCGTACAAGAGAAATGTATTGCCACAATTGCAATAACTGTTATTATAAAAAGTACGTACAGTAAGATAAGTATTGCGAAATAGAACTGTAAAAGCATTGATATGGTTTCTTAGCCATACAATGGTTTAAAAGTAATAAAACATATATACAGTCATATATACATTAGGCTAACATACTCAACTGGTGCTTCTAACTAAGCCTACCCCAGTGTGCCTGACCTAAGCCTAACACGTGAGAAGGGGAGTAAGTAAGTAGCTTAAGTTAAGTTGGTTTTGCCAAGGTTTGTTTCAAGAATTCTCATCTAAGGGTTTAGTCAACACCATACCTCTGAATAGAATGATGGAGGATTGGTATCTCCTTCAGGAGTCTCTCTCGATATCCCAGTCACCTGCGAGGGTAAACTGGAAGCGCCGGGACTGGATTTCTCTGCACGAGAAAGGCAGCGGCTTCTCTCAGCGCGTCGAGGAAGGAGGGGTGACAGCGTCCGCGGGCAGCTGGAATCGGCTGGATGTCTTCGCAGAGGACGGCTGCACGGCTCCTCAAGCGTACTGCACCATAGGTCGCGCTTTAGCGGCGATAATGGTAATCAGCAGCTTCACCACCACAGGATAGCAGGCTGCAGCGACAGAGTGCTAGTTTTTACCAACACGGGGTCATGCAGGCAGCTGGCATCAGCAACATGTTCGCTCATTGCTTAAGGCAACGTTGGTAATATTTATACCTGACAGGTGCCGGGTTTGACGCAAGTTTGCTGGACATAAGACGTCAATTAAAGATGTCACTAGGAAGTGACAGTTATCAGTTGCTCATTAGAGTTCCATTACTAATCAAAACATAGCAAGCGGGGATTTCCAGGTCTGCTAAGTTTTTATCTTGTTGAAGAACTCGGAGTGTTATCTAGGAATATCAGATAGTGACTGCTGCTCTGTCATTGCACTAATTGGTCGCAAAGGAAGTAGCAGAGAGTCATGCTGGAATGTGGCTCTGTTCGTGTGAGGCCAGAGATGACTTTACAGAAAATCGCACTTGAACGGTTATGCCAATATAGGGAATAAATGGATTTATAGCCGAATAGGGGCATAAGGTCACAGTATCGATCAGGAACCTAGATAAGCACGCAACAAATCCCAATTTCAGACTTTTTTGTGAGTTTGTGTCTTCAGGAAAACCTAATAAGTTTAAAGCCATTCCTTCTGGTCTTTCTCTTGCCCCAAGGGTTTTTACTAAAGTACATGATCAAGATATATATGTCTTTCCACACCTTGATATCTTGCTAATAACTGCATCTCCTTTTTCAAAAGCAAAACCTCATGTGTAGACTGTGTACTTTGTCCTGCAGAGTAATAGTTTTCTGCTAAGACACAGAACGTCCCTCTTACACCCCTCTCAAAATCTTTAATACAGAGGAGCAGTGGTCCAAATACAGAAAGCCATGGTGTTGTTTCTCCCAGAACAAAGGAAACAGAAGTTAACTCTCCTGTTAATGAATCTTCTACAAAGGGATTCTGCAACAGCAAGGGAATGGCTGGGAGTCCCGAGAGAGAGATGGCATTGTGTTTGGCAATTCTTCCCTGGTCTCCTACATGTGTTCCCTTTGACTCAACATCTATTGAGACACTGGAACCTATGGTCACATGATTTTTTAGAAATCCATCCCAGTCCCGCCTTCGGTGAAGCACGACCGAAACTGGTGGCTAATACTGGACAGAAGGAACAGGGGGTTATCACTATTGAGTCCACTCTCACGAGTCTTTCTAGCAGATGCCAGTCTGAAAGGGTGGGAGGGCAGTTTTGAAGGATCATTTGATTCAGGGTTTATAGATACAGAAAAATAAGCCTAGTTCCTCTAATTGGAGAGAACCAGCGGTCATTGTCAGAGATTGACAAACTTTTCTTCCATAAGTACGCAATCAGGCAGTAAGAATAAGAAAAGACAACCAAGAGTCCAAAGCCTAAATAAATCGTTAAAGGGAAACCAAGGTTAATGTCTTGGCCAAATTGGCTCCTCTTCTTGAGAGGGATGCATTTTCCGAGGAGGGAGAATAAGGTTGCGGAGCACTTGAGCAGGGAGTTCCATTCTTCAGTGTCAAAGAGCATTTTTCCAATGATTTTTTATAGGATCATTCAGACATATGGCCTACCTTGGATGGATTTGTTTGCCTCAGAGGAGAATGCAATGCTTTCAAGGTTCTGTTGCCTGGGTCCCTTTCAGAAGGCTTGATGTTGGGATGCCCTCTCCTCAATCAAATGGCCAAAGGTTCTGATTTGCGCCTCTCCTCCAATTCCCTTGCTCTCCAAACTAATAAGGAAGGTTGTTCAATAAAAGCCTCAGGTTCTCCTTTTTGCCCCATTTTGGCCTAGTAGTCCGCTGTTTCTACTCCTACGCAGTCTGCCAGTGGAAGATCTCTGGATTCTACCTCTCTTGCCAGAGTCCACGCTCTTGATGCTCGGACTAGCAGTCTGGAACTTGAGAGGGCATGATCAACTGAGCTAGGTTATTCTGACGACGTTGCCATTTCCATTCAACAGTCTTGGAGGCCTTCTACCCAAAAAAATGATTCCAGAAACTGGAAAATGTTTGAAGTCTGGTGTCTAGCTGGGGGGATTCCAGCACTTTCTTGTCCCCCCATGAATTCTGGGTTTTTAAAAGGTCTTGCAGTTTCCACTTTACATAGTCAGTGGGAAGCCATTCAGGAGTTCAGAGAGGCAAAACTCTTCTGTGTTGAGCAACTGGTTAACAGGTTGCTTAATGGTTTTGCTAATACCAGTTATTCATTCTCCACTACCAGAGTGGATCTTCCTATGGTTCTTGAGGCTCTGAAGTGGCCAACTTTTGAACCATTGGATTCAGTTCCATTAAAATATCTTACTCTTAAAGTGGATGTAACCTCTGGTAGTGATTAGGAGAGATTGAAGCTTTTTTGGTAGAAGCCCCTTACTTTAATCTCTTGCTGATAAGATTGTTTTGCGTACAGACCCTGCTTTTCTGTCCATGGCAGCCTCCTCTTTCCATTTGGATGAAGAGGTAGCTTTTGCTGTATTTTTTCCTACTTCCTCTTCCGAGGAAGACAGTTTGCTTCATCTATAGGATATTCCTAGGACAGTGGGCATTTACAAAACCCTTACATCAGATATTAGAAAGGTCCAATTTGTGTTTGTTACATTGGGAATATCTAACAAACAGCGACGGCTCGTGGAGGGAGTTACGGTGGGGCAGGAGGGTGGGGAGGGGGAGGGGCAGGGTGGAGGTTGCTAAAAACCGGCATATGGATAAATGCAGGTAAGTAAACAATTTAATTAATAAAACGAATTTCGTAGCTCGCACTGCATTGCATTTTGCGATGCAAGGCGCACTACGAAATTCGTTTTATTAATTAAATTGTTTACTTACCTGCAATTATCCATATGCCGGTTTTTAGCAACCTCCACCCTGCCCCTCCCCCTCCCCACCCTCCTGCCCCACCGTAACTCCCTCCACGAGCCGTCGCTGCTAACAAAGGTTTGAGGCTGAATTCATCCACTCTTAACTTAGGGTTAAGCAGACAGTGTCAATGGTTCCTGATTCCTACATATCCCCTCTTCAACATCTGCTTAAGTAGAGATCTACAAAAGCAATTTCATCCTCCCAGGCAACATACAAGGTTGTATCTCTTAACCCCTTGCATGCTTATGACGAGCTCAGCTCGTCATGAGGCACTGTGGAGCTGTGCTCATGATGAGCTGAGCTCGTCATTACTGCAGCGGACGGCCCACGCTGGACTAATTCCCTGCCTGTGCTGGTGTTCTAAAGGAGTGGGCGGAGTCATGACGAGTCCAGCTCATCATGAGCACAGCTCCACTGTGCAGCATGATGAGCTGGGCTCGTCACGAGAATTGTGGCGTTGCGCGCGGTCCCTCCCCCGCGGGGTAATTTGCCCCGCATGGAAGGGGTTAAAGACATGTGTAATACTGCCACTTCGGCTTCCCCATACAATTTTGTTTCTCATTATCATCTTCAGTTGAGGGTTACTAAGTACACAACTTTTGGTTCAAATGTTTCATCCTCAGTATTGAATTAATTATATAATAAACTTTAATCACTGAGTTTCAGATTTATGATTCTGAGTCTCTTCTCTTTCTTGATTGACCGTATCAGTGAGGATAGCTTAGTTACATACTTATTAGTAAGGACTGGAGCAGCACTTGGAGATCACGGTATCCATATATTTCGATATCTTGGCCTGTTGATATATCATTCACTAGCGGATCTTCATGACGATAATGTTTACCGGGCAATTACCTCCTTCCGATCCCAGTTGTCCTTTTGGTGTACACTATCGTTGTAGGTTATGGACCGCGTAGCTTTGCTAAAAATGGCAGTATTACCTCACCTTTTATATTATTTCAGGAATCTTCCTATCTTCCAGCTATATTTGTTCTCTCATTCAATAGCCAGGTGTGAGAATTCATTCATGCAAATATGGTGCAGCCTTGCACTTCAGAAGTGGCAAAGCTCCGCCACTTCCTTGTACATATCCCCCAGAGTGTTTTGGTTTGTCACCTGTAATTGGCAGCAAGCGTTCGTTCCTGCCTTGCCAGTTTGTGATGCAACCTGATTACCAACTGAGGCAAAGTTCAATATTTAACTGAACAGGACAAGGAAGTTCTGTTTAATGGGGACTTTATTACCTTTGAACAATAGTTATTGTCTCTTTTCTAAGGAATAGTTCTCTACCTGACGAAACTGGGGCCTCTAAGGAGAAATGTTTATAATTTGTATTCAATGTATTTTTATAGCGACATTTCAGAATTTTCCATGCTGGAGCACCACCACATATTGAGGAGACAATACGAGTGCTTTATCAGTGTTTGTCGGCCAGTGCTGGTAACCTTAAGGTGACACACATTTAACTTTAGAGCATTGCAAATAATCTGAGCTCTATTTTTTTAACCATGTTCTTTGGGGTTTTATGCGGGTCCAGTGGCTACTTCCTGTAATCTGAACTTTAAGAATGATCAGGACCTCTCTGACAGCGTGGACTTGGACAACGCTATCTTGGTTCTTCCATCTTTTCGAGTCCAGAGGTGGCGTCTTGTCTTCCTTTTCTCACTCATGGTACTCAAAAGTCATGTGTCCACTCTGTTCTTGACTTCCAGTACAGATTGTATCACAGTTCATACGTCTGAAGTTAGTAATGACCTTTTGGTATTACTAAAATTATATTTATAATCTTTACTTAGGTCTGTGTTTGTGGTATTCACATTTTACTTCACTACAGTATAGACCGTGGGTCACAGGGTCAGCGTACTTCAGACATTGCATAACTTCATCACTGTGAGTCAAGGTATTCTGTTCTTTCAGAAGGAACACATTCACAAAGTAGTTTTCTCCAGTGCCAGAACCTGCTATGGCAATGCGTTCTTTTGATACCAAAGAACAATTTTGCTTTTTGCCAATGATTTTTTTAAGATCGATGATGGCCTGTGATCTACCTCAACAGTAAAGTTTTTAAAAAGTAGGACAAAGCAAACAGCGAAAACGCCAATACCAAAGCTACTGGATTTGCCAAGACTTATCTTGATCATCTCTTGCCAGCCTCTTTTCGGTGCTTTCTTCGGCTGGCGCAGACCACCGCTGCCAGCCAGACTCATCAGGTATCAGGTAGCGAGGACTCATTTCTGCCCATCGCTGCCCTGTCCACTGCCCTCTTGTGAGTAAGCGCGTCAAAATCTTAAAACTCGTCTGCCGACCGAGACAGCAGATAAACAAAGCCCTTCTATCCTTCCTTCCCGCATTCCTCTGCTGAAATCTTACTGCACTTTGTTAAATGCCAAAACTGCCAGGACATCCTCTTTATCCTGAAGAATGTGAGGGCCTGAAAGTTTGACTCTATCTTTTATTCCGCATGTCAACCTATCCTCGCTTCCTATTCCTACATGTTAGAAGTAGGAATGAGTCTCTGCCTATTGTCAAAAGGACTGTGAGTGCCTGGGTCCTGCCTTTCATCAACGCAGATTCGTTCCATGTTTTAAGACCAGACAACTTTGTCTGCACAGTTTAACCTCATGTTATCCCCCAAATCCAGACGACGACGAGGAGTGCCCTACTTTATCTTACCATGCTCCGCAATGGTGGGAGTCCTCCTTGCCTTTGTGTTGCTTCTCAGATCACATGAGCTTTCACAAATCATTGAATCTTGTCTCTTCCCTCATTAATTCTCAGTCATTAGCTTCTTCTGCTACTGCAGTTGCTGCTAGGGCTTAGAGGTGAATATTTATAAATGTGGGCTCTACGTGTGCTTTGCTGTGTCTTTGTGTTGTATAACGGGGATGATGTGCTGAGTCTTGTGAGTTTAATGTTACCTAAAGGGAGAAAATTCACGAGTCGTTGGCAGGGGCCTTTGGGCAGCCATACAGGAGCCTCTGTTCTGCTGGTTGTGTATTGCCCCAACCAAAGTATAGTGTGGGTTTGTGTAGCTTCCCTGTCTGAGATACCTTAAAAGAATAGGGTCAAACAGCGCATCTCAGAACTATTTTTTTGCCTTAGGAGAGGCAGTCATGAAACTAGCTGGGTTGGACAGATGAGCCGGTAGTTCAATGAAAACGACACTGCTAGTCTACACTTCTAGTGATTGCCACACCCTTTCCTCAAGGTGTTACTTAAAAAAGCCTTTGTCAATCCAATAGGTTTCACCACTGGGCCCTATTGGTTTTGCTAATGCTTTTTAGCCATGCTGCACAGCATCACTGACGCTTTAAAGTATGGCTAAAGAATTTTAAAAAAACTTTTGAAATGCAGCTGTATCGTTTGTTAGGTACCCAAATCTTTGAACAAACTTCGTCTGATGCTTCTTTTTAATATGTACCAAGTATCTTTTTGTTATCCCTTTATCTCCCTGCTTCATTAGCGCCAAGATGCCATGGGTCTAAATTGTACTTATAACTATCTTGGACGTTCTCACCTGACTCACTCTATAGTCTTAGCACATGACCACATGATCTCAAGAGCCGGAGCCTTTCTCCTTTGCAAAGTGCCAGTATCAATCCAGAGCCTCTAATAATCTGTGCCTCCCTTCTCCTCCTCGGTTCAAAAGGGGGTGGTGATGGACGGAGTATCTGAATCAATCAAACACTCACACCCAGTCAAAAGATCTGGGTTTAATCCATCACCGTTCTTTAGCCCACTCTGCCACCCCAGTTCAGACATGGCTATATGCAAATCAGTCTAACCCTGTGCCTCATGAGAACAGTCCAGCCCGAACTGCCAAGCCATGTCTTCCCTGGACCGGAAACAAGCTTCCGAGGACCGGTTTCTGGCATTCCAGCCGTCTTCAGCCCGGCTTGCTTGAATCCAGTGGCAAAGTGAGCAAGGGACTCACGTCTGAGCATACCCTGCCACACTTATGGCGGCCAAAAGCTTGGCAGTTCGGGCTGGACTGTTCCCATGAGGCACAGGGTCAGACTGATTTGCATATAGCCATGTCTGAACTGGGGTGGCAGAGTAGGCTAAAGAACGGTGATGGATTAAACCCAGATCTTTTGACTGGGTGTGAGTGTTTGATTGATTCAGATGCTCCGTCCATCACCACCTCCTTTTGTACCTCCCTTCTCCTCCTCTGCACTCATTCACTCCACCTCACTACATACATACTCTCTACTCTATGTAGCCCCTGCATTGTCCCACACCTGCTGAACCTCTCCAACGCAACAACTGCTCTGCCTCTCAATTAATGCTACAGGTCTTAACGATCAGCAAAGGATTCATCCTGCAAGTGCAGATCAAATCCTGCATATGAAAATACAAGCAAAAACATGTGTATGCACTCCCGGAGATTGAGGCTGCAAATCTCCCGACATTCTGAACTCTTGGGGAGGCACAGGCATGAAGTTCTCTCGGTTTGTACCAGGCCACGCTCAATGAGTTTGTTTGATCAGGGAAATAAATAGTCGTTGTGGGCTGCCTGCCCAATCACTTGCCACAAAAACAAGAGGTTATAAGCATGTTGTATCAACCCACGGTCACCTGCTGGTTACAGGCAGATCTCTGCAGCAGATACAGATGCCCACTCAGCTATCTTTGACCCTGCACAACACTCTGCTGTCTTTTGGCTAGGTAAATAGAATGTTAATTATATATATATATATATATATATATATATATATATATATATATATATATATATATATATATATATATATATATATTACCTACTGGCGGTCGCCAGTAGGTATATATAGTTAGGATTTTTGAAAATTCTATGTCTAATAACTTTGGCGTTTGTGGATGGAATCGGCTGAAATTTTCAGGAAAATGGAACATTTTGTTTCTGAGCAGCCCCTGAAAATTTGGGGGGGTTCGTCAAGGGGAGGCCGAGAAAAAAGGGGGGTCCCAAAACAAACGCGTTTTTCCCATTCATTTTTCCATAGGGCGGTTGGCCTCACTTTTAGCCCGAACGGCTGAATGGATTTGCACGAAACTTGGCAAAATTGTAGGGACTGTTAGCCCGATGTGCCTTTGCTAGGTCTCAATATATGTGCTCCAGTAGATTTTGGGAAATTAACGTTCAAAAAAAGATATATATCGGTAGCAGCGCTCCGGGCAGCGCTCCGGTTCGCGTACTTGACGCGAAACGGAACTTCGCAAAGCGAAGCTGATTGGCTCTCTGGTGTCTGTCAACATTCTAAACAGTCCAAAGCGGCCGCCATCTTGTCTCTCGGTAGGATCGAGAGACAAGAGGAGGCCAAAACAAAGGGGGAAATGACCATAAGGGGGCATAGTAGATCCTCCCTGACCCCCTAGGTTTGATGTGGAGGTTTTAAAAGGGCCCGCGGGGCAAAAAAAAAGAATTTTTTTTTTTTTGCGTGAGAAGCTCCCGGTTCGCGAACCGGGAGGCGGCCCGGGGAGCGTACTATGAGGAAAAAAGAATGATAGACTTTTCAAATATTGTATGTTAATTGATTCTTTGTTTTGTTGATTTTTTTTTATTTACTATGTAACATAAAAAAGTTGCACAGTATTTTTTGTTGTGCTTCCAATTTTAAATACATGTTGGAGATAATATAGTTGTATATATATATATATATCCTGCTGCTTTGGTTCCCTTTGCCGATATCGCAGCGCTCAAACGGGTGCGGCGCCCTGCAGCAGAACCACGCTGCTCACAATTCACATACAATTCCTCCAGCAGGAGAAATAATTGGGTCGCACTCCACAGGTCGTTTTGCAATTTTTTTCTTTTATTTTCTTTACATTCTCATCAAGTTTAAAGGCAGCTGTAACGATCTACGCGTTTCGGTTTTCCCAAAACCTTGCTCACGATCAACCGGCCACTTGGCTCCCCCCTGTTTGATATAGTTAATTACATCTCACATCACTTCCTGTTGGGGATAGCCAATGCCTCTATGCTTTCTGGGATATGTAGTTTTTCTATTACATCTTATAATTGATTCATTACCATATTGCTAACACTATGCTTTTTTGTTGCTTATATCCGCTCAGTGTGCATATTCATTACATTTGCCCGGGGAGCGTACTATGAGGAAAAAAGAATGATAGACTTTTCAAATATTGTATGTTAATTGATTGTTTGTTTTGTTGATTTTTTTTTATTTACTATGTAACATAAAAAGGTTGCACAGTATTTTTTGTTGTGCTTCCAATTTTAAATACATATTGGAGATAATATAGTTGTATATATATATATATATATATATATATATATATATATATATATATAACCTACTGGCGGTCGCCAGTAGGTATATATAGTTAGGATTTTTTTGAATAGAGATTTCTGAAAATTCTATGTTGAATAACTTTGGCGTTGATGGACAGAATTGGCTGAAATTTTCAGGAAAATTGCACATTTTGTTTCTGAGCGTCCCCTGAAAGTTTGGAGGGGGTTCGTCAAGCGGGGGCCGAGAAAAAAGTGGGGTCCCAAAACGTGTTTTTAACATTGAGTTTTCCATAGGGCGGTTGGACTCACTTTTAGCTCGAACGGCTGAATGGATTTCTATGAAACTTGGCGAAATTGTAGAGACTGTTTGCCCGATGTGCCTTTGCTAGGTCTCAAGATATGTGCTCCAGTAGATTTTGAGAAATTAACGTTCAAAAAAATATATATATCTGTGACAGCGTCCCGGTTAGCGCCCCGGTTCGCGTACCAGACGCGTAACGGAACTTCGCGAGGAGAAGCGGATTGGCTCTCCGGTGACTCTCAACATTCTAAACAGTCCGGAGCGGCCGCCATCTTGTCTCTCGGTAGGATCGAGAGACAAGAGGTGGAAATAAACGAAGGGGGAAATGAATGAAAGGGGGCAAGGTAGACCCCTCCTGACCCCCTAGGATTAATGTGGGGGCTATTAAAGGGCCCCGCGGGGCAAAAAAATAAAATAATTTTTTTTCAATTTTTCGCGGTGGAAGCGCTACCCGGTACGCGAACCGGGTAGCTCGCCGGTAGCGTAACGGGAGTCCGCCATCTTGTGTTTCGGACAAATTTAGTCACAAGATGGAGGATAAACAATGTTGGGAATGGGTATAAGGGGGCACAGGAGACATATCCTGACCCCCTAGGTTTTCTGAGGGTGGCTGAGGAGGCCCATATATGTAAAAAAAAACACCTTTTTTTTCAAATTTTCGCACGGTTAGCGCCCGGTCCGCGCACCGGGTAGCGTTCCGGAAAGCGTAACAAGGGGAAATCCAAGGGAAATAGTAAAATAATATTTTAGAGTGCTTTGAGGTAGGGTAGCTCTGAATAGAGCTGTTGTGTTGTGTGGGTGATGTAAGTACCAACATGTAGGTACCAATGAAGAGTCTAAAATTCAATGTACACCGTCTCCTCTGTAGATATTTTGTATGTTCTAATATGGGTTATTTAAATGTAAATGTGTGGAAAAGCACTTCATGCTTTAAAGCAATTGTATTTTTGAACTGATTGTTCTTTCCTCTTTGTCCTCCTCTTTGGTTTTTTTTCCCCACACTCTTCTTCAGCATGGTAGTTGATAAATTCGTTACCTCAAAAAATTTATATACATAAAAACATTATATTAAATACATATAAAATATATTTTTCCTTTAAAAGAAGAATACATTTTACAGCTTTTGATATTTGCTATTAAAAAACCATTGAAATTCACTGAAAAAACCATAGGTTATAGACCATATATAGTTAGGAATTAGCATTTACAAAACCTTGAAAATTCACTGAAAAAACCATAGGTTATAGACCATATATAGTTAGGAATTAGCATTTACAAAACCTTATTTTACTCACACAAAACCATTGAAATTCGCATATATAGTTAGTTGCACTAACTATATATCGCGCACCCGCAATCCACTGCTGATGATGTCACATATTACACCATTCATGACATGGTCAGTGACATCACTGATGACATCACTGATGACAACACCCAGTGACTGTATGTTTCTGTAAAGTTAAAATATGTCTTACATATTGAAGAATGAGTGGATGTATTAGTGTCTGGATGAAGGATTTAGTAGGTGCATGACTGACTGTATGAGTGAGTGATTAAATGTGTCTCACTGAGTGCATGGGTTACTGACTAAACGTTCTTAATTTGTGCATTATTATGTCTGTTGTTCTGTAAACTGCTGCATGTGTTAATCAGTAGCTATATGAGTAACTATATGGGTTATTGATTGGTTGCCCAAGTATTTGTATGGGAGACTGAGTATGTGTGTGGGTGGCTGGGAGGTGTATGACTCTGTGCATAGATGTGTGAGCAGTTGATTCACTAGATGTATGGGTTCAAAAGTGCATGTGGAAACAGCTGCATGGGCAGTTGACTGTGTGCATGAGTGTAGTGGTGAGTGAATGGATATCTCAGTGCTACATGTCAAAGTAAGTACATATGTAAAACACAGTACATGTGAGAGTTGAATATATAAATGACTGTGCATAAGAGCCAGTGAATGTGTGAGTGGCTGTATGGATCATTGTGAACTTGTATCAGGGATTGTATAAGAGAGTAAATATGTGTTAGAATATGTTTGAATTAGTAAGGTGTGTATAACTGTATAGTTGAGGAAATGGAGGAGTGATTGATTCTTTTCATGACTGACTAAATGTGTGAGTAACTCCATGGATGAGTGACAATCTGTGAGTGTCTGTTTACACTGATTGTATCTAAGGTTATATTAGAGTCTGAAGAGGTTCATCGTATTATCACATGAATTATATTATCAGTGATGTGATCAGTGATGTGATCAGTGATGTCATCAGTGATGTCATCAGTGATGTCATTTGAGATGTCATCAGTGATGTCATCAGTGATGTCACTGACCATGTCATGAATGATGTAATATGTGACATCATCAGCAGTGGATTGTGGGTGCGCGATATATAGTTAGTGCAACTAACTATATATGCGAATTTCAATGGTTTTGTGTGAGTAAAATAAGGTTTTGTAAATGCTAATTCCTAACTATATATGGTCTATAACCTATGGTTTTTTCAGTGAATTTTCAAGGTTTTGTAAATGCTAATTCCTAACTATATATGGTCTATAACCTATGTTTTTTTCAGTGAATATATATATATATATATATATATATATATATATATATATATATATATATATATATATATATATATATATATATATGCATAGCTTTGAATTTTAGGGCTCACCTACAGGCAATTTTGGCTGTCTGTTTGCAAAAGACCTCTTGTGGACCAAAGCAAAACGTAATAATCGGCTTTGTGCCAGCCCATTATTTCCTATTGGTAGATTTCTTCACACTCTCATTTGCTCTTTCCTTGTTCAGTTCCTTTCCTTCCTCTTCTTTTGTTTGTCCCTTCCCTAGAGCATTTTTTTATACAATTATTTTGATTGAATGACTTGTATTCTACCACTGCTCACATTCAAGGAACTACTATTTAAGTCTTCGGGACATGCTGTATCTACTCTATGGGCTTTACGCACGTCCCTCACTTTACATTTGTTACTTTGTATGTCTATTTAAATCAGTTTGTTTGGGGTGGTGAATCTGTCACAGTTGTGTTTTAGTTCCCGCCCATGTTGACTGTCCCTTCACACACCCTTTTTCTCCGGTGTGCATTTATGTTACTTTCAACAAACTATTTTCTTATTTTTCCTTGTCTCAGGATTTTGGAAAGATGTGTTTTAGGGGTGGTGAACCAACTGCGCTTAAGCAATGCGATTTTGGTGTGTGTTGAAGCAAACGCGCTTCTTCTGACTGGGAGTTCTTTGATCAAAGTTTTTCAGTTATATGGTTCATGTTGTTGATTGCTTTGAAAACACGGCATTGCGCTTGTGCTGTGTTTTTGTGCTATACCCACGCTCTCGTTTCAGCACTACATATTGTATTATTTTTATATTTTGAATGTAAAAGTTACGTTACTAAAGCATACTTTGTAAATTTACATTTTTGGTCCAGTACGGGGAGCTTATGTGATTTGATCCCATTCACTAGATTCAGCTGCAATTTTGCTGTACACTTTGAGCACACTCCAAGGCTACAGGTTTCTGTTTCACTTGTCGACTTTTGTCCCCGAGCTTTATTGTAAACATTCACGTCTGATTTTAGCCCCTTCTGTCTTTTATTTTAATTTTCATGCATGTGCTTCTTCCCATCACCATAGTGTGGCCCAAATCTTATAGTATTGAAGGTTGGCTTACATTAGTATTTTTTAAATTTGGTCAGGAGAATATTAAACCATTTGCTCACACTCACAATGTGCCGATGCCATGATTCTGCATGCTTTAAACACTCAGCAGTTCCAGCTATATATTTTTTTCTTTGATGTAAACTCGCTCATGAGTGATCCCGTTTGCTGTCTCATTATGGGCTTTTGACACCGAGTCATATTGCAATATTTCACCCATGTGGTTTATGGCCCCATGTTTATCCTTTGCTTGCGAGGGCTTTTCCTTTCACCCTTTATTTTTAAATTCAAGAGGTATTGCAGTTTTACATAAAGTGATTCAAAGTTTACATTGTTCAAGGATTGCATTTTTTTTTTAATTTGTAATTTTGGCACAGGACTATGCCCTTGCTCACAATCACGAGACCTGTGGCCATGGTGCTGCGCTTTGAACACACTGCATTTGCGCGAATATGTGGCCATTTTATTTTCTTTCTTGTAAACTCACACTTCTAGCGCTGTATTTTGATGTCTTGGTTGTGACTTTTTTCACAAAGAGGAAAGAAGGAACAGTCACTAAGGTGCAAGGGCTAGTGCTCGGTGGAGAACTACCCCTGGGAATCCAATTTGTTGGATATAATGGCCTATATAATGGCCTCACACACCCATGCAAGTGTCATGCTTCATCATAGGCAATGCTCCTCGTCGGGCAGGCGGTGCAATGCCCAACGGGCACACCTCAAAGAGGGGCTCTTTATCGGAGATCTTTTATCCAACTGCCAATGGGTGAAGTGTGGGTGAGGGGCCAGGATAGAGTAGATGGTGTGGGTGAGGATAAAATGAGGCACAAGGTACCGGAAAACAAGTTTATTCTGGTTGTCCTCTGTCGCAAGTAAAATCAAGAATAGCCTGTAATCGCTGGAACTTAGGTTTCCAAGGCTGATACAGTACTAAGGTGCAAATGGTGTGGTCAACATGTTTCTTGCTTCAAGTTCATTGACTGTGATTCTTCAGGACCTAATGAAAAGACTACTATCTACAAAAACATGACCTAAATTAGTATCAGTTTATATACAGCACATAAGTTGTACTACCTGTTTGACAACTGCTCTTGCCTAAAGAGGGAGACAAAAGAGATCATTACCACAGGTAAGTGACAACATGTGAACCCTGTAGTGACCGTGAACACTCTGTGATGATGTGACATACTAGTGATCATTGTGACTAGTATGTGGCTAAAAAAAAATGTGGAACATCCATATTGGCTCTATAAAACCAGTAAAAACAATGGGTAGCAGCAGCATTCATAATGATAATGGTAAAATATCCGAAGCAGAAAGCGTTAAGCAACGTGCCGTAACTGCTTCCATTCAACATACATGCTTAGAGTGGGAAGCACCCGGCTGTGGGTATGAGTTTACGACTAACCCAACACTTATACAACTACGGGGACATACCATACAATAATGGGCGCATTTGGTGCACACCGTTTTCAGAACTAGTCTGTAGACACACAAACTCGATGGCAGGTCCTGACCGCATGGGTGACTATGTTGTTTAGTGCATTGATCCAGACCTTATATTTGCACTGCTATCCTTCCTTTTCCGTCACATTTCTGACTCAGTAACAGTGATGTTTGGACCCTAACTGATATAGCTATCATTGCTAAGGGTGTTTATAGACCTAAGATACCCTCCAATTGGTACATTATACAGTTCCTCAATAAGACTGGGTACTTGCTGTTATCGCCCGGTAAAATCCTGCTATTCACGAAGCTAGCTATATATGTGTACATCTCTGGCACTTAATGTGAAGCCACCATTAACCTAATACCCTCACACCCTTATCCCCCTCCCTAGCCTCAACCATTATGGCTTCTCCCCTGATGTCAGACCTACCGGGTACTGTTGACACCTTTTCACTCTAACTTTTAGGTGAGTAACATTACGCCTAATGCTTCGGGTATTTTACCATTATCATTATGAATGCTGCTGCTACCCATTGTTTTTACTGGTTTTATAGATCCAATATGGATTTTCCACATTTGTTTTTAGCCACATACTAGTCACAGTGATCACTAGTATGTCACATCATCACAGTCTGTTCACGGTCACTACAGGGTTCACATGTTGTCACTTACCTGTGGTAATGATATTTTTTGTCTCCCTCTTTAGGCAAGAGCAGTTGTCAAAGAGGTAGTACAGCTTATGTGCTATATATAAACTGATACTAATTTAGGTCATGTTTTTGTAGATAGTAGTCTTTTCATTAGGTCCTGAAGAATCGCAGTCAATGAACTTGAAGCGAGAAACATGTTGACCACACCATTTGCACCTTAGTACTGTATCGGCCTTGGAAACCTAAGTTCCAGCGATTACAGGCTATTCTTGATTTTACTTGCGGCAGAGGACCACCAGAATATACTTATTTTCCAGTACCTTGTGCCTCATTTTATCCTCACCCACACCATCTACTCTGTTCTGGCCCCTCACCCACACTTCACCCATAGGCAGTTGGATAAAAGATCTCCGATAAAGAGCCCCTCTTTGAGGTGTGCCCATTGGGCATTGCCCCGCCTGCCCAACGAGGAGCATTTCCTATGATGAAGCATGACACTCGCAAGGGTGTGTGAGGCCATTATATCCAACATATTGGATACCCAGGGGTAGTTCTCCACCGAGCACTAGCCCTTGCACCTTAGTGACCGTTCCCTCTTTCCTCTCTATAGGAACAGCCCAGTCCCCTTTTTGTTGTCCACAATTTCCGGGGCGCGACTGTGGCTGGACCTTCCATTCTTTTTCCTTGAATGGTAATCTAAGCCCCACTGGATCACAATTGATCCATCTCTTCCCCTCCCTTTTGTTACACTTGACCCTCAGTTAACTCATTCCCAATATTTTTACCTTAGTCAAAATATTATATTACATTTTGATTTTAAATCTGTGGAACCACTTGATTTGGAAATTACTTAGTCCCCGCCATACCAGCCTTTCCCGTTTCAAATATGCTCATATTGAAGGTGCATAGGATGCTTTGCATTACTCTTGGATGTATTGCGTTTTTAGTTGTTTGTAGAAAAATGTTTTTAAATTATTTCAGATGTTATGCGTGTGTTGACAGTTGCAGTAAAGGTGTTGTTACCTTTTAACACATGTTAAACTATTCTTGGAAACCCCTTCCAATTTCAGGCTGTCTGTTAAAATATCCCTATTTAACTGCGTCTCTGTTTTTATAGCACCATTTTATTTATGGTGCCATAATGAAATAGGCTCCATTTTAATAAAATCGGAAATGTATGGTAAGCCCAGCTCGACGTGACACACATACGAGAATGTACTACTCGGAACAGACAGAATATATCTCATGAAGGTATTTTCCATGTTTGCAATGGATACGTGTCAACAAAACCCCACACCCCTGCCCCATACATAGCTGTCGAGACACTTTTCGCATTATAAATCTGAATAAGATTTACTGGCGGTCTCCTGCCCAACTTTCTCGAAAAGTTAACAAGTGTGGCAGTACTACTACAACTTGGACCCAGGAGTCATTTTGATCAAAGAGTATTACAAGATATGAAAATCTCTTTGTGGGCTCTATCTTCTGTCCTTCCACAAACATATCCCCACTCTTTCGACTACCCCGGCTAACACCTCATTATAAAGGTTTTTGAGGTGTTCACCCTGAGACCAAGATTACTCATAAAATTAGATAAACGATCTAGCACCCAGTGCAGACCTACTTGCGTTCTTGACATTAAAACAATGTTGTCAGCGTAAAGAAGAGCTGGTACTGGGTGTCTGGCTATTTGGGGGAAATCTTGGTTATCTTTAGTCAGCACCTCCCCCAAGCCATTATTGTAGAGATTCAAAAGAAAGGGGGCTAGGACACATCCTTGCCTAACCCCCTCCTCATTAGAAATGGGGCAGTGTGATCACCACTCAGGCCAAATCGAACTTGCGCCTTCGCATAGCTACATAAGCGCCTAAGAAAATTGATAATTTAGACGTCTACCCTCATCTCCTCAAGGATCTCCCAAAGCTTACCATGTTTCACTGAATCAAAAGCTGCGGTGAGATCCACAAAAGCTAAAAACAACCTGCCCTCCTTCACCTGTGTGTAGTTCCCAAAAAAGATAGCAATTGTCCCTAGGCCTTCACGGAATCCATATTGAATATCACATAGGACTTTGTTATCTTCTGCGCCGTTCTAAAATTATTCGACCAACTACTTTGTTAATGAAATGGACCTAATACATCCAGATCCTAGCGGTTCCCCTTTTTGAAGATTGGTGCAATAGTTAATTTAACCCAAGTTGTTAAAAAAGGGGTAAAACAACGGGCAGTGATTACCTGGGTGATGATTGGCCCCCATAGAGTCAAGTTTGATTTGAACAAGTCCGTAGGAACCCCATCCGGCCCAGGGGCCTTACCGCCCAGGCTTACAGAGACAGCGCTATTCACTTCCTCCAGTGTAAATAGGAGGTGGGAATATTGGGTCAAAAAGTCCAGGGAGATTTCCCCTTGGTTGTTATTTGCTGGTACGTCAGGGTTACCCTCACCATTATATACTCTGGTTAAGTGCTCAATCCATTGGTCCTCAGTTATAGCAATTTCAATTGACGGACCACCTCCAGGAGTCAGAAAGAGAGCTTTTACAGCTTTCCAAAAAACCAAGCTGTCTCCCAAGAGGCCTTGTGTAGAGATTCTCATACTTCATTTCTCAGGGCAGTTTTTCTTACCTTGAGTGCTAACCTGTACTCCCCTCTTGCCTGTCTCACCTCATTCGGATGTCTAGGGATCTTATGTAGTGCGTGTTTTAAGTTGGTATAAGCTTGCGTACATTTTAAATCAAACCATCCCTGTGATTTTCCTTTTTTCCGGTTCTGAACAAATAATGCCTCCCTTATAGCACCTGATATAGTTTGAAAGGACGAGAGAATACTGTCTGGGGCAGCTGTTTCACTCAGGCATGTCTTAAAGGCCAGATTGCATTTACCTACCACTTGTTTGGTGATCACTAAAGAGTCAACCAGTGACAAAGCCCTTTCCTCTCACGGGCCCTCGTTCATCTTCTCCCTCTTACATCGATATGTTCACCAACGTGCTCTTTGCTCCTCCAACTACAATCTTCTCACCCCCTGCTCCTTCAGGTGTAAGAAACATGGAGGCCTGCGATTCTCCACCCAGGCTCCTCTCCTTTGGAACTCCCTCCCCCCTGCACTCCGCCTTCTCCCTTCCTACGCTCACTTCAGAAAATCACTTAAAAACTGGCTTTTCTCGTTAGCTCAAAACTAGTTCGTTATGTACTGCACAGCCCTCCCACTCCAGGGCCAAGAAACCGTAGGTGAACGTGCGCTTTACAAGTCCCATTTATCATATCATATCATATCACAAGCGCATAGTGTATAGTCATTTGTCTTATCAAGTACGATATTTGATAAGGCCACCTTTATCATATCTGCAGACTTACTTAGTGGCAGGAATACAGAGAGGCACAATGGAAAATGATTGCTCAATGAGTTGTTATCTATACAATTCAATTCAATTCAATTCAAAAATACTTTATTCGGATTTCAACAAATCCATAAAAGCGACACATTTAAAAATACATTTAAAATAATTACAAAAAACTTTCACAAATAGTTATCTATACAAAAAGTGTGAAGTCTGCATGCATGGCTATTAGACAGTAGCATATAATCAATGGTAGTGCATTGACCTCTGCCCTTAAAGGTGTTGCTCATAGGAGCAGGTGTGGCACATAACTAATTTGCAAAGCCCAAGTCAAGGCCAAAAACCATTTTATTATACATCTCACCCAGTATAGAGTGTCGAAAATGTGAATTACTGGTCCCTTCCTCATTTGTAAAACCACATACTTTTCCATCATCATTTGGACACAAGGCACTGTTAAAGTCCCCTCCCACAATTAAAATTGTATCTTTAATACTGTTGTTGCATAAAGTTTTCAAGTCATTGCCTTTCGTAGCAGGTTCGGCAGTTCTGTTATTTTCCACTCATTCACACTAGTGTAGACCAGGGGCGAGGGGGAAAGGATTTGGTGGCGTGTGGGATGCCCGGGCCAGAATCATGACACTCTCTCTTTAAAACATAAAGTGGCACTACTGGTGCCCAAGGTCAGTAAATTAAATGCTACAAGTGGTTCTGAAGCACTGATTGTATAACCACTTAAGTGGTACTTTAAACATTTCTCAGGTCTGCCATTGCAGCCTGTGTGTGAGGATTTAAACTGCCATGTTAAACTGGCAAACTATTCCTTCTTCCAGGCCCAAGCCTTCCTTTTTAATTATGCCAGGGTGGTGAATTCCACTCAGTTTGTGGTATTTGCTAAGTTTTTTGAACTCCCCACAGCTTGCGGAGTTCTCAAAAGCTCAGCTCCGCATAGCGGAGTGGAGTTTTTTCCTGGCTTGCGCTCGCCAACAGGAAGTTGGCAAACACGAGTAATAATAATAATAATCCACATTTATAAAGCGAACACTCACCCGTAAGGGTCTCTAGGCGCTGGGAGCCGTCGTGGAGATTAAGCGAGCTATTGCCCAGAGTCACAGTGTGCTGGGCTGACCTGCCGCCGGTGCTGGGGATCGAACCGTGATCCCCAGATTCCATCGTGTGTCGCATTAGCTGCGGCGCCACACCTCTCCCTCCGAGTGAGGAACATCCACTGCTAGACCACTTCCTAGCGAGATTTCTTACCACGGGCTGTCGTGGAGGGTCACTACTGCTCACGTTCAGAAACCTTCCGTTCGTATTGAGTCCGCTGCTGCTCAAGTAGTACTTTTACTCAAGCGGCAAAAAAAGCAGTGCCCTCTTGCACTGAGTGAGATGCTGTTCACACTGATTATACAGCATGGAAAAAACACAAAAAATCAGTGCGTTCTGTGGGAGGAAACCAACTCCTCTGCTCGCTGACCTCCTTGTAGCTTGGCGTAGTTTATTACGAACTCCGCCCAGGCTTTTTTTCAAAACAGTTAAATCACCCATAGTGATGGTACTAGACAGCCCAGAAGGCGGGAACAATTTACTTAAAAACTGGGACATGTACTTTTTAGTTTTACATGTCCCGTGTTAGACCTGGCATCGTTAGCGTGAGACTCACTTCCATTTTGACAGATTGCCTTCTCTGTTTGTGATATGTTTTTGCTGGTTATATGCTTTGGGCACTGTGCCACTGCTATTCAGGGCCACAGTGCAAGTGCTCCCTATGTTAAATTAATGTACTAATTAGTGATTCCATGATGGGGTTATTTGATGTACTTGTCAGACCCTAGTACAGTGCACCATGTGTGTCCAGGGCTTGTAAATCAAATGCTGCTGGTGGGCTTGTAGCACTGGTTGTGCCACCCACAGAAGCAGCTTGTAAAGTGTGTCTCAGGCCTGCCATTGCAAGGCATGTGTGCAGTCTGTGACTGCCATGTCGACTTGGCCAAGTGCACCCACTTGCCAGTCTCTAAACCTTCCCTTTGCTTCACATCAGTCACCCTTATGGTAGGACCAAGGACAGGGTGCATTGTAAGTATAAGGTAGGACATGCGCTGGTGTGAGTAGGATGTCCTAATAGTGAATTACAGCCATTTTTGTGTTTTACTATTGCAAGGCTACCTGTTCTCCATAGGCTAGAATGGGCAGTTAGACTATTACCTTCTTATAATCCTAACTGACTCAGGGAACATGGAGGAAATTCGAATTTAGTATGCCTGAACTCAAAATGATAAAATACATATTTTAGTAAAGTTGGTTGTAAAATTCTATGTTTGAAAATACAATTTTTAGAAAGTAGGTATTTTCTTGCCTAACTGTCCAGGCCTGCCTCTGATAGGTTGTGTATTCCTTGTCTGAGTTTGTAAGTGACAGGGCTGGGGGATTCCAGGAGTCAGGATGGGACAGCCCAGTGGTGAATAGAGAGAGCTGCATCTAGGTGGGAGTGAGGAGTTGCATCTGGGACCTGAATAGGGCTGGGCCTTCCCTCTACAATGCTGGCTCCACCTCCTGTGGTGTGTCTGATGTCTCTGCCCTGCACTGTGAAAGGAGGGAATGAATCATGTCAACAAAGTGCTCAGGAACTGGTTTGGACTAGGCAGAGGCCTCTCTGCCTTCAGAGAACAAAGGATTTTGGGGTATAAATTTTGGGACTCTGACCCAAGAACTTTAGGCACTTCTGGAACAAGAACCCCTTTGCCAAGGAGAAGAACCAAGGAAGCTGCAGGAGTTTGGACTGCCCCTCTGCCAGTGTGCTGTTTGCTGGGCTGGCCTGCAGTGGTTGCATTATTGCCAAGGAAAAGAGAAGGAGCTTTTTAAGGACTTTCATTATCTACAGAATATTCTCCAAGGGCTTGAACTGTGCTTGCCTCCTTCTGAAGTCTCAGGGACAACAGACTTCATCTCCAGCTCTACTCTGAATTTCCTTGCTGGTAATTCTAACTCTAGACATTTGCGTGTTGCTGGGAGCTGGAAGCGCGATGCATCGAGAGGAAATGTGTCGCCGCCGCAGCTGAAAACGTCACATCGCCAAAGAAACGAGCCTTCGCCGCATCTCCCGGGAAGCGTGTCTTCATCAAAGCTTCCTGCTGTCGCATCACTGGAGAAGTGTGACGCCATCGAGAAAGTCGCCATCGCAGGACCGGAGAAGCGTGTTGCAGGGCCTGTCGCGGCTCCAAAGTACAGAGTCGTTGTAAGGCTGCCAGGGTGTCTACGATCGTCATCACATCGTCGCTTCAATGGCGCCATCTTCTAGCATCGCAACCGGATCATCACATCGCATTAAGGCGCCATCTTTCGCAGCGGGCCTGCAGGCCGAGAATCTACGCATCAACCCTGCACCGGTAAGGATCACGGCGCATCCCTACTTTGCGCAAGCATTAAGGCACGACGCATCATTTCCCTCGGATCACGAAACCGACGCATCTCCCCTTTTGCGAAGCCTTTTGTTCACTTTGGGTTACTCATCCAGGTAGTTTGTTGAGAACTGTGTCGCATTTATCATCAACTTGAACTAAGCAACATTTATCATCTTTGAGTCAACTTTAAGTATAGTATTGAGTATTTTTGTTGTTTGTGGTCTTGTGTTAAGGCTATATAAAGAATACTTATTTTTATAAAACCTGTGTTGTTTTCATCTGTAGTGTTTTCACTGTATTACTGTGTAAATTCCCAAATGCTTAACACGCTGCCTCTGAGATAAGCCTGTCTGCCCGTGCCAAGCTACCAAGGGGCTAAGCAGGGGTTATTTAGGACTGTAATCCCGTTATCTTGACTTAGAAGTAAGGGTCCCTATTTGGACAAAGGTAAATACCATTGCCAACTAGAGACTCCCAGATCTAACATTGGTGGTCAGTGGGGAGGATTTGGACTTTGCATTTTTGTTTCATATACAGTAATTGGTGTACACTACTAGTGAGTGCAGACCAAATGCGACAACATTCTTTTTTTTAGAATCTTTTTCCTTGAAACAGTTTTTTTTCTCCTGAAAACTCCCAATTCATATTACTATGGGTAAACCAGCATCTGTTGCATCTATGGATCTTGAATTTGAGGAAGAGAGGTTGCAAATCTACACTTTGAAACAGCCCAATCATCTCTGCAAGAAATTGAAAGTTGCTACACCAGGCATTTCTAAAAAGGATGACTACCAAAAGGCGCTGAGGGCCTGAGTAGAAGCAAGAAATACCCCTGATCTTGTGGTGGACCCCACGAAAGCCATGGGCAACAGGTTTATCCTGGTCTTGGTGGACCATGCTACCCGGTACCTGGAAGCCATACCGCTCAGGACAGTGACGGCCCCCATGGTGGGACGAGCACTGAGGGGGATGTTCTCCCGTGTGGGGTTCCCCAGAGAGGTGGTGTCTGGCCGAGGTACAAACTTTATTTCCAATTATATGAAGTCTCTGTGGAAGGAGGGTGGTGTTACCTATAAGTTCACCACTCCTTACAATCCACAAGGTAAGGGGCTGGTTGAGAGATTCAACCAGACCCTTAAAGGTGGGAATGCAGATGGGCAAATTGATAGGCCAGGGTTTTCAGCCAGTGGAGGAGGACTGTTTCCACCTGGCAGCAGTATTTCTCCAAAGACCTGTCCCACAGAGAGTTGGAAGACAGGGAGAGAAATAGGGCACCCAAGCTGGAGTTGGCTAAGCTTAATATGGAGAGTCAGAGGAACACAGAGAATAACAGATTGTCCTTGGAGAGAGAGAGAATGAGAATGGAACATGAGAGGATGTTGAGGGAATGTGAGATCAAGGCAAAGGGCTTAGAGATCAATCCCTCTGGTGGTAGCACAACATCTGTGCCTTCAGAAGGCAGGGTACATATTCCCAAGGATGTCATCAAAGATTTCCACAAAAGTGAAGATATTGGGCAGTGGTTTGCAGCCTATCAGAGAGCACTGTTGGCCCACCGGGTGCCTGAGAAAGATTGGGGAGCGGGGTTGTGGGGCCGCTTTTTGACTGAAGGGAGGGATACTTTGCTAGACCTAGCCAGTGAGAATAAGCTGTCATGCCCACATTAAGGAAGCACTGATGACTAGGTATGATTTGACCCCAGAACTCCATAGACAGAGGTTCAGGAATTGTAAGAAGCTGGAGGGAGCCACTTGGCTAGAATATGTATCTTTCTTTTGCTGAGCTATGGATGGTTGGGTGAGTGGGAACAATGTGGATAATTTTCAAGCACTCTATGATCTGATTGCCAGGGAGCACTTGTCTGACTAATTGTTTTCCAGAGCTACGCCAGCACCTTATTGATAGCAAGTTAACTAACCCTAGGAAGCTTGCTGATGAGGCGGACCGCTGGGTCAGTACCAGGGTCCACAAGGGTCTTGTGGGAGACTCAGCCAAAGGTGGGCCGGGTCACCAGCAGAAGAGTGGGGGGACAAGGGTAAACAGAGGGAGTTCCAGAAAGGGCCCCAGAGTAATTCCCAAGGGAACCAAAGTAAGGGTTCCCAGCCTCCCCCTGAGAAGAAGTCAGGATTCCCGACAGGTAAACCTGTTCATAGGGGGCCTGTTACCTGCTTTCAGTGTAAGCAGGTGGGACACCGTTGGTATGATCCCCAGTGTCCCTAAAAGGGTCAGTATGTGCCACCCCATGCACCACCCTGTCAGATGGCCATTGTAGGCCTGGGTGGGAAGGAGATGGGTGCCCAAGATGGGTGGGGTCCCATAGAAATGTCCCTTGTCTCATTAGGAGACTTTGAGATGGTCCCTAAAACTCAGCTGCCTGATAACACTAAAAAATACAGGCAGTGGGTGACCATCAATGGCCATAGAATGAGTGCTCTGAGAGCCACCGGAGCCAGTGTGACAGCTGTCAAGTGTCACTTGGTGTCTGAAGAGCAGGCGGTCCCCAATGCATTCTTCCCAGTTGTTGCCGCTGACAACATAGAGAGCCATTGCAAAGTGGCTCAAGTTCCCTTTGAGTGGGGGGGGGGTCTTCGGTACTCTTCAAGTAGCTGTGAGGCCAGCCATGCCTGTTGATTGTTTGCTAGGCAATGATTTGGAAAGCTCCCCTTGGTTAAGGTGGAGAAGAAGGCTCATTTAGAGATGTTGGGTCTGCCTGAGAGTGCATGTGTGACCACTTGGTCTATGGCAGCTAAGGGGTTTCAAGAGACATTGGAGCCTGAAAGTATGGCCCAGAGACCTGCCTTAAAGAGAAGAGGTAGGGGGCACGGGAAACCAGCCCCCATTGTTCTCACGGTCCAGGAGGAGGCAGACCTTGAGGGGGATGCCTTGGAACCTACAGGGGAGCAAGTTTCTGAACTGGGTAGCCTACCTCAGCTGACCCATTGGCAGCAAGAAGGGGGTCCCTACAGGGAAGAATTTTGTGAAGAGCAGCAGAAGTGCCCTTCTCTTGTGTATTTGAGGCAACAGGCCACAAACCAGGCAGCAGGTGATCTGTCTGGATCACATTGGATCTATTCGGAAAACAGTCTCCTGTAGCAGGCCTAAGGTTGCTGAGCCTGGGTCAGCCCGTGTGCTGGTGGTACCCCAGCACTTCGGAACCTTCCTACTGGGTTTGGCTCATGACGTTCCTTTAGCTGGACATCTGAGGCAGAACAAGACCTTTGTAGGGTGTCTCCCACTTTTATTGGCCCGAGATGCATAAGAGTTCAGATACTCATTGTAGGACTTGTCAAACTTGCCAGGCAAGTGTGAAAAGTGGAAGGAAGCACAAGGCTCCTCTCCAACCTTTTCTGTAGTCAGTACCCCCTTTGAATGGGTGGGCATTGACATTGTGGGGCCACTGGACCCCACGACAGCCATGGTTAACAGGTTTATCCTGGTCTTGGTGGACCATGGTACCCGGTACCTGGAAGCCATTCCGCTCAGGACAGTGACGGCCCCCATGGTGGGACGCGCACTGAGGGGGATGTTCTCCCATGTGGGGTTCCCCAGAGAGGTGGTGTCTGGCCGAGGTACAAACTTTATTTCCAATTATATGAAGTCTCTGTGGAAGGAGGGTGGTGTTACCTATAAGTTCACCACTCCTTACAATCCACAAGGTAAGGGGCTGGTTGAGAGATTCAACCAGACCCTTAAAGGCATGATCATGGGTCTTGAGGAACCAATGAGGCGTAAGTGGGACTTCCTCTTGCCATGCCTTCTGTTTGCTTACTGTGAGGTGCCACAAAAGTCCCTAGGGTTCAGCCCCTTTGAACTGTTGTTTGGACGCCCGGTAAGAGGACCTTTGAGTCTGGTTAAGGAAGGCTGGGAACAATCTCTCAGGAAACCTCCCCAGGATGCATACAGTTACATGGTGGCCTTCAGGAACCAGACTTGGCGATTCAGAGATCTCACTCAGGCGAATCTGGAAGCCAGCCAGGAGGGAATGAAGCGGTGGTACGATCAGAATGCCACTCTGATTGAGCTTCAAGCTGGATAGAAAGTTTGGGTCATGGCCCCTGTAGAGCCTTGTGCGCTCCAGGACAGGTGGACCGGTCCATTTGAGGTGGGGGAGCGCAAGAGTGATGTCACCTATCTGGTGAACTTGCAGACTCTCAGGAACCCTTTGAGGGTCCTACATGTTAACCGCCTGATGCCCCACTTAGAAAGGTCCGATGCAATAAAAATAAAAAGTTATTAAAAAAACAACAACAAAAAAAACGAAGTGGGCATGCTCCTAACAACAGATGATGTAATGGACGAGGAGACCGAGCCTCTTCCTGACCTCCTGTCTGCAACAGAGCAAGATGGGTCAGTGGATGGTGTCAGCCTCTCTGCCACACTGACCCCTGATCAGCAGCAAGATTGTCGCCCACTGTTGGGGCAATTCTCTGATCTATTTTCCTTGGTTCCTGATGTCACAGAGTGGTGCGTCCATGATGTGGACACTGGAGACAGTCCTCCTGTGAAGCACAAGGCTTAGAGTGACTGACAAGGTCAGAGCTTACATTAAGGAGGAAGTCTCCAAGATGTTTGCTTTAGGGGTAATTGAGTCCTCAAACAGTCCTTGGGCCAGCCCAGTGGTCTTGGTCCCAAAGGCTGCTACACGAGGTGCCACACCTGAACTCCAGTTCTGTGTGGACTACAGAGGGCTCACTTCAGTCACCAGGACTGACGCACACCTCATCCCCAGAGCTGATGAGCTCTTTGATCTGTTAGTGGCTGCACTGTAGCTCAGCATGTTTGAATTGACGTCTGGGTACTGGCAGATCGCCTTGACTGATGGGGCCAAAGAGAGGTCAGCATTCTCCACACCAAATGGGCACTACCAATTCTGGGTTATGCCCTTTGGGATGAAGAATGCCCCTGCCACCTTTCAGAGGGTTGGTCAACCAGGTGCTGGCTGGACTAGAGGATTGCAGTGCGCCTACCTGGATGACATTGCAGTGTTCAGCGCCAGTTGGGAAGAACATCTCCACCACCTCTGGGAAGTGTTTATTGCACTGCGCAAGGCAGGCCTCACTATCAAGTCGTGTAAGTGCCAGATCGGGTAGGGTTCCGTGGTGTACTTGGGTCACCAGGTAGGGAGCGGCCAGGTGGCACCCCTACAATCCAAGATTGATACCATCCTGGCATGGGAACCCCCAAAGACTCAGACACAGGTGAGAGCCTTTTTTAGGACTCACAGGGTACTACAGGAGGTTTGTTAAGGGGTATGGCAACATTGTTGCACCCTTGACTGAGCTGACTTTCAGGAAGCAGCCCAAGAAAGTGAACTGGACTGACACCTGTCAGAAGGCTTTAACGCCCTGAAGACTGCCATGTGCCCAGCACCCGTGCTTCAGGCGCCCAACTTATCCAAGGAATTCATTGTTCAGACAGACGCTTCAGTGCATGGTGTGGGGGCTTTTCTATCACAGATTAATGAAGATGGCCTAGACCAACCAGTAGGCTTCATTAGTAGGAGGTTACTTCCACTGAAGCAGAGGTGGAGTGCAAATTGAGCGTGAGGCATTTGCTGTGGTCTGGGCACTGAAGAAGTTGAGACCATACTTTTTTGGGACTCACTTCCTGAATCAGACCGACCACAGGCCCCTCAGATGGCTAATGCAGATAAGGGATGAGAACCCAAAGTTGTTGAGGTGGTCCATTTCCCTACAGGGTATGGACTTTACGGTGAAACACCATCCTGGTACAGAACCCACCAAAGCTGATGGTCTGTCCAGATTTTTCTGCCTTAGTGAAGGGAACTCCCAAGGGGACTTGTAGTTGTCCCCACATTTCAGCTGTAGGGGACACATGTTAGACCTGGCATCGTTGGTGTGAGTCTCCCTTCCATTTTGACAGATTGCCTCCTCCGTTTTTGATATGTTTTTGCTGGTTATATGCTTTGGGCACTGTGTCACTGCTATTCAATGCCACAGTGCAGGTGCTCCCTAAGTTAAATTAATGTACTAATTAGTGATTCCATGATTGGGTTATTTCATTTACTTGTCAGACCCTAGTACAGTGCACCATGTGTACCCAGGGCTTGTAAATCAAATTCTGCTGGTGGGCTTGCAGCACTGGTTGTGCTACCCACAGAAGCAGCGTGTAAAGTGTGTCTCAGGCCTGCCATTGCAATGCCTGTGTGCAGTCTGTGACAGCAATGTCGACTTGGCCAAGTGCACCCACTTGCCAGTCTCTAAACCTTCCCTTTGCTTCATATCTGTCACCCCTATGGTAGGCCCAAGGGCAGGGTGCATTGTAAGTATAAGGTAGGACATGCTCCTAATATTGAATTACAGCCATTTTCGCTTTTCACTATTGCAAGGCTACCTGCTCTCTATAGGCTAGAATGGGCAGTTAGATTATTACCTTCTTATAATCCTTACTGACTCAGGGAACATGGTATAAATTCGAATTTAGTATGCCTGACCTCAGAATGATAAAATACATCTTTTAATAAAGTTGGTTTTAGCATTCTGTGTTTGAAAATACCACTTATAGAAAGTAGGTATTTTCTTGCCTAACTGTCCAGGCGTGCCTCTGCTAGGTTGTGTATTCCTTGTCTGGGTTTGTGAGTGACAGGGCTGGGGGATTCCAGGAGACACGCTGGGACAGCACAGTGGTGAATAGAGAGATCTGCATCTAGATGGGAGGGAGTAGTTGCACCTGGGACCTGAATAGGGCTAGGCCTTCCCTCTACAATGCTGGCTCCACCCCCTGTTGTGTGTCTGATGTCTCTGCCCTGCACTGTGAAAGGAGAGAAGGAATGATGTCAACAAAGTGCTCAGGAACTGGTGTGGACTAGGCAGAGGCCTCTGTGCCTTCAGAGAACAAAGGATTTTGGGGCATAAATATTGGGACTCTGACCCAAGAACTTTAGATCACTTCTGTAACAAGAAACTTTTTGCCAAGGAGAAGAACCAAGGAAGCTGCAGGACTTTGGACTGCCCCTCCGACAGTGTGCTGTTTGCTGGGTTGGCCTGTAGTGGTTGCTTCATTGCCAAGGAAAGGAGAAGGACCTTTTTAAGGAATTTCATTATCTACAGAATATTCTCCAAGGGCTTGCACTGTGCTTGCCTCCTGCCGAAGTCTCAGACTTCATCTCCAGCTCCCCTCTGAATTTCCTTGCTGGGAATTCTAACTCCAGACATTTGCGTATTGCTGGGAGCTGGAAGTGCGATGCATCAAAAGGCAGCGTGTCGCCCCCACAGCTGAAATAGTCGCATTGCCGGAGAAACGAGCCTTCGCCGCATCTCCCGAGAAGTGTGTCTTCGTCAAAGCTTCCTGCTGTTGCATCACCGGAGAAGTGTGATGCCATCGAGAGAGTTGCCATCGCATCACCGGAGAAGCGTGTCGCAGGGCCTGTCGTGGCTCCAAAGTACTGAGTCGTCGCAAGGCTACCAGGGAGTCTACGTATAGTCATCGCATCGGTGCTTCAAGGGAGTCATCTTCTCGCAACGCAACCTGATCATAGCATAGGATCAAGGCACCATCGTACGCATCGCAATGGGCCCGCACGCTGAGAATCTACGCATCAACCCCGCACCGGTAAGGATCACGATTCATCCCCTACTCTGCGCAAGCATTGAGGCACGATGCATCATTTCCCCCGGATCACGGAACTGACGCATCACCTCTTTTGCCAGTCTTTAGTTCACTTTGCGTAACGCATCCAGGTACTTTGTTGAGAACTGTGTCACATTGATCATCATTTTGAACTAAGCAACATTTATCATCTTTGAGTCAACTTTAAGTATAGTATAGTGGAATTTTGTCATTTGTGATCTTGTGTTAAGTCTACATAAAGAATACTTATTTTTATAAAACCTGTGTTGTTTCCATCTGTAGTGTTTTCACTGTATTACTGTGTATATTCACAAATGCTTAACACACAGCCTCCGAGATAAGCACGTCTGCTCATGCCAAGCTGCCAAGGGGGTGAGCATGGGTTATTTATCCCCTTATCCTGACTTAGAAGTAAGGGTCCCTATTTGGACAAAGGTCAATACCATTGCCAACCAGAGACCGCCAGATCTAACATCCGGGTAATAATAATAATAATAATCTTTATTCGGTTTTTTAGCATTTGCAAAACCATAAAAGATATCACAAAATACAGAATTAATAATTGGAGTCATTTAAAAGGTACAATTTAAAATAGACATTTAAAAAAGTTACATTTTCCAATATTGATACAAAATTAATCCACTGTTTTACAAGTTGTTGCGATGCCTCATGATACACTTTAAGAAGTTTAAAACATGGTAGACAGTACACTCAGAGTCCAAGGTTTGGAGTGCCAGCATGGCCGGGCGACATTGTCTATGGCCCCATTTTTTAAGTAGAGGAATTAACCATATCTTCTGTTGGGGATGATAAAACTTACAGAACAGTACCGTGTGTATGGTGGACTGTTGAGAAAGGTCGTCGCATGGACATGGGTCTATCTGTACATTCCAGTTGTTTTTATCAGGGAAAGTCACTAACCTGAAAAAAAGGTTCATTCTAAATCTTGTTAAGAGCATTTTCTCGTAGGCAGTTAGCTCCATGGTCAGATATAATTGAATTCTCAAGGACTGCTGGATCATAATTGCGTGGGTGACAGATTTTTTTGTGATCTGCGTAGTCAGTCTCAGTGACTCCAAATGGCACAACGCAAGTCGTTTCAGTTCTTTTTTGGAGGTTTCTCTCAGGGTTTCTGGGGTGTAAAAGTACTTTTGTAGGCCCAGATCCGTAAAAAAGTGTCTAACGTACGAGAGCCATGCGATTTTGTGAGCATGGTCCAGATCCATAACGTCCTGTAGGATACTTTTAGTCAGAGTGTTTTTTACCGAGAGCCAGGCTCGCCTACAGAGCAGGAGAGGTTGGATTTTTATTAAATCTTCAATATGAGGGATTCCCAACTCTAAATGTGAGGCGTAGGTGGAGGTACCTCTAGGAATTGAGAGAAGGAAACTGATGAAGATGTTCTCTTCTTTTTGTATTGAACTGGAGGAAACGTGGCCCCAAGTCCCTGCTGCAATAGATTGGCATTTTGCAGCGTAGATCTGGAGCAGTTCTACTGGTGCTCTTTTTCCCAGTTTGTTAGAGAATTTTATCAGCGCCATGATTGCTCTTTGAAGAGAAGCCTCCTGGACTCAACAGCCGCTTTCCAGTTTAAGGCATCGTCAATCATGATGCCTAGGTACGGGTATTGTGGGGTCTTTTCAATTTTTTCACCATTCAGAAAGATCGACTTGGTTGCTTTTCTTGATCCACCAGCTACCATAACGAACGTTTTTTTGATGTTGATACGCAGATCCAAGGCCCCCATGAAGTCTGCGTATTTGGTTAGAGATTTTTGCAGTTCGTTAGGGGTGCGAGCCAGGATGACTGCGTCGTCCGCATATAGGAGCGCGGGGATCAAGCGACCTTTTACACTGGGGAGATCCCTCGCCCCTCGCAGCATGGACTCTTCTAGGCCGTTTGTATACAATGAAAAGAGAAAGGGAGCAAGGACACACCCTTGCCTTACTCCCCGCTCTACCCTGAATGGTGCTGTCAGTTCTCCGTTTGTTCCGTATCTTACTCTCGCCGTGGCTTCACTGTACAATTCCCTCAGAAAGTTCAGAAGGGGAGGATCGACCCCCATTACGTTCAGCAGTGACCAAAGCTTCGCATGCGAAACGCAGTCGAATGCGGAGGACAAGTCCACATAGACCATGTAGATGGAGCCAGGTTTAGCATGGGTATACTTTGATGTTAACAGACTTAGGTTTAGGGCCTGTTCAACTGTCCCAAAGCCCTCCCTAAACCCGAACTGTAAGTCCGAGAGGATAGTTTTATCTTCTACCCATTGCTGTAATTTTTCAAGGAGGACTCTTCCAACTACTTTTCCCAGAGAATCTAGGAGCGATATCGGCCGATAGCACTTTGTGTCCTGACGGTCCCCCTTCTTGAAGATTGGGACCATTATTGAAGAGGACCATGACTCTAACAGGCCGAGTTCCATTGTGGCTAGACATACTCTTGTCAATATTGGAACCCATAAGTCCGGCAGATATTTGAACAAGTCAACCGGAACCCCGTCAGGGCCAGGAGCTTTCCCGCTTTTACTTGAAGACAGTGCCAGTGCTAGGTCCTGCATGTCAAGGTCCATGGTTATTGGATAGGCGACTAGAGGAATATCGGAGTGATTTTCTTCGCTGGTTGGTGTCAGTTTGAAGATTTCTGAAAAATGATTCACCCACGCATCCTCGTCGATGGCCACATCTATTTTTGGACCGGTGGGGTCAGCTAGCGCGGGTGATTTAACAATCTTCCAGAAGGTCTTACTGTCTTTCAGGAGTGCGCTCTTATGTAGGGCGTTCCAGAGGGATTGTTTCAGTTCTTTTTTCCTCTCTTTTCTGGAGGAGATGTACACTCGTCGGAGAGCTTGGATCTCTGTTGCATCTCTATTTGGTTTTCCGAGAGCTTTCCTTAATTTAGTTTGTGCTTTTCTACAGTCTCGGTTAAACCAACCTGTGGAATTTATTTTAGTTTGTCTGGATGTTTTAGTCAGCTGTTTTTTGACTTCCTCTATTATTATGGTGAAGTTTTCCAAAATTTGTTTTGGCTCTGCATAAGGGTCAAGGCAGATCATGAAGCTGTTGTAGGAGGATTCTACTAGCCGTTTTGTTAGTGTATTTGGGTCCACCTTTTCCCATTTTATGGTGTAACCATTGTTCTTCCCCAGCTCCAGTCTGTTCTGCGCCAGCGTGTTTGCTATCGATGCCATCAGTGACCTTGGTTGATGGATATAGAAGCTCAGGTTTAAGGCAGAATGATCACTAAGATTATTTTCCAGAATTTTGAAATTTTTGGTATGATCTTTTAAGCCTTCTGTCACAAGTACAAAGTCTACAGTGGTCGCATGGCCCCTTCCTCTATAGGTTGGTTCTAGTTTGCTATGACGCTGTTGTATAGGGTTCAGAATTTGTAGGTCCAGATCGGCTAATGTTCTGTTCATGACAGTCCCCACTCCTGAGTGGGAAAAGTGTACCAGTGGGTTGTCATTTTCGTCCTTTATCCCACATGTGTCAATCAGGGGGCAGGGGTGTATGTTAAAATCTCCTCCCCAGATTATCTGCGGTATTTCCTTTTTCTGTTTGGCATGCCAGTGATCGGTTATTTTTGATTGGATTAGTAAAAGGACATTCAGAAAGAGGTCATCCTCTAAGTTGTTGTAGAGGTTTATTATTGTGAAGCAAAGCTTTTTCCCAATTGTAATTGTGAGAATCTGGAAGTGTGGAGTTAGGTCTACCTTAGTAATCTTCAGTTCAGAGATTGTGTTAGCCAGGTATGTTACCAGACCCCCTTTCGGTCTACCTGCGCTGCTGGGAAGGGCGGGGGAAAAAAATGTCCTGTAGCCTGCAAGATGTGAAGGTGTCATTGTCCAAGTCTCTTGTAGACAAATGATTTGTGAGTCCTTCAGGAAACCAGCGGCCGAGCCGTCCTCTATTTTGTTTCGGAGGCCTGCCACATTCCAGAAGATAATGGATAACGGTGCATAGTCTGAAGGTGGTTTTTCCACTTGGGGAAGTTCTATTGGAGGATTAATCGGGTCCTTAGTTGTAAATATTGACTCCGTGTGATTGCTTCTTTGTCAATCGACCATTTCCAGGCCGCTGAAACGATTCATTAATGGTATCCCTTGCCAGTTTTGCCCATTAGTGGGCTCTCTGTAGCTGATGCCGTATGGATTCTGCAGTGGTCTCTCCCACTGCTCCCAATTTCTAGATCTGTTATGTGGGCCCATGATCTGCCATGGTGCTTCTCTTTGCGGGTGGATTTGGTTTGGTGGCCACCAAGGGTGGTCGGGCTCATTATATCGCGGCATTAGTTTTGGGCCCGCGATGTCTATCTCCCATGGCTGCAGTATTGGTTTCCTCCAAATGCTATCGATATCACGGGAATAATTATTGTTGTGATATCGTTTTGGGTAGAAATATGACAAGGGTCTTGTGGCAATTCCCCCAGAGGTATTAAACTCCCGGGAGCAGATGTATTCTGCTATGGTTGGATCCTCGAACGTGATTACTATACAGTCACCCCGGATAGTTTTTTTTCTGTGACCCACCCACGAGGTCCGGGAGACTGAGGCTATTGTGCTTTTCCAGTGTTGGGGAACAGGGCGATTAGTGTTCAGCCAATACTGTACTTTATTCTTCAGTGACCAGTTGGGTTCAGCCCCCTCCCCAGTAAGTTCAGGGACCCCTGTCATGACCACAACGTATGGACATGCCGCGGGGGGCAGGTTTACAGAGGGTCTTTGGTCAGTAATCTCTCTCGGGGTACCTTTTGTTTTTGTTTGTTTTGTATTTGTTATGGCAGGAGTTATGGAGGCAGGGGAGTTTGTCGTCGCGGGGGTTTTAGAGGAAGGGGTATTTATGCTTGGAATATTTACTATTGGTGTCGGAAGTGGGGTAGGTGGTGGAGGGATGGTCGAGGACTTGGGAGTGATTTTTTGGACAGTGGGAGGATTTGGTACTGTTGAAACTTTTACTGTAAGTTGTTTTTTGCTCTGTGGAGGAGGCAACAATACCGATTTCTTGTTTGGGTGAATTATGATCGAGGAATCTGAAGGAGGCTTTTGAGGGACATGTGAGGGTGTGATTTTGGGAGGACTGGAGATTTTTGAGATTAGACTCTCGATGTTGCTAAGTCTAGCTTCTAAAGGGCGAATATAAGAATTCAGCAGGGAAGCTATCTCCTTAATTAATCTGGCTGATTCTCTTTCTTTTCCTAGTAGTCGTGGGCTTTTTGGTTCCGGGATTGGGAAATCTTGAAGATCGTGTGGTAGTTGATGTATCATTGCTATATTACTGGGCGGGGGAACAGAGTGAAGGGGAAATACTGCAGGATTTGTGTCGCCTACCAAGACTATAAGGTCAGCCGTTTCAATGTTTTCGGTGTGGTCTGATTTTTTGCTAGCATTTCTTTTTTTGATAGCTCCCTCCCTCCTACCTCTTGTTTGCCTTACTTCTTCAGGGGTTGGGTCGGGGAAGATGTCTGGGGTTTTTTCGAGGTCACTATCCGAGAAAGCTACTGAGAGTTGGGTGGCAGAAAGATCTACGTTGTTTGGCAGACTGAGTCTGTTCGCAGACACAATCGTTGGACTTGGCGTTGCCTGGGGATCTGGGGTTCTTGCAGTAGCTAGTAGTCCCATTGAGGATCGGCGAGCAATGGCGAGTTCAGTTGAAACTCTTCCCTCTATTAAGCTTATGCTTTGATCGATAAATGTATTAGCTTTGGCGAGAAAATCGTCCATTGGACCAAGCAATTTATCTCCTATCCCATTTTTTTTGGCTTTTTTCTGTTTGTTAGATCGCGTGTTCATTTTCCAATGGGTGGATTTAAGAGGGTCAGAGCATACTAAGTGCCTGTATGAAGATCGCCGTGATGGAGCAGTTAGGGGGGTGGGCCGGACCGGACTCTCTCGTACTCGAACGGCCTCAAACGGCCCGCTCTTTGCCCGGTCTTCGCCCCGGTAGTCGCCCCGCGCGCATCCCGCGTCGCGGTGTGACCTGGATCCAGTAAAGAAGGAGGAGGTTGGGGGCGTGGCCGCCGGGGGAAGAGGCAGCAGCTGTGTACAGCTGAGGCTGCTGGACCTCGCAGTCCCCCGGTAGGCTCCAAACGCTATCACAGTCGTTAACCTCTACCTGGGAGCGCGTTGGTACACCACCGACTGTGGAGCCGCTCACACCAGGGAGGACGGGGCAGGCAGCAGTGAGCGGCACCCGCGGAGCGGGTGTCGCGAACGGTGGCAGAAAATGCGGGGAAACACAGGTCCTCACAGGGCGAACAACAAAGTCCCGAAGTGCAGAAAGCGCCCACTCAGCCAGATCCAGGGAAAGTTATTCACGGAGGCTGGGGGCGTGGCCACCGGGGGAAGAGGCAGCAGCTGTGTACAGCTGAGGCTGCTGGACCTCGCAGTCCCCCGGTAGGCTCCAAACGCTATCACAGTCGTTAACCTCTACCTGGGAGCGCGTTGGTACACCACCGACTGTGGAGCCGCTCACACCAGGGAGGACGGGGCAGGCAGCAGTGAGCGGCACCCGCGGAGCGGGTGTCGCGAACGGTGGCAGAAAATGCGGGGAAACACAGGTCCTCACAGGGCGAACAACAAAGTCCCGAAGTGCAGAAAGCGCCCACTCAGCCAGATCCAGGGAAAGTTATTCACGGAGGCTGGGGGCGTGGCCGCCGGGGGAAGAGGCAGCAGCTGTGTACAGCTGAGGCTGCTGGACCTCGCAGTCCCCCGGTAGGCTCCAAACGCTATCACAGTCGTTAACCTCTACCTGGGAGCGCGTTGGTACACCACCGACTGTGGAGCCGCTCACACCAGGGAGGACGGGGCAGGCAGCAGTGAGCGGCACCCGCGGAGCGGGTGTCGCGAACGGTGTCAGAAAATGCGGGGAAACACAGGTCCTCACAGGGCGAACAACAAAGTCCCGAAGTGCAGAAAGCGCCCACTCAGCCAGATCCAGGGAAAGTTATTCACGGAGGCTGGGGGCGTGGCCGCCGGGGGAAGAGGCAGCAGCTGTGTACAGCTGAGGCTGCTGGACCTCGCAGTCCCCCGGTAGGCTCCAAACGCTATCACAGTCGTTAACCTCTACCTGGGAGCGCGTTGGTACACCACCGACTGTGGAGCCGCTCACACCAGGGAGGACGGGGCAGGCAGCAGTGAGCGGCACCCGCGGAGCGGGTGTCGCGAACGGTGGCAGAAAATGCGGGGAAACACAGGTCCTCACAGGGCGAACAACAAAGTCCCAAAGTGCAGAAAGCACATCCGGGTAGTGATAAACTCCTACATTTGTTTTTCACTTCTACATGCCTACCTCTCACAAGGGATAACATTGCAGTTACTTAATTTAATTAAACAAGCTGTCATTTACAAATGGGAGCAGGTGGCTGGTTCATGTTTGGTGTCTTTGGAATCATAATTAAAAATCCTAACTTATGGTCAGATTTTAAATTTCAAATGTGAAAATACAATTTTTAGAAAGTTGGCATGTTCCTGCCTTAGCCATTTAGTCCCTAAAGCCTTTTTTGCATCACATGACTGGGTGAAGCAGACAGTTGTGCTTTGTGCATGCCTCTTAGACAGCCACACACAATAGGGAGCTTAGGTGTGCCTGGATGGGTCATCACTGGCAGGATGGGTAGCCGAAACTGGGCACAGAGATAACTATGTTTGAATAGGTTGTGCCCTGCCGACTCACAATGGGCTACATACTCCCTGTAATTGGTCTGGAGACAGGACAGAGAAGGTAAGATGCTTTGAAACTTCGAAGGGGACTGCCAGAAGCTTCTCCCTCCTTCCAGAGGAAGGGCACCATGTATAAATATTAGACTTCAGACATTAATTCTTCAATTCACTTCTGGACTTTTGGATAGTCTGCCAGGAAGAAGGAATGCTGCGCTGCTACAAGGTCTGCTCTCTGCTGGACTGTTTCTCAGAAGCACTATGGCCTAACATCTAGAGTGGTCGACCTCGAAGCTGGGGCACCGAGTTCGAGTCTCAGCAGGGACGCTCAGCATCCTGTGATCCTGGGCAAATAACATAATCTCCCCGAAACCTAACTAAATGAATGTGTCAGTCTGTAACACAACTGTGACTCATGTAAAGTGCTCTGATACCTTTGGGTTAAGTACAAGCTATATAAAACTCAAAAATAAAAATCTGTTGCCCCACTATGTTATCCAGCTGCCACTGCCCTCTTGCGAGTTAGAAGGACTGGACCTGCATCTGCTGAACTCAGGACCCCAAAGTGACTCCAAGGGCATTCTGACTAGACCCTCAGAGATGGAAGGCACTGGAAACCGTGTCTCCCCTGCCAAGTGGTGCCACCTCAGTCCTGGATCCTTGAAAGGGGGTCTGAGGTGCTCTGCCAGACTCTCTGGACCTGCCAGAATCCATGCATCTCCTCTGCTGCCCAGCATCATCACATCGCAACCTAGGATTTAGGATACTTTGTTCAGCACGCTTAACTGGGTCCCTCTAGTGGGCCCATGCTTCATCGCCATCGCAGTCAACCTCAACTTGTGACTTTGTCCTGGTCCATTGCGACCAGCTATCCATAGCTGCCGTTTTGTGCTTTTTTGGAGCTATTTTCACTAAAACTTTTAAAAGTGCATATGTCTGGAGCTACTAATTGGATTTATATCATTTTCTTCTTGTTCTATTTATTAAAAATAACTCTATTGTTCTAGCTTGGTGTGGGAGCCTTTTTGTGTGGTGTTCTCCCTTTATTACTGTTTGAAGTGTTACACAAATACTTTGCACATTGCCTTTAAGTTAAGTCTGACTGATCAGTGCCAAGCTGCCAGAGGGTTGAGCACGGGTTCACTTAAGGTTGTCTTGTGCCTCACTCTGACAAGGATTGTTTATTTTTTTTTTTTTAATCCTCATTTGCCGTCTTGCCGCCCATAACTTTGTTCTATTCCACCTCTGGGCTGTTATTATCTCTTAGGCTGGTCTAGAGTAATGGGGCGTAGACAACACATATTTTTGAGTCTGGTAACCTCTCGACTATCCTTCTTGACCACCTGACCCAAGATGTGTATCCTCCACCATCTCTATTCCTCGTTCTCGGGTCCAAATACCACCGAGACAGGCCCGGGCTTAATCATCGGACTTTTAACATAAATATAACTTTAACCAAAATTTAGCAGGAAGGGTATCCAAAAACCTCTATTTCTTTTAGAGCAATCTAACATGTCTAACTTTGCTATATATCTCATGGCTAATATCCAGTCCAATAAGGTAGGACTGAGTGGTGAGACCCATAGTTTACATATCTCTCGACGTGCTAATAACATAGCATAAAAAATAAGTCTAACATTGTTACCCAAAACTCTATTTTGTAAATCATGTCTCCCAGAAATAATTAATTCGGGGCTTACCTCGATGGGTTGGTTCAATGATTTAGAAAGGGAGTTACTCACGTCAATCCAAAATTGTTTGATATTCGGGCACGATACGAACATGTGTAAATCATCAACATTTGGAGCTTTACATTTTGGACATTCCACCAATCCTCCATCCTTAAATTTAGAAAGCCTGTACGGGGACCAGTATGCCCTGTGGATGGTAAATAAAACATTTCGCTTTAGGTTTGCAGGCTTAACAATTCTATATAGCATGCTCATAGTTACTTGCCATTGGTCTTCTGTAGCAATCCTTGGCAAGCTGTTCTTCCACAGGGTCTCTGGTAGATCAAATATTCCATCCTCCATTTCCAATATTCGCCAGTACCAGCAAGCAACTTCCTTCTTAAAAACCATTAGCTCCAATTTTAATTCAAAATCATTTTCCCGTCCAATCCCTAATCCTGCATGGTTTGCCCAACTTTGAATCTGTAAGTACTTGTATTTTGAAAAAACTGGGCCCCAGTTTTGTTGACATGAACTCCAGGAAATTAATTTTCCATCTTGAAATAGATCTCTCCATCTTTGTAGGGCTGGCTCCTTTATCAAATTTAAAGCTCTTGTCCAGGTAGGAGCTCCCGGCGATTCCCATATCGGAGCCATATAACTGAAATAAGGGATCTTAGTTATTTTTCTTATTTTATACCAAATCTCGGCCAAATCTCTCAGAGTCTTGAGTTTCACTTTTTTTAAAAACTTGGGGTCTCCAAACTTATATAAATAACCAAACTCATGATAACCTGATATCTTCAGCATTATCCCAAAAAGTTCGCCGATCTGAGAATGAACAAGGGAACCCAATAACATCCTGCAATTTTTTAAACAAAAAGCCCATGCATATATTTGTAAATCAGGAGCCGCCAATCCCCCTTTATTTACACTTCTTCTTATTTTCCTCCATGAGATTCGAGAGGGTTTTGACGCCCAAATAAATGAAGTTATCATACTTTGTATTTTCGCCAACCATTCCTTTTTAAAACACAACGGAATAGCCTCAAACAAAAAAGTAATTTTTGGTATAATCACCATCTTTACAAGGTTAGATCTCCCATATATTGACAAAGGTATGTTCATCCAGCCCTTTAGCATATCACCAACCTCTTTTTAGGTTTTGCCTGCAAATGCTCACGTAGTGAGCATTCGCTAAAAAACCTATTGAGTTCTATATATGATCGATGACCCGCCTCTGCCTCTCATTGGCTAGCTCCATAAATGGCGGCTAGCCATTGGGAGACAGAGGCTGTCAATCGCGCTTTCTCCCGAAAACGCGATTCGGGGGCGTTTCTGGTGCTTTTTTTAAGCCCCGCCCCTTTGTCCCGGGCCGCGCTGCGATTGGCTGCCGGCCCGGGACACCCCCGTGACGTCATTCCCGGGCCGCGCTGTGATTGGCTGGCCGGCCCGGGACCTGACTTGTTATAAATGTTGTTGCCTTGCTCTACTGCAACCCCTTCCTTTTTTCTCCTGTACGATATTTCAGCAACTGATTCTGATATAAACCGTGCATTACTGTTGTTACGCATTGTCAATTGATGCCACTCATATGCAAACGCGCTATATCACTACCGACTATTAGACATGTGAAGTCGGTTTTCCTTTCATAAGAAAGCCAGCTCCTCACACTGCCTCCTTAAGTGCTCTGGTGTGGGGCGCTTGATTATTTCATTCCTGCCATGCTCCACGTCGGAGAAAGCCAGCACCTCACACTGCCTCCTTAAGTGCCTGGGTGTGGGGCGCTTGATTATTTCATTCATGCCGTGCTCCACGTCGGAGAAAGCCAGCACCTCACACTGCCTCCTTAAGTGCCTGGGTGTGGGGCGCTTGTTGATTATTTCATTCCTGCTGCGTGTGAGGGCGGACCAAGGGTGGAAGGCCGACAGCACAAAAGTTCGCCCATTTAAGGCTCGTCAAGCTCCACGTCGGAGAAAGCCAGCAAGAAAGCCAGCGGAGAAAGGCAAACACGGCCGCAGTCACTATGCACGCAGTTTTTGAAAACTTGGGGTACGTTTTCCGTTTTAAGAACAAGAAGCTGTAAGATTAAAAATAAAAAAAAGTATTAATAGTTTTCTACCTAGCCATAACGACCGCGAAAATAATATGCCTCTTCCCACCCATTCAAAGTCAAATATCCTTAAGTGACACTCAACAAGACCCCGAAAGCGAAAGAGCGGCGGCTGCCTGCTGAGAGCAATGTGTTCAGATCTGCACTTCTCTCCCGACAGCAGCGAGACCCAGGCCGCCATGTGACTGGTGGCGGTGAAGCGCCCAGGGCACACAGGCAAGGTGGGCGAGCCTCTCCCGCAGCACATGGCTTGGAGGGGAGCGCTATGCGCCCTGGTGACACTGCTCCACCTTCGGGTTCCCTAAGCAGCAGCGGCCGAGACACGCACAGGTAAGATGCTGCTATCGTGCCTTTCAGTGGCGCAGCTCATCCCAGCACTGACACTTGAAAGGCATGTGTCACCTCCACTCCCCCCACCGTGGGAGACAGCCCAGACCAGCCCCTGATCCCTTTTGATAGTTGCCCGCACGGGGCGGCGCCCCCTTCGTCCCTGGGAAATTTGTCGAGCCCATCTACAGGTGAGACCTGCAGCCGCTTCCAGGGAAGTCGCAAGCCCGCCCTGATCATCTGTTACTCATCTGTTACCAGCTCACTGTACCTTTGAAAAAGATTAAAGAAAAATGATTGTCACCGTAAATTCAGATTCAGGCAGCCTTTAGATCTGTTGATTACTCAGTTACATGCATTTGCATTTTTTTAAACTGTTTTTCTATCACTGGGAGGTTTCAGCAGAGACCAGGCAGCGGGGGAGGACGCAGCTTTCCGTGGCTGTGGGTGAAAGGGAGAGCCGTGCAGCGGCGGCTGATTCTGCAGTGCAGAAAGAGCGTCAGCTGCGGGGCCTCCAATGGAATGTTCAGGGCTCGGGGGCTCCCTGGGTGTGTCAGAATGGGCCTTCAAGCACTAAAAGAGAGGGCAGGCCTAAGTGCGCCAGGATGCCCTCCCTCAGTCGACCTCCGTTTCCATTTCACTGAAGTGAAGGTTTAGTTGCCGGTTTTTACTTTGCTGCTGCCCCACCCTGAGTCCATTAATGGTTTCTTCACCTTGACCTCCCACCCCAGCCAACCATTTCTCTGGAGTTATCAGAAGTGCACAGGGATATTTTTTCCACAATATGTTTTCTTTGGCAGGGTTCATTGCCTTTTATTGGTCTTTTTGCACCGCGCACATCCCACAATGCATGTTATTTCCATCAAGACTACTAGGCTTTGTAAAATTCAGTGCTTGCTTTGTAAAAATAAAAAAAAAAATAGAAATAACTGCAGGCGCTATATTGTGCTTAGGTGCTGTTGAATGTCCTGGTTTGTGAATTTTAAGCTTACCTGGTCTTGATCTCTCCTCATGCCTCTTGCTTCTTGCTTCCAACACCTCCTGTTTCTTTATCTAACTCTCGCAGGCTCTTTACTTCCTTCTTTCCTCCTGGTCATTCTTTTCCTGTATTTCTCTTCCTCCCCTTCTACTTTTTCTGACTTTCTCTTTCTTGGTCTAGAACAAAGTCTGATGGTGAGAAATGAGTTTTGGTCTAAAAAATGGACTCCTGAGTCCGCTCCTGCCCAAATTAATACCCTCTCCTTAAATATGAGTAATATTTATCCTTATTAAACCTCCCAAAAAGAGAATTGCCCCATCTGATTGGAATATCTTCTTGTTCTTCTCACCCTGGAGTCTTTAGAGAGGTGGGCCGCTGCAGAATGCCGCCCCTTGCGTTCTCCATGCTGCAAGGGGCGGACGGGAGAGACCTTGGGGCTTATGGGAAGAGGGACATTAAAATAATTGTATCACCCATTGAGATGCTAGTCTGAAGAGCACAGCTGACAACCGTGCCTGACATGGAAATATAGAAGTGCTGGTTCTCATCATCGCAGAGCGCCTGCGTGCTACTGAGAAGTGCCACTAAAATATTACATCCCTGCTGAGGAGTGCCGGTACTCTGCCATCAAAGGTTTTGTACCTGCTGAAAAGTGCTGATATCTCCACTGAAATTATTGGTCTCTTGCTGAGAATGCATGTATACTCCAATCAAAAATATTGAATCCCTGCTGAGAAACACCAGTAATCTCCCGTAAAAAAATATTGGACCCACGCTGAGAAGTGCCAGTACTCTCCCGTTAAAAAATGTTGGCCCGCTACTGAGAATTGTCACTCTCCCATTAAAAATAATAGACCCCTGCTGAGAAGTGTTACCCTCCCATTAACATTATTAGACCCCTGCTGAGAAGTGTTACCCTCCCATTAACATTATTAGACCCCTGCTGAGAAGTGCATGTACTTTTTCTTTCAAATGAAAGAAGTGCTGGTACTAAACACCTTACTGTACCTGCCCATTGAAAGCACTGGCTGACCAGGAATAATTGTTCGTCAGGTTGCTGCTTTGAGGATGCTTTAAACCTCCCGGAGACCCATCTCTACCAAGAAATTCTTATAAAGTGAAGAAATGACTTGGATATAAAAAAAACAAAATATATGGCGCTCATTTTTGGGACAAACAAAAATATATTTAAGTCAGAGTATGGAGTAGCATTGGTGCCACCAAAGAGTTGACACCCGGAGAGTGTCTCACACACAATAAGAATTCATAATTGTTACTTCAAATAAATGGATTCCTCTAAGGAATAATAAAAAGAGCTGTTAAAAGGAGTACACCGTCCTACGGCTGCCTTGTTACTGTGTAGCAATTATGATGCACACATGAGCTTACAGTGAATAGTTGTTTGCTACCTGCAGTGAGAAGTGTGGACTTCTTCCTAATTGCTTTAAAGACGCCCTATGGTGAATGAGTCAACCAGTAGATTTGTATAGCGCTTCTTGTCACCCGTGAGGGAATCCATCCAGGTGCTGGCAGGATCCACTTAATTAGTTAAATAGACCGATCTTCAGGGATTGTCTGAACTCTAGAAGTGATGAGGAGGTCCAGAGATGAGAGGATGGCTCATTCCATGTCTTTGGTGGTAGGTAGGAGGAGTGACCGCTGCTTCTGCTATGTCAGATGCGAGGGTGAGGGTTAGAAAAAGGGATGCGGAGTGGTGGTGTCTGGTTAAGGCGGTGGTTCAAGTAGGCTGGGCCGCAGTTGTGCAGGGCTTTGTATGCGTGGCTCAGTAGCTTGAAGTGGTATCTTTGCTGTACCCGGAGTCAGTGGAGTTTGCTAAGGTTGGGGGTGATGTGGGTTTGTCAAATGAGATCCTGGACCAATCTAATGCAATCAGTCCTCCAAAGTCAATCATTGGGCAATTCTGACTGGTTGGTGCCCGTATTGCTACAATATGGTTACAACAAGGGGTGATTTTGTCAGGATATTTGGTTTAATCAAGAGCAATTTTGCCAACTTGAATTGCTTGGATTTTGGGGGCAAACAAGAGAAGCCCAACTGGGGTGTGATTGACTTTGGAGGACTGATTGCACCGTGCCATATCTGAGCTTGCAGCCGCTTAGTTTTTTTCCACATTGTTCTCTGCCTGTGGCAAAAGTGATCTAAATTGCCGGTCCAAGGCTGAGACTGTGATTAGTAAAATATAGGATGTGGAACTTGTGATACATATACCATCGCTCTGACATGGCGGGCTAAAAGACCGAATTGCATTTTTGAATGGCGCAGTCCTACTTTGATGACTGACGTAGTTCCCGGAATGAGGACAAGTGAAAGCATTTAAGTTCAGCCCGCTTCGTTTATGTTGCAAACACTGCGGAAGGCATTACCCAAAGTGCATCTGAATGGTGCAATATATGCTGGTTGAAACGAAAACTTAGTGAGTGCCTGGTGTGTTTTTTTTTAACATATATATATGAAAAGACTTTATAGTTACCTGTGAAATAAATACATTTTCGTGGTAAAGGCATATTCTTTGTAAAGGTTTGCATGGTAAAGGCATGCATGGTAGAAACTCATGCCGTGTTATGGCATGCGTTGTAATGGCATGCGTGATGCCTTCATACAACCTTTCCAGGGCCTTCTAGCTTGTATGTTCTCAACAATACCGACTCCCCATACACTCAGGATCTGAGTTGAGTGGCAACAGAAAAAGCTCTGCTATCTGAAGGAAGTGCTCAGACTGAAAGACCATCCTCCATTATTGGTATTTCCTTCACCGTACTACCCCTTATGTGGAGGAGATTGTGCCAGGGTATTTTCCTGTTGGTATTGTTCTTCCTTCCCAAATTCAATGATTTTCCAGTACCATCCAACTCTAGCTCTCCAGTCTCCTTTATGGACCGTGATTTGACCCTTCTATTCTTCGCCAGCACAGGTCTGAACCAGTGGAAGCCTCTCTAGTACTGCAGCTGTGCATAACACATTGGTGCCAACTCACAACATACTAAACCAACATACATCAACGACCCACAACTAAACTTGTTTAAAGTGATAACCCGGGGCCCTAAAAAGAGACTATACTCTCAATTCTCTCAGAGGCTTAATTCAAGCCAGTGAATCCTCACATATGATCCTTCCTGAATTGTCGAATATCGCCTCGTACACTCGCTTAACATTACCATTGCATTACAACTCAACGCGAAGCACAATAACAGCCTCTTAAGAGAGAACAGGCCATTAACGACTGGTAGAGCCTGAGGCAGAAGGACTGTAATGTTATTGGAACATTCAATCCACTGAGGCTAGAAGGAACTAAACTAAAGAGGAGAAACAGAAACACGAGCACAGTATGTCGATGCAGATGGCGCTTTGGCCCTCTGCCACCCATTGTTTTCAGAGAAGCGCCCGATATTTCACTGGTCTAATGCTCATTTTAACACGCGTGCACTGAAATATTTACGCACATGCATATTACCCACTCTCCAAACTACATGTGATCCTACTCAAACAACCAGATCTCGAACTCTGCCCTATGACTGAATCCTTGACACAAATGCGTCAGTGTGCGCAAGCTGTGACACATCCCCACGACATAACATGTATGTAAAATAGTTAGTTCTACTATTTGTAATGCAAGTAGAACATTTTTTGCATGTTTCCTGAAGCATTTTTGTTGTTAATTTCTAAAAACAAAATAAAACGACAACAAAAAAACACAAAGCGGAAACTAATTTCTCTGCGTGCTGCACACCGTAAGGTGGTTTTCGAGTCTTGTGCATTGATTTTTCAATTTTCTCATTACCGTCTCGCTTTGTGTAAACTTAATTTACAGGTGCTACCTTAAAAGCAATAGGGGAAACCTATTTCAATTACACGAGGGAAAGGGAAATCAATGTATACATTACATTATTCTTGTAATATCTGTGACAAAATTAAAGGGAAAGGAAACCTTTCAGCAAAAATGATGGATGCAGCATGAAATCAATTTGCGCGGGGGCTGCAGCAGTTCTGTGATCTCCAGGTGGCACTGGCTGTCCACTGCTCCGAAGCAGGCTTTCATAATGTATACCAGGGTCTCCGACACCTTGGCACTCTCACAGGCCAGCATTGCCTGATACTGTACACATGTGTGCCTGTGTTCCTCAGCGAGCTAAACTGGCTGCGAATTGTGCACTGACCTTTTCCGTTTATGCAGCACTTCTGTTTGTCTCGTTGTAGCTCTTGCTACAAAAAGCTGGTATGATAGGGTAGAAAAAAATCAGCAGAGAATCCGGCTGTCGTTGTTGTGAGTTTGGATGTTTGTGGTGTTGGTCTCTCGGGAGCTTAGAGTCATCTACTTCTACGACGGTCTCAGAAGAGAGTGGAATGTCCCTTCTTCGTATCTTCTGAACTTTATGTTGCAGAGGCACGTTTAGGCACCGCAGTCGATGTCCCTGTGAATTAAGCATTTTATGCCCTGCAGATCCTTCCCAAAGACAGTCTGGTGACTTCCCATTTCTGATGAGGAACCACTTACTGACACGAGAAGAAGAGGAGAAGGGGTGTGCTCAGGAGGCATGCCCCAAAACTGTGTTTTCAGCCAGAAATCCCTCATATCAATTATGTGGCTAAAAACAAGTTGAAAGATTTGAACCTGTGACCATTAGGTCAAACACAGACCACAACAGTGGACGCATTAGTCCACTAAGCCACCAGACAGGCACTCTTCAATATGTCTATGAAATACCGCTGTTTTTCTGCGCCTTCTGTTACCTCGTCATTCGAAACATCTGATTTGAGCTTGAAAGTTTGCAATGCCAGGCACAGTTTGCTACAATTTCATCTGCCTCCACACACACCCTCACACACCACATCACTCAGGGACACCACCATGTCACTCAGGGGCACCACCACATCACTCAGGGGCACCACCACATCACTCAGGGGCACCACCACATCACTCAGGGGCACCACCACATCACTCAGGGGCACCACCACACCACTCAGGGGCACCACCACATCACTCAGGGGCACCACCACATCACTCAGGGGCACCACCACATCACTCTGGGACACCACCACATCACTCTGGGACACCACCACATCACTCTGGGACACCACCACATCACTCTGGGACACCACCACATCACTCTGGGACACCACCACATCACTCTGGGACACCACCACATCACTCTGGGACACCACCACATCACTCTGGGATACCACCACATCACTCTGGGACACCACCACATCACTCTGGGACACCACCACACCACTCAGGAACACCACATCACTCTTAATACACCACCACATCACTCTAATACACCACCACATCACTCAGCCCAACCACATCATCACTCAGCACCACAACAGCACTGTCCTTGCTTGCTACCAACAAGCATTGCCATAGCCAATAGGACTCGCATTAGGAAAGTGTAAGCTATTGTTTTGTGAATAACAATGCTATTAATTTATATATTTTCAAAGCCAACACCTATTTAAACAAGCATTTACAATGCAACGGTTTCGCCTTTGGAAAAGTTTGAGCTATTGGCATTGTAAATGACAACATTTGTATTTATGTGTTGGTTTTGAAAACAGATAAATAAATGGCATTGTCATTTACATTGCAAATAGCTTTAACATTTCCAAAGGCGAAACCGTTGCATTGTAAATGCTTGTTTTACTCTGTCAAGATTAGTTTTAGCCAAGTCCTCAATCTTCTGTGTAATCCTAACACCAAGATATCTCATTTCTGCTGTAGTTTTTACTCCTCTCGTGTTAAGATTCCAAGTCATTATCTCGGTCTTTTCTTGGTTTAGCTGGTAACCGGAAATCCTACCAAAATCTTTTGTTATCTTTACTAGGTTTTCCAAAGAACTAACTAAACTAGTAGAATAAACAATAATATCGTCCGCATATAGACCTAGTTTCCTTGACCAGTCCATCACAGCAAAAGGGGGTATCTCTTCTGAAGCCCTAATTTTACAGGCTAAGGGTTCTATATATATATTAAAAAGTAAAGGTGATAAGGGGCATCCTTGCCGGGTGCCCCGCATTACCCTAATAGGAGGTGTAAGAGTGCCATTTATAAGTACACGTGAAGTCGGAGCACAATATAGTGAAAAAATGGATTGCGTAAATTTATCTCCTAAATTAAGATATTGCAGAAGAGTTTTTAAATATACAAAATTAACTCGGTCAAAGGCCTTGGCGGCGTCTAATGCTATCACTGCCAAGGGATATTCATACTTAGAAGCTACGTCTATCATGCCTATCAAGGAGTAGGTAAGATCTTTTAAGTACCTCATCTTAATAAAACCTCTTTGATCTTCATGTATCAATTTATGAATGATTTTACTAAGCCTGTCAGCCAAAATTTTTGCGAAAAATTTATAATCACAATTTAAAAGTGAAATCGGCCTATACGCATCCATATTTTTTGGAGATTTCCCTGGTTTGAGTATTAGAACAATGTTTGCCTCATTCCAAGAGCTTGGAATTTTCGCTTCCCCCCTAAATATTTTATTATATAAGTGACAAAGAGTGGGGACCAACGTATTATCTAGGGCTTTGTAGACTTCTGCGGGTAGACCATCTGGTCCAGGGGCTTTCCCTCTTTTGCTATCCTTAATAACTTTCATCAGCTCTTCTTGAGTAATTTCCTTATTAAGCCCAAGCATATCCTCATCTGACAGTGGTTTTATGAAAGATAGCCAGGTCTCAATCTCATCCCTATCTGGACAAAGGTCTTCTGCATAGACATTCGTAAAGTATTCCTGAAATGCTTTTACAATCTGTTTATTTTCTGTTATAGTTTGATCTTTGCCCGGTTTCTTGATCTCTTTAATATGATTCTGTACGACATCTTTCTTGGCTTTCCAGGCTAGTAACTTGCCACATCCCTCTCCATATGAAAAATGTGCCAACTGACTAGCTTCCCATCTCTCTTTGACTCGTTGTGCAAGTGTCGCAGTAAGTTGAACCTTTAAGTCTAAAAGTTTTTTCTCCCAAGGGCCATCTAAAGTAGTCACATCCTGGGGAATCCGATTCATTTCGCACTCTCGAATCTCTTTTTCTAACTTTGAGACCTGACTATAATACAATCTTCGTCTCTTTGCGCCCTGAGCTCCCATTCTACCTCTCATAAACGCCTTACACGCTTCCCATACTGTATCATCCTTGGCTGAGCCCACATTTACTTCTAGAAAAACTTGTATCTCTTCTTTGAGAATCTCTAGGACTTCTGCATCACCTAAAATTGTCCGATCTAATCTCCAAACTGAAGTGATTTCTTCTGCATCCAAACTCAAATTTAAACTCACACCAGAGTGATCTGATAAATGCGCCCCTAAATGATCTACACCTGTAACTCTCTCTTTCAATCTATTGTCAATCAGAAAAAAATCTATCCGTGAGTTGTGTTTATATTTTTTGTTATAGAAAGTAAACCCTGACTGTTGTGGAAATTTACATCTCCAAATATCACAAAGTCCAAATTGCCCCATCATTGACTTAACTTTGGCAGTCATTTTACTATTCATTATTGCTCTGGTGTTACCCGCTCTATCCAGCTTCCCGTCTAATACTGTATTAAAATCCCCTGCCATAATTACTTTACCAGGAAAATCTAATAACTCCAATTCAACTTTCTCTAAGACTATGGGATCATCTATATTCGGACAATAGTAGCCCACAACTGTCAACACTTCACTCGAGAGTCGTAAACTGCAAATCACCCATCTTCCTCTACTATCTACTACACTATTTTCGACTACTATGTCGGATCCTTTCCTTATCAAAATAACTACCCCCTTTGTAACCAGATCTTGAGATATAAAGATAGTGTTTGCAATCCATTTTTGAGTACTAAATATCTCTTTACTTTCCTTTTGTGTTAAATGTGTTTCTTGCAAGATGATGATCTGTGCGGGTGAGTCTTCTAAATATTTCAGAATCAGCAATCTCCTAGATTTGACTCGAAGCAAATAACATAATCTCCTCGAAACCTAACTAAATGAATGTGTCAGTCTGTAACACAACTGTGACTCATGTAAAGTGCTCTGACCACTAACCATCTTGCTTTCAGGAAAACCCTTAAAACACACTTGTATGCAAAAGCACACTGATCTGCCCTGCGCCCGCGCTAATAAAGTGTCAGTCATGAGCGCTACGAGGCCTCCGGGTAGATAGCGCTATACAAGTGTAATTTAATAATAATAATGATAATAATTAAGTACAAGCTATATAAAACTCAAAAATAAAAATCTGTTGCCCCACTATGTTATCCAGCTGCCACTGCCCTCTTGCGAGTTAGAAGGACTGGACCTGCATCTGCTGAACTCAGGACCCCAAAGTGACTCCAAGGGCATTCTGACTAGACCCTCAGAGATGGAAGGCACTGGAAACCGTGTCTCCCCTGCCAAGTGGTGCCACCTCAGTCCTGGATCCTTGAAAGGGGGTCTGAGGTGCTCTGCCAGACTCTCTGGACCTGCCAGAATCCATGCATCTCCTCTGCTGCCCAGCATCATCACATCGCAACCTAGGATTTAGGATACTTTGTTCAGCACGCTTAACTGGGTCCCTCTAGTGGGCCCATGCTTCATCGCCATCGCAGTCAACCTCAACTTGTGACTTTGTCCTGGTCCATTGCGACCAGCTATCCATAGCTGCCATTTTGTGCTTTTTTGGAGCTATTTTCACTAAAACTTTTAAAAGTGCATATGTCTGGAGCTACTCATTGGATTTATATCATTTTCTTCTTGTTCTATTTATTAAAAATAACTCTATTGTTCTAGCTTGGTGTGGGAGCCTTTTTGTGTGGTGTTCTCCCTGTATTACTGTTTGAAGTGTTACACAAATACTTTGCACATTGCCTTTAAGTTAAGTCTGACTGATCAGTGCCAAGCTGCCAGAGGCTTGAGCACGGGTTCACTTAAGGTTGTCTTGTGCCTCACTCTGACAAGGATTGTGATTGCTGCTTGACCAGGGCTCACTCCTTACTCAACCAATAACCCAATTTCTCACAACTCTGATACAAATGAACAGCTTCATGGTGACAATAGATCTAATGGATGCGTATTTCCATATACCCATTGTCAAGTATCATCAGAAATATCTCAGGGTTTGTGTCCAGGACTCCAATGAAAACAGATGCAAGTTCCTTTGTTTGGGGTGCTTCATTAAGAGACCATACTACTTAAGGGTAATGGTCCCTGCTGGAGGGGGTTTAAGACGATGTTCAAAGCATTGAAAAGATTTGATATCTCCATTCAGGAAAAAGAGATAATGATGAGATCAGACACTAGGGTGTCAGTATCGTATGCAAGCCACCAAGAATCGACCCATACAAAAACTCTTGAATTGTTTGCCATTGACATCAATACGTGAAAAACATCTTCTGTCTCTGGGGCGTGCATATTGAAGGATAGGCAACAAAGAGGCAGGTTATCTCTACATGTTCTTCCACTTCTCCAAAGAGATGTCTTCCCTGGTCTTCCAACAATTATGCAATAAATATAGGGGAGAAGATGTGGCCTGCCGGGCTAGGGCGGTCATTCTAAAATCTGGGGAACCGGGTTCGAGTCTTGACAATGATGCTCAACATCCTGTTACTCTGGGGAAATCACTTAATCTCCCCATACCTAACAAAAATGAATGTGACCTTGTGCAATGTAACTGGTGCTGATGTAAAACGCTCTGATACCTTTGGGTCAAGTTTGTGCTTTATGAAACTCAGAAGAAAAAAATAAGGGACACTATTCCTAGACCTCTTTGCTACACAGAAGAATTTGCAACACCTGAATTTCTGTTCAAACTATCAGGAGGGGAGAGCATAGGGGTATGCCATCTCCATAATGGCCACAGAAGCCGCTCTCCTCCAGTATCCCTAATTCTCAGATTGTTGGAAAAGGTCCGGGACAAAAGTCATTGTAGCACCCTTTTGGTTGAGAAGGTCTTCATTTCCTCTCTTCGGTCTCTTGCTCTGGTTTTGCCTTGGCAGGCTCATCAATTCCCATCCCCAGTGCAAGGCAATCTGTTATCAGCTCCTCTCCAAACACATTTACAGCTTTCCATTTGAAAGTTGAGAGGGAAGGGTTTCAAAGAAAAGGCATTTTATGTCATTCCGTATGTGCAATCCAGAATTCTAGGAAACTCAGTACATTAAAGTCATATTCAAGGTACAGGGCTAATTTCCAAACAGGATGTGATACTAAGGCCCAGATTTATAAAGACTTTGCACAGGGTTTACAATATTTTCTTAACTCAGACACAACGCAAAGTCTCCAGGTGGGATTTATAATACAACTCGAATCACGTTTTGCATTGGATTGTAACCTAAAGTAACTCAAGGTAGCGCAATGCAATACCATGCCTTACTTTACTTTATGCCAAGGAGGGGTTTCAAGGTTGGTGCATGGGCATACCCATGCAACCACCTATTGGTTTTGATGAAAATCCCTATATACAAAGAATTGTGGGCCATAATCTTTGCCAAAAACCTTTGCCTTTCTTTGTTTCTAACTCTTTCCAAGTGTGCTTCATTCTACAGCACACATACAAAGAGATTAATTCCATAAAGCATAGATGTTGTACAGTAGAATCGAAATTTGCCTAGCTTACGTAATGGTAAGTTTCAATTCTATTAAGGACACGGAGGCGAGGATTATGCTATATCTTCCTTCGCTTTATTAACATAAAGACTCCACAGCAGCTTAGGAAAAGATATAATAAGACCAAAAAATGCTTTAAACATAAAGCATTGACGTAATGTTCAACAAATCAAACAACAACTCCCAAGAGTCTCTTTGCATAACCATAGTCCATAGTCCTTCTACTCTGTCCATCATCACTATATAACCGGACTTCTCATCATCTTCCTCCTCTTTCTTCGCGCAGATCACGCTTGAGCCTCATTGGTCCTGTTTAGCACCGTCGTTGCCTGTCGAAAAAGGAACAGCATCAGTGAGGTGGTCCAGGAATGCGACAACAAGGCGAGGAGCATTCAGTGATTAATACAGTACTGACAATGTAAAGGAAAACGCTTTACTTACTGCCATACGGGTGGGTAGAGACACCACTGTAGCCTGGGTGGGATAATCCTCGCCTCCGTGTCCTTAATAGAATTGAAACTTACCATTACGTAAGCTAGGCAAATTTCGATTCTATGTCAGGACCGGAGGCTTCAGATTATGCTAGTTTAAAGCTTACTTACCACCAACTGGGCCAAATCCACCACCGGCTTAAAATAAAACCTCTTGAAGGTGGAATCCGAGGACCAATCCGCCGCTCGCATTAGGTCCTCCAGACGAGCACCCACCGAGAATGCCTTAGAGGCCATGGCTCCCCTGGCGGAGTGTGCTCCAAAGAGAGAAGTATTGATGCCCGCTTCATGCATGACCCACCGCACCCACCGAGCAATAGTGGGGGAGGAGACAGCTTTGTGTGGCTTCCGCAGGGCAATCAACAACTGACGCTCGCCCGGAGGGCGCAGATCCAAGGTCAGGTCATCATATGCTTTGAGGCATTGCACGACACACAACTTAGGAGTGTCAAGAAAAGCTGGATATGAAATGGAACGCGACGACGTTTTCGTGCGTCGGCCTACTGTAAAAGTAACCCCATCCGGGGAAAAGATGCGTGCAGAGACATCCAGCGCGCGCACGTCAGAGACGCGCCTACAAGAAACCAAACATAACAGCATGGCTAACTTCGCCGACAGCTCTTTAAGAGACAGATAGGAATTGGCCGGCCACGACAGGAACAAATTCAGAACCAAATTGACGTCCCAAAGGACGGAGTACCTGGGTTCGGGAGGCAGCGCGAGGCGGATAGCTCGCAGAAGCCGGCACACAAAAGGATGTTCCCCTACTGGATGGCCATCGATGTTGTCATGGCCAGCCGAAATCGCCGATCGAACAGCATTGATCGTCCTATACGCTAGGCCCTTGTCGGCCAAATGCGCCAGGAAATTCAGCACGGGAACGAGGCCTGCGACCAAGGGATCCAGATCCCTTCGTAAACACCAACGCATCCACTTAAGCCAAGCAGATCTGTAACGCTTCGCCGTACTATTGGCCCATGCTTTGGAGAGCAAGTGCTCAGCCGACCCCGAAAGGCCCGGGAGCGACCAGCATCTCCTGAGAGCCTCCACCCCACGAGGCGGAGAGAGTTCTGCATGACGAGGGGGTGAGGTTCCTGATCCGGATTTGTCAGGAGCAGAGGAAACAGGGGGAGTAGGATTGGAAAATACCAAGAAAGTTCCAGAAGAACCGGAAACCATACTTGAGACCTCCAGAGCGGCGTAACCAACACCAGCTCCGCACCCTGGCGGCGTATTTGAGCCGCCGTTCGCATGATCATGGAGAACGGGGGAAACGCAAACGGCTGTTCCCGACTCCAATCCTGTAAGAACGCGTCCGTGGCCTCCGCTAGAGGGTCCGGCCTCCAGCTGTAAAACCGCGGCAGCTGGTGGTCGAGGCGGGACGCAAAGAGGTCCACCGAGAAGGGGCCCCAGAGGGAGTGTAGCCACCGGAAGACTTCCGGATCCAATTTCCACTGGATGACTTCGTGAAGCACCACGGGGCCGAAGAAAGACCGAACGGCAGAGCGGTGAATTCGAACACCTTGTCGTCCCACAGGAATTGTAGGAAACGACGATGAGGGGGGTTGATGGGGACGACCAAGTAGGCGTCCTTGAGATCCAGTCTCACCATCCAATCCCGAGGGAGGAGCACGTCCCGAAGGAGGTGGATCCCTCCATTTTGAAGTGACGGTAGACCAACCACCCATTGAACTCTTTGAGATTGATCACAGGTCGTTTGCCCCCATCCGTCTTGTCCACTAAAAAGACGTTGCTGAGGAACCCATGCGGGTGGCGCGTTGATAGACGGATGGCTCCCTTGCGCAGCAAGCCTGAGATCTCCCCGTCTATCAATCGCGCGTCTGACTCTGAAAAAACCATCGGGCACGGGGGCCTCGCTTGAGTGGGTTGGTCGTAAAACTCGATATGGAAACCTCGTACAGTTTGCAAAACCCAAGCGTCGGCAGTGAGCAATTCCCACTCCTCGTAAAAGCTTGCCAGCCGCCCCCCAATCGGAACCTGATCCAAACAAAGTACACTTACCGAGGGCATTTCCTTGTCCGGAGTTCTTCTTGAACCCTCTGCCACCGAAGCGCTGTCCCCTGGTGGGGTAGAAGTTGGTATAGTTGGCAGAGGTCTGGTATTGACCTCTTCCGGAGCCTTGTCCTCTGTTGTTGGTCTGCTGACCACGGCCGATCGCGCGGCCCCTACCGCGACCGGCCCCACCAGAGAAATGCTGGTGGAACACCCTCTTGATGCTAGACTGGGCCTTATCCAGCGACGTGAACGTATTCACAAACTTGCCCAGCTCCCTGATGAAGGGCTCGCCGAAGAGGCCTCCCTGGGCCACAGCACCCGCCTCCGACGAGGCCAGGTCCCCCAACTTTGGGTCCAGCTTGATCAGGAGCGAACGCCGCCTCTCTGTGGACAGGGCACAGTTGGCGTTGCCCAAGAACACAATCACCCTCTGGGCCCAATTCGAGAGCACCTCCGGTGAAATGGCGGTGCCATTCGCTCTAGCCTCCTCCGCCATGTTGAGGATCTTCGTGGCGGGCCCGACCGCATCCAACAATTTGTCCTGGCAGGCCCGCCAGGACCGGTCAATCCCTTTCCTGGGGTCCTTCATAAACTTCGCCAGGAAGGTGGCCATCTTGGGATCCAATTCCGGGGTCATGGCCACTTTCCCTTCCAATGTTGGCCGAGGGCACTCCCCACGTAGGCAACCCCTCGCTTCCTTTTCCAGGGGCTTGCGCAGCCTGCCCGCGACAAATTTCGCCACCGTCTCCCCCGGTGTCCAGGCTGCAGAGCGGGTAGGACTATCTCGTCCGGGTCCAGCATGCCCGACTCATCCCGGGGCATCTCCTTGGCAGAGGGTGCTGGAAGCCAAGATCGGGTCGACTCCCCGTCGTCATCCGTGTCCGGAGAGTCGTAGACTGGGGAGGCGGGGGTCGTAGACACGTCCCCCGAAGCACTAGGATCCACCAAGGGTGCAGGGGGCACCGCCGTCGCCTTAGCTAGGAAGGCGTCTCGAAGACGCTCAAAAGCGCCCCTGTCCACACCTTGGGCCTCTGATGACGGCCCCTCCTTACAAGGCCTCTTCGGGGCGGGTGGCAACCCGCCGGACGCCCCCGGGAACCCGGGGGACGGAGGCACATGCGCCGCTGCCAGCTTCGCGCACTCTTCCACGATGCGGGCGGAAAGGCGGTCCTCCATGGGGCCTACCACCTCCGTCACGCAGCGGTAGATGGAATTGTCCACCGCCTGGTAGAACTCGTCGTCCTGCAGATAGGGGCAGGGTTCCTCCTCGTATTCCCCTTCCATCTCGGAACCAAGGGCAAATGCGGGGCACCCAAGAGGGCGGCAACCGAGAAAGATCTCGAATGTGGGCAGGCCAAGCGGCTGCGATCACGTTTTGGGCCAACTGACGTGGCAGGTGGGCTGCACCAACCCCCAAGCGCGCAGACCCTCCTCGCCGGGACCGGGTCTTCGCACCCCTCAAGCGCGCTAGGCCACACTTTGGATAAAGAGGTGCACAAAGGACACCCGAAGGTGATTCACGCGGTCAGAGCCGCTATACAGACCCCAACGGGGCGTCAAGAGTAGGAAATTACAGACCCGGGGCACCAGGTGTCAGAGGGGTACGCGAGGCCTGGCTCCTGCGCAAGCAGACTCCACGGCGCGGCTCCTGGCACTGCGGAGGCGCGCCGAAGGGTCGGCGAGACGACAGGCCGCCCCCTGGCGGTCTATGTACACACCGCACACAAGTGGGAAATAAAGTCACGTAGGAACGAAGAACGTTCCCGCGACCGGGGACTCTGTAAGGGAATAAACCATGCAATGAGTCCCCCAACGATCGTATACAATACCATCAGTCACATTGAAAAAGGAAAAAAATAGGAAAAGCACTTATCTGGCTGCGGGAGCAGCGAAGAAAGAGGAGGAAGATGATGAGAAGTCCGGTTATATAGTGATGATGGACAGAGTAGAAGGACTATGGACTATGGTTATGCAAAGAGACTCTTGGGAGTTGTTGTTTGATTTGTTGAACATTACGTCAATGCTTTATGTTTAAAGCATTTTTTGGTCTTATTATATCTTTTCCTAAGCTGCTGTGGAGTCTTTATGGTAATAAAGTGAAGGAAGATATAGCATAATCTGAAGCCTCCGGTCCTGACATAGAATTTACCTTCCGGGACAAGAACTATGCTGATCATACCGAAAACTATGGAGTGTTGCACTATGGAGTGTTGGCAAGTGGCTGCCAAAAGTGTTCTCAGTAGAACTGCACCACTTACTAAGTAGATGTGATGCAGTTCTGCTCTCTCCTGTTCACGTGACACCGCACAAGTTTACTTCCTGCTCTGCATTGCATTAACTATTTGTAAATCAGGCCCTTCATCATTTTCCTCATTGCATTGATTTTTAAATTTCATTTGGAATGTTTTTAAAAGAAATAGGCAGTTACAATTCAACTTTTTAAAAAAAATGTAATTAGTAGTTACTACTCTGAAAGCCATATGATCATCAATAAGGGCATTTAGAGAAGCCTGTGAAAATGTGGGGGTATGAGAACTCTAGCCTCTCACCTGTTATTACCCAAACCTCAGATGAGAATAATAACACTTTTTTGGGGTCTTCCTTTCGATGGAGTTAATTTGAGCCAATGGATACATGTGATATCAAATTCCTTATTATAACTTTGACAATTCTGTTTGTGGTTACTTTAGCCAGCATAGGGGAGCTGGCTGCATTAATGAACAGAGTCCCATTTTTGACACTCATTGAAGAGAAGGTAATTTTGAGGCAAGAATCAGTCTTTTCCTACAAGGCGTTGTAGTGTCTAAGCATGGGCGGAAAATCCGTTACGCTCGCAAAATCCGCAAATTCGCACACAGCGGATTTTTTTGGCGGCGCGCGGCGTTGGTGATACAATTTTTGCGGCGCGCGGCGTTTATCATCGTTTGCCGAGTTGTTTTTTTCGATAGTTTGCGAGTGCTGCGCCATTTTGGATCTTGCTGTGTGATCCCGCGGGAATTGGCGAGCGCGATTACGTCATCGCGGCTTGCCAGCGATAGTTTGTCAACGCGAGTACGGCGAGATCACGTCTCGCGGTACTTCGCAATTGCGAGATTTGAGATGCGGCGAGCGAAAATATAAATTTGCAATTCTGCACAAGAAATCCACCAGCAAGCAGCATAAACCTTCTAGAAATGATGATTTTTATCTGAATAACTCCTTAGTTTGACATTTGCCTGCACTTTTTTAGCGAGGAGTCCATTTTGGGGAGGGGGGCAGGGGGGTGGGAGGAAGGAAGTGCCCCACAGTCTTCAACTTCCTGTTCCTGTTCAGCAGGCTCCTCCCAGTGCTTTGTCCATCTCCTGGTCACTTTTCATTTGGGTCTGGAGCTGGAAGGATTACTTTTTGTGGATGCTGCTCGATATTTGGATTTGAGGCCTTTTTGACTTTCTTTGGATCACTGTTGGATTAGAAATTTTACAAGTAAGTTTGTTTGGGGCAATACAGTTGCTGCAATTAAAATTTTGGAATTTTCGATTTTTGGGCTGTTTTGGGGCCTTTTGCCCAGGGGTACTCAGTGGTGGGTGGACTGAGTCTTTCTGTGGGGTGTCTTGAATTTAAACATCATGGAGGGGCTGGATGGCTTGGGATTGTGCTTATTTTTCAGTGATTTTCGTTTTTTTGGGCTGTACTTGTGGCCTTTTCACCAGGGGTAGTGAGTGTTGCATGGGCCTAGTCTTTCTGTGGGGTGTCTTGAATTTAAACATCATGGAGGGCATGGATGGAATGGGATTGTGCTGATTTTTCTGTGTTTTTCGATTTTTGACCTGTTGTTGGGGCCTTGACCAGGGGTAGTGAGTGGTGCATGGGCCTAGTCTTTCTGTGGGCTGTCTTGAACTTTAACATCATGGAGGGCATGGATGGAATGGGATTGTGCTGATTTTGCAGTGTTTTTCGATTTTTGGGGGTGTTCATGGGGAGGGACATGCCATGTGGCTGGTGGCCATTTTGAGTGCAGCTACAGGCACTGGCCATGTGCTGGCAGGCAAGTGGCCATTTTGAATGCAGGCTTTGTTGTTAGGCCTCCAACCATTTTGCCTACTTTTCAACCTTTATTCATGCCCAGGGGTAGTGAGTCTTGCATGGGCCTAGTCTTTCTGTGGGTTGTCTTGAATTTAAACATCATGGAGGCCATGGATGGAATGGGATTGTGCTGATTTTGCAGTGTTTTTCGATTTTTGGGGGTGTTCATGGGGAGGGACATGCCATGTGGCTGGTGGCCATTTTGAGTGCAGCTACAGGCACTGGCCATGTGCTGGCAGGCAAGCGGCCATTTTGAATGCAGGCTTTGTTGTTAGGCCTCCAACCATTTTGCCTACTTTTCAACCTTTATTTATGCCCAGGGGTAGTGAGTCTTGCATGGGCCTAGTCTTTCTGTGGGTTGTCTTGAATTTAAACATCATGGAGGCCATGGATGGAATGGATTGTGCTGATTTTGCAGTGTTTTTCGATTTTTGGGGGTGTTCATGGGGAGGGACATGCCATGTGGCTGGTGGCCATTTTGAGTGCAGCTACAGGCACTGGCCATGTGCTGGCAGGCAAGTGGCCATTTTAAATGCAGGCTTTGTTGTTAGGCCTCCAACCATTTTGCCTACTTTTCAACCTTTATTTATGCCCAGGGGTAGTGAGTCTTGCATGGGCCTAGTCTTTCTGTGGGTTGTCTTGAATTTAAACATCATGGAGGCCATGGATGGAATGGGATTGTGCTGATTTTTCTGTGTTTTTCGATTTTTGACCTGTTGTTGGGGCCTTGACCAGGGGTAGTGAGTGGTGCATGGGCCTAGTCTTTCTGTGGGGTGTCTTGAATTTAAACATCATGGAGGGCATGGATGGAATGGGATTGTGCTGATTTTGCAGTGTTTTTCGATTTTTGGGGGTGTTCATGGGGACAGGCCATGTGGGTGGGGGCCATTTTGAGTGCTGGTACAGGCAGGCCCTGGCCATGTGCTAGGAGGCAAGTGGCCATTTTGAATGCAGGCTTTGTTGTTAGGCCTCCAACCATTTTGCCTACTTTTCAACCTTTATTTATGCCCAGGGGTAGTGAGTCTTGCATGGGCCTAGTCTTTCTGTGGGTTGTCTTGAATTTAAACATCATGGAGGGCATGGATGGAATGGGATTGTGCAGATTTTTCAGTGTTTTTCGATTTTTGGGGGTGTTCATGGGGAGGGACATGCCATGTGGCTGGTGGCCATTTTGAGTGCAGCTACAGGCACTGGCCATGTGCTGGCACTGGCAGGCAAGTGGCCATTTTGAATGCAGGCTTTGTTGTTAGGCCTCCAACCATTTTGCCTACTTTTCAACCTTTATTTATGCCCAGGGGTAGTGAGTCTTGCATGGGCCTAGTCTTTCTGTGGGTTGTCTTGAATTTAAACATCATGGAGGCCATGGATGGAATGGGATTGTGCAGATTTTTCAGTGATTTTCGTTTTTTGGGCCTGTACTTGTGGCCTTTTCACCAGGGGTATTTGAGTCTAGCATGGGCCTAGTCTTTCTGTGGGCTGTCTTCAACTTAAACATCATGGAGGGCATGGATTGAATGGGATTGTGCTGATTTTTCTGTGTTTTTCGATTTTTGACCTGTTGTTGGGGCCTTGACCAGGGGTAGTGAGTGGTGCATGGGCCTAGTCTTTCCGTGGGGTGTCTTGAATTTAAACATCATGGAGGGCATGGATGGAATGGGATTGTGCTGATTTTGCAGTGTTTTTCGATTTTTGGGGGTGTTCATGGGGACAGGCCATGTGGGTGGGGGCCATTTTGAGTGCTGGTACAGGCAGGCCCTGGCCATGTGCTAGGAGGCAAGTGGCCATTTTGAATGCAGGCTTTGTTGTTAGGCCTCCAACCATTTTGCCTACTTTTCAACCTTTATTTATGCCCAGGGGTACTAGTGAGTCTTGCATGGGCCTAGTCTTTCTGTGGGTTGTCTTGAATTTAAACATTATGGAGGGCATGGATGGATTGGGATTGTGCTGATATTGCAGTGTTTTTCGATTTTTTTGTGCTCTATAACTGAACTGATGTTCCTCTGTCTTCCATTTTTTTTAGGTGCACAAGACTCAAGAGAACCACCAGTGCCAGGAAGAAGTCCTGCAGCGGTGTGTGTGTGCAGCATAACGTCACGCGACGTCACGTCTGGCCTCAGACAACTCTACAATTCGTGCAACTGCGGCCTGCTGTCTGACCTGCTCTGAAGAAGATGGCCCCGCCCCCAAAGAAAGTTCTCCGTAGCTCCTCTAGCAAGAAAGTTGCTAGTAAGGAGCAGAAGAAGCAAGTTACCAAGGAGGCTGGTGTGCCACCCGCCACGTTTTTTGGGAGCAAAAAAAAAAGTACGCCTGCAGCAGCAGGTTCTGCTGGGGACCAAGCTGGGAGCAGCACCCCTGCTCCATTGGGTTCAGTGCCTCCACCACCACGCCAACTTAAGTCAAAGCCCTTGAGTGCTTCAGAGGCAGTCAGTGTACTTCTCCAATCACCATCGACCAGTGATGTTGGCTCATCGCAAGAAAGTAGCAGCAATGTCCCTGAATCAACACAGGTTGTTGTAACTCATCTGACAAGTGTTGAACAACCACAGCCGCAACAACAACACCATGTGCAAGTACACGCCCAAGTACATGTGGAAGGAGAGGCAGCAAAAGGAGATGCGCAAGCAAAGGTGCATGGAGGTTCACAAGTGCCCACAATAGTTGTTCCTCCCGAAGTAGGGGCACATCAGGAAATCGACAATGAAGCCGAGGTATCATTGGAAGCCACTCCTCCTGATGATCATTCATTGTCTTCCACATCCCTAGCAAGGAAAAGATCAAGGGGGGTGTCTACATCTTCTTCAAGCCCACCTCGTTCTGATGCAAGTGATCTGTCTTGGGAACCACAACTGCGGTCTGACAGTGAGGCACACCATGATCTGACACCGGTACCTAAGCGTAAAAGGAAGGTCGTCCAAAAACTCAAACCTATGGAGTGTGATGAGGCTCAACAAGAAGTGACAGATACTGCTGGTGATGAAGCCTCTCACGATGACGACGAGCCAGTCATCACAAAGGTCACTGCAGCCCCACCGGGCATGCAGCAAAGAGACATTTTGACCCTATCCCGAGAAGCTGCTGAGCGTGATGATGATGTCGGCGAGGAGGCAATGGAAATGGAATCATTAGATTTGGAGTTAAGTAGTACACCAAAACCTACCGCTTCCATATTTCTTCGCAAGAAGGTACCCACCTCGTCCTCGACCTCAATTCGTGGTGGTGAAAGTGCAAAACGTACTGAAGTTCGGCAATCCACATCCTCCACTTCATCTGGCATTAGCAGCAGGACCACCACCACCAGTATCGCCGCCTCCTCCGGCCCCCGAAGACATTTCAAGTCTCCAGTTTGGGACTTCTTTAGTGTTTGCCCAAAAAAGGAAAACATAGCCATTTGTAGCCTTTGTAAGCTTCGAGTTAGTCGTGGTAAGCTTGGTTCTAACTATGGTACCGGAGGCCAGAGAGGTCATCTTGAGAGAAGGCACGCTGTCCAATGGTTTCCGCACCTAGAGGCGGTCAAGAAAGCCGGAATTGCACGTAATGAAAACGTTGATTTTTCATCTGCTGATGACGAGGAGGTAGAAGAAGACGATTCAAACACTTCACTTACACCCAGTTCCCATGTCAGCAGCACACCCCATGGGAGCCACACTAAGAGTGTGGGAGAGAGTGAGACATCAATGCGGAAAAGTTCATCAGCGAGCGTAACTGGGTCGAAGAGATCATCATCATCCCGTAAATCATTGGTCCAGGGCAACATTAAAAAGATGTTGTTTACAGAGGCGCAATATGAACACAACCACCCAATGACCCGTCTGTATAACACTAAGCTGGCTAAAATGCTAGCTCTGGACCTTCTCCCTTTTTCTTTTGTAGAAGGGGTTGGTTTTCTAGAATTAGTGACAGCGCTCTGCCCTAAATGGAAGGTTCCTAGCCGGTTCTATTTTGCCCGAGTTGCGGTTCCAGCACTACATGAAGATGTTCTGAAGGTGATTGGGGCAGCTTTGCAGAAGAGTGCTGTTCACACTATACATCTGACAACAGACATGTGGACCAGTGGCGCAGGCGCTGATTACATGTGCATCACTGCACACTGGGTCTCTTTTTCAGGGGCTAAAGCAAAGCTAAACTCAGGTGTTGACACTAACATTGTTTTTAAAGGTGCTCGGAAACATGCAACACTAGCCATGTTTGGTTTGGAGAAACGTCACACAGCAGAAAACATTTTGGATGTCTTTAACACAAAGGTCCTTAACTGTCTGTCCCCACTAAAACGCAAGGTTGGTTATGTTTCCACGGACAATGGCGCCAATATAGTTAAGGCCATGAGGGACGGTTACTATTTCAGAGTGCCGTGTTTGGCGCACTGTATAAACCTGGTTGTCCAAAAATTCTTGGGTAATAAAGGCAGTGCAGCGTACAGTGTATTGGACACCTGCCGAAAAATGTGCAAGCATTTCAGCCATTCTTTTAAGGCCCGGAAGCAGCTGAGGAGCCTGCTATATCAGCATCAAATGCCAGTGAAAGCACTCATCCAGGAGGTGGTAACACGTTGGAACTCAACCTTCTACATGCTTGAGCGTCTGTATGAGCAGTATACGGAACTCGATCAATATTTCCTTAAAGAGGGTGCAGAGGAGCTGAGGATGGGTGGGCCGCAATGGAACATAGTTGAAAGCCTGACACGCATGCTTCGTCCTTTTGAGTTCTTCACGCGTGCAGTCAGCAAGGAGGACTCTAATTTGGGAAAAGCTATCCCATTGTTGTACATGCTGGAGGACCAACTGAAGGAGGTGTGTTCTGTGTTTGGAAAAGATAAAAACCAAGACTCTTTGCTTCTGGCCGAGCAATTATTAGAGCTCCTACAAGGTGATGAACGTCTTAAAAAGATCCACTCAGAACAGCATTACATTTGTGCTACTATTCTGGATCCACGCTACAAAAAGGCGCTGGCAGGCCAAGCATTCTTTCCTTTTGATGATGAACATGTTCTAAAGTACAAACGTTGGCTAGCCTTGTCAGCCAAGAAGTTTGAAACAGAACGGCTGGAAATTGAAGGAAATGGCAGTACATCAGCAGGCCATCCCCAGTCAAAACAATCCACTTCTGCACCTGTGGCTGTGGCACAAGTGACCTCTCAGCCGTTAAAGACACCGGCAACCGGATCATCTGCACGAAAGACAACAGAAACATTGGAGGCTGAAGAGGATTGGCTAGCTCTGCGTGGGTTTGGTTCTCAAAAGGTCAGAGGCACAGCAAGAGCTAAGCAAAGTGGAGGAACCTTGGATGAGGACCTTGAGTCGATGGTGAAGGACTATCTGAATGACTCAACAGAGGTCTATGTTAATTCTGACCCATTGGCGTATTGGCATGGGAAAAAAGAATTGTGGCCACAGCTCACCAACCTGGCTTTAAACTACTTGTCTTGCCCACTCGCAAGCGTGTCTTCTGAACGGGTTTTCAGTGCGGCTGGTGGGATTGTAACTCCCAAACGGAGCCGCCTCTCGCCCAAAAATGTGGAGAGGTTAACAATGATCAAGATGAATCAGCACCTCATACCACCAGATTTCAGAGTACGAGAGAGCGTGCCGGATGAAGAGGAGGTGGCCAGCAACATAGATGAGGGAATTTCTACTCTGTCAGGTGACACTGAGCTCTCCCTGCCTGAATTCGCAGAGTATGATGACAAAGCCTTATTCTTATTCCTGGACCGTGATACCGACTTCGAGCCCTGAAAATGAGACAACGAATCAATAACTTTCTTTTTCATCCTTATTCACTTTTATTCCTGTGTGTCTGTCTTTCTTTGTTGTGCACAGTTAATATAATTCAAACTTTAATCAGATAATCACAAAAACAAGCCCATCAGCAGAACTGTCTTCACTTGTTTGCTAATTTAGTTGAAGGTGCCGCAGTCTGCATTCCTCAGGTTCACAAGTTCAGAAGAACATGCTCCTCTATCCTCCTCCTCCAGACTCCTATTTCCATCAAAGCAGAGGGCTGGTTTACGCCCAATGAAGAAAGACTCAGCACTTGTGGGGGTGTTGTTCTACCTCTTTGCAGGTGAGTTGACGGGTCTGGGGCCATTGCTGGGAAGCACTAAAAGTGGTTTGGACCAAATCCGAGGCGGAAAATTTTTTGTGTTTTTGATGACTTGCTTGCCTTTGAGGTGCTCTTAGGGGGGGTTCCGTCTGTTTGTGGGTGAGTTTCGTGGTCTGGGAGCATTGCTGGGACACTCTAATCTTGATTGCATTTGCTTTTCAGGAAATCCGTCGTGCCAACCCCGACTTATGGCCTAGCTACGCAGCGCGTTTGGACCGAAGGCCCAGAAATATTGCAAGTATGAGATTTTGCTTTTGGCCTGTTTGGGGGTGTTATGCTTCTTGGCGGGTGGGTTGCCGGGTCTTGGGGCATTCCTGGGAAGGTCTAATACCGGGTAGAAGTGGTTGGGACAAAATCCAGGCCGATTTTTTTTTGTGGCTATTTCTGACATTTTGCTCTATGTAGCGTTTTCGGGGGTCCTGTTTGGGGGGCTTCCTGGTGTTTGTTGGTGAGTTTCGTGGTCTGGGAGCACTGCTGGGACACTCTAATCTTGATTGCATTTGCTTTTCAGGAAATCCGTCGTGGCAACCCCGACTTATGGCCTAGCTATGCAGTGCGTTTGGACCGAAGGCCCAGAAATATTGCAAGTATGAGATTTTGCTTTTGGCCTGTTTGGGGGTGTTATGCTTCTTGGCGGGTGGGTTGACGGGTCTTGGGGCATTCCTGGGAAGGTCTAATACCGGGTAGAAGTGGTTGGGACAAAATCCAGGCCGATATTTTTTTTTGCTATTTCTGACATTTTGCTCTATGTAGCGTTTTCGGGGGCCTGTTTGGGGGGCTTCCTGGTGTTTGTGGGTGAGTTTCGTGGTCTGGGAGCACTGCCGGGACACTCTAATCTTGATTGCATTTGCTTTTCAGGAAATCCGTCGTGCCAACCCCGACTTATGGCCTAGCTACGCAGTGCGTTTGGACCGAAGGCCCAGAAATATTGCAAGTATGAGATTTTGCTTTTGGCCTGTTTGGGGGTGTTATGCTTCTTGGCGGGTGGGTTGACGGGTCTTGGGGCATTCCTGGGAAGGTCTAATACCGGGTAGAAGTGGTTGGGACAAAATCCAGGCCGATTTTTTTTTGGGCTATTTCTGACATTTTGCTCTATGTAGCGTTTTCGGGGGCCTGTTTGGGGGGCTTCCTGGTGTTTGTGGGTGAGTTTCGTGGTCTGGGAGCACTGCTGGCTATATATACTTTACTTTGCAAGAGGTTTGAAGCAAATCCATGGTGGCAGAGGGGACTTAGGGCCTAGCTGCAGAGCGCGCGCGGAGTGATTTGGGAAATTTGTGAAAAATTGACTAAGTCCCCATTTTTGTACTTTTGCTCTTTGGCTGTTTGGGGGTCTTCTACTCGTTTTCTCCTGGGTTGACGGCTCTGGGGCCATTGCTGGGAAGCTCTAATACCGGATAAAAGTGTTTTGGACCAAATCCCAGGCGGAATTTTTTTTGTGTTTTTGATGACTTGCTTGCCTTTGAGGTGCTCTTAGGGGGGGTTCCGTCTGTTTGTGGGTGAGTTTCGTGGTCTGGGAGCATTGCTGGGACACTCTAATCTTGATTGCATTTGCTTTTCAGGAAATCCGTCGTGCCAACCCCGACTTATGGCCTAGCTACGCAGCGCGTTTGGACCGAAGGCCCAGAAATATTGCAAGTATGAGATTTTGCTTTTGGCCTGTTTGGGGGTGTTATGCTTCTTGGCGGGTGGGTTGACGGGTCTTGGGGCATTCCTGGGAAGGTCTAATACCGGGTAGAAGTTGTTGGGACAAAATCCAGGCCGATTTTTGTTTTTGGCTATTTCTGACATTTTGCTCTATGTAGCGTTTTCGGGGGCCTGTTTGGGGGGCTTCCTGGTGTTTGTGGGTGAGTTTCGTGGTCTGGGAGCACTGCTGGGACACTCTAATCTTGATTGCATTTGCTTTTCAGGAAATCCGTCGTGGCAACCCCGACTTATGGCCTAGCTATGCAGTGCGTTTGGACCGAAGGCCCAGAAATATTGCAAGTATGAGATTTTGCTTTTGGCCTGTTTGGGGGTGTTATGCTTCTTGGCGGGTGGGTTGACGGGTCTTGGGGCATTCCTGGGAAGGTCTAATACCGGGTAGAAGTGGTTGGGACAAAATCCAGGCCGATATTTTTTTTTGCTATTTCTGACATTTTGCTCTATGTAGCGTTTTCGGGGGCCTGTTTGGGGGGCTTCCTGGTGTTTGTGGGTGAGTTTCGTGGTCTGGGAGCACTGCTGGGACACTCTAATCTTGATTGCATTTGCTTTTCAGGAAATCCGTCGTGCCAACCCCGACTTATGGCCTAGCTACGCAGTGCGTTTGGACCGAAGGCCCAGAAATATTGCAAGTATGAGATTTTGCTTTTGGCCTGTTTGGGGGTGTTATGCTTCTTGGCGGGTGGGTTGACGGGTCTTGGGGCATTCCTGGGAAGGTCTAATACCGGGTAGAAGTGGTTGGGACAAAATCCAGGCCGATTTTTTTTTGGGCTATTTCTGACATTTTGCTCTATGTAGCGTTTTCGGGGGCCTGTTTGGGGGGCTTCCTGGTGTTTGTGGGTGAGTTTCGTGGTCTGGGAGCACTGCTGGCTATATATACTTTACTTTGCAAGAGGTTTGAAGCAAATCCATGGTGGCAGAGGGGACTTAGGGCCTAGCTGCAGAGCGCGCGCGGAGTGATTTGGGAAATTTGTGAAAAATTGACTAAGTCCCCATTTTTGTACTTTTGCTCTTTGGCTGTTTGGGGGTCTTCTACTCGTTTTCTCCTGGGTTGACGGCTCTGGGGCCATTGCTGGGAAGCTCTAATACCGGATAAAAGTGTTTTGGACCAAATCCCAGGCGAAATTTTTTTTGTGTTTTTGATGACTTGCTTGCCTTTGAGGTGCTCTTAGGGGGGGTTCCGTCTGTTTGTGGGTGAGTTTCGTGGTCTGGGAGCATTGCTGGGACACTCTAATCTTGATTGCATTTGCTTTTCAGGAAATCCGTCGTGCCAACCCCGACTTATGGCCTAGCTACGCAGCGCGTTTGGACCGAAGGCCCAGAAATATTGCAAGTATGAGATTTTGCTTTTGGCCTGTTTGGGGGTGTTATGCTTCTTGGCGGGTGGGTTGACGGGTCTTGGGGCATTCCTGGGAAGGTCTAATACCGGGTAGAAGTTGTTGGGACAAAATCCAGGCCGATTTTTGTTTTTGGCTATTTCTGACATTTTGCTCTATGTAGCGTTTTCGGGGGCCTGTTTGGGGGGCTTCCTGGTGTTTGTGGGTGAGTTTCGTGGTCTGGGAGCACTGCTGGGACACTCTAATCTTGATTGCATTTGCTTTTCAGGAAATCCGTCGTGCCAACCCCGACTTATGGCCTAGCTACGCAGCGCGTTTGGACCGAAGGCCCAGAAATATTGCAAGTATGAGATTTTGCTTTTGGCCTGTTTGGGGGTGTTATGCTTCTTGGCGGGTGGGTTGACGGGTCTTGGGGCATTCCTGGGAAGGTCTAATACCGGGTAGAAGTGGTTGGGACCAAATCCAGGCCGATTTTTTTTTGGGCTATTTCTGACATTTTGCTCTATGTAGCGTTTTCGGGGGCCTGTTTGGGGGGCTTCCTGGTGTTTGTGGGTGAGTTTCGTGGTCTGGGAGCACTGCTGGCTATATATACTTTACTTTGCAAGAGGTTTGAAGCAAATCCATGGTGGCAGAGGGGACTTAGGGCCTAGCTGCAGAGCGCGCGCGGAGTGATTTGGGAAATTTGTGAAAAATTGACTAAGTCCCCATTTTTGTACTTTTGCTCTTTGGCTGTTTGGGGGTCTTCTACTCGTTTTCTCCTGGGTTGACGGCTCTGGGGCCATTGCTGGGAAGCTCTAATACCGGATAAAAGTGTTTTGGACCAAATCCCAGGCGGAATTTTTTTTGTGTTTTTGATGACTTGCTTGCCTTTGAGGTGCTCTTAGGGGGGGTTCCGTCTGTTTGTGGGTGAGTTTCGTGGTCTGGGAGCATTGCTGGGACACTCTAATCTTGATTGCATTTGCTTTTCAGGAAATCCGTCGTGCCAACCCCGACTTATGGCCTAGCTACGCAGCGCGTTTGGACCGAAGGGCCAGAAATATTGCAAGTATGAGATTTTGCTTTTGGCCTGTTTGGGGGTGTTATGCTTCTTGGCGGGTGGGTTGACGGGTCTTGGGGCATTCCTGGGAAGGTCTAATACTGGCTAGAAGTGGTTGGGACAAAATCCAGGCCGATTTTTTTTTGGGCTATTTCTGACATTTTGCTCTATGTAGCGTTTTCGGGGCCTGTTTGGGGGGCTTCCTGGTGTTTGTGGGTGAGTTTCGTGGTCTGGGAGCACTGCTGGGACACTCTAATCTTGATTGCATTTGCTTTTCAGGAAATCCGTCGTGCCAACCCCGACTTATGGCCTAGCTACGCAGCGCGTTTGGACCGAAGGCCCAGAAATATTGCAAGTATGAGATTTTGCTTTTGGCCTGTTTGGGGGTGTTACGCTTCTTGGCGGGTGGGTTGCCGGGTCTTGGGGCATTCCTGGGAAGGTCTAATACCGGGTAGAAGTGGTTGGGACAAAATCCGCGCGGAAAAGCCTTTAGTTTTGGCACTTTTTGTAACTTAGGGTTCGTTAGGGTTAGCCCTAGCAGCAGGATTGCATGTGTTTCGGGGTGTTCTAGATTTTTCCAACTGAGTTCTGGGGTCTTAGAGCACTCGTGAGAATGTGTAATTTTGGTTGCAAGTCATTTGAAGAAAATCCATGGTGGGAAAGGGGGGATTTGGCATAGTTAAAGAAAGCCTTTGCCACTATTCTTAACTTAGGGTTCGTTAGGGTTAGCAGTATTTCTATTGCATGTGTTTGAGTGGGGGGGATTTCGAGTCTTGGAGCGATGCTGGCTATGGCTACTTTTGCTTGGTTGCTTGCAAGTGGTTTGAATGCAATCCACGGTGGGTAATGGGTAATTAGGAAGGGGGTACTTCGGCCTACTTTTACTTTCAAAGTAAGTTTTGTCACCAGTTTTCTGCTAGGCCTCGTTTTTTGAGATTTGATTGGGGGTCTTCTACATTTTTGCGACTGGCTTTAGTAAGGGTCTGGGTGGGAGCACTGCTAGGAAGATCTAATTTTGTTCTAAAACACAGTTTACAGTACACCTAGCTTGAGGGGCAAGATCCGCTACATTAATTTGCCCATACTTATTTATCCTTCAAAAGGTGACTCAGAGTACGCACTTTCAAAAATATTGTACTGTCTACAAGGAAAATCAAATTGTGACTTTTTGCACTCCACAGCCTACATACCTTATATTTATTTATCAGTGGTGTTGTAATATTATATCACTTCCTGTTTTTCGTTGAATAATTACAGGCCGGGTTTCAGTCTCTGCAATGGGGAAAAAAGGATGGAGTCAGGCTTCACAGTAGCGAGCCACAATTCAGCATCAGGCAGGCAGTGGACAGGGTGTCTTCTGGTGACCAACATCGATGGACGAAGCGTCGGCTGCAATGGAGGAGTGCCGCTAATAGGAGGATTTTTTTTCTGCAGGCAACTTACTTACCACTTCCAACAGGACCACTACAACCACATAGATACAGTATCCCTTGCCTTTTTCTCTGACTGTGACTGCATTTCTTGGCTCTCTCTCGGCTTCTACATTGATCCCTTAACACATCACTTAGTCCACTCCACTATCACATCTGCACCACACATAGTCATTTGTAAGTGCTCCTACGTAATTCGCAAGTCGCAGCACGCCCCAGGCCGTAGAGGACTGGGATGGCCCCAATGATGAAGCATGTCACCAAGGGGCAACCCTGGTGAGTGAGGGGACACCTAGAAAAAAAGCAATTTCTCCTTTTCTATCTACTATACCTTCCAGACCAACCCCACTGAGTGTTGTTGTGAATGGATTTATAGTGACCAGCAAGGCTCTCAGGTATCTGGCTACAGAGACCTTATGTTGAATATCGTTATCAATAATTTACACATAGGCCCTTTACTGTTGCATTCTTTCTTCCACAGTTGTCGAATGTACTACTTACTTTTCACTGACATGCATGCAGTAGTGCATGCACTTTCAAAGATTGATGGATAGGTTTGTACCCAAAGAATTGTTTATGTTCAATTGTTTGTCTATGCTGTGCTTTTTTTTACAGGGTGTCTTCTGGTGACCAACATCGATGGACGAAGCGTCGGCTGCAATGGAGGAGTGCCGCTAATAGGAGGATTTTTTTTCTGCAGGCAACTTACTTACCACTTCCAACAGGACCACTACAACCACATAGATACAGTATCCCTTGCCTTTTTCTCTGACTGTGACTGCATTTCTTGGCTCTCTCTAGGCTTCTAAATTGATCCCTTAACACATCACTTAGTCCACTCCACTATCACATCTGCACCACACATAGTCATTTGTAAGTGCTCCTACGTAATTCGCAAGTCGCAGCACGCCCCAGGCCGTAAAGGACTGGGATGGCCCCAATGATGAAGCATGTCACCAAGGGGCAACCCTGGTGAGTGAGGGGACACCTAGAAAAAAAGCAATTTCTCCTTTTCTATCTACTATACCTTCTGTCAGGTTACGCAGCCCCTAAGCGCCTACCGTACTATGAAACTACATTTCCCATGAGTAGGCGGGAGACTTGCAGGAAGTTTATCTGGGGAACAGACGCGCTTCCTGTTGCGCGTTATTCTGGTTTCTGTTCTGCACCGGCATGAGAGCGGACGCTCTGCATGCTTTTCTATCGTGTCTCCTGTGGACTATCACCTTCCCCCCCCCCCTGAGGCTCAGTGGGGAGCGCTTCCGTGTCCTGTCCTTGGCGGTAGACGGACTTCACGCGTCTTCAGGTAAAGCCGCTCTAAACTCTTCGGCCGCCCGTGCGGTCAGCTGATTACTGCCTGAACGGATTGTTAAGGGAGGTTCTGTGACTGTTTTCTAACAGAATTCTACCTTTGATGAATTCCTGTTTGGTTGAATTGTGTGTGGCGGAGCACAGTGGCGGTCTATACCACGTGTTAGCGTTCACATCGGGGATCGTTTTTGTACTATTAAAACGGAGCGCAGTAGTAAGGACAACTACGCGTCTCCGTTGTATAACTGTGTATTTCAAAGGACCTCCATAACTGGGCATGTAGTGAGGTAACTACAGGCTACCCCAGTTCTCTTTGTGTAGTGCACCGTGGGGTGTGTTGTTGGCAGAATTCAGTGGTGGTCGCAACTACGTTTTTCTGTTTGACCTTCACCAAAGATTCTCTACTGGGTCATTACTTAGAGAGCGCAGTGTTGTAGTTCTTGCTTCCTACACACTACCGTTTCCCTCTTCCTTTTTGTTGGACCATACATCTTTGCTTTGACTATTTGGAACCCCCTTTGTACATTGAGCCCTCTACCATGTTTGTGGTATGTTGTGAGTAGTGGGTTTGATGTCTTAGTATAACGCGAGTGTGTTTGGTGCGACAGGAGTGTGTTTGTTAACTATATGTTTATGTGTTTCTTAGGCCTTCCTCACAGATTGTGGCAGAAGGGCTATAGTATTTCCTATCCAAGGTCATGTTTTCTTGGTGCTCAGGTACTTGTCTACTTCCTTGGTTATTTAGTGAGACTATATGAGAGTACCCTTGTATGTTAGGACAGCACTTCACTGATGCCTGTCTTGTCTTCTGTTACAGGTATCCTTTGCCCACCTGACTCCGCCCACCCCAGCTACTGGACTGCTAACTTCTTTACAGGCGTATCCCCTCTTTTTTTAGGTCTCTAGAGGTGATATTACAGGTTTTTTTCTTCTCCAGGAAAAGCTTGTTTGTATTGTTTGGACGTCAAAAGGTTCTTTAGATTTACCTTTGGAGGTCAAAGAAATTCAAGACTCACTCCATTTTCTAGTGACCTTTGGTTCTTCTGTTCAGGGGAGGAGGATCTTTGCAAGGACAATGAGGAGATGGATTCGACCCGCCATTGCTTTAGCCTACTCATTGGCTGTTCATCCTTTTTCTGTAAGCATTCAAGGAAGATCTTCTACAGGAATGGCTTAATCTTGGACTGAAGTGAAAGGAGTGCCTTTGTCTGAAATATGCAGAGTAGCTACCTACTCTTCTTCAGACACTTCTGTTCAAAATTATAGACTGCAGAACATTGAAGGAGAAACCAAAGCTTTTGGTGGGAGGTTTTGAGCTCAGTAGTTTCTTGAATTGTGTTCGAAACATAATTTAATACATCTTTAAATAACTGGGTGTTGCACTATCTTCAAGGAGATGTATTTATTTTGAATGAAGCCTAATTGTGCAACTTGGGGATACCTCACAAGTAAGAACTGGGACTAGAACATGAGACGTAGAAGATAATGTCTGGTCTTTGTTATATTTTACTTGAGTAACGACTGAGGTTGCTGGGAAAGCCTATCCCTTTATGGAGCACAGAGGAGAATGGGCGGGAATTGGTTTTCAGCATTTCATGAATTCTTGTTCGTGTTATGGAGGTAATTACCTCCTAGTTAAAGACAGATACGAGGACTGTTGTTAATGTGTATTGCAGTATCCCTTTTACGAACTAAATTCCATACTGCTGCTAAAGTCTCTGAGGCACCTTGATGTCCTGGATGCTGGCTAAGGGCACCCCCTTCTCAACTCCCAAAGGGGGTTCCTGGAAGCAACCATTACTGAACCCCAGAGGGGAGAGCTGATTTCAGTGTTTTGGCTCTCTCAATCTCCTTCCTCATATCCACATGTTCCCGTGAGGGAATTGCACCAGCCGGCGGTACCATTCTTGCATTGTGTGAACCACGTAGCTTGGAAGATTGGTGGATTAGCATCTATGTTCCTGCCTCGGATTCCATGTATCCAGAGAACTCTGACATTCTTAAAGTCACATGGTACTGCCATACTTAACTGACCTGTGATTTGCTGTGCCTGTAGGAACCTTGCTATGCCTCACTGATGAGGCAAACTAGGCTGAATCCAGGTTAAGTTTGCTGCCATTACTGTTCAGAGGAGACCTGAACTGGCCTTTTGGTCTGAAATGTTCTTATTGGAGCAGACTAAGGCTAATTTGCTTATTGACAGTGCTTAATTTGTTAAATAAAAGCAGTGCTAGGGCCCTCATCAGGGGGCCACTGCGGCTTGAACCACCCATTGCCCTTTGCAGCACTGCCAGTGATAGTACCAACACAACTACTAACCATCATATCCTACAAGTGTGACAATTCAGACTATTCTAGGCCCCAAAAGCGATTAGAATGGCTTGGGTGGCAGGTTTTAGTCATGTAAATGTACATTGAATTAATAAACAATTATTGTGCTCATTTCTAAATTAGACAAACAGTGCCACCATGTGGCAGACTGTCATAAGGGCTAGTGGTGAGCACCAGCAACTACAGGCTCAAATTAAGCATTACTTTATGGCTGATCTCTGTCTGGAGTGGCATATCAGACGAAATGCTACCTTAGTGTCTGCCGGAGGCTAAAAATTCCACAGTCAGTGACAGCGAGCTGCGTAATGTTCTTTGGTCTGGGATTGTTTATTCTTCTCCAAGGGAAAATCGTTAGTATGATCATATGACAGCAGCCTGATCAAGAGATATATGTGATCGTGAAACTTAACATTAAAAATAAAGTTATCGCATATTTCTTGCCATTTATTCAAGAATGTAGACTGCTTTAATAACATTTAATAGCAAAAAATGACACTGAATAAAATAAGCAAATAAATATAAATAAAATGAAAGTACAACCCCAGGGTAGACATAGTCACAAAATAAAGTAAATACTATATTTGAAGAACCCTGAAGTTAAGGAAAGCACTTTAGTGCACCAAAGGGCGCCACTTTATACACCTGCAAAAACACAAACAAAGAGACGTCTCTAAAATATTCACCTTACCTATGGCACCATTTTCCGTATAATTTGTTGTTTTTTTATGCTAAGAGGGCATAGCCAAATCCATGCAGACTGCCAGTGGCAATCAGCGGCATGATGTTTTATGCCCTTGCTAAAGTAGCTACAGCAGCTCACAGGAATTAATTAATCGTTGTGTGGCCATGTGACTGAGAGAGCAACTCCAGCGGTGTTTTACATACCTTTATAATTTAAGGAATGGTATATACAGTGTTTTGCCTACTGTCACACAGTTCTGTAGCCAGGATCTACAAGGCAAGCAAAAAGCACCAAAACAGAATCATTACACGCTGCCTGGATAATAACATTGTTGTCTTGGGAGGTTTTGTGTTGATTTGTATGAGGTGGTTTTTGTGCTGCCATTGAAGGGCGTGCAAATCAAAAACATTGCCCGCTCTCAGAGCAATCTTCTTCTTGTTGCACATCATGTAGATCAGGGTCTCCAACCTTTGTAGTGAGAGCTACTTCTGCTAAACAAAATTCCTCCTGAGCTACTAAGAGTTTTTTTCACTGTACAAACAGTGCCCACAAATGTTAATGTTACAATATGGTCAGAGTAAACAAGATTGACAGTAGTGACCAGCCAAGCATTTCGGGCAAGGTTACTACCAGAAGGAATACCAGGAAAAAGTCTTTCAATATTGGATTTCTCCACACGTCTAACGAATCATCGCATTCACTCTGGCACAAATGACATAACCACAGCAATAAGTGACCCTAACTCAGCTTCAATTATTATTCAGCTATCAACTTTAAATGTTTTGGAGTTTCAACCTTTAGTCGTCATCAGAAAATCAGTTTCTGAAAATACACATATCTGTCTACGACTTTCCATTTTGGGCAAACTGCATTTCCCAGAAGAAAAACTTTTTCTGAAAAAATACATACTTTTTGCTTTTTAGGTCTCGCCTATCCAACGCTCATGCACTGCATAGGCAAAAAGACCTTTTGTTATCGGTACGGCTTTTCAGCCAAAAATGTGCACGCGTTACATTGCCTTCAATGGCAACGCATGCACGTGTGGCGATTCACTTGCGGGAGCGAGCATCGCCATACTGTAGCAATTATTGCTACCGCAAGTGAATCGCGCAGGCCCCCCTCCTCCCCCTGCTGCCTCAGAGCCTCTTTTTCCCTGGCCTTTAGTTGTCCGTTTAAATAAAACGAACAATTATACTTTGGTGGGTGGTTTAAGACCACGTTCTCCTTAAAGTTCCTTTTAAATGAGGATAACCTTTACAGGAATGAAGGTATATATATTTTTATGGACTTCTGGTCTAACTGTATTTGCTGGAAATAAGGTCACAAAGGCGAGACCTATTGGCTAGGCCAATGCTTGTTTATAATAGCAGTTTTCATTCATAGGAAATTCACAGTCAGCTTACAATCATAGGGCATGGATGTTCACCATAACACGAAGGATGGCTGTATTATGTCAAAAATACCCTCCACTACACCAGGGCCATCATTGTGCCAAAGCTGGGCTCCTTAACAACCAGGATGCCCACCATATATCATTCATGGCCATTATTAAGCAAGGGGAAGCCACCATTGTGTCTGGAATGGTTTAAGGTAGGCCAGCGATTAATATGTCATTGAAGACTGCCAGTGTGCCACAACTCGATCAAAAATGCCCAAAATAGTCAAGGATGACATTAATATGCAATTGGTACTATTGTGCTATGAACAAACACAGTTGTGCTAGAGTTGAGACCTTTTTGAAAGGAGCTAAAATGCAATTTTGGCAGTTCTTGGACCAGGCGCAGTGTCCAGGGAGTGACACCATTTAATACTAAGGGACACATTGGCACACAAACAAACACATAAATAAATGAAGATGAGGTTCTTACTTTCTCTGCTCTCGATCCATGCATACTATGCCCTACTCAGCTCTTGGGCTAATTATGCACCCAACTAACACATGTTCACTCTGGCTCCTGCAGTCACGCACTTCTATTGGTCAGCTCTGGCAAGAATAGGACACGTTACAACGCAAACATTTACAACGCATGCCTTTACAACTTGGTTTTTACATCATAACATCCATTACAACGCATGATTTTACAACGCATGCCATCACAACGCATTTTTAGAAACTACATTAACAACGCATTGCATTACAGCTCATAATAATACTAGGGCACCAGTAGGGTAACTGTTGGATAGTGTAAGGGGTAAAAACTACTATTCCCACTCCAGTGAGTGCAACAGTAGGGTAAGTGTTGGATAGTGTAGGGGTACAAAATGACTATTCCCCATTACTTACCTTATAATGTGATGTAAAGGCAGTTGTGTTGTAATGACTGCATTGTAAATGTAGTGCGTTGTAATTACTGCGTTGTAATGGTTGTTTCCCCTCTGGCTACTGCTCAGGCTACTGCTAGCACTCTTATCTCATGGTCCATGGATCATTCACATGTCATGCAACTCATAGAGCAGGGTCTACAGTATGGTCAATCTACTGCTGCCTTCCTTAGCAGCACATATTCTCGGAAAGAGATACTGGTCTTGACGTCACTTGTGAGAGCTACTTTGAGGGTGCTGGTGAGCTACCAGTAGCTCCCGAGCTACTTGTTGGAGACCCCTGGATCTTCAAAACTTAACAAGGTAAAAAAAAAGATCAGAGAAGTGGAGCGTTGGCCTCCATAGTCAACCACAACACGTATCACTTGGTTCCCCAGACACAATCATGAAACTTAAGCTTCCATTTTGTAGACACCAAGATCATTACTGCACAGGTCACAATCTGGAAGGTTCAAACTTCCATTGCCACGTCAAGAAAAACCTTCTAACACACCACTCTAATAATCAACCTGAAAACCTTTATAGCGGAACACTGCTACAGCTTGGTGCTTAAAAACTGACCTTCTAATCAGCTATTGACACCTTCACACTTTCACCTTGCAAGCTAAGCCCAACCGGTGTAGCCAATAGCCTCCACTACAGTTCTCTGAAAGAAGTCGAGTTTGTAGTTATTGAAGCTAACTTTAACCCCCTGCCTTTATTATGAATGTCTTCAGCAGAAAAGTGGGACATATCTAATTGTCTGCCTTTGATGATAAACTCAAGATGCTAAAAGACAATACTGTAAACTAGTGGGAAAGTAAGATTAACTAAGAGTGCATACCTGGAAGCCACAATATTAAACATATGTCTCTGCTCCGTTCTCATCAATCAACCAACTACTTGTTACTTGGCACAGGCACAGCACCATCTCCTTCTTTAGTCTTGCATGGCCATATCAGGGTCAAGTCTGAATAAACATCCACATTCTTCTCAACAATCATGCCCTGCAAAAGTCCACAGTCCATTGTAGGCTATGATGCAAGTTGGTAAACTGGGGGAATCTACCAAAGGTATTTTGCAGCAGCTTGCCTCACTGTCCATCTTTTGACTTCATGACTAACACCATTGCATCACTGAAGAGTCATAGCTCAGAAGATTCATCTAAAGTCTACAAGAACAAGTAAAAGCAGTAGTGGAACCTAGGCCAGCACAAGGACATAAGAACACGTTTCTGGTTCATGTTAAAGAAAATACTCAAGAATCAATTTAGCAAGACAGACGGTAACAACTACAAAAATAAAGGCGCAAGGCCAAATGGGATCATGCCCAAAAAGGAACAGCCCAGAGAAGGTGTAAGTTAGAAAATGATGTAGCCATTTAACTTTAGCAAGTTTACATTCATCCAGTTAACAATGTCTGACAGGCCTTCCTGAAAAGCCAACACTGTCTCCTCCTGGCTTTTGTTAAGGGATAGAATCAGTTGGGTGTCATTCACATAAATAAAAAACCTGATGTGGTGTTCCTTTATGAGAGTAATGAGTGGTCTAATATAGATGTTAAACAAGACAGGGCTGAGTTCGGTGCCATGCGAGACTCCCTGTCACAGGCTTTTGAATTCGGAGTGGTAGGGGGCCGGGAGCCTATCCGCACAGGTAGGATTCCATCCACTTCAGCACTAAGCCCCCACCTCCAAAAGAGGATTTTGCGGTTGACCGTGTCAAAGGCAGCCCACAAGTCAAGCATAATCAGGACTGTTGAATGGTCATTGTCTATCCTCATCCATAACTTTACCATGTTAATGAGTAAAGCCGATTCAGTGCCCTATCCAGTTTGGAAACCATGGGGCATATTATCAATGGCATTATCGCCGCTTTAGCTGGACTTTTTCCCACAAAAGCAGCAATAATATTATCACCCTATTAGCAAGCTGTCGCGAACAACAGTTAGCAGCAGCTTTTAGGCGATAGCGACCGGTTTGGGACCCGCTTTGCATGTCAGCAATATTTATCGCTAAAGATATGCAAAGTGGGCGTACCCAACCTGTTAGCGACTGAAAGCAGTCACTGACACAGCTATCGCCTATTAGCAAGGCAGGCGAAGCGATAAAAAAATTCGAGCTAAGCGCTAATATCGACAAAACCTAACGCCTGCTCAGACCCCTTCTTAACCTGTATATCCAATGGGAGGTGGATATTCAGGTTAAGACCCTATTGGCAATAATGCATGAATATCGCTGGATTTCCATCGATATTCACGCATTGTGCCGCTATCGCCGGATATTTTATCGCTTTTGAGATAAACGTTGCTAATAGCACATTATCTCAGCGTTAATATCCGGCAATGCGCAGCAATAAAAAAAATGCTCTAAGCTCATTTAGCGATAAATATCGCCATTTGTTGCTAATATACCCCCAAATTATTCGTCTTCGGGGAAAGAGTGGGTTTCCAGGTTTTGGGATAGCCTCCTGCTTACATATCGCTCCAACATTTTCAATGGGAAAGGAAGGAGCGATCTAGGTCTGTAATTACCCCGGGACCAAGAGGTCCGCTGAGGATTTCTTTAAGAGGGGAGTGACTATTGCCTTCTTCCATACATGTAACACAACACCTGTCTCTAAGGATTGTTTGCATGCCTATGATGAAGCAGATAAACTGCTTAAGCTGCCACAGAAAAGAAAAAATTGACACCTTTTGAAAGAAATTGACAACCGTGCACAATTGATGCTCATTTGCATTGAAGTGTTTTGAGATAGAGTTTATAACGAAACTTAGTTACTGCACAGTAAAAGTATGCACAAAAAGAGTAGAGTAGACGTAAAATTGCTTGTTTGAATAACATAGGTGTGTACTTAAAAAGATTTTACGGTACTCTTTTAACGTGAAATAGAATTGTGAAAGTGCTGACTCATGTGTGAAAGTCTTACAAAAGAGTTTTCTTTAAATAATGATATATGTGGGGAATTAACAGAACTAAAAATGAATTTGATAACATAATGAACGATTTTTGAAGAGTTGCTTTGTTACTATTCTTGCTCATGTTAAAGTGTGCACCAACTGAGAAAAAGAAATAGTGCTGCGTGTAAATGCTAATTCTGATTTCAAGGAAACTTTTCACAGAATGATCTTAATATATGTATTATTGTAATGGGCCTAAAATAAAATTAATTTTGAAGATTTTGAGATAAAGGTACATGTTGGAACTTTTGAAATGCAGTAGTACGTTATAATTACACGTGTCATTTACAATGTACTAACTTGCTTCAAGCATATATTTACAATGCAAATCATATCTAAATCTCATAATTCATAATGTAAATGCATTTTCGAATGCTTAAATTAGCCCAATTTCAAATAGCCCTGTCTGCTTTTTCAGGCACATTTTTCCTTTCTTGCGCAACTCGGTCTCCATGAGAGATTATCTCAATATTACAAATGTATTGCAATTGTATCCTGTTTCCGGAGTTCTCATGGGCTTACAAGGACCATTGGATACAATTATTGTTACACCAGGAACATCTGCCTGGGAAACTGCTCTTTCAAACTTGTTCATGTGCCTTATTAAAGGATCTTTGCTTAAAAGTTCACCTCTATCAGATGATCTGATCATTTACGTAACCTGAAACTCCTATATTCAGTCGGAATGTGTCTTCTTTATGCCTCATGACAAGCTTCCTACCGAACTAACCAATGGACTGAGTGGTGTGATCTGATGAGGTAATGTCGGAGGTCAAAATATTGTATATTGTTTGTTTGACGCGTGCACACCTAGACTTCAATTAAGTTCAAAAGCTCCAATCTATTAATTCGAAGGGTGCTCCTCTGGTATCGCCCTCCACCCGTTAGGCGAATGAGAACAAATGTAAGATAAGCGTGGTCAGTTGAGAACTGATAACATCCCATAGGGCACTCCAATGATTGTTCGCGTATATCGGCGCTGCGCTGTTTCCCATACTAGTGCCTACCAGTTGTAAAAACTAATCGTTCTCATATTTAAAGTAGCTGCGATACAGCGAAAACATCATTAATTCCATTAAGAACACTTTCATTGTCTCTTCCACTTCCAATTTTAAGATAGCCTGTTCTATGGCTTCAATACCTTCCTGGTGCGGGATCGAAGTGTACAAGGAAGAAACGTCCGCTGTACATAACAATAACTGTTCATTAGGTTCTATTTCAATGGCATTTAATTTACACAGAAAATCTGTTGAGTCTCGAATATAGCTGGTGAGTGATTGTACAATCGGTTGCAGATGGCGATCTAGAAATTGTACCACTGGTTGGTGAATACTGCCACAAGTTGATACTATTGGTCGTATAGGTGGGTCCATTAAGTTTTTGTGTATTTTGGGAGCTGCATAGATGATTGGGCTTTTAGGGTTGGTTTTAATCAAAAAGAAATTTGTTTTCTGATTGATTATACCCATGTTGAATGCTTTTTCCACAATTTCTTTCAGAATCCTTGCATATTCTGTAGTTGGATTTCCAGGTAATCGCATGTACGTTAGTTCATCCGATAGGTGTTCTATCCTTATTAGAAACTGCATGAACATAATCACATGCTGAATTAGGCTTGTTTATCACGTATATTGCACGCATTCATAACACCACGGCTAATCGTTATATTTGTAGCACCATATGATTATCACCAACACTTCAGTGAGACACTAGATAATTGTTGATTTTTGTTCATTATAAATGATAATGTTGTACTTAGAACAACATATGTCGTTTTGTTTAGATGCTCCCCGTCGAAGGGCAATGCCCGAAATGCATTGGAGCGTATATGAAATGGAATGAGAGAGAATGTTTCTCTAAATAACTGGCATCGTTTGTTTTGAAAAAAAACATGATTTATCTGAATCAAAGATGAATTAATGAAGAATAAATCTTTAAAAACAAACTCATGTGATCTGTGTAATGAACAGAGGAGGATTATTTCCTAATCATTGGAGTGCCCTATGGGATGTTATCAGTTCTCAACTGACCACGCTTATCTTACAGTAATGTAGGAGGTGCCACCCTGGAACTGTGAAAATATAACATCCATTGAATTGATGATTGGGACGCTCACATTCTTTTTGCCACTCCTCTCATGTGGATTGCTTCCTATCGGACTGAGAGACAACTACTAACGGACTGGCGGACTCTCCTGGCTGGTGCATATGCTGGGTGCGCTATTCCTGGACTTCTTTCTTCCATGGGAGAGAATCTTCGAGCTGACAAGATCCATGTTCTTTTCTGAACATTTATTCTAGAACTTTGTTAATTGATGGCCCGAAGAGTTCAATTTGATGATTCTGTAGTTTCAACTTTTAATGCCTGATATTGGTGTATTTTGCTTCCTCAATATTGATAAATCTAACCATTTATAGTTCCTGTTTCTGTCTCTTTATGATCAGTCTCCAATAATTGATTGCGCATTACATAGTTTAAATGAGGGGAGGAAATTCTAATAGAAAGGTCTTTAACGAACAGGTCCTAATCTATAGCTTTAATTGAGTTACTTGTTTGTATGATCCTAGCTCGCCTAAATTTCTTCAGGAGATTTGGTTTGGTGGTAATAGTGCAGTATTGAGAATCATATGCATGAATCTAATTACTGGTTTATAAGTCACTTATTCAATTCCTGGTCCTCATTGGATGACTGAATTGGATCCTCTATATCTGACCCCTCTCGGCATGGTTCAAGATACTTCGTAGGACCAGAGTAAATGACTCTGAGGTGCAGTGCCAGGTAAACATAATATCAGAGTAAATGTGCCCAGTGGCGCTACAGCACCTGCAATGCCAGGAGGGTGAGTTCATCTCCTAGCTCCTTCCACATCCCAGAAGGTAGAGGATCAAGTGGGGATTCCGATGTGGTAGACCTGGCAATGATTTGAAAACATTCCGACGAGACGTGTTCAAATGAATCATATCTGTGGACCTGGTTCGCCAAAGGGTCTAATCCATTTTGACCCATTATGGGACCTAGCAGTGGTACTTCTATACAGCTATAGGTATCACTCACTCTGTCTAAGTTTTTCAAATTATTTGAAATGTTTAGTCCAGAGAATGTTGTCTGAAAGGAAACGCTGATGTCCCCAATATCGTGCAGAACTTCACAATATCATCGCAGAGCTCCTGTGAAGGTATAACTACCTGCTTTATGCAGTCTGGATTTGATGATTCCAGAAGGATATCAAATACTTTTTATTGCACCATTTGTAGCTGCCGAGAATGGTGTTAGCATAATAATCAGCCTTGGCTATGCCGAGCTCACTTTTATAATCATATAGTGAGATCTTTAAGCATTTTGTTTCTACTTCGGTGTAACAACTACACCATTTTCCTTCAAGTCTCTTACACACTAATTTCAGTGTTTTTTAATTATTCATTATACTTAGGCGCAGATGGTCTACGACCAGGTTTCAGATTGGTGAGGGGAATTCATTTATTCAAAATTTCTAGAATCCTTTTGTGTGACAAGGTTCCTTCACCAATATATGAAATTATACTAACACATGGTCAGTCCAGTATAACAGTGAAATATCTTTCATGCAGATCTGCCCATCGGGGGCAAAAATGAAACCCAGGGTAGATCCAGACCGAAAAGTGGGCGGTACTGGGGACGGGGGCATGCACTTGCTGCTGTGGACCTAAAACTTCACATATTCCCTGCAGTCCTTTGAATGGGAGTGCAAGTTCTACCTTATTAAGTTTTCAGGGTAAAGCCCAGGATATCAGGACCTCCTAACGTAAGTGAGAATGTGGACAAATTCCATTTTTCATTATGGATGACTCTTACTCTCCCACCATTTTGTTAACCCATGAAGCCCATAATAATCTAAAGGAAGTTATCACTTGGTTTCTAAAATGGTGACATTTATGTGGATTTAGAATGTGTATACATCATTATCAGATGAAATGAATGGTTTCTGTACTCAATAGCATGTAGATGCTGAGTTGAATTGCGTTTTCCTGACATTGATCCCATGCTCGGTGTAAATGATTCACACCTGCTGATGCAATAAAAGAACAACTCTTCTAGTAAAACAATTATTAACTTGGTATTCTTCATACAGGAGAAAAACCTGGCATACAATAAAGGATCCCCTTGTTCTCCACAAAACAGATGTGGGGGTGTAACGTAGGCACCTACACCCCCTGCGGCACAGGAGGGCTTCCAATCTTTGGTGGCCTCCAAGCTTTTATGGCATCCCAGTCAGCCCAAGGCCAAAGAAAATCTGTGATGGGGGAATCAGGGGTCCTTCTTTACATTTTGTTGGGGAGGGCAACATTTTGCATTATGCCACTACAGTTGGTAAACTGTGAAGGTGGTGAGACTTAAATGCAATCACTGAATTTCCCCCTCTTGAGAGAGCGTAGTGAGTGCACCCACTGGACCTAAGAACAATAAGGGCTAAAATGGTGCTTCTTTCAAAAGTACTAATTGTACAAAACTATGCAAAACATTATTTCTGAAGGAATTTACCAAGCAACATTCATAAAATATTTAATGCAGGAATTAGGAGGCTATTGGTTAAGAAGTTGAAGGTGCTTGAGGGCTGAATGAATGAGGGAAATTAAAAAGCACACAGCTACTCAAAGAGTGTCCCGGCGCTTTGAGCAGATAAAAGGTGCACCACAAGGCACAAAGCCATACAGCCGAAAGGAGAAGAACCAGCTTTTTCGTTTCCTTTCAAAATCCGCCACAAAAGGAGTCTTACTCAGATCAAAAGAGCGCTTGTTCCAAACTTTAGTGGCAAGAAACGAGAAGGCTTTGCCACATTCCATTAGAAGCATAAAATGTGTTTTTGGACTGTACTAATAGTACAAGTGCAGATGATTTTCGGTAACGGCTATGGGGTGTGTTGGAAGGAAAAACATGTCAGCATGGCACAGGTTTGAAGGAAATGCTAATGTCTGTGGGTGTTTGGGGCTACTCTCAGGGGCATCAGGGAGGTAAGTGGGCTGAGTGAAGCTCTTCCCTTTTTAAGGGTGCCGGTGTACAGTTTTAGAGTAGCTGGCCCCGTTTCCCTTGCACTGTACTCAATACAGAAAGCACTTCGTCCAAGCTAGCACCCTCCCAAGTCTAAGAACAAAAGAATGTCCAAGGCCGACATTTTGGAGCTGTGAGAAACTGCAGACAGATGAGGAGTGAATTTGGGCTCAGGAGTGGTTGAAGTGGTCTGGGATATGAATTAAAAGAATGCTTGCTTCCTTCCATTTTTTAATTGTCCATGGATTATTAATTATGCCTTTGTCAGTGTTGACAATTGAGTTAAGTTTGAGGCCGTTCAAGGGTTAGAAAACGAACTTTGAAGAAGTTCAGGGACTGGGTTCCGCCCCCATCTTTCCGTATCAATCTCTCACCTCTGTCACTCATTCAAAGCGGCTGCACTTGTGTGGTCAATTCTACATGCACAGAGATATTTCACTGAGCTATGCTACACTCACTCAAGTGTTTCTCTCTTGGGCCTACATCATAAATTGCCTATACATGCTATTGCCGCTAAAGATATTTACCAAATACATACACCTGTTCACACATAGGTAGCCACATATAGAGGATTACATTGTATTGCGTGAAGACACTGTTTTGGGCATGTACTTTCAAAGTGCCTCTGATGATTGGTGTCAATCCCCTAAGGATTGTGTTGCTTCTCACTGGATCTGGTCATTCAAACCAATTCAACAGTATTTAACATTTCAGAATTATATTTAAAGCACATTAGGCTTCACACGAAAGACTGAAAAGTATGGAGGTTAATCAAAAGATTTAAAGGGATTACAGAAAGCAAAAAAAAAGTGGTTAAGAGTCAGTCAATTAATCAATAGCATGATGCTCAGAATAAAATGCAAGAAATGAATAAGCACAGCTAAATACAATTCAGTTCTAAAGGAAATCAATCAAAGTCAGGAATCAGAGGTCAGACCAACATTTAAAGATCAAGGAAGAGTGAGACCACAATGTCTCAGTATGTGATATCATTATAGGAAATTAGACAAAGTAAAACTATACATGTGGTGTGAATGTGCAAAGTTCCCACAATCCAATCCAATCATATTTTAAAAAAATGATAGAGGGGTGAGGTTTCAGCACCACCAAAGATAGCAGCACATTGTTGAGCTCTGTCAGATGCAGGAGCCTTTGGTGATTTTGAGACAGCTCCAGAGATTACCGGACAGAGGAGACAGGCATGTGTCTCCTCCTGCAGCTCTGGTGAGTCGCTGGAGCCTATTTACAAGCTTTGTGGTCTACTCCCTGCATTGCAGCCAGCCTTGTGGGATATCAGCACAGAGTGAGAGGTCGCGCCCACCATTTGAGAGGCTGCAGACACATTTCCTCAAACTATCGCGCTCCTTAAGAGTGCCTCAGTGGCATTATTGCTGTCAAGATAATATTCAGTTTGGCCTCTACTGATGCCATTAGTTATTAAATAAGTATTCTTCCCTCAAGAATGATTTCTAAGTGCTCTGAAAGCTTCCTATTTGTTGCATCAACATGGTGCCTCACTATAGCACTTTCTTAATTTACTTAGCTGGTCCTTGGGCATTATGTATGACTTTTAATTTCCGGCATGAGCTTTTACCAATTGCTCCCATGTTTCCTGAATACTTTTTGTGCTTTTTCTTGTGTTCAGTTTTCCGTCTTGTTGTTCATAAGAGGATTATCTTTCTTACAGCACATTAATTTACATTATTCTCAATACGTTATACATCTGTGCTTAACTCAGTCGATGTGTCATGTGTTTTAATTGTAGAACATAAAAAAAAGATAGTCTACAACTGACTACTTCGTGTATCTCGTGTCAGGAGTTGAAAATCTGTCCACTTAAAAAAAACAGAAGAACTTGAATATCAAAATAGCAGGAATAATCTACACATATATGGGGTTCCTGAAAACAGTGAGGGCTCCTTTCAATCTTTTCTACCAAAATTCCTTGACCCGTCTACATCTATCCCTCTCAATATACAAAGGGCACTTGGCTTGGTCATAGAGTTTCTACAAAACCGTGCAGAGATATTTTCTTCTTTTTGCAATGTAGTGACTTGCTACAAGTTATATGTGCTGACAAAGTTAAAAAGTTAATTATCTGGGATGGTCACAGACAATTTTCTCTCAGGATGTAGTTAAAGTTACTGCAGATCGCCGGAAATAATTTTCTGATATGTGTCCTCAGTTGAGAGGCATGAAAGCTAGATTTGGACTAATTCATCCTTGCTTGCTTTAGGTGACAGCGTGCTGCACTTAAGAAATTTCTTCATCTACACGGAGGAGAAGATATGGACACTTCAAAAAATATTTGAATGTCTTCTTGTTTCTCTTGCCTATTCTCTTTTAATAACAATTAAGTAACGGTTTCTCTTTTGTTTAAGTGTTATGATTTCTTTTCTCACACCTTAACACAGTTTAATTCCATAATGTTTATTTTCTTATGATGCAGATATTTGTCTTTATCTCTTGGCCCCATAAGGTTTCACTTTATGTGGTGTCTTCACCCATGTCAAGGCCGTCCTGCCTTCCTGTGGAGTTCGGATTTTGTCACCATCATCTTCCAGTGTTTCCACCTTCCCGTTCATCTCTGTGTTTTGTATGTATGTAATTCAGTCGCAATTTGTATGAATTTTACTGTCTTTCTGTTTTCTGTTTCAATAGGAGGCGTAGCAATAATCTATAAAGACCAGTTTAAACTCACAAAGACACAATCTAATTGTCCTGAATACGAGGCTTTCTTTTTCACATTAGGCCTCTCGGCCAAGTCATCGTTTAAGGGCATGCTAATCTATCGCCCTCCTGGGTCAAGATCCAAGTTTCTAGCCAACATAGGCAATATGATTGAAGCAGCTGCAGGCTCCCCTCACTTCACCATACTAGGTGACTTTAACTTTCACCTAGAAGCCTTCAACGACCACGATACAACGCAGCTAACCACAGACTTAGCAGCTGCCGGCCTGCTGCAATTGATAAAATCTCCCACGCACCAAGCAGGCCACACACTAGATGGTCTATTCACCAACAGTCCCTTTATAACCGTTACCCAAGTAATCCCCCTGATCTGGACAGACCATGCAGCGATCTGTTTCTCTGTTGAAATTAACCCCACCAAACCTCCTAATACAACCTCCTCTCAATTTTCTTACAGAGACTGGAAAAACATCAATCTAGCCCATTTAACAGAGATGATGCAGGAAGGTCATATCCCCAACGAACAGGACCCCACTATAGCGTCTTCTAATTACTTGACGAACCTAAACACGGCCTGTAACAAACTATCCCCGATCAAAATCTCCCACCGCAACAGGAAAATACCATCAGCCCAGTGGTTCACAGAGCCCCTTCGGATTCAGAGACAGTATTGCAGGAACCTTGAAAGGCAGTGGCACTATAGCCTGCAGACAAAATGACCTATAAAAACGCCCTTTCCATCTACAAAAGACTTATAGTTTCTGAAAAAAGTTGTTACTATACGTCACAAATCAACCAGGCAAAAAACACGGTAGGAGAACTATTTCAGGTGGTTACAACTTTGTCCAATCCCCCCACCCGCGCCTAGAAGGCTCTCAGTCTCTATCGGACACTCTGGCCAGCTTCTTTGAGGAGAAGGTTAGTTCCATTTTCCTCACCTTCTCTCATTCCTCCCCTTCCCCCTACCATGTGCCACTTCCCATCAATACTCCTCCCACCTTTTCATCTTTCGACCCCATCAACCAGGAACATATTCAACATCTGGTAGCCAGCACCAAATCTGGATCCCCCTCGACCCATGTCCCCCTGCTATTCTGAATCTCATCCCAGAAGCGATTTCTCCCGCGTTGTCTACTATCTGCAATGCCATGTTTTCAACAGGCATCTATCCATCGGTTTGGAAGGAGGCTATTATTAAGCCACTTTTAAAAAAGCCAACTCTGGACCCTCTTCTCCCTGCCAGTTATAGACCCATCGCCTGTCTCCCCTTCCCAGCCAAGATTTTCGAAAAAACAATGAACATCCAGCTTTCGAAATTCATTAATGACAACGATCTACTTGATGACACCCAGTTTGGCTTCAGACAGGGGCACGGAACGGAGACAGCACTGCTTAAAGCTGCAGATGAAATCAGAGCAACGATGGACAAGGGAGGAGCAGCGGTCCTAATACTTCTGGACCTTTCCGCTGCATTTGACATTGTCGATCATGTCACTCTGATCGACCGTGTCTCGGCTTTAGGAATAAGAGGCAAGGCCAAAGATCTTATTGCTTCATTCTTGGCCAATCGCCCTCAGACAGTCAAGATGGGTAATTTCACCTCCCAGACCTTCTCCCTCCCATGCGGAGTCCCACAAGGCTCCTCGCTAAATCCGACGCTTTTTAATATCTATGTATCGGACTTAGCGAGGGTGATAAAATCGCATGGAATTGCCCTTTACAACGTACGCCGACGATACTCAACTAGTACTATCGGTGCACAATAATGGAACATCTGTCGCAGCCAATTTCCAAGAGGGAATGAAGGCGATAAGCTCCTGGATGTCATCAAATTGCCTCAAACTAAACTCCGATAAAACGGAGGTGATGACATTCGGGAACTTGCATCCGGCATGGTCCCCACAGTGGTGGCCCTCTCAGTTGGGCCCCCCCCCAACCGGTAGTCAAAGTCCGCAATTTGGGAGTCACTTTCGACAATAAGTTGACTTTCCTCCATCACGCCAATGCTGTGGTATCATCTGCCTTCTACACCCTAAAAAAAATACTTCCTTACTTACCACAGTCCGCGGGCAAAACACTTATCAGCACCTTAGTGTTCTCAAGAACCGATTATTGTAACTCCCTTCTTCTGAACGCTCAGGAAAGGGTACTCAACAAACTCCCGACGGTGCAAAACGCCGTGGCCAGAACCCTACTACCCATCCCCAAATTCACCTCCACGTCCCCTTACATCAAAGAGCTACATTGGCTCCCTATTAGGAGCCGAATCAAATTTAAGGCTCTGTGTATAGCCTATAAAACTCTGAACAACTCCGGACCACAGTTCCTAAAAAAAGCCCTCTGCCCAGTGGAACAACCTAGGACCTTACGATCGTCCTCAGCCTACTTGTTGAAAGTCCCACGGACAAGAAAGGCCAGCTGGGGAGACAGATGTTTTACTATCGCTACTGCCAAGCTGTGGAATACACTACCACTCCACATCAAAACGGCCCCTACGCTGCTCAAGTTCAGAAAGAGCCTTAAAACATGGTTGTTCTCTGCCTAATTCCCCCTCATTGTAAGAAGTGAGTTCTGTAACGATAGCGCCGAGACACCCGTACGGGTATTTGCGCGCTTTAAAAATTGCATAAAATAAATAAAATAAATAAATAAATATTTCCTCACTGATCTATTTGTGTGGTTCCACTTTGTACTTTTGTCTTTGCATCTTCTCTTCTTCTTTTCTATCGCCCAACCTATCACCCTTCTCTCCCTTTTCTTCTTCATTAAACAAAAGCTTCATTCTTCCCAATATTTTATTCCTTTCCTTGCTAATTTTATTTCAGTAGATGTAATAGTTGTACATACTATTATTCCAGTAATTTATTCTGTGTTGCCACATGGAACATCAAGGGTGTTATCTCATTTAGCCAAACTAAGAAAAGATGATGCCTTACTACAAAAATCACGCCTTTCTGAAATAAAGACTGCCAAATTGAAAAGATGCTGGGGAGGTAATGTGTTTACTTCCCCTGCTTTGAGGAAGAAAAATGGAGTACTGATCCTTTGTCATAAAAAGCTTCATGTTACAGTTATCACCCAAGAGTCTGAACTTGAAAGTTGGTGGCTTGACATTAAACTCTTGGTTGATAACAAACCGTTCACCATTTTCAATATATATGGTCCAGTTTCTTTTGACAATACATTTTGGACCAGAATATCAGACAAATTGCTGTTGTGTGATGATGATTATAATCTATATAGTGGTGACTGCAATCAAATTCACGATTCTATACTGGGTAGGAATTCAACAGTCAAGTTTGTCCACACTAAAATGCACTCACAATTCGAATCCACCATCCGGCGTAAATCATTATTTGATAGCTGGAGACTATATCACCTGGATCACCGGGAATACACCTTTTATACGTCCCAACACCACTCACAATCCTGCATAGACTATCTTTTTCTTAGTAAATCTTTGCCCCAATATGTCCTTTAATATGACATAGGATCAATACTGATATCAGATCATGCACCAGTATATACAGGCCTCTGTGTTATCCCTTTTTCACCAAATGTAGGTAGATGGAGCTTTCGCAACTAGTGAAACGTGAACGTGAAACGTGAAACGTGAAAAAGTCTTTTATTGTTCGATTATTTAAAATCATTACAATATACTTTCACAACTCACTACTTTTAGATACTAAATTAACTTCACAATTTGAAACCATTGCTTCTGAATTTTGTCTTATGAACAATACTCCGACTCTTCTTTTGCTATGATCTCGGATTCCTTTTAAAGCAGCAGCAAGAGGATGTATAATACATTTTTTCTCGCAAAAGAAAAAATATATGGAAACCCAATTAAACCAATTAGTTGATAAATAAAAAAATAGAAATATACCTATTACCACTATAAAAACTATACCTCCTTTTAGCACTTTATTGATGCAAAACTTATTTTTAATAGATTAACTAGGAATGCCTCTGCTTCTTACTAATTGAAGAGCAGTGCATGTTATAAAATAACATTGGAAAATTGCCTGTAAACTATTTAAAATCAGGAAAAACAGAATCAGAATTGAATCCATACGAAATAACACAGGAGCTATTTTTTTAAGGATAAGGATGAATTGTTAACTTTTACACTAATCTATATTCTCTCGAAACATAACCACTACAATCAGACTTGACTAAATACTTTCAATCCATTCTTCCCCTTCTTCTCATCATATTCATTTCGATCGACTAGGGGTTGATATTATGGTCTCAGAAATTACTCATGCACTCTCAATACTATGCAGGGGGAAAGCTCCTGGGCCTGATCATTTTATTGCCATTTTGAAAAATGTCTTCTTCCCAACCTTTTACATTTATTTAAATCTTTTGGTAATCAAGGGAATTATCATGGCTTCCTCCAGGATGCCTTGATTTGCTTAATTCCAAAGATCTTGCATAATGCATTTCCCATTTCTATAGTCAATAGTGATTACAACATTTTTGCAGAGATTTTGACATTGCGTATTAACACTATTCTGTCTGAACCAATTGGTCGTGAATTGTACAGCTTTGTTAAGCTTTGATTGGCATTCCATAAGGCTTGTGGCTTTTTCAATGTCCTGAGCAAGACCTCTATACTGGATTATCCTTTTGCTGCTGTTGCCCTGGAAGCAGAAAATGCTTTTGATAGGATCAGTTGGGATTGTATGTTTCAGGCATTAAAATGTTTTGGGTTTCCACCCAAATTGATTGCCTTAAAATCTTTGTTATATACAGGTCCTAAAACTGCCATTTTTGTTATTTGTATGCTTCCAATTTACTTTCCTTTGTTCAGAGGAACAAAGGTTGTCTACTATCACCCAATTTGTATTATAGCACTTAAACCCTTTCAAATCAAACTTTTACAGGATGTGTCCATCTAAGGTGTTCAAACTGAGTCTCAACAAATTAAAATGTCAGTTTTCTGATGACATTATTCTATGTTGATCTAACCCTACAGTTTCCCTTCCTGCTTTTCTTCAGCAAGTTACCTCTTTTTCCCACTTGTAAGGTTATCCAGTATAGCTTTATTCGATTTTGGTTCAAAATCATAAAAGCGTACAGTTGAAATCAGTTATAGGTAAAAGCATACATACAATAACACATAATAGCTGAAGTTAAAAAACTTTTGCCCGACCTGTGGGGATAAATATATTAATTATAGCGTACTTTTCACAGGTTAAACTTAAATCAAACAGTAATTAATAGGGGTTCCAATTCTTAGGACTATAAAACAATGATTCCTGTCTGGTATAGGTGGGAAAGCTACGGCCACTCGATACATGGGGTCCTCTGCCCATTAACATGTTGCAGCCTACCTTTAGGCTAGATGTGGGGATGTACAGCTTTCTAGGGTAAAAATCATGCAAATCCCAGACGGAAATTGGGCCGTTTCCCACTGGGGTGGACAGGTACGCAGGTATGGGACAATGTGTCTCTGCCTAAATCTAACGAGTACTAGGTCACCATCGATGTCTTTTGGGAGGGAACCCAGCCAACCCACCCTTCTGACACTCAGTATTGTACCCTCGAGGTTAGATGGCAGGGGTCTGTTTTTTGCCAGCCAAAATTTAACCTTGTTTAGCAGATCATGTTGTCTCTCGGTTTTCCCAGGTGTAAGTGATGGTACTCCCACCAGGACACATACGAAAGGAGCTGCCTCCAGTGGGAGTTGGATAGGGGTATCTTTATTATGCTGTGCTCTAGAAGAAGTAAGGAGCGGCAGAACTGGTTTAAAAGAAGTTTTGCGGGCTATTGGGGCTGGTGCGTTAGGGACTATTGATTGGGTTGAAGCCCTTCTGTCTTGCATAATTGGCTTGGGGTCTTTGGGTGTAGGAGGTGGTTGGGAACATTAAGGTGTTATAGAGCATTTATTGGCTAACAAGTTCGACTTGATGGTTTCCTCCATTCCAGTCAGCCTGTCCCCTAGCATGTTTATTTTTTCTATTAGTGGTGATATAATGGAACTGACCCGTTGTTCAATAAGGGATAATAGATCCAGCTGAGTAGGAGATGCTGGAACGACTAATTTCTCGGCAACCTCAGGAGTCGAGGAAGAATTACTGACTGGCACTGTGGGGCTTGAGCACAATTTTTGGACTTTTGATACCTTCCCAATGTGATTAACCCCACTACGTTTCCTTTTAGCAGATGAGAACTGGGGAGATGCAATCCTTTCAGTGTTTTTAATGTTGCTTTTTTGGATGATAAGAGGGGTTGCAGGGGGCTAACAGTATCAGGTAAAACACAGGAGCTTTTGGCAGGAAGCGGTGATTCCACTAAGGCATGTTTAGTTTTACACAGGGTGTTTAGGTCATCTAACCACGCAAAAGCGTGCTCTGTGTCTACTGTTTGTGTGGGCTGGGGAGATACGCCCTTATCGACTTCTCTAGCAATGGAAAATGTTGTGCTGTTTATATTATCCCCCTTGCGAGTCATAGTGTGATTTGGGTGTAACAGTATAGTTATCGGCAAATCGAACGCGTCGGGAGGGAAAATGTCCTTGAAGAAAGGCAAAGTCAATAAGCGGAGAACCAAAAGGAAGCAAATGTCTTTCTTCACCCCCTCGTAACAAAGAGCCAAGGGGGGTTGCCCCGTCCCGTCCTCCTCGGGCCTCTGAGGGCCACACAGGGCCCGCCCTTTGCCCAGGCTCAGCCCCGGGTTAGGTCCCGCGCACGTCCCGCGTCGCGGGTTTTTTTTTTTAAACATTTTATTTTTGTTGTTGCTACCACATGTTATACAGCGACAGTCAAACGGTCCGTAGGGCAGCGTCAACATTCAGCTGCCCACGAGTAATAGAGCAACTTTTTTAATTTTACCCCCCCCAACATATAACTTGCTACTTTAGGGGTTGCAGTGAGTGATCTCGAACTGTAGTCTATGTCGGCAGTAGTGTGCTTATAGATGTCCATTAGCCCTCAACACAGTCACTGATAACTTCATTCATGCTTCCAGTTACGTCCCCTATGACCCGGGGCCATGTTGAATATCTGGGCCCTCCTCCTCCCCCCTTCATCACTCCAGATCCTCCTCATCCCCCGAGCTATCCCCATCCTCCTCCTCAGGCAAAGGCTCACAAATGTCCCCCCTGTAGGTGTTCCACGGTGTCCAAATTTTGTTCCATTTACGTGGATTATGTCGCTGCCGATACACTGCCCTCTCCGTCACCATGAGCACGTCCATGTTCCTGCACCATTGTGCCAGCGTCGGTGCCTCTAGTGCCCCCCAGTTTTTCGCGATATCACGCTTTGCCAGCATTATGCCAATGATCACCCAGCCCTTTGCGGTCAATGATAAGTCTGTCGGGCCCCAAACATTTAGGAGACAAATTCTGGGGTCAGGTGTGAATGGGCTCTGGAGGGTTTGACTTATTGTGCGTGTGACACGCCTCCAGTACTCCTGTATAATTGGGCAGGTCCATATAGTGTGGAACAGTGTACCCTCCCCTCCACATTCTCTCAAGCAATACGGGTGGTCTGCTCTGTGTATTTTGTGTAATGTAGTGCGGGTGTAGTAGACCCTATGTAGTACTTTGAGTTGGACCAGCCGGAATCGGGTGGAAATGCCCGCCTCCCTGGGTGATGCCAGGGCTGCGTTCCAGTCCGCCTCATCCAGGTCTCCTAGCTCATCCTCCCAGTGTTCCTTCAGCCTTGCAAGGGGGTTCGGTAGGTTGTTCATCAGTTTGCGGTAGGTGAGGGAGGTTGCACTAGACTCCATGTAATCCGTAAGCAATCGGTCCTCTAACGGGGCCGATTCCGGAAGCGTCACCCCTGGTTCCAGCACCGACAAGAGCGCGTGCCTGATTTGTATGTACCTGTATGTTTCGGTCACTTCTAGGCTATATTGCTCCCTCAGGGTCGCAAAGGAGAGCACTCCATCCCTTGTCCATAAGTCGCCCACCGTGGAAATCCCAATGGTATCCCATTGATCAAACCCTTTGGAGCTGCGCAGGTTGCCGAGGGCCTTGGAGTCCCACAGTGGCGTGAGGTTAGTGATAACTCCCTCCCATGCCAGCCGCCTCTGCGCCTTGTGCCAGATGGCTACTGTGTGCTTGGTAGGCCCCTCTAACTTTCTCACTAGTCCTTTGTTGTAAAGTGGGGCCAGAAGGGTGGATGCGCCCAGCTGGTGCCTATCCGCCTCGTACGCCGGGTCGTCGTGTGCCGCGTGGACCCATTGGTTAATCACCTTGAGGTGAGCGGCCCAGTAATACAATTCGAGGTTGGGGAGGGCTATTCCCCCACTGTACCAGTCCCTGGTCAGTTTCAATTGTGCTACCCTCGCCGGTTTGTCACCCCACAGGAGGCCGGATAATTGTGCCGCCACGCGGCGGAAAAGTGATACGGGGACCATCGCCGGTGTGTTTTCCAGGACATAGAGGAAGCGGGGCAGCGCCATCATTTTGAAGAGCGCCGCTCTACCTAATAACGTTAAGGGAAGATTTTTCCAGTGACGCACATCGGCTTTCAGCCTGTCCAGCTGGGGTTTGAGATTCAGGTCCAGAAAGGTTGAGTGGTCCTTCGTGATCCAGATCCCTAGGTATTTAAAGGAGATGTGTTCTACGAGCAATTGGCAATCCTCAGGCAACGCAGGCAGGTCACCCTGCACCATGAAGATTATGGACTTGGCCCAGTTAAGTTTGTATCCTGAGGCTGTACCGTGGGTTTCGCACAGTGCCAGTAGGACCGGGATGCTGTTCGAAAGGTCCATGAGGTAGACGAGCATGTCGTCGGCGTATAGGGAGACTCTATCCTCCCAACCGCCCCCCCATTGTACGCCCTTCAGCAGCCGGGTGGTTCTAATAACTGTGGCCAATGGTTCCAATACTAGGGCGAACAGCAGTGGCGAGAGTGGGCATCCCTGCCTCGTACCCCGCGCCAGCGAGAATTCCCTTGATATGTGGCCATTTGCGGTTACCCTCGCCACTGGTTCTGTATACAGTAGTCTGACCCACGATATAAACGTCGGGCCAATACCCATGTGCTCCAGAACCGCAAAGAGATAGCGCCACTCCACCATGTCAAACGCCATTTTGGCATCTAGTGACAGTACCGCCGCTGGTTCTTCCAGCCGCGGGGCTCGGGCCAGCACCCCGTGCAGCCGTCGTAGGTTCAGCGCCGTACTCCGGTGCGGCATGAAGCCCGACTGGTCCGGGTGTATTAAATGCGTCAGGTGAGGCAGGAGCGTGGTGGCCAATAGTTTCGCCAGGATCTTGCTTTCAGCGTTAAGGAGGGAGATCGGGCGGTACGACCCGCAGTCCTCAGGGGGTTTGCCGGGCTTGGGAATCGCGACAATCGTGGCCGTACGTTGGTCAGGAGGCAGACGCCCTTGTTCCCGACACTCCTGGAACATATCAAGCAATGGCGTGGACAGCGTCTCGGACATAATTTTGTACCACTCTATCGGCACACCATTAGGACCTAGCGCTTTCCCCGAGTGGAGTGCCGTTATGGCAGTCTGTATTTCTTCCGCCGTCAGGTCGGAGTCGAGCTCTTCACGCTGGTCGGGGGTAAGAGTGCGAGTCGGCACTCCTGTCAGCGAGCTCTCTGTCATCTCCCGCGTAACCTCATACTCAGGGGTGTACACGGAGTGGAAGTGGTTTGCCAGGAGTTCCACTATGCTTGCCGGACTAGAGTGTAACTCGCCATTAGAGTCTCTCAGCCGGAGTATGGCCCTCTGACCTCCTCGCGCTTTCTCCAACCATGCCAGGAGCCTCCCCGCTTTGTCGCCCACGTCATATACCCTGCTCGTAGTTGCTGACATATGTTCCCTCACTCTGCGGCGCAGAAAGTCGGTGTGGCGCTGTTGGGCCAGTCGGAGCGCGTGATGTGTGTCTCCAGTTGGGTTCCCTTCGTGGTCCTGTGTTGCCTTGTCAAGTTGACCCTCCAGATCTGTCAGTTCCTGACGCCGTGTGCGTTTGTGCTGCGCTATTACCGAGATCGCCTGCCCGCGGAGTACCGTTTTGTAGGCCTCCCATAGGACCGTAGGTGATTCTACTGAACCTGTATTCTCATTGAGGTAGGATCGTGTAGTTCTTTTCAAGGCCTTGGCTATGCCAGGCTCCCCGAGGTACCCCGGGTATATAGGGAAGATACGCCCACGTGTCCGTTCCAGACTGGAGAGAGTCAGTGTCAGCGGGGAGTGGTCGGAGACCCCTCGCGGTCTAATCTGAGAGTCAGTGAAGGTGAGGAGACCCCCCTCTAACGACATGAAATGATCGATCCGCGACAGGCTGTCGTGAACTGCCGAGTAGTACGTGTATTGCCGGTCTATTGGGTGGAGTCGCCTCCATATGTCCACTAAACCCTGTGCTTCCATGAAGTCCTGCAATTTGGAGTGTGCCGGTGTTTGCGTGCGCGCTGGGTATCGATCTAGGGAGTCTTGAGCCACTGCGTTAAAATCCCCGCCCAGTACAAGGGCCCCCTCCGGAAGGTCTAGTAGGAATTTACCTAGGTCCGTGAAGGCCACAGTGTGTAGTGCCGGTGGGATGTATACTGATACTATGTTAAGTGGGTTTCCCTCCCATTGCCCATGTACCGCTGCGAAGCGGCCCTGTGTGTCCACTGTCACTGATTGGAGTATAAACTTGGACGAGCGGTGAATTAGTATCCCGGTGCCCCGGGACCCCTTCGTGAATTCAGAGTGGGCCACCATAATATAGCCCTTCCTGTCTAGGGCCTTTGTGGCCGTGCCTGTGAGGTGTGTTTCTTGTAGTAGGACCAGGGCAGGACTCAACCGTTTTATACTTTGCAGAACCAGCCCTCTCTTAATCTTGTCGCCCAGACCCCTCACGTTCCAGGACATGAGGCTCAACGGGGCTGCCCGCCCTACATCAGTGCCCTCCCCCATCGTGTACGTGTATGCGGACTAAGTCATGCGTATGGAGGACCAGGAGATCCGTGTAGTGACTCTGCGCGCAGCATCCTGACACTCTCGTTCTGTGTGCATGTGCCCCTTTGTAGCAATCTTGACCCCGTGTATAAACTAAAAACCATAACCCCGTCCTACCCCCAACTCCCCCCCTCCCTGCCCCCCTGCTCCACGGACTCATAACTGCCCGCCCCCCCAACTTGGCAGAGTGCTTGAACCCAACCCATAACATAGTACTTGCTCGCTGGGGTGAAGGATGCTCCGAAGTCGGCGGCCCCCTCCCTTGCCGCGGAGGCCCTCAGTCCAGTGTCCAAGGCGGCATTCTCGGGCCGCGGTATTTGCAGTTCAAATGGACAGTACCCGTGGATCACTGTTCTCCGTCGTCGCCCCCCTCTTGAGTTTCTGACAATGGCGAAAGTGGCTCCGCCTCGGCACCGTTCGATTGCAGGCCCTGCTGTGATCCTCCATTACGGTTTTTGGCTTGTCTGTTGGAGCGACGGGGGTGGCCTGCCGTCCGCCAACCCTCCAGCCATTCCCGTGCCACCTCCGGGGCGTCGAAAAACCAAGTCTTATTGTCGGCCACAATCCGAAGTTTTGCTGGGAAAAGCATTGAATAAGGGATCTCTCTGGCTCTCAGTTCTTTTTTGACCTCGAAAAAGGTTCTCCTTCTCCTCGCGACCTCCGCCGTGTAGTCCGGAAAAAATGCTAGCGTGGCGTTTTGAATCTTAACGGGGGGTGAGGTTCTTGCCGCCTGCAAGATAGCATCCCGATCCCTAAAATTAAAGAGTCGTGCTATGATCGGCCTGGGGTTAGCACCCATTTGTCGGCGCCCTCCAGGGACTCTGTGCGCCCTCTCCACCGTGAAAAAATTGGAGAGTCCCTTCGGTCGGAGGTGCTGTTTGATTAGGTTCTCCACATAGAGGTCCATTGATCTCGTGTCTTCCGATTCTGGCACACCTATTATACGGATGTTGTTCCGTCTCGAGCGTCCTTCCTGATCGTCGAGCTTGTCTCTCAGCTCCCTGTTCTCTTTTGAAAGACGTTCCATATTAACCTGTAGTTCCGACACATCTTCCACCAGGGCTTTTGTTACGATGTCCATCGTGTTCACTTTCTCCGTCAGCTTGTGGAAGTCTGCCCTAATCAGCGTGATTTCGGCTGAGATTGACCCCACCGTGGCCTGTACCTGTGTGAGGGCCCGCATGACATCGTCCAGGGTAGCCTTCTTGCCCCCCGTCGCCTCCACTGTCTTGCTCGCCTGCGACCTGGCATCTGGCGGGGGGGTGACGGGTTTCTCATATGCGAAGCGATCAAGGCGGGACTGCGTCACGGTGTTCTTCGGCCCCTTGCCAGCCATTTGGATCGTGGAGCCGTGCCCCTCACTCCTCTCCGGGGCAGCCCCTCGCTTTACCAGCGTCCCGGACTCACACTGCGCGTAGTGCGCCTTTGGTCGTGGCGCTCAGGGTATGGCCCTCCAGTCTCGCCTCCTGCCTTATTTCACGGTGGCGCGTGGCCCCTCTGGTCAGTTCTATATGCGGTCGCTGGGCTGTGCTTTGCCCCACCACGTGTTATCGACGGGTCGCTGGTCGCGGAGGTGCGCCCTCAATGTCTGTTGCGCCGAAGTCGGTCTCTTTAGACCTTTGCCTCCTCCCCCCTGCTGCCGCTGCTGTGGCCACCTCTCTGCCCGGCACCTCGGTCCTTGCCCGGGGATAAAGTTCCACTTCGTGTCGCCTAGGGGCCCCCACTCAGCGAGGGGGGGGGGGTCACTTAGCGCCGTATGCTGCCTGCACCGGTCCCGTGTGTCTTCCTTTGGCCCAGTCCCCTATCGCAATTGCTGTGGCTACTCCGGGGATAGAGCGTCACGTTTAGTTTCACCGTGGCCCTCACGGGTGCAGTGCGCCCCCACACCGCGGGGGAGGGGGACCGGAGTCGTGGGCCACTGAGTCGGGTGGCGCTTTGCCGTGCCGCGACGGTACCTGCTCCTTCCTGGCGACGTCTGCACCAGATCGGCTGTGTGTAGGGATCCGGCCGGGTCCTTAAGATGGCGGGTGCTGTCGCAGGTTCATTCCCTCCGCACGTCCGTGCTCGGTTCCTCCGTTCGCCGGATCCGCTTCCCGTCACTCAGCGCGGGGGCCCCCGGGGTCCCGCTCGGGGCTTCTTCGCCTGGACAGACCCGCAAGAAGTCGGGGAGTCTCTCTCTCCGCCGGTGTCGCTGGCGGGTGCTTCCGGCGGCCCTCCGCCCGGAGCGGCTCACTTCCTGCCGGCTCCGTCGTCTAGGTCAGTCTCCGGCTTGGGCTCCCTTCAAGGGCCGACTCGGGGCCAGTGATATCTCGGCTCCCCGGTCACGGATTTTCTTTCCGCTTGGCCGTACCTCTGCCGCCCGGTCCTGGACCTCAGTACCTTCCCGCCTGGGACATAAATGTGTCGGATAGTTAGACGGATTTCGTTGGAGGCCGCTTCAGCTGCGGAGCTCTCCCTCTAGGCTGCCACCATCGTCGGCTGCTGGCCACGCCCCCTTCGCGTCGCGGGTTTTTGAGCGGGATTAAATAACTTCAGGCGGGGGGCGGGGACACCGAGGGAAGAGGCAGCAGCTGGGTGACAGAGAGCCTGCTGGACCTCGCAGTCCCCGGCGTCAAAAGTATTCAAGGAGCTCTCCCCCTTTCAAAGAACACACAGGGAAGCCTGCTCCAACAGTTTCCTGGGAATCCCACATCGTCCCCTGCACTCGACCAGCAGGAGTCACAGTCAGCAAATCCCACACACAGTGAGCGGCTCCCGCGGAGTGGGGGCCGTGAAAAGTATTTCAAGTGTCCGGGCGGGGGGGCGGGGACACCGAGGGAAGAGGCAGCAGCTGGGTGACAGAGAGCCTGCTGAACCTCGCAGTCCCTCGGCGTCAAAAGTATTCAAGGAGCTCTCCCCCTTTCAAAGAACACACAGGGCAGCCTGCGCCAACAGTTTCCTGGGAATCCCACGTCGTCCCCTGCACTTGACCAGCAGGAGTCACAGTCAGCAAATCCCACACACAGTGAGCGGTAAGGTTATCATCTTAATGCTGATAAAACGGTACATCCTTTAAATGTATTATATAATAAGCAATTTTTTTTTACACGCAGGATTTGACTAGCAACCCTCCAAAATAAAGTACGTAGGATTGTGATTCTAGCAGACCATTGAAGAAACTTTGAAACTGAATTTTGATTACTTTACCAAGACACTAAATGATAATATTGCCCGATGGCATCCACTTTTTATTTCTTGGTGGGGCAGTATTGACTCTATTAAAATGACGCTCACTACCTTATTATATGCTATTGCTAAAATTCCTGTTCATATCCCTCAATTTTCTTTTCAGAAAATTGATTCTCTTGTATCAAAATTTCTTTGCAAAGGTAAGTTTCCTTATGTAGTTTTGTCTTTGTTAAAAAAGGGTACGTCTATCGGAGGCCTTAAATTGCTAGAATTTAAAAAATATAATTAGGCTTTCTCTTTCAAACAGGCTGCTTGATGGCTTGCTTCAGACCTACCCCTACATTCTACTTTGTGGCTACAGTTAGAGTAATCTCTTATCACCGTTTTCGATTTTAAAGGCATTCTTGCTTTCACTACAATTATAACTCAATCACCGCTCTCCAGTTATTTCCCATTCCTATAAAATCTTGACACCACTATTACCTTCCACATACCCCTCAGATGCTAACTATCCAAAGCAACCTATTTGGCATAAAAAATCCCTACATATGAAGAATCATTCTTTATATTGTAAAGGGGTCTGTGTTGGGTAGCACAACTTTTTGCCAATGACCAACTTTTATCTTTTTCTGATCGCCAAACAAAGTTCTCACTGCTGACTACTTTCAGGTCACAATATGAACTTTTATGTACCTCCCTCAACCAATGCATTTCATCATTGCCATCTGCATCCCTCCCTCCCACCATATCTCCAACACTTTTTCCACTGCTCAATAATATCTCATCAGCATCTGCTATTTATAAATAACTACAGATGGACCCAAGCCAAAAACTAAACTGGCTTGGGAAAAGAATTTAGTGGAGTGTTGGCCCGGCTACTCTATGGGTTAAGATCTGGATTAAACTTCATAAAACTCTCAGCTGCAAACATTATGCAAACCCTTTATTTTGCTTACCACCGATTGTTGTTTCCCCATGACCCTAAAGTCCTTTTCTCCTGCAGCAGCCTCATCTTGCTGGTCCTGTTCATGCTCCACTGCTGATCTTAAGCATGTGTTATTTGAATGTCCTCATATTGTTTTCCTTTTTCCTGCCCTTTTCCATTTTCTTATATCATTATCCATATAGTTTCTTACAGGATATGACTTGTTCTTGGGGGTGTCGGCTGACAAATGACTAGTTCTTGGGGAGAGGGTAGTCGATAGACGACTTGCTCATCTCCACCGCCCAAAAAAAAGAGTGCCCCCATGGACAGACCTCACCCCCACTAACCTCTAGTTATGCCTAGTTATCCCTCTAGTTATGCCACTTTTTTTTAATCACGTTTCCTACATTTACTGTACTTTACGCTTACTACCTACCTCTGTTCTATCATTTGTTGCTATTACGTATACTAATTATTGAAAGGTTCTCTTTTGCTGTTTTCAAAAAAAAATTATATCATTTGAAATCACATTTTTGTTTGCACTTTCCCACAGATTCATATACACAGTTCTCTTCTTGGTGTTCGTCAGCTATCCAATGACTGGTACATGATTCATTACACAAGTTGCAGAAACAGGTGCACACATTAGAGTAACACTGTGGTCACAATAGATGAAGCCTTGGGACAGTTAATTTCACTAACACAGCATTCTATCAAGCTTAAAAATGAGACCTCATGTTGTATATGGAAAAGAAACATCACATTGATATTGTTTACAAACTAGCCATTGTGTGCTGAGTCGATGATGAGAAAAACACAGATAGAAGACTAAGCTGAAAAAGACAACAACAATCATTTTGATGTTGAGGCTTACATTGGACAGCTGTTAACATTCGTACAGTGTTTCAATTTCAACTACATGTCAATCATATCATGTTCATATTGGTATACATTTTGTTAAAAACCTCATGCCAGGTGCACAAATGGGACAGTATATTGAGTCATATTGCCTAAAGTTTGCATGGTATCAATAATAGAGCAAATCCAGTCCCCGCCATTTTTGATTGTTATGTATTTAAGAAAAGAGCAAACAGACTATGCAGACGTGCAGTGTAGAATAAAGATATTGTATTAACGTGGCAATGTAGCAAAAGTAAATGCAATAGTTATTCGGGTTATGTAATAAGTAAATTACTAAACTGTTTTCCCAAAATTAGTTTTCCATAGTTGGAAGGTAAAGCTAAAAGAGGTTATTCCATTCCTTTTCAAGTCTGTAATAATATAGTGCAAAGTCAGTTTGCCTGAGACAGAACTTTAGGTAATGTGTCCAAGACGAAAGGCCTAATTTATAATCTAAATGCGGAAGTAGAATCCTCTTGCTGTATTTCCTTTGACATAGTTGTAACAATAATAATGTTCCAATTACTTACCAGAAATTCATTTTCATTTACTCCGAGTCCATTATTCCTCCATTCTTGTACTTAAACTATGGAATTGACTCCGCAAAGATATGACCAATAATGGAGAGAGACAGGGGAACATAAATCTTGAAGAATAATGTATTCAGAGTAATGGAATTACCAACCATTAATTTGAACATTATCTTCTTAAATTGTTCCTTTTTGCAGTCTTCACATTATGGAAACAAGCCTGGAATAGAGTGTGACATAAAAAAAAACACATCCAACATATATTCTCGTACCAAAATCAGGCACACCAGAAATTTCAAACTGCAGACCCTCACCAAGACTGAGGGGTCTTTGTGAACGTTTGCAGTTTGCTCCTAGCCTTGTTTAACTATTGTGACAGTCGACCTTACCATGAAAAAAGACTAGATTGCAAATGGAAATTATAATACTGATCTTCACCAATTGACTACAAGTAACCCAAGGAGACTTTTTTGGGGACCATCTTAGTTACAAAGTTATGTCCTCCGCTTCTATAAAGGACTGTGGGGCATATTACCAACAACTAGCGATAATTTTTGTCTCTAACTTGTTTAGAGACAAAACTTATCGCCGCACATCGGCGATGTTTATCGCAGATAAACCTTGCTATTAACAAGGTTTATCGCAAATGCGATAAAAAACGGCCGAAATGCATGAATATCGCTGAAAAGTCCGCGATATTCATGCATTATCGAGCAAATGCTCTTAGCCATGTTATCCACCTCCCATTGGATAACATGGCTAAGAACTGCTCAGGGCAGGTGTTAGCTTTTGGAGATATTCCCGCTTAGCGCGAATATCTCCAAAAGTTGGTAATAGGAGATAGCGATGTTAGCGACTGTTTTCAGTCTCTAACATCTTGGCACGCCCACTTTGCATCTCATTAGTGATAAATATCACTGACATGCAAAGTGGGGCCCAAGATGGTCGCTATCTCCTACTAGCTGTCGCTAACTGGTGTTAGCGACAGCTTGGTAATAGGGAGATAATTTTATCTCCGCTTTCTTGGCTTTTAAAGCCAAAAAAGCGGAGATAAACCCCCTTGATAATATGCCCCTGTGTTATTGAGATCTAGTCGAACTTTGTAGATGGGGTGGTAAAACAGTCCTACTCAAAATGAAGCATGCAAAGTGAACCTGTCCTTCTGTAACCTCTTATGTAAGTTGGCAACTGTTCTTATGTAAAAATTGTGAAACGATCTTACCTACATAGGGGTGCTGGAAGTAGGGGTGCAGCAGGGCTACTGCAATACCTCCATATATCCTTGATGGAGTTCAAATACAGAATTAGCAATGCAGAGGCCTCTACTTATTAGTTTTGAAGCAATTACTGTGCGTTCAAATACAAACTGTCTTATGACAGGCAACTTTGTTGACAAAGTGTTACTAATTATATTTACACGGAGAACTGTATTTATTAAATGTTTCTCTGACTGCATGTTTAAGGTTTTCTGTAATTTTAACTAGTGCCATTCCTGCGGAGGTAAACTGTGAATGAAGGCCACAATATTGCAGAGGTTTTTCTAACATTTGTATAATGAATAAAGTGCTTTGTTTTGCAAAGAAAAGCACAATCTAAAGGCTCAAGTAGCCTGGGCCCAGCAGTCTCCGACAGCTCCAAGACACATGCACTCATTGTCAATTGTTGACCGTGTTACGAGCGGTAAACCCACCCCACGCCGCCGGAACCGGGATGTGTCTTGAAGCTGTCAGAGACTGATGAGGTCAGGGGACTTGCGCCTTTAGGTCGTCCATCACATCTTTAGGTACCTTTTCCTTTAGATGCGTTGCGTGGTAATCCAAGGTTAGTTAATCCACATACCACAGTGTGTAGATTTAAGAAACACTATTTGGTCCTGAAGAATTGCGGCTCGATCAGTCAGACATTACGTGAAGAAACATGTTGACCACATAGCGTAGAGGCACATAGAGTAGAGCACAACAACCTGACACATAGAATCAGGTAGTTGCCACTCTCACATTTTTTATCAGGTTGAAAGCCAGTCACAATAAAGTTCCTCTATTTGGACTTTCTTACATTTTTTAATTTAGCACCTTCCCTTCACTTTATCTACACCTATTAGGCCCCTTACACCCACAGCACCATACGGCAAGGAATAAAAGTTCTCCACCAAAGAGCCCCTCATAGGGTGCCCGTCAGGTATTGCAGTGCAAACCAGACGAGGAGCAGGCCCTATGATAAAGCATGACACCCAGCTGGCTGGGTGTGTGAGGGCCCTAATTCTGAAAGTAGGCATTCCCCTTTCCCTCCCTTCGCAATAGGATCACCTATCATTCCTGTTGTGACACCCTCTCGCCCTCTTTTACCGACCCACTCAGGAACTGCATACCCTTTGGGTACTGTTATTGTCTGGGCATGTATGCTGGACTTTAGAAAAGCCCACAGTCCCCTCTTTTGGATTAACAAAAAAGAACACCTGGAAAGGGGCGACCGCTCGGTCCCCCCGAACGTATGGTTGAGTACCCCGATCCCCCCGGGAAGCCATTTTTGGGCGGGAGGCGAGTCTCGGCTGGTATGCCCGAAGCGGCGTAGCCGGGGCGCGTCTTTTCCCGCCCAAGAGGGGGCTGTCCTAGACACCTACGCCGATGGCCACGCCCCGTAGGCGGATTGGAGGAGGGTCCACGCCTGCCCGAAGAAGGATAAAAGGAGCAACAAGCCAAGGAAGCATCCTCTTGTTCCTGTGCTCTGAAGCTGCACCTCCCCGTTGCACGTGAGCTCGAGACGGAACGAAGAGCCAATTTTGAGAATTTGTAATCCTTGTGTTTTGTCTTCTAGCACTTCGAAACTTTGGTTCCAGGATCTTTCGGTCGACTATCGTAAGAAAATGCCGGGCTAAAGGGTCGGAAAGAAGGTTAGCACCGACCAAATGCTTCGTATGCTGGTGAAGGACATGGCGAATATGAAGAAGCAGATGGCGGCCATGAATGGTACGGGCCGGCCTAAGAAAGTAATCGGACCAGCATTGCCGGGGATAGTCCCTGCCGGGAGAGGTAAAAGGGCCAGGAACAGGGCGCAGGGGGTGAGGCTCCGGTTCCAGAGTCACCTCCGGCGAGCCCGGTCAGGCCAGTGGAGGCCCCAGTTCCGATTCCGGATGCAGGACAGCCGATCCCTGTCGTAGTTACACCGGTGAACGAGGGGGATATGCCACCCGAGTTGACCGCCCAGTTGGCGGCGTGGTTGGGCAAGAATAATGAGGGTGCCATAGCTCCAGGGGATACGGCCGAAGAGGCCAAACTAATAATGAAGCAGTTGCGGCAGTCGCGAGATGCTGCGAAGGCACCTTGTCCTTTTGTTCCCCCTCTGGTTCCCGCGGAACAACCGTCTTCAGGCGTTGGAACAGCGGCAACAGCGAGTTCAGCTACTGATTCGGGTAAGAAGCCGTTGCCAATGGCTGGGGAGGGGTCGGTACCCTCAAGAAGGGAAAAAGTGGTACAACATATACCGTTGGCCACGAAGGAAATTATATGGGCGGATAAATACGTGAACATATTTTCACTATTGACTGATCATTATGAAATAGAACACGTAAAAAATCAGAAGGAATTGTTGCATCCAAGTGTATGGCGAGCAAAAATGGCGGGTTTCAGAGTTGATGACACAATCGCTAATTGGGCCAGGGCTTTTGGGATGTTCACTGCAATCATGGGGGAACGTAGGCCTGAGGTATTGACTGAGTTGGCTTGTTACCAGAAACGAATAATGGAGTTTTATGAATCGTACGATGGTGATCAATGGTTGGGTTATGATAACAAATTTCGTAAGGCCAAGGAGCACGACTCATCCCTGACGTGGAATTGTTTCGACTCCATTTGGTGGCAGAAACAGGTCAGGTCAAACTCGACAAAGCCGTCTTCGTTTGGCGGGAATGGGGCAGAGCCTTCCCGCCATTCCCCGGCGGTGCCCTTTCGAGCAGGCACCGGTAATGATCAGCACGCAAGGAGTAATGGGAACTCTGGCAAGAAAGGGGTCTGTTGGAGCTTCAACAGGGGCAAGTGCACTAGACCACAGGGGACGTGCAAGTTCAGGCATGAGTGTGCAGGGTGCGGACAGTCTTCACACCCCGAGAGTTCGTGCAGAGCCAAGAATGGCGATACAGGGGGCAGAGGCGGCGCCAAACAGGTCTAATGACGGCCGAGGGGCGCTGCTACCTACTCCCATCGACATCATGGCAATGATCCCCTCGCTGAACGAATACCCTGATCATGTCTCCGCTGGGGTGTTGAGCGACGGTTTCTCATGTGGTTTCCGCATCCCGGCGGGGGATTTTCGGGGGGAAGCACTGTGTAAAAACCAACTGTCTGTTCAACAGAATGCGGTTGTAGTACAGGCAAAGATTGCAAAGGAGGTGGCCCGAGGTCTGGTTGCGGGTCCATATGCGAACCCGCCTGTTCATAATTTTGTTTGTTCACCATTGGGAGTGGTCCCCAAGAAGGCCCCAGGTGAGTTTCGGTTAATACATAATCTGTCCGCTCCTAAGGGTCTTTCCGTGAATGATGCGATTGACCCGGGAGTTTGTTCGGTGCGGTATGCTTCCTTTGATGAGGCTGTCGCCATGTTGAATCGCCTGGGGCCCGGAGCGCTGATGGCAAAATCGGATATCGAGTCAGCGTTCCGGTTGCTCCCGGTACACCCACAGGATCAGCGTCTGCTAGGCTTTGTGTTCCAGGGACGCTATTACATGGATAAATGTATGCCAATGGGTTGCTCCATCTCTTGTGCGTATTTTGAAAAATTCAGTAGTTTTTTACAATGGGCGTTCACCAGAGCCACAGGCTTTACGCAGGTTATGCATTACCTAGATGATTTTCTGTTTCTGGGGGCAGCTGGGGACACGGAATGTGCACAGGCTTTGGGTAAATTTTGTGATCTCATGAGAATATTTGGCGTGCCACTAGCACCGGGCAAAACAGTGGGGCCATCTACTTCACTCGAGTTTCTAGGAATTGAGCTCGATTCTGAAGAGGGGTGCTTCCGTTTGCCTAAGGAGAAGGTATTGAAATGTATGGCCTCACTCGAGGCATGTATTTACGAGACAAAAGTAACATTGCATCAGTTGCAGCAGGCTGTGGGTCAGCTTAATTTTGCCCTTAGAGTGATACCAATGGCTCGCCCCTTTTCTCGCTCTATTGCTCAAGCCATGGTTGGCCTTAAGGAAGGGCATCACCGCACAAGACTCTCGGCAGAGGTTCGCCAGGACATGCGCATATGGTTGGCATTCCTGGCGGATTTCAACGGTCGTGTCCTGTGGAACAAACCAGCGGTTTCCTCCGAGGAGCTGGGTTTGTGGACCGACTCGGCAGGGAGTGTGGGTTTTGGGGCCATCTTCGGTAACCATTGGTCGGCACAAACATGGCCGGCATGGTGGCACGAGAGTGGGCTCACAGGTAACATTGGGTTTCTTGAACTGTTCCCTATTCTAGTGGCCTTGAAGACATGGCCGGAGGGGTTTCGTGATCGCACTGTGGTGTTCTGGTCAGATAATATGACCGTGGTAGAATGTGTCAATAATCAGGCAGCACGCTGCAAATTGATCTTGAGACTGATGAAAGAAATTGTCCTGCTATGTATGAAATTAAACGTCCACTTTAGAGCAAAACATGTGCCTGGGGTACTGAACCAGGCGGCTGATGCACTCTCTCGTTCTCACATGCAGGCCTTTCGGGGCCATCTGCCCTCTGTGGACTTGGTGGCGGCGCCATTTCCCGAACTTCTCTGGTCTCTCGGTGCCCCGGATTACAAAACCTCGTGGGAGAGAGTCTAGCCCCCAGGACAAGGAAGGCATATGAAGGGGCGTTCCGTTCCTATTGGGCATTTTTGGGTCCAGCTAGGGGGGAGCATTGGGGGCAGGAAGAATATGTCCTGAAATTTCTAGTTTCATTGCATCAGGCAGGCCGATCAGTGGCAACAGCCAATAGACACCGAGCCGCCATTGCATTCATGGCGCAGGCTCATGGCATTCAGGACCCCACAGCGTCCTTTCTGGTGAAAAAGGCGCTGCGCGGGTGGCAACGCCTTGAGGGTCGTAGAGAGGACGAGAGGCGCCCGATAGGGCTAGCAAGGTTGTCCCAGTTAATGTCCGTACTCCCTGCGACTTGTTCATCTCAGTCAGAGACAGTGCTATTACGGGCCGCCTTTGCATTAGCGTTCCATGGGGCTATGCGGATAAGCGAACTGGTAGCAAGGAACAAGCAGGATACGGGGGGAGGTCTGTGTCGAGAACACATCCAGATTAAAGGTGACACGATGGTAGTCACTATAGCCAAGTCCAAAACCGATCAGGGAGCGATCGGAGACAGTGTGGTTGTTCAGCGCATGCTAGGGTCCCACATGTGCCCAGTGAAATGCGTAGAGGAGTATTTAGCGCAGAGGGCGGCATCATGGGGGGGGAGCTTGCTGAGACATACCGACGCCACCCCACTGACCAGGTTTCAGTTTCAGCGGGTGTTGACAATGGCAATCGCGGCAGCGGGCTTGAACCCGGGCGATTTTGGGACCCACTCATTCCGGATAGGTGCTGCTACAGAAGCTACAGCCAGGGGTTTGAGTGTGGATAAAGTGAAACAGTTGGGGCGTTGGTCCTCGAATTGTTATAAGAGGTATGTGCGGTTGCACATGTTGTGAAGCTAATGTCATGCACTCACGCTTCTTGTTTTCTGTTTGGTTTTCAGTTTCGCGACCAGGCTTTGCGGGGCGGACTGTGCAGTTGACCCGACACCTGGGGACCAGCGGTCAAAGATCACCGGCTGAGGGAAGAGTGGTGTAGGTCATCGGCCACTCATACGTGAGGCGTGCCGCAGACGTATTCAAAGCAGGTGACATGATTCACATGGCTGGGGAATACGGGTACAGGGTGACCTTCTACGGAAGGGGCGGGCTCTGTATTGACCAGTTTCAAAATTTTATGGAGGGTCTGTTAGGGCGGACAAGGTCACCGCCATCTGTAATCATAGTGCATCTTGGGGGCAATGATTTGGTGACCACGGGTCGACGAGTACTTCTCGAATTAATCTTATCCACAGTAAGTTGGTTGGCGAGAAGGGTTCCGGGGTGCACGATTGCATGGTCCCACATGATTCCACGGAAGGTGTGGCGGGGGGCTATTTCTGTGTCAGCTTTAAATCAGTCGGTGAAGAAAGTGAATAACAAACTTGGTAGGTTGTTCCGTACATGTACATTGCATTCTATTCCTCATGGATGTATCAGGGGGGACCATATGTACCTGGAGGATGGGGTCCATTTGTCCCGGGAGGGGAATGCTTTACTCATATGAGACTTCGTAGCTTGGTTAAAGAGTTTGTGCAGCCATGACCTTTAAGTAGGAGTTTTGTGGGGGGTCCGGATAGCCGGTCAACTATTCGGCCTGTGGCGGTAAGGTCATGATCGGTGAGCAGTAATTGGAAGATCCCTAGAGGTGGGGCGTCACCCATTATGGATGGGAGCGCCCGGGGGGAGGCGGCCATTGGCCCCTCATACGGGGAGGCGGTCCCCTTCTAAGGATGGGGACGCCGAAAGGGAAGGCGGTCAAGGCCCCTCCCTGGGGAGGAGGGGCTACGGGCCCCTCCTGGGAATTTCCCGGGGCCAGGACATCTGCGACGGCAGATGTGGTAAGCAGTGTGGGGTGGGAGGGGGGTCTACGCTACCTTCTAGACACTTCACACGAGTCCTCGGACGACCACTAAGATGGCGTCGAGTAAACAGGGGCCCCCGTTAAGACAAGGGAAATTGGAAGTTGGCACAGAGGTACAGTCCTCTGTGCGCCCGCCCCTCACAGGTGAGGGGGGAGTTCTGGTATTAGGGATCTGACACCGGTTACGACCTTGCCGTTGGCCCGTAATGTTAGGATGTACAATTTCAATTTTGAGAAATGCATTTACAGGATGTTTTAGTATCGGCTAGGAGAACCTTTGTATTAGAGATGTGTTAAGGTTAGCCAAGAACATCGTAATGTGTAAATGAAATTGTACATGATATGAAACTGTTATTTTAATGTTTTAATTTTGTTTCATATTTTTAATAAATACGGCCGGGAGGGTAACTCCCTCCCGCCTTCCAAAAGTTCAGAACCGCTTCCGTCTTCCCATTCTTGGGGATTGTGTTGAGAGGGGGTGTCGGGTATCCCAACCATATGGAAAGGGGCGACCGCTCGGTCCCCCCGAACGTATGGTGGAGTACCCCGATCCCCCCGGGAAGCCATTTTTGGGCGGGAGGCGAGTCTCGGCTGGTATGCCCGAAGCGGCGTAGCCGGGGCGCGCCTTTTCCCGCCCAAGAGGGGGCTGTCCTAGACACCTACGCCGATGGCCACGCCCCGTAGGCGGATTGGAGGAGGGTCCACGCCCGCCTGAAAAAGGATAAAAGGAGCAAAAAGCCAAGGAAGCATCCTCTTGTTCCTGTGCTCTGAAGCTGCACCTCCCCATTGCACGTGAGCTCGAGACGGAACGAAGAGCCAATTTTGACCCACCCACCAGCCCCTGATGACAGCGATTTGTTGTGAATAAAGTCGAGTGACATGATACTGTTTCTTTTACAGGTTGTTGTGAATAAAGTTGATGAATTTGATATGTAATAAAGTGGTTGATCTTTCAGAATGTATTTCGACAAAGTAATTGCAGCAGAGTTAAATGTAGTGCTTAGTAGAAGTTATACTTTGAATTGCTCAGTATAATTGTCTGTTGTATTCTCTCTTAGTTTAAAAATGTCGTATTTATTTTTGGTCGGGCGGTAAGGTCATGATCGGTGAGCAGTAATTGGAAGATCCCTAGAGGTGGGGCGTCACCCATTATGGATGGGAGCGCCCGGGGGGAGGCGGCCATTGGCCCCTCAAACGGGGAGGCGGTCCCCTTCTAAGAATGGGGACGCCGAAAGGGAAGGCGGTCAAGGCCCCTCCCTGGGGAGGAGGGGCTACGGGCCCCTCCTGGGAATTTCCCGGGGCCAGGACATCTGCGACGGCAGATGTGGTAAGCAGTGTGGGGTGGGAGGGGGGTCTACGCTACCTTCTAGACACCTCACACGAGTCCTCGGACGACCACTAAGATGGCGTTGAGTAAACAGGGGCCCCCGTTAAGACAAGGGAAATTGGAAGTTGGCACAGAGGTACAGTCCTCTGTGCACCCGCCCCTCACAGGTGAGGTGGGAGTTCTGGTATTAGGGATCTGACACCGGTTACGACCTTGCAGTTGGCCCGTAATGTTAGGATGTACAATTTCAATTTTGAGAAATGCATTTACAGGATGTTTTAGTATCGGCTAGGAGAACCTTTGTATTAGAGATGTGTTAAGGTTAGCCAAGAACATCGTAATGTGTAAATGAAATTGTACATGATATGAAACTGTTATTTTAATGTTTTAATTTTGTTTCATATTTTTAATAAATACGGCCGGGAGGGTAACTCCCTCCCGCCTTCCAAAAGTTCAGAACCGTTTCCGTCTTCCCATTCTTGGGGATTGTGTTGAGAGGGGGTGTCGGGTATCCCAACCATATTAAATTTGTACAAATTCGGATGACTAGAACATCAATTTTAAAAAGGATGATTTTGCAAGACTACCAGAACTATGTGCAAATCCCAACTGGCCACCAAAAATCTGGCATGATGAGTGTTAAAAAAACTCTTTCGAAACTTGATAGGATAATTGAAGAAGACCGGAAACCCTACCAATGGCTCTATAAAGTACCTAATCGAAGCACATTTTACACTATACACAAAGAGTAGCAACTCACAAACCTGGTAAAAAACTATCCTGAAGAAAGCCAAAATTGCAGTATCTCCATTCACAGGATCAACAACAATATTTAAAAGATACCCAGTGCCTGGACTGGAGTTTTCAAAGTACACTGCTTCCTAGAACTCTACCCTGCAACCACAAAATCTATAGACAATTCCTTACTTTGTATCCCCATCTGCTAAACATTCAAGCCTATAATTAAGGATGCAGCAACACTTCTTAGACAGACGTTTATACCTCAGTGCAGATGGAATAATTGGGAGCACAACTCTTGGCCAGTCATAATCTGACATACTAGAGTATATCAAGAGGAGCGGGTCCACACAGAAAACTCAGAATCATCCTTTCTCTCTCTGACCAGATCCTCCTCAACTACTTTAAGATCAGAAGGAACTGGGGAAGGCATGCAAAGCACCCTGATGCCACAGCAAAGAAGAATCATCTACTCCCTCTGATTCCTGATTCTGAATCCTGGAACAAAGCTGAAAGAAATGCATTCTCTTGATCTGTAATCAAATGTATTATTGGTCAACCACACCTCTTGTAGATCAGGGAAAACAGATGAGGGTCTAGGCAAAAGGTCTGGAAGTATGGAAAGACTCTCCTCAATCTGTCTGCCTCCACGTTGTCCACTACACTGAAGTGCATAATTTGAGGGAGAACAACATTCATAAAGTACACAGCTTTATAAATGTATATTCTGCATATGTGAGTATTGAGTCTCATAGGCCAATCAGATAACTTCCAGATCTTTCCAGTTTGGGCAGTGTATCTTATTCATCTCTGTAAAACACACAAGATGATGGACGGAATGTTGCACAATGGCAAAACATTTACCCCCAGTCACAGGTCTGGGTTTAATCCATCGTTATTTTGCTCACCAAGACACCCCAGTTCAGACATGGCCATATGCAAATCAGTCTTGACCCTGTGCCTCATGGGAGCAGTCCAGATCAAACTGCCAAGCCATGTCTTCCCTGGACCGGAATCAAGCATCCTAGGACCGTTTTCTGGCTATCAGCCATCTTCAGCCAGGATAGCTTGACTCCAGTGGCGTAGTGAGCATGGGACCCACGTCTGGGCATACCCTTCGCACATAGGGTGAACAGCAAAATACACAAGATGATGGACGGAATGTTGCACAATGGCAAAACATTTACCCCCAGTCACAGATCTGGGTTTAATCCATCGTTATTTTGCTCACCAAGCCACCCCAGTTCAGACATGGCCATATGCAAATCAGTCTTGACCCTGTGCCTCATGGGAACAGTCCAGACCGAACTGCCAAGCCATGTCTTCCCTGGACCGGAATCAAGCATCCTAGGACCGGTTTCTGGCTATCAGCCATCTTCAGCCAAGATAGCTTGACTCCAGTGGCGTAGTGAGCACGGGACCCACGTCAGGGCATACCCTTCCCACATAGGGTGAACAGCAAAACATGTCTGACCATCAATGTTGTAAAGGCCGTTCCTACAGAGTGGCAACCCATTCCGATATCACTGGTCTCACAGCGTTTTTCAAAATATGCATTATGTGCAAATATTGTGTAAAAACATTTTCTTGAAATGTTTTAGTTTTAATGGTGCATAGAGTCGTAACTGATGTATTGATGGGATTGCTTCTGTAAAAAAGTGTTTAGGTCATATAGAAGTCTAGATTTTGCTATGAGTAATTAGGCCACATTTTTGTGTGGTACACCATTATTTTTAAAAAGGAATTTGTTTTGCTTGTTCTATTTAACGTGCTCATGCTCTTCCCTCTCCCAATCAGTGCCCAGCTGCAAAGCCACCTGACTGTTTATTTTGCAGATAATCAAGTAGATGATGTTAACCCCTTCGATGCTCATTTAAAGAATCAGTGTTGTATAAAATCTAGGTAGAAAGAGTGTATTGTAAATGAGGCTTCCATGATGTACCCAAAATATCATTTTCAAGGACTTCTGCTGGAAGATCAGCTGATGACACGTGAGTACTATGACCTATTGTTCCAGAAAGATTTTTTTTGTGTTAAACATATCTGGAGTACAGTTGCTGAGTAGCAATGGAAGATATCTCTTACCTTAAGAAATGGGATAGTGTTTAAGTAAACACGTAATTTTAAATGATTACGTTGTTGATTTTGATATGCAAAATGGGACCCTAAGCATGATCATGCTATGCTGTATTTGCAGAACCTCTGTTGTATTTGGGAGAGAAGATCATTATTTTGGCTCATGTACTTTCTATGTGCTTCCTTCTCTTTTTCTCATAGACATGGATGTTCTATCATTTTTCAGATGTCCTGCGATACTGTCAGTAGTCCTTATGAGTTTGACTCAGAGAGATTATGTTTAGCATTATTTATTGTACCTTCTCCTATGATAATCTACAGTAATTCTTGCTTATTCTCCTATGCACCGTTTTTTGATTTTTCTGTAATAAAAATCTCTTTTTGCCTATTTTTGATCTAGAACACAGTCCTTTATGCATCTCATATGTTTTTTTTTTAACTCTTTTTATTAAGGAATCACATGTAAGACACAGCACTCCGAACCCCGGAGAGGCTGTAGCAAGTACATTACAACAAAAATCAGCGATGCATTTGTGAAGAAAATAAACTCCCCTCCAACCCTCACCCCCTCCCCCACCCACCCCCATGTCCCCCTCCCCCCCCTGTGCACAGTGTCTCTCCGATACCATATAGAATAGTTATATACAAATCAGTGTATACATCATGGCCTCCATATGCCCATCACAACTGCTTCTGCACGGCCCGGCTGGTGCTGGGGGCTCAAGCCACAGGCCCCTGTAATCCGCCCACCTTTTCCATATTTTGTAGTGTTTCCGGGGACAGCCTCTAGCCTCGAACACTGGTCGTTCCAACCCCATGCAAAAGTCAAGTCCTTTTTCCAACCAACCACTGTGGGAGCCCTGGGGTCCTTGCAGGCCTGTGCAATATCCCTTTTCGCCACTGTGAAGCCCAGCAGGAGCAAGTGTCTTTTATAGATATTACCTCCCACCCCTTCCAGGACGTGCAGGAGCCCCAACTTCGGAGTACGGGGGAGGTCCCATCCCAGCACCTCCGACAGACAAGTCCATATTCCAGCCCAAAACCTCACCAGGCCACTACAGCCCCACACCGTATGCATGAGGTCACCCATCGCACCACTGCATCTCAAGCATGCTGGGGACTCAATCAGGCCAGCCTTCCACAATCTCTCTCTGGTATAGTAGGTGTGGTGTAAGTACTTAAACTGTATCAGGCGTAAGCGCACAGCGATGGCCACCCCCCTGGGGGATTCAAGGGCTTCACACCAGTCCTCCTCCTCCAGTTCCCCCACATCATTCACCCATCGATCTCGTAGGGACTGCAGATCCGAAGAGCAATGTGTAACTAGTGTCTGGTATATACAGGATATTTTCTTCTCCCCCAGGTCTCCCATGAACACCTTTGCTTCTATGGGGCTGAATTCAGGCAAGGTATCTAGTCCTTCTAGCTTGGGCGTGAGGGCATGCCTGAACTGCAGATATCTAAAGAACTGTGTGCGGGGCATACTGAATTCTTCGCTAAGTTCCTGAAATGACTTCAGTGTTGTGCCCTTCATGACTTGTCCCAGTGCAGAAATTCTCATCGAGTCCCATCCTCCGAAGCCCTGCAGCGACGCCAGCGCTGGCAGCTGCCCATTATGCCAAAGTGGGGTTTCCCTCGTCAGCTTCCCCCACCATCCCATGCGGCGCAATGCTTGTCACCAGAGTTGAAAAACCACCTGCGTGGTGCTTGGCAGCCCCTTTTTCAACCAGGCCGAGTACAAGATAGTGTGCTGTGTGTTCGGGTCCATCAGATACCTATCAAGGGCAAAGGCAGGGTCCCCCCTGTCACCATACCACCAATCATTTAAGACCACGAGGTGTGCCGCCTGATAGTAGGACAATATGTCCGATGTCGCTAATCTCCCACAATAAGTAGACAAAAAACATGTGCGCAAGGCCACTGTCGACACTCCCCCGGCCCATAAAAATTGACTTAAAGTGGAGTTGACCTGTGTGAACCATAGCGATTGGATCGGGTACGGGTGGTTCTGCAACTGGTATAACATGCAAGGGAGGGCAACCATCTTAAATATAGCTGACCTGCCGTAAATATTGAGGAAGAAAAAACAACTGGGGGATGGCTCTAATCAGCAAGGCTGAGCCTCAATATCAAAGAACGAAAGTAGAGTGCCAGTACTGATGTGAATGATTTAATTAAACATCTAACCAAACAGAACTTGAAAGAGCATTCAAGAACGTAAATTGCTAATTAATAGCTTTTTATTTTAGCATTTTTTGAAAAAACTCATACTTTTTAATTCATCATACAAAAGGACATATTCAAAAAGGACACATGATACATAAAAAAGGGGGGGAAGTAACTATTCATCAGTCATTCATTATTTCGTACATATCACAAGCATACAAAAACATTCAACCACTCAGGGAGAGAAGCTACAAAGACATACAATACAATCTATATAATCTATGTACAATCTATTACTAAAGAAGAAGAACAAAGCCACAGTCTGCAAAACAGTTTTACAATAGTGTTAGAGAAAAATGGTTTCTACTAAGTACATTCCTATATATTGTATCAAATGATCCATGAAATCTTTCTGGAACTAGTAGTTATAGGTAATGTACAACAGTGAGCGGCAAGGGAAAATTCATTTGATAGCCTGTCGCTCTCGCAGACAAGATGTGGCAGGAGCCTACGCGTTTCGAATCCCACTAAGTCTTTTGGGATTCTCTTCAGGGCCTCATGTAGTATCTAAACAAGGAGGAAATAAAGTAAAAACAGAAAAAACAAGTAAGAGACTGAGGTTAAGTAATTCATCAAAGGAAAATGACTGGACCAAACATCAAGGAGCCTGCCACAGGACACAAACCAACCCCCAACAGCTTACCAAAAAGTAAGAATGCCAGATAGTCGTGGAAGTGTCGGAGTCAAAGTACAAGGGCTAGTTTCCGAATCTGAAGTTAAAAAGCATAAAGCGGTGTCAATCGAGGTGGATTGCAAGTCAAAAAGGTGGTTTAAAGAAGGAGGAGTACCTCTTATTACTTACCTCGTATGTAATGAATGGAAGTGTTTCTCCTGGAATGGTGCCTTCTCGGAGGTGTTGCAACAAAAAATGCCCATGAAGATCAGTCCTAATTTGTTTCTTTTTTAGGCGAATCAGTTTATTAGATTCATTAGACGATGTCGCTGTCTCACTCAAGGTGACCGAGGAGAATATGGGTGGGTCACTAAGCAAGCTCCTGATGTGGTCCTCAGTATAAGCAAAGGTGTCCTTTTCTGCCATTACTTGGAAGACAGGAAAGAAAGGGAAAAGAATTATAACACTAAACAAAAATTGAAAAACATAAACAAAGAATAAAAATGAATACACACTTAATCAACGAAGGGAGAAATAATTCAGCCTTCACTTCAGAACGAATGAAGTACAAAGAAAACCTCGCGGGCATTCGCCCGCTATCTTAACGAAAAAACAACTAGGGGTTGGCTCTAATCAGCAAGGCTGAGCCTCAATATCAAAGAACGAAAGTAGAGTGCCAGTACTGATGTGAATGATTTAAATTAACAACTAACCAAACAGAACTTGAAAGAGCATTCAAGAACGTAAATTGCTAATTAATAGCTTTTTATTTTAGCATTTTTGGAAAAAACTCATACTTTATAATTCATCATACAAAAGGACATATTCAAAAAGGACACATGATACATAAAAAAGGGGGGAAAGTAACTATTCATCAGTCATTCATTATTTCATACATATCACAAGCATACAAAAACATTCAACCACTCAGGGAGAGAAGCTACAAAGACATACCATACAATCTATATAATCTATGTACAATCTATTACTAAAGAAGAACAAAGCCACAGTCTGCAAAACAGTTTTACAATAGTGTTAGAGAAAAATGGTTTCTACTAAGTACATTCCTATATATTGTATCAAATGATCCAAGAAATCTTTCTGAAACTAGTAGTTATAGGTAATGTACAACAGTGAGCGGCAAGGGAAAATTCATTTGATAGCCTGTCGCTCTCAAATTATTTCTCCCTTCGTTGATTAAGTGTGTATTCATTTTTATTCTTTGTTTATGTTTTTCAAATTTTGTTTAGTGTTATAATTCTTTTCCCTTTCTTTCCTGTCTTCCAAGTAATGGCAGAAAAGGACACCTTTGCTTATACTGAGGACCACATCAGGAGCTTGCTTAGTGACCCACCCATATTCTCCTCGGTCACCTTGAGTGAGACAGCGACATTGTCTAATGAATCTGATAAGCTGATTCGCCTAAAAAAGAAACAAATTAGGACTGATCTTCATGGGCATTTTTTGTTGCAACACCTCCGAGAAGGCACCATTCCAGGATTAACACTTCCATTCATTACATACGAGGTAAGTAATAAGAGGTACTCCTCCTTCTTTAAACCACCTTTTTGACTTGCAATCCATCCTGATTGACACCGCTTTATGCTTTTTAACTTCAGATTCGGATACTTGCCCTTGTTCTTTGACTCCGACACTTCCACGACTATCTGGCATTCTTACTTTTTGGTAAGCTGTTGGGGGTTGGTTTGGGTCCTGTGGCAGGCTCCTTAAAGTTTGGTCCAGTCATTTTCCTTTGATGAATTACTTAACCTCAGTCTCTTACTTGTTTTTTCTGTTTTTACTTTATTCCCTCCTTGTTTAGATACTACATGAGGCCCTGAAGAGAATCCCAAAAGACTTAGTGGGATTCGAAACGCGTAGGCTCCTGCCACATCTTGTCTGCGAGAGCGACAGGCTATCAAATGAATTTTCCCTTGCCGCTCACTGTTGTACATTACCTATAACTACTAGTTCCAGAAAGATGTCTTGGATCATTTGATACAATATATAGGAATGTACTTAGTAGAAACCATTTTTCTCTAACACTATTGTAAAACTGTTTTGCAGACGGTGGCTTTGTTCTTCTTCTTTAGTAATAGATTGTACATAGATTATATAGATTGTATTGTATGTCTTTGTAGCTTCTCTCCCTGAGTGGTTGAATGTTTTTGTATGCTTGTGATATGTATGAAATAATGAATGACTGATGAATAGTTACTTCCCCCCCTTTTTTATGTATCATGTGTCCTTTTTGAATATGTCCTTTTGTATGATGAATTAAAAAGCATGAGTTTTTTCAAAAAATGCTAAAATAAAAAGCTGTTAATTAGCAATTTACGTTCTTGAATGCTCTTTCAAGTTCTGTTTGGTTAGTTGTTTATTTAAATCATTCACATCAGTACTGGCACTCTAATTTCGTTCTTTGGTAAATATTGAGGGGCATTCGGGACCAGCATTTCATCTCCTGTTGTACCTTGTTCCACACTGGAACGATATTACGTTCCCAAGCAATAGCCGGTGAGACAGTCAAAAATACCCCTAGGTATTTGAGACCCCTAGTCGCCAGTTGCAGCACCGATGCCCATGCCCCAATCCCGGAGCGATCTCCCAGCAGCCAGAGCGTGGACTTCCGTAAATTCAGGTACAGCCCGATACTTCCCCAAAGATTCTCATAATCTCAAGAACTTGTGGCCCGGAGCGGTTCACATCTGTGAGGAAGAACAGAACATCATCTGCATATAATGCAATCCTATCTGATGGTCCCATTTCCCATTCAAAGCCCCGCAGCTGCGCATCTATCCGGACCCATGCAGCCTACAGCGCCATAGCCAGGGCGAACAGGTACGGCGAGAGGGGGCACCCCTATCTGGTGCCCCGCCCTATTGGGAAGGTCATCGATGTCTACCCCGCCACTCTCACTGTGGCTGTCAGGTCGGTGTACAGCAGCCGAATATACAACAGAAAGTGCGGCCCAAGGTTTAACCGCGGAAGAAGCGCGAATAGATAGGTCCAACTCAGGGAATCAAAGGCCTTATCAATATCTGCCAGTAGTAGCGCTGCTTGATCTCCTGTTTTAACCATTGCTTCTATTGCCATGTGCGCGCGTCTAATGTTGTGCCTCGTCGCTCTTTGGGGCATAAAGCCGGCCTGGTCCGGGTGGACCAGGCCCATGATATACGGAAGCAGTCGATTTGCAAGGGCCTTGGCCAAGATTTTGGCCTCAATATTTTAAAGAGAAATCGGACGATAGGACTCGTGGCGGTCCGGGGGCCATCCAGGTTTGCAGAACACTACAATCTCGGCATGTCTCCAGTCTGCTGGCAGGAGGCCATCCTCCCTCGCCGCTTCTAAGGCAGTAATATAGTGAGGCACCAGCTGGAGATGATATCGTTTGATAAATTCGCTCGGGAACCCATTTGGCCCGGGGGCCTTGCCGGTGTTAAGCTCTCCCAAGGCTGTACCTAGCTCCTCCGCCGATAATGGGGTCTCAAGCCGTTCCCGCACGTTGTCTGGGAGTGCATGGGGCGGAAGATCGGCCACAAATTTATCTATGTCCAGAGCCGGGAGGGAGTCTTGCGGAGCGTATTGGGCTGCGAGGTAGTGGGCAAAGCTATCCGCCAACTCCCTTGGATCTGAAATCGAGGCCCCGGTGTCGTCCTTAAGGTCTGGCAGTGCATACGCTTGAGGCGTGTTCTGACAGAGCCGGTGGAGCATTGTACAGGATTTGCCGCCCCATTGGTATATTCTACTTCTGGTAGCCAACCAGATTTGCAGAGCCTCATCTAGTAGCAGGGATGCGTATGATTGCTGTGCCAAAAGCTGCTGCCCCACCTCCTCCCGACGATTCGCAGCCCCGCACTGAGTCTCCAATTGTTCTACTGTCGCCGCTGCCTTCACTATCTCCTCCTTCCGCTTCCGGCGCGCTCCCGCACACCAGGCTATGTCAACTCCACGCAATGTGGGTTTCAGGGCCTCCAGGCCGTACTCGTGTCCGCTACTGTGCCCAAGTTTTCTTCCCAGTAGTGAGCAATAGCCGCCCCCATGTGTTGCTGATAGGCCTCCCACTGTAAGTTCCAGGCAGAGAGACGCCACCAAAATGGCTGTCTCTTCTTGTCTAAGATAACGTCTACCATGACCGGAGAATGGTCTGAGAGACCCCGCGGCAGGATGGACGCCGAGGCAACCCTCCCCGCCGCAACAGCAGGGACAAAGATGTAGTCCAGTCTCAAAAACGAGCGATGAACCGCCGAAACATAGGAGTATTCTCATTCGTGTGTATGAAGGTATCGCCATGTGTCCACCCAGCCCATGCCTCGCACCATACCACTCAGTTTAGTGGGAGTATCTGCAATGGGGTATGCATCTCATATGTTTATTATTCCATTTAACTCTGCTAAATTGTTATTTCCCTGATGAAAAGTGCTGCCTCTAATCACTAGATCAATTGAAAATTTGGAAGCTGAAACTTTGGTAAATATTGAAGTACTCAATTATTGAAGATCTGATGATTATTCAATTTCAGCTCTCACATTGGCATTGTTTATGATGATGACTGAAGGAGGATTGTCTAGAGAAACTGCATCCCTGAAACGACGGTCTTCCAACCACAGGACAGATTCCTTCCTTATATCTTGAGTAAACAGAATCATTGAGTTGTTATTTAATTGCTTTGACTGAATTGTATCTGGATAATGATACAATCAGTATTGCTGCTGGGTCCCCCAGGACCTGAATCCATTCTGTTGTTGCAGTGCGGCAATGACCACTTTATGTCCTTTACTGTCTGACCCACTGATTCTGAGTAAATCATCCAAGCAGCCAAGAATGCATGTAAAAATATGCCCATGTCATATAGCAGACCCACCAATGAACGCACCATCTTGTAGGCACCCTTGGAGCCAACTGGAGCCCGCACTGCGGGCTCTAGAACTACTGATGCTGATTTTACTGCAATTCTCACGCATCTCTAATGGCTCTGATGCACTTTTACCAGCCTATGTTTTCTTCAAAGCACTCTCTGTCTGTTTCTCCATGTGACCCAGTGTGTTCATTCCTCTGGAGTTACTGGCTGTACACTCTGTTAGAGTTGAAAGCAGGGAATCATTCTTAATAACATTCAGAAGGTCCTGATCTCCATCTTCCAAGGCATATATCTTCTCCAAGCGAGGAATGGATAGACGATCTAGATCAATCCATTATCTGAAAATTAGCGCTAACATTTCTCCGTGTGTCCCACTAGTGTACATTCCTTTGGACAACTTCAGCAAGAAGACACAGGGAAGTCTTTTGATAGCTGGCCACTATATAAATGACTCATTCATTCATTTGTTCAAGCATGGAATGCATAGATGATCCAGATCTTTCCATTCACTTAAAAGTAGCTCTGAAGTAGGCAAGTATGTTTTTCTCTGGGTGCTCTTCCAGCGCATCCTTTCATCCATACCCTACCTCTAGGCTGTCTTTCTTTCCTAACTCCCCTCCTCTCCCCACTTCACCCCAACCCCTGTTCCCTTTTCTTAACCTCTAGTCTACTCTCCCCTTAATCTGTGTTCTAAAGCATAAATGAAGGCCACAGTATTCTAGACGTTTATGTAAAAACAGTAATGTGCTTGCTTTACAAAGTAAAGTACAAATAACTCAAAATGTTTATCAGCAGAGTGGAAAGGACTGTCAAGGTACTCAACCCAACAGTTGTTCCAGCACCACTGTACGTACACTGCTTTGCTGCAGTATGTAGCTATTCTTATGTAAACCTCTTTGCTATCCATTGTGTCTTGTTCGTGTTTCAGAAAAACGGCAAAATAAATACATATGTATATAAATAAATACATCTGAAATTGGTAATGCTTTGTAAAAATGGCAGGAATTGCTCAAGCAGCAGTTTTTCGAGTCTCTAAACTGAAGATCCCAGTGCCTAATCCCAAGAAGCTGTGCTCTAGAATGCTTCCAGGTTGGTTGGGAAAGTGACCCACACTAGGCAGTTAGGTCGAGTGACCTCAGATGGCCTGTTTTCAAATTCAGAAGCCTAGCCCTTATCTGTTGTTACAAGTTTTGCTCTCCACTCCTAAGTATGAATGGTATTGCAAATTATTTTAACTACAAGACTTTGAGAAACTACAAAATTATGGTAAATAAAAGAATATTAATAAATGTTGTGTTTACCTAGTGTTCACATTATTTTATGGCGGACTGCAGTAGCGTCATGTTTGTCATTCCCACACTACTGTAATGTGTTCCTCGGTTGCCAGGGCCAAGAAGGCCAAGCCACGAGTCTGTAAGTTTAAAACGCGTGATTCACAAAGTCAATTTTTAGCTGCATTTCTGGTAAAAGGTATCCACACAGGTATACATGGCAGGCATAATCAACTGACTACTGTGTACGTGTATGCCGCAATTGTGCATACTTACACAGTACTAAACTCCACTTTGAGGTTATGGCGTGTTCGGTCCGGTCCTCGGATGCTTGATTCCGGTCTGGGAAAGATATGGCTGTTGTAGTTCGGACTGGACTGTTCCCATGGGGCACAGGGTCAGAGCTGATTTGCATAAAGCCATTATCTGACCCAGGGTGGTGTGGAGTGCAAAAAACGATGGATTTAGGCCCAGATCCTTGTACTGGGGTGAATGTAAGACATTGATCTACATTCTGTCCATCAAATTGTTTTTTGTAATTTTCTCCCTGAGTGTACTGGGGTAGCTCAGACGTGGGTCCCAGAGCCTCCACACCACTGGAGTCAAGCTAGCCGGGCTGATGAGAGGTGTTACCTCGAAACCAGTCCGGTCCTCGGATGCTTGATTCCGGTCTGGGAAGGATATGGCGTTGTAGTTCGGACTGGACTGTTCCCATGGGGCACAGGGTCAGAGCTGATTTGCATAAAGCCATTATCTGACCCAGGGTGGTGTGGAGTGCAAAAAATGATGGATTTAGGCCCAGATCCTTGTACTGGGGTGAATGTAAGACATTGATCTACATTCTGTCCATCAAATTGTTTTTTGTAATTTTCTCCCTGAGTGTACTGGGGTAGCTCAGACGTGGGTCCCAGAGCCTCCACACCACTGGAGTCAAGCTAGCCGGGCTGATGAGAGGTGTTACCTCGAAACCGGTCTGGGAAAGATATGGCTGTTGTAGTTCGGACTGGACTGTTCCCATGGGGCACAGGGTCAGAGCTGATTTGCCTAAAGCCATTATCTGACCCAGGGTGGTGTGGAGTGCAAAAAACGATGGATTTAGGCCCAGATCCTTGTACTGGGGTGAATGTAAGACATTGATCTACATTCTGTCCATCAAATTGTTTTTTGTAATTTTCTCCGTGGACAGATCAAGGCATGTTTTGCCTTCGAAACTTGTGAGAACCGACATACTCTTAACTTTGTGGGTATTGATAAGATCCTTTATGGCCCTTTCCCATCCTAGAAGAGGGCAGAAATTTGTTCCAGCAAAGTGCTGGAGTTAAGCCCCTTCAGTCCGGGAGGAACAGAGCGCCACTCAACTTCATGTGGGTTGTATAGCGAACGGGATTTGTCCATGGGAAAAGATGTATTAAAGATTAAAAAAAACATAATTGTTCAATTATTGAAGGTGCTGTCTTTTCAAAAAGCAAAATGGCACTGTGCATACAGTTTTGCTTTCTGGGAAATAGCAACATGTTAAAATGTCACATGACATTCCCAGTACTTGGTCAGATGTCCATACACAATACTTGGAATGGTTGTGGATACCAGAAAATTGCAAATGTAGATTCACACGGAGAGAAAATCTTCAAACTCACGGAGAGAAAATCTTCAAACCTAGTTTGGCACTTTTTCTTGTGAATTGACTATCTACTTGTGCTTCTTTGACTTACGGCGATGGGTCTCATACCCAGAGAAGAGGAGAACGTGTAAGGCAGTGAGTAACAACTCCCTAGTCTTCTTTGCTGCTACTTTTTACCATTTTGGTACACACTGGGGAGGTCGTGATGATCCCATCCCCATGCTGTGTCGAGGTGCTGAGAGCAGGGGTTGCTTCAGAATGAGATAAGGACATACGGGGCTCAAAGACTTATTTTGAGTTTCAGACCCAAAAACTGAAGGGCATATTTACAAGCCCCTATTGCCACAGGAACATCGCTTGTTATGACATTCCTGTGACGACAGGGGCTTCGCCTTATTTACAAAGCAGAGTTAAGCCACTTAACATGGCTAAACGCTGCCTTGTAAATAGGTCACCCTTTTACGTTATGCTTAGCATGAAAGGGGAGGGCAATGAGTGTTGCTGTGGGCGTTCCACTGCAACACCCATTGATTCTGATGCTGCCTTCTATTTACAAGGGAGGTGTAAATAAAACGCAGTGCCAGAATTAACACCAGGAAAAACCTGGTCTTACCCTGCTGCAACGAGGAGAAATGTTTCATTTCTCCTTGTTTTTGCTGTTTTCATGTGTGCTGCATTGTGTAGCACACATAAAAACAGCAAAAGCCCAATGATTGTTTATGTGCAGGAAAGTCCCCTTCCTGCACATAAACAATCATATTTTAAAATCCCATTTTGTTACTTCTGAGTGTGCTGCATTAAGTAGCACACACAGAAGTTTCAAAATAGCATTTAAAGATTGTTTATGTGCAGGAAGGGAGGCCTTCCTGCATATAAGCAATCTTCCCCTGCAATTCAGGTACCCTTACATTATGGTGCAAGGGTGCTTGCGTTGGCGCTAGGCTGATACGTCAGCACAGGGGGAAATGCAGAGCTGCACCATATTCTTATAAATATGGTGCAACTCTGCGTTTCTGAAGTGGCAGAGTGAGGCGTTACGCCAGGAAGGCTAATGCGACACTCTGTAACAACAATTTGAGAGAGAGGGAAACACCCGGACACTCTCAGTCCCCCAGGCAAATCGTACTCAAACAACAGAAGAGTGTCGAACGCAACAAAAATGTATGTGTGTAAGCACAGGGACAGAGAATGAATCAACCTAAATAGGTCGCATTGGACATCATTAGTGATTTTTTAGGAAGCCCTCACTCACCACCCTGGGTGGTGACATGCTTCATCATCGGGCCCACCAGGAGAAGCCGAAGGCCTCCCTGGTGTGCTACAACGCCAAGATACTGCGGAGCTGTTTTTTTGTGACAATAGTGTGAAAAATCAGTGATATTAAAAATGTCAAAGGACTGTACCATACACAAGTTTTATTCAATGGTCAGCCTGACATGGTTAAAAATATGTTTGGGAAATCTACCAAATAATGTTTTGGATGTTTCCACTTAGAGTGGGGTCGACATGTTTCTGCCCTTTTATGTGTAGTTTTACTGGGCTTTCTTCAGGACCGTTAGTTGTGTACCTCAGCGGTGTGAGTGCGCTAAGGCCCACCCTTACCAGAGGACGTGAAAGTTAAAACAGTGTGTAAAAATGAAAAGGTGAACATCTGTCAAAGACTCTATATATTAGGTGCAATTCGCATTCTGCATTTTATCCACCTTAGGGATATGTTTGTGGAGGAAATTTTACCTGGTTCCTATACTGTATTTGATAAAAATGATAATAGCATATCGTTATTATCATTTTATTTTTCCTATTGAAGTGAGTGACCCTCGGACGGGGCTGCCAGAGCAGGGAGAGGAGTGGTTGGCACTCCTTAAGTGCGCATGACTGCTTGGTCGGCCCTCCCGGGCCGGCCAAACAGTCCTGCGCACTTTGCATCTTCCCCACCAGGCCTGATTTACACAGCCTGGTGAGGAACTTACAAAGCCTCCCCATCTGGGTGCCGTGGTTCAGTGCTCAGACTAATCACAATGCTGCATTGCAGCATTGTAATTGGCTATGGGGAGCCTGGGAGCCCGGGTGCTTCCTGCTCCTTCCTGCAGCCGGTGGAGACAGGAAGAAGAGGATGGACAAGAGGCAGCGGCCGACCGGTCCACATGTGTTTTAAAAAATATATATTTATATCCGTCCCGTATCCACACCCACACCCCGCCCCTACCCCACCACTCCTCATCGGTAGCAGGCGCTACTGAAGTTAACACCAGAAATTTAAGGATTTTCAGTTCCTCCAAACTCTAAATAAAGTAAGTCCTCATAGTGTGCGCAGCCTGTGGCAGTGCTACTGGGAAAGTGCTTAAGGCTGCATTTAAGTCCTGCAGCTGAAAACTACTGCCTTTCCCAATGACTGGCAATCTGTTGGCCTCTTTCTGTGACATGCAGAGTCTGCATCTCTCCTAGTGGTGCTCTGTTGGACGGCTTTCTGTAATAGCACTAAGTCTGCCCTTAAAGCCCCTTTTCTGTGCTGTGTTAAGGTTGCCAATGGTCCTGGTAGCACGGCTACTGTCCTTTCCACACTTCCATTCCCCAGGTACCATAGAGATTGTCACTTTTTGAGATCAGGGATTGAGGGGTAAAGCTTGATTATTTATTTTTTATTATTTTTTAGAGGTTTGATAAAAGTACCAGTTGTCTCATTTTGGCTGCTTCGGAGAAATTGATGAGGTGTGAAGGCATGGAAGGACATTGAGCAAAGGGCTCCGGTTTGAGTGCAGGGAGGTGGCAGTTTCTGTAGGTATGCCCCAGTATGCACTACGGATGGTGCACAAGATCTTGAATTTCATCTTGGCATTGACAGGGAGCCAGGGGAGTGCCTTACACATCAGTTTGATGTGGTCATCCTTACAAAGTTGAAGGAAAGTTCAAGCTGCCATGTTCTCAACTCTTTGTGATTTAATTTTGAGATTGCAATATTTTCCTTAGGCTGGAGTATATTACATTAGAGTAATCAGAATACACCAAGATTAGGCCTTAAGTCATCTTGATTCTGTAGGTGGTGTTGAGGAATGGGAGGATTTTACAAAAAAGAAAGAGCTGCAGACTTACATCCATTGTCACCGTATTGATCTAGGATTGAGAAAGAGAGGGAAGCTTTAATAGTATCCTAAGGTTCCTAACTTTGGATCAGGTGGAGGGCACGGTTTCAAGGGTTGGTGGATTCACTGACTCCATTTGCAAGAATCTAAGTTTCGGAGCCTTTCTTCAGAAACTCATGTTTATCAAGTGGAATATGTGATCCATACATTAACTGATTGTGGTTGTTTTTCTGGCTCATTGTCTGAAGTAGGTTTGTGTGTAATCAGATTGCATTTTGAAGTTCATCTGGTGCTGCTCAAGCTTCTGCACGGTATATGTTAAAGAGAAGGCTCAGCTAGTATGACCCATAAATGATTTGAATTGTTCAGTCCTGAGTTTCTGGCTCCTGTTGCTAAGAAATGAATTGACCCAAATGATCCAAGACAGGAAATGTATGTGTTATATTTAGGACTCTCAAGGAAGATTATGTGGGCAACAGTGTTTTAGGTAGAAGAGGCATCAACGATTATAAGGGCAGCTTTTCTGTCCTAATCTGTTCAGAGGGGCAGCTCTACTTAACAGTTATCCACAATGGTATCTGCAACCAATGAGTTGCAAATTCTGAAACTTGATTGTGAAGAAGGTGGCTTAGTTCCATGTAGTCTTGAAATTGCTATGTTATGTCTCTCAAAATATTGCTGTGGAATGTAAGACTGGAGATAGATTGGAAGTAGGCCAGGATTTTTGGGTCAGCTGATTTTTTCAGACGGGGTGATAATGGAGAGTTTAAGGGGCAGGATTTGTACTACAACGTTTGGAGGCTTTGAATCAATTAATTGTGTCTGCTAGATTGGGAGTAGAATTGGTTTAGGCAAGCATCCGTCTACATGTCCATAGGACATTTGGAATGATTTTGGTAGGTAGCTAGGTTCAGAACTTTAGCTGTTTTCTTGGGCGTGAAGAAGGTAAAGTAGCTTTATAGCTTGAGAGGTGAGATGGAGTAAAGGTGCCATTCTGGTTGCTGATGATAGATTCTCAGATTTTGGTGATCTTGGCCTCAAAGAACTGTAAGAGGTCTTTACAACGTTGCTTGGATGAGAAATCACTTATTAGGGAAGTTGAATTGGACAGCTCTGGTAGCTATAGAATATGTAAAAATTAAAAAACTGATGGGAGGTCCGCTTGCAATAAGTCTACCCATTGGCAATGGATTTGGGTATTATTCCATTATGTCACCTCAGGATAAACCCAGCCATATGCAATAGAGCCAGTCTAGCCTGAGTCTAGCCCATGTCCTCTCTGACCCAGAACACAAGCAACCCAAGACTAGTTTACTAGATTCATGCTGAATGTGCCTCTTCAATTGGGAGTAGGTTAGTTCTAGTGGCACACTGGCACAGCCAGTATAGAATGTATCCTACATTTGACTGAATGCCTCATAAATACATTTAACATATTTGGCATTTTCCTATCTCTTGAAGGCTTTGTGGTAACCTTGTAGTGTAGTTCCTATATTCCCAATAGGCTCTACGCATTGGAATAACATAAACAATAGTTTAGACCTAGGACTAAAGTCGACTAGGTCTCTATTGAGTATGTTAGTCTTAATTGTGAATGCCAGCTGGCTCAGAGGTCACTAGAAACTTTTCTGAATAAACAAGAAGGGATTAGTTTCTGAGAACCATATAACATGACAACTTTGTTCCCCAAGAATATGAAATGTATCTTCAGAGACGCGGAAACAATAAATATTTCACTCAGTCAATCATGCATGCTTCATTTCACCAGGGTTTTTGCAGAGGAATAGAGAGACGGGCGTTTTCAATAAAAAGGTTATTTATTGAGCAGTCTACTTTCTCATGCAATAGAAGTTAATTGCAACAATCGTAATACTTGCTATGAAGTAAAGTGCATACAGTAAAAAGAGTATTATGAAACAATACTGTAAAAGCATTTGTTGGGTTTCTAAGCCATAAGATACTTAAAATGGCTAAAATACATACAATGACAAATATTGACTAAAAGTACTCACCTGTGCATCTAAAATACGCCTAGCACGGTGTGCCTAACCTAAGTCTAGTACAAGGGAAGAAGTAAGTGAGGTGTAGCTTGAGTTAAATAGTTTCTGCCAAGAATCTATCCAAGAATTCTCTAAGAGTCTAATCAGCTCCGTACCTTGGTCATAGAATGAAGGAGGTCTTGTATCTCTCTCTCAGGACTCGATCTCCCAGTAACCCGCAAGGGTAGCAGGGAAACACCGGAGCTGGATTTCTCGGCAGGAGAAAAGACAGCGTCTCTCTTAGTGCGTCAGCTGGAGGGTTAGCTTCCTTCGGCACTCGCTACAGCAGGGCGTCGGGCAAGTAGTTAGTCAATCTGCTCCAAACCACCGTGTATTTGCTAGGGCAGATGTGGGTATATTTATACCTGGAAGGTGCCAAGTTTGACGTAAAGGTGGACATAATAACGTCACTAAGAACTCGAAGTTCTTTACACGCTCCAGGAGTTCTGGGACAAATCAATACTGAAGCAGGGGGAAGTCCCATACTGCTGAAGGCTGGTTGTCTTCAAGAACTCGTTGTACTCTAGGAGCTTAGTGGAAGTAGCCATGCCGTATTTGGTCTGCATTGGCTGTGCCTAAATATGATTATGATTCTTATGCCTATATAAGGATATGATAAGGGCATGAATCGGGAAAATTACACTAGAGCCCTAGATATGTTTACAACACCCACTCCACATAGAATGTCCATCTTTATTAAATACTAAGCAGTTATAACATTTCTAAGCATGTATTTACAATCCCACCCCAAAAGTACATAAAATGCATTTGAAATGGTTTGTCATGAAAAATGAGTATTGTACTGTACTTTTTTTAAGCAGTGGTATCATTCAAATAATGCATACAGTTTTACATTTGAAATGCTGTCTGAATGATTCACGAAATTACATTTATGAAATGGCTCTTAATACAGGAGAGAAGGTCCAGACCATTTCATCACAGATTTATATAATACTGTACATGTGCTAGAGGCTAAATTTAAATATTGTCTAGGTATCAAAAAAATAGAAATCTTGTTCTCTAAGAATAGTTCTACATTAAGCAGATTACTCTGTGCCAAAAAAAGGTAAATATTTTGGTATTGAGAAAAAATAATTTCGTTTTAGTAAAAAATAGTTCCAAATTTTAGAAGTTCTGTTTATCAAAACTGAAGACCGGAATCAAAGTTCAGGGAACACTGTGTGCTTGTTTCTCAAGAGTTATTCTCGTTGTTAGGGGAAAAAATTAACTCAGATAGGCTGGCAAAGAATTTGTCTACCACAGTAGGTGAAAGTTTGACCATTTCGGAAAAAGTAGAAATAGTGCATATGTGAGATGAATTACCGTCAGCGTGATCTGGATCAGTAATGTTCACAGAAAGTTGTACCTGTGTGCCGCTTTCATCTCGTACCTCACCGCCACCTATGTCGTAGTGGTGAGGTCTCAACGAATGCCGTCATCAGAATTGGTAGCCGCTGGGGACAAGCAAAGTATAGACATCCATAGGTACTGCTGATGGAAGTGAGAGATAGAGGTATAACACACATTTTTCTCCGCAGAGCAGGCATTGTAGAACAGGTAAGATGCAATCTTGCCAGATTGGTCTTAATGATAGAAACTATGTGGTATTCAGATCTCTTATCTGAGCCATGCTGAGGACCTGTGTTATCTTATTTCGGTACCGCATTGCCTGGATCGTTTGTTCCATGGTAATCTGGGTATCGCTGGTGACTGGACTTGCCATATCGGAGCAAAAAGAACAAAAATAGAATTCCTGCTACGAGTCCCAAAATGAGAGGCAGACCGCCGAACACAGAGTGCACGAAATTCAGAAAAATGCTCAGGACTGCTTCAAAGGGTGCTAACAGTCCCGAAAAAAGTGTCTTAAATACATGTGCGATGCCACTGGTATCTGACATGTTTAAAATTTGACCTAACATTTCCACAAAATGTATGGGGGAGTTTGTTGATAATAATGTATGTATCTCTGCTGAGGTCCTTGCAACTTGCAGATCATACGTTTCTCTAGACGAAGTCAAAGGTACAGTTTTTTTAAAAGAATGGCTTTCATTCTGCTTAATGTATCAATTCGAATAGAAGAGATATTCAATGAAGGCCAAATCGTTGCCTCCTTGTCTGGCTTGCTGTTTGGATACAATACTTGCATACAACAAGTGACCCTGGATGTAACACTGACGAGATAGGCCGTTCCTGGCAACATGCCACAACAGCTGTGGTCACTTAACATAGCGCAGCTGCCGTTGGAAAGCTGCCTGAAAACAGGTTCTATTTGTGTGGCTGGGGTGCCGTGCAAGTGGCAAGAAAGGTCATTAGATGAACCCTCACAGGCTCCATGTAAATTAATTTCTTGACACGGAAGTGTACCACTTAGCGAGTTTTCCCAATTTTTCCCACTAAGAAATATTTCTTTGTTACGCCCACTCCAACATCTATGTGTGTAAGGTAAATTCCAGGTCGACTTAATGTATCCTTTACCCAACCTTTCATACAGGCTCGCTGGTATATGCTGTAGGCAGTATTGAAACTGGAATTTCGTTATTGGTATTGTTATGGTACCATGTGTTATCCATTCAATGACCGGCCTCTTGGAAACTGTTAATGGTAATCTTTCTAGTTTTTCAATGCTCAGCACCGTATAGTCTACTCCTTTTTGTGCCAAAGTGATTTGTTTATCTGTAAGGTTAAAGATAGAAAATAATGACGTGTTGATTAGACGCCAAGGCACGTAGCCTGAACGCAGATTTTGTAACGTCCAGCCTAACTGTACATTAGAACGTAATTGGGACTGGCCATGTTGTAACATTAGCATATCCTGTTCTATTATATCAATAGCAGATGATACAATGCTGTCCAAAGAATAAATTCTGGTGGACAGAGTCGTTAACCCATTGTCCACTAAAGACAGGGATTTTTCCAAATTAATACGATCAATTTCAGCAGTTTCAATTTGCGTTATTTTCCAAGCTTCGTTGTAAGCAGCATATATACCGGCATATATGAAACCTTTTTGACGCTGTTTGCGAGGTCCCAATAAGAAATCCTGCAAGTCAGCACCTTCTTTAAGTAAAGTCAAGTGTTGCTTAATTTCAGGTAGTGTGGATTTCTGTAGCCATTCGAGGCATAGTTTTCCTACACTGTATGTTGTTATTATCCCTGGATGTTGTCTCTGGGAATATCTTGGGTCTGGCCTGTTCTGTTTGAACCCCTGTGTTTTGTCCAGGAATCTATCTTGACAGTTATTAGTGTCTGTGGGCCAGATCAACCATTTTTACCCAATCAGGATTAGTTCTGTTTTGGTGTAAAATATGGGACACGTCTAACCCCTCATCTGTAGTGCTATTTCTATCAGTCATAGGCTTTGGTATAGACGGGTTGTTTAAAACTTTTATTTTGGCTAGGCCGAGACAGGTTGTTTGTCGAATGGTGTCATTCAGGAACATTATTTGTTCTGGGATCATGCAGGCTATGAATAATGATTCTAATCCCTGTACTTGCCAATCTTTTGAACCCCAGATTGTTTTTGTTTCAATGTTATCTTTCCAGAATTCAAAACCAAATGTAGACAATTGTTCATAAAATTTTGCTGAATATATATGTTTTGTATTGGTCAACATATTTTTCATTCCTGTCTTATTCACATTTTTTAAATAAAACGTTTCTGGATCTGTGGTATTAAACCCTGAGAAGTATGGAAATTTCTCATAAAATGTTTTTGAGCTACCTTTTGGCGGTGTTGGACAATGTTCCCATTGATTATAAGTTAAAACATTTTATAGGATTTGCAGATTCATGCAAATAGTGGTGCCCATAATGATTAAAGCAATACATTTCTTCATAATCAGATTTACCTTCTAAATAATCATGATCTGTAAATTTTGCTGACATTTCTAAATCAGACATCATATTATTAATAGTCTCAAAGTCCCAATCATCAGAGAAAGTGCTCGGTGAGACAAAGTCACTTAATGAAACCTTGAACTGGGGTGGATACTTCAAGAGATCAACCGGGCCATAGATGTCGTAATCAGTAGCGTCCCATGCTACACCACCAGGTATAGGAATGGCTGTGATGTTTACTGATGACAGGTCTCTTTTTTTAACATGAGATGACTTGTGAGGTTTTAAGACCAAGTTGATGTTCTGACTTGCTGTGTCCATTGTACTGTATTTTCCATCAATCATTCGTCCCAAGCTTAAAACTAAAACGAGCCAGAGCATGAGGAAAAGTACACCTAACACAATCCACAATTCAATCCATGGTAAAATCAGATATATTTCTCCAAGTTGATGAAAGAGTTCTCTTATTTTTTCTTCGAATGTTTTGTTTGCTGGCTTTTCTTCATGTTCACTAGGATCTTCAGAAAAGTCATATTTTTCTAATCGCATCAGGATTGTTATTAATCTTTGTACATGAAGGGTGCGTTCAGGACTACAAACATCAATTTGGCAAAGTCACATCTACTTCCCACTCTTCAAGATGGTTTCTTGAGCCCTCATCAGTTGGGTAATCACTATAGCTCCTACTGATAGCCCTTACCAGCCGGTACTGCTAGGACCTAATAAAATGGCTTAAATAAACATTTACCAAAAATTACAACGCTGAATTTCAACAGTAGGAAACTCCCCTGGGGCCTTACTCACTATTACCTCTATGATTATTCCCAAGATAGGTAAATACTATATTGGGCCAAACCATGTGCCTTTATAAATTACTGTTTGGCATGAGACAGACAATCATAATATTGGCACATTAGTAAATAATAGATTAACTAGGTTCTGCTATAAATACCTCTTGATGCTAATCTGAAATCCAAGTGTAATAACACAAACCTAGAGGGATTGTTAACTGAACCAGTATGAGGTTATTAAAGTATCTTCCTTTGTATGACTTAAATTGAATTAGGACCAGCACCCCTTTCTATTTGTGTTAGTAGACAGGCTTTGTAGTCGCATTGTATTCATTGCATCCAAACATATGTCTTTTTGTAATATATATATTTTTTTATAATGTGTTTATTGATTTTTAACAACCAAAACATGAGACTCATACATTAGCAATATCACACCAGTAGCATTTCACACATAGAAGTTTCTGCACTATGGAGTTACCAATAAATTATTCAACATGCATATGACTTTTGCATTTTTCGTATCAGCATTACCCCAATCCTTCCTTGTATTAGAGCTACCACATAAATTAGCATCTCTTCATACAAAATAAGCATTATTGTTTCAACTCGACTCGGTTGCCGGTGTCACTGATTGTGGTGCCTCCCGCAGCCCGCCGACCTGTCTCATCTCATCGGGACCTCTGCTCTCCACATATGTTTTATACAGTGCCCAGAAGTTTTTCGGTCTATTACGTGGTGGTCGTAGTTCACTATAGTTTTTGGTTTGAGTAATGCAATATAGCATGTCTCTCGACCACTGGAAAATTGTAGGATGAGGGCCTTGTGACCAGCATATCGCCATTCATCTCTTTGCTAATAATAAACCCATATCTATCAATCTTTGTTTCCCCTTGGGCAAAGGCTTGGAGTATCCGAGCAAAGCAGGCATTGGCTCTGCCGCCAGTGCCAATTTTGTCACTCGATTCAATTCTGCAAAGATCTGTCCCCAACAGTGAGCTATCCCCTTGACACGTCCTGGCAAGATGAAAAAAATCGGCAACCTGGGCATTGCACCTATCACATGCAGTCTCTTCCCTCAAGCCTTTTCTATGAAGACTCTTCGGGGTATAACAAACCCTGTTAAGGAATCTAAAATGAATTAGTCGATGTCTCCCATTCAGGGATATACGTTTTGGGCTTGTGCAGCAATATGTCCATATGTCATCCGTAACTTCTCTATGTAGGCCTCGTTGCCAGGCCAATCTTGCTGTAGTGTAACTATGCCGTCTGTGAACCATCGAGACTTGGTAAATTCTGGATACCATTTTGGTGGGTACTTTTGCTGCAATGAGGGTAGTCAAGGTTAGCAGTTCAGGAGGCTCCAACATTTCTTGCCCTAGGATCTATGTAAAATTGGAATTGTGCGAGCAGCGTCGGTGTCTCCTCAGTGCCGCCCAGGTCCCTCAAACTCTTAGCCACACCGTCAGTAAAGAGGTCCCCTATAGTTTGTGCCCCAAGTGCTCTCAGCGCCGACACCACCCCTTTATCTGCACAGGGAGTAAGCCATCTGCACCAGTCAAGCCTGGCAAGTGGGGAGTAGAGAATAGCTCCAGCCTGTAGCTGCAATAAGTGGTGCCAAGCGTGCGTGGCTGCATTAAGTGAGTCAATGATCCCAGTTTGTCGATCGGGAGGTGTAAAGATCAATGCCGGCAGGGGTTTGGGAGAAGCTACTATGGTTTCTATACAGATGTGTGGTATATCAAACGGCCCGTGCATCCAGTGGTATGCTTGTGCATTCTCTGCAGCCCTATAATATAAGTCCAAGTCAGGAGCACCGAGTCCCCATATAGTATACGGGAGGGTGAGGATCTGCCATCTGGGGAGAGGCTGTTTTCCTGCCCAAGCCAGGTGGATCAAGAGAGACTTAAATCGCTGAAGGAACACCTGCGGCAGCACCGTAGGGATATTTGTGAAAAGAAACAGAAAGCAAGGTAATATAATCATATTCATAATGTACACTCTGCCCATCAGGAACAATGGCAGCCTGGCCCATCTTGCAATGTCTTCTTCAAGCTTGCTGATTGCCACCCCATAATTTTCCATAAACACTACTTCAGAGTCGGTGTGTAGCTGCACCCCTAAATATCTCACTCCGTCCGTAGACCACTGCAGTGGGTATTTGGGCTCAAAGGCCGTCGTAGCTGGGGTTAGGGGAACATAATGGACTTATGCCAGTTAACGTGGAGCCCCGACATAGCACCAAAAAGCACCACCTCTTGTAGTATCGGAGAGAGGTTGGATTCAGGGTGGCGGAATGTCTTTTTAATATTTGCTGCTATAGATATGATGGTATTTGGTTCAGAGGCATTGATAAACCATGGTCTGGCACTCATAATGAAGTCTGCCCAATAGAAAGTCAGGCTGAGGCGAAGCAGTAGTAAACATTTATAATGTTAGAGGGACCATTTGGTCTGCATGACAACCGTATTTGGTTTTCCTTGGTCTGTATCTCTGGTGGACTACTCTCCTGGTGTTTGAAACACCTCTAGCATCAATGCACTAATGTTGCACCTATAAGGTTAGTGCAGCATGGAGAAATTACTGCACAGTTGTAATAAGCACCAAACTTTTGAAAATTCAAGAATGAATGTCTTCTGGGGCATTATTGTACGTATACACCTGATGAGGTGGGGACTTTATATCCAAAGCAAATTTGGCCATGTTTGCAAATGACTTGAGCCACCACCTGATCACGCAAGTTGAGAGGGATGCAATGGACAGAAGAGAACTAGTAGTTACTATTTTGTTTGCAATATTAAGACCATTCCGAATTCTGTTAATGGCAGTTCTGAACATTTCTTGCTGTTCAAACTGACAATGAAGATAGCCCAGTGACTGTGCTTGGTGGATGGAGGGCTGTGTTTGGAAAGGATGTGTTTCGCGAGATATCTGGGTTGTACATTGAGAGCAAGCTAGAGTGAAGATGTTTCTGTATGCTGAAGGGGTTGTATTTGAAGGGTTTGTAGGGACCATATGTGTTCATCAGAAACAAGGCTGCGGGAGGGAGAACTGTACATGGGGTAGTATGGGCCTGGTTGGCAGAAATGACACTTGTGTGGAGGGTACTGTGCTTTCAAAAGTGGCCCCCAACTCCCACGCCAGTGTCTGTGGACTTGTGCCCCCTCTCCTTGGTGACTGCTGAGCCAGTGCCTCCGCTGTGTGATCTCTGTCCTCTTTTCAGTTCAGATCCTCTGTATCAACTTGGATGAGAGTCCCCCAATCCCAAATTCCAACCCATGGGCGCCCATGGACTGTGAAGGGGCCCATGCAGATGAAGTTTACATGTTAGATTTCTGTGGCCTGCAGCCAGTGGGTCCTGCCAGGGGTAAGTCAAGGGCTGGGACGTCTTGGCACAAGGCACTGAGCCATTAAACATCTTTGAACAAGCAATTTCCTTTTTATCGCTGATGGTCAGGTGCCTAGTCAGCTTGTAGAAGCTCTATGGTTCCACTATGTACAAATAAAATATTTTTTAGTTGAGTTTGTTAAAGGCATTGGGTCTCCTCTGTTAGTTATCAAGACCTTAGCAGAAAGTTGTGGAGTGTTTTACAGGACTAGCCTGTGTGCATTTATTACTATATTAAAATAAGATGATAGTGCATCTTTTAACCATGGCACCGTTCCGATTGCATCCAAAAGTTAACCGAAAAGCACAGAGGGCCTAATTTAGGGTTTAGACCATGGATTGCATCTGTCAGGGTGACAGAATTAAATAGTCTGCCGCCATGATGTAGTACCTGTACTTCGAATTTAGAGATGTCCGCTGGCCAGGCCAGCGACAGGAACCGCTGGGGCAGTTCCTGTCCATTGAGTTAAAAGTTTGACAGATTGCTTTTAACTAGGACTGAACAGAACTGGCAGAATTTTCTGCGAGATTCCATGGAACTCCATGAATGGGTATTAGAATGCTCATCCACTCTTTCGCCCTGCTTTTTCAGGCAAGTAGCTGAAATATCAGCATGAATGGCACCAAGTGGTCTGCATGGGCGTGGCCATTTTCTTTTACCTGCTTTCTGGTTTCTGGTTTGTGCATGGTGCTGGCCCTACGTTTTCAATCTGATTTAAATCTCTTCCAATCCTCCACACCCTACTCATCAATCCCTCATTTAGCTTTATTATATCAGAGTGTGTTTTTGTGTTAGTGTATTTTACCCTTTTGGGTTTTTTATTTGATCATTTCTGTTACTTTTTGGACTTTTTTTTATACTTTTCTTCCTTGTGTTCTACTTCCTTAAGAACTTCCTTTTTACTTTGCTGTTTTCTTTTTTCTTACTTCTTTTTTTTTGTTCCACCCCAGCAACATGTCTGAGCAACAGACAGCAAGCGGTGGCACCAGTGCGGTTGTAGCAAGCCGCACACCCTGCAGTTAACGGAGCTGTGGTGGAGCCAAGCCCTATTTGTTTGGAGGCGGAGGTGGCCGTCCTTGTTTGTTATGTGCAGCAGCACCTTCCCTCCATGCTGGCAGAGGGTATGCAGAGGGTATACAGCGTCAGCTGCTGTGGAGTAGAATGAGCTGGTGCGTGTACTGGTGCATTGAGGTTCAGCTAACGATGCAGCAGTTGACGTAACGCTGAGTGGACATGCTAAACAGAGATGCTTGACCTGCTGTGTGCAGAGGTTGCAGGGCTTGGTGAGAAGTTATTCATTTATTGTTTTCTAAAATGCTAAAATATATTTTTTCAAATAGCATGCTGCTCACACTCAGAGGTAAGTTGCGCATACGTTACTAATAATATGTGATCCGGCTTGAGCTAGACAGATTATCAGTGCTACCTACTCGTACTCCTCAGCACTCGCTTGAGCTGATTAATTAAGTACTCATGCAGACTCCTATTGCCTTGTTACAGAGATAGTGGTATACTGTAGTGTAGTTCCTAGTTTCCCACTAGGCCCTGCGCATTGGAATAACATAAACAGTAGTATCGACGTGGAACTGCGGATATTCCAGGCCTCCACTGACTATGCTAAACTTAATTGGGTTGTGTTACCAACTAGCTCAGAGGTCACTGGAAACTTTCTTCTCTGCATAGGAAGTGATCAGCTTCCTTGGCACAGACAAGAAGGGATTCAGTTTTCCAACAACCGTGCAACATGACAACTTTGCTCCTCAGATCAAGAGTCAATCTCTAGGGTCGTGTGAAACAATAGACATGTATTTCACTCAGTCAGTCTAGTGCAGTTTACTTTCACGAGATGTAGAGAATAGAGAGACGGGCGTTTGTCAATAAAGGGTTAACATTTATTGAACAGTCTTTCTTCTCGTACAAGAGAAATGTATTGCCACAATTGCAATAATTGTTATTATAAAAAGTACGTACAGTAAGATAAGTATTGCGAAATAGAACTGTAAAAGCATTGATATGGTTTCTTAGCCATACAATGGTTTAAAAGTAATAAAACATATATACAGTCATATATACATTAGGCTAACATACTCAACTGGTGCTTCTAACTAAGCCTACCCCAGTGTGCCTGACCTAAGCCTAACACGTGAAAGGGGGAGTAAGTAAGTAGCTTTAAGTTAAGTTGGTTTTGCCAAGGTTTGTTTCAAGAATTCTCGTCTAAGGGTTTAGTCAACACCATACCTCTGAATAGAATGATGAAGGATTGGTATCTCCTTCAGGGGTCTCTCTCGATATCCCAGTCACCCGCGAGGGTAAACCGGAAACGCCGTGGCTGGATTTCTCTGCACGAGAAAGGCAGCGGGTCTCTTCAGCGCGTCGAGGAAGGAGGGGGGACAGCGTCCGCGGGCAGCTGGAATCTGCTGGATGTCTTCGCAGAGGGACGGCTGTTCAGCTCCTTAAGCGTACTGCACCATAGGTCGCGCTTTAGCGGCGATAATGGTATCAGCAGCTTCACCACCACAGGATAGCATGCTGCAGCGACAGAGTGCTAGATTTACCAACACGGGGTCGTGCAGGCAGCTGGCTTCAGTAGCTCGTACAACAGGCATTGCTTAAGGCAACGTTGGTAATATTTATACCTGACAGGTGCCGGGTTTGACGCAAGTTTGCTGGACATAAGACGTCAATTAAAGATGTCACTAGGAAGTGATAGTTATCAGTTGCTCATTAGAGTTCCATTACTAATCTAAACATAGCAAGCGGGGATTTCCAGGTTTGCTGAGTTTTTATCTTGTTGAAGAACTCGGAGTGTTATCTAGGAATATCAGATAGTGACTACTGCTCTGTCATTGCACTAATTGGTCGCAAAAGAAGTGGCAGAGAGAACTATGCTGGAATGTGGCTCTGTTCGTGTGAGGCCGGAGATGACTTTTCAGAAAATCGCACTTGAACGGTTATGCCAATATAGGGAATAAATGGATTTATAGCCGAATAGGGGCATAAGGTCACAGTATCGATCAGGAACCTAGATAAACACGCAACACCCACTCCACGGGTTAATGTCCATCAAAATTACTAAAACTAAAGCAATTAGATGCATGTGTAACATTGCCCACCCCAAAATACATAAATGCATTCGAAATAGGCGTACTTGTAATACATGGATTTAGGTACTGTACGTTTTTTAAAGCATAGTAATCATTCAAAAAATTGTTGCATATGAAATCAATGAACGATTACGCATAAAGAATTACACATGAAGTATCTCTGACAGAAGAAAAGCGAGATAAATCATCACATAAAAATGCATTGTAATAACATGTGTGCTAGAGGCTGGTGTGATGTTGTTATGTCTCTAGATGTGTTTAGAAATAGAAGTGTGAAGCTTCTGTTCTCTAAGAATAGTTTTTATGTTAAGCAAAGAATTGTTCGTGCCAAAAAAAGGTCAATATTAGAAAAATTGTCCAATTCAAAGAATTATTGTTTCTCTGTGGGTGAGAACATCGTATCAGACAGGCTCTCAAAGAATTGGTCTACAAATTCAGGTGATAGTTCAACCAAATTAGATAGCGCTGTAACTTGGCAGGTGTGAGAATGATTGCTGTCATCGAAGGCAGGACCAGCAATGCTCACAGAACGTTGTACCTGGATGATGTTGCTTTTATCACTCGCTCCACTGTTACCACTTGGCTGTAGTACAGGAGTCTCCACGAATGCCGTCATCAGGATTGGTAGCCGCTGGGGACAACACAATGCGTGAGCCGTTATTGGACTGAGCAAAGTATCGACGTCCATTGGTACTGCTGATGGAAGTGAAAGACAGATGTCCAACACGCATTCATCGCCGCAAAGCATACACCGTAGCACAGGTAAAATGCAATTTTGCCATATCGGTCTGAATGAAAGGAACCAGGTCATGTTTAGATCTCTCAGCCTGGCCAATCCAAGGACGTTAGTTATCCTGTCCCGGTAGCGCATTGCTAGGATTGTCTCTTCCATTCCCATGGGAGCTATGTCTGAGCCGAGGCTTGCCATAACGTAGCAGGAGGGTCAAAAATAGAATCCCTGCGACGAGTCCCAAAAATAATGGTATGCCGCCAAAAATGTAGTGCACAAAATTAGGAAAGATTCCCAAAATTGCCTGGAAGGGTGTTAGCAGTCCCGTAAAGACTGTCTTAAATATGCCTGGGATGCTTGTTGCACTAGACATGTTAAGGAGTTGGCTGAACATTTCTACGAAATGCACGGGGCAATTTGTTGATAAAAGGTCATGAATTTCAGTAGCTGTCCTTGCAACTAGAAGATCATACGTCTCTTTAGATGACGTTATAGGCACTGTTGTCTGTAAAAGTACAGATTTCATTTTGCTTAATGTATCAATTCGTATAGAATAGAGATTCAGACGAGGCCAGATGGGAGTCACTATGTCTGGAGGCCCACTCGGGAACAATGCTTGCATACAACATTTGACCATGGACGTGACTTCTATTAGATAACTTTTCCCTGGCGTGAGGCCACAACATCTGTGATCCGTTCTAAGAATGTAACTCCCGTTCGAAAGTTGCATAAAGAAGGGCTCTATCTGAGTTGCAGGTGTGACTAGCTGGTGGCATGAAAGGTTGTTTGAATTTCCATCACATGCTCCGTGTAAATTAATACCCTGACACAAAAGTATACCGCTTAGTGAATGTTTACAATTCTCACCACTAAGAAATACATTTTTGTCACTGTCACTATAGCAAGAATGAGTGTATGGTAATTTCCATTCGGATTTTACATATCCTTTACCCAATTGTTCATACTGGCCAGCAGGTATGTACTCAAGGCACTTTTTAAATCGAAAAGTATATTATCCATTCAATGACAGGACTCTCTGACATTGTCAATGGTAATCTCTCGAGTTTTTCGATGCTCAGGATTGTATAGTCTGCTCCTTTCTGTGCCAAACTGATCTGTTTATCAGTAAGGTTAAAACTGGAAAATAATGACGTTGTGTTGATTAAACGCCAAGGCACATAGCCTGAACGAAGATTTTGCAGCGTCCAGCCTAATTCTATAATAGAGCGTAATTGAGACTGGCCCTGTTGTAACATAAGCAAATCTCTGTCTATCACATCAAAGGCAGAGGATACAATATTGTCCAACGAATATATTCTGGAAGACAGAGTCGTTAACCCATTGTCTACCACAGAAAGTGATTTCTCCAAATTAATACGATCAATTTCTCGTATTTTTTCAGCAGTTTCAATTTGCTTTACTTTCCAAGCCTCGTTGTAAGCAGCATAGATACTGGTCGCTATGAAACGCTTTTGACGCTGTTTGCGTGGTCCAAGAATGAAATCGCGCAAATCAGCACCCTCTTTTAGTAAAGACAAGTGTTGCTTAATTTCAGCCAGTGTGGATGAAGTTAGCCATTCTAGGCAGAGTTTCCCTACACTGTATGTTGTTATAATCCCTGGATGTTGTCTCTGGGAGTATCTTGAGTCTAATCTGGTCATTTTTAACCCCTGTGTTTTATTCAGGAATCTATCTTGACAGCTATTTGTGTCTGTAGGCCAGATTAACCACTTTTTCCAATCAGGATGTGTTCTGTTGAAATGTAAAATTTGTGACACGTCTAACTCAATATCTGTGGTTGTATTCTCAGGTATTGGCTTCGGTATAGACGGTGTTTTAAGGTCTTTGATCTTAGCTAGGCCAAGACAAGATGTTTGGTGTATTGTGTCATTTAAAAATAACATTTGTTCAGGTATCATGCAGGTTCTAAATAGTGCTTCAATGCCTTGCACCTGCCAATCTTTTGTACCCCAAATTGTTTTCGTTTCAATATTATTTTTCCAATAATCAAAACCAAATGTCATCATTTTGTCATAAAATGCTTCTGAATATATCAATTTAGAATTTTTCAGCATTGTTTTCATTCCTGTTTTATCTAACAGTTTGTAATAAAACGTTTCTGCATCACTGGTGTTAAACCCTGAGAAGTATTTGAATTTCTCAAAAAATGCTTTAGAACTGCTTTTAGTTGGTGTAGCACAATGTTCCCATTGATTATACATAAAAACATTTCTAGGCTGTGCAGATTTATGCAAGTAATGATCCCCATAGTGGGTGTAACAGAATAACTGCTCATAACTAGATGAACCTTGTAAATAATCATGATCTGTGAATCTAGCTGACATTACTAAATCAGACATCATGTCATTAATACTGTTAAAGTCCCAATCATCAGAGAATGTACTTGGTGTCACAAAGTCACTTAAGGAAACCTTTAGTTGATGAGGATACTTCAGGATTTCGACCGGACCATAGATCTCATAGTCTGTTTTCTCCCATACTACCCCACCAGGTATTGGAATTGCTGTGACATTTACTGTTGACAGTTCTCTTTTCTTCACGTGTGATGATCTGTGTGGTTTCAGGACGAGGTTGATGTTCTGACTTGCTGTGTCCATTCAATTGTAATGAACTTTCCTAAAATTAAAACTAAAATTAGGCAGAGTAGGAGTATGAATACCCCTGAAATAATCCAATGCTCAATCAACGGTGAATCCAGATATAGTTCTTTGATTTGTTGAAGGAGTCCTGTTGTATTTTCTTTAGAATACTTTTTTGTTTCTGGCATCACTTCGGGGTCATTTAAATCTTCAGAGAAGTTGTCGAAGTTGATGAAATAACCAGAGGCAGTTCTGTCAATTGATGGGATTGTTCTTTCAATCTGTCTATCGGTAGCACTTTCTGATGCCACATCATTGTAGACTGGTGTTGTTTCTTAACGAACTGTTTCAATCTGTGTTTCAAGAGGCACGAGTTCCATGGCATTATTGCATAGTCCTTCATTGTGCACTGCAGGCTGATCGAATGTGATGAGTCTTTCAGTTTGAACCTCTTGGATTGTTGCAAGTTTGGGTATTCTGTTGTTTCTTGGGAGTCCACTGGGCCTACTGTTGATTATAGGCCACATGCTTGTGGTTTTACCAGATCGATAGACACGACTCTGTTCTCCTTTTTACCAGCAAGGGGCGGTAGCACAACTGATCTTGTTCCGGTGACTGCTAAGACAGGTACTGCTTTTCTGTAAGAAGGCCCAAATTCCTTCTTCACCGCAATCTTTTCTCTGACTAGATCCCCAATCTTTGGAATCCAGACAGGCCTTGCTGGGGCTGTTGCGGGTGGTGCCTCGTCAGTGGTACTTGGCTGTTGCTTTAACTTTATGTTGCTTAATCATTTTCTTGTTTCATTCAGTTCCTGTAAAACAGCCAAACGATCTTTGATGTCAAAGTCTGTTGTTTTTTCTTGTACCACTGACATCTGACTATCGAGGTCCTGAACTCGCATTCTAATTCCGAACAATAGTTCGTATGGGCTGAAACCTTTTAGAGAATTTCTTGGCATGTTGTTAAGACTAGTCTGGACACTTATTAAATGTTTGACCCACCCAGCGCCTGAACCTAATACCTTCGCTGTTATAGATTGCTTTATGTCACGGTTTTTTCTTTCTACCACACTGTTCCCTTCCGGGGTATGACGGACAAGAATACCGCAACCCAATTCCCATGCTGGCCATGGCCTCCCCATAAGCTCGAGAGCTAAAAGCAGGACCCTGGTCAGAATGGAACGTGGTAATTGCGTATGTGCCGATATTGACTCGCAAATCTTTTATAACCGTTCTAGCATCAGCCGAGCGCTGGAGGCCTCATTTTTTTAAGTGCTTTTCGTCTTAACTGTTAATAGGAGGCAGGATGGGGTGTAGGCAGCGTTCCGCTCTTTCTGACTGGTAGCCGGTAGCAAGGTTCGCTACTGCGATCCCTATTACAGTTTCCACAGTTGTTTGCATATATTTGGTGTTCTACACTCATTCCCGGCCACCAGAATACTGATTGTAATTCAGTCAGTGATTCCTTGATCTCTCTGTGCCTTAGACCCAAACCCATGTGTGCGTCTGCTATTAAAAATATTCTCCTGTTCCTGTTTGGAATTACTCTGTCCCCCACTCCAGGGATTCGAGCAAAAGGAACGGAGTTTGCATCGATTATGTATGCATAATTGAGTGGATAGTTTACGGGTAGTGCTGCACAGTCGCCTTTTACGGTCGTTTTTACTGCCAGCATGGTTTCCCCGTCTATGTATTTATCTGTACGCTTTTTTGTGGCTACGGAAGCCGGTTTAGTTGCTTCCGCTATGGCTGTATTAGCCAATGAATTCCCTGCAACGTGAACGCCATCACGTTGAAGACTCTGTGCGTGAATCACGTGAGTCTGTTGTAGTTCTTTGTGTAAAAGAGCTACCTCGTTCCAGAGCAATTTATGCTTTATTGTGGCACCTGTGTCATCTTTGTAGTCGTTTTCGATCCAACTCTGCAGTTTATTGTTGTAAGAGTTGGCGCAAAAATGAGAATCGCACACTATAAGTGTCGGGAATTCACGTTCTGCATTTTCGAGCGCCATCTTTAAAGATCTGATTTCAGTTCTCTGAACCGAACAGTTTCTTACAGATTCAGTTTTTGTTACTTTCGGTCTGAATTTACCGCACAGCCAACGACCTTTAATGATCGCACATGCTGCATCGTAGGATTTTCTCTCTACGTTGAAATGCTGTACAAAGCTATCTGTGTAGATTATACAGGCGTATTGTGGGAGAGGCAGAATTTCGATTGGCAGAGGATATTCTTCTTCATATTCTAAATCATTCAGTTCTTCAAATTGCGGGGCGAAATAGTATTTCACGTCTTCCGCTCCTAGAGAATCTATGCACTGTATCCATTTCGGATCCAGTGACACTGTAGGCAGGTTTACTGGGCTGAATAGCGCCTCGAAGGCGGATTCCGCTGTAAGGATATTAATCCGTTTGCCGTGTGCTAGTTCTCGTTCATTTGCTAATGCGATTTGCACTGCTTTCACAGTTCTTTCTGTGTGACTGAATGTTTTTTCTGCTTGTGTGTACAAGTGAGATTTAATTGAAATTGGTACCTTTTCTCCCTCATTAGAGGTTAGGTACGTGAATCCGCATCTTCCTGGGATGACTCGGATTACAAGATCGATCGTGTTGTCACGTGTATCTAATTTAATTTTTGCTAACATGTCTGTTTGCAGTGATCTCAAAATTTCTGTGTGTTTTTGAGTCCAATTGATTTGTTTAAAATCAGGTTTAATTAGTTCGTAGAGAGGTTTAACCCTCTCTGCGTAATTTAGTATGTAAGTTCTTCCGAAATTCAGAAAACCTAGTATGGATTGTAAATTCTTCAGCGTTTTTGGAGCTTGGAGTACAGCGCACTTCTCTAAGAAGTTGTCCGCTAGGCTTTTCCCTTCACTTGATAATTCGTACCCTAAGAACAGTACTGTCAGATGGGCAATTCGGGACTTTTTAAAGTTGAATTTGTAACCCTCTGCTGCGAACCCAAGTATAATGGTGTTCACTCTTTTCAAGGGAGTATCCAAGTCGTCGTCTGTGAGATAAATATCATCTACGTAAGATAATGCTTCATCATCATAGATTTGTAGTAACTCTGTTACCCTAGCTGAGAATAGTCCTGGGCTGTTCTTGAACCCCTGTGGGAGTCGACAGAATTTTTTCTGCGACCCAAATGCGGAGAAAGCGGTCAAATATCTGCTTTCCGGTGCAATGTTTTGACAAAAGAAGCCATTAGAAATGTCTAATGTCGTTTTATATTTTTTCCTAACTATATTATTCATTAGGGCTGCACTATGCGAGTTTTGTACTGCAAAAGTTTTGCAACATGTATTAAGATGTCTGTAGTCCAAAACTAGACGATATGAATTGTCTGGCTTGGAGACAGGAAACAAAGGATTGTTCATTTGAGAGGTGCATGTTTCAATCACCCCCTGGTACTCAAGTTGATCTAAGATCTCCCTGACTTGTTTTTTAGCTTCTTGCTTTATGGGATACTGCCGTTGGGCAGTTGGTTCACTTTTTAATTGGATTTTGTGAGGCGGTGAATCCTCATCCCATCCTACATGATTTTTGTATAATGCAGGTGCCTGGGCTACTGCCCATTTCCTTGCATATGTATATTTTTTGTGAATCGGTATGTGATTCGAGAAGGCAGGCATAATCACTTCTTCGCCACGAGGGCACTCCCTGACAAACTCTGGGGGCCAATCTTTTTCAGCTAACAGAATATCATAGCCTTTTGAGAGCTTATCCCAAAACAGACCCTTAATTTTCCTAGTCTTATCACCCTCTATACGCAATGTTATTTCGTATATTTTATGGGGCTCGCTAAGTCTGGTGTCGGCAGTTTCAACCTGAATGTATTCATTCGTGTCCACTGTCTCCAGATGACTCATCAAGATCTTGCGCGCTATACTGATTTCTGCTGCACTGTCCAACATTGTCAATGCCCACTCCCCGTTTTTCAACTGTGTCCTCAGTATTCTCGGCATGGTTGATTACTCTAATACTGGCTACCTTCTTTTTCTGAAATTGAGATTTCTTATTTTGAGCAGGTTCCTTGTCTTTGGACTTGGTGTGCTCTCCTGGGTCTGACCGTCCTCTTCTTTCCGAATTCTGTGGAAGAGATCGAGAGGGACGTGTATCAATACTTTGATATCTATCAGGTTTTTTCAGATTATCCCTATTTCTAAGGTTATATCTTTTCTCAGAGGGCTCCCTCTGGGGAGACTGGCGTTCTCGAGTCGGAGTTCTTTCCCTCCGTCGAGGAGACCTTCCTCTGGACTGGAAAACGTTTTCCTTGGGAGTGGATTGTTTATTTCCATCCCAGCTCTTTTTAGGAGTGTTTAAATTATTTTTAATAAATAATTTTTCAGGATTTTCGAGCAGTTGGGGCTTTACCGGTTTCCCACCCAAGCTGTCTCTACCTAATGCTTCATAGCACTTTTCTATGATTTTGGCAAGCTCAACAGGATCTTTTATATCCGTTTCCTTCAACTTCTGGCGAATCGCCACAGATGCTGCTTCTCCCTTTACGTTGGCTAATAATATAGCCGTGACCTGCTTGAAATCTTTCAGTAATTTCATACCTAGATTTAAAGCGGGCTCTGGACCGAATTCATTTTGAATCTGTTTTAGCACTTCTGGTATTACCGCCATAGACGGAACACCGTGTGTTTTTGTGTAAATGGAAGCAAAGACTGTACCCCAAGTGTCACAGTCCTCCACGTGTGGTGCGATTCCCATAGGAAGGCAGATGGTCAAGATTCTGTGTTTCTCAATAGGGGTAGTATCAGGAAATACTGCCTCTATTTGAGTGATTTTCTGGGCTAACCAGAAAGGAATTTGTTCCCATTTTACGGGTGTTTTACCAAGACATGACTGTATGTTCTGTGGTGTAATTTTATTTGTGTTCCCCTGATGAGGGGTCAGCTGTGGTGTATTAACAGCTGGCTGGACTGTTGCAGTCCGCATTACATATTGGACTAATTGCCTATGTATCTTTATTAATGTGTTTAGTTGTACTAACAGCTCTTCTCTAGACATTTTTGCAATGTCAGGATGTGGTGTGTAGCTGGCTAGAACCGGCCACGTGGCTCCTGGTCTACCTAGTGGACCAAGCCTAGTTATGTGATCATTATGTTTTAGGGCGCCTTTAAACCAGAGCAGGTGCTCTTGGTATTTTAATGGAATTTCAATCTCCTCGAAAGGAGCATATTCTTCCGGGGGTTCCTCTATTTTGTAATAGTGGAATTCGTGTGTTGTAGCGTTTGCCGCTGGAAAGTTTATCCATGAATAGAATACCTGTCTGCCGATATTCGTGTGCCTCTATCACGAAAATGACTGTACCACCTTGTGCTGTCAGTCCATTTTCTATAAGTTTTAAAGTTATAGTTTTTCTTATGTTGACCGGAATGAGGATAGCATCCCGGTCATTCTGTAGGAGACTCGTGTCATCCTCTAGTAGTCGAGCTGCTAATATAGCAGCATCCCTATCATCATCACTGTCTGGCATTTTGCTTTCAGAAAGGTTTTTTTGTTGCAGATCAGGTTTCAAGGAAACAAAAGATTAGGTGCACAATATTTTGGAACACTGTATCCTTCAATGTTGACTAAACCAAAAACTCTACATAGGAATCTCTTCCTACTAAGTTCCGGCGGATTTTAACCTTTCACCCACTCCAGACGTCTATTGAAGTATTTACGGGAAAAAAGGGTCTGTGTGAAAAAGCACGACTGAGTTACTCTAACGTCTTGCGTTAGTTTTATCACCTTACCAAACGTTGGGCGCCATGTAGTGTAGTTCCAATTTTCCCTATAGACCCTGCGCATTGGAATAACATAAACAGCAGTGTAGACGTAGGACTGTGGTCTTCTAGGTCTCTACTGACTATGTTAGACTTAATTTAGGTTTCGCGCCAGCTCGCTCAGAGGTCACTGGAAACTTTCTTGACTGAATCGGAAGTGATCAGTTTCCCTGGCTCAGACAAGAAGGGATTCAGCTTCCGACAACTGCATAAACATGACAACTTTGCTCCCCAGAATAAGAGTATATCTCTTGAGTCGTGTGAAAACAATAGACAATTATTTCACTCAGTCAGACGTGCGTTCTTAGTTTCACTAGAGTGTAGAGAAGAGAGAGATGGGCATTTTCAATAAAGGGTATGATTTACTGAACAGTCTTCCTTCTCATGCAAGAGAAATGGATTGCCACAATTGCAATACTTAACTTAAAGTAAATTACGTACAGTAAAAGGAGTATTATGAAATAATACTGTAAAAGCATTGATATGGTTTCTTAGCCATAAGATACTTAAAATGAATAAAATATATACAATGTATACATTCATATATACATTGGCTAACAACCTCAACTGGTGCTTCTAACTACGCCTACCCCAGTGTACCTGACCTAAGCCTAATACTGGGGAGGGAGTAAGTAAGAAGCAGTTTAAGTTAAGTTGGTTTTGCCAAGAGTCTGATCCAAGAATTCTCTCTAAGGGTTTAGTCAGCACCGTACCTTTGGAATAGAATGTAGGAGGTCTGGTATCTCCCTCTCAGGACCCGATATCCCAGTCACCCGCAAGGGTAGGCTGGAAACGCCGGAGCTGGATTTTCTCGGCAGGAGAAAAGACAGCGTCTTTCTCAGCGCGCCAAAGAGGAGGGGCAGTGTCCGTGGGCGTCTCGCATCTGCTGGGCTCTCTGCAAGGGGACAGCTGTTCTGCTCCAGAATTCACCACCACCATGTGTTTGCTTAAGGCAACATTGATATATTTATACCTGAAAGGTGCTGAGTTTGACGTACGGTTTGGACATAAGACGTCAATAAAGATGTCACTAAGAACTGGTCGTTCTTACAGTGCTCGCAGGAGTTCTATTACAAATCAAAACAAAGCAAGCAGGGCTTTCCCAGGTTGCTGGGGGTTTGGTGTGTCGAAAGAACTCGGTGTGCTCTCTAGGAATCTAAGGAAGTGGCTTCTGCTGTGTCATAGACTGCAGAGGCGAGTTACTGAAATATGGCTCTGATTATTATGCCATTATAGGGATATTTATTGATTATAGCCGTATAGGGGCATAAGGTCACAATATTGATCGGGTTCCTAGATAAAACACATCAAGCTTTCACTAACAATCCTATCCAGGCCCTTGCATGAACATCATCTAGACATAAACTGTGATTCAGGGAGATGTGTCAGGAGGTTGAAGACCATGAAGCAGGGTATTGGAGATACAAATATCACGGCTCCAGGATAGAATATTTCATAAAATATTTTCATACAAGTATCTCAGTTTTATGCTCACAGTAACTGACCTCTTTCAGTACATTTTAGGTACTAGTGTGCACACTCTTTGCCAGCAGACACCACCCTTTTCAACTCTGGATTGATTTTGGATTACATATCTTGTTCGGTAGTGTACGGTTTATGTTTATTTTCATACTTTGAGCATAGATTTACTTTAAAGAAAAGGGAAAGGAAACTGTCCTTACCACATTATTTTTAATTGACATCAGTCAATTAAACAAACATATTTTCAGGTTATTCCTGGTATTCTAATCTTTTCCAGAGGTACTTTGTAGATGCTTTCTTTTCCTTTTATAGTTCAGTTCTCTTTTGTTCCATTGCCTCTGTAGTGTTCCAAAGAGGTTTGAATTTTGTTTAGGTCACCTTGCCCAGCTCCACTTCTCAACTTGCACTGCAGGGGACTGTGTTCGACCTCATGGTCACAGGTCCAAATCCCAGCAAATTCACTCAGCCTTTCATCCTTTCTGAGGACAAGAAAATGAGTGCTATTGAGTTGGGTAACCAATAGATGTCTGTTATTCAGCCCCAAGATGCCCCTTCGTGGGTGAATGTGCGCTTTACAAATAAACGTTATGTTATGTTACTATGATGAACAGCCCCCACCTAACAATAAAAAGTATTTTTTACTTGTGTTTAAAGGCATCTCATGATAGTCAAAAATCTACTCTGATGTTTCCTCTCCACCTTCCCTCACCTTGCTATCTCTCGCCAAGCACATTGAGGTAGCCTACATAATTGGCAAATTCTGTGCTATGAAAAAATACATATCATGGAAACAAGAAGCATCATGTGGACATTCTATAGAAAAGAGAGGGACCAGGTCATCTCTAGCAGTGAGTTTAGTTTTGTAAGGACTCAGTTTAGGATTCCAGAGGTCCTTAATAGTTTTGATCAGTTGCTACTCTGATTTCTCAGTGTTGGCTGCTGTCATCAGCACTGGTACAACAAAGGCTGTGGCCATCAAGACCCATGCTGGTTTTGCTCATTGAGTTTTTCAGATTCTGAGCTGGAATGGCACTGCATTGACTTTCCACTCTAGAAGCGGAAAGCCACAAATCCACAATACCCTTGTGTTCCCAAAGAATGTCCACAAACCCTTCCGTCATGGCGCATAATGTTGTGTTGAGTGTAAGCCATTATGTTTTTCTGCTGTGAAATGCACTGAGAGAACTGTATCTGATGTTGGTGGATGCTGATGGGCTCAAATGAAGTCTAAAATGGCCACACAGAAGCCTTGTCTTTTTGTGAGTTCAATGAAACAAAGCTCTTCCTTTGTTAAAGGGGAGATAGTTCCTGTAGTAAAGAAAACTGCAGCCGCTTTGCTTTTTGAAAAACTCAGTAGCCAGGAAATGTGACTATTTTCAGACATGCACTCACCATCATATCATTATCAGTGTAATTTGTGTTCTTTTTTGCTGGTATTGAAAACTCTAAGGCAGATTCCCCAAAGCATTTATGTTTTTTGGCTGAATGAGCACTTTATTATTTTCCTTCACCACTTGCAAGAGGGTGACTGTACCCTCGGTTAAAAGAAACTCACTGGTCTTCATTCAGCACCACTAGTCTAACTATGGATCAACAGTAATGTCCACCCTATGTCTCAGCGTCACCACAGCATCACTCAACGTCACAATAGGATCACTCAGTGCCACAACAGCATTACTCAGCGCAAGCACATCACTCTGCGCTAGCACAGCATCACTCAGTGCCACAACATTATCACTCAGTGCCAGCACTGCATCACTCAGCGCCAGTGCTGCATCACTCAGCACCACCACGGCATCACTCAGTGCCACCTCAGCATCACTCAGCACCACCACAGCATCACTCAGCGTCACCAAAGTATCACTCAGCACTACCACAGCATCACTCAGCGCCACCGCTGCATCACTCAGCGCCACCATTCCATCACTCAGCACCACCACAGCATCACTCAGCGCCACCACGGCATCACTCAGCGCCAACACAGCATCACTCAGCAACACCACAGCATCACTCAGTGCCACGATAATTTCACTCAGTGCCACAACAATATCACTCAGTGTTAGGGTTTGTGCACAGCAAAGTGTATGTCCCCTCTCATTGCACTAGTGGTCTCTGTAATAGCTCTCTTTAAACATACTACTGAAAGCCTTTCTTGTTATCTTAGCCCCTCCCTAAGACTTATGTGTATGTTGCTCAATGTATTCACAAGTTGGACATTGCTGTCTTGTTTGCACATTGGACCTTGCTTTTACCAAGGCTTATTTAGAAAACATTGGACCTTGCTTTTACCAAGGCTTATTTAGAACACTCCTCCCTAGGCCATGTGTTACTTCAACTCATTAGAATAATAACTGAAGCTCTGCACACCTGCTTATGAGAACCACACCCAGTTCTTCGAACCACACCCAGCTCTTCGAACCACACCCAGCCCTGTCTATAAAAGGCAGTCCCTGAGCCTCACCCAGTGCTAGTTCTCGTCTACTTCCCACTTACCTGAGAACAGATCCTTTGGCGCTGGCACTCCTGCTCTCTCCAGACCTTCATTGACTTCAACGGGCGCGGCCTCTGGCTCTTCCTTCTTCTGGTTTCCGGCTACTTCTTGCCTCAGCCCCTCTTCTGTCCCCTGCAATCGGCCTGCAAAAGAGAAAGAGGTCAAGGGTAGACTGATCAGTATCCCATTTCAGCAACAAGTAAGTGCAAAACCTTTTATTACCTGAAAGAACTTTATCAGAGATTTCTGGATTCAAGTAAAGACAATTTGGAACAAGATATCTCCCACAAACTTTGTGGTTCAAACCCTTTGTTACAAGAATACTTTGTGGAACTTTGTGAAATAAACATTGTTTTACATGGAACTTTTTTAAGAATCGAACAGAGGAAACCATTGACAGCAAGGCAAACAGTAAATCAGGGACTTGCACAAATTACCTGCTGTATTTTGATGTAAAAGTACAGTATGTGTTTTATAAAAAGTCTGGAAATGTGTGAAAAGTGAGTTTGCTATTAAGAATTTAGGCTTTAGTTATATTAAGGTGAATGTTAGACGTTGGTAATTCTGATAATGATATTCGTTTGATTTTACAGATATTTTACAGTAATAGAAAGCACATCCCAGAACAGTAACACATTCCAAACATGGAAGCTAGAGACCAGGATCCAAGAGGTACTTTTAGAAGAGAATTTCTAATAAGATTAAGGTTTAATCAGGAACACATTTAGGGATAGGTTGCACTTATCTGTTCTTTGTTTATGTTTCATTCGGCACCAGTTTCTACAGAAGTCAGAGAGGGCCGTAGATTTTAGCAGCTCTTCTACAGTGGAAACGTAAGAACGGTGTTGTCTCTCTTTTTTATTTTATCCACTTCCCCCTTCCCTTGAGCTTCTGGTTCTTAGTGCACTATTCCATGTTTTTATCAATCAATGTCAATTACACTTCGTTTGTAAACCACAACAGTTCCCTACTGATGCTACAAAAGTGGCATTCGTCTTGTTTTATTTGGGCGGTACAGCAGCCAATTGGTCAATTCCTTTCGGGGATAGAGATGATTCCATCTTCCATAATTGGAATCAATTTAAACGTACTATGACCAGCCTTTTTGCAAAACACACTTTTATGCAGGCAAGCGATAATGAGCTTTTAAATCTTAAACAAGGTAACAAGGATTTATTGACCTACCTCACTAGTTTTAATCGTTTACTCACCGAGACACGTTGGCCAGAAGAAAAGCGTGTCTCCCTTTTTTATAAAGGTTTGAGAGATGAGTTAAAAGATGCGCTGGCTTATATTGTTGATTTGCCTAGATGACTATTCTGACTTTGTAGATTTAGTCGTGAAATTGGAACACAGACTAGGAGAAAGAAAGGGAGATAAATCCAAACTGGAATCGCGGTTAACTTTTATTAGACATGAGAAGAAAGACACAGATAATAAACTCCCTGAACCTGAGCCTATGCAAATAGGGACACTCAGAGGTCCACTCATGTCAGAGGAAAAAGAATGAAGGAGAAAACTTCAATTATGTTTATATTGTGGCAAGGCAGGGCATTTTGCCAGAGAATGTCCAGTAAAACCTAAAACTTCACGAAAGGGTACTGTTTCCTCTATCTCCTCAACGGAGACGGGAAACGATTAAGCTCGACAAGGGGGGAGGTTACTTGTTCGAGAAAATATCTTAATCTAACCTCTAATTATGCAGCCTTTATGGTACCGCACATACCTAGACATTTCATAATTCAGATCTTTTTAATTGTTACTACCCAAGATAGACATTCTCTCCCTGTCCTACTGGACTCAGGAGCAACAGGAAATGTTGTTGATAATATGTTAGGTAACACATTAGGTCTTCCTATTTGCCTAATGCCTTGTCCAGAAGCAGTATGCGCAGCGGATGGGTCAGAATTGACCTCTGGATTAATCACAAAACAAACAAGTCCCCTTGTCATGGTCTGTCAAAACAGGCACACAGAGATGATTAGCTTTGATCTTATAGATACCCCTAATTTTGGCTTGATTCTCGGGGTACCCTGGTTAACAACTCATAACCCAAAAATTGATTGGGTGAACAGAACAGTTACTTTGGATTCCTCATTCTGTAGAACCAATTGCTATCAAGAAGCAGGTACAGAACAGAGCGCAGTAATACACTGTGCTAGTGTTACACAAGACGAACCAAGTCTCCCTGCTGAATATTCTGACTTTAAAGACGTTTTTGATCCAGTGAAGGCTAGTGTGTTACCCCCACATCGGTCATATGACTGCCGTATAGATCTCATCCCAGGGACCCCTTTACCTAATAACAGAGTATATGCTTTGACTGACGAAGAGACCAAAGATTTAAGAACCTACCTAGACGACCTACTACAGTCTGGGTTCATCCAACATTCCACATCTCCGGTGTCATCTCCACTTTTTTTTATTCCGAAGCCAGATAAATCGCGTGTGTATTGACTATAGAGGACTAAATAAGGCTATTGTCAGGGCCCGCTCCGCAGGATACGATCGATGAACAAAGGGGTCCACCTCCCGATGTTACCAAGACCCTGAATATAAACACAGGGGGTTCGAACCATCAGGCGAGGGATAAATAATGAAAATAGACCGGGGAAGGGTAAGGGTCAGCAGGGACAAGGGATCTGAAATGACAAAGCATAGGAATTAGAATATCAATCTACTTACAATTCTACTCTCAATAAGTCTCGCTAGAACTATAATACCTTATGAGGCTGTACACATTCCTCCAACCACAATAAGACAGATTTAGTCCAGCTTCCTGCAATGAAACACACTTGTTATCACATCAGTCGCAAATCAGTACACCCCTAAACTAACTCAGAAAAGCCCATACTAGTACACACCATATCATGTGGAGATGGACTTTATCATGACCCAATATTAACTGCAAGTTTCTCTACTCAAACCATTGTAGAGTTCACTTCCCCAGTAGTTCAGAAACCTTTAAAGAGTTGAAGAGAAGAAGCTCTGTAAGCACTCAATTTAGGCAACGTCCATTTTACTGTAAGGACAAAGGAATGATAATCCCCTAAAGACGGAGACAACAGGTTTGTGTCCACCTTCCTCCTGTCTTCGTGAATAACAAACGGTAACGTGTGGTTGCGACCACCACCACGCTCCGCTACTTTCTATGCCGTACCAATAATCCCACTACACCGGTGGTAGGTAGTTGTGACCACCACACTACCCCGGCAGTACTGTATTTATATATGGCACCCATTAACGTTACGGATTCCCACAACACTCCGCTTCTATTCAGCTTATGGGAAATATGTCAAATAGAAAACAAACTACACGGCAACTAGCAGCGAGAGCCGCTCAGTTCCGCGGAACGGATTTCAGTTTCGCTGTCCCCAAACCGACACGCATCAGCCGATGCGTCTCCTTCAGTTCAAACACGGAGGAAACAAACGATCAAAAGAGCGCGCGAGCAAAACTGCTCCCAGCGGCTCATGTGCAGAACACAGTACCTTAAGTGGAACGGGTGATCGCAGTTCCACATAATTCCAACCGTAAACAGCGGCACGACGCCACAGCAGCCAGGACTCTCTCCAAACAACAGGCAAAACCAACAAAGGACTCAAAATTACGTGCAACTTCCTTCCTCTCTCCACCGACCATATACTTCCTGCAACAGAGGCTCATGGGAATTGTAGTTTATTACAGTTTAGGTAGGCGCGGTTAGGCAGGAACCTGACAGCTATAATAAAAAATAAATATCCTCTTCCTCTAATACCTGTGTTGTTGGATCAATTAAGACATTCTACTGTATACACTAAACTAGATCTGCGGGGAGCTTACCAGCTGGTCCGAATAAAAGAGGGGGATGTGTGGAAGACAGCTTGCAAGACAGAGTTTGGTCTATTTGAGTACACAGTAATGCCCTTTGAGTTGTGTAATGCTCCTGCGGCCTTTCAATTCTTTATAAATGAGGTCCTACACGAATTCCTGGACGTTTGTGTCATAGTATACATAGACGACATCCTCATTTTCTCTAAGAACCCGGAAGAACATACCCCACATGTTCGTGCAGTATTGTCAAAGTTAAAAGAAAATCATCTCTTTGCTAAATTAGAAAAATGTACTTTTAATGTCAGCAAAGTGGACTTTTTAGGATACTGCCTGTCACCTCTAGGAATAATTATGGATGAAAAGAAAATTAGTGCTATTACTGATTGGCCAGAACCATCATCTGTGAAGGATGTTGAGAAATTTCGGGGTTTCGCCAATTTTTATAGGAGGTTTATTTCTCATTTTGCAGACATTGCGGCCCCAATAACCACCTTGTTGCGGAAAGGGCAATAATTTCTTTGGTCGGATGAGGCGGCTCACGCCTTTCAACTCCTGAAACAAAAGTTCACTTCAGCCCCAATTCTAAAACATCCTGATCCTGACTTTCCATTTTTTGTTGAAGCGGATGCTTCACAAGTAGCTTTTGGAGGAGTTGATTGATTGATTGATTGATTGTGGGTTTCTAAAGCGCTAGAATCGACTCCCGAAGGAGTATCTCCGCGCTGTAGACCGCTGGGGAACCCGTCCTGGCTTTCCTTGTGGGATGGTCCCTACTGGGTATCTCCAAGGGGAAACCAGGCATCCCCGGCATCAGAGCTGAACAGAAACTCAGGTGAGCTGGGCTTTGACACTCAGCACCACTACAGCATCACCCAGCACCACAACAACATCACTCAATGCCACCACAGCATCACTCAGCGCCACCACAGCATCACTCAGCACCACGTCAGTACCACTCAGCATCGCCTTTGCACTAGTACACCACCACATCATCATCACTCAGCAAGACCTGAGTATCATTTAGCATCACCTCAGCATCGTCTCCACACCAGTCACCACCACCACCACCACCACTACCACCTCAGCATCAGTCAGCACCACCTCAGCCTGCTCTCGGAATCTGGCATCTGTTGATTCTCCCCTGGCGTCTGGCCGCTGCTAGTGTTATAATACAGGTACTAGTTCCCAACCTTCACCCTCCGAATGTTTATGCCCCCTCAAAAAAAGTTTTAACAAACAACCATTGGAATAGGCAGAAACAAGTTGCCAGCACTGCAAGAACAAAAGAATACTGAGGACATTTTTTATTGTAAATATTTTTTTAATATGGTCGTTCAGTTGTACATAATGCCTTTTTGATCATATATAAGGTAACAAAAATGCTTCTGACACTGTTTTATTATAACTTTTCAGCATACTGCACAGCAGCAACACTTTCTACAGCACAGCTTGAAGACATTGGCAAAGTCAATAGCTCTGCCTAAAAACTTATAAGCCCCCAAAGGCGAGACCTATTGGCCATGCCAATGCTTGTTATACATGGGTAGGTAATTGGAGCTGGTGTGGACTATTTCTCAGGTAATAGAAGATCCCGCAGTGAGCTCGTGTCACTTTTTTCCATATCCACACCACCAAGTGTTTCATCAGTTTGTAGTGTAGATTCATGAGTCACACATTGATATATCACAAAGCCTGGAGGAAGAGGGTTAGGAGTTTGATAAATGAATTGAAATGAGTAGTTGGGAAAGGTGTGACAAAGACAAACACTAGACACAACAATATTCATCAGGTAGATGAGCAGTACCTCATCATCATCACATCTGTCGTATAAGGAAATTAAGGAATGACAGTTCAATTACATGCCTTACAAGCAGTCTTTCAGCCCCAGGGACCCAAGTTATTATATATCTAAATGTTCTGTCATCTAGGTTTGAAAAATACAAAGTTATGTAGGCGGGTACCCACACAGTTCTTATAGTTATGATTTTCAAATTGGGTGGTGCATCTGCATTCTTTTTGGATTGTCTGTCTTCTTGGGAGCCGAGCTGAACCTGGCCGGTAAGGTGGGCAGGAGTCTTATGGAGCTTTTGCTTGTCATGCAGGAGAAGAGAGGGCCTGCGGAATGTAAAGCATAAACGATATTGCAGAGTCAAGGAGAAAGGCAGAAGGTAAGCTTCATAAGGAGTGTAGCAAGAGGCAGAGCAACACCAGAGGCTGCTGCAATCAATCATTATGACTGGTGTGCAGTTAACTGGGAAGTGAGAGCAATTTCACAACCAGACTATTAGCTGCATGTACTGGGCTGATCAATCTTACAACTGTCATCATAACATTTAGCAGAGTGCGTGCATCATATGATGATGTGACATCACATGTCTGTCTCTAGCTATAGCAGCCCCCAAACCACAACCACATTACAGAGACACTTCACATATAATCGAGCACACACACTCAGCAGCATTTCTCAAATCAACAAAGTTCTCTCCAGTCCACATTGCTGAGTAGGCCTCTTACAGGCATAATAATTTTGGTTTTCCTTTGAAGTCGATAACTTCCTTCTTGCTGTTGAGTTAGTCCCACCCTGAGTCCTTCCTTACTCTGAGCAACGAATCAGTCTGACTCTTTCCAACTCAATTGAGATTGAGAGTAATAGACCTGTAGTGTACTGCTGTTGATAAACAAGAAGAGAAAAATAGTGTAATTATTTTGTAAACATTTTGTTAGTTGACTGAACTGACCGGTCTGATCTCTGAAGAACCAGGAAACAAAGTAAAGGAAGGAGTGGACTCTACAAGTACATTTTGCTAAGTGTGAAAGGACCAAACACCTTCAGGAAAAATCACCCATCAGGCACCAAACATTGCAAATCATTGAAATCAAGTTTACAAATTAGTTCAATACCCTTCGTCACTGTCTGCCATCACATGAATCATCAATCATCCCTCACACTTACTCAATAATATATCACTCAATGGTGTAATAGTTATCTGTTCCCTTCCAAGCATAGTGCCACACAATTGTTGTATTGCATCTCCTCTTTTCCCATGGAAGCAACACTATGGCAGTCTTGTAAATTGAATGATCTTTACTGGAGCAGTCTTGTTAGGCAATGAAAACTAGGTTAGGCTTGGGATGGAGGCAGGTATTGTCTCCATTGTCCTTGAAGGGAATGGTGACGCTTCTTTACCGCACACTGGTCCAACTCCAATCTGGACATACATGTGCCTAATTGGTGTGGCTGCACAAGTCAGACACATACAAAATAGGTAATGCTCCAGTTTTATATTTTTAGTAAAGCAGTTTGATGATAATTTGAAAGTTCTATGGTGGCCTACTCAGTCAAGGAAGTAGAGTTTGTCCTCAAACTCAGGTGATTCATCCAGAAGTTGGCCAGCTAATGCACTTGAGTCTAACCAATCACCCTCTTCCTCCTCATTCTCCTCCTGTGGTGTTTCAAGAATTGTGTAATTGTGTGGTATGAAGTGTTGGTTCATTTTAATCATGGTCAATCTCTTCACGTTTTGTTCTGAGAAAGTGGTCCTTCTCACTGTGACAACTGTGCCAGCTGCACTGAGCACACCCTCAGCAGACAAACTGGCTACCAAAGTAAGCCAGATACTTTGTTCCCAGCTTGCTGAGCTCTAGCCAGTGGGGCATCTTACCAAACCAATAGACCAATGGGTTTTGATCCACACAGACATCTTTTGTATCTGAATGGTCATTGGTGCTGTCATTTGCTTACTCTCTTTTGCCTTCGCCTCTGCACTTGACTTGAACCCTGCCACTTGACACCAAGCCACTGCAGAGGTTGGGTAGGATTCTTCTGTAGCTGTTGCTGTTCTTGCCTGTGTTTTTGTTGGTAGTGTCGGCTGCTGTGAGACAACAGCACTGCCCTGTCTCTAGGTCAACGGTCTTCAAACTTTTGGATGCAGAGACCCCCCTGTAGACATTTTCAGGTGTGAGGACCCCCTCATGAACAAAATGTTCAAACTTGTAGGCAGAATCTGCAAATGCATCAAACTCCAACTCTGGTCCAGGCAGCACAACAAGTTTTGGTCCCAGAGCAGGAGTGGGCAAAAAGCCTGGATTCATGGCTCTGCCAGTGCCGCTGGTTAACAAACGGTTTCCTAAGCCTACATACTCTGGGGCAGATTTACAAGCCCCCTGCGCCACCACTACGTCACTAAGCCACCCTGCGTGACTTTTCCTCTTCTCTTAAATACAGCCCCTTCACATGCAGCACTGTGCGTGGAATGGGAGTTCCATGGGTGTTGCTGTGGGTGTTCCCACGCAACACCCATTGAACAAGACACATTTCCATATTTATGAGAAATCGTAAATCTAGAGATGCTTGTGAATGCTACGCCACCCTAGAGGTGGCGTAGCGAGGCGCAACGAGGAGAAATGTTTTCATTTCTCCTAATTTTTCCTCTTTCAATGCGTGCTGCTACAGCAGGCATTGAAAGAGGAAAATGCCTGTAGTGATTGTATTTGTGCTTCTTCCTGCACAAAAACAATCTCCCCAAGACGCAGGCATCCTTGCACCATGGTGCAAGGGTGCCTGCCCCTGCGCATGACTGAAGCTTGTGTGCCAGCGCAGGGGAAGGACAGAGATGCAAATTCTTGTAAATATGTTGCATCTTTCTACTTTCCAAACTAACAGAGCATGGCGCAGCAAAGTGAATTGCTGCGCCATGCTGTGTTACTTGTTGTAAATCTGTCCTAAAGTGCTTTAAAATTTTTACAACTCCAACACATCCACAGGACCAAATTCTCGCTAGTGCTGAGATGCAATGGGACTTGTATATAATGTTTTTATAAGATACATTATTCTTATAATAGAAATTGGCAAAAGTGAAAAACATTTTGGGGCAGATTTACAAGCCCCTTGTGCCACTTTTGCGTCACTTTTAACATGGGAAAAGTGACGCAAAAGTGTCGCAAGTGGCTTGTAAATCCACCTCTTGATGTACAGAAAAAAACCTTTTAAGATGTATGAATGTATTTTCTGTTCTTGGTTAATTTCTTTTGTTGTTGACCTGTAACATTCTTAACTTCCTGGAGTTTTATTCACAGCTGCTGCGTGATAAAACTGTTTAAATGTAAGGAATAGGCAGAGTGGGGGCCCAAGGGGTACTGGAACCAGAAATAAAAACAAAGCCTCTGTAACCAGTTTACAAAGGCATGTAAATTTGCAAATGGTCTTTAACGACCTGTCAAAAACTCGGGTGTGCCGGAGATAAGACTCCAGACACTGCCCAGCCCACAGCAGCTCGAGCTGCACTGCAGCAACCCCAGCTGAGACACAGATGAGGAGGAGGGGGGGCTGAAGCCCTTGTAGTTCTATGGGTCTGGGAAGAAGTTTGACTGGGAATGCGCGACCCCCTTTGTAACTTCCTGGGTGACGCGCCCCACAGTTTGAAGAACCCTGCTCTAGGTTGAAGGCTGCTTGCCAGAATTTCTGCCCAGGAGTCTAATTTTTTGCAGTTCTTCTACCAGGTCTCTTGCTTGATCAACAATCCATGTCTTGTATAGTGAAACATCTGCTTTCCTAAATGGAATGAAAGTGGGTAGTATTTTTTTGTATAGTTGATCAAGTATTGTCGCACAGATGTTCTCTCTGGATGACCAATGTCTCTTTGAAGCCTTGGAATAACAGCCAGGTTAAGGATTAACCTCTCAAACAAGTCATGCACTTCTCTATTCACATCTGCGAACCTTTGCAACACTGTTTTTAACTAGTCATGTTTTTCCCAGTTGCATTACCTCCTCTTTAAATGACATATTCATTGTTCAGTTTGTACTGCTTAAACAGACATTGCAACATGTAATAGGTCAAGTTCCAACGTGTTGACATCTCCTGTATGAGGTACTCTATTAGCACGCTGCATGATCCTCAGCTGCTTCAAAAGAATGGCTGCAATGAGTGCAGATACTTCTGTAGGTGGTTAGCATGTTGCTGACTATGACCCAGATGTGTCAATGTTTTACCCATTCTATATATATGGGAAAATTTGTTTGTATGGCCCTATGTCTTCTTTATAGAGAACATCTTGCCAAATACAAGACCCTGAAATAGCCACCATCAGCCAAGGCCTTAACTATATTACTGCCATTGTCCGTGGCGACAAATTAAATTCTGATACCTCTTGGTCACAGGCATTCAAACAACTTTCTGTTAGAGTTTCCCAAAATGTTTGCAGCTTTATGGGATTTCTCAATGGCAAACATGGCTACTATTGAATGCTGATGAAGGTCCTTAATAATGTCTTCAGTATTGAGACCTGCAAACAGCTGTTTCCTAACCACCGCAAACGTGATCCATTGTGCAGTGATAAACATGAAAATCAAAGGTTTGACAACTGGTCCACATGTCTGTCGTCAGGTGGATAGTGTGAACAACACTTTGCTGCAACGCTTGTCCAACCTATTGAAGTAATCAGGGTTCCCAAGGCCTACATGCTCCGTAGATAACCCACTTACACTCAAGAACTGTTGGCACGGAAACTGTAAAAGTCAAAGAACAAGTTTATTAAGACCCCATGGGGTGGTGGTACACTCATACAGCACCCTTCGGTAATGCAAGAGGTATCACACCGAACACCGGTGTGACCCCGTCTGTTATACAGTTTTGAGGTAATAAAAGATAGGCGGCACAAGTTACAACACATTATGTACATATATGGTCATGTTTTGGAACACAGCCAGCTCATTGGAGGGGGCACAACTCCGCTGGTCAGTTTGGCGCACATTCCTGAAGGGTAACTGGTCAGTGGGGACTGCGCATGTGCGAGCTTGACCAGTACTAAAAATAGCCTGTTGCTGGGCAAACTGAAGTGGTCAGTGGTACGGACAACGGACTAAAGGGCACGCTAGCCACGAGGCCGCTCATGATCTAAGATGACCGCCATAACATTCAAAATGGCGTTTCCGTATATAGCCAAGTTAAGGAGGAAAACGTGTAGTTTCAGCTAATCGCTAACGCGGCCATGCCAATTACGACAGACGACCCTTTTAGCGTTTAGCTGAATCTACCTCATAGTGAACATAATCAGAATGTTCGTCCTCGATGTCTATTAACATTATCTGTGTCACTTCTTTATGAAGCATCATTTTGTCATGGGCAAGAGCTCGTCTTGATGGTATACAAGCTGATAGACACATAGAACATAGGGCTGGGCCACATTGGATACATAAGCATACAGAAAACAATACCCCCACAATTATACATAGAATCGTTAACAGTTTCCAGCCCCAGGCAGTAAGCATTGACCAGAACCATCCTGAAAGTGTCCAAGTTCCATTGCCCGGGTGTATCTCAGCTGCTATTTTATGCAGCTTTGATATGGCATCATAAACAGATGGTGAATTGTCAGGTATGTATACACAGCAGCTACTTCCGATAATTCTGCATGCCCCCCCACGGTCAGCTAGAACTACATCCAACACCATCCTATTTTGGAGCATAACTATTCTAGAAATCTGGAGTTCCTCAGTAATATTTCCTAGAGCAATGGCATTATCATTCGCTACAGCCTCGACAACACGTGTCAATCGTCTTATTTTCCGACTGTTCAATGCGGCCCCCACGAAGGAAAACAGTCCCAAATTGAAGTCCACATACTGTTGTAAGGCAGTATCAGTCTGGTCTATGTCATCCAGAACAACAGTCCGCTTGACTCTATTCAGAACAAAATCGTGATACAAGACGTAGTCATTGTGATACATTGGTGGGGAAATGAATACAGGAGGTAGCACAAACGATACATAACACGTGCCCAACCATCCCAATGGAAGCTGATGATAACCCTTCGTTCCACAAATGAAATACGTGTTTCGAGATGCTACAAACGAGATGCCATTCGGGCTATCAAAAGTAAGTGTGGTGTTGCATTCACTTTTCCCTACCGCAATCGAACCTTTATTTCTTATACACAAATCGGCTTTAGTAGCAATGACATTAATGACATGTGAGCTAGATACATTGATATTTCGTTGATTGCTGTACACACGTGGGCAGATACATTGTCGGGCCTGTACTCTTCCCATTCGAATCTAGTACCCTCAGCCCGTGGAAGCCCATCCTTGTCATGAGGACATATTTTATTCAAACGAAAAAGCACCCCCCCTTTTGTTGGCCATCTCAGAGTAAAGAGGAGGGTGTACCAGGCGTTGCAAGATCCATTATTCGAGAACGGGAGTGGAATGAGTGAGGTGCCCCCTCTCTTCTGGTGCCCCGGTAACATCCCACACACCCAACAATTGGAAGTTTTGGTCATATTATGCGTGTGATGAAGAATCTGAATAAAACTGTTATTCAGATAAGTTTGCCGATGTCGTTCTTCATGGTAGGGTAATGTAAAGTGAAAATGTTCTGATGGAGCCGGGGTAGTCGGCAGCAAATGTTCACGTGCAGGTACCACAAGTTCAACTACCCAGGCTATTACAGCTATCACCACAATAGTCAAGACAAAGAAAATGGCACCTAATATTCGCTTATCTCGTGATGCTGATGATGCCATAGTTCAGAAAAAGTTCTTACAAAGTCTCAATAGTTCGAATTGGTCACAAAAGTCTCAAATACACATACGTGTACACCTAAAAAAAAAAAGAAAAATACGGTGCTGAACTCCGAGGTAGCCGTTGTTTTCTTCTCCGGGCCAAGACGGGTGTCGCTACACTGGCAGAACTGATCCCCCCCCCATGGAATTCCCGGTCTCCGTTTCACAAACCTGGAGCGGTAACCAACCAGTCACGTACAAAAAAACAAAAAAAATCTTCTTATCGAGGACGCAGGTTGTAGTGCTCTCGTCCAGCAACAGCGTGGTCCGGGAAGGCTCCCTCTACTTCGGCCGACGTCACAGCTGGGCTCTTTTCTTTCTCCAGAATCTCTTTGTAGTCAGTCAACACAGCAGGATTCACCAGATTAGGAGAGACACGACGGCAGTGTGTCGAGTGCACCCACCGCTTCCTGTTGGTCACTCATACAGCGGTCCGAGTCGCCAGGAGGACCTGTTCGGGGCCCTTCCACCTTGGCTCCAAACTGCTCGCTCTCTCAAACGACCGGATCATCACATGGTCGCCGGGGCGAAGATCATGGCCCTCTCCAGTAGAGTTGTCAGGGAGCGCTTCTCGAACCTGTTGATGAATGGAAAGCAAATCATTTGTTAATCGGGCCAAATAGTCGTTCATCATAACACAGGGCACATCATGTATTAATCGCGGCTTGGGCACCCCCCAGATATTCATAGGGCGACCAAACACCACCTCATATGGCGTGAGGCCAGTTCGTGAATGGGGTACTGATCTAAGAGAGAGCAACGCTAGTGGCAAAGCGTCAGGCCACTTCAACGACGTGGATGCCACAATCTTGGCCAATTTGAGTTTTAACGTAGCATTGTACTGCTAAACCAGACCTTCCGACTGAGGGTGGAAGACAGCGTGGAACTTCTGCTGAATCCCTAACCCCTTCAGTACATACTCCACAATCTTCCCAACAAAATGAGGCCCATTATCGCTCTACAAAAATTTGCAAACTCCAAAGCGAGGAAAGAATTCCTTAAGCAACACCTTAGCCATTGTTAGGGCTGTATTGTCTTTCGTGGGGAAGGCCTCAACCCATTTGCTAAAGGCACATACCACCACTAGGACGTACTTCAGGTTGTTGCAGCGCTCGAGTTGGATATAATCCATTTGGAGTACCTCAAATGGTGCAGAGGGTGGAACGAACCCTCCTTTCGGAGTATGGGTCCCCTTCCCGGGATTGTGTTGTAAACACACCAGGCAGGTCTGCACTACTCTCTTAGCAGTATTAGCAATCTCGGGATGTTCCCAAACTCGTGTTAACAGTCGAGTGATTGCAAGGGCTCCGACATGTGCCAATCCATGTGTCATCTGAACCATCGCCTGCAAGTAAGCGGCAGGCAATTTCCATTTTTCCATGTCCTTACTTCTCCAACAACCCTCATCATCTAGTACCCCATCTGCTGCCCATGCCACAAGTTCTGATTCAGTGGCTGATTTCTGAATATCCAAAATTTCTGCTCTAGCATCGCTCCATCGCTCGGCCTGTGATTGTGTCACGTACATGGGGGAGTCAGTCCGAGACATAGCCGTTTGTCTCGCTATACTTTCTGCGAAGGCATTTCCTTGGCCCACTTTATCAGTGATCTTTTTATGGGCGCTACAATTTATTATCGCTACTTTCTTTGGGCAAAGCAACGCGTTTAAAAGATCACGCACCAGTTCTCCATGCATGATATGTACTCCGTGAGAAGTCAAAAACCCACGCTCTCTCCAGAGTAGCCCGAAATCATGTGCTACTCCGAAGGCGTACCGGCTGTCTGTGTATATGTTCACACATAGGCCAGCACTCAATTCGCAGGCTCTTGTTAAAGCTATCAGCTCTGCTGCCTGAGCCGATTTCTGTGGTATTCGTGCTGTTTCTACCACTGTCTTAAGTGTCGTGATCGCATAGGCTGCGGAAGTCGTACCATCTGGCAGCCTCAAACACGATCCATCAACCCACAGTTCCCCATCCACATATGGAAGTGGCATATCCTGTAAGTCGACACGACCCTTTGTCTGTTCCTCGGTCAGGAAAACACAGTCATGATGTTTTTCTTCCTGACCCTCCTCGACCGGATAGGGCAATAAAGTGGCAGGGTTCAGGGTAGCGCATCTTTTCAGTGTGATATGTGGCGCCAAAAGTGTAAGCTCATATCCTGTTAGCCGTGCACTCGTAAGATATTGGGTCTTTGTTTGATTTAACAGAGCATCCACTGCATGGGGAACTAACACCAACAGTTTGTGTGATAACACAATTCCCTCACTCTGTCGTATGGCTACTGCTGTTGCTGCCACTGCTCGAAAACACCCAGGCAACCCTCGTGCTACAGGATCAAGAATGGCAGAGAAATACGCACATGGTCTCTGCTTATCCCCGTGTGCTTGCACTAACACTGACAACGCACACCCATCGTTCTCGTGCACGTATAATGTAAAAAGTTTTGTATAATCTGGTGTACCTAACACGGGTGCAGAACAAAGAGCCTGTCTCAATTGTTCAAAAGCATTCTGACATTCATCTGTCCATTGAAGGGGCATTGGTGTAGCTTTGGACAGTAACGCTAACAAAGGTTTTATAATGTGTGAAAACCCCATGATCCACTGTCTACAAAAGGACGTTAATCCTATGAAGGCACGTACATCTCTCTGTGTGCGGGGGACTGGTGTGTCTAAAATTGCTTGAATTCGATCAGATGTTAATGCACGCCCCTCCTTAGACAAAAGATGACCGAGGTAGGTCACCTTGGGTCTACAGTATTGGAGCTTTTTCTTCGAAACCTTATGATTGTTCTGTGCCAAAAAGGAAAGCAACGCAATTGTACTTTCTTCACATTGTGCATAGGAGTCTGCAGCGAGCAGAAGGTCATCCACGTACTGGATGAGGACAACGCCAGTCTGCAACTCAAAGGAATCAAGCTGTCTTTTCAAAGCCTGGCTATATATACTCGGGCTCTCAGTGTAACCTTGGGGAACACGACAAAATCTATACGATTTATTATTTAACGTGAAGCCAAACAAATATCTGCTATCAGGATGGACAGGGATGGAAAAGAACGCATTTTTCAAATCAATTACACTAAAGGTCGTGGCCGTTGGTGGCACCAGTGTAAGCAAGGTCGTAATGTCGGACACCACCGGGTATTGGGGAATGACAATTTTGTTAATCTCTCTCAAGTCAATAATAAACCGATAGACCTTGTCGTCAGTATCTCTCTTAAGGATCGGAAGAATCGGACTGTTACAGACATTATAAGGAACCTCTTCTACCACTCCTGCAATGATCAAATCCTGAACAATGTGTGTCAAGGCAATTTCACCTTCTCTCGAAATCTTATACTGTGGTACTCGGGGTAGAGAGACCCCCTCCTTAACAGTAATGTGAATAGGTGGAATACGCATCTCTCCCACATCCGTATCTGAGGTCGCCCATAACGTGTGCGGTAGAGAGGCCAAGGCTGGAATGTCTAATATAGTGCAAAACCTATCTGAGTCAGGATAATTGTCATTCAGGATAACCCGCACTCCCTCAGGAGCGCACCGTATCGTTGCTCGAAAATATTTAAGCAAGTCAATGCCCAGGATATTATCTGGTATATGGGGTGATAACAAAAATCGACCAAAACTGAAAAATTTGTCAAGACAAAGTACGAGGGGTTTTGACAATGGGCTAGGGGAGGGTGTGCCATCGAACCCTACACATGTTATCATTTCGCCAGACAGGGGAGCCCTCGGAACCAAGTGTTTTGACAAAGCGCTACGAGTAGCTCCTGTGTCGACTAGAAATTGATCAGTAGAACCCAGAATACCCGCTGTTACATATGGCCCCTTCTGATCTACTGGCACTTCAATTGATTCCGTACCCCATCCTACGCAGTCCTATGCATGCACATAATCCTGGTGTTCCACATTCTCACCCTCCGATATCTGATACTGATTTCATCTATCAAACGTGTTTCGTTTGTCCTGGCCATGGCCCCTTTCCTCAACCCTTCCACGATCACCACCGCCACCTCTCACCCCCGTATAGCTGCCTCTCGACCTACCACCTCCTCGACCACGCTGGCTACGCTGTTCACGGAGTACCGGACAATCGTCAGCCCAATGCCCAAACTCCTTACAATAGGCACACTGATCCTCCGCTATATCCGTACGACCATACGACACATTTCCTCCGCCACGTCTACCTCTATCATACCCTCTACCCTGTGTTCCCCGAACCTGTGCCAACATCACCTTCGTTTTCAATTCTTTCGCCTTCTTATCAACACTTTCTTTAGCCTCCAACTCCTGCCGCTCATAATACTGAGCCATAGTTAACAAAGACGCAGGGGTCGCCGTGGCCCAGGAACTTTCACTCGATTTCAATCGCTTTGTAATCTCCGGTAGGAGATTAGCCACATACTTATCTACAAACAAATGCCTACCCATATCATCTGTTAAAGATTGACCACTATAATCATGAAACGCCTCCTCGAAGCGTGTAAAGAAGTCAGAAACCGTCTCATCGGGCTTTTGTTTGCACGAAGCTAACATGGTCCAATCAATCTTTTTAGAAGGAACAAGCGTTTTTAGTTTAGTCAGGATAGCCGCCGGGAGGTCTAAAATCAAATCACATGGCTTACATGCAGGTTCCCTATCTAAATCTGCTTGGTTTATTTCTTTCCATGTCCCCCCCAGTATTGTTTCATCATTATTTTTACGAATCTGTCTCCACATATCAGGTGGAAGAATTAGCCCAAAGAACAGATCTATATCGACAAGAGTCATCACACAAGACGAAATGGCCCCTTCCACCCCTTCATAAAATGCCGCCGGATTTTTCTGCAGATCAGGTAAAGAGTTTTTCAATGCCATAACATCTGCCCTATTCCAAGGAGTATACACCCAGTTATATATAAAATACCCCTTCGCATCCTTAGACAGTTTATCATCATCTGTACCTTGCCCTTTAGGAGGGACATACAAAGGTGCGGCTTCACGCATAGGCATAACATGCAACGCAGAACTCTTATCTGAACTAACCCTGGGCGGAGTTCGCGGAGTGGGGCTTCGCGGAGCTACGCGAAGTGGGCAAGAAACTACGCCCACCTCCGCACTCCGCGTAGCCCCACTCCGCAAAACCACTGGCCGCCAGCCCCGCCACCCGCCTCCCTCCCGCCCTCCCTAAATACTTTAAAATAAAGGAACGCAATAATTTTAAAAGCACTTACCTTGCCGCCGCGTTCCCCGGGGCTCGTTATCTTCCGTCTTCGGTATTTTGCAGTAATGCGCATGCGCGGGCGGCCGCGCATGCGCATTTTCACGAGAAAATGCGCATGCGCGGCCGCCCGCGCATGCGCATTACTGCAAAATCCGGAAGACGGAAGATAACGAGCCCCGGGGAACGCGGCGACCAGCGGCGGCAAGGTAAGTGCTTTTAAAATTATTGCGTTCCTTTATTTTAAAGTATTTAGGGAGGGCGGGAGGGAGGCGGGTGGCGGCCAGCTACGCTCCGTCTGCGGAGCGTGCGTAGTGCCACCTGGCTCCGCCAGCTCCGCAAAATGCGGAGTGGGCGGCACTACGCACACTCCGCAGACGGAGCGTAGCTGGCCGCCCACCGTTAATCTGAACCCCGGAGAGAACACTCCTTAGTCTGCACGTTAGACTCCGACCCGGACTCCTTTTGTCTCCTTCTCCGCTCCTCCCGCAATCTGGTGGTCTCATCTCGCAGCTGGACCAGTTGCTTGAAAAGGTCATCAACATCTGTAAGAGCAAATAAACCTTTATCCAGATTCTCACGATGAACTGACACAGCTTTAGATTCTAACGTATCTGAAAGTTGACGATACGCGGCAACAACTTCATCCGCCAAAGTAGACAGAAAATACAACAATTCCTGATCCGTCCCACTACTCCTTTCCGCAATCACCTCAGACTGAGAAACACAGTTCTTATTCACTTTACGAGCCCAACTACGTAAATGTGCGGACCTCTCCGCAGTAAACCTGAGAGCAGATACACCCTTCTTTTCCAGCTGATCCTGGCCATCATCTTCCGAATCTGCGTCTGGAGCCGTAGGTGAAACATACGGAGGCGGTGACCGATCTAGTAATGAAAAATCATCAATTTCATTATTAAGGACAGGATAAAGCGGTCGACGGATGGGAAATTGGCCAGTCGTTTGCAATTTGCGTTCCCGTTCCTCCCTCTCTTTCTTCTCCTGAGCCTCCTTTTCCTCAAGCTGTAAAGCCTTATCCCGGGCAGCCTTGCGCTGCTCTTTGTCCGCCAAGGCAACTTCACGCTTCATTCGTTCACGCACCGCTTTCTCCCACATTCGCACACAATCAAACATATTTTGTCTAGACCTGCGTTGAAACAAACATTGTTCCACAAACTGTACTTTTCGTAAATCGAACGACCCATGTAGAGGCCATTGCAATTCAGGATCGGACTTAGTATATTTATGCCATAATTTGCTGTACATTATAGGGGGGAGGCCAAATTTGATGTACATATCCCTGTTCGGTGTACCTTCTGGGGGAGCCGGCTGTGCTTCTGCTAACCTAATTGTGGTACCATTTCCAAAACAGCACATCCCTCGGAGTGTGCTTAAAACAGGCATGTTCAAAAAGTATCACGAAAGCATGACACCGTATAAAAATGGCACTTACAGTACTTCACACAAATGTGCCGCTCAGAGGAAAAAACAAAGTTAGAGAAACATCTCTACATGCCTGCCTATGTGAAGTGCACTACACATATAGATTCAAAGTTCACAAATTCACAAACGTTAGCTAACTCAAATCAAATCATAGATCATAGGACTTCGGCAAGCGTCCGAAGACTACCTTACCGATCACAAATCACAGAACTTCAGTAAGCGTCCGAAGACTACCTTACCGAACACAAATCATAGAACTTCAGCAAGCGTCCGAAGACTACCTTGCCGAACACAAATCTTACCCAAAATCTCAAATGTCCAGATTCCAACTGCCAAGGTCTTGTGATCAAATCAGCCAAACGGCACTTTCCCAGCAACGCAGACGATCGAAAACTCAGTCGGAGACCGGCGCCACCTGGAAGGTCAGATCAGAAGGAAAGGAAGAAACACCGTGGGTGCCAAGACTCGGGTCACTCAGTGGCAGCGCGCGTCCATGGCGAGTTTCCAAGCCTTCGTCACGACCTCTCCTTCGGGCATCCGAGTCGCCGATGAGTCCCTTCGTGGTCGCCAATTTGAAGTAATCAGGGTTCCCAAGGCCTACATGCTCCGTAGATAACCCACTTACACTCAAGAACTGTTGGCACGGAAACTGTAAAAGTCAAAGAACAAGTTTATTAAGACCCCATGGGGTGGTGGTACACTCATACAGCACCCTTCGGTAATGCAAGAGGTATCACACCGAACACCGGTGTGACCCCGTCTTTTATACAGTTTTGAGGTAATAAAAGATAGGCGGCACAAGTTACAACACATTATGTACATATATGGTCATGTTTTGGAACACAGCCAGCTCATTGGAGGGGGCACAACTCCGCTGGTCAGTTTGGCGCACATTCCTGAAGGGTAACTGGTCAGTGGGGACTGCGCATGTGCAAGCTTGACCAGTACTAAAAATAGCCTGTTGCTGGGCAAACTGAAGTGGTCAGTGGTACGGACAACGGACTAAAGGGCACGCTAGCCACGAGGCCGCTCATGATCTAAGATGGCCGCCGTAACATTCAAAATGGCGTTTCCGTATATAGCCAAGTTAAGGAGGAAAACGTGTAGTTTCAGCTAATCGCTAACGCGGCCATGCCAATTACGACACTATTGCATCACATCGTGATAGAGCCTGGAACAGCAACTCTGGAAAAATAGGCCCATCTGTGAACCTTTCATTTCAGACAGATGGCTGCCATAAATTCTGAAAATCCCACCCCTTACATTTTAGCCAGCGTTTCATTGTACAAACTTGATGTTGGGTGATTGCATTTGTAGGGCCCCTCCTGCCTAAGCATGCTGGTAATAGTAGCCTGGATTTGTTCTTTTCTGGTACCACTGATGCAGGCAACGTCTGGAGAGAAGAACCAGGAGGTGGTAGCCTCAATGTGCATCTTGGGGCAGTCACTGTATGCTGTGGTGTCTTCATCTGACTCTAGGGCCTTTTTGAGGTTGCTGAGGTGTGTGATACTGATGCACTGCTGAGCACAGGGATGCTTTGCATAAAACAGTCACCCTCTTCTTCCTCATCACCTTCACCTTCCACCATGATTGGAGCTGACTCCCCTTCCTGATCACCACCACCACCTGCAGCAATTGTTTTAATGTGAGCCTTCCACCGGATTGTGTGCTGTTTTTATTATGGGTCATTTTGCCAAAAGTGTCATAGTATGACCAAGGCTTACCTCAATGGAAACACACAGGGGGCAAAGGGAGCATATTGCAATGTTATACTTTTGCTTGCTTATCATAAAGAAGTCTCAAACTGAGGAGGAGAACATTTTTAGTGGGCCACTGGTCCTAATGCCTATGTCCAAAGAACTGGATGTAGGTGGGTGTGTCAATGAGTTTCTCTCTGCAGTGCGTACTTCAACTGAGGTAGTAGTGGATGCAGTTCTCAGTAGGGGCCTTAGAAATATGGGAGCTGGTGGTCATGGTGGTACCAGTGCCACATCCCTCAGAGCCGGTTGAATAGGAGGGGTACTGTCAGTGTCCTCTGAGCCCGTTTTCATGACAATGACTGGCTCTTCCTTCTCATCCCCTTCCATAATTGTAAGGCTTTCAGGAACTTTGCTTTTGCCTTTTATCTCTTGGTGGGTCTTGGACTCAGAAGAGGTCCAATCCATGTCCAGATCATTGGTAGTGGAGTACCCTCTATTTTTCTTGCCGGAGATGTGGAAGCCAATGGTTCAGGAAGAGGTGTATACATCTTGCTCAGCAGGAAGCTCAACTTGCTGGCCTGCTCCTACTTCAGGAAGATCTACTATTGCTGGCTGGGGCTCCTGTTCTCCACTTTGTTTAGTTTCATGCATTGATTGGGTACTAGTTTGCGACTGAAACAAATCCTATTCAGACTCACTGCACGCCGCCATCATCGCAGTGGCTGCCTCACTGATAGACATGGTCTTTAGATTAGGTTAGGGTTGTGCCGTTGGTGCAGGAATTCTGCTCCCAGCTTGCTGCCCGGAAGACCGTGTGGCGAGCACATGTCTCCTGAAAAAGGTTTGTGGCAGCACAGCAGTGGTGTAAATCTGCTTCTTTGTCTCTTCACTGGCCACTTTTCATCAGCACCTTTCTTTGGGGCCATCTTGAAGCTCTGTCAGTTGGCAGTGGCACTTAGCTGCACAAGTGGTAGAGACTGGATGACTCACGTATGGTGGTCACGTCACTTTGTGCCGGCCTTCTGTCTGGCAGTACTGTGCGTTAAGTCGCTTGTGCACCTAAAAGCAAACAAGTAGGAAAGAAAGACATTTAGTGAAATTTGACATTTTTGCAGTTTGAATAATTCATAGTACAGACAATATAATTTAGTGTGAATACTTATTATCCTAAATATTTAGCAACAATAGTGTATTTATTCCAAAGTAAAAGCACACCACCATAACATAATATTTCATTTTCAATCAGGATACCAACATACAGATGTAACTGTTTTCATTATGTGCATCTAAGGGGAGACACCTGTGGAAGTCAGAGAGGTGCAGAGTAAAATGTAATAATCCTTAAAATATGAGTGATGTTGTGCGCCTATGGGCGGCACAGGGTCCATGGGAAAATCTAATACTCCATAGAAAATTAATGCTGGCCTGCACCTATGACAGGCAGATGGTCCAGGGGTGAATGGAATAATCCTAAAAAAATGAATGCTGGTGTGCATCTATGGAAGGCAGGGGGGTCCAGGGGAAAATGAGCAATGACAATCCTTAAAAAATTTATGATGGTGTGTGGCTGTGCGCCTCTGGAAGGCAGGAGGTCCAGGGGAAAATGAGTAATGAAAATAATTAATAAATTAATGCTGGTGTGTGACAGGCACCTATGGCAGGCAGGGGTGGATGGAGAGAAAATGTAAAATAAAAATAGAAGAATTCAGATAATATTAATCACTATTCATATATAAATATACTAGAATGATCCTCAAGCATATTAAAATTATATCAGGGAAAAGTTTAAAAAAATGAACAACAACAAAAAGGCAAAGCTCTCTCCTAACAATCTACCTTGAAAATGGCTTTGAAAACTGGAGAAAAAAAAGGATTTACACTGTGGCTGGCTGTACAAAATGGCTGCCGGCCAAATGGTCAAACAGCCATAACAAGCAAGGAGGCATGGACACGACAAAGAGCACATGCTGGACTATACCAAAGTCACAGTCACAGTCTGGCTATACAAAATGGCCCCATGGTCAAAAAACAAGCAAGGAGGCATGACCACAACAAAGAACACATGCAGGCCTTTGGCAGACCACATGATCAAACAACAACAACAAGCAAGGAGGAATGGGCACAGCAAAGAACATATGCAGGCCTATGGCATGAGCTCACTGTCTGACTACAAAAAATGGCCACCATCCACATGGTCAAACAGCAACAACTAGCAAGGAGGCAAGGACAACAAAGTTCACAAGAAGGCCTACAGACACTGAGCACACAAAATGACCCGAGCAACAAGGCATGGAAAATAAAGACAAATGGTGGCATCTGGCAAGCACAAGACACATACTCACACACTGGTCAGAAAAAGGAAGTGACACTGAAGAAAACACTACCATTAATTCAGCAATCCCAAAAACGAAAATTAAGTGAGCTATAACAAATTTACAACTGTATACCTGCTCCCAAGGCATCAAATATTAACCCACCAAAAGACAATTTTGGCAGAAAACAAATTGAAATACTAAATTTAAAAAACACATTTTTAATTTAATCCAATGCCATTGCTGGTCTAAATGATGGTTGGAAACAACGTATACCACAGAAACAGTTGTTTCATGTACCCATGACTGGTACTGGCTGGATGGCCAGTAGGATGACTAGGCTACATAATAAAATAAACAGATAGTAGTGCAACTATAATAAATATGGAGAACATTTACTGAATGGTGCAATCTTTTTCCCTTAGAAAAGAAAAAAAATTAAATGCAAAAAATAGCTAGACCCCTACTGAAATTCCAGGGCACTCACCAAAATCAAAATTCAAAAATTGAATGAAAGTTCAAATAAATACTGGTGCATGCCCTCTATCAAACAAAAAACACCCTTATATAACTTCTTTTGTACTTACTTGTGACATCACAAAAACAAAGTCCATAAATCCAATGGTATATATGCGGCAGTCCAAGAGATTGATCTTTCCAAATTGAATTCCAAATAAAAACTGACCAGGAGATGGACAAAGCACTTTTCTAAACGGTGCAGCAACCACGAGGACACTGTTCTAACCCCAGCAAGGGAGCAAGTTACTGCCGTGTGCAACGCCTCACAGCGCGGCTCCAGGCAGTCAACAGATCACTGTTAAGGGGGCTAACAACAACAGACTGGCAGGGCTGCGAGCAACTGCGGGGACTCCGAGGACCAGGAGTCCCTGCGCGCCCCTGGACCAGCTGGGCTGCTCTCCCTGCCGGCCCCGCCCGCCCGCAATCAGCATCAAAAAGGCACCTCACCTGATTACCTGTGGATTCCTTTTCTAAACAGCGCAGCAACCACGAGGACACTGTTCTAACCCCAGCAAGGGAGCAAGTTACTGCCGTGTGCAACGCCTCGGAGCGCGGCTCCAGGCAGTCAACAGATCACTTTTAAGGGGGCTAACAACAACAGACCAGCAGGGCTGCGAGCAACTGCGGGGACTCCGAGGACCAGCAGTCCCTGCGCGCCCCTGGACCAGCTGGGCTGCTCTCCCTGCCGGCCCCGCCCGCCCGCAATCAGCATCAAAAAGGCGCCTCACCTGATTACCTGTGGATTCCTTTTCTAAACGGCACAGCAACCACGAGGACACTGTTCTTACCCCAGCAAGGGAGCAAGTTACTGCCGTGTGCAACGCCTCGCAGCGCGGCTCCAGGCAGTCAACAGATCACTGTTAAGGGGGCTAACAACAACAGACCGGCAGGGCTGCGAGCAACTGCGGGGACTCCGAGGACCAGGAGTCCCTGCGCGCCCCTGGACCAGCTGGGCTGCTCTCCCTGCCGGCCCCGCCCGCCCGCAATCAGCATCAAAAAGGCGCCTCACCTGATTACCTGTGGATTCCTTTTCTAAACGGCGCAGCAACCACAAGGACACTGTTCTAACCCCAGCAAGGGAGCAAGTTACTGCTGTGTGCAACGCCTCGCAGCGCGGCTCCAGGCAGTCAACAGATCACTGTTAAGGGGCTAACAACAACAGACCGGCAGGGTTGCGAGCAACTGCGGGGACTCCGAGGACCAGGAGTCCCTGCGAGCCCCTGGACCAGCTGGGTTGCTCTCCCTGCCAGCCCCGCCCACTCGCTAGTAAACTGGATAGCCATATAAAGGAAGTACTGATCCCGCTGCGCGGGAGGGCGCCGGGAGAAGCCTGGGACAAGGGCGGGACCGTCTGTGGCCGTCAGGGGCCGAAGGAGGCTGGGCTGGGCCCACTCCCTGACATCATTTATTACGGATTAGCTAAGGTACTGTGTCATATGAGAAAATCTTTGTGGTCTCCTGACATTGTCTGCTATTGAACAGTGCTGCCCGGTCCACTACCTATTCTGCACCCTCCATTCTTCTCCTGGTTACCAGACGGGGGTCAGTTTGAAGAGGGCCTCTCTGAGCCCTCACTGAATCGCCCAGGAACAAGGATTAGTAGGGGGGGTTGTTGCTATAGAATAGGACCAGACTCGGTATACATGGTCTTTATTAGATTTTTGATGAATGATTTAGCCTTTTAGGTGATTCACTTGAGATTAACTCGGACTGACCTTAGGCTACTTTCGAGACTACCCCAGATTTGAACCCTAGCATTTATCTGTAATCGCTTTAGGATTTCGAATTCACTGAATCCAGAAACTGTTTATGCTGCATGGTATTGTTTTACTTTTTGTCCTGCTAGACTTGTGGCCTGTCCTCATCACCCTATATCACTTACTTGTGTAGTTTTTGATCCTTGATACAATCTATTCTCTTTTGTAAATATGTCTAAAAAATTGGCCCCTGTCACCCCAGCACCACTTAAAACCTTAGATTCCTTTTTAGTCCAAGTGGTCAAAAAAATAAATAATGACAGAAGGGAATCCTTAGGTTTGAGCCAATCACCAATTTTGCTCCCATTGAGTCCCGACCCTAGCGCACAAACATCTGGTATATCATTACCTGATCCTACAATTCTCATACCTGACACTAATTCACTAGATACTGGCATAGATGACGGAAACTCCGATCTGTTAGCTGATCAGTCAACAAATGTAGTGTCTGACTCCGAGCAACAGCAAAACATCGTCGCAGAAATTCCTTCACCTTCATTGCCTGTTATGCGACCTGTGAGAAATTGTAGAAAAGCTCAAGCAAAACGGGGGGGGAAACAGCTAGGAAGGAAAAAGATTACCTCACCCCCTAGACATAAAGGGAAAAATGTGGAGCGCTCAGACGCTGATGAGCTCAGACAAATCATCGACGATGATCTATTTAATAGGATTTCGGACATGATAGATATTAAAATTAAGACTATTATCAAGCCACTTATCGGGAAGATAGATAAATTAACAGCAGAAGTAAAAAAAGATGGGCGGGTTGCAAAGTAAGTTGGTTAATGACTTGGAGAATCTAGCTATTCAAGTTATTAAACCAGTAGTCATCGTGGAGGAGGATCCGGGTGCCGTTACAGGTCCTATGGAAGTTCAACAACAGCCCACTCCGGAAGGCCAATTACCACCACCTGTGCCCACCCAGGACACAATAAGAGAGCCCCCCACTTTACAACCTGTGGCGCCAGCCCCATCGTATTTAGGGGATGATTCTTCTCAATTTATTATGGAAGCCTCACCATTAGTCCTGGTATTGGCGAATGTCCCTGTCTTATCTCAGGAGCAAAAAGAATCCGCCCAAGGACTAAAAGACAAAGCTTTATATTGGCTCACCAATAATATGCGTATGGCAGATCAGGGAGTTGACCAGTTAGCGGGGGAAATTGTCATGACAAGGAGGGTATCATGGATTAGGAATAAGACTAAGAAGTTTAAAGGGGACTGCGTCGTACTAAATTTTGCTAGCGCAGAAGTACTCCCTAGCATTCTTGCTAATATCCTCCCACCCCAACGTAGAACTGGATCCATAATTCCCCTTACCCTAAAATTCTTTTATAATGAGACTCAGATGGCGACCTCCTCCAACATCCCCAGGCCTAGAAGGAACGCTAGAGTTGCTCACTGGGGCGGGGAAACTAGACCCAGACTTAACAATGATTGTTTTCACCCCATGACTAGCCGCAGGTTAGGGCAATACAACTTCCCGAATGGGCCAATGGCCAGAACACCAGGGCTACTTTGGCCCAATATAAATAGGTGGGGTCCAAATACTCCGGGTTATGATAATAGAGGCCAGGGTAATGGGTTCATGACCAGGCAGGGGAACGAACACTTCTTGACGCGACCTAATACTCCTCAGCCTATGTGGAATCCAGCAGTAAACGGATGGGGTCAGGTGTCTACTCCCTTTGACTGGGGATTGGGAATGGGAAACAGATACAGAGTTTTGTCTGGCCTAAATGACTGCGACTGACATATAGAGGCTACAAACCAGGGGAAAGAGGCCATAGTCCAACAATTGGATCAGATCAGTCCACGCATCAATGGCCTAGACCCCAATGAACCCAACCCTCAGTCAGTGCACATAGTCCAACAACTGGATCAGATCAGTCCACGCATCAATGGCCTAGACCCCAATGAACCCAACCCCCAGTCAGTGCACGAAGACCGAATTATATTTGGGAATGATCATCCCATATCCACGTTATATTTGCCTGACCATAGCCCGATTCAGGGTCGGGGTAGTGCTAACCTACATAGTCTATTGGATGTAGGATTTAATGAAGTAACTCAAATACCGCGAGAGCCCGAAGTGGCATTGGTGCGGCGCCTAGAAACTAAGACATCTATAGACTCCTGTAGATTAATAAGATGGAACATAGCAGGGCTAAACGGTAAGCGTCAGGATAAATCCTGGTCAAGCTTTGTTCTAGGCCACCACATTATTGCCCTTCAGGAAACTTGGGACACTTCTGACAATCTGTGGTGGGATGGGTTTATTAGTTTTACCAAAGCAGCCGTTCACAGTCGCATGGGGAGGGCCAAGGGAGGCCTTTTATTCCTGTTCTCTCTAGATTTAAAGGGTAGTTGCAGGCAGATTTGCACCGACTCCCCTAATATCCTGATGGTCGAAAGAGTGATTAAAAACACTAGTAGGACTATTTTTATACATTTCTATAATTCAGGGAATAGTGATCACAGAGGCTGTAACATCACTGACTTAGATAGTATTTTATATTCGGTCAGTCAGAATAATACGCTTGATACAGATTATATTTCATTAGGTGATTTTAATATTCATCCGTGCAATTTAAACTGCAGGAGAAGTAGCCCTGAAGGGGATGATGGACCTGAGGGACCTCATTTTGAACATACCACTGAGGGAGAGGAGCTGGAAGATTTTCTCGCCAACTTTGACCTCTATGAACCAGATGGTGGCATTAGACTGCCAACCTTCACTGGCATCCCTCATGGTACAATTATTGATTACATATTCGTATCCCTAGGCACTGTTAACCGGGTTAACGTCTATCACACTACACAATCACATTTCAGTGACCACAATCCGATAGAATTAGAAGTGGCGTGGGGAGGCAATATGGGACCATCTCCACTGAAAGTAACGGCCCACCCCCTGAGGACTACTGACCAAGGTAGACGCATGAAATGGTCAAAGGTGGTTCCGGAAAAATTTTATGCTGAAAACTTCTCAAAGATTAAGGGGCAGGTCGAGGTTTGTAATAACCCTTGTGCACAGGGTCAAGAAATTGTAGAGGCGGTTGAGGTAATATGTGGGCAGGTGTCACAGGACCTTTTAGTAAAGACTAAAAAAGGAATCCCAGGCAATAAGCGCTGGTTCGATTCAGCATGCTCAAAAGCACATAGATCACTACTGGCAGCCCTAAAAAATACCCCCAGGGTAAAAGATGAGATTACCAGACTCAGGAAAATTTATAAATTAGCAATAAAAAAACGAAAGGATACCATTAAACAAGAAGCATGGGAGGGCCTCCTTTCGGCGGCAGTCCTGAAGGATAGTAAAAAATTCTGGGAGATCATTAAACAGCCCTTTTTCTCAGATGACAATAATGATATCATGGACTGCGTTATTCCTGATGAAAAGTGGTTATCTCACTTTAAAAATGTCTATGGGGATACTGCTGATGTAACTAAAGACGTCCTGTTGACAAGACCAGCCACCCGCCCCATCATCTTTAATCGAGATGAGGTGGAGAAAGCCATTATGTCCACTACAAAGCACAAGGCACCTGGCCCTGACGGTGTGCCTGCCGACTTTTTTATGTACTCCCCAAAATTGTGGGCTGAAGTCTTGGCAAACGTGTTCAATGCAGTTAATGGTAACCCTGTACCTGCATCATGGAACACCTCTACCATAGTTCCCATCTTTAAAAAAGGTCAGCGGGAGGATCCAGGCTGTTATAGGCCTATATCCCTCCTGGATTCATCAGTAAAAATTTTAGGTAGAGTTCTTTTATCCAGGCTGAGGGAGAATGTTGAGGGCTGTGGTGGATTGTCCGAAATCCAATATGGATTTAGGGAAAGAAAGGGGACTATTGAACTTACATCTGCTCATTTCCAAATACACTATAGCCAAGGAGGGGTCTTTGTATCTTGCATTCATGGACCTCTCCTCGGCATTTGACCTGGTCAATAGGACTAAGTTGTAGTCTATTCTGCTGGAGATAGGTATTGATGAGGCATTGGCCACCTTTATGGCCTCCCTGCACCAAGAACTCTTCTCGAGTGTACGTGTGACGAACGAGGGCAGGCGCACTGCTCTCTTTAGATCATTAAGGGGTGTGCGGCAGGGCTGCATTTTAGCCCCCTTACTCTTTACCATCTACATCAATGGCCTGGGCGCACACCTAGGGGGGCAGGAAGCCAACGTCCCGCGTGTAGGAGCAATAAAGATCCCGGCGCTCCTATACGCGGCTGATGCCGTGCTGATCGCCCGCACGGGAGTTGGCCTCCAGCGCCTATTGAATGCCTTTGGTTCATTTATGGAGCAACTAGATCTTAAAATAAACGTAGCCAAGTCACATACAATGGTGGTGGGTCTAGAGTGTCGCAGGAAGAGAAACAAAACATTCACTTGCAGGGGGGACCTGGTCTCTAGGGTATCCACATTTCCTTATCTAGGCATACTGTTTGACCAGAAAGGGTCCTGGGGTCCACAGGTTAGAGCTAAGAGGTTGGCCGTTATTCGATCATCTTCAGCACTTCTGAGTTTTGCTGGTAGGCTAGGGGCCAGGCCTATGGAAGCCATATTAAAAAAATTTACAATAGCAAATCTGTGGCCATTGCATTATATTGTTCCGCATTGTGGGGATATGTAAATGTGGGACCAATTCAGAGAGCGGAGAATGGATTTATCAGAACCCTAATCTCTGTACCCCAGTCGACCCCAACGTATTCTATACATAAAGAAGTTGGCCTACAGTTTCTTTCAGATAAGTTGAGTATGGCCCCTTTGATTCTTTGGTTAAAAATATGGATGAATGAAGAACTCCCATTAAACCATAAGATCATGACCGATGTCCTGTCCCTTGATAAATCCAACAAGATTCCTTGGCTGGCCTATTTGGCCAGGGCTTTTTTAGACTTAGGCCGCCCGGAGCTTTTTACTTCCCCGGAGACCATTAGGATCCAAGATCTCGACTTTGTCAAGAAGTCTTTCATGGGTAGGAAGGAAATATGCCGTGAAAAACGTGAACTAGCAAAACCGGCAGTGAGGGATCATTGCCTGTTGGTCAGTTTGCCATCACTTGCACCATATCTTGGTTTCGTCACAATCCCCTTCCACAGGTTTCTTTTAACCAAATTTAGATTTAATTTGCTGCATTTTTACCTAGGCTCTTTTAATAATTGGCAGAAGCCAGAACTAGCCCCGCCCTGTAGCTGTGACCAGTTCTCAGTGCAAGATACAATGCATTTTGTTATGTTTTGTGGGTTGTACTTAGAGCCAAGGAAAAAATTCTTGTTGCCAATTCTTAAAGAAGCCGGTTTCACCCAGGTGAGACCGGCCCTGCTCTTTTTACAATTACTACCTAATCCCCACATTACTTTTTGCGTTGCTAAATTTCTGGTAGCCGCCTCAAGGGCGAAAGCTGTCTGTCAAGATTAGTTATTTATGTCAAACAACCTTTTTAACTGTTTGTTGTTAAAATCCTATATCATGTGTATTAAGGAAAATTTCATATGAAATGTATTTTATCCTTCTTCTCTTTGTATGGTTTTTAAATAAGCCGAATAAAGATATTTTGACTTGACAAAGCACTGAGAGGAGCCTGCTGGACAGAAAGAAGCTGGAATCTCTAGGGCTCTTCATTTTGGTCGGAAAAAGAAAAGCAAAAATAAAAAAATGCTTTTTGCACAAAAAAACAACCTGAATGGTTTGTTGGAGTAGAATATTCATAAGAAAATGTTTCTTCAAATAGATTTAGCTGCTTCTCGAGTAGAGAATCGGATCAAGAAGCATCTGCGGCCACTTGCAGCATCATGAAAATGATGCCGGAAGGCTCTATGGCGACCGGAGACTTCGCTAGTGGGCAGCAGATCTCGCGTGTGCTCGCTGTTTGACGGCAAATCTCATTGATGCCACTTAATTGAAATAGAGTCATTTTGCTCATTTAGAGGGTGAAGATGAGTCAAACAATGGTGGCACCATACTTATGAATATGAATTGAGTAGGATGCATTGTAACAGACAGCTAATAACTTTAAATTCCTATGGATAGTCAAAACTGTGAAGTCTTTTATATAAATTAACTCATACTGATGAATCTCTGAACATACATGTTCTGAACCATGTATCTGCCAGGTATTATTAAAGCATAAAATCATATTTACTCGAATCAGACATTACTAAAACTATAGCCCACTTCACCTAGTTTTTTCTGGTCAGACTAACAATACCCAAATGAAATGCTCTTCTCTGATGTAGGGCCATTCTTGCATCTTGGCTCCCAAGGCATAACAATCTTTAAAGAGATTACTCAGCTATAACTGTTTACATATGTACAACTATTTGTAGGCCATCCATTCTCGTTCTCCTGACCTCACACTAGACTTCTCCTAACACTACTTTCTGCCCTTAGTAAAACCACATAGCAGGTAGCAGTTAAAGAACCTGTCCACCATCTGAAAGATACAAACTGCCTCGATCTCTGGCACCTTGGTCTCTGGCCTCGGCAGTGCACATAAACAGCCCTCACCCAGATGACAAGCTACGTTCCATCATAGGTCAGGGTGACTTCTACTATGATACTGCTCATCCTCTTTATAGCTTTCGATACAGTGGATCACAATATAATTTTTTGCCAACTGACTCAAGTATCCATTAAAAGGCTTATTCTCACTTGGTAGTTTCCTTCCATAAGGGTGGACCATTGGGGCCCTAATTGCTGTTCTTCAAAAGCTTTTTTTGTGGTGCCCCACAGTTATCTTTGATACTGTTTAACATATATGTACACCCAGTGACCAAATTGATTACATTATATTTCTTTCTTACCATCTTAGGTTTTGATGATTTGCAACTAATTATACGTCTTGATTACCAGCGACCTAATTCTACCATCAATTTAACTTCTTAATAGCACGAAGAACAATTTTGGATGTCACAAAATGTCTTATTCTTAATGCAAACAAAGTTGAATTACTGTTTGTCGTTACCACTGAGCGCTGGCATAACATCTCATGGGACAAGGCTTTGAAAGAACACCCCACCCCCCCAACAAAAATGTGTAATCTTCAGGAGTCCTGCTAAATTTCTACTTCAGACTACAGCTACATGCATTCTCTTCATCATTATTCAATGTACTGTGTCTTCAAAAAAAACTATTTTGCCTATCTAGGACTGTTTACTATATTTATCCTTTAAATTGGCCACTCCAGCCTAACTTAAAAGAATACAAAACTTCACATTCTGATTAGTATGTAAATTACATTAATTCAATCACGTAACCAGCCCAGAGTCCTAATGCACTGGCTCCCAGTGTAAGAAAATAATTTGTTCCAATACCTAATGTCTTATGCACTGTGCCATAGTACAAGATTGACATCGTCAATTTGCTGGAGGGCTTCTCCAGTCATAATCTTTCGAGAAGCATATACTCCATGTTGGGACGTGACTGTCCCTTGCTTTGTATATAAGTGTGTTCCTTTACCCCGACAGACTAACTGTGTGTATATCTGGTATTTGACTTTTATTTTGGCCCTACCATCACGCTAATCTAAGCATCTGGCCTTGGACAGTCCCTTGCTTTGTGAGGTCCCATACCTGTCTTGTGTCTGTAACCTCATTGTGGCCAGAGAACTACAGTCCCAGTATAGCGCATAAAGGAATGGTGGCAGCATGCCATGTCCATAGACAATCAATACGGTGACCACACCTTTTTAACCATCAGTAGAAGTGAGGCCTAAAGGCCAACTCGTATAAAGTTCCTCTATTATGTGTATACTCATAATCTGCACTGGCATGTCATGTGCATGTTAAGTATATGAGCATATATAGTGTGTAACACATGTATGGAGATAGGCTTTATCTTCAGTCAGCCTGAGTCATAGGGGCCACCAGTATCTATTTTGAATGCCACTGGCCTGGCATAGCGCAAGATGGAGGGTGAGGACTGTGCTCACAGGCAGTGGAAGTGTGTTGCCTATATTCCTTTAGTTGGAGGGAGATGAACCGAACCCTGAAGTGAGGTGGGTGAATACAGAGCTACCTTTAGAAACTCCCTGAGGCCTTTTGTTAGCAAGAAGCTTCTGCTCAGCCTACCTGCCCACAGCCATTTGGTATTTAGCAGAGGTGTGAGTGGGACTGCAGTCTTTGTTGTGGGAAGTGAGGATGTTTCTGGGCGAGACTTGCCCTTTTGTCTGTGCCTAATTACCCCTTCTGCACAGCTGACAAGTTTTCAATATCTTAATTTATGACATTTCCATTCTTTCAGTGTGCTTATGGTTGACATTTCACACCCCTTGGAGTCACCTTTTCATAAACACTTTACCAAAGATAGCATAAAACCCAATGATCAGATGACAGCAAGCATACCCATCTGCGCCTAATGGCCTTGCATAGTCGTGAGCACTGATCCCTTACTGCACGATGACAGATCTATGCACCTACCTATGGACTGTACCTATACAGTTGTCAGAGGCAGTTTAGGAGTCAACTATGTACTGCATGTTGATTGGACAGGTCCTTGTCATCATGAGGCAAGGGCCCTCAATCTTACTTTAGGCAGGAGAACTTACTTTTGAATTTAGAATTACCTTCAAGATTGAGAATTCTCTTATTCTAAAAGTACACTGAGAAAAAAATCCATATTTTAATCTATTCAGATTGGAGGGAACTTATGACAGGTATCAGAGACAGCAAAGGCCAAGCAGCAGAAACCAAGAGACAATCCAACACACAGGAGAGGGAGCAGGGATCCCTATACACCCACGTGCCCTCTTTAGCCATTATGATATATACTTCACTATTGCCAAGTGGGCTTAAGGCAAATGTTTGATATTTAACAATCTAGGCAACCAGTGAAAAACAATCAAGAAGGGTTTTAATAAGTGGAAGGGAAGTAAGCTACAAAATTGATTATTAAATTCAACACTTTATTAAAGATTAAAAAAGCAATATCGCATTACAAATTTCATATATAAATTAAAAGGTGTAATTTTGACAATCTAGGTATTAACAAAATTGCATAAATCACATTACATAAATCACATTACATATACAGACAAAGTTAAAAAACAAGGAGTGGCAGATTGAGTACCAATCTGCCACTCCTTGTTTTTTAACTTGTTTACTCCTTCCCTGGTCTAGGAATCTTATTTCTATGAACACAGGGGGTCCTTGTTAAATATACGCCTTAAGGCAAATGTGACATCCTCAGCAAATTTCGCAGTTTTAGCTAATTCCACAATGCCCTGTACAGATGGAAGACTTTAACTGGGAGACACAGTGAGTGACTGTCACAACATCTCCAAATTAAACATACATAGCTATAGAAGAAGGAATACTTCGCGTGGTCTGGTTCAGCGGTACTGCCGGCTGGGGCAATGTTGTATCTACTGCTCAGTTTGAGTACAGAGACATGTGAGAGTCAGCTCCACAGGACAGCCCAGAGCAAAGAGACAAAAGCGAGATGAGACACAGCATCTACAGCATTTGCACAGTCACCATATATCTAATCGTGAACTTAGTTGTCCTCTCAGGGCTTTACTGTTTACCAAAAAACAATTACCCTTCCCACGATGCACTTAAATTTGAAATATGTTATGATAGGCAATAAACAAGTATTGGTGCTTTTCAGTCTATAAGAAATTCAAACATTACAAAATGTCCTACATGGGTCCCTTTTGTGCAAAAATAGTTGCTGTAATTAACGAGCACGTAATACATTGGCATATTAGCTGAGGCAGTGAGTACCCACCTCAAACAATAACCACAACCCTAATCAGAGTGAACCATTACAGTCACTAAATAAATCTGAACTCGACTCCCTGGTACCTATGGCACGGAGCAGACAGGCATACCTAAGAAGCACCGTGTAAAGTAGGTATGCAGTATCAAAGCAGTTTGAAGTCAGAACACCACAGGACACAAATCCCAAGCTAACTTTGAAAAATAGAGTAGATTGTAATAAATAAAAGCCTACCAAAATGACAAACATCCAAAATGGGAAACAAGAGTTATGAATATTCAAAGCTTAAATGTTAAAATAGAGCCAAAAAGTGTTAAGCACCAATTGCGGTCATCTGGTTGTACTTAACGGTACTTAGGCGCAAGTTAAGGCCAACCGTGCTGGGGCAGAGGGGCAGATACAGAAACCAGGTTTTTCCCAATCTTATGTTCTACCTTCGGGCTTAGTCTCTGAAATGGAAGTCAATTATCCTCAGCGGGACAAGGCAGCAGAGTGTGACCAAAAGGGCTCCATGTCATACAGTTTTCTTAGTCCATGGATGAGGCCTCGGTGAAGCCATTGAATTTTGGCCCAAAGGCCCAAAGAAGGTCCCTTGGCAGCAGGATACATTGGTGCGATCGCCTTGTGACGGTTTCTACTTTCTGACTTTAGCCACTTATTTGGAACTCAAATTCTTTCAGCGGGGCAAGGTTGCAGGCCATAGACAAAGAGAGCTCCACAAGGCCAAATACCTTGTCAAGATATCTTGATGAATAGTATTTGCTGCTGCAGAATATCTCTGAGCAGGTGCAACTTGAATATATAGCCCAGTGGCAATGCACCTTTTCCGAGTGGGCTAGGCAGGATAGTCCCAATCCTCCGGAGGTTTTTGAGGCTGAAAAGTTTGTAAGTCCCACATTCAGGAGATGATAGGAGTACACTTTGAAACCAGCCAAGGGGCTAGTAACTTGTGGGCAAGACTCACTCTAGTAGATGCCAGTAGCAGGGCCAGGGCAGGTCCAGTTGGAACGGGTCAACTGAACAATTACAGAAAAGGCCTCTTCTACATTGTTTTCTCCCTGTAGCTTGAATAGGAGGTCAGCCTTATTACCCTTGTAGTCCACCTCTTTGCCCTGGGTACAATAGGGAGAACAGGGATAGTCTTATAGGTTTTTTTCAGGATACAGACAGCAGATGCATTCCTCTTCTGTTCTTCCACATGTCTAGAAAATATTCTGAGGAGAGTCCTGGGGATATAAAATATATTCCTAGCACAAGGATGTGGGTGGGAGGAACTCTCCTTGCCTCTCCCTAACCTATGGGATACAAGTTCTCAGGAGTAACCCTAACCACATATGCAACAATCCCTGTGTGCCCTACTACAGAAAATACCACAGTGCTCCTCTCTACCTAAAACCAAGATGGCAAAACTTTACTTCCACTGTGCAGAGCTCCTGTGCCCACCCAAGAGGTGTGGCCAGGGAGATGAACAACGCCTTCTATGCGGTCTCTCCAAACCAGTTCTGAGGGCAGCACCTCTCCCACTAGAAGTGGTGCATTGCCTAGGTGCCAACTAATATTCGCTTGTGAGATGGTAAACCTCCAATGAAGTTAATCCAGTTACTGGGCACAGCCCAGAGGGTCATTGTGCCAGAGGAACAGACACGCCTATCCACACCCAAGGCGTTTGTCCTGCTCTGGGAGCAGTTAGTGGAGTGGTGTGGCTCACTGGTTAGAGGCGGTAGACCCGGAAACAGAGGTCGGCCCGGGACCAGGGTTCGATTCCCGATGCGGCAGGGTCTTGGGCCATGTGGGTTCCCCAGCGGTATACAGCGCCGGGACCTCCTTTGCTGGGGCAGCTGTGCGCTTTACAAGTATACGACATTATCACACCTCATCAAGGGGGGAAGGGGTATTCAGCTGCCAAGTGACCGTTGGAGCTTGTGCAAATAGACCTCCATAGTCTTTAGACAGGTGAAATGTGACTTTCTAAAGGTACATTTTCTAAAATATTTATAATAAATCGGACATCACCTGTGAATTGGGCTTTTAATAAATATTTCAAAAAGTCCAAAAATGAAATTTGTAGCTGTTCTCAACCAGGAGATAACATTATGAAATGTAATATGGTACCCCAGTGCTTTCCTTGCTACAGTGTACATAGCTTTTGGGCTTTTTCACTTATAAGAGCATGTTTAACATTAAACTTAACATGTCCTAGTTTGAAATGCCCTGCACCCTGCCTTATGGGCAAAAAAGCCTGCTTTGGGGTAGACATATTAATGTTTAAAAAGAAGGCTTTGACCTTTCAACAGAGGTTGTTTGGACAGGTCGAATTTGCAGTTTACAAACTGGACAATCAGTCTCCAATGGTAGGCCTCCAGTCATGTCTGCACTGCCACTGTGGTGTGTGGTGATACAATGGGTGTTGCAGTCCACTAGGAACATTTAATTTTCAGGCCTTGTGTACACTTTGCCTCATATACTAGGGAAAAATAAATAAGATAAATATACCTATAAGGTGTATGCTAATTTCATCCTTTAGAAAAGGAGATCACATGCACTTTACCACTAGTAAGCAGTTTTACATCCAACAAAAACAAGGTTCAGCAAGTAGGCAATTATTCAATGGGGACCCTACAAGAAGGGCACCTTTCCTACAACTACGCATTAAAACACTTTACCACTTTGTATTAGGTATGTGTTACTGCTGTTAATAAAGGAATTTAATGTCTCTTTATCCGGGGCTTCTCAAAAATGTGGGAGGGGGGCCACTCGGCCCTCATCCTGGAGCCCTCGATTGCCCTGGGGACCGCCATGCAGCTCCCACCCTGTCATTGTAAACTGCTTTCCTATTTGGAAGAGAGAGCAGAGAACCTGCTCTCCCTTCCAAATAGGAAAGCAGAGTGATTTTCAATATGGGGAGCAGTATTTTGCTGCTCCCCATATGGAAAAGCAATGCTGGCTCCTGCAGGATGCAGGAAGCCGCCTGGGACCGTGGGGGGATTGGGGACCTTCCCCATGGTCCCCAACGGAGTGGGCCAGCCCCAGGGGATGGGGTCCCAGGGGCTATTAGTGTCCGGGAGGGGGGCAAGGCAGCCCCCCTCCTAATAAATGTTTTTTTTAAAAAAAGGCTCATGCCTCTGGGGATGGGTTCCCCAGGGCAGACTATGGCTGCAGGAGGGGGGCCACAGGGCCCCCTTCCAAATAGTTTAATGAAAAAGAAAAAACATTAGGGGCAGGCCCTTGGGGATCGGGTCCCCAGGGCCAAAAAATTAGAAAAATAAGGGGGGCTACACAGCCCCCTTCTTAATTTTTTTTTTTTTTTTTTTAGAGGGGATCGCGGCCGGAGGCCACGTTCCCTTATTGTACCACTCTGCAAACGCGCCCCCTGGCGTGTTCGCGGAGGGGGAACACATTCCCCTTGAATACTGGGGGTTCCTGGGGGCCAACTAGCCCACCAGGTACCCCCAGTAAGCGCCACGGAGCTGCGTTGCAGAGTGTTGTAAAAAGGGGCATGGCCTTAGAGCACCTCTCTGCAAAGCAGCCCCCTGGCGCCTACTAGAGGTACCTGGTGGACTAGTTGGCCCCCAGGGGACCTCAGGATTCAACGGCACTGAATCCTGCAACTTAAAATGCGCCATAGGGCGTGTTTGCACACAAGTCACCTCAGGCCCCGCCCCCTTCCTTCACCATTGTACAAATATTCCTGTAAAATCAGCCGAACTACGAATTCCGATTTACTCACCTGTTCTCAGGAGAGAAACCAGTGCGACATCTTTTAGACCAGCACTGACCCTTAAAAGTAATTCTAAGCATACTTACAGTAACTTGTATTTCCTTTCATAGGAATCCATTGTGTGGTTTTCAGCAGAAAGTTTCTAAGTGTTGATTTTTGAAGCGTACAAGTATTCCTGTAAAATCAGCTGAACAACAAATTCCGATTTACTCACCTGTTATCAGGAGAGACCCCAGTGCGGCATCTGAGCCTAGTACTGATCATGAAAATGTATTCTAACCGTACTTACCAGTTACTTGAATTTCCTTCCATAGGCAAACATTGACTGGTTTCACTTTTAAGTGTGGAGTTTTTGAACTTTAAAAAATTCCTATAAAATCAGCAGAACTACGAATTCCGATTTACTCACCTGTTATCAGGAGTGACCTCAGTGCTGCTTCTTTGAGCCCAGTACTGATCCTGAAATGTAATTCTAACCGTACTTACCAATAACTTGTATTTCCTTCCATAGGAATCCATTGTGCGGTTTTCACCAGAAAAGTTTCAGACAGCACTAGAGGGGCTAGCATTGGTGAAGGCAGCTGGCCCAGACAAACTCCCTTTAGAGGTTTATCGGTTGCTATTTTCTACTATAAAAGAAGATATGCTAGCTACCTTTATAGCTGCTCAATGCGGAAATCCTCCAGTGTCTTGGGATGATGCAAATATAGTTGTTTTCAAGAAGAAAGACTACCCACCTAGGTCTCCTGGGTCATATAGGCCCATATCATTAATTAATGCAGATGCAAAAGTATATTCTAAACTATTGGCAACTCGGCTTACACAAGTCCTTCCGTCACTTGTATCTCGCCACCAGCACGGGTTTCTTCCTGGTAGAAGCACGGTTAATCATCTGCACAGGGTCATATCAGTAATAGATTATGCTACAGCACTCCAAAAGAATATCGGCATTATTTTTTGGGATGCTGAAAAAGCATTTGACATTGTCACATGGGCTTTTTTATGGTCTACAATGTGCAAGATGGGGTTTGGGCCTCTATTTCTGCAGGCATTGCAGACCATGTATAAGCGCCCTCGGGCTAAGATCTGTACCATGGGGCATGAATCATCTTTTGTCTATATTACCAGGGGTATGCGGCAAGGATGCCTATGCTCTCCCTTGCTTTTCGCTATTTATATTGAACCATTGTTGCGGCTACTGGAGTCTACTAACTCCATACAATCAATGTCAGCGGGTGAATATGAAGTTCGAGTTCTGGCTTACGCTGATGATATCTCGGTTGTGACATCAGACCCTGTGCAAGTACTATGCAAGATTGAATATCTGACTCAAGAGTTTGGTCAAGTGGCTGGATATAAATTGAACATCTCTAAAACCCAGGTTGTTTGTAAGGCAGGGCTTTGCCCAGGCGACCAACGCGTAACACCAGAGGCCAAGTATTTGGGGATTAAAATCAGGATGTCACTCCAGGAGTTAATAGACATAAATTGGGCTGATATATTAGGGTCTGTCAAAAGACAGCTGGAAAAGGTAGAATGCTTACATTTAACAATGGTTGGCCATCGGAATGTGTTAAAGATGTGTATGCTACCTAAAGTGCTTTACTATTTTCGGACGGTGCCTCTGGAGTTGACACGGGTACAATTAGCGCATCTTCAATCTATTACAGATAGGTTTATCTGGGGGTGGAAGTGAGCAAGACGCGCTTTGAAGTATATGATGCTACCGTTGGTACGTGGGGGATGGGGTGTTCCGATTTTGCTTTTTATTATTTGGTATGTCTTATGCAAAATAGAAAGTATTTGGCTGTGGGGGGGCGGACAAGGCAATTTGAATCACCTAATATATATCAGTTACTAGGTGAACAGATGAGTGAGGCTCTGTTTAAATTTTTTGAACTTAGCTATTTTAAACGTACAAGATTTAAAATTATGACTGCAGCCTATAAGGGATGGGAATGGCTGTGCAAAATTTTGGCTATAAAATGGATTAACTACGACACCCCTCTTGACTCCACGGAAATATTCCCGCTGATATTTTGGGATACAAAGATGAAAACCTGGAGACATAAGGGGATCCGTAGTTTAGGGGATATGTATAAAGATGGAGCATTGGTTTCCTTTATGGAATTAACTGAAATATATACAATATCTAAGAATGATTTCTTTAAATACTTGCAGCAGTGTGGATCACAGACTTTTCTATGCAATGAATTCCTGGATGCTTTGTTAAAAGGGGCAAAGATTGGTACTTTGGACGAAATATTGCTTTCAAAGCAATGTGATGATATAGCAGCTCAAGATGCGAAATGGCAGGCTAGACTGGGCAGCTCTGGTTTATTTTTGCAAGATTTGATTGATATGGCGTGCAAAGTGATTTTGAGCGCAAATATACGCACCCAACACTATAAAACTGTGTTTAATATGTATCATACGCCAGTTAAAATGATGAAATGGGGTGATGTTCATGATGGTAAATGCTTTAGGTGTCAAACTGAGGAAGCAGACATTATACATATATTTTTTATTGTAACATGCTTAGTCAATTTTATTGTCTTGAACAATTTCTGCTCGAAACAACTAAGGTGCACGTTTCTATAAGTCGTGAGCTGTTGTTATTTGGGGTGTATAAAGACAGAGAAGTTATACAGATTTGTTTTCCTCATCTCTATTTTATTTTTATGGCGATGGCTGTAGCTCGATTATGCATTGCTACGATGTGGCTGAAACCAGAGGCCCCATCCTTTGAAATGTGGCGAGCTAAGTTATATAATGTATTTTATTTTGAATTTAATTTGTATCAAGTCACTGAAGAAAAAACAACTTGGGTTGAAGATTTGCCAACCTATGCTGCAACATATGGAGATGTCGTTGTAAAATCATGCTAAAATGATGTTTATGCTATTGCGTTGGCTTTGAATGCTATGAACTGAACAATAAAAAAAAAAAGAAAAGTTTCTAAGAGTCTATTTTCACAAACTAAAAATATTCCTTAAAAATTGCCTGTATGACAAACACATTCTTTTGACTGTTTACAGGAGATGCACACGTGCTGGAACCAGGATCCCCACTGAGTAAGAAAAAGTAACGTTAACACTACTTACCTGATAAGTGAATTTCGTTCCATAGGATAACATTGGTGATTCTATGTGAAAAAGTTTCTAAGTGTTATCTTTTAAAATACAATAACATTTCTTAAAAATCACTACTGTAACCAAAAAGCTTTTACTCAACTGTTTACAGGTGATGTCTCAGGACTGAATTTAGGATCCAGTCCTGTGGTTAGAAAAGTAATCCGAAAAGTAATTAATTACATTTAACTAGAAATTCACATTGACCTCAATGATGCATTGTGTTTGAAATTGAGTTGCCCATTGCAACAGCTGTAACTACTGTACTTAAAAGTCTATTGCCTATTTGCAAAGTATTTAAACTAAAGTAATTCATTCTGAGAAAGTATATTTTGTAATGTAATGTATAATGTAACTATAATGTAATTTAAAAAATAAAATATCTAAAAACCTTTTTAAAAAATGTAGACAATCAGTATAAAAAATTGAAAATAACAATAAATACATTTAAAAATTGTCATTTACAAAAACCTTTGAAATTCACTGAAAAAACATAGATTTGAGGCCTGTTATAGTTAGGAATTACCATTTAAAAAACCTTTGAAATTCACTGAAAAAACCATAGGTTTCAGAAATGTTATAGTTAGGAATTAGCATTTAAAAAACCTTAGAAATTCACTGAAAAAAACATAGGTTTTAGGGGTGTCATAGTTAGTTGGACATTTCACTCGTACAAAACCATTGAAATTCCCACGTTACAGTTAGTTGTACTAACTATAACTCCCGCGCCCGCAATCCACTGCTGATGGTGTCACATATTACATCATTCATGACATGGTCAGTGACATCACTGATGACATCTCAAATGACATCACTGATGTCATCACTGATGACATCATTCACGTGACAATCTGATACATCTTATCAGTATGACCTTTCAACACTCATTATAAAATATGGAGTACCATATTTGAAACCATTGATATACCAATACAAGTTACTAAAAACCCACTCAGTGATTCCTACATCTACACACACATTTAAAAACTTACCTATAGATTCACTCATACATGCTAACAAAGATCAATAGAACACTATTAAATTTACTTATACACCTACATCGACATTTTTTTTTTTTTTTTTTTCTTATTTCATTTTTTTTTTTTTTTTTTTTGTATCCTCATCTGCCCGACACACGTCCCTTAGATGCGGGAGAAACCAACCAATCATCTCACTGCCTCTGGAAGCAAGACCCTGGAGATTGAGCCGCTTCACTACTTGGCAAAGAGTTATATGAATTGATAGGAACAACCGTGCATCTTATGACGATGTCTCAAAACAACTTCGTGCCGAAGTTTTCAGTATATATATGTCGAAGTCTGGGCTGACCACAATACTGAACTATTGAGTGGATGGGCTTAATCATCGGATATTGGGGAAAAAAAAAAAAAAAAAACCCCAATAGGACTTCACTTCCACTCAATCAAAAGTTTCCAAAATGAAAGATTCTGAGCTCTACATGATCTACTCAGATCTACCTTTGAGGTTTCATACAGAGAGTTTAGCAATCCTGAGTGGGTGGGAGGGGTGGTTTCCACCCATTGCATACAGATCTGCCGTCTTGCCAGTAGTATGGCGTAAAACAGAAAGGATCGTGCTGCGCCAGTTATGTTCTGGTGTACACCAAGGATAACTAATGATAAAGATAATGAAATATCAGTTTGGATAATTGAGTCCAGGGTAGCTTTAATCTCTGTCCAGAAAGTAACCAGATGGGGGCATTCCCAAAACATATGAGTGTCAGATGCTGAGGGGAGTTTACATTTGTTACAGCATTTCCCCTCTTGAAATTTAGACAGGCGTAGAGGAGTAAGATAAGCCCGATGTAAAGTGAACAGATGGTTTCGTCTAAGCCAAGCGGGTTTTACCAATTTATATAAAAGGGTGAAAGACTATCCAACTGTCCTCCTCTATTGCCGCAAGTTCTCTCCCCCATAACTGTTTTGGCAGATGAAACTCCCCATCTATCTCTTCATGTATCAACCAATACCAACAAGCCACCTCTTTACCTCCTATCTGTTTTCCAACTAGCTGTTGTTCTAGAGGACTAGTTCTCCCGATATTAGGAACTTTCCTGATCAAATCTCTGGCCCAACTGCTGATTTGTAAGTATTTAAATCTAGACAATGTCACCCCTACTCTTTCCCTGAGGGCTTCCCACTGTATCAGGCTGCCCCCATTAAGTAAGTCCCCCCATCTAGCAAGCCCAGCTGATATTAGAGGGGTGGCCAGAGAGTCCTGTAAACATGGTGGAAGCCTGGGAGAGTCCCAAATTGGTGCATAATTAGAGTAATACGCCAACCCCACTCTGCGTTTAATTTGTACCCACGTCTTTAATTGCGTTAATAAAATCTTTAACCTCACCTTCTTGAAGAACTTTTGTTCTCCGAACTTGAAGAGAAACCCATCCAATGGGAGGTTTGCCCCTACCAACATTGCTTTAAATAATTTCCCATTTGAGGTGACATCTGGTGTCTTCAAAAGCATTCTTGAGTGGGAGAGCTGGAACGCCCAGGAATAGTATTGAATGTCTGGGAGGGCCAGACCACCTTTTTCCCTTCTCCTCCTCAATTTTTTCCAAGCCAACCTTGTCGCTTTGTACCCCCATATGAAAGAATTTATTTCTTGTTGACACTTAAGAAGTTGTTTAGAGTCAAATGCAATGGGAATCGTATTAAAGATAAAGGTGAATTTCGGGAGGATAGACATTTTTACAATGTTAACCCTCCCATAAATTGATAGTCTAAGACCTACCCAGGATCTTAAAAGGGCCCTACACTCTTTGGCAACCAAGTCTAGGTTTAATTTTGCTAAGTCGTCTATTTCTTGTGTGATTTTAACTCCAAGATAACGTATTGAGTGTGTTGAAGGCGTCACCCCCACACCCGGATTGGCAATATTCCATGTCATCAACTCGGTCTTTTCAGCATTAATGTCGTATCCTGAGATACCTCCAAATTCCTTGGCTTTTTCGACCACTACGGGGAAAGCATTTGCAGGGTCACTGGTGTATATTACGATATCGTCGGCATATAGCCCAACTTTCCTTTCCCACCCACCGAATTTAAATGAGGGAATTCTTGGGTCGTCCCTAAAAGATTGTGCTAGTGGCTCAATGTATATATTAAATAATAAAGGGGACAGGGGGCAGCCCTGTCTTGTCCCCCTATTGATCTTAAAGGGCTGAGTACACACTCCATTCACCATGATACTTGCACTGGGATTTTGATATAAAAGTCCAATTGATCTTCGGAAATTTGGACCAAATGCAAATTTCTTCATAGTTTCTGCTAGGTATGTCCAATTTACCCGGTCAAACGCTTTAGTTGCGTCAAGGGTCATAATTGCCAATGGAAGGGAAAAAGTAGAGGCAATGTCCACTGCCCCGATCAAATCGTATGTTAGGTCCGACATTACACACTAGCACACATCCTATTCACTTATGCAGTCATCCTACTCACTTATGCAAACAATTGATCATACTTACGTTTACTAAGATACACACTTACACAAACGCCACTTTATTTATTCATATAGATAGTAACTCATACTTAGTGTGTTATAAGATCACTATTACAAGTATGGAAAGGGGCGACCACTCGGTCCCCCCGCACGTATGGCAGAGTACCACGATCCCCCCGGGAAGCCATCTTGGGCGGGTGGCGTGTCCCGGCTGGTATGCCCGAAGCGGCGTAGCCGGGGCGCGCTTTTTCCCGCCCTAGAGTGGGCTGGCCTAGACACTGACGCGGCTGGCCACGCCCTCGGGGCAGGCAGGGGCGGGTTTACGCCCGCCCTGAAGACGGATAAAAGGGGACGCAAGACCCGAAGGCATCCTCTTGTTCCTGTGCTCTGAAGCTGCACCTCCTCGCTGCACGTGAGCTCGAGACGGAACGAAGAGCCAATTTTGAGCGTTGTAATCTTTCTTTTGTCTTACAGATACTCTGTCGGAGAAATGCCCAAGAAAGGCGGGAAGAGAATGACGACCGAACAGATGGTTCGGGTCCTCATGAAGGAGATGACCGAGCTAAAGAAGCGGGTGGCGGAGAGAGACGGGGAGGGGGGGCCGGAACGTCCGTCGGCTGGAGCAGCTCCAGGAGGGAGAGCCAAGAGGCCAAGGAGGGGACCAGCTGGGGGAGACGTCCCGGTTCCCTGTACCCCGCTCGAAGCGCCAACCCCAGTACCGGCGGAGGGGAATCCGATTCCCGTGGTGGTCACCCCGGTGTCCAATGAAGATATGCCGCCCGAGCTGGCAGCACAACTTGCAGCGTGGTTGGGCGAAAGTAGTGAGGGCGCCACGGCTGCCGAGGCGCAGGCGCTTATGAAGCAATTGCGCGAGAAACGGGAAGCAGCCAAGGTGTCCGCGCCGGTTGCAGTAGTTGACAAGCCACAAGGGACGATTGCGACCGCAGAGGCAGCGTCCGGTGCAGGTAAGCGGCCATTGCCGATTGCGAGGGATGAGTCAGCACCCTCTCGTAGAGAAAGGTTGGGTCAACATGTGCCTTTGGCAATTAAGGAAAAGATTTGGGCAGGGGAATATGTGAACATCTTCTCGTTGCTTGTTGATCATTATGAAGTGGAGCATGTTAAGGGTCAGAAAGACCTCATGCATCCGAGTGTTTGGCGCGCAAAAATGGCCGCCTTTAAAGTGAATGAGAATATTGGCAATTGGGGCAATGCATGGGGAATCTTTACGTCGATATTGGGGGAACGTAGGCCCGAGTTGCTTTCCGAGTTGCCGACCTATCAGTCGCGAATCATGGGGTACTCGACATCATACCAGGGTAACCATTGGTTTTGCTACGATAATCTTTTTCGAAAGGCTAAAGAGCATAATAAAAGCTTGACCTGGGATTGTTATGATTCTTTGACATGGGATAAAATGAAGGAGACAGGTATGTTGAAAATGCCATTGGTAGGAAGTAATGTTGGCGAATCCTCCCGCCAATATGGGGGGACGCCCTTTCGTTCAGGTACGGGTACCGACGATCAGTCGAGACCTGCCGGCAATACAGGAAAAAGGGGGTTGTGCTTTAATTTCAACAGAGGTAAATGTACTAGACCCCAGGGATCGTGTAAATTTAAACATGAATGTAGTGGGTGCGGGTCGCCCCATCCTGAGTCCACGTGCAGAGCCAAAACGGGTGATAACGGGGGGAGAGGAGGCGCCAAACAGGTCTAACATAGTCCGAGGGGCGCCTTTACCTACCCCGATTGATACCTTGGCGATGATTCCCTGGCTCAGTGAATACCCGGATCGTACTTCTGCTGGGGTGCTGCGGAACGGATTTTCGTATGGTTTCCGCATCCCGGTAGGGGACTTTCAGGGTGTGGAGAAGTGTAAAAATCAACTTTCGGTCCTGCAGCATACAACCGTGGTACAGGATAAGATCTGGAAAGAGGTTACTCGAGGTCGGGTCGCCGGCCCGTTTAGTGTACCCCCGGTGCATGATTTTGTTTGTTCTCCTTTAGGGGTGGTCCCCAAGAAGGACCCGGGGGAGTTCCGATTGATTCATAATTTATCAGCTCCACGTGGTTTTTCTGTTAACGATGCAATAGATCCGGAAGTATGTTCGGTGCGGTACGCATCCTTCGATGAGGCCGTAGCCATTTTGAATCGCCTGGGGCCCGGGGCGCTGATGGCGAAGTCAGATATCGAGTCAGCGTTCCGATTGCTCCCGGTACACCCAGACGACCAGCGTCTCCTGGGTTTCATGTTTCAGGGTTGTTATTACATGGATAAGTGTATGCCGATGGGGTGCTCGATATCTTGTGCCTATTTCGAGAAATTCAGTAGTTTTCTACAATGGGTCTTCACAAAGAAGACGGGTTTCCACCATGTAATGCATTACCTTGATGATTTTCTGTTCCTTGGGGCAGCCGGGGATCTCGAATGTGGCCGGGCCTTGGCCGAATTTTGTATGTTAATGAAGCAGTTTGGTGTGCCATTGGCACCAGGTAAGACGGTGGGTCCTACGACTTGCCTTGAGTTTCTGGGGATCGAGTTAGACTCCAGTGAGGGTTGTTTTCGTTTGCCAGCTGACAAAGTGTTAAAGTTCAGGGCAGCCCTCCGAGTGTGTATAAATGGATCTAAAGTTACGCTGCATCAATTACAGCAGTTGGTGGGACAGTTGAATTTTGCACTGAGGGTAATACCAATGGCCCGCCCCTTCTCCCGTTCAATTGCCCAAGCTATGGTCGGCCTAAAGGAGGGCCATCATCGCACGAGACTATCGGCTGAGGTCCGCCAGGAAATGCGCATTTGGTTAGCATTCCTGGCGGACTTTAATGGTCGAGTCGTCTGGAACAAACCAGCCGTGTCCTCGGAAGAGCTGGGGCTATGGACCGATTCAGCAGGTAGCATAGGTTTTGGTGCCATCTTCGGCACAAAATGGTCGGCACAAAGGTGGCCGATATGGTGGCATGACAATGGTCTGACAAGTAATATTGCTTTCCTTGAACTTTTCCCCATTTTGGTGGCCCTGAGAACCTGGCCCGAAGGGTTCAAAGATCACTCTGTGATCTTTTGGTCTGACAATATGACCGTGGTCGAGTGCATCAATAGCCAGGCTGCACGATGTAAAATGATTTTAAGACTGCTCAAAGAAATTGTTTTACTGTGTATGCAACTAAATGTGCTATTCAGAGCAAAACATGTCCCGGGGGTAATGAATCAGGCGGCTGATGCACTGTCTCGTTTTCATATGCAGGCTTTCTCGGGTTTCCTTCCCACAGCGGACCCAGAGCCGGCACCCTTTCCCGAAGCTCTCTGGTCTCTCGGTGCCCCGAACTTCGTCACCTCGTGGGAGAGAGTCTAGCACCAAGGACGAGGAAGGCATATGAAGGGGCGTTTCGGTCCTATTTAGCCTTTTTGGGGCCCGATAGAGAGGGGCTGTGGGGCCACGAGGAATGGGTAGTGAATTTTCTGATGTCCTTACGTAGGGCTGGGAAATCGGTGGCTACGGCCCAGAGGCATCGTGCTGCCATTTCCTTTGTTGCCAGGGCTCATGGTATCCAGGACCCGACAGCGTCTTTCGTTGTACAGAAAGCGCTGCGTGGGTGGCAACGCCTTGAAGGTCGCAGAGTAGATGAGAGGCGCCCGATAGGTTTGGATAGGTTGGCCCAGTTGCTGGCCACACTCCCTTCCACATGTTCATCTCAGTTTGAGACAGTGTTGTTCCGAGCCGCTTTTACGCTGGCATTTCATGGGGCGATGCGGGTAAGCGAACTGGTGGCAAGGAACAAACAGGATGTGACAGGGGGTTTGTGCCAGGAACATGTTCAGATCAGAGGTGAGACAATGACGGTCTCCTTTGTCAGGTCCAAGACCGATCAAGGTGGGATGGGTGACTGCATAATCATACGCAGGATTCCCGGGTCCTCCATGTGTCCGGTAAAGTGTTTAGAAGAATACCTAGCACGAAGGGTGGCATCATGGGGGGGGACCTTGTTGAGACACGCGGACGCCACCCCACTGACGAAATTTCAGTTTCAGCGGGTGCTTGCGATGTCAATTGCCGCTGCGGGCTTGAACCCGGGCGAGTTTGGGACCCATTCCTTTCGGATAGGGGCTGCTACAGAAGCTACAGCTAGGGGTCTTAATGTTGAACAAGTGAAACGAGTGGGGCGTTGGTCCTCCAATTGTTATAAGAGGTATGTGCGGTTACACATGTTGTGAAGCTGTAATGATGTACTCACGCCTCTTGTTTTTGTTTGGTTTTCAGTTGCGCAAGCCTACGAGGCGGGGCGGACTATGCAGTCGACCCAACACCGGGCCAGCGGTCAGACATCACCGGCTGTGAAAAAGGAGGTGTGGGTCGTGGGCCACTCACACGTGAGGCGTGCCGCGGACGTATTCAAAGCAGGTGACATGATTCACGTAGCTGGGGAATACGGGTACAGGGTGTCCTTCTACGGAAGAGGCGGTCTCTGTATTGACCAGTTTCAAACATTTTTCGAGGGTTTGTTAGGGCGGACGAGGTCACCGCCGTCTATAGTCATAGTACATCTAGGGGGCAATGATTTGGTCACCACCGGTAGACGACTTCTCCTGGAGGCAATGCTTTCCACTGTAAGTTGGTTGGCGAGGAGAGTTCCGGGGTGCATAATTGCGTGGTCCCATATGATCCCACGAAAGGTGTGGCGAGGGGCTATTTCTATTTATGCTTTGAATCATTCTGTTAGAAAGCTTAATAACAAAGTGAGTAGGTTGTTCCGTTCCAGGACATTGCATTCTATTTCGCATGGCTGTATTAGTGATGACAGTATGTATTTGGGGGATGGTGTGCATTTGTCTCGGGTGGGGAATGAGTTACTCATAGGAGACTTCTTAGCATGGTTAAAAACGTTAAAACATGACCTTTAGGTAGGAGCTTTGTGGGGGGTCCGGATAGCCGGTCAACTATCCGGCCTGTGGCGGTAAGGTCATGATCGGTGAGCACTAATTGGAAGATCCCTATGAGTGGGCGTCACCCAACACGGATGGGAGCGCTCGGGAGAGGTGGCCATTGGCCCCTCAACGGGGAGGCGGTCCCTTCTAAGGATGGGTCGCCGAAAGAAAAGGAAAGGCGGTCAAGGCTCCTTCCTGGGTAGGAGGGGTTACAGCCCCCTCCTGGGGAATTTCCCGGGGCCAGTGACGTCTGCGACGGCAGATGTGGTAAGTTGTGTGGGGTTTGGGGGGAGGTCTACGCTACCTTCTAGATAACCTCACACGAGTCCTCGAACGACCTTTAAATGGCGTCGAGTTTATTGGTGCCCCCGTCAAGTCAAGGGAAATTGGTAGTTGCACTGGAGGTACGCCTCAGTCCTGTCGCCCCTCCCAAGTGGGGGGGGTATTTCTGGTTAGGGATCTTGACACCGGTTACGACCTTGCCGTTGGCCCTTAAACGTTAGGATGTACAATTTCAAAATTTCAAGTCAATGTTTGTAGGATGTTAGTTCGGCTAGGAGAACCTCTGTATTAGAGAATCTGTTAAGGTTAGCCAAACATCGCAATGTGGTAATGAAATTGTACATTAATATAATGTTTTAATTTTTGTTTTAATAAATACGGCCGGGAGGGTCACTCCCTCCCTCTTCCAAAAACTTCAAGAACTGTTTCCGGTTTCCCTCCTTTGGGGATTGTGTTGAGAGGGGGTGGCCGGTATCTCAGCCATATACAGTTATCAATATGTCACTCATACAATCACTGAGTCTTATGTATACTTATTTGTATACAACAACTTTTATATTTCTAGTTTGTTGGACATGTATCATTGAGAAATATATTTACTCATCACCACACCCATAAAGAGATTCACTCACCCAAACAACTGTTTTCACATACAGCCCTAACCTCATACACCTACTAAATCAACTATTTACACATACTTGGACAGTCACACACCTCCCACCCAACCACACACACATTAATTCACTATCCCATACAAATACTCACTTAACTAATTAATAACTAGTATAGACTTTCACATAGCTAGTAACCAACTTATGTAGTAGTTTACACAAGAGATAAAGTGATACAGGTATTCACAGTTTAATCACTATCCCATATATTTAGTGAGACACTTTAAATTCGTCACTTAGACAGTCAATCACATTGCTACAAAATCCTCCATTTACACTTATACATCCACTCAGTCTTCAAGGCAGATTGCTATATATATATAATACTTATTTAAATATCGAAGCAAACTACATTCACTGGATGATGTCATCAGTGATGTAATCAGTGATGTAATTTGAGATGTCATCAGTGATGTCATCAGTGATGTCACTGACCATGTCATGAATGATGTAATATGTGACATCATCAGCAGTGGATTGCGGGCGCGCGAGTTATAGTTAGTACAACTAACTATAACGTGGGAATTTCAATGGTTTTGTACGAGTGAAATGTCCAACTAACTATAACACCCCTAAAACCTATGTTTTTTTCTGTGAATATATATATATATATATATATAAATATATATATATATATATATATGTATATATATATATATATATATATATATATATATATATATATATATATATATATATATATATATATATCAATCATTGGCAGATGTCTCTGAGTAGTTATAGTTAGGTCAATAGGTCAGTTGTTCTACAGGAAAGACGTTTTTTTGTGTTGCTAATAACTTTGGCCCCATTTTGCAAATCCCCATGAAACTTTTCAAAATCCATCGACTGGGGCTAAAGAGGGGGTCCCAAAACACAAAATCCACATGCATTTTACAAAGAAATCTTTAAGTAGGGCTACTGCACAAACTAATGAAAAGAATTGCACCAAATTGGGCAGGAACCTAGATCTTAGTCTGCGGATTGTGCTTTTTATGATTTGGCGTAAATCTGTGCAGTAGTTTTATTTTTGATTAAGAGAAAAAAATATTTGTATATCTGGATGATCGGGACAGCCAGAGTCCCTAGAGACTTTCAAGGAAGAGCCAATTTAAAAATGTGCGCTCTGATTGGCTGCCAGCAACATCAAAAAAATGTTGCTGGCATACTGAACTGGACTCGGGGACGTAGTCCCCTATCCTAAAGTGTTGATAAAAAAATTAGGCCCCATGGGGGTACCCAGAGGACCTCCTCCCAGGTCAAAAACAAACCTGCAAATTTGGCTATGTTCCCATGGAACTCCATCTGGATTGAAAAGCTAAAAAAACAAATGGTGGCCGGGCTGCATTGTTCAATTATAGGGCCTGGGGAGTCCACCCCTGGCTAAATTCATCAATACAGGGGAGGAAGTCCATCGCTTGTGAGGTTTGGTGATGGGGTGAGTAAACACCTTCCCCTTTTAATGACATTTCGCCCCGGGGGTGGGCTCTCAGGCCTGTGATGGCTCAGGGAGGGGACCCCATCCCCAGGGCTGTAAAACTTCTTAAAAAGGAGGAGGCCCACCCAGCCCCCTCCGTGAGCCTTCTATGGCCCCGGGGGATGGCACCCCATCACCTAGGGGCAGCTCACATGCCGTGTAGCGGGGATCCATCAGATCAAAACTATTTACCATTTGCATCTATTTGACAGACATCCTCTCTCATTCCTCTGATCTCATACTAGTGACCTGATAGTGCTTATTGTAAGAAATAGGCATGTGACTAAACTCAAAACCTGTGTATCGTAGGGTATAATTCTGCATCTTGCAGTTTGTCTATGAGTTTGCTCAACTGACTGTTGCTGGGTTTTATGGGTGTGGGACTGAGTGTGTTAGTCACTGTCTGACTATATGAGTTGTGGGCGCATCAGTGCTTTTGAGGAATTGTAACTGGGTATGTAAGTGACTGCCTGACTGTGTGAATAGGTGCAATTGCATACTATTAAATTACATACTATAAGCAAGCACCCACATCTAATTCCTAACACATTCATTCATACTAGATAAATAAAATACTTATATTTGTAGTATAGCAATTCCTCTTCCTCTTTTGCTGCTCACTATATTTTAGTTAATGTTCTCATCTAAGCTCCCTTCTATTTTGCCTCTTATTGAAATGTCTAGAAACTACACACTCTCTTTCAGCTTGTATACACTCATAGTTTTTTAATATTTATTTTCTAGTACAAGCCAATTACCGTACCTGTAAAATCTATTTGCTGTTGTACATCTTTTAGTGCAATATCTGTTAAGATCTGTTTTCCACTTCAAATCCCAAGTCAGAACTAAGGCAATCCTACTCCATTCTCAGTAGAAAAATACCTAAAATGGCTACCCTTCCCAACATGCTCTTACTCATACTTTCTGTACTTAACAAATCACAGACTTCCAACATGCTCTTATTCATACTTCTGTACTTAACAAATCACAGACTCCCATGCATCTTTTATTCAAGTTATACCATTCCTAAAAGATCACATTTTTTTTAACTCTTTCCAAGTTTCTGGAAAAGAAGCCCAATTTGGTTGTTTTTTTCACTGATACACCCTGACGTTCAATGCACCCCCCACCCATATAAATCTGCTGCAGATCCATACGAAAGCCCTTAAAAGCATTTAACAATCTGCTGTTAATGTTTATCATTGATGTTTCATTTAGTAAAATATTATCAATTACCAGACATACACTCCCTATTGAGCAATTTATGATCACCAGTCTGCTTTTCAGTTTCACATGGCATTCACTTTTGTTCCTTTCCCCCACACTCAGTTGCCTCCTTTTCCATAGTAACCATGTTTCTAATAGCCTCTGCCTACCAGTAGGTGAAAAGTTCACAGGACTTTCTCTAACCAGCATACTAGCTTCACTTTAACCGTAGCAGTAGTGATGGACTGTTAGCAATTCCAAGCATATCTAATACAACATACCTTTATTTCCAAAGCCAATCACAGAGGTAGTTACTTTTTTCTTAAAGTCACTACCAAATTTTAGTTCCCCGCACATCTCCACCATCCAATCAAATATGTTCTTTTATATTTGACTTGCTGTCCTCCATTTTAGCTGCTTTTCACCTTAAAACTGCCTTTTTCTGCTACAGCCTTTTCCAGTGTGCTACTCCTGCTTGCCTCCAAAATGGTCAGAGTCTAGATTGTGGGCCATAGTTGTATGTTTTGGGCCAGAGATTTTGCTAGAAGCAGTGGCATTGACAAGTACCTAGGTTTTAATGTAGACATTTGGTTGGTCAGAGAGGGCTAAAGTGGCATCAATTACTGCCTTTAGTAGAAAGCATTGTGGAATGCCAACATCTAGGCTTCAGGATTGTGCACTGTGGTGGCAATGACCTATGCACAACTTCTGAGGTAGGACATGAATCCTACTGAAGGATACCTTAGGAAAATGAATGACACTTTTCCTACATACTGCCTTGGTGTTCTCCACCATTTGCCAAAGACAAAAGTGGCAGTGGTCAACCTAATATTGTCTGCAGGTAGAGAAAACCAGAAAACATGTCAATAAAGCTGCTTCTGCATTTCTCCAAGACCACAACATGAGCTCTATATACCACAACAACGTACGCTATGACATGGATGGGATATATCGAAAAGATACTGTCCATTTTACAGACAAAGGCAAAAAGGACTTCCTCAAAAACTTAAAAGATTGCATCCTGTTCCACATGTACTTATCATCTACGCACCATAAATACAAAGACTCTTTTCAGAGCCAACCCTTTTTCCAAATACTGCTTCTCTTAGTTTTCAAATCTTGTTTTCTAATTTCTCACTTGGATCTGTGGATCCACTGTGGATCCTCGGCTAAATAATGGGTCTACCAGCTATGCTGTGAGCGGATCCGTTGCAGACCCATGGATCCATCCACAACCAAAAGCACACATTCAATACAAGACAAAAGAACTTACCACCTTTAAAAAACTTCTGGAAACATATCTGTTTAAACAAGTGGTGTAGCCACCCCAGTCTGCGTGGTCACTGTTTTCCCCAACGCACCAGGACACTCTTGAGTAGCAGTGCCCGATACAAATCCATATATAACATAACATATAACATAAATTTAAATATAATGGATGTGTGAGCGGCTGTATGTGTGTGTGAGTGGTTGTGTGGGTGTGTAAATTGGTGTGTGAGTGGCTGTGTAAATGCCCTTGGGGGTCTGTAGTTGGGTGTGTGAGTGGTTCTTTGATTCTCTGAGAGTATGTATGAGAGGATGTCGGAGTGGCTGTATGAATGTGCAACTGGGTGTGTGGGTGGTTTTCTGGGTTTCTGAGTGGGTGGGTGAGTGACTGTTTGGATGTGTTAGTGGGTGCTTGAGTGGTTTTGTCGGTGTGGGTTTTTAAGTGGGTATGTGAGTGTGTGATGGGTGGGTGTATGACTGGGTGTGTAGGTGGCTATGTAGGTCACTGAGTAGTGTGTGGGTTGCTGTATGAGTGGCTGTGTCAGTGGTTTTTAAATATGAGTGTGTGACTGGCAGTGTAAGTGCTGTGTAGGTCTGTGAGTGGGTGTTTAAGTGGCTGCATGTGCATGTATGTGGCAGTATTGGGCGAGGTGGCCCCCAGAAGAAGTCCTGGGTGTGTTTACGGAGCTGTCCATACAGACCAGAGCTCTCCAGAAAAGTGAAGGGCTCCAATAGAAACCATTTGGGAGGTCAAGGTTCCACAGACTTTCCAAAATGACCCACAGGCCAGTACACCAAGGGCCTTAGAGACAGTATGATCGAAGCAGGTCACAGGTTACAATTCCGCCGCCTTCCTGAAACCACCTCCACCATTCGATACCATCAAAAAGCTGAATATTGGCGACAGATGGGCTGCTTCGATAGAGACATTTGATGATTTCATTCATTGTTGTGCTAAAAGAAACAGATAACAAGAAGATTATCAGATACCTTAAGAATCTAACTAGTGAAGGTGTAAAAGAAGTCATAAAGAATATGTTGTGGGTTGGCGAATATACATACCGTCAAATCGAAGAAACTTTGAATCTCAAATTCAATCCAATGCCGAATGTAGATTACGAAAGGTAAATTTTCTGTGAAAAATGACAAAAAGTTGGTGAAACCATTGGCAAAGTTGTTCAGAGACTGAATACGCTCATCAAACACTGTAAGTTCAATTTATTTAATGATAAGGAAGCTAAATGTATCAGAATTATTGATGGATGCCTGTCAGATAGACCAATAGAAGATCAAGAACTGAGGAAGAAACCAGTATAACAGACTTAAACAGTAAAAGGAAAATGAAGGCCTATGCAGACACGCACCGAAATGCAAAAGACTTTACGTTCACCAGAGGAGTTTAAGTGCTTGTCCGTTAGCATAGAAAATGGAAATCTGAGGCTCCGTTTGATGGTGAGCCATTTCATGTTGTGACCAGCAAAGGACATATAGTGACTGCAAGAAATCCAGGAAAGTCCATTACGCGAGATTCCTCTAATTTCCGGCATGTGGTTCATCGTTTGTCAGGCACTGACGTCAATGTATAGAATGGGCCAGAAAAAATTAAAGATCCCTGGCTGCTGTTGTTCTTACATTGCCAATGAAATCATGGACACTTCGACTGCCTGTCCCCAGTTTCTGAAGACACAGTTGGGACATGTGATCAGAGCACCACGAAGGCTCACCAAAGAGCTATGATTGTATAAATGTATAAACAATTATAATTATTTACTTAACATAGGGGGAGATGTAGTGTTGTGTGAGTTAGCCATGACGAAACTCTTTTAGCACCTGATGGACTCCGTAGAACTGTGATGTAAATGTTAGAGCGTAGTGAAGTGAATGCAGGTTTAGAATGTTGAGTTCGTGGTAGCACGCTGAAGAATAAAGGCATGGTATACTAAGCTCCGTGTGTGGCATAGTCATTAGCCCCAGTCTGGGGATGACACTACAGTAACTACACACTGGGAAACACAGTAGGCATACACAATTGTGTTGATTGCTGTGAGCCAACCTAGGAACCAATTAGACTCACAACAGGGCAGCCCCAAAGCGCAGACCACACCACCTAATCAACATCCTTGGGGTGGGCACTCAGCCCCACCCAAATCACCTATGTGAAGGGAAAAAACTGCTATTTGTTCATGTTTTGACATTCTCCAGACACACGGTTAAGTAACTTGAATAAAATATGATGAAAAAACGTATTTTGTTCAAGTTTATTGTGGACATGCTCGCTATATTTGAAGTCCTATGGATGTGGGAAACCCTTTCCTATCGGAAAAGTTATGAGTAGGGAGCTACCCTTTCTATCAGGAAAAGGATTGGGTCAACAATTATGAAAAAAACAGGGTGCCTTTTCCTGATTGTTATACCTTATTCGGTGTGCCTCTCCCCCTGGGGGTGGCCACCTCTGTGTGTACAAAGATAGTGCAGTCTTATTTAGGTTACCAAATTTACAACATGAACTAACAACCCTTCAGTGTCATAGGGGACCATATATGAAGCAAAGACTTGTTTAAAAGTTGTCATACATTTATTCAAAAAAATTTTTTGTTAAAAAAGGTCATAGTACTACAAAACTGTTGCATTAAAAACCATTACACGATATATGTTCAGTTTATACAAACAATATTAATAACACATTTCTTAAAACCAATTTCAGTTATTTTTAAAAAAAAGGATTTTTCCTTATGCAGCATTATTTCCAAAAAACATATTTGTACAAAGGTAATAAAACACAAATGATAGGAACAAACTGTCGACGCGGCGTTTCGGTGCCTCTTAAGTTCTTGCACCTTCTCCAGGACTCGTTCCCTGATTGGTCACATCCAGGTGGTATTCCCTGGATCTTTTTGATCATATGAGTCTGTTTAACCTCTGCTCATATTTTCCGTTCCCTTCATTCATATGGGATTTTTTCACAACCAGTATTCTTGGTCTTTCCTCAGAGACTATGGAAATTAACCACTTCAGTACGGTTATAGTTTCCAATTCTACTTTAGTTATCAGGAGGATGCCTCTGGGAGCTCCCTTTCTTTTGGGTTGGATACTTCACACACCTGCTCCGTCTCATTGAGATTTTAGAGTTACTCTTAATTTACTTCACTCTTGGAGATGTTGGTCTTTAAGTTGAAGCCTTTTGACTTGGCTTGTATTTTTAGTGAAGGGAGCTGAGCTGCGTGGCGTCCTCCTGGTCTCTTGAGTCTTCTCGGGAAACCCTTTCCTATACATAGTTTGGACAGTGTACTGGTGAGGCCTAGAATCATTGGCTAACATTGGTTGTTATTACTAAGCTCACGGCTACCTGACAGTGTTTTCCACCAACAGGCAAACAGAGAAGACAGAAAATGAATTAATTAGAAAAGCCACATCTTCTAGAGCTATCTGAAGGTTCCTGAAGATTAAAGGTTGAGTCCACTTTCCCAATTTTTTCCTAAGGAGGGCAGCACCTGCTATCGTGGTGCAATGTGGGGCTGGTAGAAATATTTTAAGCAGGATTACTTTTGGTCCTCAGTCCGATATGCCTTTATTTGTGCGTAAATATTGTTCCTGGGCCAAGTAATCTAGGGAGAGGCACTGTAAATGTGTTTAAATTAATGGTAAGCGTGGGCGCCTCCACCCCTCCCCCATCCTCCCCCACCCTCTCCTTAGGACTTTTATTCTCAATCTCACCCCAAGGTCGCTTAGCCCCTGCGCCACTCTTGTAAAGGTTGGCACTATGGCCGGGGATAAGTGCGCTACAGAAATGTCGTAGTTTAAACAGGGCTAAATTACTCCTGCGATATTTTCTACCAGAATTTCTTGTTTTAGGGTTAAACATTGTTTCTTCACATTTTACTACCCTTTCACCTGGCCATGTCAGCAATTGTGGAAACATACCGACCCGGTGGTGGCCATTACAAGGGAAATCAGACAGCCAGCAGCCATCAGAGATTCTCAGGTCAAAATAAATTAGGGCGCCTCTCAAAAGCCAACAGAGTCAGTTTCTGCTGCATAAAACGTCCCAAACTATTGGCAAGCTGGTCGGCCGAAAATGTGCTTAATGTTTACTCCTACTGGCACCGGTTTAAGGGCCATGATGGCTGTTTGTGAGCCTCGCCCTTGCCTGATGGATGGTCTAAATGTGTTTGTTTGTGTTCTGCCTCCGAAAGCAATCTCGTGTCCTTGTTTTTCTGGAGCGAGTGATTTCTTTCCCCCAGGCGGATCCTGCCGTGCCGTCTCCATCCTTGTCTTCTGGACTGCCACCAAGGGCACGGTGGCCTTTGATGAGCGGAGGAAGAGCTGATCACAGGGGCGCCGGCAGGGGGCAGTCGTTGTCCTCAGGAGTTCAGGGGAATGTTGGCCGTTCACCCACGTTACAGCTATGAGCAAAGATGAGCAAGGAGTGCATGGCATGCGTCAAGCCAAGACGTGGCTCGCATTGCCTCCAAGTGAGCTGGTCCTGAGCCCAGAGAGAGGGACTTGAAACAGGACACTGTTCTGGGAGGCTCAGGTTTCCACATCCTGTCTGCTCTTTCCCCGGATAGAGACAGCCATAGAGACAGCCATCTTCTCCCTCCCTCTCTCGCTCTCGTTTTGGTCTGTAGCCAATGGATGGCTCCAGTTAGCCCAGACAGGCTGTCTTACAGATGTATGTAAGGACAAAAGTCCCCAACACACAGTCCAGCTGTCTCACTGTTCTTTTTGGTAACTGAATTCAGGGTGGGCACTGATAATGTGTTGACCTACCAAACTGCAAACCGGTTTTAGGGTCACCCTTTTGGTAAGATGAGAGAGGGGAGACCTTAAATGTGCGTTCCCACTCTTTAGCTTCAAGAGGGTGCCCAATCCGTTGTCTGCTCTCCGCAAGCCCTGGGTGGTGGTAGCCTGTTCTTGGGGTACCTCCTAGAGTCACCAAGTTGCCTGGACTATCTCTAACAATGAACAAGGCTTGGAGCAGTCAGAGGGGGCCGTTTGGGTCTTTATTTATTTAGTGATGTAATATTCGTGAACATTGCGCCACAAGTGCTGACGTAACCTTCACAAACATTTAGAACAAGTGGGTATGGTAAAAGCTTTCCAAATATTGCGCACGTTTACATATACACCTAGTGTTCGAGTTAACTGTTTGCATTGAAGAACAATTAGAGTCAAATTTAAGAGTGGAGTGCACAGGGTATTCATAAAAAAAATGGGACTTTAGCAACTACTAGCTTTGCTCTACCCTCAATTTGGTGGCAGCAGATGGGAACAGCAGAGGTTCTGGTTCCATCTGAGGTTTCCGACTGATACCTGGGGCAAACATCACTAGGAGAGTCACTCATTCTCTGGAGGGAGGTCTGGGCTCAAGGGCATCGGCATGCAAGTAGCACACCACCACCCTCGAAGACCTAGGACCACCTTCTAGTTAACAGAAGGGGGCTGTAGGTGCTCGACGCGGGCAGGGCCAGCACACCACCGGTAACTACCAATCTGTAATTGTGGTCTTTCGTGATTGTTGACAGATGCCGGTGAAGAAGGCTTCATTGTTCTAAGAGCTACAGAGGAACCAATCACCTGCTTCAGCTGACAGCCTGAGCCTTTCAGCAGCTCTCCAGGGCTGGGCTCCCGATGCCTGCTGCAACAGAGGGCATCTAAAGCCCAACCTTAGAGGGCTGCTGAGGGATGCTATTCTTACAGTCTCCATAGTAAGAGAGCCATAGATTCAGTTTTTTTTAACATAAAAATGGATTATGTTTTTATACTTGCTGATGTGAGATATCCATTTGTTTATCACTAACACCCACTTTTTCCATTTATATATTTTAATTTGGAGCTTGGTGTGAGTTGCTTTCGTGCATTTAGCCCGTAACACGTTATTTCCATACTGCAGAGTGGGCGAGCCTTTGTCTATTGTTGTTGGTTTGGTAATTTAGTCTTTCTTAACTCTTCCTGGAGTTCGGTCTGAGCAAAGTTGTAAGAGTGCACATTGTGTAAACCAGTTTCTACTGGGTTCTTTGGCAACTAAAGCTTCACTTTCTCTTTTGTGTGTGTGTTGTAAGGGCCTTTGTGCAAATCAACAACAGTGAATGACAGTGGGTGTGGCTGAGTTGGTTTACCCTTTGAACCCTTTTCCCAGGACTAGTGACTCGTACAAAACGTGTGTACCTTCATCTGCCTGCCAGAGCAGTCTCAGCCTGCAAGCTTCTTTCCGTCTTTAGACTTTTACATCATAGGAAGACCATACTTTGCTGCTATAGGGCTAGGAAGGTCTTGGGTATCCCAAAATCAGTGCTTCGTTTGTGCTGGTGGGTATGGCTGGTGTGCACTGACGCGACGTTTTAGGGATGTCGGCAGCCCGCTTGGAATAATGTTGGGGTTGCTGAATACCAAGGGTCTGATTCACAAAGGTAAATTTACACTTTTGTGTAAGTTTACAACTGTTTGCTATTCACAAAGGTATTTTACTAGTAGTATATTTACAAGCGTGGAGTCTCAGCACATAAAAAGATAGGACTGTGTCATAGTCTGAGAATTCTCCTTTAATTGTTGTCTGTTTGTATTTAATTCTGGCTCATGCCACTTTTGTTGTCATGGAAGTGCTTGTTCCAGAATTGTGGTACAGAGGAGTTTGTGCTGTCTGGCTTTCAGGCAGGTACTGTGCTGCCTCCAAATAAACTTTTATGTATTTACTATTCGGATATTATTTCTTGGATACAAAACTGGCGATGAGCGAGAAGAGTTACTTGCTACTATTATTGACGGCACAGTAGTGGTACCATCTACTTCAGAATATTTTGAGCCAAGCTGTAGCTGTTTTTACTACTTTACTACTGTTGGGTGCTTCCATGAACATTTCTGGGCTAGAAGTGTTCATTTGCAGGATCTACAGGAGGTTAACGGCGAGTTGAGGTACTTTATATTACTTTTTTTTGTCTTACTGCGGGTACAACGGAACTGGCTTCGGTTGGCGTCATTTGAATTGCAACGTTTCATGCTAGACTGTGTCTGTGGGCGATGTTGTGAGGGGAGCCGTGAGGGACTCAGGGCTGTTTTGGGGACAACAGGGGTGATCAAAGTGGACAGGCACGGCAGACAGATATCTTGACACTCTCACATTCTAGGTCGGAAGTCCTGCCCCCGAGCGGGCCGCTTCTCTTTATTGGCTCCCCACAGGCCACGCCTGGCCTGCGGATGAAGGGGTGTGTGTGTGGGTGAGGTGAAACAACTAGACGGCAGTCAGTACATCCCTATCCAACTCTAGGATTTTTTTTCTTTTCCTGTGAACAACACATATCTCCAAAAGTTCACCACTGCACGTTATACATCAGTCACTGGTTATATAACATCTTTGGATACTTGCATCTCCCTTGGTGGCGGCGGCAGGGTCCCAGCATGCAGGCAAAGTCTCTGAGTCTCTGGCTTGGCTGCGGGTTGGGCCTCAACCCGTACCTTGGCGAGCGGGATCCCCCACTCGGGGTGACCTGGCGAGGGCTGCTGACAGCTACCATAGGTGGTGGTGGTGCCGCCAGCTCTTCATTGGGCACCATCTGTTCAGCCCCCGATGCTCCCAGATCTTCCTCAGTGATGTTCTCCTCGTGGCTCAGGTTTTCCCAGGCAGCATTGTCACCCTCCGCCGACGAAATTGCTTTGAACCAAGAAGCGTTCCGTGACACTTCCTTGCCCCCTTTTCTTGCTGTCACCATGGTTTCTTTCGTGGACTCGACAGTCCAGATGCCTGGTTCAAACCTGGTCTGGCATTTTCCTCCTGGTCGCCGATTTCTCAAGATGACTTATGTTCCTGGTGATGGGATTTTAGAAACAGCCGTTCAATTTGCGCGTACCTGGCCTCGGTTGGTGCGAGGGCCTTGCTGGCAAACGCTAGTGCAGTCCATTGGCCAGGCTCTTGTTCTTGCGTCAGTACAGCCCGAGGCCCACGGGGCTGGCATCCACCAATACCTCCGTCCGTTTTTCCCGGTCGAAATATGCCAGTGTAGCTTTTTCCAATAGGGCTCCCTTTATTCCTTGAAACGCCTCCTGTTTTTTCAGTCCCCATTTCCACGTGGCGTCCATCTTTGTCAGGGCACGCAGTGGCTCACTCCACGTGGCTAGCCCCGGGATGAAACGACCACAATAAGTGGCCATGCCCAGGAAACTCCTAACTTCCGTCGGAGACTTCGGGGCGGGCTCATCTTTGATGGCTTTTGATTTCCGCGGATCCACTTGGATCCCCTCCTGGCTGAAGATATAGCCGAAAAACTCGATCTTTGGCTGAAAGAACTGGCACTTTTCTTTGTGTAATGTCGCTCCATGGGTGCTCAGTCTTCGCAGGGTGTCTCGGAGGTGCTAATGGTGTTCTGCCGCAGTCGTTGAATGAATGAGGATGTCATCGCTGACGTTGATGACCCCTGGTAAACCGGATAACAGTTCTCTGATGGTGTTTTGGAACACCCCAGCTGCAGAGGAAATGCCAAAATTGAGTGTTTTGTATCGTCTGAGCCCTAGGTGCGTGCCAAAGGTGGTTATGAACCAGCTTTCTTCGGCCAGTGGCAGCTGGTGATAGCCTGCATTTAAGTCGATTTTGGAAAACCATTTCGACCCATTCACATCGGCAATGATGTCGTCCATAGTTGGGGTCAGGTGACGCTCCCGTCTAATGGCTTTGTTTGGCAATCTCATATCAATGCACAACCGGATCGCTCCGGGTTGGCGTGGTTTTTCGACGATAACCATGGGGGATACCCATGGGGTAGGTCCCAAGACTTTCTCAATGACACCTAGGTTTTCCAAGTTCTCAAATTCCTTTTCCACCAGAGGTCTCAGGTGAAATGGTATTTTGCGATGCCTGAGTGTGATAGGTTTTATGGTTTTATCGATGTGTAGCTTTACCGGTTTACACCTTATGCATCCTAGGCCCTTGAAAAGCTACGGAAATTGTTCTAATAACTCATCCACTTGGTGTGTTCGGATGCGGTGGGCGAATGCTATCAATTTTAAATCTTCCGCCGTATTGCTGCACAATAGCGTCTCAGCCTCCCTGTCGATTATGTGGACGGTCGCCATCACTTCAAAATCGTCCGCCTTGATAGGTATGATCATCTTCCCTTTCAATGGTAGTGGAGAATGGGCTCCGTATGCGAAAATCATGGTTTTGGATGGTACTATCTGAGGCAGGGGTCTCAGCTGGTTGAATTGTTGCAGACCCATAACATTCACCGTGGCCCCTGTGTCTAATATTGCCTTGACTTTTTCCAATAGGGCTCCCTTTATTCCTTGAAACGCCTCCTGTTTTTTCAGTCCCCATTTCCACGTGGCGTCCATCTTTGTCAGGGCACGCAGTGGCTCACTCCACGTGGCTAGCCCCGGGATGAAACGACCACAATAAGTGGCCATGCCCAGGAAACTCCTAACTTCCGTCGGAGACTTCGGGGCGGGCTCATCTTTGATGGCTTTTGATTTCCGCGGATCCACTTGGATCCCCTCCTGGCTGAAGATATAGCCGAAAAACTCGATCTTTGGCTGAAAGAACTGGCACTTTTCTTTGTGTAATGTCGCTCCATGGGTGCTCAGTCTTCGCAGGGTGTCTCGGAGGTGCTAATGGTGTTCTGCCGCAGTCGTTGAATGAATGAGGATGTCATCGCTGACGTTGATGACCCCTGGTAAACCGGATAACAGTTCTCTGATGGTGTTTTGGAACACCCCAGCTGCAGAGGAAATGCCAAAATTGAGTGTTTTGTATCGTCTGAGCCCTAGGTGCGTGCCAAAGGTGGTTATGAACCAGCTTTCTTCGGCCAGTGGCAGCTGGTGATAGCCTGCATTTAAGTCGATTTTGGAAAACCATTTCGACCCATTCACATCGGCAATGATGTCGTCCATAGTTGGGGTCAGGTGACGCTCCCGTCTAATGGCTTTGTTTGGCAATCTCATATCAATGCACAACCGGATCGCTCCGGGTTGGCGTGGTTTTTCGACGATAACCATGGGGGATACCCATGGGGTAGGTCCCAAGACTTTCTCAATGACACCTAGGTTTTCCAAGTTCTCAAATTCCTTTTCCACCAGAGGTCTCAGGTGAAATGGTATTTTGCGATGCCTGAGTGTGATAGGTTTTATGGTTTTATCGATGTGTAGCTTTACCGGTTTACACCTTATGCATCCTAGGCCCTTGAAAAGCTACGGAAATTGTTCTAATAACTCATCCACTTGGTGTGTTCGGATGCGGTGGGCGAATGCTATCAATTTTAAATCTTCCGCCGTATTGCTGCACAATAGCGTCTCAGCCTCCCTGTCGATTATGTGGACGGTCGCCATCACTTCAAAATCGTCCGCCTTGATAGGTATGATCATCTTCCCTTTCAATGGTAGTGGAGAATGGGCTCCGTATGCAAAAATCATGGTTTTGGATGGTACTATCTGAGGCCGGGGTCTCAGCTGGTTGAATTGTTGCAGACCCATAACATTCACCGTGGCCCCTGTGTCTAATATTGCCTTGACTTTGTTTCCCGCCAGTTGTACAACACAGGTGGGTTGGGGCTGCCTCCGGCTCTTCAGCTCCCGCGCAAAAGAAATAATGTGTACCTCTTCGTCTTCCGAGTCAGATGACTCATCTACCGTTGGCAGATATCTTCCCTGGGTGTGCTGGGTCCCTTCCGAGAGTGTCGGATCATTTAGGGACAGCTGTCGAACCGACTTTGGTAGTGAACTGAATTTTCTTGGCCCTTTCATGTGGTTGAGTCATCAGCAGACGGATTCGAAGTGGTTTGGAATCCCACAGTACGTGCATGTTTTTCCTTGGGCAGGGCAGTCTTTGGCTGCATGCGGCTCATGCCCGCAGTACCGACATCTTGTCCGGGGTCCTTCTTTCCGTGGGTCTTTAGAGTATCTGCTCCGCATCGGTGTCTTCACAGCATCCACTCGTTCTACCTTGATATTATCACCTTTCCCTGGGTGCCTGGTTAGTGCTTGATCCATGGCGGTGGCCCTTGCCGCGGACAGGTCGTGGGACCGGGCTAGAATAAGTATGTCTTCTAGCGAGATGCCTGGCTTCCTCAGGATTAGGCCTCGTAGTGTTTTGTCTCGGCATCCTTGGATTACTCGTCTCCTTATGGCTTTGGGTTGGTCTTCATAAAATATATATATATAACATATATATATATATATATATATATATATATATATATATATATATATATATATATATATATATTGTCATCCTCTGATGGATATTAATGAGGTTGTGAGTATGTTGGAAGGTGCCAGTATATTTTGCACACTTGACCTAAGTTTAGAATACCACCAAATTGAGTTAACCGCGGACTCTAAGAGTTTAACTGCGTTCATCACCCCCAGGGTTTCTTTCAGTTTAAGAGAATGCCGTTTGGCCTTGCGTCGGTGGATTCTGTATTTTAAAAAGCGATGTTCCACATATTTAGAGGAATGCAAGAGTTTGTTAAAAGTTTCCTGGCTTACATTTTTATTTTCTCCAGGAACGTGCATGAACATTCTGAACATTTGAAGCACGTGTGTGGGGTACTGAAAGAATATAACCTAAAGAAAGCAAGTCCAAATTATTTTGTGAAACAGTAGATTATTTGGAGCATACTTTATCAAAAGAAGGGGTGGTACCTAAAAGGTCTTTGATCAATGCCATCATGAAGGCACCAGCGCCTGACAATAAAGAAAAGTTGCTTTCATTTTCAGAGCTGTGTGAATACTACTATAAGTTCTTCAGAGACTTTCCTTCCAAAATGGAACCGTTAAGGGAACTAACTAGGAGGAACACAAAATTTGGATAGAAATACAGCAGCAAGCATTTGATCAAATGAAAGCAGAAATGATGGGGGCAGCTGTGTTGAAACATTTCCATGTGAACAAAGACTGCATTATAACAATTGAGGCAAGCCTCATCAGGGTTGGAAGTATTTTGCCGCAGCGTTGTTGAAAAGAAGAGTGGAGTCTAGCATTTGTATGCCGCACTCTTAGTGATAGTGAGAGAAACTACGCCATCGATAGAGAAGGAATTGCTGGCATGTGTGTGGACTGTAGAACACTTTCGAAATTATGTGTAGGGATCTCGATTTACATTAAGAACTGATCACTGGCCTCTTATAGGCATTTTGTCTACTAGAGGGTGCTGAAATGCCACTGCACTCGTTACAGACTTGATGTCCAGGCTACAGGAGTGTACAACTCTAAGGTTGAATAGGTACCTGGAAAGAAACATGTCACAGCAGATAGTTTGTCAAGACTACCCTGTACTATGAATGGAATGAAGATCCTAACGAAATGTATGACGCTTAAGTAATAGCAGATGTGATGTCTGGAAAATGTGATGGGGTTACTGAAGAAATGTGGAAGGATGCCATGGAGAGAAACTCATTGTTAAGTAGGGTTGTGGAACATGTTAAGAAAGGATGGCCTGTGAGGAAAGAGATTTCATCTAAATTGTTTCCTTATTGGAACGTTTTGGGATATTCAGATGTTGAGGGAGACATGTTATTCAAAGAAGGAAAGTGTATACCTCCAGTAAGTTTAAAGAATCACATATTATCAGTGGCACATGAAGGACATTTAAGTTTGTCATCCATGAAAAGATTGGTAAGGACTGTGTTTTGGTGGCCTGGTGGGCCATGATAGGGTGACAGACACAGTTATCCGGGAGTGTGATGTGTGTGCCAATAGTGAAAAAATGTTAAAGGTTGCCCCTACGGCTTTGGTTCCTGTTGATTGGCCTGGTTTTACGAGGCAGAAGGTTGGGTTTGACATCTCTGGTCCTTTCAATTTCTTACTCCAAGATTGTAGATTCTCTATGTTTCTGGTTTACAAGCACTCTAAGTGGCCTGTAGTGAAGTTTGTACCTCATGTCACTACTGCTAGTGTGATTGAGTTTTTTAAAGATCTGTTTGCTAGAGAGGGGTATCCTGAAGTTCTCATCATGGATAATGGACTTCAGCTGAAGTCCGTCGAGATGGAGGTTTTCCTGAAATACTCAAATATTTGCCATGTTACCACTGCCCTGTACAGGCCCCAAGGTAATGGTCAGGTAGAGGGATTTACCTGTGTATTGAAATAAGATGTATTGTGGGCACATGGTTATGGGGCTAGGCGGAAAAACAAACTAAGGGATAATTGAGGGTTGGATCTAATTACTTCACAAATCACCACTAAGGTTAGCCCTTTCAAATTACTTAAAGGAAGGGAGCCTTTCTCTAAATTGTGTCCATGGTGGTTTAGAAGGAGGCAAGGTGGAGAGGATGGTGAGGAAAGTAAGGAAGGAGTAGCATTAAAAGTGAAGGAGAAACAGGAATGGACTAAACGTCCACATAATGCTAAGTGTAAAGTGTAGAAGCCTGAATTTGTAGTGGGTGATGGGGTCAGGATTCGCAAACCTGGTGTTTTAGCCAAAGAGGAATCCAGGTTTGGTAGAGCTGTACATGTAGTCAAGGTAAATTAGAAAAGTGTAGTCATGCAAGATGGTAAAGCTTGGAATGTCAGGAGAGTGGCTAATTTTGAGTGTGGAGTTAGAGCACAGTCACATGGTTCTCATAGCAAGGATGGCAAAGACGGGTTACCTGCAAACCTGTTGACTATGTTAAATGCTCATACTTATAACTCTTTGTACATTATTGTGTGTTTGTATTTGATGTTTATTTCCTAAATCTTTTTGTTCTGTTTGGTTAAACGGGTATTTGTGTTATATTCTGGATATTCTCCTTTAATTGCAGTATGTTTGTATTAAATTCTGGCTTATGCAACTTTTTTTATCTGGGAGTTCTGTTCCAGAATTGTGTGACAGAGGAGTTTGTGTTGTCTGTCCTTCAAGCAGGTACTGAGCCATCTCCAAATAAACGTTCATTTATTCACTATTTGGATGTTATTTCTGGGATACAAAAGACCCTCCTATTATTTTATGTGCAAATACTCCACACTCGTAAATATACTACTAGTAAATACCTTTGTGGATAGCAAACAATCATAAACTTTCACAAGAGTGGAAGTTTACCTTTGTGATCAGGCCCCAAAGGTAATTAGCCTGAGTCCACCAAATGCCTGTTTTTTCATCACTATTCACTCCTTACCTCTTTATTCCACTCTTCCTGGCTGTTTTGTAGCCCTGCTTTCTCTCTAAACAACAGAGTTATCCATTTTTCTCTTCCACCTCCTTTCCTCCTTTACTGTTTTTCTCTCTCTTGCTCTGGCTCAAAGTCTGATAAGTACATTCCTGTTCCCAAACATGTGTGCCAGTAGGTGTCAAATGCAGCCACCACCCCAAATTAAGCACTGGGCCACTCGGAAAATGGCATTGTCGGCAGTAACCAGTGCCAACCTCAAAGGCAATTTTAGCATCAGAGGAAACAAGGGCTTCTTCGTGCTCTAGTTGGGTAAAATATTTCATCAGCATTCTCCCCAATTGGTGATTTAATTGTGGGCTATTTGAGGTGTTATTCAACTAATCATCTGAGGTAGGCTCCTAGTTTTCTTTTACAAATTATTCATCTAATAATTAGAGGTAATGTCCTAATTTATAAGAAATGGAGCATCTGTTCCTGACTCATAGCTTTATATGGTTACCATGCAACTGTGAACATTACCATCCAGGGCCAGCTTTATAGTGGTGTGACCGGCGCAACCGTACCTGGCGCTGAACTCTGGAGGTGATATGTTTAGAAATAATGTATGGGTTTAAAACACATGCTGCTGTGTTCCTTGTGTGTCCAACCATTTTCAGGCAACAATAAAAATGCCAAGATAACTCTGGTTGTTAATGTTCCTGCTACAGATATGAGTTTCGTCTAGTGGTAGTTTTGACTCATACAGTAGCGCAGAAGCACTGTCAAGATAAGATCTCTTCTCACAGAAAAGGAAGACAGCTTCTAACAGGATGCTTGAATGCTTATGCTTTTTTACCTACTCGTGTAAAGCATATGCTGTTGCCTTAAAACGTTTGTGGCATTTCCTGTTCAATCCTCCGTACCTTTATTTGAACTTTGTAGGCATTATCAGATTGTTTTTTTCAACGTAATCTATTTGGTCATTATAACCAAATTCTATATGTCTTAATACACATTGCATGTTAAAAATAAAGTTAATATACAGGCGCTATGCTATATTTTACTTCTAAACAGGCACCCACAAGTGCAGTTACCTTGCAGACAAGAGGGTCAGGATTTGAATGGTGCAGAAGGTGCAGTAGCACCGGGTCCAAAGGTTTCAAAGGTTTGCAGAACTCCCCATTACAAACGATATTGCTATATTTGCCTACTAATCGGGCAGTTATGATTGCAGTTACATTGCAGTTAAAAGGGACTTGATTTAAATGGTGCTGCAGGTGCAGTGGCCTTGTGACCAAAAGCTCTGGGGACCCCACTTAACCCAGATTATTGCTAAAATTTAAAACTAAATTTGCAGTCAAAAGTGCAGTTACCTTGCAGATAATATGGTCATGATTTCAATGGTGCAGCAGGTGCAGTGACACGAGGACCAGAAGCTCTAGGCACCCCACTAAACACTTAAAAATGCTATATTTTACTACCAAACAGGCAGTCAGACATGCAGTTACCTTGCAGACAACAGGGTCATGATTTGAATGGTGCAGCAGGTGCAATTTTACCGGGCCAAAAGGTGTCATAACTCCACTAAACACCAAATATTGCAATATTTTACTACAAAACAGGCAGTCACAAGTGCAGCTATCTAGCAAGCACTAGGGTCATGATTTCAATCGTGCAGGGAGTGCAGTGGCAAAGAGACCAAAAGGTACTGGCACCCCACTAAGCACCAATTGATTATTGTTATATTTTACAACTAAACAGGCAGTCACAGGTGCAGTTATCTTTCAGGCATACAGGTTGTGATTTTAATGTGCAGCCGGGGGGTGGCACTGGGCCAAAAGGTTGTCAGAACTCCTCTATACAACTAATAGTGTTATATTTTACTACTAAACAGGCAGTCAACTTACAACAAACAACAGAGTATTATTAATCACATTGGCGAAACCTAATGCATTTACGATGCTTGTTTTTTCAGTAGTACGAACAACAAGTGGTCCAACTGACCGGTGGACTTTTTAAAGCGGAAAATAAATTAAAGAAAACCCCACAATGGTTCAATGGAACAATGACCAGGTTAACTTGATTATCAAAGAAGTTTCTATTATGAATTAATCACAAGTTTACAATTCCAGGGATTGCTCCAAAGTGAAACGAGTGAGTAAAGTACTCAAGGTAGTGCTCGTGGAGGGATAGGGAAGTGATCATAAAAATTTACAGTATTTACAATCTATTACAAGATTGAAAATGGCCTGTCTAACAATGTATCAAAGGCTGACTACTAAGACCCAAGTTAATGCGATGCCACAAGTGCATAATACATTCTCTGCTTCAGGGTTGCGTAGGTAAATACAGGCCCAATTGTAAACAAAGTCAAGAACTACCGACCCATCTCGCTGCTCCCGTTTCCCGCAAAAGTCATTGAGAAGACCGTCAACAAGCAGCTGGCCGCCTTCCTCGAGACAAACGGATCCCTCGACCTCTCGCAGTCTGGCTTCCGGGCCAACCACAGCACCGAGACCGCCCTGATCGCAGCAACCGATGACATCCGAGCCCTGCTCGACAACGGAGAAACAGCGGCCCTCATCCTCCTAGACCTCTCCGCGGCCTTCGACACTGTCTGCCACCGTACCCCAGTACAGCGCCTCAGCAACGTTGGAATCCAGGAGAAGGCACTGGAGTGGATCATCTCCTTCCTCGCCAGAAGGACACAGAGAGTCCACCTCCCCCCGTTCAGATCAGAAGCCACCGAAGTCATCTGCGGCATTCCTCAAGGCTCCTCGCTCAGCCCAACCCTCTTCAACTGATCCTCTCCCTCACCAACGACCCTGCCACCGCCAGAGCCAACCTACACGAAGGGATGAAAGAGGTAGCCGAATGGATGAAGAACAGACGCCTGAAACTGAACTCGGACAAGACGGAAGTCCTCATCCTGGGATCCTCACCCTCCACCTGGGATGACTCCTGGTGGCCCCCCGCCCTGGCAGCGCACCCAAACCAATAGACCACGCACGCAACTTGGGCTACATCCTGGACTCCTCCCTCTCCATGATCAGACAAGTCAACGCCGTCTCCTCGTCGTGCTTCAACATCCTACGCATGCTACGCAAGATCTTCCGGTGGATCCCCACTGAGACCAGGAAGACAGTCACCCAGGCCCTCGTCACCAGCCGACTGGACTACGGCAACTCCCTCTACGCCGGAACCACCGCCAAACTCCAGAAGAGACTCCAGCGGATCCAGAACGCCTCAGCACGACTCATCCTGGACATCCCCCGTCGCAACCACATCTCCGGACACCTGAGAGACCTGCACTGGCTCCCGGTCAACAAGAGAATCACCTTCCGTCTCCTCACCCACGCACAAAAAGCCCTGCACAACCAAGGCCCAGGATACCTCAACAGCCGCCTCAACTTCTACGCTCCCAAACGCCAGCTTCGATCGACCGGCCACGCCCTTGTCGCCGTCCCTCGCATCCGAAGAGCCACCATAGGGGGAAGGTCCTTCTCCTACATCGCCGCCAAGACTTGGAACTCCCTCCCGACCCACCTCCGCCTGACCCAGGACCACCTCGCGTTTAGGAAGCAAAGCAGCTCAGGACCTGGCTGTTCGAGCAGTAGCGGACCCCCACTCCCCTTGCGCCTTGAGACCCTACGGGTGAGTAGTGCGCTATACAAATGCTTTGATTGATTGATTGATTGACCCCAGATATTAGAAGAAGGTGATTCTTTCCAATAGAGGAGCAACCTAAAATGTATGTAGAATCACTATTAGTTAAAGAACAAAGTGGATAGGGGGTGTATAACTACAGAGGTTGGCAGGTAGGCTCACCTTAAATGAAACTCCGACCATTTAGCAGTGGAAATTGATTGATGCAATGGAGCTGGGATGCTCCTGGTGCATGCAAATGTAGAACACAGGTACACATGAGGGGAGTGGGGAAAAGAAGCACCTCAGTGCTTACTAGACTGCTAAACCATGAGGGGTAAGGCTTGAACTAAAAATGAAAGTATATTACTCACAGAAAAGGAACTTTGACAGTGATAAATGATGGAGAACCTTGAAATTACTCCAGCATCTAGGGTAAACTTCAGCATAAAGGATTGAATCCAACAAGTTTGAGTACATGATGACATCAACAGAATGGCGCTGAATGAATCCGCATATATCTAAAAACAAAATAGTGGGCCAATAAATTAAGGAAGACATACACATACAACAAGGAGTTGAATCTATGCATGAGTAATCGATAAGTCCGTAGAACATCATGAAGATATGTAGACCAGGTTGGGATATGCTATTTGTAAACCTAACAAGAATAAAAGACACAGCGCTGTGGCTGAATTAAAGTATGCTGAAACTGATTAGCAAGCTGTTATAAAATAAACAAGCTAATGTGTTAAAGGTAGCTTGAAAGAGACATTGTCGATCATTATCACACAGATTTTAGGAAGACGCAAAGCACAAAAAAGGGGGGAGATACTGAATCCCCAAACACTAGAATAGACTGAATCAGTGTGCTTACCTCCTGGAGAGCAGAGCAAGGGCGTCTCGTGTCTGGGTGATTGCCAGTGAATACCAGTTAGTGAAATAACCACGTCAGCGTGCACGCGCGGACTGAGCAGCCAAGCGGGCAGCCACTAAATGCTAGGAATCATCATGACTACCATGGTACTGAATCAGCCTAATGACGTGCTCTGTGTGTCCCTTGGAATGGAGGCTTAACCAAACATCACCCAATATCCAATTCACTGTTGAATACAGTTCCTCCTCGATCAACTTTTTAGATATCTCCATAAAAGTAGCCAATGACCAACTTTACACCCACACTTTACAGGAAGTGTAGTGTAGTTCCTAGTTTCCCACTAGGCCCTGCGCATTGGAATAACATAAACAGTAGTATCGACGTGGAACTGCGGATATTCCAGGCCTCCACTGACTATGCTAAACTTAATTGGGTTGTGTTACCAACTAGCTCAGAGGTCACTGGAAACTTTCTTCTCTGCATAGGAAGTGATCAGCTTCCTTGGCACAGACAAGAAGGGATTCAGTTTTCCAACAACCGTGCAACATGACAACTTTGCTCCTCAGATCAAGAGTCGATCTCTAGGGTCGTGTGAAACAATAGACATAGATTTCACTCAGTCAGTCTAGTGCAGTTTACTTTCACAGTATGTAGAGAATAGAGAGACGGGCGTTAGTCAATAAAGGGTTAACATTTATTGAACAGTCTTTCTTCTCGTACAAGAGAAATGTATTGCCACAATTGCAATAACTGTTATTATAAAAAGTACGTACAGTAAGATAAGTATTGCGAAATAGAACTGTAAAAGCATTGATATGGTTTCTTAGCCATACAATGGTTTAAAAGTAATAAAACATATATACAGTCATATATGCATTTAGGCTAACATACTCAACTGGTGCTTCTAACTAAGCCTACCCCAGTGTGCCTGACCTAAGCCTAACACGTGAGAAGGGGAGTAAGTAAGTAGCTTAAGTTAAGTTGGTTTTGCCAAGGTTTGTTTCAAGAATTCTCGTCTAAGGGTTTAGTCGACACCATACCTCTGAATAGAATGATGGAGGATTGGTATCTCCTTCAGGGGTCTCTCTCGATATCCCAGTCACCCGCGAGGGTAAACCGGAAGCGCCGGGACTGGATTTCTCTGCACGAGAAATGCAGCGGCTTCTCTCAGCGCGTCGAGGAAGGAGGGGGGACAGCGTCCGCGGGCAGCTGGGCTGGATGTCTTCGCAGAGGACGGCTGCTCGGCTCCTCAAGCGTACTGCACCATAGGTCGCGCTGTAGCGGCGATAATGGTAATCAGCAGCTTCACCACCACAGGATAGCAGGCTGCAGCGACAGAGTGCTAGTTTTTACCAACACAGGGTCATGCAGGCAGCTGGCATCAGCAACATGTTCGCTCATTGCTTAAGGCAACGTTGGTAATATTTATACCTGACAGGTGCCGGGTTTGACGCAAGTTTGCTGGACATAAGACGTCAATTAAAGATGTCACTAGGAAGTGACAGTTATCAGTTGCTCATTAGAGTTCCATTACTAATCAAAACATAGCAAGCGGGGATTTCCAGGTTTGCTAAGTTTTTATCTTGTTGAAGAACTCGGAGTGTTATCTAGGAATATCAGATAGTGACTGCTGCTCTGTCATTGCACTAATTGGTCGCAAAGGAAGTAGCAGAGAGTCATGCTGGAATGTGGCTCTGTTCGTGTGAGGCCAGAGATGACTTTTCAGAAAATCGCACTTGAACGGTTATGCCAATATAGGGAATAAATGGATTTATAGCCGAATAGGGGCATAAGGTCACAGTATCGATCAGGAACCTAGATAAGCACGCAACACCCACTCCACGTTTTCATGTCCATCAAAATTACTAAAACTAAAGCAATTAGATGTATGTGTAACATTGCCCACCCCAAAATACATAAATGCATTCGAAATAGGCGTACTTGTAATACATGGAATTTAGGTACTGTACGTTTTTTAAAGCATAGTAATCATTCAAAAAGTATTGCATATGAAATCAATGAACGATTATGCATAAAGAATTACACATGAAGTATCTCTGACAGAAGAAATGCGAGATAAATCATCACATAAAAATGCATTGTAATAACATGTGTGCTAGAGGCTGGTGTTATGTTGTTATGTCTCTAGATGTGCTTAGAAATAGAAGTGTGAAGCTTCTGTTCTCTAAGAATAGTTTTTACGTTAAGCAAAGAATTGTTCGTGCCAAAAAGAGAGGGTCAATATTTAAAAAAATTGTCCAATTCAAAGAAAAATAGATTTCCAAAGCACTTGGCAGTTTTTGTTGATCAAAACTGAAGGCCGAATTCAGAGTTCATGGGAACGCTGTGTGTCGGAAAGCTTCTCAAAAGTTATTGTTTCTCTATGGGTGAGAACATCGTATCAGACAGGCTCGCAAAGAATTGGTCTACAAAATCAGGTGATAGTTCAACCAAATTAGATAGCGCTGAAACTTGGCAGGTGTGAGAATGATTGCTGTCATCGAAGGCAGGACCAGCAATGCTCACAGAACGTTGTACCTGGATGATGTTGCTTTTGTCACTCGCTCCACTGTTACCACTTGGCTGTAGTACAGGAGACTCCACGAATGCCGTCATCAGGATTGGTAGCCGCTGGGGACAACACAATGCGTGAGCCGTTATTGGACTGAGCAAAGTATCGACGTCCATTGGTACTGCTGATGGAAGTGAAAGACAGATGTCCAACACGCATTCATTGCCGCAAAGCATACACCGTAGCACAGGTAAAATGCAATTTTGCCATATCGGTTTGAATGAAAGGAACCAGGTCATGTTTAGATCTCTTAGCCTGGCCAATCCGAGGACGTTAGTTATCCTGTCCCGGTAGCGCATTGCTAGGATTGTTTCTTCCATTCCCATGGGAGCTATGTCTGAGCCGAGGCTTGCCATAACGTAGCAGGAGGGTCAAAAATAGAATCCCTGCGATGAGTCCCAAAAATAGTGGAATGCTGCCAAAGATGGAGTGCACAAAATTAGGAAAGATTCCCAAAATTGCCTCGAAGGGTGTTATCAGTCCCGTAAAGACTGTCTTAAATATGCCTGGGATGCTTGTTGCACTAGACATGTTAAGGAGTTGGCTGAACATTTCTACGAAATGCACGGGGCAATTTGTTGATAAAAGGTCATGGACTTCAGTAGCCGTCCTTGCGACTAGAAGATCATACGTCTCTTTAGATGACGTTATAGGCACTGTTGTCTGTAAAAGCACAGATTTCATTTTGCTTAATGTATCAATTCGTATAGAATAGAGATTCAGACGAGGCCAGAGGGGAGTCACTATGTCTGGAGGCCCGCTCGGGAACAATGCTTGCATACAACATTTGACCATGGACGTAACTTGTACTAGATAACTTTTTCCGGGCGCGAGGCCACAGCACCTGTGATCCGTTCTAAGAATGTAACTCCCGTTTGCGAGTTGCATAAAGAAGGGCTCTATCTGAGTTGCAGGTGTGACTAGCTGGTGGCATGAGAGGTTGTTTGAATTTCCATCACATGCTCCGTGTAAATTAATACCCTGACACAAAAGTATACCGCTTAGTGAGTGTTTACAGTTGTCACCACTAAGAAATACATTTTTGTCACTGTCACTATAGCAAGAATGTGTGTATGGTAATTTCCATATAGATTTTACATATCCTTTACCCAATTGTTCATACTGGCCAGCAGGTATGTACTCAAGGCACTTTTTAAATCGGAAAGTTGTTATCGGAATTGTGATAATTCCGTGTATTATCCATTCAATGACAGGGCTCTCTGACATTGTCAATGGTAATCTCTCGAGTTTCTCGATGCTCAAGATTGTATAGTCTGCTCCTTTCTGTGCCAAACTGATCTGTTTATCAGTAAGGTTAAAAATGGAAAATAATGACGTTGTGTTGATTAAACGCCAAGGCACATAGCCTGAACGAAGATTTTGCAGCGTCCAGCCTAGTTCTATAATAGAGCGTAATTGAGACTGGCCATGTTGTAACATTAGCAAATCTCTGTCTATCACATCAAAGGCAGAGGATACAATATTGTCCAAAGAATATATTCTGGAAGACAGAGTCATTAACCCATTGTCTACTACAGAAAGTGATTTCTCCAAATTAATACGATCAATTTCTCGTATTTTTTCAGCAGTTTCAATTTGCTTTACTTTCCAAGCCTCGTTGTAAGCAGCATAGATACTGGTCGCTATGAAACGCTTTTGACGCTGTTTGCGTGGTCCAAGAATGAAGTCGCGCAAATCAGCACCATCTTTTAATAAAGACAAGTGTTGCTTAATTTCAGCCAGTGTGGATGTAGTTAGCCATTCTAGGCAGAGTTTCCCTACACTGTATGTTGTTATAATCCCTGGATGTTGTCTCTGGGAGTATCTATGGTCTAATCTGGTCATTTTTAACCCCTGTGTTTTATTCAGGAACCTATCTTGACAGCTATTTGTGTCTGTAAGCCAGATTAACCACTTTTTCCAATCAGGATGTGTTCTGTTGAAATGTAAAATGTGTGACACGTCTAACTCAATATCAGCTGTTGCATGTTCAGGTATTGGCTTTGGAATAGACGGTGCTTTAAGGTCTTTGTTCTTAGCTAGGCCAAGACAAGATGTTTGGTGTACAGTGTCATTTAAAAATACCATTTGTTCTGGTATCATGCAGGTTCTAAATAGTGCTTCAATGCCTTGCACCTGCCAATCTTTTGTACCCCAAATCGTTTTTGTTTCAATATTATTTTTCCAATAATCAAAACCAAATGTCATCATTTTGTCATAAAATGTTTCTGAATATATCAATTTAGAATTTGTCAGCATTGTTTTCATGCCTGTTTTATCTAACAGTTTGTAATAAAACGTTTCTGCATCATTGGTGTTAAACCCTGAGAAGTATTTGAATTTCTCAAAAAATGCTTTAGAACTGCTTTTAGGTGGTGTAGCACAATGTTCCCATTGATTATACATAAAAACATTTCTAGGCTGTGCAGATTTATGCAAGTAATGATCCCCATAGTGGGTGTAACAGAATAACTGCTCATAACTAGATGAACCTTGTAAATAATCATGATCTGTGAATCTAGCTGACATTACTAAATCAGACATCATGTCATTAATACTGTTAAAGTCCCAATCATCAGAGAATGTACTTGGTGTCACAAAGTCACTTAAGGAAACCTTTAGTTGATGAGGATACTTCAGGATTTCTACCGGACCATAGATCTCGTAGTCTGTTTTCTCCCATACTACCCCACCAGGTATTGGAATTGCTGTGACATTTACTGTTGACAGTTCTCTTTTCTTCACGTGGGATGATCTGTGTGGTTTCAGGACTAGGTTGATGTTCTGACTTGCTGTGTCCATTGTAATATATTTTCCTTCAATGAATTTTCCCAAACACAGTACCATGATGAGCCAAAGCAGGAGGAAAAATACACCTAGACCGAACCAGAACTCTAGCCAAGGGGAAATAAGGTAGATTTCCTTCAGTTGATGAAAGAGTTCCGTTGCTTTTTCTTTAAAAGACTTTTTTGTTTCTGGCATCACTTCGGGGTCGTTTAAATCTTCAGAGAAGTTGTCGAAGTTGATGAAATAACCAGAGGCAGTTCTGTCAATTGATGGGATTGTTCTTTCAATCTGTCTCTCGGTAGCACTTTCTGATGCCACATCATTGTAGACTGGTGTTGTTTCTTGACGAACTGTTTCAATCTGTGTTTCAAGAGGCACGAGTTCCATGGCATTATTGCATAGTCCTTCATTGTGCACTGCAGGCTGATCGAATGTGATTAGTCTTTCAGTTTGAACCTCTTGGATTGTTGCAAGTTTGGGTATTCTGTTGTTTCTCGGGAGTCCACTGGGCCTACTGTTGATTATAGGCCACATGCTTGTGGTTTTACCAGGTCGATGGACACAACTCTGTTCTCCTTTTTACCAGCAAGGGGCGGTAGCACAACTGATCTTGTTCCGGTGACTGCTAAGACAGGTACTGCTTTTCTGTAAGAAGGCCCAAATTCCTTCTTCACCGCGATCTTTTCTCTGACTAGATCCCCAATCTTTGGAATCCAGACAGGCCTTGCTGGGGCTGTTGCGGGTGGTGCCTCGTCAGTGGTACTTGGCTGTTGCTTTAACTTTATGTTGCTTAATGATTTTCTTGTTTCATTCAGTTCCTGTAAAACAGCCAAACGGTCTTTTACATCAAAGTGCGTTTTTTCTTCTTGTACCACTGACATCTGACTATCGAGGTCCTGAACGTTCATTCTAATTCCGAACAATAGTTCGTATGGGCTGAAACCTTTTAGAGAATTTCTTGGCATGTTGTTAAGACTAGTCTGGACACTTATTAAATGTTTGGCCCACCCAGCGCCTGAACCTAATACCTTCGCTGTTATAGATTGCTTTATGTCCCGGTTTTTTCTTTCTACCACACTGGTGCGACGGACAAGAATACCGCAACCCAATTCCCATGCTAGCCATGGCCTCCCTATAGGCTTGAGAGCTGAAAGCAGGACCCTGGTCAGAATGGAACGTGGTAATTGCGTATATGCCGATATTGACTCGCAAATCTTTTATAACCGTTCTAGCGTCAGCCGAGCGCTGGAGGCCTCATTTTTTAAGTGCTTTTCGTCTTAACTGTTAATAGGACGCAGGATGGGGTGTAGGCAGCGTTACGCTCTTTCTGACTGGTAGCCGGTAGCAAGGTTCGCTACTGCGATCCCTATTACAGTTTTCACAGTTGTTTGCATATATTTGGTGTTCTACACTCATTCCCGGCCACCAGAATACTGATTGTAATTCAGTCAGTGATTCCTTGATCTCTCTGTGCCGTAGACCCAAACCCATGTGTGCGTCTGCTATTAAAAATATTCTCCTGTTCATGTTTGGAATTACTCTATCCCCCACTCCAGGGATTCGAGCAAAAGGAACAGAGTTTGCATCGATGATGTATGCATAATTGAGTGGATAGTTTACGGGTAGTGCTGCACAGTCGCCTTTTACGGTCGTTTTTACTGCCAGCATGGTTTCCCCGTCTATGTACTTATCTGTACGTTTTTTTGTGGCTACGGAAGCCGGTTTAGTTACTTCTGCGGTGGCTGTATTAGCCAATGAATTCCCTGCAACGTGAACGCCATCACGTTGAAGACTCTGTGCGTGAATCACGTGAGTCTTTTGTAGTTCTTTGTGTAAAAGAGCTATCTCGTTCGAGAGCTTTTTATGCTTAATTGTGGCACCTGTGTCATCTTTGTAGTCGTTTTCGATCCAACTCTGCAGTTTATTGTTGTAAGAATTGACGCAAAAATGAGAATCGCACACTATAAGTGTGGGGAATTCGCGTTCTGCATTTTCGAGCGCCATCTCTAAAGATCTGATTTCAGTTCTCTGAACCGAACAGTTTCTTACAGATTCAGTTTTTGTTACTTTCGGTCTGAATTTACCGCACAGCCAACGACCTTTAATGATCGCACATGCTGCATTGTAGGATTTGCTCTCTACGTTGAAATGCTGTACAAAGCTATCTGTATAGATTATACAGGCGTATTGTGGGAGAGGCAGAATTTCGATTGGCAGAGGATATTCTTCTTCATATTCTAAATCATTCAGTTCTTCAAATTGCGGGGCGAAATAGTATTTCACGTCTTCCGCTCCTAGAGAATCTATACACTGTATCCATTTCGGATCCAGTGACACTGTAGGCAGGTTTACTGGGCTGAATAGCGCCTCGAAGGCGGATTCTGCTGTAAGGATATTAATCCGTTTGCCGTGTGCTAGTTCTCGTTCATTTGCTAATGCGATTTGCACTGCGTTCACAGTTCTTTCTGTGTGACTGAATGTTTTTTCTGCTTGTGTGTACAAGTGAGATTTAATTGAAATTGGTACCTTTTCTCCCTCATTAGAGGTCAGGTACGTGAATCCGCATATTCCTGGGATGACTCGGATTACAAGATCACGTGTGTTGTCACGTGTATCTAATTTTGTTTTTGCTAACATGTCTGTTTGCAGTGATCTCAAAATTTCTGTGTGTTTTTGAGTCCAATTGATTTGTTTTAAATCAGGTTTTATTAGTTCGTAGAGAGGTTTAACCCTTTCTGCGTAATTTAGTATGTAAGTTCTTCCGAAATTCAGAAAACCTAGTATTGATTGTAAATTCTTCAGCGTTTTTGGAGCTTGGAGTACAGCGCACTTCTCTAAGAAGTTGTCCGCTAGGCTTTTCCCTTCACTTGATAATTCGTACCCTAAGAACAGTACTGTCAGATGGGCAATTCGGGACTTTTTAAAGTTGAATTTGTAACCCTCTGCTGCGAACCCAAGTATAATGGTGCTCACTCTTTTCAAGTGAGTATCCAAGTCGTCGTCTGTGAGATAAATATCATCTACGTAAGACAATGCTTCATCATCATAGATTTGTAGTAACTCTGTTACCCTAGCTGAGAATAGTCCTGGGCTGTTCTTGAACCCCTGTGGGAGTCGACAGAATTTTTTCTGTGACCCAAATGCGGAGAAAGCGGTCAAATATCTGCTTTCTGGTGCAATGTTTTGACAAAAGAAACCATTAGAAATGTCTAATGTCGTTTTATATTTTTTCCTAACTATGTTATTCATTAGGGCTGCACTATGCGAGTTTTGTACTGCAAAAGTTTTGCAACATGTATTAAGATGTCTGTAGTCCAAAACTAGACGATATGAATTGTCTGGCTTGGAGACAGGAAACAAAGGATTGTTCATCTGAGAGGTGCATGTTTCAATCACCCCCTGGTACTCAAGTTGATCTAAGATCTCCCTGACTTGTTTTTTAGCTTCTTGCTTTATGGGATACTGCCGTTGGGCAGTTGGTTCACTTTTTAGTTGGATTTTGTGAGGCGGTGAATCCTCATCCCATCCTACATGATTTTTATATAATGCAGGTGCCTGGGCTACTGCCCATTTCCTTGCATATGTATATTTTTTGTGAATCGGTATGTGATTCGAGAAGGCAGGCATAATCACTTCTTCGCCACGAGGGCACTCCCTGACAAACTCCGGGGGCCAATCTTTTTCAGCTAACAGAATATCATAGCCTTTTGAGAGCTTATCCCAAAATAGACCCTTAATTTTCCTAGTCTTATCACCCTCCATACGCAATGTTATTTCGTATATTTTATGGGGCTCGCTAAGTCTGGCGTCGGCAGTTTCAACCTGAATGTATTCATTCGTGTCCACTGTCTCCAGATGACTCATCAAGATCTTGCGCGCTATACTGATTTCTGCTGCACTGTCCAACATTGTCAATGCCCTCTCCCCGTTTTTCAACTGTGTCCTCAGTATTCTCGGCATGGTTGATTACTCTAATACTGGCTACCTTCTTTTTCTGAAATTGAGATTTTTTACTCTGAGCAGGTTCCTTGTCTTTGGACTTGGTGTGCTCTCCTGGGTCTGACCGTCCTCTTCTTTCCGAATTCTGTGGAAAAGATCTAGAGGGACGTGTATCAATACTTTGATATCTATCAGGTTTTTTTAGATTATCCCTATTTCTAAGGTTATATCTTTTCTCAGAGGGCTCCCGTTGGGGAGACTGGCGTTCTCGAGTCGGAGTTCTTTCCCTCCGTCGAGGAGACCTTCCTCTGGACTGGAAAACTTTTTCCTAGGGAGTGCATTGTTTATTTCCATCCCACCTCTTTTTTGGAGTGTTTAAATTATTTTTAATAAATAATTTTTCAGGATTTTCGAGCAGTTGGGGCTTTACTGGTTTCCCACCCAAGCTGTCTCTACCTAATTCTTCATAGCATTTTTCTATGATTTTTGCAAGCTCAACAGGATCTTTTATATCTGTTTCCCTCAACTTCTGGCGAATCGCCACAGATGCTGCTTCTCCCTTTATGTTGGCTAATAATATAGCCGTGACCTGCTTGAAGTCTTTCAGTAATTTCATACCTAGATTAGGCTCTGGACCGAATTCATTTTGAATCTGTTTTAGCACTTCTGGTATTACCGCCATAGACGGAACACCGTGTGTTTTTGTGTAAATGGAAGCAAAGACTGTACCCCAAGTGTCACAGTCCTCCACGTGTGGTGCGATTCCCATAGGAAGGCAGATGGTCAAGATTCTGTGTTTCTCAATAGGGGTAGTATCAGGAAATACTGCCTCTATTTGAGTGATTTTCTGGGCTAACCAGAAAGGAATTTGTTCCCGTTTTACGGGTGTTTTACCAAGACATGACTGTATGTTCTGTGGTGTAATTTTATTTGTGTTCCCCTGATGAGGGGTCAGCTGTGGTGTATTAACAGCTGGCTGGACTGTTGCAGTCCGCATTACATATTGGACTAATTGCCTATGTATTTTTATTAATGTGTTTAGCTGTGCTAACAGCTCTTCCTTAGACATTTTTGCAATGTCAGGATGTGGTGTGTAGCTGGCTAGAACCGGCCACGTGGCTCCTGGTCTACCTAGTGGACCGAGCCTAGTTATTTGATCAGTGTGTTTTAGGGCGCCATTAAACCAGAGCAGGTGCTCTTGAAATTTAAGTGGGATTTCAATCTCCTCGAAAGGAGCGTACTCTCCCGGAGGTTCCTCTATTTTGTAATAGTGAAACTCCTGTGTTATAGCGTTTACCGCTGGAAAGTTTATCCATGAATAGAATACCTCTGTCTGCCGATATTCGTGAGCCTCTATCACGAAAATTACTGTACCACCTTGAGGTGTCAGTCCGTTTTCTATAAGTTTTAAAGTTATAGATCTTCTTAACTGGACCGGGATGATAATAGCATCCGGGTCTGCCTGTAGGAGACTCGAGTCCTCCTCTATTAGTATGGAAGCCAGCCTAGCTGCTTCCCTTTCTTTTTCATTGTCTGACATTTAAAAAATGCAGGCTTTGCAGAGTAGGTCTCCAAGGAGACAAAGATTAGATGCACAATATTTTGGAACACTGTATCCTTCAACGTTGAATAAACCAGAGCTTTACATAGGAATCTCTTCCTACTAAGGTCGGGCGGATTTTAACCTTTCACCCACTCCAGACGTCTATTGGAGTATTTACGGGAGAAAGGGGTGTGAAATATGCACGACTGAGTTACTCTACAAGTCTTGCGTTAGTTTATCGCCTTACCAAACGTTAGGGCGCCATGTAGTGTAGTTCCTAGTTTCCCACTAGGCCCTGCGCATTGGAATAACATAAACAGTAGTATCGACGTGGAACTGCAGATATTCCAGGCCTCCACTGACTATGCTAAACTTAATTGGGTTGTGTTACCAACTAGCTCAGAGGTCACTGGAAACTTTCTTCTCTGCATAGGAAGTGATCAGCTTCCTTGGCACAGACAAGAAGGGATTCAGTTTTCCAACAACCGTGCAACATGACAACTTTGCTCCTCAGATCAAGAGTCGATCTCTAGGGTCGTGTGAAACAATAGACATAGATTTCACTCAGTCAGTCTAGTGCAGTTTACTTTCACAGTATGTAGAGAATAGAGAGACGGGCGTTAGTCAATAAAGGGTTAACATTTATTGAACAGTCTTTCTTCTCGTACAAGAGAAATGTATTGCCACAATTGCAATAATTGTTATTATAAAAAGTACGTACAGTAAGATAAGTATTGCGAAATAGAACTGTAAAAGCATTGATATGGTTTCTTAGCCATACAATGGTTTAAAAGTAATAAAACATATATACAGTCATATATACATTTAGGCTAACATACTCAACTGGTGCTTCTAACTAAGCCTACCCCAGTGTGCCTGACCTAAGCCTAACACGTGAGAAGGGGAGTAAGTAAGTAGCTTAAGTTAAGTTGGTTTTGCCAAGGTTTGTTTCAAGAATTCTCGTCTAAGGGTTTAGTCGACACCATACCTCTGAATAGAATGATGGAGGATTGGTATCTCCTTCAGGGGTCTCTCTCGATATCCCAGTCACCCGCGAGGGTAAACCGGAAGCGCCGGGACTGGATTTCTCTGCACGAGAAATGCAGCGGCTTCTCTCAGCTCGTCGAGGAAGGAGGGGGGACAGCGTCCGCGGGCAGCTGGGCTGGATGTCTTCGCAGAGGACGGCTGCTCGGCTCCTCAAGCGTACTGCACCATAGGTCGCGCTGTAGCGGCGATAATGGTAATCAGCAGCTTCACCACCACAGGATAGCAGGCTGCAGCGACAGAGTGCTAGTTTTTACCAACACAGGGTCATGCAGGCAGCTGGCATCAGCAACATGATCGCTCATTGCTTAAGGCAACGTTGGTAATATTTATACCTGACAGGTGCCGGGTTTGACGCAAGTTTGCTGGACATAAGACGTCAATTAAAGATGTCACTAGGAAGTGACAGTTATCAGTTGCTCATTAGAGTTCCATTACTAATCAAAACATAGCAAGCGGGGATTTCCAGGTTTGCTAAGTTTTTATCTTGTTGAAGAACTCGGAGTGTTATCTAGGAATATCAGATAGTGACTGCTGCTCTGTCATTGCACTAATTGGTCGCAAAGGAAGTAGCAGAGAGTCATGCTGGAATGTGGCTCTGTTCGTGTGAGGCCAGAGATGACTTTTCAGAAAATCGCACTTGAACGGTTATGCCAATATAGGGAATAAATGGATTTATAGCCGAATAGGGGCATAAGGTCACAGTATCGATCAGGAACCTAGATAAGCACGCAACAGAAGGGTACAGAGAGGAACACACTTCTACATTACAGTAGTCACCACCCTAGAGGTCTTAAGGCTAACTAATCAGTCAGCCAATTTCTGTGAATCCGTATAAACTGCACCCATAGACATGACTATTTCAAGGAGTCCGATGACCTCCTAATGAGACTGATGAGCCTCACAGAGAGAGGTTACCCCAAATCCCTATTGGAGAAAGCCTGTAAAAGAGCCTGGTAGGGTTATATCAGGCTCTTTTACGGGCTCCCTGTTGGAAATGAAACCATGCAATGACAACAATACGGAACAAATGATTTGTTGCACCACCTACAACCCATATGACGTGCTTCTTTTGCCCTTTTCTCTCAAATTCAAATTCAAATTTCAAATGCTTTATTCGGTATATAAAATATAACCACATAGCATACAAAAAAGAATATACAGATAATACATCATAGACCTTTTTTTAAAGAAAATCGATTACCATACTAAAACAAGGGCATGAACTAAGTCTCCACGAAATTAGATAAATTAAATCACTTTTGGAGGACAAAGTTGCAGTGTTTAGCTCAAGACATTTTGCAAACAATTAATTGCATTATTACATTATTTCCTTTAAGTAAAGTGACAAAGTGCGTAATCCGAAAAAATGTATGAAATAAGATTAGAATAGCTCATGTTTCGTTTAGAGATATAGTTTCTAGTTAAATTCATGTTAAAATTATTGATAATATATGATAATTTCATCTATATAAATAATCAATTGATTTAAAAATACAGTAATAAAACCAATACAAACAACAATATTCAGACTGTTAAAATTACAGGAATCATGTTAATCTGAATCATAGGATGATCGATTTCCTACTGGAAACACATTTTAAAATGTAGATGGCTACATGGAAACATACATCTGTGCTATTCAATTCGAACATTAACAGCAAGGCTTCTTTGGTAGTTCTTTTGTTCTGTTTTAAAAACATAGGTTTTAAGTATATTTTCCTATAAAAAATGTAAAATTTACAGAAAAGCATAAAATGGCAACAGCTCTGTTTGGATGTCCCGTCGCATGGGCAGGGCAAAGTGCTATGTCTTCCAGTGTGGGGGAAGGACACTAGGTGGTGCACAGTGCCCAATCTCAGCCGGGTCAATGCAAAACGATGTGAACTTCTGGTGACGGTTATCAAGTATTGTTGGAGACCTTCTGCGATATTGTGTTCATTATAGAAAGCATATGTGTGTTGGCTTGCATATCTGGCAGCCCTAACCCTCTTTGCATTTTCCAAGAAGAGATCTTTTAGCTCTTTTTTTGAAAGCGGGACGCCCAGTTCTGGGTTCAAAAATGGGTCGTGGTCAAAGACTGCCTTGAACCAAAACCGGATGTGCCTAAACCAGGGGATACGCATATGATTTTCTAGTTTTAAACAATCCTTAATTACGGTTTGTGTGAATTCTGTTTTTGCTTTGGACCAAATGGATCTCCATAGGGAAAGGGGACGTAATGCGGCCAGATCTCCTATATAGGCTAAACCAACCGCCCTATGTATGATCTCAATGGAAGCAGATGCCGGGGTACATAATAAGTGGCATAAGGAAGTGATTTTCCTGATGTTGAAGCAGCTTACAACTATTGGTGTTATGTCCCCACACACCGGCCCCGTACAGATGACAAGCACCTCACAATGTAGATGTGGATAATTTCTTTTATTCTGCGGTTCCCCAGTTTGGTTGCGAATCTAAAGATGCTATTGGTGTTCCTCGACAGTTTTAGCTGTACACACTCCTGTTCGCTGGACCAGCCCCCGTCCCCAGAAAAGGTTATCCCTAGGTAACAAAATTTCTTGACGGGCTCTAGCCTGACATTATCTAAAAAGAAGGACCTGTTTTGCTTGGTCTATTTCCCACACGCCATTGTAAACATTTTTCCCTTATTAATTACCAATTTCCGTTTAACTATAAAAGCAGTGTCAATGTAAATTGATACTTGTATAGCGCACTACTCACCCGCAAGGGTCTCAAGGCGCTTGTACGAATACCGCTGTGGAACCCATCCTGGCTTTCCCTGCGAGGTGTCCACTCCTGGGCACCCCCAAGGTGGAGGTCAGGCATCCTTAGCGTTGTGGGGGCCGTTGTGGAGATTAAGCAAGCTTTTGCCCAGAGATGCAGAGTGGGACTCCATGATTGGAATAGGTACCGAGGCGAGAATTATCAGGTCCGTGGAATTTTGAGCCCAAGACCCGCCGAGGCAGGGAATTGAACCCTGGTCCGGGGCCAGACCTCTGCATCAGGGTCTGCCGCTCTAACCATTGAGCCACACTTCTCCAATGAGATGTTGCAGGCCGTTTTGAGTGTGTGATAAAAGTACCGCGTCATCTGCATAAAGCAGAATTGGAATGGACTTACCATCAATACATGGTGCATCCACCGCGGTTGTTCTAAGTATCGTATCTATCTCATTGATAAACAGTGAAAACAGGAGTGGTGCTAAAATGCATCCTTACCTTATGCCTCTGTTAACTTTAAAATAAGGGGTGCATTCGCCAGCCGTTCCATAACGTACCTTACATGTTAGTATTTCATATAGTCTGGCGAGAAAGTATATGATTTCTTTAGGTGCTCCCATATCTATTAAAACAGGCCATAAGAGTGAGTGTTCGACCAAATCAAAAGCAGAACTGAGGTCGGCAAAACATAAAAAAAGGCTTCCTTCCTTAACTGTTGTGTATTTATTGATGATGAGGTCAAGGTTGACGCATTGCTCCATCGTACCTATCCCCTTCCTGAATCCATACTGTACTGGTGATAAAATGGATTCCTCTTCTGCCCAAGTTTCCAGTCTGGCCAGGAGGACCCTGCTTAGTACTTTAATAGAAGAATCGAGGAGGGAGATAGGTCTGTAGTTGCATGCCTCAGCCCTAGAAACCTTCTTAAAAAGTGGTACAATGATTGATTGGCCCCATGTCTGAGGAAGTTCGAATTCAATTGCAGCATTGAAAAAGCGTGTTAGGATGGGTGCCCATTAGTGTTTTTCATGTTTATGTAGGTCTATGGGCACACCATCCGGTCCTGGAGCCTTGCCACCACTACTCTTCTCAAGTCCTGCCTGGACCTCGTTCAGGGAAATGGATAGCGCAATGGTCGGCCATTGGCCAGAAGTATCTTAAAACAAATCATCTGAATTAAAAACCTTGGAATAATGTTCTATCCAATCTTTACAACTAACATTAGAAGTTACTGCAGGTATGGTATCATTCTTTAGAAAAGGGCAATTAATTGTCTCCCATAATAATTTACTATTTTTTAATGCTGACGCCATATCTACATTTTGCCATGCCTCATCTTGTAACTGTTTTTTCCTTATTGCTAGCCTGGTTTTATAAAGATGCCGCTTTTCCCTGATTTGTTCCGGGTCTCTTGGATTGATTGACATCACGTGTTTTAATGAGGATGAAGCCTCTATACAGTCTTTGTCAAACCAGCCCGATTGTTTGGCTCTATGTTTATGATTCTTGCCAGTCAATAGGCCCTCTATTGTAGCGTGGGTCTTATTGATCATGGGTAGCATAGTTACAGGATTATACTCATCTTTGAGGCAATGGCTTATTTCCGCACCACATTTGTCATTTATTTCCGCTAGTAGTTTGTTGGGGTTAATTTTAGCCCACTTAATTCTGGGGCCATTTGGTCTAATTTCTTGTGTCGGCTTACTATATATTTGGGTTTTAGGACCCCAGCCAAGTAAAGTCAGTGAGATACTGTTGTGATCGCTCACAGCTTGCTCCTCTATCCATAGATCACGGTACGCAGTACCACTCGATACTAAAATGTGATCGATGTTGGAATTAAAATTCCTACCCTTAAATGTTGGACATCTGGTGTGTCCCCTCTTTTTGGAGCAGTCCAGAAGTTCTAGATCTAATTTGGCAGCCAAGCTGTTCAAAGCCAGCCCATATTTGTCATGTGAGAAATGATTATGAATTATGGTACTTCTATCCTCCAGATCGTAAGTGGTACCGCAGATCCCCTTTTGGGCATCTGCGCAAACTTGCAGGTTAAAATCCCCTGCCCAGAGTATGACAGGGCAATCTCTATAATTGGTAAAAAGATTGTCTATTGCTGTTTCTATTTCCTGTACCACAAAATCTCTATTGGCGTTAAAAATGTTGCTATAGAAGTTAACAATCATTAAGTCGTTAGTTTTCTGGTGCTCAAGACAAATTATTAAAGCATGAGGGCCAACATCCATGTGTTTGCCTAATTTGAATTCTGTGAGCCCAGTAGAGATCAGGGTCAATAGGCCACCCTTTGCCCTGCCAGCAACCGAGTCCTCGGCGTTTATATAAAAGGATGTGTAACCTTCGACAGTAATTTGATCTCTATACCATGTCTCATGGAGACATATTATGTCATGCCCTTGGGAAATAAAATCATTCCAGAATGGGGTATTAAATTTGCTATTTATACCTGCTATATTCCAGGTTATAAAGTTCAATCCAACTCCAGTTACATATACTGGTTGGAGGGAGGGTGATAACATATGGCTGCGTATATATGTGTTGTATCAGTAGTAGGCGTGTTATTATGATTTGATGAAACATTCGCCTCTGTGCATGAGATTTTTTCCAGTTCGCATAGGTTTTGGTCTTTCTCCAAATTAACAGGGGGTTCGCATTCTGGACTAAATCATTCATAATAGTTCTTGTGTTACCTATTTTTCCCTCAACAGAATGCTGATAAAACATGTCCACATCCTGCCCTGCTTCGAGGCCTTCTTCATTGCCTCCTCCTGACCATCGTTTAAAGTTTCCACAATCGCTCCATGTTTGATTCCCCTCGGGGACATTTTATTAGATTTACTACAGAGTTACAGACGAATCAACAATACATGACAGTCAGTCTACCCCCTCTAAGTTTGAAAACGACTCGAATCAATTTGATAAGGGTAGATGAAACATAGCCCTGTTGAGAGTGTTTGCTACATAGGGCTCCCTTCTATATGCATGGCGCGGATTGAAAGATGGGCCATGTCTTATACCAGGGTAGAAATAATTTAGGTCTAGTGTTTGGATGTCCCCCTCTCTGCCGAACCTTGGTTCCCTGCGAATGAAATCAACCACCCAGGGATCTATAAAACTCACGATGACACAGTCACCTTCCAGGTCCTTAGTAGTGTTCCCTACCCAGTTTACTCTCCTAACGTTAAGTATCTCTGTGTTGGAGAAGGGGGGGAGTGTTCTGTTGGTGTTAAGCCAATAAATGACTTTATGCTTCAAGTCCCTATGTGTTTCCCGTTTCTCAGTTCCAATCCCGCGTACTCCCACCATGATGATTGTATATGGTATTGCTTCCAGGGGAAGATTTATACAGGGGACTCGTTGGTGGATATGCTTATTGTTCGTATCACCCTGTGCCTTGGGCAAATTGTCTGTTGTATGAACACATGACTCGGGTTGGTTCTTGGGCGTGCGGCCGACCCTTACGGCTTTGTTTCTAGCAGACCCCTTTAAGTTGGTATCTGGCGTACTTTTATTCGTAGTGGTTGTAGCAGGTGGAGTGACCAAGGGTGTGGTGGTGTTGGATTTCATAGTTACGCTTTTAGTACTTGGGACAGTAATTGGTATGGCAGTGGTAGGATGTGGGGCCTTTGGATTCTTTAAAACTGTTGTAATGGTGTCTAGTCTGGTTGTGTTACCAGAAACTAATTTTTCTAAGTGGTCTAATTTAGAATTAATCTGTTTCGTCCTTTCAATTAATGGTAACATTAGTGACCTAACCAACTTTTCCATTTTCTCCACTTGTGTGTGGCTGGATACTGGGCTCAAAGTGACTAGTGGAGTGGTGCTTGGAACAGGTTCAGGTGTAACGGATGTTCCAATCTTGCCAAGCGAGGAGCGTTTCCCGGTTAGTTCTCCACTAGCGCTATCTCTTTCTCTATAACCACCTTTGCCCGTGTCAGGAATTGATCGATAGTACCAGTTGCTACCCCCCCAGTGGATGCAATAGAGACCTTGCGGTCCTTCCTAAGTGTCCGCAACATAATGGAATAGAGAAGTCAATAGAGATACACAGAACAGTGTGTTGGATGGCGCAAATCAAAATACCAAATTATGGGGTCCAATGTCCTGTCCGACAGGGGGGTGGCCCAGCCGGGCCTCCTCTGGCCTAAGAGGGCCCGCCTTTTGCCCGGGCTTCGCCCGGCGCTCCCTCGCAGCGTGGGACTGGTCCAAACAAATAGAAAATATGGCGGTCTGGGGGCGGGGCTCACAGGGTGCGCAGGCCAGGTGTGTACGGCCGTGCAGGGACTCCTGGGAGAGTGAGTCCCTGCAGCGCGATGCTCCTCCCCTGTATTTGCAGCCCAGCAGCCTCACCGGGACAGCGTCACTGCCACCACTGACAGCGAGGTGTGGGGACGGAAGCAAAGCCCACAAGTTCACAGGGCCAAGGCAGTCCACCAGATCAGATGCAGCGTCCTCAGGTCAGGTACAATGGTTGTCCGCGCTCGTTCAGGAAAGGAAGTGTACCGTAGTCTGCAGGGATGGCGGGCCTTTGAACTGGTTGCCGGTCTGGGGGCGGGGCTCACAGGGTGCGCAGGCCAGGTGTATACAGCCGTGCAGGGACTCCTGGGAGAGTGAGTCCCTGCAGCGCGATGCTCCTCCCCTGTATTTGCAGCCCAGCAGCCTCACCGGGACAGCGTCACTGCCACCACCAACAGCGCAATGCGGCACCCGCAAAGCGGGTGCGGTGAGGTGTGGGGGCGGCAGCAAAGCCCACAAGTTCACAGGGCCAAGGCAGTCCACCATATCAGATGCAGCGTCCTCAGGTCAGGTACAGTGGTTGTCCGCGCTCGTTCAGGAAAGGACGTGCTTCTTTTCCCCTTTTCTCTCAAGTGTACCCATTCTACATTTTCATGCACTGAGAGCGACCCAGCCCCATCGCATCAATCAATTTCCACTGCCAAATGGGCAGTGTTTCATTGAAGGTGAGCCTACCTGCCATTCCTCTGTAGTTCCATACCCCCTATCCACTTTGTACTTTAACTAATAGTGATTCTACCTACATCGTAGGTTGGTCCTGATGACAACCCCTTCTTAAGAAAAGAATCACTTTCTTCTAATATCTGGGGTCGAAATGTCGACTTTGTTTACAATTGGACCTATACTTACCCACTCAACCCAGTAGCTGAAAATCTATTATGCACTTGTGGCATCGCATAACTTGGGATTTAGTAGTCAGCCATTGATACATTTTTAGACAATATTGGTCAGTGTCAAGGTGGGAGGTGTAGAATTTTTCCATTTGGCTGCTATATCTGAGTTGGCCACTATAGTGGCTGTGCCTAGAAACGCTCTCTCTCTCAGGTGGGGGGTGATGTGGCTGTGGCGGGGGACGTTGACGATCAGTCGGACGGAGGCGTTTTGGATGCGTTGTAGTCGTCATAGATTTGGCTGGGATTCCTGCGTAGAGTGCGTTGCCCTAGTCCAGTCTGCTGCTGACGAGAGCCTGTGTCACCGTTCTTCTTTTTTCGGTCGGGATCCACTTGTAGATCCTGCGGAGCATGCGGAGGGTGTTGTAGCAGGAGGAGGAGATGGCGTTGACCTGCTTAGACATGGAGAGGAAGGAGTCGTGGATGATTCCTAGATTGCGTGCATGGTCGGTGGGTGTTGGTGCTGTTCCCAGTGTGGTCGGCCACCAGGAGTCGTCCCAGGCTGAGGGGGTGGGTCCAAGGATGAGGACCTCCGTCTTGTCTGAGTTCAGCTTCAGATGGCTGCTCCTCATCCAGTCGGCGACCGCCTTCATTCTCTCATGGAGGTTGGTTTTGGCGGTGTGTGGGTCCTTGGTGAGGGAGAGGATGAGCTGGATGTCGTCAGCATAGGAGATGATGTTGAGGTCATGATGGCGGGCCACTTGTGCGAGGGGGGCCATGTAGACATTGAACAGCATTGGGCTGAGTGATGAGCCGTGGGGGACGCCGCAGATGATGTCGGGGGCTTCGGATCGGAAGGGTGGGAGGCGGACACTCTGGGTTCTGCAGGAGAGGAAGGACGTGGTCCAGTCAAGAGCCTTCTCTTGGATTCCAGCTTTTAGGAGGCGTGTCTTTAGAGTGCGATGGCAGACCGTGTCGAAGGCAGCTGACAGGTCCAGGTGGATGAGGGCTGATTTTTCGCCATTTTATGGTTGGCGCCTGATGTCTTCTGTAGCGGTGATGAGGGCTGTCTCGGTGCTGTGGTTTCATCTGAATCCGGACTGGGACGGGTCCAAGATGCTGTTGTCTTCCAGGTGGCTGGACAGTTGCATGTTGATGATTTTCTTGATGACCTTTGCCGGGAACGGGAGCAGGGAGATGGGACGGAAGTTCTTGAGGTCCTTAGGGTCCGCTTTGGGCTTCTTGAGGAGGGCGTTGATTTCGGCGTGCTTCAAGCTTTCCGGGAATATCGCTGTTTCGAAGGAGATGTTCATGACCTTCCGTAGTTGGGGTGCGATGGCTGCGTCTGCTTTGTTGAATACACGGTGTGGGCACGGGTCAGACGTAGATCCTGAGTGGATGGAGTTCATGACCTTGCGTGTCTCGTCATCGTTGATGTTGGACCAGGAGGTCAGGTGGTTGGCATTGGTGGTGTTCACAGGGGAGGTGGAGTCTGGCGTAGTCAGGTGGTCGTGGTGTTGATGCTGTTGTGGATGTCAGCAATCTTGCGGTGGAAGAAGATGACTAGTGAGGCGCACAGTTCTTGGGAAGGCGGGATGTTGTTGGCGTTGCCGCTGGGGTTGGAGAGTTCCTTTATGATGCTGAAGAGCTCTTTGCTGTTGTGTGCGTTGTTATCCAAGCGGTCTTTGAAGTAGGATCTCTTGGCTAATCTGATGAGGTGGTGTGAGCTGCATGGTTGTCCGGTGTGCATTCGTGAAGCCATGTCTTCTCCAGTTTCAGGCATGAGTGTTTAGAGGTCTGGAGCTCGCGGGTGAACCAGGTGGCTCTCTTGTTGGCGTGGCTGTTCGAGGGTTTCTTCAGCGGGGCGAGGTTGTTGGCGCAGTCGTCCATCCACTGTCTGAGGTTTCGGGCTGCAGCGTCTGGGTTGGTGAGGTCGGTGGGTGGGTTCTTGGCAAGGGAGGTGATCAGCTGGTCTTAGGTTACTTTGCTCCAGTAGCGGCGAAGCAGTTGTTGGGTGCGGTGGTGCGTGGTTGGTTTCTTGAAGGTGAAATGGATGCAGGGGTGGTTGGCCCAGTGGGGTTCAGTGGTTTGGTCGAAGGCGAAGTGGGAGCCTGTGGATAAGACGGGATCCAGCGTGTGGCCGGCGTCGTGGGTGGGTGCGGTGACGAGTTGTCTGAGGCCGAGGTTGGCGAGGTTGGCAATCGGGTTGGCGGAGTTGGCGTCGATGTTGTTCTCGAGGTGGATGTTCAGGTCCACGAGGAGGATATTGTCGATGGAGGTGAGTGCGTGGGTGCTGGCGAGGTCGGCGATGGAGTAGCTGAACTGAGCCCAGGGTCCAGGGGGTCTGTAGATGAGTGTTCCTCTGAGGGTGGTGTTGGGGTCGGTGTGGATCCGGAAGTGCAGGTGTTCGGCGGTGTTGAGGGTGTCGTCTGTTTGGGTGGCGACCTTGAGGGTGGACTTGTGGACGATGGCTATTCCTCCTCCGATTCCGTTGGTGCGATCCCTGCAGGTGATCTTGTATCCATCTGGGATGGCTATGGCGATGTCGGGCGCCGAGGAGTCATTCCACCAGGTCTCGGTCAGGAAGGCCACATCTGGGGCGGAGATGTCGAGCAGATCCCAGAGCTCGATTCCGTGTTTGCGTGCGGAGCGGGTGTTGAGGAGTATGCAGCAGAGCTGGTTGGGTCTATTCCTTGGAGGTTTGGTGGTTCTGTCGCAGGTGAAGCTGCAGGTGTGGCAGGAGAAGGGTCCGTGGGTCCGTTTCGGGGCGGGCTGGAAGCAGGTGTGGTTTCGGCAGGTGCGTGGAGGGTTCTGGCGTCGTAGTGGATTCTGGTGTCGTGGCATTCGCGGGGTCCAGGGGTTCTGGCGATGGGTGCGGTCCAGGCGCGGACGGGTGCAGACGGCTTGCCTTAGGCTCGCCTTCAGCGCTCCCGCTGTGTGCGGCCGCTTCTCGGCCTGGTTATGAGGTGGCTTGGGAGGGGGGAGCAGCTATGAGGCAGGAGTGGGGATTCAAATGGGTATGCAGGGGGGACGGGTCCCCAGGGAAGCAGCGGCGGAAAAGGGCCGGATCAGGAGCGGCGCAGGGGCAGGGGGAACTGGTGCACAGGGCAGAGGGGAGGGAAAAACCAAGGAAACAAGGAGGCAGCAGGGAGGCAGGAACCAGGCAGTCAGGTGACGAGCAGCGGCGTGGTGGGCAACCTGTCTGCGAGCAGGGTCAAATGTCACAGAAAAGCGCAGAAAGGTCACAAAAACAGGTGGAAACGAGTTGCACAGAGGCACAAAGGTCACAAGAAAGGGCAGAAAGGTCACAAAAAACTGGGGGAAACGAGTGGCACAGAGGCAGAAAGGTCACAAGAAAGGGCAGAAAGGTCACAAAAAACTGGGGGAAACGAGTGGCACAGAGGCAGAAAGGTCACAAGAAAGGGCAGAAAGGTCACAAAAGGTGGAGAAATGAGTGGCACAGAGGCAGAAAGCTCACAAGAAAGCGCAGAAAGGTCACAAAAAAATGGAGGGAAACGAGTGGCACAGGAGGCAGAAAGGTCCCAAGAAAGGGCAGAAAGGTCACAAAAAATGGGGGGAAACGATTGGCACAGAGGCAGAAAGGTCCCAAGAAAGGGCTGAAAGGTCACAGAAATGTAGGGGCAGCTAAGCAACAGAAGGAAAAACGGGCAGAGAGACACAGGGGCCGCGATGGGAGCAGAAGGAAAAACCGGGCAGAGAGACACGGGGGCAGCGAGGGAGAGAACGGGCACAGGCGGTGCTGTGCGGAGGGGGAGCGAACTACCTGAGAGTGCGATAAATCTGCGATATGCCTCCCTTTCCAAGGGCCCCCATCAGGAGCCTGGCTTCCTGTGGATTGAATCCTGGGATGGAAGCGTCATGGGGAACATGGGTGGAAAGTGGTTGTCAGAGTTGTAAATATTTGTAGAATTGTGTGGAATTAATGGTATAGGCATCCTGCAGTTCTCGAAATGAGCATGTATGCCATGCCACAAAGGAGTCTGGAGTGTAAGTTTAGCATCCCATTGTGTCTGTTGGAGTGTAGTTCTCCATGCAAGGAAACTTTACCTGGTCCCACTGGGATTCGTCAGAGATTGGGGAGCTATAAAGCATCACCATGATCTGAGGAAACCCTAGGGTAGTGAGCTCCAGCTGGTATGCCGGATCCGTCTACCCCCAAGAGAACCAGTCATTGATCACCAGGAGATGGTATGCTAGGTAATAGAGGTAGTCTGTTGGTTAGCCCCAGGCCTCCATCACATGGAGCACGTTGACAGTGGATAAGAGCCAGATGTGGCCTGGAATTTCCCCAGGAATGCTGTGACCAGTCTTTCTAGGGTCTGGAACCACGGGTATGGCAAGTGAGTCCGGAGTTTCTGGAAAACATACAAGAATCTTTGGAGTATCATCATTTTACACAGGGCTATCCTACCCATTACATTCAGCGGGAGGTGTTTTGATCTAATCAGGTCGTCTTTTGCCTTCCTAGTCAGTGGGCTAAGTTGCGGGACCAGGTGAGTTCTGGATGGAGTCTCACCCAAGCTCCAAGATACCCCCAAAAGAGGCGCAAAATGGGGATGTCAGATTGCCATGTCACTCAGTACCAAGATTGATTTGGCTCAGTTGACCCACAAAACCGAGGCCTCGCCAAAGAGCCGGAGGACTCAGAGACACAGTGCGCCTGTCATTTCAGGGCCAGTGAAAAAGAGCAGGACATCATCTGCAGAGAACACAATGCAGGCCCACTTCGGCATCACCCCAGTTCAAGCCTTGAATCTGGGCATCACACCTAACAAGACGAGCCAGAAGCTTGATAACTAGGGTGAAAAGGAGGAGAGACAAGGGACTGCCTTGTTGTGTCCCTCATCCGGTGGTAAAGATATTTGATAGAACTCCAATGACCTGGACCCAATACCGTCGGGTTGGAGTGGACCACTTGGATGAGCCCACAGAATCACAGCCAAGAGCCCATTCTTGGTTACACCCATTTCTGGCATCCCCAATCCATCGTATTGAATGCCTTTTCAAAATCTATGAGAAGCCAGATTGGGTGAACAGAAGTGGCAGTGGGGCAGAGCGAAGTGGAGGAGTTGAAGGCACTGCTGCATGCCTCAATGGGGCATGAAGTTGCACTGATCAGGGTGCATCAGTGTGTTAAGTACTTGTCTAAGGTGGGTGGCTAGTATCGTGGTGTAAATCTTTATTTTGGTGTTAAAGAGTGTTAGACCTGGCATGTTTGGCATGTTTCCCCTTTCTATTTGCTTTCTGACCTCCTGTTTTGATAGTATGCTGGACTTCGTTTTGGTGGTTTAGTGACTCTGCACACTTTTTCACTGCTATTCATTTCTAAAGCACAAGTGCTCCTACTGTAAATTGTGTTAGGATTAGTTTTCCATTATTGATATACTTGATTTACTAGTTAGTCCCTAGAGGGTGCTCAGGGCCTGTAAATCAAATGATACAAGTGGGCCTGCAGCACTGGTTGTGCCACCCACAAGTAGCCATACAAAGGTGTCTCAGACCTGCCCCTGCAGTATCTGCACCCAGTTTACTGCCATGTCAATCTGGCAAGGGCACCCACTTGCCAGGTCCTAAACTTCCCTTGCCGTACATGTAAGTCACCCCTAAGGTAGGCACAAGGTAGCTTCATGGGGAGGGTGCTGTGTCTGCGAAACATAGGACATGTAGTAGTGTGCTTTACATGTCCAATACTGTGCATTTCGTTTTTCACTGTTGGAGGCTGTCTGTCCTATAGATGAACATGGAAGCTGCCTTGTAATATCTTACTAGTGAAACTCTCCATTAGGACAAGATGGAGAAGTGGAGTTTAGGTTCCCTGAGCTCAGAATTTCATAACACATCTTTTAGTAAAGGTGGTTTTTAAATTGTGTGTTTGAGAATGCCACTTCTTGAAAGTGGCCATTTTCTGATTTAACCATTCTGAATGCCTCTGCCTGTTTGTGTATTCACCGTCTAGTTTTGGAGTGACAGGAGCTAGGGATGTGCACTCACACAAGACAGTCACAAGCAGGGTTGAGGTGTGTCTGGTCTTTCCTGAGTGACTCATAAGCAGGATGAATAGACCTTTCTACATTTAGAGTGGTGCGAGGAGTTTTCACTAGAACCTCAATCGGCTGTGTCTGCCCTGCGCAATGCTGTCAACACATTCTGTAGTGATGCTGGATCAGGGGAGGATAGAACTGGTTTTTACTGAGCTCAGAGACTTTCTGCTGAAAATTGCAAAGGGAAAAATAGTATAAAGATTGGGGCCCTGACACCAGAACTTTAGAACTCATTTGGACTAAGGAACCTGCCAAGAAGAAGAGCTGTAGTAGCTGTGAAGAGGAACTACCACTTTGCTGTGTGCTTTGCTGTTTTGGCCTGTAGTGGCTGCTTCTGTCTTGGGCACTTAAAGGACTGGACTGGACTTTCTGCAACTTATTTTCCTGAGTTTCTCCAAGGGCTTGAGGTAGAGCTTGCCCCCGTTCAAGAAGTCTCAGGAACAGAAAAGACTTCAAGACCATCTGCTTCCAACACTGAGAACGGTGTGTTTTGTGCTGCAACACCGCTGCTGGCTCCATAACCTGTAAGCACCGTAGAGAGCACCGCCTGATTCGCACTGCAACACCGGTTCCACCGAAAACAATGATCGTCGCCGCCAATGAGCCACTGCTTACATGTGACCTGAGGGCAGCGCACTTCGCACCACCTCTCATCACATCTCCGCCCTCGTATCCCCGCAATTGGCGCTCCACGCTGACATCGCCACCACTGTCTGCACTGTGTCCTGGAGGCACCGCTCATAAGTTTCTCGATGCACCGCCCCATTCGACCCCGCCCACTTGGCCCACCAACGTCGGTGCCATCGACTCCAGATCGTCTACAAATGACACCCTTCAGCATTGACGACAACATTGCTTGAACCATGAGGTCCTAGCACGGTGACTGGAGAACCGCAGCCTTAAGGCTCGGCGGCGCAGTGTACGCCTAAGATCCCCGGGATTCACCTGCCTCGTCAAAACAGAGACTCGGACTCTTCGTCTGACATAGAAGATGGTATTTAGCTGCAGCTAGTACAGTGGTCTTAGAAGTCGTCAGTGGCGCACAGCTTTATATACAATACAATACAATGCAAAATGCAATCACACACGAGCATGAGCTATAGGCAAATGTTATAGACAATGTTTTAAGACCTAAGCAACTCAAGTTCCCGGTTCTATTTGTCATTCGACCCCTTAAGTAAATCACAAGCGAATCCACACAATTCGATTTACAAGCAGAGAAAACACAGCTGCGTGTCGTAGAAGGACAGTCTAGAAACAGGAGAATACATGAGACATGTAGCGAAGGACAGCAGATAAGATAACTTAAAGGAAACAATGGTGTGAAACAACATGTAGTCCGGACGGGGATTAATCAGCTCAGACAGGAATAAGTGTACTCGGCCAGACCCTGACACGTAAAGCAGAAACGACAAAAACATCGCTTTCGCCAAGCTGCCTGAGTGAGGGCAACACAAAATGGCGGCGATCTCAAAATGGAGACTGAGCACGAACGAATTCGTAATTTGCAGAACCTCATGACGCGCACCATCCCACTTCGCACTGGAGCCCAGGTATCACCGAGCCGCTGCCTGCACTGAAACCTGAGTGAACCACACACCGCACAGCTCCACTTCGCACCACATCCCCGATGCCTGCCAACACTCCTGACTTACTTCAACCTCACGGAGTTCAATCTGCAACGTGTGTGACTGCAACGGCCTGGCGACTCCTGTACCGATCTTCGAAACCAACACCTGTCGAAGCCACTTCTCTGGAGCTCATCGCAAGGTCCAAGACATCCTGCATGTCCAATGTATTGTTTGAAGGTCTTTCTGACACCGAAGCTGGCCCGCAAGGCCATGGCCGGTCTGAACTGTTGGATTAGTTTGTTCACAGCGCCATGATACCCCTCGATGGAGTTATCAATTTCAAGGAACTGTAACTTACATTTATTTTTGCAATATTCATATATTGATCATTATATGTTGGATTGTTATCATTTTGGTTAAGTTGTACACAGATAAATATTGGCTATTTTTATAAAACTGGTGTGGTGTCCTTTTGTAGTGTTTTCAGTGTATTACTGTGTGTTATGTGCAAATGCTTTACACGTTGCCTCTGAGATAAGCCTGACAGCTTGTGCCAATAATGAACGAAAGTCAGAACAGGAGGGTGACTGGGTTGCGATTTCAGAATGATTGTGATCGTGGAAGTCAATGTCGGAGGGGAAGGTGCCATTTTTTACCTTCTCCTCAGATAAAGCATGGAGCCGGGGTGTCAGGATGTCTCGAAATACAGAGTAGTATTCTGCATGAAACCTGTACAGGCCCAGGGTTTTTCCTGAAGCCACAGCTGAAATAGCAACCCCAACTTCCTCAACTGATAGCAGCGCATTCTACAGCTGGGTCTCAGTTGGAGAAAGTCGTGGAATAGGTACCTCCTCTATGAAATGGGGGTCTGGCGCAGGTAGCACCGGTGGGGCTGTAGTGTAGTTCCTATATTCCCAATAGGCTCTGCACATTGGAATAATATATCCTATAGATTAGACATAGGACTGAGGTCTACCAGATCTCTATCAAATATACTAGACTTAATTGTGAGCGCCAGCTAGCTCAGAGGTCACTAGAAACTTTCTCGAATGAACAAGAAGGGATCCGTTTCTGACAACCGCATAAACATGACAACTTTGTTTCCCCAAGATAAAACTGATTTTCAGAGTCATGGAAACAACAGATAGATATTTAACTCAGTCAATCGTGCTTGCTTCGTTTCACCAGAGGTGCAGAGAAAATAGAGATACGGATGTTTTCAATAAAAAGTATTTATTGAACAGTCTTCTTTCTCATGCAGAAGATATGAATTGCTACAATCGTATGACTGGATGTAAAGTATAATGCGAACAGCAAGAATAGTATTATAAAATAATACTGTAAGAGCATGGTATGGTTTATAAGCCTTAGAATACATACATAAAGAATAAAAGGTTTAAAAAGTACTCAACTGGTGCTTCTAAAATACGCCTACCCCGGTGTGCCTAACCTAAGCCTGGTACGAGGGAAGGAGTAAGTGAGGTGTAGCATAAATCTAGTATTTAATTTTGCCAAGAATCTACCCAAGATTTCTCTTAGGGTCTAATCAGCTCCGTACCTTGGTTTAGAATGAAGGAGGTCTGGTATCTCTCTGTCTCAGGACTCGATTTCCCAACAACCCGAAAGGGTAGCTTGGAAACACTGGAGCTGGATTTCTCGGCAAGAGAAAAGACAGCGTCTCTCTCAGTGCGTCTGCTGGAGGGTCAGCTTCCTTCAGCACTTGCTGTAGCGAGCTGCGTCGGGAAAGTAGATAGTCGAACTGCTCCAAACCACTGTGTGTTTGCTATGGCAAGTGTGGGCATATTTATACCTTGAAGTTGCGAGATTGACGTAAAGGTGGACATAATAACGTCATCAAAGAGTCTCAGTTCCTTGAAAACTCCATGAGTTCTTGGAAAAGTTTTTTCCAAGAAATCATTGGGGATTTTCGGAACTAGTGGAAGTAGCCATGCCGTATTTGGATTGCATGAGCTATGTCTAAATAAGAGAATGATTTATATGCCTATATAAGAATATGGTGTTTTATACCCTAATAAGGGCATACATCGGGAAAGTTACACTAGGGTCCTAAAATGCTATACAAAAGGGCTTCAGTGTACAGGTGTTGATAGTAAAGTCTGCGCAATACCTGAAGGGTACAGAAACTTTGTCCATGGGCGTCCACTACCTCTGGCATTATTCAGTTTGCAAGGGGTGGCAGGTGAACCAGTAGTTTACTGTTCTTGTTTCCCCATTCATAAATTCTGGCTGCTGAGGTTTTCCACATCTGCTACGCCGCTTCAAGTGAAATGTGGCAGATTTCCTCACGTATGAACTTGAGTCGCCGGGAGACATTGTTTCGGCTGCACAGGGCCTTTTCCCTCTCCAGGCGGAGAGCTGGTGCCTCTGTCCAATGTCCCATGCAGGTCCATTGCCGTTTTCCTTGTGTTAGCATGAGCCGGTTGCAGACTGTCTTCTGCTTTGTGCACATTACATTACAAACATATTTTGCATTGTGCCACACAGTACTTTCATAAAGAACCTGCTGTTGTTTCTGCATTCTCTTCTTTCTTGGGATTTAGTATGGATACTGTAGACAAGGTCAAACAACAATGCCCCTTGTTATTCTGTTCTGGTCAGGCACTAGTGGAGGATCACTCCACTAGTCAAGGGATCCACACGTCACAAGGACAAAGTGTGGAGGCTCAGTCTGAAAGATGTTGAGCTCCCAGCTGGGGATACGCAGATGGGACCCCGGTTATGCCCCTGTATGGAACCATCAGTAATTTAGGAAAGTCTCTGAGGAGGGTCTCTAAAGCTGCTGGAGTCACGCAGGTGTAGACTAAGCATGGACAGTGAACTTCACTCCGCCAGCGGAGCTTGAAGAGTTTTTCCAACTCTGTGCTCTGCTTGCAGCAGGGATTTTGGCAAAAAAACTCAGACTCCGAGCGTAGCGGAGTTTGCGTTTGCCCCCGCCGCCCACCCTTAGGTTTAATCTGAAAACAGCACTATTTGGGAATAGCAGTAAGTGGCTATGGTGCCTTTATCCAGTAGTAAGCGAATAACACTCACCAGATTTATATACAGGTGTCATCATAGACTGGCATCCCTAGGGCTTGCTACGTACCCTGCAAAGCACTGTTGTTTTACGAGCCTAAACAACGGGAAGCCAAGTTGGAGGAGGTGCTCAACGCTGTGTACTACCAGTTGCCACCAGACCTGTATGGAAGCCTGGTGAGTTGGTGGTCCAGAGGGTGGAAGGTGGGGACAGATAGGGAAAGAAATTGGGCGGTGGGCATTTCGTCAGCCAGGGTGAATGCAAAGTGGGTTGGGGTGGGAGGAAAAGCAGCCTCAATATCGAGATCCAGCTGGAAACAAACATCAAATTCTGACATGCAGCTGAAATGACTGAAATCAGGTCCAGATGCTAAGGGACACCGGCTGCGGGTAGAGATTTCAGGGGAGACTATCAACCCCAGTTGACCTCACAGGGTATTTTGCACCACTTCCGTCAGGGAGAAGGTGGGAGTATCTTGCTGCATGCAGCGGCGGAGCCATGCAGCTGTCAGTCAGCGACGGCTGGCACCAGCGCTTGTGAGCATCAGGTGCCACTAATCCAGCATGCAGATAGAGGAGCCTCTGACATATGTGCAGGCAGAGCCCACAGGGAGAATGGGTGTGATGTGAATCCAAGAGTGGGTGAGACACGGGGCCCCGGAGGGGTAGGTAGGATGGGGTGTTTGTGTGGGTGAGTAATGTCAAAGGTGGGTGGATGTTATGGTTATGATCAATGTGTGTTCCTCATGGTTGTTAGGTCTGCCGCTCTCCACGGCCACAAGGGCACTATAGGGACCAGACCCTCTGAAATGAACAGGGGTTCAGGGAGGCCAAAAGAGGTAAGACCAGATATTACAGTAAATGCCTGCACAACAACCAAATCTTGCTTCTCAAGCAGTGCATCTACTGCCCTCCAAGCCTCCCCTTCCTCCTCCATGTCCATCTTCCCACCGATCCTCTCCAATCATTCATCTCCCTTCAGTGATCTCTCCTTAGCGGCCTCAGTTGCTCTCTCACCCTAGGGCTCCTTTGAAGAAACTTTCACATTGTATGGTGAGAGGTGACTAGGGCGGAGTAGAACTCTGCAGATATCCATGGATGTTTTATGCAACTCCACAGAATTCCTTATAGTGCAACTCCGCCCACCCTTAGTGGAGACAAGATTGAATTATGTCTCCAGACCCTTTTGGAAGTCCGAGGAGCATTAAAAGCATAATCATAGGACCCGGGGGAAAAAAAAACTCGGCCTCCTATCTCCATGACTTCAATAGATCCCAAAATGCCAGTTTATTCTTATTACAGGCTCTAGCCATGTCCACTTTAGACACTTCATAAAGCGAGGTCAGCCAATCTGCATGCGTTGGTGCTGTTGACTCTGCCCAATACTTGCATATTTGCCTCCTTGCCTAAAGTATTGCGTAAAAAAAGTAAGGATCTCGCTAGGGCCATTTACTGCTGCCTGCTGTGTGCCTGGTAGACGCTGTATTAATACTGCATTTTTCATTTGTTTAAAGCGCCGCTTTACCTGTTTGCGCGAATTTCCACTGTGCTCCCCCCTCCGTCTCCATTTTGTCTGATTGTTGTTGTTTTGGTCATCCCGAGCCCGCCCCGCCTCCCAGCTGATACGCCCTCGCCCCTCCCCCCCCCACTCTCCATATATGACAGTAGTTCCCGCGCGCAGCGTTCATGCGCAGCGACCGCGCCCAACCCGCGCCGAAGGTGCGCCAAAGGTAAGCCCGTCTACGCCCGTCCGCGCCAGGACCGCGCCCAGCGCCAGACCCCCTGCCCCTTGCGCAGCCAAGCCCTCCCGCATTACCTACGATGCCACCACCCTCCTAGCCCTTAACCCCGGCCGCTCCACCAACTGCGTCCAAGCCGCTCCTGGACACACCCATGGACCTTTCTCCTGCTACTCCTGCAAATTCAGCGGCACCGTCAACATCTCCGCTACGACCACACCACAGATCCCCGACCCCAACCACCTACAATGCATCCTTCTCAACACCCGATCAGTCCACAGACACGCCATTGACCTATGGAATCTACTAGACACCATCTCTCCAGACATCGCCTTCCTAACGGAAACATGGATGAACGCTTCCTCCGCCCCAGACATCACCATTGCCATCCCTGAAGACTATAAGATCACTCGCAAAGACCGTACCAGCCACACAGGAGGAGGGATCGCTATCGTCCATAAGAAATCAATCCGCATCTCAACCACCTCTGACGCCAACCTCGCCAACTCCGAACACCTCCACTTCCAAATACACATCGACCCCAAGACCACACTCAGAGGCACCCTCCTCTACAGACCACCAGGACCCCGAGCTAAATTCAGTGAAGACATCACGGACTTCATCACTCCACACGCGCTCCCCTCCAAAGACTACATCCTTCTAGGAGACCTCAACTTTCACCTTGAAAAGAGCAACAACCGCAACACCGCCACCCTCTTGGACAACCTCGCCAACCTCGGACTTAAACAACTGGTCACTTCCCCCACCCACATCGCAGGTCACACACTCGACCCAATCTTCACCTCCAGCAACCATGTCTCCTTCAGCCACACCACGGACCTCCTCTGGACTGACCACAGCTGCGTTCACTTCACCTACAACAAACCAAAACCCAACATACTCCTCCAACCTACCCTGCAAAGAAACTGGAACAAAATCACCACGGACCAAATCTCCGCATCGCTCCTTCGATACCCCCCAGCCCTATCTTCTGACACCAACGAAGCCGCCACCAACCTCACCCTATGGTTATCCAACACCGCCGACACCTTAGCACCACTGAAAAAACGTCAAAGCAAACCTGGCAGCAAGAAGGCCTCATGGTTCAACGATGATCTCAAGAAGTCCAAGAAACTCTGCCGTTCCCTTGAAAAGGCTTGGAAAAAAGACCCAACCACCAGCACCAAGGACGCCTTCAAAAGCGCCACCCGCACTCACCACCAACTGATCCGAAAAGCCAAGAAAACAGCATTCAAAGATCGACTTGACAACAACGCCCACAACAGCAAGGAACTTTTCAACATCGTCAAGGAATTTTCCAATCCCTCGGCCAACTCCAACGACATCACCCCATCTCAAGCCCTCTGCGACTCCCTAGCCTCATTTTTCCACAACAAGATTGCAGACATCCACAACAGCTTTGACAACCAACCCAGAAACCAACCCACCCTACCATTTGCTGTTCATCTTCCCCCCGTGAACACCCTTAACAACTGGAACCCGATCTCCACTGAGGACACCATCCGGCTGATGAATTCCATCCACTCAGGATCCCCCACAGACCCATGTCCTCACCACATATTCAACAAAGCAGACTCCGTCATAGCACCACACCTCCGAGACGTCATCAACTGCTCCCTCAACTCCGCCACCTTCCCGGAAGACTGGAAACACGCTGAACTCACCGCCCTCCTGAAAAAACCAACAGCAGACCCCACCAAACTCAAAAATTACCGCCCCATCTCGCTTCTCCCATTCCCGGCCAAAGTCATCGAAAAGGCTGTCAACAACCAGCTCGCCGCCTTCCTCGAAGCCAACAAATCCCTCGACCCCTCACAATCTGGCTTCCGAGCAAAACACAGCACTGAGACCGCCCTCATTGCAGCAACAGACGACATTCGAACTCTACTGGACAATGGAGACACAGTCGCCCTCATCCTCCTTGACCTCTCTGCAGCATTCGACACAGTCTGCCACAGCACCCTTTTACAACGCCTCAATAACATCGGAATCCAAGGAAAAGCACTTGAATGGATCACCTCGTTCCTCACCGGAAGAACCCAGAGAGTCCGCCTTCCTCCATTCAAATCCGAGGCCTCCGAAGTCATCTGCGGCGTACCACAAGGTTCCTCACTCAGTCCCACCCTCTTCAACGTATACATGAGCCCCCTCGCAGCCATCGCACGCCAACACAACCTCAACATCATCTCTTACGCAGACGACACTCAACTGATCCTCTCCCTCACCAATGACCCCAGCACCGCCAAAACTAACCTACACGAAGGAATGAAAGAAGTTGCCAAATGGATGAAACAAAGCCGTCTGAAACTGAACTCGGACAAAACAGAAGTCCTCATCTTAGGTACATCCCCCTCTGCTTGGGACGACTCCTGGTGGCCAGAAGCCCTCGGAAAAGCACCCATTCTGACAGACCACGCACGAAACCTAGGCGTCATCCTGGATTCTTCACTCTCAATGAACAGACAAGTCAGCGCCGTTTCCTCTTCTTGCTTCAACATTCTTCTCATGCTCAGGAAAACATTTCGCTGGATCTCCTCCGAAACGAGGAAAACAGTCACCCACGCTCTGGTCACGAGCCGACTGGACTACGGAAACACCCTCTACGCAGGTACTACCGCAAAACTCCAGAAGAAGCTCCAACGAATCCAAAACGCCTCAGCCAGGCTCATATTAGACATCCCACGCAACGAACACATCTCCGATCACCTTAAAGACCTCCACTGGCTACCCGTCAATAAGAGGATCACTTTCCGCCTGCTTACCCACGCACACAAATCACTCTACGACATCGGACCAGATTGCCTCAACTCACGACTGTCCTTCTACACCCCCTCCCGCCAACTACGTTCTTCCAGCCAAGCCCTCGCCACTGTACCTCGCATCAACAAGACCACCATGGGAGGCAGATCCTTTTCTTACCTGGCTGCCAAAACATGGAACTCACTCCCCGCATACCTTCGCCTTACCCAGAACCACCTAGCATTCAGAAAGCAACTTAAAACATGGATATTTGACAAGTAACCCTCCTCTCCTTCCTAAGCGCCTTGAAACCCTCTGGGTATGTAGTGCGCTATACAAATTCCATGACTTGACTTGACTTGACTTGACCTTCAGAATGGATTCCATAGATATTCTAATTTTGTCCCAAAATTCACATATTTGGGGGCAGTCTTTAAACATATGTATGTCCGATGCTTCTGGGAAACCAAATTTTTTGCATACTTTGCCGGGCTGAAATGTTGCAATTTAGTTATTGCTAGAGCTCCAACATGTGCCAGCCCATGTGCCATTTGAATATAGGTTGGAAATAGGCTGCAGGCAATTTCCATTTATTCATTTCTTTGTTACGCCAACAGCCCTCATCATCTAACATTCCTTCTTTAGACCATTGCTCAAGCTCTTCCACAGAAGAAGATCTCTGTATATCAAATACTTCCTCTCTAGCATCATGCCAACGCTCAGCTTATGATTTCACTACCTACATAGATGTAGTGCTTCGTTGCATCGCAGTTTCACAAGCAACACGATCTGCAAAGGCATTGCCTTCTACTATTTTGTCAATGATTTTCTTGTGTGTGCTACACTTCATAATAGCAACTTTCTTTGGGTATGTAAGTGCAGTCAAGAGGTTATTGCTAATTCTCTGTGCATTATCTGCATCCCGTGGGATGTAAGAAAGCCTCTTTCTTTCCAGAGTAGGCCAAAATCATGAACCACTCCAAAAGCATAGCAGCTATGCGTGTAAATGTTCACACACAAGTCAGTGCTAAGTTCACACGCTCGTGTCAAAGCTATTAGTTCAGCTGCTTGAGCCGACTTCTCAGGTATGTGAGCTGTTTCCACTACTGTCTCAAGTGTAGTAAGTTGTGCCATCTGGTAACTTCAGAGAGGACTCATCAACCCACAGTTCCCCATCTACATCTGTAAGGGTTGTATCTTGCAATTCGATGCGACCCTTTGTCTGTTCCTCAGTGAGGAATATACAATCGTGAGGTTCCTTCGACTGGCACTGAGTCCCAGGATATGGCAACAACGTGGCTGGGTTCAGTGTTGCGCACCTCTTCAAGGTAATATGAGGTGCTAACAGTGTCAATTCGTATCCTGTCAAACGAGCACTAGTTAAGTGCTGTGTCTTAGTCTGATTCAAAAGGGCATCTACTGCATGGGGTACTAGCACCAACAGTTTGTGTGATAAAACTATCCCTTCACTCTGACGTACAGACACAGCTGTTGCTACAACTGAACAGAAGCATCCAGGCAACGCACGACTAACAGGATCAAGAACTGCATAAAAGTATGCGCAAGGACGCTGTTTGTCCCCGTGTGTCTGTACTAATACTGACAATGTACATCCATCTTTCTCATGTAGATAGAGTGTAAAAGCTTTCATGTAATCTGGTGTGTAATCTGGTGTGCCTAACACTGGCGCAGAGCAAAGAGCTTGTCTTAACCGACGAAAAGTATTTCGGCATTCATCTGTCCGTGGAAGGGGGATCGGAGTGTTTTTAGTCAGAAGCGCTAAAAAGCCCAATATCCATTGCCTACAAAACAAAGTCAAACCAATAAATGCACGGGCATCTTTCTGTGTGGAAGGTACTGGGGTGTCTAAAATTGCTTGAATGCGATCTGGTGTCAATGCACGTCCCTCCTTAGACAGAAGGTATCCTAAATAGGTCACCTTTGGTCTACAATATTGCAATTTCTTTTATGATGGTGTGTAAAAGAGGAAAATAAGCAAAGACAAAGTACACTCTTCACATAGTTCAGGCTTATCGGCTGCCAACAAGATGTCATCGACATATTGTATGAGAGCCACTCCTTCAGGTAAAGTAAAGGAATCAAGCTGTCTCTTCAATGCTTGACTGTAAATACTAGGACTCTCAGTATAGCCTTGAGGAACTTTACAAAATCTATATGATCGATTATTGATGGCCGCCTAAACCCTCGGCTCCGCCAATCCGCTCGATTTCCTTCCGAGCATCCAACTATCCTGAACTCTCTCCTGAGCCCTCTCAGCGGTTTCGGACTCGGAAGGTGACACTGCACCCGACGGTGTGCTCCCCGCCGCGCTCCACATGGCAGAAGCAGAGTACCGTCCCAGTCTTCTTCCCGGAGTTTCCGGACGGCGTCCATGTCTTTGTTCTTGAGGGTGGCCGGCCCCGGTGGAGTGAACAGCGGCTAAAGACGGCTGGTCGGAGTTGGCTGGCGGCGCATTGCAACTGTAGCGAGTGCTCAGCGACAGTGTGGCATCTGCTTTCTTTAATCTTCACGTCGCACTGGTACCGCGGCAATTGGTGATACTTTTGTATCTCTTCCCTGGACGCCTGTGTGTGCTTTCGCTTTCCGACGGCTTCCCGGGGGCCATTTTGAGCCGGGCGCTCCTGAGCTTGATGCTGACGACCCGACCAGCCACCGATAGACCTTCAGTCTGCTGCCCTTGCAATACATTCCGGGGTATCGCTGATATGGAAAACGAAGCCCTTGTCCCCGAGATCTGGCCGCGCTTGTTGAGGCGCCGCAGTACTAACGTGCAGCTGGAACGTTATGTCGGCGGTGGGACCCGAGATTCGCAGTATGCCCATGAGCCCCACGGGCATGATGATATGGCGTCCTCTTTTCCTGAGCTGCCCCTGAGTATAGGGGACATTCTCGGCGCCCTGGCTGCCTTGCGGGCGGATGTGCGGTCCAAAGCTTGTGAGCTGGGGAATCGGCTGGACGCCATTGTACTCGCGCTGCCCCCCGATGATCGAGCCAGCATCCATCTGCAGGGCGTTTCGCCACATCCTGAGCTCGATTGCAGTGAGACGCCTGGCCGGATATATGTGGGGGTGCCAGTGGAACTGGAACTGGTGACTGCCTCGATCCTGTCTGCGTCAACTGTGGAATGTACAGGGGCTCCTGAACCATTGCACCTGCTGGGAACGTGCCATTGGGCGCCATGTTTAGGACTTTCCATTGGAACTGCTGCTGGCACTGGATACCGTTGCATGTTTATGTCCCTTCCGCCTCGATGGGTTGTCACCGGAGATTCGCTGCGTTGTACTGCTTCTCTATGTACAGTTTTGGAACACATGGCATTGGACTGGTCGGACATTGGTGGCAAGCGCTTTGTCCCGTGGTGGTTCCTGAGACTGTCTGCTCTGCACCTGATGGCTGTTTTGTTCCTACAATTGGTTGGCGTGCTGGATCGCAAGGGACAGGGGTGAAGTCGATTCTTCCTTCTTGTTTGCTTCTATTGGACTGATTTGCCGGGACAGTGGTGTGTAGACGGGAGAGCCAGGCGTTGGGTTCTGTTTCCTTTTCACTTGGGGTCGGGGGTGGGGTGGCCGTAGATATACAATTTGACTGTCTACTGGACACATATGTCTGTCCCTCCTCCGGTCATATTGGTACATCTTTTTCCTCCTTTTCTTTTCTTCTTCATTTCGGGTACTCTTTATTGGGCGACAGACACACTGCTAGGGGGGGGGGGGGGGGTAGGCCGTAGCCTCTGCATGCGTGTTGGGTGGGGGGTATTTTCTTTGTCAGTTTTTAGTTTCTATGGGCCTTAATTTTTTCTCCTTCTTCTCCGTTTCCTTTCCTTTTTCCTCTTACCCTGGGTCAATGGAACGTGTTGAGGTGGGGTGAGTGGCGTCTGGCACATACTGTGCTCTGTGATCATCGCTCCTTTTGCGATGTCCTGGTGCCGCCATTTTGGTTCTGTATTACTGTTTGCCTTTTTCTTGCTGGACGTCACCCACGACTGTATTTAGACGGATTGTTTGCACTCAGATCCTTTTTAACGTTTACTATTTTATTGTATTACATGAAACTATAAAATGAAACCTTCAATTCTCCTTCTTCTCGGTAGTGCACGAATTGCCAGTGTAACCCCAATTGCTTGCATTTATTTTAAGAGGCTACCGAGTTGTCGTCTTGCCTGCTAATGTGCTTTGGAATGATGTCGAGGCCGGCCGGGTGGTTGTAGGCCCGTATTTGTTTTCTGCTATTTTACAATAAAGGTTTTCCAAAAATTTAAAAAAAAAAAAAAAAAATGCCACTGCTGACTTGAGTATATACCCACCTGTGTTCGCTCAAAGGTAGAACATTTGTTAATGAAAATTGCCTGTTATGAGAAATATAAGACAGAAAAAACACAAAGTAAGCTTCGTACATGCTTGCCAAAACAAAAAGGAAATGCCTCCCTCGTTCCTGTAATAATGACGCTGGAAGTATCATCTCATTAAGGCAAGTGAATCGATTTTGCCACCCTCAGTGAAGGAGGTGCACTGGGCAGCGTATGGGCAGCAGATGGAGGCCCCCCACCCACCCTAGGACCCCAGAGAACACTCTTGATCGGAGCGGCCTGTCCCACCACGGATCGGTGGGCACGGACTTTCTCAACTGGTTCTTTTGTAAAGTGCTCTGACACCTTTGGGTAATGTTCGCGCTATAGAAAAACATATGAAATAAATAAATAAATAGCTGACAGAGGGTGACAGACATAGGGAGACGCAGGGAGGAATACAGAGGGAAGGAGACAGAGAGAGGGAGACAGAGGGTGGGAGACAAAGGGAGGGAAACAGACAGAGCGACAAAGGGAGGGAGGCAGAGGGCAACAGACAGAGGGAGACAGACAGAGGGAGGAGGGCGACAGAGGGAGGGAGACAGAGGGAGGAGGGCGACAGAGGGAGGGCGACAAAGGGAGGGAGACGGGGGAGGGATATAGGGGGAGGGAGACAGGGGGAGGGAGACAGAGAGAAGGAGACAGAGGGAAGGAAACAGAAGGAGGGAGACAAAGGGCAAAAGACAGAGGGCGACAGACAGAGGGAGACAGACAGAGGGAGCCAGATAGAGGGAGGGAGACAGAGGGAAGGAGACTGACAGACAGAGGGAGACAGACAGAGGGAGGAGGGTGACAGAGGGATAGAGACAGAGGGAGGGAGACAGAAAGAAGGACACCATTTGCCCATTTTTATTTCAGAATTTTCTTCTGGGAAATTCCCCCCCCCCCCCTCCCCCGAATCCCTCTTAGGTGGTTCGGGCTCGCTTGCTCGCTTCACTGCCTTACTGTGTCACAAAATGATGCATCTCCAAAAAGTTTGTCACCAACATGAAAAGTTTGGAAAGCTGTGGGTTAAGGGAAGGTGTTCCATCGAAACCTATCGATGTAATGGTTAAGCCAGACAGGGGAGCCCTTGGAACCAATTGTTTAGACAAGACGCTACGAGTAGCTCCTGTATCAACTAGAAACTGATCAGCAGAACCCAAAACATGTGCTATAACATAGGGACCCCTCTGATCTACTGGAACTTCAACTGATTCCTTACCCCATCCTAGGCAATCCTATGCATAAGCAGAATCTTGAAAATCAGAGGGCATATAGTCGGACATTTGATATTGGTTCCTTCTATCAAAAGTGTTAAACCCATCCTGCCCATGTGTATTTGCATCAAACCTAGCGCGATCATTCGTGCTTCCTCTAGGCCCTGAATATCCTGAGCGATTTCTCATTTGGCCCGACCGTGTGGACACTGCTGAGCACGCAGTACTGGACAATCAGAAAGCCAATGTCCAAATTTCTTGCAGTATGCACACTGATCAACAGACAAATTCGAACGAGTATAAGGAGGAAAAGACGAACCATAAGATCCACGTCTGCCTCTATCATTACCTCTAGATGGTCGGCCATAAGCTTAAGCTAACTTAACCTTTGTTTTCAACTCTTTAGACATTCTATCCTCATTATTTTTAGCTTCTAATTCTTGTTGCTCATAATACTGAGCCATAGTTAAGAGAGAAACCGGAGAAGAGGTAGTCCATGACCTCTCACTGGCTTTTTGGTGACTAGCTATTTCTGGCAAAAGGTTTGCAACATATTTATCAACAAACAGATGCCTACCCGTGTCATCTGTCATTGACTGGCCACTAAAATCGTGGAATACCTCTTCAAAGCGTGTAAAGAAATCTGAAACCGGGGAATAATCGTCTTTAGCTTAACTAATATAGCTGCCGGAAGATCTAAAATTAATTGACACGGTTTCAGTGCAGGTTCTCTATCTTCATCTAACTGCTCTAAATCTTTCCATAATGCTCCAAATGTCGCACGGTCGTCAATTTTACGCGCAGTTCTCCACATATCAGGCGGTAATATTAGTCCAAATAATAAATTAATATCAGGCACAGTCATAGTACAAGAGCTAATGGCACCCTCAACTTCCTCATAAAAGGCTGCTGGATTCTTACGCGGATCAGGCAATGCTTTTTTAAAGGCCATAACATCTGCTCTATTCCAAGGAGTGTAAACCCAATTATAAATAAAATATCCTTTAGCATCTACAGAAGACTTATCATTATTTGTACCAGTTCCTTTAGGAGGAACATATAAAGGCGCGGCTTCCCGCATGGGTCTCAGATTAATTACAACATTCTTTTCTGTTTCAGAAGTAGAAGTTTGTGCCATGTTGATTCGGGATGTTTGTGCAGCTGTGTCTGCTGCCTTTTTCTCCTCTCGCAAACGGACTGCTTCAACACGCAGTTTAACCAAGTGTCTGATCGTGTCAGCCACCTGGGAGAAGACAAAAAGACCTTCACGTAGTTTTTTACAATCAGCTGCTACAACATCGGGCTCTATTTCTACCGAATAATTTCTAAACCGCTTGTTAACCTCTGCAGCAAATGTATCAGTAAAATATATTTGCTCCCTTTCCTGCCAATCTTTTATGCTATCTAAAAGTTCAGAAACAGTGGCAGTACTACAAACGGCTTTACGCACAGCAGATCTAATCTGAGACGCACGTTCAGCAGATAACATTGAGCGAGCTTCTCTAGCTTTGTCCTGGTCTGTAGGAGAGTCCTCATCTGACTCATGAGAAGCAGAAGGAAGAGTATATGGAAGTGGACAGCGATTTAATAAGAGAGAATCATCTTGGGGTTTATCAAGAATAGGATAAAGAGGTCTACGAACAGCGTATTGGCCATTTACCTGGAAATGACGCTCCCTAACTTCCCTCACTTTAATTTCTTTCATTTCCCGATTTTTCATTTCCAATGCTTTCGCATGGATACTCTTCCGCTGTTCTTTTTCAATCAAGGCTTGCTCACGCTTCATTCTCTCACGCACTTCTTTCTCCCACATTCTCACACAGTCAAACATATCTTGCCTAGCCTTTCGCTTAAACATTTGTTGCTCTACATATTGATTCTTTTGCAAATCAAATGACCCATGCATAGGCCAACGCAACTCAGCATCTTTACAAGTATATTTATTCCATAACGTGCTGCACATTATGGAAGAAATACCATACTTAACATACATGTCCCTATTAGGTATCCCCTCCGGGGTGGCCAGTTGTGCTTCGTCAAGTCTCAAATTGGTACCACTACAAAAGCAACACATCCTACGAAGTGTGCTAGAAACAGGCATGTCAAAAATAGTGCAAAAAATGCAGTATTATGATCAAAAGTAGCAATTAAGGTACTCTTCGTACGTTGCGCCGTTCAAACAAATAAAAATAGAGAAAAATCTCCTCATTACCTGCCTATATGTATTGCAACACATATATATATTTATCAAACGAGATTCAATATAGGCAAATCATAAAAACAAAGCTGCAGTAAGTGTTACTAAACTACCTTACCAGTCAAAGGCATCAAACCAACAGCAAGTGCCGCAGAACGGCTCTTACCAATCTAATGGTGTCCCGGTTCCAACTGCCAAGTTCTCAAATCGACCAAATGGTCACTGCACGGCAAATCAACAGAAGAGATCTCAGTCGAGACTGGCGCCACCTGGATGGTCAGATCAGAAAGAAAGGAAGAACGTAGTGGGTGCCAAGACTCGGGTCTCCTCAGGCAGCGATCGCATCCAAAGCGAGATTCCAATCCTTCATCGCGACCAGTCCTTCGGGCATCCGAATCGCCGATCAGCCCCACGTTGGAAGCGTCAGTTTGTAGTGGTGAGCCTCAGCAAGGCCTACCAGTGCAATGGATTCGCCCTCCTCTGCACAGAGTCCTCAGACCAATAGGAAGAAGTTGGCACAGAAACTGGAATAGAAAAGACACAGTTTATTAAACCTCATAAGGTTGAACAACATTCACACAGCACCCTTCGGTAATGCATGAAGTAGCACACTGACTGGAAGGAGCTTGGTCCTTTTATACCCACACAGGGACTCAAATGAAGGTGGTACAAGTACAGAATGCTGGTTTTAAATACATACAAGGTCATACAGAGAGTGTGCTGGCAACAAGTGGAGGGGCTGACAGTTAGCTAATTCTGGTGGACACATTCTGAAAGTTACAAGTTGAAGACAGCTGTAAGCTCAACTGAGCATGTGTGAAGCAGAAGAGGCTAAATATATCTTGCATCTAGGCAGAGTTCAAGAGCAGTTAACAGGGAGGTAGGGCAGAGCACATGGCAAGCACATGGCAAACAAAATGGCTGACAGAAATACAAAATGGATTCTACAAAATGGACAAGATAGTCTCTAAATACAAGATGTCTTCTGCTAATGCTTAACCTAATCGCTGTCAAATTACAACAGGGACAGCACATGATCACGAGCACGCAAATCCTGAAAATAGACACCCAGTCCAACTAGAGGCCTCAGGTATATGCCAGGTGTGGCGCAGGCATACAAGGCATATTGATGATAACTGTAAGCAGCGTGGGTGCAAGTCACACCCCTTGGTCCAGGTGGTTTTTCTGCAGTACTCAGGCAGCCAGGCTGGTATGATGGGTCCGGTCTGATGGTATCTGGGTGTCGTGGTGGCTCACTGATGTTGCTGATTGGGATCTTGGGCCCTTGACCCTCAGATTTGTTTGCTAGTCAAACAGTGCCAAGGGCACCATTGACTGGTGGCTGGTGATAGTGAAGATGAGTTTCTAGAGGGCCGTGTACAAAGCGCAGCTCCAACCCATCTCGGTTATGGCAGTGCCAGAAGGTATGGAGATGCCACCTCAACGAAAATTGTCACAGATGTAGCCCCAGGATCCACAATGAGGAGTCACTATGACAGAGGATCAGCGGTGTGTATAGGACCATCTCTCCACTTAAGACCACGCTTCACAAGCCAGATGGACAGGCTCCACGAGTGGAATGTCGGCATTGGTTGTCAGCAGCCCCAACTCCCACCTCTGGGACCCCTGGACAGGGCAGTCATCAATTATGTAACCCCCAGCAAAATCTTCCTCCTTTAGGTCTATGTATTTGCCCCAAAGCAGCCAGCTCTCGAACTTCTCAGTCTCAGGTGATGGGAGGGGAGGGGATGGCTCATGTGATGGCAGCCAGGTTCCCATAAGTCCAGGAGTGCACCGCTCGCCACTGGTGGTAGATAAGAGATGCCATTTCCTAGAGCACCAGCGAGATGGACACAGGGGACTCCCCCACACTGAGCAGAGGCTGGGCCCAGGGAGGTCACTCCTAACCTGTGTCCCCGGTGCTCCGCTCCAGTGGGCAACAGTTGGGTTACATAAAACCTCTTAGGCCGGGCGGGCTGCCTGTGACCCCCACTGCAACTCACGGCAGTCTGGAGCAATCAGGTGCAAAGAAGTTGCTCACCAGGCGTCTGCTGTGCCTTTAGAGAAGCAGGAAAGACTGCTAATGTCTCTGCATGGCAGGGCAGAGAAGATCCTTGGTGAAAGGCCCACCTCGCCGGCTGCATCCTCCAGCTACTCCAGGTGGTCGAGTGATATGGCTGATGCCTGGAAACCTCCTCTTACAGTTTGGAAGATGGTTGAGGCAGCCCTTGCAGTCGAAAAGACAGATCAGAGAGCAGGACTGCAGGTGATCGCACACATTGTCCTGCTTACATGCTCTTGTCTTGGAGGTTGATAAGGAAGTGATGCCCCCTGAGTCCGCCACCATGTTGTGGGCGAGTATAGAGCGGGCTCTACATCAGGTAGAGGCGATCGCAGCAGCCGCCAACCACAGCGATTGCTGCTGGAAGGTGCCGGGACTCTATGAATGCATTCAATGATAGTGAGGGATCCTGAAATTTGCATGGGTGTGAGAGCATGACAGAGGGGACCAGAGCACTCCTTTTTTAAATCCTGTGTTTGTGCTTCTCCAGACCAAATACTCTTAATATATACTGTATACTAGCATGGATGACAAATGATTACCATACCTTGAAATCCTCATTGTCTTATGTAACATTTTCTATAGACTGAGTTACACTTGTATGATTCATTCTCTCTGTATAATGTGTGCATTATGTAAAGCGCTCTGGCACACTTCACTGGTATGAGTAGTGCTATGAAACAAATTAAATACAAGTGGGAGAGGGGCTATGGAGAGATGAGGGCACTGTTGGTGGGTGGTATTGAGGAATTCAGAGGAGAAGGAAGTCATTGGGGTGGGGAGGAAAAAGATTGTCGCACAAAAGCCAGCACTGTGTTGGTGGAGGAGCCAAGATGGCGGACGGACAAGACGTCTGAGCTCCCGGCTCCGCAGCCCGTCTGCTGATTACATGCCATCCTGTTCTTTAATCCTGCCTACGGCGCGAACAAATATAATCACGAATGCGCTGACACTTTCCGCATTCCTCCGATGTCCCCGCCGGCTTTTTTGGTCGAGGATTTATAGAGTTTGCCGACTTTGGACTTTGCCCATGCACTCTGGCCCGACCACCGCCACCGGACACCGCTGATCACGTACGGTGATACGACCTGGGGCAGGACCGGCGTCTGGGGAAATGTTACCGGCTGTGGAATGGGCGGCTCGGCGGAGCCCTCTTAGCGACGGAGAAGATACCTGTGTGGTTGGATCCGGGCTGGCGATATCTCCTTTGTCATGCTACCAGCGGTCAGAGCGGTATCCATTTTGAAGCGCCTACCACCCGCATTGCTGTACAGCCGAGGGCTCTCACACCGTGCGAGCCCCTTATTGCGAGCAGTATCTCTTCTTGCCTTAAATATTCTCCCTCCGCCCTATGGAGTCGCCATCCCCCCTCCGATGTGTGCCTACTGCAGAGATGGTGCCGGCGCCGGTCTACCTCGCCGAAAAGACGGAAGCCTCCATATCCCTGACGCAAGCTGCCCTGCCTACCGTCGAGCTGGAGGGTGCCCCGGTGGCGCCTTTGCATACTGCTGCCATGCTAAAGCGGAGAGCTGTCCTGACCTATGGTGATATCCTTCTAGCCCTGGAAGACTTGAGGGCGACATGGTGGCAAAACACTCGGGAACTGGAGCGGAAGATTGATGTCGCTATGTCATCCAGGGAACTATTGCGATTGTCTGACCCCCCAATGCCTCTCAACCCATTCGAGGTGGATACAATGTGGCGACAGGGGGATACTGTGGAACGTCCTCTCCCTGGCTACAGTGTCGAGTGTTCTTTTCATGACAAAGCTGCGGATACAAAGTTCCCTTCCACTCTAAAAGCTGAGACTCTGCCTCTGCAAGTGTTGCCACGGCTTCCTCAACATCGCCGGAGTGTGTGCCGTTCTGTGGGGGAAAAGGTGTTTGTCACTTTGGACGTGGTGATGGTCGATGATTGGGAACTCTCGCTTCTTCTTCCTCTGCTTCTTCTATGCCGGGAGCGGCCATCTTGCTCCTTTGTTCTGCCTGAAGTACATTCCCAGCGGTGGCCATGCTTGGAGGGGTTTCTGCGTTCAGGCCAGGGCTGATGTTGCCTCCCTTGATGATCCTGCCTGACCGTCTGGCATGACCCGGACTTGAATACTTGTCGATGTTTTTGATGTGCCGCATGCGTGTAATCCGCTATTGTAGATTGCGGGGGTGGATATGTGGGGCCACCTAAGATCGGGCCAGGACTGGGCGATTTCCTTTAGTGTGCTGTACGTATTGGCGGGCGGGGACTAGGATGGGACTGCTTTTTATCGGATTTATTCGCACATTTGGAATTGAGTCTTCCCACCTGCTGCTTTACTTGCTACTTCATTTGTGCCGATGATACTCAGGGTGGGGGATACTTACGGGGCTGGTGGTGACCGGGAGTATGCTATATTTTCCTCCTCCTGCCTTTTCTGGGAGTCGGCGACTGGGATGTTCTTTCCCACTCGCCAGACTCTCTTTTCCCACTTGGGGTTCTCTTGGGGCGACAGGCATGCCTATTGGGGGGGGGTGGGCCGTGGCCTTCCGCTGGTATGCAGGGTGGGGGGATGGGATGTGTTCTATGTCTTTTCTTTGTCTCTATGGCCCTCTTTCTCTTTCTTTCTCTCCTCTTCTTCGGTTTCTTTCTCTTCTATGTTCCTTGGGGTCGGGGTCCAGTGTTAGTAGGGAGTTTATTGTGTTCTATCATTCTGTGGTATAGCGTTTGCTCTTAGTTCCTGGATGGCGGCCTCCTATTTCCTTACAAATGCCTTCCTCTATAACGCCTCCTTCTGGGTGCTCCTTGAACGGTATGTCTATCCTGGTCAGTGATCTGCTTCGACTCTTTTCGTAGTTTACTACAAGTACTCGACAAAATTATAAAATTAAACCTTTTCCTATCCTGACATTATTGTTCTATGTTCTACCCGACACTTCTCACTCAGAGATTGCTTTAACGGCGTTCTGCCTATTGGTTTTTTCTTATATCCTTTTCTAATATGTCATAGCGGCCGGCCTCGAGGGGTTGTAGGCAGACGCTGTGTATTGTGCATTTCACAAAATAAAGGTTTTAAAAAAAAAAAAAAAGCCAGCACTGTTACCACTTTTTCGTTAAAACAACTAGAAATTTTAAAGTGTGCAGTCCTTACATATTTACAGTAAATGTTTGTTTTTGTACTTTCCTTTTTATATTCAATTGTTTAATCTAGATTGTATCTATAATGTGTTACTCAATTCATAAAAATGGTACTTTAAGCTTCCTAAGAACAACTTTGTGCTCAACCTATGTTGAATTAGAAAGTTAGGGCCCGATTCACAGAACTATCTGAAGACAAAATCCTAAACGTACTACTTTTGGTATTCACAGAAGGCATAATTCCCCCACTCGTGACGAGACCAGGCCATCATGACTCATCACAACCCCACCCACTCATTAATTCTCCCGCACAGGTGGGAAATTAACAGCGAGTGGGCAGAGCGGCAGCATTATGACGAGCACAGCTCAACTGTGACTCATGACGGCCTGGTCTTGTCATGAGCACACTAGGGCCTAATGTGTGTGATGATTTCAAACTTTATTTACATACATCACATGTGGTCTCTTTTGTGATGCTCAGGGTATTTATTTTGTGAGAGTTCTTTACCAATGCTTCACACATTCCCTCTGTTACAAGCCTACCTGCCCAGTGCCAAGCTACCTAAGGGTGAGTGTAGATTATTCCGTGAGTGTAATCACTCATCCCTGAAGGGAGTGGTAGGTTCTGCCTGGCTAGGTCTTCGCCCCAGACAACCAGAACGTCCCAGTTCCAACAAATGCTAATACTCAAAATTGAAGAAAAGTATATTGAGAACTCATTTGTTATATGCTTTGAATGTTCAATTATTTAGCCATCTTCATATGCTTTGTTAGTTGATTGTTATTTCCGGGGGGTCCTCCTGCATTGCTTCTGGTTCCTATGTTCTCAGCTTTGGGTGAGTCACTGCGCCTGTTAGCTGTGGGGGATTGGGCGGTTAGGTTTTCATATTATTTTCTTATATAGTGTGCCTTCTCTACCTCTATAATATCCCTATATCCTTTCTATCTTTTGCACATGATTTTATCTCTTAATGATCAAAAACAGGTCTACCAGGCACTCCCAATCACACCCACGATACATATTGTCTTGATGGTTCTTTACTGTGAATAGAATAATTGGGTTGGGGTCATACTTGATACACAGTCACCTAGTTAAAATGTAGTGTAGTTCCTAGTTTCCCACTAGGCCCTGCGCATTGGAATAACATAAACAGTAGTATCGACGTGGAACTGCTTATATTCCAGGCCTCCACTGACTATGCTAAACTTAATTGGGTTGTGTTACCAACTAGCTCAGAGGTCATTGGAAACTTTCTTCTCTGCATAGGAAGTGATCAGCTTCCTTGGCACAGACAAGAAGGGATTCAGCTTTCCAACAACCGTGCAACATGACAACTTTGCTCCTCAGATCAAGAGTCGATCTCTAGGGTCGTGTGAAACAATAGACACAGATTTCACTCAGTCAGTCTAGTGCAGTTTACTTTCACAGTATGTAGAGAATAGAGAGACGGGCGTGTATCAATAAAGGTTAACATTTATTGAACAGTCTTTCTTCTCATACAAGAGAAATGTATTGCCACAATTGCAATAACTGTTATTATAAAAAGTACGTACAGTAAGATAAGAATAGCGAAATAGAACTGTAAAAGCATTGATATGGTTTCTTAGCCATACAATGGTTTAAAAGTAATAAAACATATATACAGTCATATATACATCAGGCTAACATACTCAACTGGTGCTTCTAACTAAGCCTACCCCAGTGTGCCTGACCTAAGCCTAACACGTGAGAAGGGGGAGTAAGTAAGTAGCTTAAGTTAAGTTGGTTTTGCCAAGGTTTGTTTCAAGAATTCTCGTCTAAGGGTTTAGTCAACACCATACCTCTGAATAGAATGATGGAGGATTGGTATCTCCTTCAGGGGTCTCTCTCGATATCCCAGTCACCTGCGAGGGTAAACTGGAAGCGCCGGAACTGGATTTCTCTGCACGAGAAATGCAGCGGCTTCTCTCAGCGCGTCGAGGAAGGAGGGGTGACAGCGTCTGCGGGCAGCTGGGCTGGATGTCTTCGCAGAGGACGGCTGCACGGCTCCTCAAGCGTACTGCACCATAGATCGCGCTGTAGCGGCGATAATGGTAATCAGTAGCTTCACCACCACAGGATAGCAGGCTGCAGCGACAGAGTGCTAGTTTTTACCAACACGGGGTCATGCAGGCAGCTGGCATCAGCAACATGTTCGCTCATTGCTTAAGGCAACGTTGGTAATATTTATACCTGACAGGTGCCGGGTTTGACGCAAGTTTGCTGGACATAAGACGTCAATTAAAGATGTCACTAGGAAGTGATAGTTATCAGTTGCTCATTAGAGTTCTATTACTAATCAAAACATAGCAAGCGGGGATTTCCAGGTTTGCTAAGTTTTTATCTTGTTGAAGAACTCGGAGTGTTATCTAGGAATATCAGATAGTGACTGCTGCTCTGTCATTGCACTAATTGGTCGCAAAGGAAGTAGCAGAGAGTCATGCTGGAATGTGGCTCTGTGGCTCTGCTCGTGTGAGGCCAGAGATGACTTTACAGAAAATCGCACTTGAACGGTTATGCCAATATAGGGAATAAATGGATTTATAGCCGAATAGGGGCATAAGGTCACAGTATCGATCAGGAACCTAGATAAGCACATGACACCCACTCCACGAATTCATGTCCATCAAAATTACTAAAACTAAGCAATTAGATGCATGTGTAACATGGTGTAACATAGCCCACCCCAAAATACATAAATGCATTCGAAATAGGCGTACTTGTAATACATGGAATTTAGGTACTGTACGTAGTTTTAAAAAGCATAGTAATCAATCAAAAATTATTGCATATGAAATCAATGAACGATTATGCATAAAGAATTACACATGAAGTATCTCTGACAGAAGAAATGCGAGATAAATCATCACATAAAAATGCATTGTAATAACATGTGTGCTAGAGGCTGGTGTTATGTTGTTATGTCTCTAGATGTGTTTTTTTAGAAATAGAAGTGTGAAGCTTCTGTTCTCTAAGAATAGTTTTTACGTTAAGCAAAGAATTGTTCGTGCCAAAAGGAGAGGGTCAATATTTTTTTAAAAATTGTCCAATTCAAAGAAAATATATTTCCAAAGCTCCTGGCAGTTTTTGTTGATCAAAACTGAAGGCCGAATTCAGAGTTCATGGGAACGCCGTGTGTCGGAAAGCTTTTCAAAAGTTATTGTTTCTCTGTGGGTGAGAACATCGTATCAGACAGGCTCGCAAAGAATTGGTCTACAAAATCAGGTGATAGTTCAACCAAATTAGATAGCGCTGAAACTTGGCAGGTGTGAGAATGATTGCTGTCATCGAAGACAGGACCAGCCCTGCTCACAGAACGTTGTACCTGGATGATGTTGCTTTTGTCACTCGCTCCACTGTTACCACTTGGCTGTAGTACAGGAGTCTCCACGAATGCCGTCATCAGGATTGGTAGCCGCTGGGGACAACACAATGCGTGAGCCGTTATTGGATTTAGCAAAGTATCGACGTCCATTGGTACTGCTGATGGAAGTGAAAGACAGATGTCCAACACGCATTCATCGCCGCAAAGCATACACCGTAGCACAGGTAAAATGCAATTTTGCCATATTGGTCTGAATGAAAGGAACCAGGTCATGTTTAGATCTCTCAGCCTGGCCAATCCGAGGACGTTAGTTATCCTGTCCCTGTAGCGCATTGCTAGGATTGTTTCTTCCATTCCCATGGGAGCTATGTCTGAGCCGAGGCTTGCCATAACGTAGCAGAAGGGTCAAAAATAGAATCCCTGCGATGAGTCCAAAAAATAGTGGAATACCACCAAAGATGGAGTGCACAAAATTAGGAAAGATTCCCAAAATTGCCTGGAAGGGTGTTAGCAGTCCCGTAAAGACTGTCTTAAATATGCCTGGGATGCTTGTAGCACTAGACATGTTAAGGAGTTGGTCGAGCATTTGTACGAAATGCACGGGGCAATTTGTTGATAAAAGGTCATGGACCTCAGTAGCCGTCCTTGCGACTAGAAGATCATACGTCTCTTTAGATGACGTTATAGGCACTGTTGTCTGTAAAAGCACAGATTTCATTTTGCTTAATGTATCAATTCGTATAGAATAGAGATTCAGACGAGGCCAGAGGGGAGTCACTAAGTCTGGAGGCCCGCTCGGGAACAATGCTTGCATGCAACATTTGACCATGGACGTTACTTGTACTAGATAACTTTTTCCGGGCGCGAGGCCACAGCACCTGTGATCCGTTCTTAGAATGTAACTCCCGTTTGCGACTTGCATAAAGAAGGGCTCTATCTGAGTTGCAGGTGTGACTAGCTGGTGGCATGAAAGGTTGTTTGAATTGCCATCACATGCTCCGTGTAGATTAATACCCTGACACAAAAGTATACCGCTTAGTGAGTGTTTATAATTTTCACCACTAAGAAATACATTTTTGTCGCTGTCACTATAGCAAGAATGAGTGTATGGTAATTTCCATTCGGATTTAACATATCCCTTACCCAATTGTTCATACTGGCCAGCAGGTATGTATTCAAGGCATTTTTTAAAGCGGAAAGTTGTTATCGGAATTGTGATAATTCCGTGTATTATCCATTCAATGACAGGGCTCTCTGACATTGTCAATGGTAATCTCTCGAGTTTCTCGATGCTCAAGATTGTATAGTCTGCTCCTTTCTGTGCCAAACTGATCTGTTTATCAGTAAGGTTAAAAATGGAAAATAATGACGTTGTGTTGATTAAACGCCAAGGCACATAGCCTGAACGAAGATTTTGCAGCGTCCAGCCTAATTCTATAATAGAGCGTAATTGAGACTGGCCATGTTGTAACATTAGCAAATCTCTGTCTATCACATCAAAGGCAGAGGATACAATATTGTCCAAAGAATATATTCTGGAAGACAGAGTCATTAACCCATTGTCTACCACAGAAAGTGATTTTTCCAAATTAATACGATCAATTTCTCGTATCTTTTCAGCAGTTTCAATTTGCTTTACTTTCCAAGCCTCGTTGTAAGCAGCATAGATGCTGGTCGCTATGAAACGCTTTTGACGCTGTTTGCGTGGTCCAAGAATGAAATCGCGCAAATCAGCACCATCTTTTAATAAAGACAAGTGTTGCTTAATTTCAGCCAGTGTGGACGAAGTTAGCCATTCTAGGCAGAGTTTCCCTACACTGTATGTTGTTATAATCCCTGGATGTTGTCTCTGGGAATATCTAGAGTCTAATCTGGTCATTTTTAACCCCTGTGTTTTATTCAGGAACCTATCTTGACAGTTATTTGTGTCTGTAGGCCAGATTAACCACTTTTTCCAATCAGGATGTGTTCTGTTGAAATGTAAAATGTGTAACACGTCTAACTCATTATCTGCAGTTGTATTCTCAGCTATTGGCTTTGGTATAGACGGTGTTTTAAGGTCTTTGTTCTTGGCTAGGCCAAGACAAGATGTTTGGTGTACAGTGTCATTTAGAAATAACATTTGTTCTGGTATCGTGCAGGTTCTAAATAGTGCTTCTATGCCTTGCACCTGCCAATCTTTTGTACCCCAAATTGATTTCGTTTCAATATTATTTTTCCAATAATCAAAACCAAATGTCATCATTTTGTCATAAAATGCTTCTGAATATATCAATTTAGAATTTGTCAGCATTGTTTTCATTCCTGTTTTATCTAACAGTTTATAATAAAACATTTCTGCATCACTGGTGTTAAACCCTGAAAAATATTTGAATTTCTCAAAAAATGCTTTAGAACTGCTTTTAGGTGGTGTAGAACAATGTTCCCATTGATTATACATAAAAACATTTCTAGGCTGTGCAGATTTATGCAAGTAATGATCCCCATAGTGGGTGTAACAGAATAACTGCTCATAACTAGATGAACCTTGTAAATAATCATGATCTGTGAATCTAGCTGACATTACTAAATCAGACATCATGTCATTAATACTGTTAAAGTCCCAATCATCAGAGAATGTACTTGTTGTCACAAAGTCACTTAAGGAAACCTTTAGTTGATGAGGATACTTCAGGATTTCAACCGGACCATAGATCTCATAGTCTGTTTTCTCCCATACTACCCCACCAGGTATTGGAATTGCTGTGACATTTACTGTTGACAGTTCTCTTTTCTTCACGTGGGATGATCTGTGTGGTTTCAGGACTAGGTTGATGTTCTGACTTGCTGTGTCCATTCAATTGTAATAAACTTTCCTAAAATTAAAACTAAAATTAGGCAGAGTAGGAGTATGAATACCCCTGAGATAATCCAATGCTCAATCAACGGTGAATCCAGATATAGTTCTTTGATTTGTTGAAGGAGTCCTGTTGTATTTTCTTTAGAATACTTTTTTGTTTCTGGCATTACTTCGGGGTCATTTAAATCTTCAGAGAAGTTGTCGAAGTTGATGAAATAACCAGAGGCAGTTCTGTCAATTGATGGGATTGTTCTTTCAATCTGTCTCTCGGTAGCACTTTCTGATGCCACATTAGTGTAGACTGGTGTTGTTTCTTGACGAACTGTTTCAATCTGTGTTTCAAGAGGCACGAGTTCCATGGCATTATTGCATAGTCCTTCATTGTGCACTGCAGGCTGATCGAATGTGATGAGTCTTTCAGTTTGAACCTCTTGGATTGTTGCAAGTTTGGGTATTCTGTTGTTTCTTGGGAGTCCACTGGGCCTACTGTTGATTATAGGCCACATGCTTGTGGTTTTACCAGGTCGATGGACACGACTCTGTTCTCCTTTTTACCAGCAAGGGGCGGTAGCACAACTGATCTTGTTCCGGTGACTGCTAAGACAGGTACTGCTTTTCTGTAAGAAGGCCCAAATTCCTTCTTAACCGCGATCTTTTCTCTGACTAGATCCCCAATCTTTGGAATCCAGACAGGCCTTGCTGGGGCTGTTGTGGGTGGTGCCTCGTCAGTGGTATTTGGCTGTTGCTTTAACTTTATGTTGCTTAATGATTTTCTTGTTTTATTCAGTTCCTGTAAAACAGCCAAACGGTCTTTTACTTCAAACTGCTTTGTTTCTGCTTGTACCACTGACATCTGACTATCGAGGTCCTGAACGTTCATTCTAATTCCGAACAATAGTTCGTATGGGCTGAAACCTTTTAGAGAATTTCTTGGCATGTTGTTAAGACTAGTCTGGACACTTATTAAATGTTTGACCCACCCAGCGCCTGAACCTAATACCTTCGCTGTTATAGATTGCTTTATGTCCCGGTTTTTTCTTTCTATCACACTTGTGCGACGGACAAGAATACCACAACCCAATTCCCATGCTAGCCTTGGCCTCCTTATAGGCTCGAGAGCTGAAAGCAGGACCCTGGTCAGAATGGAACGTGGTAATTGCGTATATGCCGATATGGACTCGCAAATCTTTTATAACCGTTCTAGCGTCAGCCGAGCTCTGGGGGCCTCATTTTTTAAGTGCTTTTCGTCTAAACTGTGTACACTGGGACGCGCTTCTCTTCTTTGATTGCGCAGATAGACCGCCTTATGCTGTCTAGAAGGGATCCTGAAACTACACTGGCCTGTTCATTACTGCGATCTCTGTTGCAGTTTTCACAATTTTGAGCAAAACATTGAATATCTATACTCATTCCTGGCCACCAGTACTCTGATTGCAATTTTTTCAGAGAGGCTTTGATTGTTTGGTGTTCTACACTCATTCCCGGCCACCAGAATACTGATTGTAATTCAGTCAGTGATTCCTTGATCTCTCTGTGCCGTAGACCCAAACCCATGTGTGCGTCTGCTATTAAAAATATTCTCCTGTTCATGTTTGGAATTACTCTGTCCCCCACTCCAGGGATTCGAGCAAAAGGAACGGAGTTTGCATCGATGATGTATGCATAATTGAGTGGATAGTTTACGGGTAGTGCTGCACAGTCGCCTTTTACGGTCGTTTTTACTGCCAGCATGGTTTCCCCGTCTATGTACTTATCTGTACGCTTTTTTGTGGCTACGGAAGCCGGGTTAGTTGCTTCCGCGGTGGCTGTATTAGCCAATGAATTCCCTGCAGTGTGAACGCCATCACGCTGAAGACTCTGTGCGTGAATCACGTGAGTCTTTTGTAGTTCTTTGTGTAAAAGAGCTACCTCGTTCCAGAGCTTTTTATGCTTTATTGTGGCACCTGTGTCATCTTTGTAGTCGTTTTCGATCCAACTCTGCAGTTTGTTGTTGTAAGAATTGACGCAAAAATGAGAATCGCACACGATAAGTGTGGGGAATTCGCGTTCTGCATTTTCGAGCGCCATCTTTAAAGATCTGATTTCAGTTCTTTGAACCGAACAGTACTTTACTGATTCAGTTTTTGTTACTTTCGGTCTGAATTTACCGCACAGCCAACGACCTTTAATGATCGCACATGCTGCATTGTAGGATTTACTCTCTACATTAAAATGCTGTACAAAGCTATCTGTATAGATTATACAGGCGTATTGTGGGAGAGGCAGAATTTCGATTGGCAGAGGATATTCTTCTTCATATTCTAAATCATTCAGTTCTTTGTATTGCGGGGCGAAATAGTATTTCACGTCTTCCGCTCCTAGAGAATCTATGCACTGTATCCATTTTGGATCCAGTGACACTGTAGGCAGGTTTACTGGGCTGAATAGCGCCTCGAAGGCGGATTCCGCTGTAAGGATATTAATCCGTTTGCCGTGTGCTAGTTCTCGTTCATTTGCTAATGCGATTTGCACTGCGTTCACAGTTTTTTCTGTGCGACTGAATGTTTTTTCTGCTTTTGTGTACAAGTGAGATTTAATTGAAATTGGTACCTTTTCTCTCTCATTAGAGGTTAGGTACGTGAATCCGCATCTTCCTGGGATGACTCGGATTACAAGATCGATCGTGTTGTCACGTGTATCTAATTTAGTTTTTGCTAACATGTCTGTTTGCAGTGATCTCAAAATTTCTGTGTGTTTTTGAGTCCAATTGATTTGTTTTAAATCAGGTTTTATTAGTTCGTAGAGAGGTTTAACCCTTTCTGCGTAATTTAGAATGTAAGTTCTTCCGAAATTCAGAAAACCTAGTATTGATTGTAAATTCTTCAGCGTTTTTGGAGCTTGGAGTACAGCGCACTTCTCTAAGAAGTTGTCCGCTAGGCTTTTCCCTTCACTTGATAATTCGTACCCTAAGAACAGTACTGTCAGATGGGCAATTCGGGACTTTTTAAAGTTGAATTTGTAACCCTCTGCTGCGAACCCAAGTATAATGGTGTTCACTCTTTTCAAGTGAGTATCCAAGTCGTCGTCTGTGAGATAAATATCATCTACGTAAGACAATGCTTCATCATCATAGATTTGTAGTAACTCTGTTACCCTAGCTGAGAATAGTCCTGGGCTGTTCTTGAACCCCTGTGGGAGTCGACAGAATTTTTTCTGTGACCCAAATGCGGAGAAAGCGGTCAAGTATCTGCTTTCTGGTGCAATGTTTTGACAAAAGAAACCATTAGAAATGTCTAATGTCGTTTTGTATTTTTTCCTAACTATATTATTCATTAGGGCTGCACTATGCGAGTTTTGTACTGCAAAGGTTTTGCAACATGTATTAAGATGTCTGTAGTCCAACACTAGACGATATGAATTGTCTGGCTTGGAGACAGGAAACAAAGGATTGTTCATTTGAGAGGTGCATGTTTCAATCACCCCCTGGTACTCAAGTTGATCTAAGATCTCCCTGACTTGTTTTTTAGCTTCTTGCTTTATGGGATACTGCCGTTGGGCAGTTGGTTCACTTTTTAGTTGGATTTTGTGAGGCGGTGAATCCTCATCCCATCCTACATGATTTTTATACAATGCAGGTGCCTGGGCTACTGCCCATTTCCTTGCATATGTGTATTTTTTGTGAATCGGAATGTGATTCGAGAAGGCAGGCATAATCACTTCTTCGCCACGAGGGCACTCCCTGACAAACTCCGGTGGCCAATCTTTTTCAGCTAACAGAATATCATAGCCTTTCGAGAGCTTATCCCAAAATAGACCCTTAATTTTCCTAGTCTTATCACCCTCTATACGCAATGTTATTTCGTATATTTTATGGGGCTCGCTAAGTCTGGCGTCGGCAGTTTCAACCTGAATGAATTCATTCGTGTCCACTGTCTCCAGATGACTCATCAAGATCTTGCGCGCTATACTGATTTCTGCTGCACTGTCCAACATTGTCAATGCCCACTCCCCGTTTTTCAACTGTGTCCTCAGTATTCTCGGCATGGTTGATTACTCTAATACTGGCTACCTTCTTTTTCTGAAATTGAGATTTCTTATTTTGAGCAGGTTCCTTGTCTTTGGACTTGGTGTGCTCTCCTGGGTTTGACCGTCCTCTTCTTTCCGAATTCTGTGGAAGAGATCGAGAGGGACGTGTATCAATACTTTGATATCTATCAGGTTTTTTTATATTATCCCTATTTCTAAGGTTATATCTTTTCTCAGAGGGCTCCCTCTGGGGAGACTGGCGTTCTCGAGTCGGAGTTCTCTCCCTCCGTCGAGGAGACCTTCCTCTGGACTGGAAAACTTTTTCCTTGGGAGTGGATTGTTTATTTCCATCCCAGCTCTTTTTAGGAGTGTTTAAATTATTTTTAATAAATAATTTTTCTGGATTTTCGAGCAGTTGGGGCTTAACTGGTTTCCCACCCAAGCTGTCTCTACCTAATTCTTCATAGCATTTTTCTATGATTTTGGCAAGCTCAACAGGATCTTTTATATCTGTTTCCCTCAACTTCTGGCGAATCGCCACAGATGCTGCTTCTCCCTTTACATTGGCTAATAATATAGCCGTGACCTGCTTGAAGTCTTTCAGTAATTTCATACCTAGATTTAAAGCTGGTTCTGGACCGAATTCATTTTGAATCTGTTTTAGCACGTCTGGTATTACCGCCATAGACGGAACACCGTGTGTTTTTGTGTAAATGGAAGCAAAGACTGTACCCCAAGTGTCACAGTCCTCCATGTGTGGTGCGATTCCCATAGGAAGGCAGATGGTCAAGATTCTGTGTTTCTCTATAGGGGTAGTATCAGGAAATACTGCCTCTATTTGAGTGATTTTCTGGGCTAACCAGAAAGGAATTTGTTCCCGTTTTACGGGTGTTTTACCAAGACATGACTGTATGTTCTGTGGTGTAATTTTATTTGTGTTCCCCTGATGAGGGGTCAGCTGTGGTGTATTAACAGCTGGCTGGACTGTTGCAGTCCGTATTACATATTGGACTAATTGCCTATGTATTTTTATTAATGTGTTTAGCTGTGCTAGCAGCTCTTCTCTAGACATTCTTATAATGTCAGGATGTGGTGTGTAGCTGGCTAGAACCGGCCACGTGGCTCCTGGTCTACCTAGTGGACCGAGCCTGGTTATGTGATCATTGTGTTTTAGGGCGCCATTAAACCAGAGCAGGTGCTCTTGAAATTTAAGTGGGATTTCAATCTCCTCAAAAGGAGCGTACTCTCCCGGAGGTTCCTCTATTTTGTAATAGTGAAACTCTTGTGTTATAGCGTTTACCGCTGGAAAGTTTATCCATGAATAGAATACCTCTGTCTGCCGATACTCGTGAGCCTCTATCACGAAAATTACTGTACCACCTTGAGGTGTCAGTCCGTGTTCTATAAGTTTTAAAGTTATAGATCTTCTTAACTGGACCGGGATGATAATAGCATCCGGGTCTGTGTATTCGGGACCTTGCTGAGTCGCATCTGCTGCGGCCCCAGTGGTGCCGTTGTTTTCTACTGACATTGTATAAATGCAGTTTTTGCAGAGTAGGTCTCCAAGGAGACAAAGATTAGGTGCACAATATTTTGGAACACTGTATCCTTCAACGTTGAATAAACCAGAGCTTTACATAGGAATCTCTTCCTACTAAGGTCGGGCGGATTTTAACCTTTCACCCACTCCAGACGTCTATTGGAGTATTTAAGGGAGAAAGGGGTGTGAAATATGCACGACTGAGTTACTCTACAAGTCTTGCGTTAGTTTATCGCCTTACCAAACGTTAGGGCGCCATGTAGTGTAGTTCCTAGTTTCCCACTAGGCCCTGCGCATTGGAATAACATAAACAGTAGTATCGACGTGGAACTGCTTATATTCCAGGCCTCCACTGACTATGCTAAACTTAATTGGGTTGTGTTACCAACTAGCTCAGAGGTCACTGGAAACTTTCTTCTCTGCATAGGAAGTGATCAGCTTCCTTGGCACAGACAAGAAGGGATTCAGCTTTCCAACAACCGTGCAACATGACAACTTTGCTCCTCAGATCAAGAGTCGATCTCTAGGGTCGTGTGAAACAATAGACACAGATTTCACTCAGTCAGTCTAGTGCAGTTTACTTTCACAGTATGTAGAGAATAGAGAGACGGGCGTGTATCAATAAAGGTTAACATTTATTGAACAGTCTTTCTTCTCATACAAGAGAAATGTATTGCCACAATTGCAATAACTGTTATTATAAAAAGTACGTACAGTAAGATAAGAATAGCGAAATAGAACTGTAAAAGCATTGATATGGTTTCTTAGCCATACAATGGTTTAAAAGTAATAAAACATATATACAGTCATATATACATCAGGCTAACATACTCAACTGGTGCTTCTAACTAAGCCTACCCCAGTGTGCCTGACCTAAGCCTAACACGTGAGAAGGGGGAGTAAGTAAGTAGCTTAAGTTAAGTTGGTTTTGCCAAGGTTTGTTTCAAGAATTCTCGTCTAAGGGTTTAGTCAACACCATACCTCTGAATAGAATGATGGAGGATTGGTATCTCCTTCAGGGGTCTCTCTCGATATCCCAGTCACCTGCGAGGGTAAACTGGAAGCGCCGGAACTGGATTTCTCTGCACGAGAAATGCAGCGGCTTCTCTCAGCGCGTCGAGGAAGGAGGGGTGACAGCGTCTGCGGGCAGCTGGGCTGGATGTCTTCGCAGAGGACGGCTGCACGGCTCCTCAAGCGTACTGCACCATAGATCGCGCTGTAGCGGCGATAATGGTAATCAGTAGCTTCACCACCACAGGATAGCAGGCTGCAGCGACAGAGTGCTAGTTTTTACCAACACGGGGTCATGCAGGCAGCTGGCATCAGCAACATGTTCGCTCATTGCTTAAGGCAACGTTGGTAATATTTATACCTGACAGGTGCCGGGTTTGACGCAAGTTTGCTGGACATAAGACGTCAATTAAAGATGTCACTAGGAAGTGATAGTTATCAGTTGCTCATTAGAGTTCTATTACTAATCAAAACATAGCAAGCGGGGATTTCCAGGTTTGCTAAGTTTTTATCTTGTTGAAGAACTCGGAGTGTTATCTAGGAATATCAGATAGTGACTGCTGCTCTGTCATTGCACTAATTGGTCGCAAAGGAAGTAGCAGAGAGTCATGCTGGAATGTGGCTCTGTGGCTCTGCTCGTGTGAGGCCAGAGATGACTTTACAGAAAATCGCACTTGAACGGTTATGCCAATATAGGGAATAAATGGATTTATAGCCGAATAGGGGCATAAGGTCACAGTATCGATCAGGAACCTAGATAAGCACATGACAAAAATATAGATAATAGTTGTACAATAGAGATATTATCATTCTCCAAGAGACAAACATCGGCCCAAGAGAAGCAGTAACATTTATGTACCCACGGATCAATGGCTGCTTCGCATCAGCAACACAACATAAGAAAAATGGGGTTATTACACAAATATACAAAAAACTTCTTACCTACAAGATCAGGAAAAATTAGGTAGATCGGTTATCATTTTAAACGAAAAGGAATTAATTAATATTTATGCACTGACTAACGATGATCTGGCATTCTGGTCAAACCATAGTAAAATCATCTCTGATATTCCATGTGGCATCATAGCGCGAGGGGACTTCAACTTACCCGTGGATGGGACATCTGATTTACTATCGAGTGCGAATTTCAGAGCGAATAGATTGCTTGCATGGTGAGCTCCTTAACCTGTATAAACCACACAATCTGATAGCGAAATGGAGGACACATAATCCCACTGACAGCGAATATACATTCAACTCACAACCACATAACTCTTTGTTCAGAATTGATTACATAATGATACAGAGTGATTTTTCCAAAAGTCACCCTTCCCAGAATATAACGTATTATGGTAACAGATCATGAATGTGACACTCAGGACTTGCACTTCAATGCATCCACCCCGACGGTCAGACAATGGAGAATGAACAATATTATTGTGGATAGTGAAGACGTGAAACAGATTTTACAAGTTGACATAACACACTATATAAAAGAGAATAATAGAGGACACTGTCATGATTCTTCAGTCTCTACAGCCAATACAGATCCAATGCCGGGTTTGAATGCTCCCATGCTGCCTAAATCTGCATTGACATACTAGGGGCCAGATGTAGGACCCCTAATACCGGTCGGAAACGGCCGATTTCGACCGTTTCCGACGGGTATTAGGGTTTTCAGATGTAGGGGGCTGAAAAATACAGAATCGGTATATTTACCGATTCGGTAAAATTACCGATTCTGTAAATTACCGAATCGGTAAATATACCGATTCTGTAATCACAAATTTAGGTGGCACAGTTTACAGTGCCACAGGCCCTTAAGAGTCAGTATTTTACCACACAATCCTATTGTGTGGTAAAATACCGAATTCACACCTGTGCAATGTGACACACAGACATGCCCTTAGGGCATGTATGTGTGCCACATTGCACACAAGCCTGTACTTGGGGTGCTAGAGGGTGTCAAAATGACACCCTCTGCACCCTTGCAGGATTCAGTATTTACCGATTCTGTAAATGCAGAATCGGTATTTCCCATTGATTCCTATGGGCTTCAAAGCCCATAGGAACCAATAGGAAATACCGATTCTGTATTTACAGAATCTGTAAATACCGAATTTTACAGATTCAGTAATTAAGATTTTAAAATTACCTACATCTGCCCGCTTCCCATTTATAGACTCTTAAATACCGAATCGGTAAAATTCGGTATTTAAGAGTCTGTAAATGGGAATTACCTACATCTAGCCCTAACCCTTGGTCTTGCTCGACTTTGCTGAAATGGCTTTTCATCGTGACATATCAATGTTCCTGAATATTTTTGGTGGCTTTTACTGTTTGACATTATCATAATGGTGCCCGTGTTTACAAAGACATCGAAAATAACGGAGTCTCTTATTTGTATTCCTTTGTTTTGCATTTTCCTTTATTAGCAGTAAAGCACTCCATTTTACTAAACCGATTCGCATAAACTATAGTTATGCTCCTCGCGGCTGCCGTATCCGTTTCCTCCGCTATTTATAACAACCACACCAATAGCAATCACACCCATCCCTCCTTGTAGATTATTCCAGCGGCTTCCCTGAAGAGTTTCTCTGCTCACGTCTTGCCGGTAATGGTTTTTCTGGTCCAGTAAGACCTTCCTGATTTGGTTCCTTTGTTAAACGGACATCCTCAGGTATGAGACTACGATTCCTAAAGTCTTCTGCATCATTTCAACTTCTTGGAGCACTCAAGAGTTTACACTCACATTGAAAGTTTGACAATTGTTTAGTAACTCATTTAAAGTCTCATGGAGTGCATTTCCTCATAGAGCGCATTTTATTGTACTAGGCTTACAGAGCGCATTATGGTTTAAGCACTGACAGGAAAAACAGATATCTTGTGGTCATTTTGCGCACAAAGATTGGTTCTATCTTTATGAGCATATCAGAGACAATGATTATCATTATGGCTGTAATACTGAACATTTGAGTATATGGTGTGCATGTTTGAAAAGAATTGCGAAACACATATGGACATTTGAGCATTGGCAAGTTGTGTTCATTCAAAAACCATGAATGTGCTTGAGTAAAATCTTGTGCTTAGGATTATGAGACTGAATCACTAACCCTAAAGATCTGCAATTCAGAATAACCATCCACAGGCATTGTCAGCTTGTCGTAGTGAGACACCGGAATTCCTACAGAGACAAGATATTTAAGACTTTGTCAACCTGCTTGTTAATTTGTAATCGCTGCAGCAGAACGCTTGGTATTTTTCTTTACAGATAAAAGTGGTTCATAGCATACTTACTATATTCATATATATTGCATGTATCAGAGATATAGACAGAAGAATACCAACTCAGCTGCTGATTACTTCTGTTGCAGATCTCCCTCCCGCAGTAACCTCCCTCGTCGAGTGGCTGAAGTCGATCGATGCTCTTAAAGGTTCTCTCACGCTAGCTGATTCCGTAAAATCTCTGGGCTTCACCTTAGACCCCAAACTAACCTTGACAAACCACATTAAGAACTCGGCAAAAAGCGCATTCTTTAACCTCAGACTGCTGAACAAAATCAAACCTTTCATTCCCAACAAGGACCTCAAACTAGCCACGCAATCACTAGTTTTATCTAGACTGGACTATGGGAACTCAATCCTAACAGGCATCCCCAAATCACACCTGGCCCCATTAAAAACAACATTGCATGCGGCAGCAAGAATGATCACAGGATGCAAAAAATCCGACCACATCTCCCCTGCACTCAAAGATCTTGAATGGCTCCCGATGGATATGCGTAGCACCTTCAGAACGGCCTGTCTAACCCACAAGGCCCTTCACACCGGAAAGCCAGAATACCTGGCAAACAAACTCACAAAAGCTGGCCAAAGTAGAATCCTGAGAAGCTCTAACTCCCTGCTGCTCATCCTACCAAAAACCAGAAAGAAGAAAACTGCGGACTGCTCCTTCTCAGGAAATGCCCCCAAAATATGGAACTCTATCCCCCCGCATATCAGAACCATACCGTCCTATGCGGAATTCAAGAGCCAACTCAAATCCTTGTTCCTCATCCGTTCCCTAGGTCCTGGGTAACTAGGATCAACATCCACCCCCAGAACTATGTGAGAACTCAGTATCCTATTGCCAAGAAGTCCTACTGTACGAACTGTCATTTGATGATCACCTTTATTTGTTACTTGTCTTTTTGTCCACCTTTTCATGCCTTTACTGTAAAGCGCTCTGCTACCTTCGGGTCTTGTTAGCGCTATAGAAAACTTCTAAATAAATTCCCTTCCCCCCATCTGGCCATCTTGATACTCTGGTGTTTTTTTTAATGGCAGAGTCAAGGCTGCCTGAAGGTGGGCTTCTTGCGGGTACTGCTCTTGAGGAACCTGATCTGACAGAATAATCTGCCCACAAAAATCATTCCTCCTGAGCAGTATCGCCAAGGTGGCCACATTAGACGATATTTGTAAAATGTTAAGGAACATGCAGGAGTTAACAGCAGCAAGACTAGAAATTGCTACCTTGGCTAGTCAAGTATCTCAAATACAGAATCAGCTTCCAACAAGTTCCATGACATCCTTCACATCCGGGATGGTATCCGCAGGACCAACTCCATCAGTGTCAGTAACTCTCCCTTCAACAGTACCTCTTGCTTCTTCAGAAAAGTTTGCAGGAGACCCAAGTAAATTCCAAACCTTTCTGACACAAATTCAATTACATTTTATGATAAAACCAGCGTCCTTCCCTGATGCGCAATCACTATAGCCTTCCTCATTTCGTACCTTAGTGGTGATGCGGCCATGTGGGCAAGTTCCTTGGTGAGTTCAGATGATCCCTTGCTTTATAATTGGTCAGCCTTTAAAACCAAGTTCGAAAAGGTGTTTGACAGACGTACAATTACTGGTTCAGCTGACCGGGAGCTCCTCGAACTCTAGCAAGGGAATAAAGACTTAATTAGTTACTTGACACAGTTTAATCGACTAATTGCTGAAACCAATTGGCCTGAGGAAAAAAGGACAGCGCTTTTTTATCAAGGCATAAAAGATGATCACAAACACTTAATAGCTCCAATAGATCCTCAACCTCGAGATTGTGCAGAACTAATATCTCTTACATTGCGATTAGATCATCGGTTATCGGAAAGAAAGGGAGATAGGAGGAAACTAGATTTTAAAACTCAATACGCCCTAGAGAAAGAGTGACTCCGTCTGTCTCTCATCACAGTGAACCAATGGAGATTGGAGGATTAAGAAAACCACTTACTCAAGAAGAAAAGGATGCATGACGCAAATCAGGCTTGTGTCTATATTATGGACAAAAGGGACACTTTGTCAAAGAGTGTCCTATAAAACCCAAAGGATTTAAGTCAATCACTACAGCTTCTTCCAAACAGGAAAACTTGGAGGCTTGAGGAACAAACAGGGGACTTCCTCGAGTAGGTCTCATGATTCTTCTGGTTAACTAATAGCCAACACTCTTCAAATTTGAACTCCAAATTTGACTCAAAATGTATTATTCATGATACCTGATGTCCTTGAGGTAGAAGTAAAGTTTATGGTGGACTTAGGAGCCACCGGAAATGTCATTGATGTTACCTTCTGTTCAAAACTATCAATACCTACCATCAAAAAGAACAAACCAGAATTCATACTTGCAGTCGATAATATGGTACTTACCTCATGAGGATTACGCATACCACTGTTACCTTAACCATGATTATAGACAAATCACAGTTTGGAGTAATTCTTGGAATGCCCTGGTTAACCCAACATAATCCCACCATAGATTGGCCAAAAGAAATATTACCTTTGATTCCAAGTGGTGTCATCAAGAGTGTCTTTCATATTTGACAATTCAGAAACAGGAAGTACAAATTACAAAAGAAAAAACAACTGGAGCACATTGTATAGCCACTGCTGCGGAACAAAATATTGAATTGTCTTCTCAATATGCCTCTTTTCGTGATGTTTTCTGTAAGAAGAGTGAGGAAACCTCACCACCATGTTGTGACTACGATTGTGAAATTGAGCTAATTCCTGGGGCCAAAATACCATGCAGTAGTTTATATGCTTTTACTGAGGTGGAGAATAAAATCTGCGACATTTTTTAGATACATTCCTGAAAAATGAATTTATCAGACCATCCAAAACTCCCACCGCCTCTCCTCTCTTCTTCGTCCAAAAGCAAATGGTGATTTTCGCTTTTGTATTGATTATAGAGCACTGAACAACATCACGGTAAAAAACAGATATCATCTACCGCTCGATCCAGTACTCCTTGATCAAGTTCGAACAGCTCAAGTGTCACCAAATTAGACTTAAGAGGGGCTTACCATCTAGTTAGAGTTTGTCCTGGAGACGAATGGAAAACAGCTTTCCGTACTAGGTACAGTCTTTTTGAATATTATGTAATGCCATTCGGAGTATACAATGCCCCAGTGGCATTTCAATTTTTTTTAAATGATGTCTTAAGAAAATTATTGGACAGATTCGCCATCGTCTACATTGACAACATGCTTATTTACTCTAACTCCGAAACAGAACACGAGCTCCATTTAAAAACCCTCTTAACCACACTGAAGAAACATTGTAAACTTCCTAAATGTGAAAAAATGTCATGTTAACAGAGTAGAATTGCTAGGTTTTATCATCTCCCCTCAAGAAATCACCATGGCAGACCGAAAGGTTCAAGCCATTCAGGATTGGCCTGAACCAACGTCTATCAAGGATATTCAGAGGTTCTTGGTTTTCGCCATTTTTTAACAGCGATTTATTCAAAACTTTCTACCAGGGCTACTCCATTAACAAAATTATTGCTAAAAGGTCCTTTCAATGAACTCTTGATGCACAAAAGGCTTTTCCAGAATTAAAAAATGCCTTCATGACAGCCCCAGTCTTGAAACATCCGGATCTTTCAAAACCCTTCATTGTGGAAGCCAATGCTTCCAATACTGCCATAGGACCAATACTATTGCAACGAGAAGAAGGTACCAATCATCTTCCTCCAGTAGCTTTCCTATAATTAAAAAATCTACCAACAGAAATAAATTATATCATAGAAGAATAAGAATTGTTGGCCATCAGATAAGCATTTAAAGAATGGCGACATCATTTGCTAGGTGCACACCATCCTATTACTGTATATACAGATCATCATAACTTGCAGTTTTATGCTGTGCAAAAGCTCAACTCCTCGGCAATTAAGATGGACCCTTTTTTTTGCTGAGTTCGATTTTACAATATAATTTAGACCTGGTTGTGCCAATAGAAAAGCGGACTCCCTTTCTCGCTATGAAGAAACAATACAGTCCAATCAACAACAGGAAGTTAGATCCATGGTACCCAGTGATCATATCATTGGAGTAACTATGTCCGGCAATTTTTGAACAAGATTAGAAATCTCATGCCAATTCATGAGATAATGTCCTGGAAAGAATTAGATAAACAAAGATTAATGATTGATGGGCTTCCATTCCAAGGTCATTTGCTTTATGTCCCAAAGAAAAGGTTACAAAAACCAGTTTTACTTCGGTGTAGCACTCATCCTTTAGCAGGTCACCCTGGATGCACTAAATCCTGGGATTTAGTAAGTCAACATTTCTGGTGGCCCGAAAGACATCATCACCTATGTTTAAAACTGTGATGGTTGCATAAGAGAAAAAACAGATCACTCACCCAAGATAGGTTATTTGTTACCCTTACCAACACCAACTGACGTGTGGGATGACGTTTCCTTGGACTTCATTTATAATTTACCAAAGGATCACGAAAAAACTGTTATCTTAGTTATTGTTGATCATTTATCCAAAATGGACCATTTCGTAACATGTGATAAATTACCAACAGCAGCAGCTCTAGTGGATTTGTTATGATATCACATAGTGCGGCTACATGGATTACCACAATCCATAACAACCGATCGTGATTCACAATTCACTTCCAGATTATGGAAAGAATGGTGTAATGCCTTACAAATCCAACGCAATTTATCCACCAGTTTCCATCCCGAATCTGATGGACAAACCGAACAAGTTAATCAAATACTGAAACAATATATTCTTTGTTATTTAGCTCACTCACAAACCTCTTGGATGGATCTGTTATGGGAAGCTGAGTTTGCTTATAATAACCTAATGCATACCTCAACCAAAATGTCACCATTCTTTGCCACACATGGATGGAATCCAAGGTCTTTGCCTTTACTAAATCAAACTACAATACAAGTTCCACATGTAACATCCAAACTACAACAAATGAAAGAACTAATGTTGTCACTCCAACAAAATGTAAACAAGGCCAAATTAACCTTTACGATGCTCATGACGGCTCCCGGCCGTCATGAGTCACGGTGGGCGTGTGCTGTTGACGGCCGGGAGCCGTCATGACCACGCCCGCGATAGGAATGTTCCGCACTGCGGCGGAATTCGCTCCGCAGTGATGAGGTTAACTTACAAAAAATTTGCTGACAGAAAAAGATAACCTGGTCCCATTTATCATCCTGGAGACAAAGTATGGTTGTCTACAAAAAATTGACAGTTTAAACAAAAGTATCCTTTTCATCCACATTTCATAGGACCGTTCAAAGTTCCTAAATGCCTTAATCCAGTATCTTTTAAATTACAACTTCCTCACTCAATGAGAATCCATCCAGGGTTCAATACGTCATTATTAAACCCAGCCACACCTGCTATCTGCTCTAAACCCCCTCCTGTGGTTGTTGGAGATCAACTGGAACATGAAGTACAACATATTAAAGATAGTAAACGGAAAAATGGTAAACTTTGGTATTTGATCCCCTGGAAAGGATACAGTCCTGAAGAAGATTCATGGGAACCCAAGGAAGCAATTTATGCGTCAAGACTACTTCCCCTCTTTCACAAAAAACACCCAGGGGTGCCTCTCTCATGAGAAATGTGTCCACTTTTGATGGAGAGGACTGTCATGATTCTCCAGTCTCTACAGCTGTTACAGATCCAACACCTGGTTTGAATGTGGTTTTGCTACTAATTGTGGCATATTGCCCCCATGCTGCCTTAATCTGCATTGACATACTAACCCTTGGTGTTGCTAGACTTTGCTGAAACAGTTTTTCATCGTGACAAAACAATGTTCCTAAATATCTTGGTAGCTTTTACTGTTTAACATTATCACAATGCTGCCCTTGGTTACAAAGACATCGAAAATAACTGAGTCACGTATTTGTATTCCTTTGTTTTACATTTTCCTTTATTATTAGTAAAGCACCACATTTTACTAAACTGATTCACATAAACAATAGTTATGCTCCTCGGCAGCCGCCATATCAATTTCCTCCGCTATTTATAGCGACCACGCCCAGTCGCTCCTTGCAGATTATTCCAGCGGCTTCCCCGAAGAGTTTCTCTGTTCGCGTCCTGCCGGTAATGGTTTTCCTGGTCCGGTAAGATCTTCCTGATTTGGTTTCTTTGTTGAACGGGCATCCTTAGGTAGGAGACAAGGATTCCTAAAGTCTTCTGCATCATGTCAACTTCTTTGAGAGCTCAAGAGTTTTCACTCACATTGAAAGTTTGACAATTGTTCAGTAAATCATTTATAGTCTCACAGAGCACATTTTCTCATAGAGCGCATTTCATTGTACTAGGCTTACAGAGCGCATTTCATTGTACTATGCTTACAGGGATATAGACAGAAGAATACCAACTCAGCTGCTGATTACTTCTGTTCCAGATCTGCCTCCCCGCAGTACCCTCCCTAATTCCCTTCTCCCCATCTGGCCATCTTCATACTCTGGTGTTTTTTAAGCACAGAGTCAAGGCTGCCTGAAGGAGGCCTTCTTGAGGGTACTGCCCCTGAGGAACCTGTCTGACAGACACATATCCCCCAAACTCTTTTAGGATGATTTTAACCCCTCCCACGCTGGTGACGGAACAGTTCCGTCAGAGCCCACTCACCGTGCCTCGCGGGGCTGATTTCCCGCTTGCGCGCCGCGTTCTATTGAGCTGGCGGGGCCATGACGGAACCGTTCCATCACAAGCGCAGCTCACTTGAGGGGCGTGTCGGAGCGGGTCCGTCACCAGCATGGGAGCATCGCGCGGCCCCCCGCCCCTTAGTACTGCGGCGGAATAGCCGCCGCAGTGAAAGGGTTAAGGCCACTATCAGAGGGAGTATGATCAATCTAATGGCTGCCGAAACCAAAGTACATAATCCGCGTTGAGAAGATCTAGAGACTAAAATCAAAAACCTTAAATTCAAAGTTATTCACACATAAGTCTCTTCTGACCTACCTGAATTAAAACTTCTTAAATACAAATATAACAAAATTCTGAGTATAATGGTACACAAATGGGTCTCAATATCAAAAGCTATTAAAATGAGAATAATAAGACAGGCTGTTACCTAGCTAACTACAAAAAAAATTGGTAATAATAATTAAACAATACCTTCCATAAAATTAACTCCGGAATCAACATCACATCTTCATTCAACGTCTTAGATGGGTTCCAGAACTTCCACTAAAAGTTCTATACACCAGATCATGTTGTTGATCCAGACACTTCTATTGAATTTTTATCTAACCTCCATCTTCCGTCTCTGGAAGAAGAAGCACAACACCAACTTAATAAACTCATAGCAGGACAGTAAATAATTGTAGCACTCAAAGGGTTAAAATGAGGAAAAGTACTGCAACACGATGGATTCACCGGAAAATTTTACAAGACAAATGCTGATTCAATAGTAATTCCTCTATGTATTACTTATTTCAAAACTTCTCAACAACAGGTAATATTAAGGGTTCGGTATCTAATGCTGTGATGGTAGTGATCCCAAAAGATGGGAATAATCTATTAAATGTAAAGAACTACCAACCCATCTTCCTCATAAATGTTGTTTGTAAAATATACACCAAGGTGCTTTCTTCCAGATTGGAAAAGGTCTTAAACAATTGATTAATTTGTCACAATCGGGCTTCCTTAAAGTAAGATTAGCTAGTGATAATATCAGAATATTGTGTCATGATATGGAAAACGCCAAAATGCTTGATTTGTCAGTTGCCGCCATTGCTTTAGACGAAGAGAAAGCCTTTGAAAAGGTACAATGGCCTCTTCTGAGAGCCACTTTATACAAATTCTGATCAAGAGAAAACCTCATTAGGATGACATTTGCACTATACTCTAACCCAAAAGCAATGGTCAGAGTAAATGGTTGTTTATCAAAATCCTCACAGACACAAGGCATACAACAGGATTTCCCTCCTACTCATACTAGGTATTGAACTCCTCCTTCATTCGGTTTGCACTAACAATGGGATTGCGGGTATCCCTTTCTCCTGTGGCACAAAAAGGGTGGCAGCGTACGATCACAATGTACTGAAATATATGGATAAAGTGGACAGTTCCATTCCTTAAATATTCAAAACTATTTGTGATTATTCAAAGGTTTCAGGCTACTATCTCAATAAACACAAAACTGAGGGGTTCCCATGCTTGGTTTCTACTATTAAAGATATAGGACTTAAATGGCAAAACAAATCTTTAAAATACCTAGGTGTCTGGTTTGGACAGGACCTGATAGACACCTTAACACTAAATGAAATAGAGCAATCACTAGAGTTAAGGACTTCTCACGCACTATGGTCCCTAAAATGTATAATTTCTAATGGGTAGGCTTCTCTTTAGATTCCAATCTAGTGTAGCAGGGATTCTGCTCCTACACAGAACTGTGCATAGAGACTTGGAACCTCAGTGAATTAGGTTGTGCCAAAACTCACCTTAGTAGCCAAAATCCCCTACCAGACTAGCAATCAGTGTCTCATTGGTTCTTCCATAACCCCAATGATTAGACAACCCAGAACATGGAACTTAGAATACCTCAGGCAATGTGGAACACATGAATACTCTTTCGTTATACTCTCATACCAGTCAAAAACAGGGAGTAAATAGAGACACGTGCAAGTTTGAAATATTTATTTCTAATGAAGTGTTCTCATGAGCAGTATTTTAGCTAGAAAGCATGTTACAATGCTAAATGGAAACAGGTTAGAATACACCTATACCTCACCCTACCTAGCTAGTAGGTTATTTTATAACTACAGAAGGTCTCTTGGGATTACAGGGGGGCCCCATACCTCTGGTCCTAGCAGAAATGGATCACATCAGTTTCTGCACCAGCTCTCTGCATGCGAATGTTCTCCAAGTGTGTCTGTTCATGCCTACGCAGTGCATTATTAAACGCGCCAAAATCAGAGGTGGCTACTGCTGCATATATGTTACGTCTAGAATGTGCGCTGATCAGTCCGAACAACAACCACTGTGTTGAAATCACCTTAAAGGCCTCAGCACTCACTGTTCAGATAAAGCTTACCAAGCAAGGCTTCTAATATAGAAAAACATATTATTCTCGTGTGAAGCAAAACACTCTGCTAAACTCTAAACATTTATAATAAGGTGTGCCATGTGCAGCAGAAAGGAAAAATGGTGTATAAACTTCTAGTAAGCTCATGCCAACTTAACACAGTGTAAATGTAAGGCTCATCCCCATGACACTAGTTTCTTTACAAATATAGTTAATCTATTAATGGACCTCTTATGGAAACAGAAGAAACCCTATAATATCAATACTTAAATGTAGACTTTGTAAACAGAGGGAGGTGTTACATTCCGAGACTATAACAGATACCTATTAGCTTTTTTAGCCAGACAAGGATCACACCTTAGACACAACCCAACTTATTTATACACATAGCGATAGCTAGATAGACACCACTTCCTCTCTGTGCACCATTGACAATAGATAACATTCACCACCTTGATTTGGAACACTTTATAACTATTCTACAAGACACAATAGTTTACGCTTGATAGACAATAAAGTTTAAAAGACACTTCCAAATTCTGATATGGTATTTATATGGTTCAATAATCATTCACATATTGGTGACCATGACATTATATGGAAATACTGGGCCTCCAAAGGGATTACACAAATTAATGGCCAAGGAGGGCGGACTGATCCTTTTCATTTGCCACCATGCAGGTTATATATAATCTTGAGAATAAATATTTTTACACATTCCTGATAGTTAAAGCGGCAATTAGAAAAATGTGTGCTAACATTTCCCTTATCTACCATTCCTTTAAGGCAATTTTTCCAAATTAGGACATACTGCATCTAGGGTATATAACTTACTGGCAAAACCTGGTCCTCAATTGACAAAGAAAACCATGCGTATTGTAACTCAATCAATAGACTTCAATCTAATTTGGATATCTCAACCAAAGTGGGGTCAAACATTTTGAACTGAACCTTTAAAGAGACGATTGCACCTTCCCTGTGCCATATTGGGTTCTGGACCTTGCACAAGGTTTACTGGACTCTACAGAAGCTCCATGAATTAGGACTGTCTAGCACAAATCTGTGTTGGAACAGCATGACATGTAAGGGAGTTTTGTTAATTTTGGATCTTGGCTGATCATGAGCTACTGAAGAAGACCATGTGTTCACCAATCCCTTCAAAAGTGCCTTTTCATCCATCTGCTCCTTGCCCAGTGTGCAGGGTAGACTATGCTTGTAACATTTTTTTGCATTCAAAAGGTCTGGCCTATCCTGATTTAGACTGCAAACATTTCATTTTCCGCCAATTGACAAAATGTGTCCTACATACAATGTCTTCTTTAAGCAAATTAAAAGCATTGCTTAATTTTAGCCGGTGGTTGCGGGTGGAGTCCACTGGCACTTATTTTTGGTAATCACTACTTTTTTTCATCAGACATTGCGTAGGAAGAGAGAAAAACACCGAAGAGTGCAAGAAAGAGGGAGAGGAAAATGGAAAAAAGAGTAGCAAAGAAACAAAGCAAAGATGAAAAAGAAGCTGAAAGAGTGCGAATAAGAGGCAGGGAGTGTGGGGGTGGATGAAAGAGGCATGAGGTGGAATCAAGACTATGTAACATTGGAATTTGGCACTCTTGACATTCCATAACCTCAGCCCAAGGTTTCTGAGTAGAACTTTGAGCCTGGAACATATTTTTTTAAAAGATAAGTACTGATTAAAGCATTGACAAATTAAGTATGGGCGAAATTTGCGAATTCGCGGTACGCAAATTTGTACGAAAGCAAATTTTTGGTCCGCATAATCCGCGAATTAGAGCGAATTTGCGGATTTTTTTTTGCATGTTGGCGGGGTGCTTTGCGTGTTCGCGGGCCGCTGTCAGCGCACTGACCGCAAAGTTACCCACGAGGTCGTACATGGGCGTGGCCATCTTGTTTGCGTTGCGTATTTCCATTTCCGGGCGCTAGTTGCATTCTGGGGCGCGATTACAAGGTCGCGTGCGTTTTTGCGTGCTCGCGGGGGAAATATCACGCAAACTTATCCACGCGGTCCTCAATGGGCGCGGCCATCTTGTTTTTCATTCATTGCTATGGTTCTGGGCATGCTTTTTCAATACTCCCCTAATCTTTGCAATCCTTTGTTTCTTTGAACTTTCTTTTAATCTTTTTTACTCGTTATCTAGCCCTCTACTTTTCTACATCTATATTTTGTGTTTTTTTCAACTTTCCGTTACTTCCAATCAATCAATCAAAGCATTTATATAGCGCACTACTCACCCGGAGGGTCTCAAGGCGCTAGGGGAGGGGGGGGTCCGCTACTGCTCGAACAGCCAGGTCTTGAGCTGCTTCCTGAAGGCGAGGTGGTCCTGGGTCAGGCGGATGTGGGTCGGGAGGGAGTTCCAAGTCTTGGCGGCGAGGTTGGAGAAGGACCTTCCCCCTGTGGTGGCTCTTCGGATGCGGGGGACGGCGGCGAGGGCGTGGCCGGTCGATCGAAGCTGGCGTTTGGGAGCGTGGAAGTTGAGGCGGCTGTTGAGGTATCCTGGGCCTTGGTTGTGTAGGGCTTTGTGTGCGTGGGTGAGGAGACGGAAGGTGATTCTCTTGTTGACCGGGAGCCAGTGCAGGTCTCTCAGGTGTCCGGAGATGTGGTTGCGGCGGGGGATGTCCAGGATGTGTCGTGCTGAGGCGTTCTGGATCCGCTGGAGTCTCTTCTGGATTTTGGCGGTGGTTCCGGCGTAGAGGGAGTTGCCGTAGTCCAGAAGGCTGGTGATGAGGGCCTGGGTGACCGTCTTCCTGGTCTCGGTGGGGATCCACCGGAAGATCTTCCGTAGCATGCGCAGGATGTTGAAGCACGACGAGGAGACGGTGTTGACTTGTCTGGTCATGGAGAGGGAGGAGTCCAGGATGAAGCCCAGGTTGCGTGCGTGATCTGTCGGTTTGGGTGCTGTGCCCAGAGGGGGGGCCACCAGGAGTCATCCCAGGCGGAGCCCGAGGAGCCCAGGATAAGGACTTCCGTCTTGTCTGAGTTCAGTTTCAGGCAGCTGTTCTTCATCCATTCGGCTACCTCTTTCATCCCATCGTGTAGGTTGGCTCTGACAGTGGCGGGGTCGTTGGTGAGGGAGAGGATCAGCTGGGTGTCGTCGGCGTAGGAGATGATGTTGAGGTTGTGCTGGTGTGCGATGGCTGCGAGGGAGCTCATGTAGATGTTGAAGAGGGTTGGGCAGAGCGAGGAGCCTTGAGGAACACCACAGATGACTTCGGTGGCTTCTGATCTGAACGGGGGGAGGCGGACTCTCTGTAATTTTCTGGCGAGTGCCTTCTCCTGGATTCCGACATCGCTGAGGCGCTGCACTAGGGTACGGTGGCAGACAGTGTCGAAGGCCGCGGAGAGGTCCAGGAGGATGAGGGTCGCTGTTTCTCCGTTGTTGAGCAGGGCTCGGATGTCATCGGTTGCTGCGATCAGGGTGGTCTCGGTGCTGTGGTTGGTCCGGAAGCCAGACTGCGAGAGGTCGAGGGATCCGTTCGTCTCGAGGAAGGCGGCCAGCTGTTTGTTGACGGTCTTCTCAATGACTTTTGCAGGAAAGGGGAGCAGTGAGATGGGGCGGTAGTTCTTGAGGTCGGTGGGGTCGGCTGATGGCTTCTTTAGTAGAGCGCTGAGTTTGGCATGCTTCCAGGTCTCCGGGAAGGTGGCGGTGTCGAAGGAGGTGTTGATGATGTCCCGTAGGTGGGGTGCGATGACAGCGTCGGCCTTGTTGAAGACGTGGTGAGGGCAGGGGTCGGTCGGAGATCCGGAGTGGATGGAGTTCATCGTGCGGACGGTGTCTTCAGTGCTGATCGGGGTCCAGGCGTGGAGGGTGGTGGTGGGGGGTGGTGGGTCGGTCATGGCGTGCGTCGGTTGAGTGCTGAAGCTGTTGTGTATTTCCGCGATCTTGTTGTGGAAGTAGGAGGCGAGGGAGTTGCAGAGGTCTTGCGAAGGGGTGATGTCGTTGTTTCCGGCGTTGGGGTTGGAGAGCTTTAATAACTACTTTTTTAAAATAATTTTTTCCCTATTCTATCCTATTTTTTATTTAACTTTCCTGTCAAGGACCATAGTAAAGGGAGCCAGGAAAAACACCAAGGGGAAGGGTCCCACACCCCGTACCCGGCTCCCTTGCGGGCGATTAAGGGGGGAGGATGTAGTGGGCCAGGAGATTTCCGGGCCATGCGCAGGGAGTCGGGTTCCGGCGCACCTACCATCAGGCGACGCACCGGTGGGTTGACCTCCTTGACTGGGAGCAGGACCTGCTCCATCTGCTAGGCGTGGAGATCCCTGGCCTCGATGAGTAGCTATTTAATAACTACTTCTAACATTATCTTGGTGAAAACACCGCAGGTCAGCGCTCAAGCTTCCGCGCCTGAGACCTACTTAACTTGGGGCCCATGTGCACACGCAGCGGACGTGACTGTACCCGGTGGCAGAGGGTGGTTCCTAGCTGTGCGTGTGGTGTGACAATGCTCCTTATAAATACGCTACCATTTTAAAAGTTGTTCTTTTATTCCTTGTGATTCCTTACCTAGCTTGCTCACCCCTAGCCCCGGTCCGACACGGCTGTGTGCCGCTTGATCGGAGGGCTTCCGGGGTTGCCTCCATTATCTTGGCGAAAATACCGCAGGTCAGCGCTCTAGCTTCTGCGCTAGAGACCAACTTAACTCGGGGCCCATGCGCACGCGCATCGGACGCGCGCAGTGGGCGCGCCAAAAGCAAGCCCATCTGCGCCCGTCCGTGACCGGTCGGGGCCCCCCACTATGCCCATTTTTTAAATTATTCTTCAGAACAACTCCGTGCTCTTAAGGGCACCTGGCCGCTCAGTGTCCCTACCCTCACTCACATTAGCAACCTTGGCATACTACAACCTAATCCCACTACGCTTCTCCCCCAAAAAGTGGAACCACCGGCCCGTCCTCTGGCCTCCACTGCATCAGAGGTCTCTACCCGGCCCCTCCCGACCCCCTGCCCTGCCTCTACAACATCAGTTTTCCTTCTAAACACTCGCTCAGCTGTCAAACATCAACTCGAGCTTTTCACCTTTTTGGACACGTTCAAGCCAGACCTCTTGTTCCTCACTGAAACCTGGTTTTCTCCTGACTCTTTGCCAGATGTCTTAGCAGTTCTCCCTCATTCTTATTACGCTCTGCGCGCCGACCTCCCCGTGGGGAAAGTCGGAGGTGGGGTGGCTCTAATTGTCCGCTCTAATTTTCAGTTCCAACTGCTGTCATTCCCTTCCATTACCGCTGTTGACTTTTTGGTTGTTCGATCTTTCTCTTTTACGGTCCTTCTCACTTGTGTACTCTTCTACCGACCCCCGCAGCCAATGCCCCATTTCATCTTCGCAGTACAGGATCTGTTGGCCACCTTGGTAGTCAACAACTCCTCTGTTTTGGTATTAGGCGACTTTAATTTCTGGCCTACCGACCCTCATGAAGACCATATGTCCAAAGAGTTTACAGAGTTGCTCCGCAATATGAACTTCATTTCACATTACCACCTCCCAACGCATACTCACGGCCATATCTTGGATCAGGTATGGTCAGCTAATACACCAATCTCCCCCCCCCCCCCCCCTGGTCACTCCCTGCCCCTGGTCTGACCATTCCTTTATCTCCTTTTCGCTTGATCAAGCACTCACCATGAAGTCCCCACTTCCCAGTAACACTTGGGCATGCAATTGGAACCACTCTTTGTTCTTCCCTCTCAGCCTCACCTCCCAATCTGGCTGACTTTTCTCCTCATTCCCAGGCTGCTGCCATCAACAGCTGGCTTTCTCCAGGGTGTGACCAAGTGGCTCCTCTTAAACGCATCAGAACTCGACGCGCCCACGAGGCTAACAGATGGTTCACCATTGAGCTTAAAAATAAAAAACTCGCACTGAGGCAGGCGGAGCGTCTCTGGAGGCGTAGATATTGTCCTGCATTAAAACTACAGTACATTACTCTACTCCAGTACTATAAAAGAGCTATCTTACATGCAAAATCGGAACATTTTTCCTCCAAGATCCTTCTAGCTGAAAACAAACCCAAGGAAATATTTACTATTGTCCACGAACTAGCTTTCTCTGATGGAGCTACTCTCAAGCCAGTTCCCTCACAATTCCTTTGTGACTCCCTCAATAATTATTTTATTGAGAAAATTGCAACCATCAAGACTAATATTCCCCCGCCTTCCCCCTCCTTCTTATGTCCCCAACCCCCGCTCAACCATTTTTCTTTAGATCAATTTCCTTTGATTTCCAAGGAAGTTTTCTCTACTTTGCTAACAAAGGTTAAATTAGGGCCCCCTTCTGATAGCTGCCCCGCCTACATACTGAGAGAGATCTTTTCTGCTTGTCCTGAGCCTCAATTAATTCTCCTCAATAACTCCCTCATGCAGGGAATTGTCCCTGATTTGTATAAATCAGCCAAAATAATCCCATCCTAAAAAAACCAGGCGCTGATCCCACCTCCCTCTCTAACTTCCGTCCTATCTCCCTGCTTACGTTCCTGGGAAAGATTCTGGAATGCCATGTTACCACCTGCCTCAGTGCTTTTATTGAGGAGAGTTGCTTTCTAGCTCCCCATCAGGCAGGCTTTCGTCCGTCACATTCCACAGAATCTGTTGTTCTTTCTGTCCTGGACGAGCTTAGAGGGGGTGCCGATACTGACTCTCCCCAGGCACTGGTTCTCCTCGGTTTGTCTGCCGCCTTTGACACGGTCGTTCATTCCACTCTTCTCGACCGTGTCGGAGGCGCCGGCATCCGGGGACCCGCCTTGGCCTGGCACACCTCCTTTTTAGGGAACCGTACACAGGCTGTTCAACTCGCAGATTTCTCTGCTTCTACACGTTCTGTTCACTGTGGGCTTCCCCAGGGTTCTTCTCTCTCTCCTCTCCTCTTTAATCTTTACATTCTCCCTTTTATATCTGCGTTGCAACAAATGGATGTCACAGTATTTAATTATGCCGACGACCTCCAGTTGATCTTCAATCTCTCTCCTCTCCTAGCCTCTATTCTTAATTTTCAAACCACCATGACCTTTATCAGCGACTCAATGAATGGTAACCATCTCAAGTTAAACCCCAATAAGACTGAGTTGGTACTCACGGATGGCACCTCCAGTCCCCACGGTATATCGTCATTTAGTCAAAGTACCACAATGAGCAAATAATCACTATCTGAAATAGGTTTTACTTAACAGGTCAATTGACTATTAAGGATACATCTAATATGTATATTTGTCCTCTGATTATTTCACAGAGTATATCCTGACGATTAGCAGAGACATTGGCGACGGGTAAAACCGTGAGTGCATAGAGGAGAGTATAAATTCCTTGTCTTTTCTCTTCTGTCCTAACGGTGTGGGCACGCCTTAGCGCGCGTGGACCCCAGGAGGACGGTTTCTTTGTATTATATCTTGGTCCTGATGAAAGCTGAGCCTAAATGGCATTACCCAGCAGAAACATGTTGACCACCCACACTAGGTCACTGGAGTTCTAATATAAATCTCCAAGTGACTTCACTGTTTTTATTTTGAACAACTGGCCCTTTAATAAAGTTTGTTGGGGTACAGCTGTGATCTTTTACCACACCCTTTTTCTGTCACTGATCACACACATCACTTCTCTTCACAAACACCCGCTCCGATGCATTTGCAGGCGTCGAAGCACACAGGAGGGGATAGTCGGCCCCCCCTGTGAATGAACCCCATGATGAAGCATGTCACCACTATGGTGAGTGAGGGTTCTTTTAGAGAATAGTTTTTTCTTCTTCTTCCTGTTTTTTGACCACTTAATTTAATTGATATACTGTGTTTTTCCTCACTAAGACATACTGTCGTTTAAAAATTCACAATTGTAGGCTCTCTTTTGTTGTTAATAAATACTGACACTCCGTACCATATGCAAGATCTCCCGCTTCTTTTCTTTTGCAGCCCTCAAACTCATTCTCCTTGCTATGATCATGTCACGCCTTGACTATGGCAATGTTTTGTGTGCAGGTGTCCCTGCTATTGATCTTCGGCGCCTCCAGCTGATTCAAAACCAGGGAGCTCGACTGATCTACAAACTTCCTAAATTCCACCATGTCACCCTGCTGTTAAAAACCCTGCACTGGCTCCCCATCCTTGAGCACTCCTTATTCAAGGTGGGCTGCACGATCTTTCAAGCTCTGGCAGGTACTGCACCAGCTTTATCAATTCTAAAACCAAAGCCTATGTCTCCAACAGAGACCTGCGCTCCTCCTCCCAGCTGCTACTATGTGTCCCCTGCTTTAGGAGAAATAAATCTGGAGGCATGAGGTTTTCCACCTTGGCCCCACCCTTCTGGAATGCTCTCCCATTCACTATCAGGTCCATTCCAATCTATCTCGACTTTGGTAAAGCTCTTAAGACTTTCCTCTTTTCACGTGCCTTTTCGCCCTAGGCGACCTCTTCTGTTCCATCTGGGTCCATCCATCCTCAGCGCCAAGAAACCGCACGGTGATCAAGCGCTTTACAAATCTCATTGCAGGTAAATAAATGTTTAAATAGCTTCTGTGATTGCAGGTGCTACCGCTCGCCTGATCAGTGGCGTTGCTACTATGCTTACTTGTTTGCAACTTTGTGCTCATTTGAGCAGAACTGCGTAATGCTAGAGAGACTAGAGACTCAAGTCTAGTCCTTCCTTTGTACTCCTGCTGCCACTAAGAAGATATAGTGGTGGATTGATAGGTTGAGTATATTATGGCTTGTTATTTAGTAGTAGGACATTTTTGAGTGGTCTGCAATCATGATGACGGACTGTGTCTGTCACGTCGCGTGCTGCTGAGTGCTGGCAGTCGTAGTAGAACCTTTTTGTTGTTGGTTTAGTTAGTGATTGACATAACTTTCCAAGTAGACGGTTTGCGAATCCAGTAATACTGTACTATCTAATCCATTTTAGTTGACCAGATCAGATAGGTCAATCAATACATGTAGTGCAATTGTTGGTAATTTGTTTCCCCAAGATAATTTTAGATTATGGTCAAAGAAATCAAATATTTCAAAAAACAATCATCCTTGTTTGTGTTTATTTCATGATCATCAGCACCTCCCAGGGGCAAGAAGACCACACCTGAGACTCCGGCGTAACAAGGTGGGCAGGATCGGTCCTCTGCAGGCTCTTCTGCTGGCCCCAGTAAGTTGTTCTGTTAATATTAATAATTATATTTCTTTAACTTTTACAGCTCCTTTTCATTCCTAACTGTTTCCTTTTTCTATTTTTTACAAAATAGTCTTTGATCTTTGTGTAGACTGTTTCTACATTCTTATCCTGCCTCTACCATCACTCTCTGTGCTACTACTATTTACTATTATTATGAGTCGGTCTGTGTAGGTAGCTAAGCTTGCCCAGTTGGCAAGCGGTGTTAAACAAAACTCTGATCCAGCACTAGCTCTAGAGGCACAGAGTGCAGTCCTCTGGGTTGCCCTTGCTGTCTATTCCAGTCTTCTTAATGTTAGTGCTTTGACAATTTCCAACAACAAAATGTCAATGTCCACCAAGAATAAGCTAGTAGTTGACTTTTTGATTTGATAGTAGCACATACCATACCGCTTGTCTTTCAGGGACAATTTTGCACATACAGAAGTATGGACAAGAGAAATAGGACATTGTTGATGATAGGTGCAGTTTGACTTTCCACATACCTCAGTCAGAACAGAAGTTGAATCCCCAATCCCCTGACCTACTATCTAGTGTGTCTGACCAATAATTATATGACCCAGAAGAACAGAACAAGACTACCGAGCCCCGACCTATCAGAGTCACAGAAGCATGCTTGCAAAGTGCAGTAGTGCAACTGCAAACCCTTCCGCTCACTCACTCGTGAACAAAAACCACACAGTGTTTTTTAGTTTTAAAGTTTTATTTTCAAATAAGAAATAAAAAAACTATTTCTTTATTTTTAATAGCGCAGTATTCCCAGCGAGCAGTGGTGGTAGATGACGTTAAAGTTTAAACACCCTTCCCCAGTATATACTTCAATACATCTAATTATTAATAGTAACTGTGCAGGTCTCGGGAGTCCTCAATTTGTTGGAACTTCAAGTTCTCCTGGTGGTGATGAGGAGTAGATGGTTCTGTCTGTAATTAGAAAAATGTTGCACATTAAAAAGCAAGCATTCATCAGTTGTGCCAAAAATTGTTGCTTGTTATGGCTGAGCATATAAGTTAACACCCTCCCCAAAACTATGACTTTTTTTCAGTCCCAATAATTAAAAATTCTTTAACATTTTCTCTTCCATTACTAGACGAAATAGGGGGTGGTGTATGGCATCTAAAAATATGACATGTTTTTTCTAGGCATCATCACAACATCGGATGCAGCACTTCCCACCACCAGTGCCGGTGCCAGCAGCGCGGAGGGGTCCACTCCAGGGGCAGATGCGGCGGCACCACAAGTGCCACCAGGAGCAGCTGCTGCGGGGGATGGCTCAGCAGCGGTGGTGGTAAGTTATTATAAACCTTACTTATTGACATTTTACAGTAGGCTCGCAAACGGGTGTATGATGTACTGTACAGTAGACAGTATACTAGTAGAAGTACACTGTACTGTTAGGAACTGTTACTAATTTAGAACTACATTTTTGCCAATCACTGAGACGACAGTCACCCTTGACTTAGCCATAGCATTAGCGGCGGTAGTTCTCGAGTAAGCAATGGCCCCCTCTATTTGACTTCAACTCAGCTGTGAAACTGTTATCGTGAAGCCAAGTCAGATCAGATGAACTTGAGGGATGTGATGAACTAAAAGGGAAAGGAGGGCGTAAGGAAGGACGAGCGAGTCGTAACATTTATGACTGAACAGAATGATACGTGTTTTTGAATGCATGCAGAGGTGGCTGATGGGAAGGAATCAGATGCATGGCTGCTTGAAGCAAGGATGGTTGGAGGAGAAAGAGAAGATGACTGCCTGTGCGGGTGAATCAGAAAATGCATGTGTGGTGTGCATTGCAATATATCATTTGGGTGAAACTGAAATGCAGGTCAAGACGGTGGTTTACTAAATAAAATGAAAAGAGTGTTAGTTGGTTGGTGGGAAAAAGTAAAGTTGGCACAGTTGAGACATTAGGAAGAATGATAGACGTTTACTTTGGAAGCATGGATGGTATCTTCTTCCTTATAGATAGCAGAGGTGTATGTAGATCAGAGGCTCAGTGTATGAAGAGTGTTACTTTGTTTGAACAGCATGTACGTGCCAGAGTAGCAAAGCAGAGGAAATCCAAATACTAGAAGTTGTGATTGTTCAGAAATTCTCCCCTATAGAAAAGTAAGAGCTTCCCTAGCCCCACCTGCATGTACTGCTTAAAGTAATGCGAGTCTGCGTCATCATGGCTTGTGTCTGTTTTTCTTGGATGCAAGCTGACCGAGCTGCCATTATGCCGGCTACCACAAGTACACGTACAAGTAATTTATTTCGCAAAACTAGAGAAAAACGAAGACTGGTGTACTCTCTGACTCTCAGACTATGTAGTGAGTCCATAGTGCTGCTAGTAGAATTCCTCAAACTCCCACTAATGTTACAGGCCTACAAAGACTGCGGAAATATACATGCCAAAATGTTATACTGTGCTTGGAAGTTGCTAGTGTTACTTTGAGACAACTTTCTGTTGAATTATTTTGTGTTATTGTTAAAGAGTATTGGTTACAGTATTTTTCTTTCTTTTTTCAGATAGATGCTCCACAAAAGCTCACCAGAAAGGAGATGGCTGCCCGGGTCAGGGCCCGGAAGCTTGAGGCCCTTTGTGCAGAATATCGCCAGCTGTGGGCTCGGGAACAGGAGGAGGAGGCGGAAACAGCTGCATCCTCCTCCAGTGCCCCCTGTCCACCAGCCAGCAGCCTTCAGTACGGCGCCGTGGTCCGACACCCTCCCACCGCCGCCGCTCAGCTGCAACAAAACCAGCAGCTGCGCACCCCAGAGCCTGGATGGCATGCCTGTGCCGGCTACGCCTCCGAGTAGACTACCTGGAGCGCACGGTAGAGAAACAGAAGCACCAGGTCCAGGACCTCCGCAGAGAGCTGCGGGGCCACCTGTCCACAGGACACCGCCGGAAGTGACTGTGTCCCTTGCCCCTTTTTTTAAGACTGTTGGGGGTGGCGGGATTGGGAGTTGGGGATTCTGAGGGACTTTTTGCGGGATATTGAAATGGACATTTGTTGGGGTTAGGGAGGGGGTGCTTTGGGTCTTTGGACTAGCGTATTTTTGTTAGGGAAAATATATAATTATTTATTTTATATACTTCAACATAGTGTATGCGTTCATATTACTTTGTGGAGTGGTGGGCGAGGGTTACTGCACTTTTGGTTTCCTCAAACTTACCAGCATGAATTATCTAAAACGTCCAGAAATGTACAAAAGTGCCACTAACAGAGTTAGTGAATTCAATTGGCCTACTAGTACTTTACTAGTACTACTGTCAGTCTCTCCTCTCCTCCGAGTCCAAGCCCATTATTCTACCTCCCCAAAATGCTTATCTTACTTGTGATTCGTGTTTGAGAATAGAGCTATGCACAGCGCTGGCTGCATGGCAAATGGCGATTACGGTTGCCCATGAAATCCATCCAGGACAGAAATTCCATTGTTGTGGTGGTAATAGGAGTGGTACCACACTAGCAGTAGGAGCATGTGAAAAACAAAGGAAAAAAAGAGACATTGAGTGGCCTGAGAGGAGTATTAGAAGGAACAGTATATTTGTAGCCTAAGCAATGCTGAAGATAAGTATGGGAAAAAACATTTGCATGGATGATTATGGCTACAGCAAGAACAGTGACACAGCAGCGTAACAAGTCTTGACATGTAGGAGGATGATGTTGACGCTGGATCCAATCGATGGTGGGCATGAAATTCAGAATTCATTTGAAAAAAACTCATTGGTGTTTTTTTAAGCAGAATTACAATATCCTAGGACTCATCTAGCTGCCTTAAAATTGATTTGAGGAGGTTGCTTGCACGTTATCCTCCCCAGCAAGTGTGCAGAATTATTGCTGTCATTTAGTCACACCTCAATGAAAACCACACAGCCCGGGGGAACAGGGTTAGGGTTTGAAAATTGGATGGGGATTGGGTTTTTTGGGAAAGTTTTGTGGAGAGCGGAAAAAAAACACAGCATGGACAAACAACAAATGAAGAAAAGCAAATATTTGGATACAAAGATATCCATAAATCTTTTAAGGGACATAAAGGAAGTGCATGCATGAAGTTGTTTGCTGAATGGATGGTTCGGTTACTGAAAAGTAGTACTAACTACAACTTACTAAGTAGTAGTAAACTATTAGACAGTACAGGGCTGCTGTAATTACGCAATTTCACTCAGAGAGATAATGACTTAGTAGTACATTGAATTAGTTTTAAAAATAGCAAAGAAAGTAATGAAATAGCTGTAGGGATGAATTTGAAGCAGAGAGTCACACTCATGGAAGTTTACAACAATAAGTTATTTAAAAGATAAAGAGAAGTGAAGAGAATACTGTAACTGTATGTTGTTGTCCTGTCCAAATTGGGAAGTTGCATGCATCCAGCCATTCCTCCTATTCGCGGTACTCCTCCATTGATTCCATCTTACGCTCCGTCGTCAATCTTGGTGACCAGACACACTGTCCACTGCCTGCCTGGCTGATGCGGAATTGTGGATTGATGTTGTTCCCATGGCACAAGGTAAAAGACGGCCTGCAATTGTTGATGGAAAAACAGGAAGGGATATTAAAACAGCACTGAGAAAAAATATAAGGTACGGTGTATAGAGCAAAAATAACAGTTTCAGAGGCGACAGTATTATATACAGGCATCATTTCTAAAGTGTGTACTCTGAGTCTCCTTTTCAAGGATAGTAATTGCAGACAGCAGGCCAGGGCCATGCAGACGGTCAAGGCAGGCACCACTGAGTGAACCTACCTGATGATGTAGCATACCTCTTTGACACAGACAGACAAAGCATATCTAATTTTATGCAGCAATCCACATAGCCACAATTTTACATGAACTGCTGTCTGGTCTCTGGCATAAACTACACTGGCTCGACCACTCCCATACCATGACTAGACAGACATGTAGGTCTGCTGTGGTTGTTGTTGACTTGTTTACCCGTTGTTTGCCACTCACAAAACGGCAATATTTCTTCCATAAACCGACAATGATGATGATCCATCCATCCCAGTGAGTGACTGTGTAAAGAATAAAGATAATATGTAACTTTAATCATCAAGACTCATCATCATCATGGTATGTTATTGGCAAACTCAATGTTGTCTACAAACTGAGTCCAAGGACATTTTCCATATTGAAAAATGCAACGTAGTGGCTGGCCCCTGCAGTAGAAGCACCATTTGTATTAAACAAGGTGACAGAGTACACTTCAGTTACATTTAGTGTGTGAAAGATTAAATAATAATAACAGAACACATAGATACGATTCACTTCATGCACAACAAACAAACAATTGCTTTCATCAGAGCCAGACAGCCAGTGTTGTCCACCACTGCATGCCATCTCATCATTCAGTACCTGTTCCACTTGTCATCATCTTATTCTTAAGTGAAGGGCCACAGGGCAGCCTCTTGTGTCAATTTCAGAAGGTGCAGTCAGCATAGTGAGTCATTCCAGTCCCACTTCTTTTGAGGGGACTCGTGTACGGACTGAAGCAACAGTTTCTAGATTCTGCGTAATCCGGCCATCTGCCTTGAGGGAAATGGATAGGGGGAGTCTGGAAGAGGAGGATAGAGGAGCATGACTGAGTTGTGAACTTCAGGAATGCAGACAGTGGCACCTTCAATATGAAAAATAAGACGAAGGCAGTGCTGCTGATGGATTTGTTGTGATTAAAGTTTTGTTGTGCTAAAAGTTGCAAATCAAAGAAAGACACACAGAAATAAAAGTAAAAAAGGAGGGAAGAAAACAAAAAGTAAGTTTTTCAAGCCTAGTTGTCAGGGAAGTAGAGCTCCTCCTCAAACTCTGTGAATTGAACATGGAGTAGGTCAGCTAACAGAGAAGAGCTTCCGTCACCTAAGTCGGTGTCCTCTTCTTCCTGCGTGGATTCACGTATTTTGTAATCTAGTGGTATGAAGTGCTGATTCATCTTGATCATTGTTAACCTCTCCACATTTTTGGGCAAGAGGGGGGACCTTTTTGAAGTGACAATGGCACCAGCAGCACTGAAAACTCGTTCCGAAGACACACGCTTGCGAGTGGGCAAGACAAATAATTTATAGTCAGCCTGCTGAGCAGTGGCCAGTGAGGCCTTTTCCCATACCAATACACCAATGGGTCACGATCAATGTAGACCTCTGTTGGGTCTTCCAGATAGGCCTGCACCACCCACTCAAGAGCCTCCCTGGGTGGTGCTCCACTTTGCGTACCATTTGCTGCCTTTGCATCAACACTGGAGTGAGGAAACCCTTGCTGAGTTATCCAATCCGCTTCCGACAATATTATGGCTGGGCCTGGTGCAGGTGATGATGACGAGGATACTGTTGCTGCTATCAGTAACGGCTGTGAGGGAAAGTGACTGCCTTCGGCCACAGAAGTCTACCTTGACGCCGGATGGTCTGCTGCTTCAGTGGTACTTGTAGTGTTTCCTTCAATTTCCTGCCGCTCTTTTTCGAACCGAGTGGCTGACCCAGCTAGCCAATGTTTGTACTTTGAAACATCTTCTTCATCAAAAGGAATGAATACTTTACTGGTCAGTGCCTTTTTGTACCGTGGATCCAGAATAGTGGCACAAATGTAATGTTGTTCTGAATGTATTTTCTTATGCCTTTCATTGAGAAATAGGCGGCTTAATAAGCTCTCTGCCAACCGATATGCGTCTTGTTTGTGAACATCAGCTCAGAACGTTGAAGACACCTCCTTCAGTTGTTCCTCTAGCATGAACAACAATAGGATAGCTTTGCCCAAACTACAGTCTTCCCTGCTGACTTCACAGGTGAAGACCTCAAAAGGACGATGCGTGTCTGTCAGGCTTTTAACTAGGTCCCATTCCTCCGGCTTTATCCTCATGTCTTTCATAGCAGCAGACCGTATGTTAATGCTACTGACATACTCATTGATTACCAAGTACTGCTCAAACAGACGTTCAAGCATGTAGAATGTTGAGTTCCAACGTGTTGCCACCTCCTGGATGATTCCTTTGACTGGCACTCCACAGCTACTTTGAATGATCCTCATCTTCTTCCGGGCCTTTATAGAATCGCTGAAATGTGTGCAGATTCTTATGCAGGTGGTCAGTAACTTGCTGACTGTGTTTTCTCTTTTCAAGAAATCTTGAAGAATAATGGTAATGCAGTGCACCAAACACGGCACTCTGAAGTAGCCACCATCATTCATGACCTTAACTATATTACTGCCATTATCCGTGGAAACATAACAAATCATGCGACTTCTTGGCACCAGCCATTTAGAGAACTTACTCTAAAACTCATCCAAACTGTTTACTGCAGTATGAGATTTCTCCATGGCAAACATGGCTACTGTTGCATGTTTCCAAATAGCTTGAAAAATTGTGCCACTGTCAACACCTGTAGATATGTTATGTACAACCTCTCCAAATGAGACCCAGTGTGCCGTGATGCACATGTAATCCACGGCTTGGCAACTGGTCCACATGTCTGTTGTCAGGAGGATAGTGTGAACAGCACTCTTCTGCAAAGCTGACCCAATCACTTCCAACACATCTTCATGTAGTGCTGGAACCGCAACTCTGGCAAAATAGGACTGGCTAGGAACCTTTCATTTAGGGCAGACTGTTGCCACAAATTCTAGAAAACCCACCCCTTCCACAAAAGAAAAAGGGAGAAGGTCCAGCGCTAGCATTTTAGCCAGCTTTGCGTTTGCAACCACCCAGTTGGGTGGTTGCATTCAAATGGCGCCTCCAACCAAAAAATGCTTTTAATGGTGGTCTGGACCGTTTTATGTGATGATAATGATGATGCAGACTTCTTCAACCCAGTTAGGCTCATTGATGTACTTTTTCGCATTGATGTCTCTCCCAGACTCTAAGTGTGGCTCATACATGATGCTGGGTAGAAGGTGTGGGCGCTACCACTGTAGTGCTGCTGCCAGGGGTACTGGGTGTACCAGAAAAAATGTCTGTCGCTTCTTCACTTCCCCCTGCATGATCAGCCCCTCATCATCATCAGATGCAATATGAATGGATACATTTGGATTTGTTGTACTTTTGTATTCCTGGATCTTCCTTAGGTGCGCCTCCCAAATGGTAGTGTGGTGTTTTTGGAGATGACCTCTCTGGCCTTCGGTACCATGATTGGTACCAAGCTTACCCCGACTAACTACACTTTTACAAATCGAACAATCAACCATGTTTTCCGCCTTTTTGCTAACACGAAAGAAGTCCCAAACTGGGGGCTGGAGTTGTCTGCTGGTGGTGGAGGTGCTATTTTCAGTTTCAATGCCAGATGAAGTGGAGGATGGGCGTGGCGGAATTTGACTCTGTTGTGCACTTACAGCACCACTGCTTGAGGTAATGGAGGTCGAGCTGGATGGAGGTCCCTGCCGGCCCTTCTGACGAGAAAATATGGAAGCTGTAGGTCATGTTCCTGGTGTAGTAGTTAGCTGCGTTGGTGGTGGTACCAGTGTCACGCCGCCCACATCCCGCTCAGCAGCAATTCCGGATAGGGTAAAAATGTCTGTCTGCTGCATGCCCGCTGGGACTGTGATGACTGGGTCATTGACTCATCGTCAGACTGTTCATCAGCAGCAGAATACACCACTTCTTGTTCGTCATTTTGACCCATAAGTGGAAACTTTGCGGGAACCTTCCTTTTAGGCTTAGCTACCTTTGTCGGCTCATGGCGTGCCTCACTCTCAGACTGCATTGGTAGGTTCCAATCAACATCAAGATCATCAGAAGGAAGAGGGCTTGAAGAAGAACTTGTAGTAGCCCTCCTTGACCTTTTTCTTGCTGGGGATCTGGAAGACAATGGATCATCATCAGGAGGAGTGGCTTCCTCAGATGATACCTCCGCTTCAATCTCGATTTCCTGATGTGCCCCTACTTCAGGAGGAACAAGCATTGTGGGCAGTTGTGCCGCTCCATGTGCCTCTAGTTGCGCCTCTAGTTAAGCCTCTCCATGCGCCTCTCCATGCGCCTCCCCTTGCGCCTCTCCTTGCGCCTCTCCTTGTGCCTCTCCTTGCGCCGCTCCTTGCGCCTCTCCTTGTGCCTCTCCTTGCGCATGTACTTCCGCATGTACTTGCGCTTGTACTAGTTGCACCTGTGGTTGTCGTTGGGGCTGTGGTTGTTGAACACTCGTCAGATGAGTTACACCCTGCGTTGATTGGATGCTACTTTCTTGCGATGAGCCAACATCACTGGTCGAAGGTGATTGAGCAATTAAAGTAGCTGCCTCTGCAGCACTTATTGACCTAACTTGGCGTGGTGGCACTGAGCCCAATGAAGCGGAGGTGCTGCTCCCAGCTTGGTCCCCAGCGAACCCCGCTGCTGCAGGCTTAGTTTTTTTCCCCGAAAAAAGTGTCTGTGGGCACACCAGTCTCCTTGGTAAGTGGCGCCACTTGCTTCTTCTGCTCCTTCTTACTGGCAGTGGCACTGGCAACTTTCTTGGTAGAGGAGCTACGGCCACCTTTCTTTGAGCCCATCTTCTTCAGCTGTCAGAACAGCAGGCCGCAGTTGCACAAGTTGCAGAGATGTCTGTGGCCACACGCAACGTCGCGTGACGTTGTGCTGCACACACCGCTGCAGGACTTCATCCTAGCACTGATGAATGATGAACGATGACTGATGTGGTTCTCTTGTACACCTAAAAGCAAAGGAAGCCAGAGGAACATCAGTTAAATAAATGTTGCACATGTCGTGCTTCAATTAATATTTGCAACTAGGCATTTATTGTTATTACAACACACCCAAATACCCCCCAAAAAATTGCATTTCTAATCAAAAATGGATGTTTACATTAATAGAAGAGAGACCACACATAGAGAGTTGTTTCATGCACCACTGAGTACCCCTGGGCCTAAAGGATGAAAACAAGTCAAACTGGGTGCAGGCCTGAGCACACTGCCTGGCTTCAAAATGGCCCCTTGACCCCCAGCCACATGGCCAGGCCCTGCCTGGACCAGGCCTCAAAATGGCCCCCACCTACATGGCCAGGCCCCAACAACACACCAAGAAGTCGAAAAACACACAAAAATCACCGCAATCCAATGCCATCCATGCCCTCAATGATGTTTAAATTCAAGACACCCCAATGAAAGACTTGGTCTATGCACCACTGAGTACCCCTGGGCATAATGGATGAAAGCAAGGCAAACTGGGTGCAGGCCCGAGTACACTGACTGGCTTCAAAATGGCCCCTTGACCCCTAGCCACATGGCCAGGCCTCAAAATGGCCCCCACCCACATGGCCAGGCCCCAATAACTCCCCAAGAAGTCTAAAAACACACAATAATCACCACAATCTAATGCCATCCATGCCCTCAATGATGTTTAAATTCAAGACACCCCACAGAAAGACTTAGTCCATGCACTACTCACTACCCTTGGGCCTACTGGCTAGTGTGGATTTACAGTCACCCCAAAATTAAAAAAATTCAAATCCACGTATAGTGAGCTACAATTCAATGACATAAATGAGATTTAAGTTCAACAAAACTCACAGAAACAGTTGTATCATGCACCCATGACTAACCCTAGGCCTACTGGATACTGTGGCTACCCACAATATATTTTTTTTAAAGTTGTGAAAAAGTTTTAAATTGTAGTTGCAGCAACTGCAATGCCCCAAACAAACAACACCAACTTACTTGTAAAATCTCAAATCCAAAAGTGATTCAAAGTCCCAAAAGTCCTCAAATACAAATATCCAGCAGCAGCCACAAAGAGTAATCCTTCTAGCTCCAGATCCAAATGAAAAGTGATCAGGACATGGACAAAGCACTGGGAGGAACCTGCTGGACAGGAACAGGAAGTTGGAGACTCTGGGGCACTTCCTTCCTCCCAGCCCCCTACAAAAATGGACTCCTTGCACCAAAAAGTGCAGCCAAATGTCAATCTGAGGAGTTATTCTGATCATTTTCAGAAGGTTTATGCTGCGCGCGGAGGATTTCTTGGGCAGAATTGCAATTCTTGCAAGTTCGGGAAAGAGAGCTGTTCAAATCTCCCGCCGGAAGTCAGCTGCGCTCCGCATCTATGTGTTCGCAAATGTTTACTCCCATGATATGTGATCGCGGACCCTTATGACGTACTTGCGTTGTCAAACTTTCGCTGTGCAAGATGGCGGGCCGCGATGACGTACTCGCGGTCGAAAAACTGTTGCGCAATCACACAGCAAGATACCAAAATGGCGCAGCACACGCAAACCGGGAAGAAAAATAACTCGGGGAACTCAGAATCACGGTAAGTCAACGCCACACGCGCGATATTGTATTTATGAAGCGCAACCAAGCAAAAAAATCCGCCACTTTGCGAATTGCGGATTTTTGGGCAAATTTGCGCGATTCGCAGACCGCGAATTTGCCAAAAATCCGCAAACTCCGCGAATGGAACGGATTTTCAGCCCATACTTACTTAAAATAGCTTGACTTAAAAGTCATTCCATGTCCTACAAAAATGATAACTATATAGAACTTACCCTTTTTTATATCGAAAACCATAGTTACATAACTGTATTGTGGTATGTATGCCAGGGAGAGACACAAAGATGCATCTGTGAAGTGTCTTACTTGCGCAAGTAGTCATAACCCTTCTTCCTTATTGTGTTACCTTGTAACTGTACTGCTTCTTATATAATTTTGCCATAAATTATTTTAATTAGAACAGAATGTTCCCTATAAACAAATATCATATTGTTTTATCAGAAACTTAGAAACATTATTCAGTGGCAATCAACTTTCGTCACAGTTATTTTTTTAATTTATCATTCCTGCGTTCTTTGGGGTCTAATTCATGAAGGTAAATATACACGTGTATATTTACTCACAATTATATTTCGTAACACTCCTCAGTGTAACATTTTTTTGCTATTCATCATTTCTGAATGTTGATGTTAAATGAATTAAATTATTTTGGCATTTAATTTACACACACACATATACTCAAACACATACATATATTTGTATATAAGTATATTCCCATGTATTAATATTACATACCTAAAATATGTATTATTTATTAGTGTCAAAGAATATATATTATAGACTGACAGTAGCCAATGACAAAACAATATATGATTGACTAATAACTGCCTTTACAAAAGTTAAAGGCAGGCAGGTTTGATTTAATCACACAAAGGCTGTGTTCCGGGTAAGGGCCTTAGATACAGGTAAGTTTTAGGTTTTATATTTGTGCCCTACCTATTACCACTTTATTACCGTGATAATTGGTAGGGAATTTTTATTTGTATTTTTATATACATGTTTTAAAAAGTTCATGGAGTACCATGGTGCTTCCCAAGAAGTACCGCAGTAATAATAAAAAAGTTTAAAAAGTCTGCAAACAAGAATAAAGAATATTCAATTTCAGATATATACATACAATATAAAATATATAAATATAGTTTCTAAACTATATTTCTAAAATATAGTGTAGTACAGTATTTTTTACAGTTTACACATATTATTATTATTATTTTTTTTGATTACGCAGTAAGGCAGAACAACCTAGAAATTAGAGGGCAATTTAGTAAAATAGTGGCGGTTTGACTACTGCCTCCTTGGCAGTCGACCGCCCAATTATGAGTTTGGTGGGTGGACCACCTCAACCTGCAGGATCTTGGTTCCGTCGGCGGTCAGGAAAGTGGCAGCTTATGGAGGAGGTATTGATGCCAGCATTACCGTGCCGATTACAATCTGCCTTTCTGCTAAAGTTTTCATGGCGGAGATCTTGCCAAGAAAGGTTTGGCTGAAAGGTAGGGAAGGGGTCCCAAACAGGGCCCCAGGGTGAGTTTGCTCAATGGGAAATGGGCTGGGGGCACATGTTGTGTATTGAAAAACAACCTACTTCATGATTATTAGTGAGGTAGGTTGCAGTTTATGACCTATTAGGAATGCCTGCCATCACAGGAATGGTGGCTTGCTGAGGTCAGGAGACCACCATGTTCGTAATTGCCTTTAAACAAAGTTTTTTGTTGTTGTTGTGATACAAACCGCTTTACTTTGGGGAAAAAGGGATGCATTTCAACAATAAAAAATGAAAGTTTTGTCTTCATTTTATAAGAGCAGGCAGTGGTCTGTGGGATCACTGCCTCCTCTTAAACAAGCATTGGCATAGCCAATAGGTCTCGCCTTTGGGACCTAATAAGTATTTAATTATGCAGCACAATAGCCTTGGTGCAACATCAACTGTTGCATGACTAAACACTTCTAATGTCCCAAAGGCAAGATCTATTGGCTATGCCAATGCTTGTTTATTTTTATGGCCAGTGCTGGCCAGCAATGTCAACAAGCATTGGCAAAGCACTAAGCAGAAGGTTAGTTAGCTAAAGCCTTGCAAATCGTGACCTATTGGCTTTGCCAACGCTTTTTGGAGAAAGGGCCTCTTGAACAACAATAGCCTGTTAGTGTAAAATAAATGCCTGTTTCTTACAGTACAGCCAGGAGGTAGCCTTACGCAAAGTCTGTAAAGCAATGTGTAGTTTAATTGGTCATTAGCTGGCTGAGAAGCGTACCTGACACATTTCAATGCACACTTTAGTAAAATGCCATTGTTTTAAATGTGAGGTTAAATAATGAAGACAGCTGTGGGCACAGGGCTCACCTCAAACCACAGAGGTGATTTTTGCCTGTCTGTGTGTGTGGCTCTGATTTATTCGGAATCAAATACCCACGTAGCTTCTGTATTGAACACGTTTTGTTTTTCTCTGTCTTTCTGTACAGCCACTCTTTTGCGTGCAGAGTAAGCATGGGCGAATTTTGCAAATCTGGTGTTCGTTAATTTGCGTATTTGCGAACTCGCAATCCGCAAAATCCGCAAATTCTCGCGAATTTGTCGATTTTTTTATTTTTTTTGTGTTCGCAAGGGTTTGTGCCAGTTTGCAAGGTTTTTGTGCCAGTTCGCAATTGCGGACTTACTTGTCGGCTCGCAACGGGCGCGACTTTGTTGTTTCTACGTCTGGTTCATCATCACAGGTTCACAGTACCCTCTGTTTCACCACTGCCACCCTCTGATTCACCCATGCCACCCTCTGGTACATCACTGCCACCCTCTGATTCATCACTGTAGATTATGGGGGGGAAAGCAGGCACACCTGACATGACAACTGACAACTGACATGAATTCATTTGGTGTTGATTAATGTGTCACTGAATTTAAACTTCCTGCTCCTACTCACAAACTGTGTGTTTAGACGCAGACTCAAAGTGGGAACTGATATGGTGGCTAAAGAATGCAGATGCATGGAATGAGAGAGCAATTTATGGGGAAGAACCAGAAATAGTGATAGAGTTGGATGCGAGTTTAGAAGGACAGTGTGCGACGTGTGGAGACTCTTCTACAGGAGGGAGCTGGACAGATCAGGAGAATGAACTTCACAACAATTGCTTAGAATTACTAGCAGGTTCTTTTGGGATTTGATGTTTCACCAAGAACTCAATGAAGTGTTCTGTGATGCTACGCATGGACAATGTCTCTGCAGTCAGATATATAAACAATCACTGAATACAAACTGGTAGTAGTTGTTCCTGGTCAGAAGAAATTGCAGCACAATCAATAAATAGGGAGTGTCAGAACATGCATCAATATTCTGTGAATCAATTTAATTATCAATTTCTAGTTAACCTGCGGTGCTCCTTTGGCTCAATCGCATCTACTACCAAAGATGCTATTAACACATTAGAAGCTAAGGTGTACACATAAATGTAGACAAAAAGCCCTAGTAGATACTCCCTTTAGTAGTTATGGTGTCCCAAAGTATATTGGATAAATATGACTATTCAAAGTATCCTGCTAAAACTTGGTATCACTCGACGGCTCTATCACTGATGAGCTCAACTGTATCTTTGCCTGAAATATACAGAATCCCACAGAGTCCGATACTTCAAAATGGAGTAGCCACTGAGTGCAGTCCCTAGCGGACCCTTCAACTGAACAAAGACTGTTAACATTGACATGAGGCCTCTGTGCTCACATTCTCACATACATAGACAGAGCCCCCTCAGCAACACAGGGAGATAGATGCAGCGCTGGCTGAGGCCAACTCTTGTTATGCCGGCACTGTGTACTGAGAAGCCTGAAGCGCAATCTCTCACTTGCAACAAAGTCTATCGTGACTAAGACTCACCAGCCGCCCCTGGCGATTCTGGATTACATCGAGTACTTGTGATATCGTCACAGTGATATCAGAGAACAGGCATGCCTTCCTGGATGCTATACTGCCTGAGTGTCCCTGCAACGAAATTGTAGGCCTCTGTGTCCACTGAGATTTCCCCTATGGAGCGCTGATACATGGCAGTCACACAAGATAGGCAAAACAGACTCAAAAAAGTTGAAACTGACCTTTAAAGCTTTAAAGCTCGCAGAATGCTGAGACATCAATGCAAATCAGAACAACTGCCTGCAGAGGTTGTATGTCATTACTACGCATGCTTTTACAACGTATGCCTTTACCACGCAGGTTTTACAACACAATTAGTTACAACGACTTGCGTTGGGGGGCGCTGGATAGTGAATAGTTTAATTTACTATTCCAACTTCAGTCCCCGTGGATAGTAGGGAAGGTTTTGGATAGTAAATTAAACTATTCCGTATCCTACAGCGCCCCCCAGCGTAAGTCGTTGTAAAGACTTGCGTTGTAAAAGTTGCGTGGTAAAGGTGCTGCGTGGTAAAAGTTGCGTTGTAAACGCTGTTGCCCACCTGCAGAGCAACATACTGACAGCATGTAGGCTGCTGAAGAAGACTTAAAAACGCTGCTTGTCACCATAAAGCACTGTCTAACTTCCATAGAAGCTAAAATGGACACTATGTGCAACAGACTCGATTTTATGGCCCAAAAACTTGAAAAACACGTTGCACGCATCAAGGAGACAGAGCACAGAATCTCAGATTTGGAAGATGCAGCGACCTCTAAGGAAACACAGCTAGTGCATATGGATAAACTACTGAAGGTTATAGCAGCTAAGAACGAGGACGTCGAGGCGCACTCTCGACGTAACAACCTTTGTGTTCTGGGAGTGCCGAGGAGAGCCTGTACCGGTAAAATGGAGGAATGTGTTGAGAAGATGCTGTATAGCCCCCTTGGCCCAGAGGTGTTCTCGGCCCAGTTGGTAGTTGGGAGAGCGCACGATCTCTGAAAACCGACCCCCTCCGGGGACGGCAGGCAGACCTATTAATGCAAAGCTTCCTAATTAAAGAGATAGGGATACAGATCTGAGGCTGGCGAGATCGAAATCACCTTTAATCCATGACGGCCACACTGTTGCTTTATACCCGGACTTTACCATAGCTGTCCAAGAGGCCGGAAAGAAATTCGCTCTGGTGTAGCACAAACTGATGCAGGCACATATAGACTATGCTATGTTGTATCTCCCCGAAACTGACGATCCAGAAACCCGAACACCCTCTCAGCTCTCTGATAATGACTTACTGTATCTAACGATAAACCGGTCGTGAGTACCGACGGTGGAAAATGAGAACGGGGGTTTACTAAATTGGTCAACATCTGAGTGAGCTCTGCATAGGCATAGACCAGACACATAATATATATAGCTGATTAGCATTACGATTGCAAATGAGGGAGCATACTTCCCTGAATCCTGGGCACCCCGCTACTTCTGATCCCCAGACCGCAGAGTGAGCATAGCAGGTAGGTGTGCCCTCTGATGCTACCCCACAGTGTGAGCCCCTAGTCTTAACAACGGGTTTCCTTCCCTCCTTCCTCCCCCCTTGATGAACGGAATTACCTTCTTCCCCCACCTTTTCTCCTCGATTCCTATAGATCTCCATTCAAATCTCCTGACCCCCTCCCCCTTCCCATTCTAATATACCTCGAGCTCCATCCCTCCCCCTGTTCTTTTTCCCCTTCCTCTTGTATTCAATTATCCCATATCTCCCCCTCCCCCCTATTTTCTTTGGTTCACACAAGTTGGCATATTATTGCTGAAGTTTAGCTGTTAATCAACATTGTTTAAAGAGCTGACTGTTTGGTGGGGTGGGAGGGAATGATCTTCACAATGAGTTTGGGATGTCAAGGTGGGTGGGGGAGGGGATAGGAAATACTTTTGTTCAAACACTCGCAGCATGACACAATATTTGCCATAGAGTTCCCATGCAGTGCAAAACATGGGCATACAGATGCACCACGGAGCAGCAACACGCCCGCCCGCTGCGCGAATGATAGAGACATGAGCATACCTCCTGGAAAGGGAAGACCACTCGGTCCCCCCGAACATATGGATGGGTGCCCCGATCCCCCCGGGAAGCCGTTGTGGGCGGGGTGCGTGTTTCGGCTGGTATGCCCAAAGCGGCGTAGCCGGAGCACGCCCTTCCTGCCCAGAAGGGGTTGTCCTAGACACCTGCCCGGAAGTCCGCGCACGGCTGGGCGTACCTGAGGCGGGCCCCCGCGCTCCCGCAGATGGATAAATAGAGCGGGAATCCAACAAGGCTTCCTCTTGTTCCAGTGCTCTGAAGGCTGCACCACTCGTCGCTCGTGAGCCCTCGAAGGAACAAGTGGCAATTTTGAGAACTTGTAATTTTTGTTGTTTCTCTTTCAGGCCAGGCGTGTTGAAGCTCTAGTACCTTACGGATCGAGTTGGGCGAAGTAACCAACATATGTCTGGCAAGAAAGCGGGAAAGAGCTCTGAGATGGAGAAGATGCTACGCACCCTCGTGAACCGAGTAGCGGTGATGGACCGGAAAATGGGTAGAGTGGATGCTATCGGTCGGGGCTTAGCAGATGTTAAGAAGCAGATAGCAGCGCAGATCAACCTCTCGGGCGGCCTAAGAAAGTTATAGGGCCGGCCTTGCCGGACGTTGCCCCAGAGGGTAAGGGGAAGAGGAATAAGAGGAGGGCGGGTTCCAGGGCGGGCCCAGCCCCAGAGGTGCCCCCAGCGAGCCCGGGCGCAATCAACTCAGTCGCACCGGTGGATAGCCCGGTACCAGGTCCGGACGTAGGTTTACCAGTCCCCGTAGTGATAACGCCAGTTGAGGATGATCAGATGCCCCCAGAACTGGCCCTTCAGTTAGCGGCAGTGTTACCCTGGCTAAAGAAGAAAGCAGGGGGGGCAGTGGCGGCGGGGGATCCGGCCGAGAAAGCCAGAATAATAATTGAGCAGTTACGGCAGTCAAGGGAAGCCGGGACGGCGAATGTTCCTTATATTCCCTCACGGGTAGCAACGGGGGTCACAACGGATGGCCGAGCGAAGACAGCGGACACAGCGGTTGAACCCGGTAAGAACCCATTGCCATTGGTTGGGGAGAGTTCAGTGCCTTCAAGGCGGGAAAGGTTGCCTCAGCACATCCCGGCGGCCACGAAGGAAATGATATGGGGGGACAAATATATTAACATGTTTTCACTGTTGACCGACCATCGTGAGATAGAATACGCAAAGACCCAGAAAGATTTATGGCACCCCAGCGTATGGCGGGCCAAGATGGCGGAATTTAGAGTCGATGAGACCATGGCGAACTGGGTTAAGGCCTTTTCTATGTTTACAGCAATAGTGGGGGAACGTAAACCCGAAGTGTTGCCCGAATTATCATGTTACCAGAACAGGATCATGAATTTTTATACAATGTACGGGGGGAATGAATGGAAGGGCTATGACGTTAACTTTCAAAAAGCTAAAGAGTTTGACGAGGCTTTAACGTGGGATTGTCTCGACACAGTGTCATGGCATAAACAGCTCTTGCCTGGATCGGCGGGTACGTCGTCGCCAGGCTGGAGCGGGTCTGGGACAGTCAACCAGAGACCGGCACAGCCCTTTCGAGCGAGCGCTGGTAGGGAATCACAGCCCAAGACCGGCAGGAATGGGGGCAAGCGTGGGGTTTGTTGGGGTTTCAACAAAGGTAACTGTAACAGGCCTCAGGGAACATGTAGGTTCCGGCATGCTTGTTCGGGCTGTGGGAACTCCTCACACCCAGAAATTAGCTGTAGATCCAAGTCCGGTAGTTCGGGAGGAAAGGGGGGATCCAAGCAGGATTGATGTGGTGCCTGGGAAGCAATCATCTTCACCCATCGACATCTTGGCTTTGACTCCCTGGCTGAACAAATACCCTGATCATGTATCCGCCGGGATTTTGAGGAATGGCTTTCTGTATGGCTTCAACATCCCGGCGGGGAATTTTCGGGGGAGCCCCTTCTGTAAGAATCAACTATCTGTTCAACATAACCCGGCGGTGGCCGCCAAGAAAATTACCAAAGAGGTCAGCTTGGGACGGGTAGCAGGGCCTTTTGCCTGCCCGCCAGTGGCGGATTTTGTGTGTTCACCCCTAGGAGTGGTTCAGAAGAAGGACTTGGGGGAGTATAGATTCATTCACAATCTGTCGGCCCCGAAGGGGGCCTCGGTGAATGAAGCTATTGACCCTGAGGTATGTTCAGTTCGATACGCATCGTTCGACGATGCCGTCGAGCTACTAAATCGCCTGGGCCCCGGTGCTTTGATGGCGAAATCAGACATCGAATCAGCATTCAGGTTGCTCCCGGTACACCCTCGGGACCAGCGCTTGCTGGGATTCACGTTCCAAGGGAAGTATTACATGGATACATGCATGCCCATGGGTTGCTCAATTTCATGTGCCTATTTTGAAATGTTCAGCTCCTTTTTGGAATCGGCGTTCACCGAGGCCACTGGGCATAGACGGGTGATGCACTATTTAGACGACTTCCTTTTCTTGGGCCCGGCAGACACTAAAGAATGTGCACAGACACTGCAGGACTTCTGCACTCGCATGCAGGAGTTTGGGGTCCCATTGGCAACAGGTAAGACAGTGGGGCCATCTACTTCACTGGAGTTTCTGGGAATTGAGCTTGATTCCGTGGAGGGATGCTTCCGTCAGCCAATGGAGAAGGTGGCCAAGTTCAGGGCTTCTCTAATACAATGCCTTGGTAAGGGGAAGGTGACCCTGCACCAGTTACAACAAACAGTGGGCCAGCTTAACTTTGCCTTTAAAGTGATACCGATGGCTCGCCCCTTCTCACGTTCCATTGCACAAGCTATGGTAGGCCTCAAGGAGGGACACCACCGCATGAGGCTGTCGGCAGAGGTTCGCCAGGACATGCGCATTTGGTTGGCATTCCTGGCGGACTTCAAGGGTCGGGTGGCGTGGAACAAACCCCTAGCATCGTCTGACGAACTGGGTTTGTGGACCGACTCAGCTGGGAGTGTGGGATTTGGCGTCATCTTTGGTAACCGATGGTCGGCGCAAGTATGGCCAACGTGGTGGCACTCCAGTGGCCTAACAGGTAACATTGGGTTCTTGGAGCTATTTCCCATTTGGGTGGCTCTGTTGGTATGGCCAGAAGACTTTAGGGACCGCTCAGTAGTGTTTTGGTCAGACAACATGACGGTGGTCGAGTGCATTAATCACCAGGCAGCACGCTGCAAGTGGATCTTGAGGCTGTTGAAAGAAATTGTATTGCGATGCATGAGATTGAATGTATAATTCGGGGCAAAACATGTGCCGGGTGTACTGAATAATGCAGCTGATGCACTCTCTGGTTCACACATGCAGGCTTTCAGGGGTTATCTACCCACAGCGGATCTAGTGGCGGCACCGTTCCCCGAAGCACTATGGCAGATCGGTGCCCCGGATTACAGGACCTCGTGGCAGCCAGCTTAGCGCCCAGGACGAGGAAAGCCTATGAGGGAGCGTTTCGTTCATACTGCGCCTTTTTAGGGCCGGTAGGGAGACATAGCTGGGGGCAGGAGGAATCCTTCTTAGGGTTCTTAGTGGCGCTTCATAAGGAAGGCCGATCAGCCGCAACTGCCAACAGACATAGGGCGGCCATATCATTCATGGCACAGCTCCACGGCATACGGGACCCGACGGGTTCCTTCCTAGTCAGAAAGGCGCTCCGCGGTTGGCAGCGCCTGGAAGGTCGCAGACAAGATACAAGGCACCCGATTGGTTTAGAAAGATTGGCTTTGCTACTAGCAAAACTTGATGAGACATGCTCCTCCCCTTCCGAGGCAGTTCTGTTCCGAGCGGCTTTCGCATTGGCATTCCATGGGGCCATGCGGGTAGGTGAACTCGTAGCAAGAAACAAGAAGGATGTGGAGGGAGGTCTATGCAGGGATCATGTCCAAATACGGGGTGATTCTATGTTAATCGCGATAGCCAGGTCCAAGACAGACCAGGAAGCTTTGGGGAGTAGTGTGGTTTTGCAGCGCGCCCGAGGGAGCCCCAGTTGTCCCATAAGGTATTTAGAGGACTACCTGGCACAGAGGCTGGCGACATGGGGGGGGGAGCCTGCTTAGACACAAGGACGGCACCCCGTTGACGAAATTTCAGTTTCAGAGGGTGCTGGTAATTACGATTGCTGCGGTGGGCTTGAACCCGTGCGATTTTGGGACCCACTCATTCAGAATAGGGGCCGCTACTGAGGCTACGGCTCGGGGTCTGGGTGCGGAAGAAGTGAAACAGCTAGGCCGTTGGTCCTCGAACTGTTTCAAGAGGTATGTGCGACTGCACATGTTGTAAAAGACTGATGAAATGCACTCACGCTTGTTGTCTTTTGTTTGGATTACAGTTTCGCAAGCCTGTGACGCGGGGCGGAATTGGGGATCGACCCAACACCAGAGGACCCACTGTCAAGGATCACCGACTGGAGATCGAGTGGTATGGGTCGTGGGCCACTCATACGTGAGGCACGCCGGGGACGTATTCATGGCAGGTGACGCGACTCACGCATCTGGGGAATACGGGTTTAGAGTAACCTTCCATGGGAAGGGAGGCCTCTGTTTTGACCAATTTCAAACGTTTGTGGAAGGACTCTTAGGGCGGCAAATGTCACCGCCATCTGTAATCATAGTGCACCTGGGGGGCAATGACTTGGTAAGACTGGGAAGACGGGTGTTAGTTGAACACATTGTCGGCAGTCAGCTGGTTGGCTAGGAGGCTCCCGGGGTGCACGATTGCCTGGTCCCACATGATCCCCAGGAGAGTCTGGCGGGGGGGTTTCTCTGTAACGGCGTTGAACCACTCGGTAAAGAGGGTCAACAACAAACTTGGGAAATTGTTTCACTCCGCGCATTTGCAAAGCATTCCCCATGGGTGTATTCAGGGCGATCACTGTTACTTGAATGATGGGGTTCACCTGTCCAGGGCTGGGAATGATCTACTCATAGGAGACTTCATAGCATGGCTAGTGGGATTAAGGAGACATGACCTTTAGGAGGTGTGGGGGGCCGGATAGTCGGTCAACTATCCGGCCTGTGGCGGTAAGGTCATGATCGGTGAGCAGTGATTTCAAGGTCCCTAGGGGGGGCGCCACCCAGTACGGATGGGAGCGCCCAGGGGGAGGAGGCCATTGGCCCCTCCCACGGGGAGGCGGCACCCACTACGAATGGGTCGCCTAGGGGGAGACGGCCAGTGGCCCCTCCCAAGGGGAGGTGGCACCCACTACGAATGGGTCGCCTAGGGGGAGACGGCCATTGGCCCCTCCCACGGGGAGGCGGCACCCACTACGAATGGGTCACCTAGGGGGAGACGGCCATAGGCCCCTCCCGGGGGGGAGACGGCTATATGCCCCTCCTACGAATTTCCCGGGGGCCGGATATCCGCTCCGGCAGAAGAGAGTGTGTGGAAGGGGGGGAGTCCACGCTGTCCTTCTTACGGATACCTCGCACGAGAACTCAGACGACCTTTAAGATGGCGTCGAGTGAAAGGGGGCCCCCACGACAAGGGAAGTTACAGTTGGCAACGAGGGTAAAGTCCTCTGCGCATGCGCCACTCACACTGTGAGGGCGGGAATTTGGTAGTAGTGATCTGACACCGGTTAAGACCTTGCCGTTGGCCCTTAATGCTAGGATGTACAATTTTATTTAAGATTGTTATGCATTTTCAGGATGTTAGACTCGGCTAGGAAACCTTTGTATTAGAGATCTGTTATGGTTAGCCAAAGAACTTGTCTTCATCAAAATGTAATGGAAATAAAATTGTACATAATTCATGAAACGTTTTATTTAAAGTTTTAAATTTTGTTTCAAATTTTAATAAATACGGCCGGGGGGTAACTCCCCCCCGCCTTCCAAAAGCTCAAACTTGTGTCTGTCTCCTCCCATGGGGAATTGGTGTTGGGAGGGGGTGGCGGGCATCCCGGCCCATATGGAAAGGGAAGACCACTCGGTCCCCCCGAACGTATGGATGGGTGCCCCGATCCCCCTGGGAAGCCGTTGTGGGCGGGGGCGTGTTTCGGCTGTTATGCCCAAAGCGGCATAGCCGGAGCACGCCCTTCCCGCCCAGAAGGGGTTGTCCTAGACACCTGCCCGGAAGTCAGCGCACGGCTGGGCGTACCTGAGGCGGGCCCCCGCCCTCCCGCAGATGGATAAATAGAGCGGGAATCCAACAAGGCTTCCTCTTGTTCCAGTGCTCTGAAGGCTGCACCACTCGTCGCTCGTGAGCCCTCGAAGGAACAAGCGGCAATTTTGACCCACCCACCACCCCCTTTTTTGCAATGTTTTGTTGAATAAAGTATTTGTTGGTGATATTTGATGTATTAAAAAGATACAGTCACTTTTTGCATCGAGAATGTATGACTTTTATTGAATAAATGTTTGTAGGCCTTTTTTTCCTTTGTAGAAAAGTAATGGAATGTATTACATAGTATAAATTGTCTTGTTTTTAGGACTTTTTTTCCTTTGTAGTGATGTCTAAGTTGGTAAATAATCAAGCTGTTACAGATTAGGCGTCTTTTCTTCCCTTAGTAGGTAAAACAACTGTCGTATTTATTTCGGTCGGGCGGTAAGGTCATGATCGGTGAGCAGTGATTTCAAGGTCCCTAGGGGGGGCGCCACCCAGTACGGATGGGAGCGCCCAGGGGGAGGCGGCCATTGGCCCCTCCCACGGGGAGGCGGCACCCACTAAGAATGGGTCACCTAGGGGGAGACGGCCATTGGTCCCTCCCACGGGGAGGCGGCACCCACTACGAATGGGTCGCCTAGGGGGAGACGGCCATTGGCCCCTCCCGGGGGGGAGACGGCTATATGCCCCTCCTACGAATTTCCCGGGGGCTGGATATCCGCTCCGGCGGAAGAGAGTGTGGGGAAGGGGGGGAGTCCACGCTGTCCTTCTTACGGATACCTTGCACGAGAACTCGGACGACCTTTAAGATGGCGTCGAGTGAAAGGGGGCCCCCACGACAAGGGAAGTTACAGTTGGCAACAAGGGTAAAGTCCTCTGCGCATGCGCCACTCACACTGTGAGGGCGGGAATTTGGTATTAGGGATCTGACACCGGTTAAGACCTTGCCGTTGGCCCTTAATGCTAGGATGTACAATTTTATTTTAGATTGTTATGCATTTTCAGGATGTAAGACTCGGCTAGGAAACCTTTGTATTAGAGATCTGTTAAGGTTAGCCAAAGAACTTGTCTTCATCAAAATGTAATGGAAATAAAATTGTACATAATTCATGAAACGTTTTATTTAAAGTTTTAAATTTTGTTTCATATTTTAATAAATATGGCCAGGGGGGTAACTCCCCCCCCCCCCTGCCTTCTAAAAGCTCAAACTTGTGTCTGTCTCCTCCCATGGGGAATTGGTGTTGGGAGGGGGTGGCGGGCATCCCGGCCCATATAGACAGAGACCACACAACAAGGTATTCTGGTAAGATGAATACACCTGGTGCTGCCCCTCCGGTATGTTTATTAACCTGGAATATTAAAGGATTAGAAGACCCCAGAAAGCGCAGGCAATTAATAGCATATCTAGATAGATGCTCAATTCAGATTGAGATGCTCCAGTAAACTCACTTCGATCCTAAGAGACCGCAAGGATTCACTGCTAGATGGGTGGAATACAGCTGCTTCGCATCCTACTCTACCTACTCGCTAGGTACGGTCATATTAGTCCATAAAACCACCCAGCACGTGCCGCAAGGGCGGTTTTGTCTGGGGAGCGCTTGCCTCGCATTCAGTGACCCTAGTTAGTTGTTGTGGCCCTAACACTTACGACCCCATGTTTATTTGCTATACAACGGGGGGGAAATCGTAGATATCGGGTCAGTGCATGTATTATGGGGGGGAGATTTTAATATCACTTTAAAACCAATACTAGATAGATCCAAACCACAGCCCTACCATTACACCCCCTCCCAACGCCAAATGGGTGAAATCATTAAGGACTGGAGTCTGCTAGATGCTTGCAGGCATCAGCACCTGGAGAGGAGGGAAGGCACATGTCACACGGCAGCACACAAGACTTGGTCACGCTTGGATTACTGGGTGATCACTAGAGGACTTAGCACTTGGTCAACTGGGGTGGAACACTTAGCACGCACCTACTCCGACCATTCCCCTGTACTCATAAGTATATGTCGACTGGTCTAGCATTCCTACCCCCAGACATCCCGGCACTCTATTCCAACCATCCCCTTCATCGCCAGTAGAACTAGAAACACTCGGAACCCAAACCAATAGGATTTATCTGAACTTGGAAAATGTCATTTTAAAAATGAAGAATATTTTACATCTCTCAGAAAATTCTCTAAAAAATGAACCACTTTAAAAAATCTATACTCCCAGCCCACAGCTAGCCAAATACTATTCCCCTGCCTCTGTCCAATCACCAATTCTGAACATATAAACACCATAGATACCTGACAGAGTTTGTAACACAATCCCTATTGCTATTCTAGGAATCGTCTCCAAAACAGTTCAAACAGAACAACACAACCAAATAACAGAAAGGTTAACCCATGCAACTTAAAAAAAGTAACATTAACCCCCAAAAATCATGAAACTAACCTGGGTAACTCACTGAAACCCATCTCCTGCCTTCTACTCAACTGCCGCTCATCAATGAAACACACCTCTGACATTGCTGACCTCATTTTGAGCCGAGAAGTTGATATTACAATCATGAAGGAATAGTGGTTTACTGAATCTTCTTCCCTATGCTTAGACCTTCTTGTGCCTTCCAACTACAACATTGTTAGAATAGACAGACCGCACAAAAATGGACGGAGGCATTGCCTGTATACATTGAGCTGACATCTCTATTACTATACTTCACCCCGACCCCCTTGAATCTTGTTAATATCTTGGGATCTCCTTAAAATCTTCAGATAACAACTCTGCAAACTACACGTATTTTATCACCCTCTAGGCAAAAACACCCTGTTCATTGACCAACTAATAGAAATCATTACAACAAAGGCTGCCCCATACTCCAATGATATATTATTCTTATTATAATTGTGTCTGTTATAAAGCGCTCAGCTACCTCAACGGGGTGTACCGGCGCTGATTGATTGGAGATCTCAGGGAAGAACTAGAGATGGGTGATTACCGACAGAAAAGGAAAGTTTTCAGAGAGCGACGGAATTCTGATTCAGTCCTACTCATGCGTAAATTGAGAGTCAACTTGTTCCATCGCTGGGCGACGCCTAGTTCAAAGGTTCTTCCACCAGAGCGAGATTTTTTAAATCTTGGCGTGACCAGTAGACCTTTAGAATTGGAGCGAAGTGAGCGAGAATTGCAGTAAGGGTGGAGAATTGATCTGAGATGAGCAGATAGGCTACCCTGGCTAGAGCGGTAGGCTAGTGTCATAGCTTTAAACTCAATGCGTTTGCTCATGGGTAGCCAATGCAGTTCGCGGAGGTATGGAGATATATGCTGTCTACGTGAAAGGCCACCTATCAAGCGAGCTGCAGCATTTTGAACGGTTTGGAGTTTGTGAAAGAGGCCAGTGGGTAGTCCTAAATAGAGTCCATTCGTGTAGTCCAAGTGGGAGATGATCAGCGTGTGGACTACTGTCTTTCGATTGTCACATGGAAAGAAATTAACGAGGGATTAATAGGGGACTTCAATCTTCATTAGGAAGACCCACATTATCCTCAGGTAAATGCTGTCAAAGGGTGAACAACCTTTACAACGAAACTTTTACAACGCACTACCATTACAACGCGGTCATTACAACGCAAACCATTACAACGCATTGCGCTGGGGGATGCTCTAGGATAGGGAATACATTTAATTTTCTATCCAACACCTTCCCTAGTGTCCACGGGGACTGGAGTTGGAATAGAAAATTAAACTTTTCACTATCCAGCACCTCCAAGCGCTATGTGTTGTAAAGGTATGTGATGTAAAAACCGCGTTGTAAAGGCAGGCATTGTAATAGCCTGCGTTGTAACATCATACAACCCTGTCATAGATATCCTAGCAGTTCAATCCCTAGTCCCAGCCTGTACCCTTCCAACCCACAATAAAGGTGTGACACTAGACTGGATCATTGCAAAAGAAAAAGTGGTTAAAACAATCAAAATATGACGATCATATTATCACCTTCCAAATACCCCCTACAAGCAAGAAGCCAACCTCACAAGCAATCAGACCCAGATAATTGGTTTGTGACACTAAAAACCTAACGTTGAAGATACTAGAAACTCAAGGCAAGAAAGAACTTCTTCCTCCTAATGATATAGAGGATGTCAACAAGCTCACGGAACACTACAACTCCATGATGACAAAAATTATTGACTTCCTAGCCCAGCCAAAACTCAAAAGGATATCGGACAAAGACAAAAACCCTAGGTTCAATGGTTCTCTCAATGAACGGCAATGGAGACAACATCCTTCATCCTCTCACTTAAGACTTCTAAGAAAGTCCAGAAACTCCTACAAAAAAAGTATCCTTAAATTTAAAAAGGACTTCTTTAGAATAACTTGACAACACCAAAAACAGACCGAGGAAACTATTCAAAATATTAAAATACAAATCAAACAAAATATCCTAATCTGCACTAGTGACATCATTATCACATTTAAGCAGCGAAGAATTCTATTCCTTCTTTACTGCTAAAGCCACTTCCCTAGAGATTGAACTCAAGATGGCCGCTGACAACACCACTACCTCTAAAAATTCACATTCAATCATCCAACCCAACATACTCTATCAGGGTATAAAAATAAAGCCCAGCAGTCCTGCTTTAAACTTTACGACCACAGAGACATCACAAAAAACCTTTTCGACTATAAAACCGTCAACCACTACAACGACCCCCTCCCATCAAATTGCTTGTCATCTATCAACCATCTTGTCATCCCCATTTAGACCGAGATAATCAATGCATCGCTTTTGCAAGGATCCATTCCAGATTGCCTAAAAACTGTCCAAGTTATCCCTATCCTAATAAAAGCAACAGAGAACCCTTCGGACCCAGACAATTTCTGACCAATAACCAACAATCCAATTCTAGCCAAAGTAATAGAAAAATTTGTTCACAACAGCTTAACCAACACATTATGGAAGTTAAGCTTCTTAACATCTGCCAATCAGGTTTCAAACCCGGGCACAGCACCGAAACAGCAATTCTACATATAGTAGATGACGCCCTTCTCGCATTAGAGCGTAATGCTTGTGCTGCTTGAAATCTTGTCTGCTTTCGACACTGTTAACCATGGCAAAATACTCAAAAGACTTGAGAACAGGATGGGTATATCAGGAAGGGTCCTAAAATGGTTTAAATCCCTGTTAGATAACAGAATGCAAACATTTCTTGTGAGTTAAAATCTATCCCCACCATCCCCTAACCTATTAGGAGTACCACAAGGCTCAACACTATCCCCATCACTATTTAATCTCTATATTGAACCCGTAATCAAAATATTACAGCACGCTAACATATCCTTCCACATGTATGACAAGGACACTCAGCTATATTTTAAGATCAATTCCCTAGAAGAGATTAAGACGATGAACCAAGAATTAAAAAAGACCGTCCAATTGGTAACAAACAATCACTTTAAGCTAAACTCTAAAAAAAACGAATTCCTTCCAATCTCCCCCCAAAGAAGTCCACTGTGAGGAAGGATTGGCCCGAGCTGATCACTGCACTAAACTACACTCCGATCCTGGTGGACTCTACCAAGTGGCTAGGAATCACTCTAAGAAAGAACCGTAATATGCAATCACACATCAACGTGATGGCTAAAAATGTCAGTTTTCACCTCAGCTATCTTAGAAATGTGAAACCTTACTTTGAACCAGTAGATCTCAAAACTGCAGTTCAGTTATTAGTCATCTCGAGACTTGAATATGGATGTATTATTTTATCAGGACTTCCAAAAGTCTCAACAGCCCCGCTTATAGCCTATCTTAATGCAGCCGCAAAATAAAATTTGACCACATCACTCCACATCTGAAAGCTATCAACTGTCTGTGCAAGCAAGAATCCAACTAAAGATAACCTGCATCACTCATAAAGCGATCTTTAACACTACTCCACTGTACCTAGCACAGAAAACGTAAATTTCTGGAGGAAGCAGACTCTTACGGAGTGCCAGTACTCTTCTTTTAAAACATCCACTCTTCCGTAAGAAAAAAACATATGACAGAGCCTACTCTGGAGCTGCACCATGAATATGGAACTCGTTCCCACCAAGCATCAAAAAAATCTCATCTAGAAGCTAAGTCCTTTCTAATGAGCAAATTCCTCCCTTATTCCCCTGTTCACTCCATGCTCTAGAAGCCCATTCAGGCAATCACTCTACCTACTCAAGCCTGCTGAGTAACTCTCTCTGCAAGGTCATCCATTTCCAGACTCTAGATGGAGCTTTTCACTCTATTACTAGGCACACCCCGCTTGTCCTTACTCGCACTAAGATTTCTTCTTGAGGACTGCTGCATCTACTGTCACCATTGTGAATACCCAGAATAAGTACAAATGTATTATAAATTATTTAACCTAGGCTCTTTCGTTCTAACTGTATTAGTGACTGGACAAATGTTTCTCCTCATTTCAAATTTTTATTGAGACCACTACAACTATTTATAAGTTTCAATTGTACTGTTTAAAACGACAATGCTATATATATATGGTATTCACAGAAGTTAGGATTTTGTCCTAAGTTTGTCTTAAGACAGACTTAAGACAGACTTAAGACAGACTTAAGTTAGGATTTTGTCTTAAGTTTGTCTTAAGTCTGTCTTAAGACAAACTTAAGACAAAATCCTAACTTCTGTGAATACCAAAAGTAGTAAGTTTAGGATTTTGTCTTAAGTTAGTTCTGTGAATCGTCCCACAAAGGCTAAGATTATACCTCCACACAAAGGCTAAGATTATCCCTTCACATTATGGCCCTCCCCAGTAGAGCTGAACAAGTAAATATATTGATTTATTTTTCTCTCTTTCAGAGGAAGAAAACGTTTCCTTCATTGGTGGAAATAAAGTTATCACTTGAAAGTTAATAATGAGAGAAGTTATCTTGTTCACAATACAAAGAAAGAAGGATACTATGTGTGGGGGATCTTATAGCCTACTGGAATGTTATCACATTTTTATATTCTTCAATTGTTACTGCTGTGAGCTGGCAAAAAATATGATTTGTATAATCGTAGCCTCTGTGTCTTTAGGGAAATCTACATTTTCTGCCAACCAGGCTGTGAAAAGTCAAAGGTTTCCCTCATTGTTGTCTTTCGAAATCCCCCAGCCCAGCCCACTGCCCCACTGCTATTACCTGCATGGACCGTGGCTGCTCCATTCTACCTGACTCCACTGTACAGTAAAACCTTTTAAGGCACACCACTTTATGTCACTCCACTCTATGCCACTCCATTCTACCCCACTCTACCCTATTCAACTTTACGCCAGTGCAGTCCACTCTATGCCACACCACTCTACTCCCCTCCACTGTGTGCTAATCCACTGTCATCCATTCCACTATATGCTACTCCACTGTATGCTACTCCATTCTATGCAGCTGCACTCTACGCAATTCCATTGTATGCCACTCTACTATGCCCCACTACACTGCACACCACGGCAGTGTATGCCACTGTACTCTACACTACTTCACTTTATGCTGTTCCACTCTATGCCACTCCATTCTACCCAGTTCCACTCCACATCACTCCATTCTATGCCACTCCAGTCTCCGCCACTCCACTCTATCCTATTCCGCTCTACACCACTCCACTCTATGCCATTTCAATCTACTCCTCTCCACTCTACTCCACTCTACAACACTGTAGTCTACTTTACGTTACTGTACACCCTCGACTATACTCCACCATAAAGCCGTCCGCTGTATTACAATCTATCTCAGTCTATGCCAGTATATGACACTACTCCCCTCTGTACTACTGTACAATACTCTACTACACTCTATAAGAGTCAACGTAACTCCCTTAATGTCACTCCACCCCAGTTTACTGCACTATGCTCTATGACACCGCACTAAACTCTACTCCACTGTACTCCAGAACTCCACTCTACGTCACTGCACTCTATGACACTCTATGCCTATGGCCAGACAAGAGCATATTTCTATAGGAGTCAGGCTGCTGTTCTCTTGTCTTCTTGGCAGGTCGGTCCCTGATTGCTCCCAAACATATTTACCTCCACTCTTCCAAGCAGACAATATTCTATTCCTTTTCTTATATATGGTGTTTCTTTTTATTTAAAAAAACCATATGTTAAACAAAAAACATGAATAAACATATTGCAACACATCAACATAACCCACTTACCCATTCAAACTTATTGTACAAATAATACCACGTGGAAACATCTATCCTGCAAAATTACCCGTGGAAGGAGCAAAACGGACACAGGGACAAATCTATTCACCAATTATAAGTAAGGCTCCTGGTTTTATGGTATTTATTTTTTTGACATTTCATTCTGTATTTATCCATATTTATTTTTGGGTCATGTTATCTGTATTTATCCATAATTATTTTGGGTTTTGTGAAAAAAAAGAGTATGAAACTGGTATATGTCCACATTTATTTACCGATAAATAGGAACTCATTCTTGAATGCCTTCCAGGTTTCAGAGATATTAACATGCGAAGAAGATAAATCAATACGCATATGAGAAAATATGCAAATTTTGGTTTCAACCTTGTGCATGTCTACTGCTGTATGAACCTCTTTATCAAAATCCTTTCTTTATGAACCCCCTACCTATCAATTCACAGAGCTATTGGCCAGGCAGTCATGGCAGAAAGTATTTAGAATCACCCAAAAGCAACCCAATTTCCGTTTTATCCACATTTAAAGATAAACACAGACAAGGAAACAAATGTTTTTACTGTCTGCATTTATCTGCACAAATCAGTAAAAACGGAAAACAGGGATCCTTAATTGTAAGCCATCTAAATGTCACCCCCTGACTGTCACCCGCAATCTCAATCCTGGGAAACCACAAACTCTCTCCTAATGACACAGAGACACAATCTTTTCACCAATTACTAGCCTCTAAGTGTTACCCCCTGTTGTCACCAGCAACCTCCCTCTGGTGAGGTAACAAATCTGGGGAACAACATACAATCTCAGAAAAAAGTACTCGAGTGACTGCACTCTGGGTACAAAACTGCAAACAATCCTTGAGCCCAAAGCGAGCTGAGCTTTCATGAGGCTTCTGTCTGCCACCTATGCTATACCCTCGTGCGCCAAGATTATAAGCAAAGCAGTAACCTTGATGTAAACTGGGAAAAAAGAAAGAAATACCCATGTAACCTGTACAATGTGAAACTATAAATCAAAGGATCAATCGTAACTACCCTGCTTCTTAAAATAGTAAGCCTTGACACATTTTATTTGACAAAGCCTCCTCCTTTTTAGGTCTAGGCCTGATCCAGCGCATGCACTGGTCTCGGCCGAGACATTTAGTAGGTGCTCTGAGAAATGCTACTTTGCCGGCGATCAGCTTGCTAGAAGGCGCACAAGAGCCCGCACGTCGTGCACAGCTGTCGCTGCTTATTTGATTTAGTGCTCGTGATTGCTTTCCCCTTCCCTCCAGCTGGCATGCAGCTTCTTTTATCTTCATTTTTTTTTTTTACGAGCGCAGCTGCGCACTTCTAGTTAAACACACACGCTCCCCATGGCATCTGCGGTGGTCTCGCTGCGAGCATGGACATATGCTTTTCATGACTGCTCTGTGAAGGGCGCAGAGGTGGAAAGGAGATAGCTTCCATTTTACATTCAGGGCTGAAGGATTAGTCAAGTGATGAATTTTATTGCCTCTCTGGTTCTCTGTTACAATAACAGTCTCTCCGTCCGTGTTGTCTCATTCAAGGAATTGTATTTTTTAACAGGCTTTAAAAGAAAGAGGGGCCCAATGATTCATAACTATCCTTTAACTCAGAACACACATCCCTCTTTCCCTACCGTAAGTTCTGGTTTAGAATCATGCCTTCTATATCTGTCTAGATTTAGTTACCGTCCGGACTTGCTCCAGAACGGTCGCTCCCTCCCCCACTCCCTGGTCCCACGCTTTGAGACTGCTACTGATCGCATTTGGGTATCGTTGTTAGCGCTGTGTGTGTTCTGTGATAGCGCTGTGTGCGCATTTCATCCTAGCTCGTTTTGTATAGCGCTGGGTGTGTTCTGTGAGAGCGCTGTGTTTCCATTACATTGTAGCTCGCTCTGTATAGCGCTGTGTGTTATCTGTGATAGCGCTGTGTGTGCATTTCATCCTAGCTCGTTTTGCATAGCGCTGGGTGTGTTCTGTGAGAGCGCTGTGTTTCCATTACATTGTAGCTCGCTCTGTATAGCGCTGTGTGTGCATTTCATCCTAGCTCGTTTTGTATAGCGCTGGGTGCGTCCTGTGATAGCGCTGTGTTTGCATCACATTGTAGCTCGTTTTGGAGAGATTTCAACGGACCTGGATTAGCCTTTGGCGCTGCTCGCTCCGCTCCGCATTGCAACGCTTTGGTTTACTGTAGGCGCTTTGATTCCATTTGCTGCCCCTGCCTCACTTTCACTTTGACCCTCCATTTTGTTTGTGTTGGTGCTCCCTGGGCCGCCCCTCCTCCCCGCTACCGCCTCCCAGCTGCTGCCCCTCCCACGCTCCGCCCCCTCCACCATCCATTTATGACCAATGCCCCCACGCGCAGCGTCCACGCGCAGCGATCGCGCCCCAGTCGCGCCGAAGGTGGGCCAAAGGTAAGCCCGTCTACGCCCGTCCGCGCCTGGACCGCGCCCAGCGTCAGACCCCCTGGTTCCCGCAATGCCCAGCCCACTCGCATCACTTACGATGCCACCACCCTCCTAGCCCTTAACCCCGGCCGTTCCCCCAACTGCGCCCAAGCTGTTCCTGGACACACACATGGACCCTTCTCTTGCAACTCCTGCAAGTTCGACGGCACCAAAACCAACTCCTCATCCACCAACACCATACAGAGACCTGACACCAACCACCTAAATTGCATCCTGCTCAACACCCGCTCGGTCCACAGACACGCCATCGACCTCTGGAATCTACTAGACACCATCTCACCGGACGTCGCCTTCCTAACAGAAACATGGATGAATGCCTCTTCAGCCCCAGACATCACCATTGCCATCCCGGAAGGATACAAGATCATCCGTAAGGACCGCATCAAGCAAACAGGAGGAGGCATCGCTATCGTCCATAAGAATTCCATTCGCATCTCACCCAGCTCTGACGCCAACCTTGCCAGTGCCGAACACCTCCACTTCAAGATCCACACCGACCCCAAGACCACACTCAGAGGCACCCTCCTCTACCGGCCTCCAGGACCCCGTGCACAATTCAGGGACGACATCACTGACTTTATCACCCCACACGCCCTCCCCTCCGAGGACTACATTCTATTGGGAGACCTCAATTTTCACCTGGAAAAGAGCAATGACAGCAGCACCACCACCCTTCTGGACAATCTCACCAACCTCGGACTCAAACAACTTGTCACTACCCCCACCCACAATGCAGGTCACACACTCAACCATATCTTCACCTCCAGCAAACATGTCTCCTTCTGTCACACCACAGCTCTCCATTGGACGGACCACAGCTGCGTTCACTTTATCTACAAGAAGACCACAACCCACAACCATCCTCAACCTACTATGCGAAGAAACTGGAACAAAATCATCATCGATCAGATCTCCTCATCGCTTCTTCAAAACCCCCCTGCCCACTCCTCAAACCCCGACCAAGCAGCCATTAACCTCACCCAATGGCTATCCAACAGCGCCGACATCCTAGCACCGTTGAAAAAACGTCAAATCAAACTAGGCAGCAAAAACGCCTCCTGGTTCAACGATGATCTTAAGAAATCCAAGAAACTCTGTCGCTCCCTTGAGAAGGCCTGGAAAAAAGATCCAAACACCAGCACCAGGGACGCCTTCAAAAACGCCACCCGCATACACCACCAACTAATCCGGTCTGCCAAGAAAGCCGCATTCAAAGACCGACTAGATAACAACGCCCACAACAGCAAGGAATTATTCAACATCGTCAAAGAATTTACCAACCCATCAGCCAACTCCAACGACATAACCCCCTCCCAAGTCCTCTGTGACTCCCTAGCTTCCTTCTTCCACAACAAAATCGCAGACATCCACAACAGCTTCGACAACCGACCCGGAGACCAACCCATCCAACCTTCTGCAGGACCTTCACCCCCCTTGAACATCCTTAACCACTGGAACCCAATCTCCACTGAGGACACCATCCGCCTGATGAACTCCATCCACTCAGGATCCCCAACTGACCCATGCCCTCACCACATCTTCAACAAAGCAGACTCCATCATAGCACCACACCTCCGAGATGTCATCAACTGCTCCCTCAACTCCGCCACCTTCCCGGAAAGCTGGAAACACGCAGAACTCAGAGCCCTTCTGAAAAAACCCACAGCTGACCCCACCGAACTCAAAAACTACCGCCCCATCTCGCTTCTTCCATTCCCGGCCAAAGTCATCGAGAAAGCTGTCAACAACCAGCTCGCCACCTTCCTCGAAGCCAACAAATCCCTTGACTCCTCACAGTCCGGCTTCCGTGCCAAACACAGCACCGAGACCGCACTCATCGCAGCAACAGACGACATTCGAACTCTACTGGACAATGGAGACACAGTCGCCCTCATCCTCCTTGACCTCTCCGCTGCCTTCGACACAGTCTGTCATAGCACCCTTCTACAGTGCCTCAGAAACGTCGGAATCCAAGGAAAAGCACTGGAATGGATCCCCTCGTTCCTCACCGGAAGAACCCAGAGAGTCCGCCTCCCACCATTCAAGTCAGAGGCCTCTGAAGTCATCTGCGGCGTGCCACAAGGATCGTCACTCAGCCCCACCCTCTTCAACGTATACATGAGCCCCCTTGCGGCCATCGCTCGCCAACACAATCTCAACATCATCTCCTACGCTGACGACACTCAACTGATCCTCTCACTCACCAAAGACCCTAACACCGCCAAAACCAACTTACACGAAGGAATGAAAGAAGTAGCCGAGTGGATGATGCACAGCCGTCTGAAACTGATCTCAGACAAAACAGAAGTCCTCATCTTAGGCACCTCCCCCTCCGCCTGGGATGACTCTTGGTGGCCAGAGGCCCTTGGAAAAGCACCCATCCCGACGGACCACGCACGGAACCTGGGCGTCATCCTGGACTCCTCACTCTCAATGACCAGACAAGTCAACGCCGTTTCATCATCTTGCTTCAACATTCTTCGCATGCTCAAAAAAACATTTCGCTGGATCCCCACCGAAACTAGAAAAACGGTCACCCACGCACTGGTCACGAGCCGCCTGGACTACGGAAACACCCTATACGCCGGTACCACCGCTAACCTCCGGAAAAAACTCCAACGCATCCAGAACGCTTCAGCCAGGCTCATACTAGACATCCCGCGTAAAGAACACATCTCTGGTCACCTGAAAAACCTCCACTGGCTCCCCGTAAATAAGAGGATTACTTTCCGCCTCCTAACCCACGCACACAAAGCACTTTACGAACTTGGACCCGAATGCCTCAACACACGACTGTCCTTCTACACCCCCTCCCGTCAGCTACGATCCTCCAACCAAGCCCTTGCCACTGTACCTCGCATCAACAAAACCACCATGGGAGGTAGATCCTTCTCCTACCTGGCAGCTAAAACCTGGAACTCACTTCCCACTCACCTTCGCCTTACTCAGAACCACCTAGCATTCAGAAAGCAACTTAAAACTTGGATATTCGACAAGTAATTCCCCACCCTTCCTCAAGCGCCTTGAGACCCTATGGGTATGTAGCGCGCTATATAAATCTCTTGACTTGACTTGACTTGACTTGACTTAGGTTGTGTGTGTCACGCTGTTGTGTCTTTGTTGTTAAAGCACAACAGGATTCATCAGTATAATCAGGTATCTTTATTAGTTTCGGTACAGCTCTCTATCTTGCGTCCTGTCTCCTGCCCAGTTCCTGGCTAATTGCCGCCCCCCAACCCCGGAAGTGGTGTCCGGTTCATTGCTCCCTCCCACCTGTCGGGGTCCAGGATCCTAGTGCCCTGTGCCCAGGTCACGACATCTCCCCCTTTGTTGCAAAAAGACAGAGAGATTGTTGAGAGAGAGAGAGAAAGAGAGAGAACATTGGTCCTCATCAAATTTCTTCAATCAGTCTCTTTGGTCTTTTGCACTCCCTTCTCTGCTGTGTGTCTCCGTTGTCCATCTGTGTATCCTCATCCTGTCTCATTCCTGTGTCTCCGGTTGCGATCACTCCTCCGTTTTTATCCACGATCTTGAGTTCCTTGAAGTGTGAGCTGTTTCGCGTGATGTGGTAACGTCCTGCTGATGCTGTTATCATGGGCCATTTCACCTCGGTCACCGTCAAAGGCTCCTTTGAGAATGGGCTGTCCGATTTTCTCAGCTGCGGCTCCTTCACCACCACTGTATCCCTTTGCTTTAGTTGCGCCGGAGTGGCGTTTCTCCTTGCATCTGCATATGTCTTCATTTTCTCCTTTGCCTCTTGATCTTTGGTGGCAATGCTGCTTTGCTCTGGCTTGGCTGCTGCTTCCAGCTGCGGTAGCCTGGTCCTGCTTGATCTGCCCAGCACTACCTCAGCGGGACACCGTCCTGTAGGGCTGAGAGGGGTGTTGCGATAGACCCTAAGTACTTGGCACAGAGCCTGCCTTATTGAGATCTGCGCCAGTTTTGCTCTTTGGATAGTCTTCTTAATGTTCCCCATAAATCTTTCCACCATCCATTTGCTTGTGGCCACAGCGGCGTTATTTTCCTGTGGTGGATCCCTAGATAATCCATAAATTTTCTAAATTCTTCCCCTGAGAATGGTGGCCCATTGTCTGTCTTTAGTGTTTGCGGGGAGCCCCACGCCGCAAAGACGTCGTCCATAGTTGGCAGAGTTGCACTTGCTGATGTCGACGATACTTGTCGCACAATGGGAAATCTGGAGAATTCATCAAGTATCACAAGCAGGTAGTTTCCCGTTTCCAGGGGCTCGTAGAAGTCTGCTGCCAGTTCTGTCCACACTGCCCTCGGGAGCTCTGACATATGTAGTGGTTCCGGTTCCGCTGGCTGCCCCGTCACTTGGCAGATGTGGCAGTTTGTGACTGTGGCCTCTACCATAATGTCTAACCCCGGGAACCACACTTTTTCCCGTAGCTGTTTCTTCTTCGCTACCATGCCTCTATGTGATTTGTGCACCAAGCTCACAGTCTGTCTCCGCAGCGCTCTTGGCATCACTTTCCTTGTTCCTCTCATTATTATTCCATTTTTAGTCTCTGATAGCTTTACATGAATCTTTTTGAATGTCAGCATTTCCTCCTTGATCACTTCATTTTCCATGATGCTGTTGTTGTTGATATGTTGACATGCCTCCATCTCTGTTGTCTTGTTACTGTTTTGACCGCCTGTATTGTGGCATCCCTCTCTGTTTCTAGCTCCAACTCCCCCATTGTTATTGATGCCGGAGTATTTTGTTTTAGTACAAAGTTCAGGTACTCCTCCACTATTGATGTTGCCTCAGGTATTGATGGCAAAGAGTGCCGTGACATGTAGTCTGCCGGGTTGTGCTCTTTCCCTGGCTTGTGCACGATCTTGAAGTTGTAGTCCATCAGCCATATGCCCCATCTGGGGAACATCGTTTACGACGCGGTTTTTACAACCCAGTGCCTTTACCCCGCAGCTATTGCAACGCAAGGCGTTACTATGACTTGCGCTGGATGGCGCTGTGGGATAAGGAATCTTGCAATTTTATATTCCAACACCCTCCCTACTGTTACGGGGACTGGTGTTGGAATATAAAATTATAAGATTCCTAAATCCACACCCTACAACGCAAGTCGTTGTAACGACTTGCGTTGTAAGACTTGCGTGGTAAAGGCATGCGTTGTTACAACAGGCGTTGTAACAATGTACATCCGCCCCATCTCTCTATTCTAGGTGGTATTTTCACGTCTGGATTTCCATAGATCGTTACTAGGGCCTGATGATCCGTTAGGATGGTGAATGGTCTCCCATATATGATCATGTGATAGTGCTCACATGCCCATACTACTGCGAGGCTTTCCTTTTCCGGCTGTGAGTATGCCCTCTCAACCTCGGACTTCGGCTTGCATATGCCACTATATGTCTTGGCGACTCTTTGCCTGGCCTATGCTGTGCCAAGATCGCTCCTAACCCCACCAGGCTGGCATCCAGCGTCAGTTCTGTGCATAGCGGAGGATCAAAGTATGCAAGGTGGTCTACTGCCATCACTGTCTGATGGCCTCAAACACTTTGTTGCAGTCTTCTGTCCACATGAATGTCTGGCCCTGTTTCGGCAGTACTCTCAGCTTGGCGTTTACCGTGGCAAAGTCTTTGATGTATCTCGCGCAGTAACTGGCAAGCCCAAGGAACGACCTCACTTCTGCAACGTCGCTCGGAGGTTTCGCTTTTTCTAGCATTTTCACTTTGCTGCGATCTGGTCGCATCCCTTTTTTTGAAAAGATGTATCCGAAGAACACCAGTTCATCTCTCCCTTTTTCGCACTTGTCTTCATTTAGCGTTAGAATTGCTTGCTCCAGCCGGGAGCATACATCTCGCAATGCTTTGTCATGCTCGTCATCTGATCGACCAAATACCAGAATGTCGTCACTGTAGTTGAGGCTGTTCTTTCCCGGCCTTATCACTGGCCATATTGTCTCTTGAAATATTTCTGCTGCCGATGAGATGCCAAAACTCAGTTGTTTGTAGCGAAAGAGACCCATGTGCCTGGAAAATGTTGTGATATATCTCGACTGAGGGTCAAGCTCTAGCTGATGATATCCTGTGCACAGGTCTAGTTTTAAGAATCAGCCTGTGCCAGTTAGGCAGCTGATCATGTCGTTGAGGTGTGGCCATGGTGTCTTTGACGTTAATATGCACTTGCTCCCATAAGTTTGTGTGGTGTCTTGAGCATGAAGACCCACATTGCGCCCCCGCCAGTACTTGAATCCTGCAAACACTGGTTTTTATCCCCCTCTTCTAGAACAATACTCGTTTGGACCCGACATGAACATTCTATGAGTCCCCCTTGCTTGCGGCTTAGACTCTTCCGGCCTCCTATGTGTGAGTAGTGATGCCCTTCAAAGACAGTGTATCTTTATGAGCACACAAGCTACCTCTTCTCTCACACTCGCCTCAGCTTAAATTTTTAGGCTGTCAACAAAATATCTCTGCCTCCCCCCCTCCGACACCTTGTCCTGATGAAGACCCACTGTGACCAACAACCGGGGCACTACCAGGGTTGAAACATCGACGCATATTTCAGGTCCAGAACTACCAGGATTCCACACAACGAAAAATAGGAGTCTCTGGAGCAAAAGCATTATCTGGTCTACCACTTACCTGTCCATAGAAACCATAACCACACTGTATATACTGTACACCTTTTGAGCACTGAACACTATTTTTTTTTTTAAATATATTTTTATTGCAGAGTTATAAACCACAGGATACAATTAGTCAGCCAGTTCACTCGTGACATCCCCCGTTCAATAAAAAACCCAAATCGTACACAGCCATTCAGCCCGCATCCCGGAGGCCGGGCGGCATATTACTCCATTCAATAGGAAAACATCACGGTGCACGTCCCATAGGGACCATGGTTGAAATGTCGTTTTACGTATCTGCTTTTACCCCCCCACCCTCAACATCGCTCCCGTCAGCCATCCCAGTGATAATCAGTGGTACCGCCCATGTCGGGACCTGCCCCAGGCGCTATGGTTCTGTCATGCCTGGCCGCTCCCCCCAGCCATTCCGCACTCCACACAGTACCCATCATCCTAGTAGATTCAAGGTGCCCTGGCGGGCTACCATCTAATGGCTTCCGACCCACCCCAAACTCCCATTAACCAACCCCCCAAAAGCCCCCCCCCCCCTGGCGACTGCTAAGGTGTATGCCTCGTCCTGTCGAGTTGGATGGATCCGCTACAGCGCGGGTTATAATACTTTTGTGTTCGCCCCGTGGTGTCCACCGGCTTAATTCTCACCATCCTCATCCTCTACCAAAGAATCACGCAAGGCCTGCACCACTAACTCCCATGCACGCGCCGCATCCAATGCCTTCTCATTCCCCATCTTGACAGCCTGCTTCATCCGGAGCACACTCTCGCAGTCAGACCACCGCAGCAATTCATTCTTCCATCTACGCAGTGAGGGTCCCCCCCTGGACTTCCAATGCCACGATATTTCCCTCTGCGCCAATATCAGACCCAGGTCAATGAATTTGCTCGTCACCTTGGTGTGTTTGGTGTGCGGGAACCAGAGCAGCAGGCACGCCGCCATATCGAATTCCACCTCCCTGTCAGTCACTTCGTTCAGGAGTTCCCCTACCTCCGCCCAATAGGCCCCCAAGTGCGAGCACCCCCAAAACAAATGATCCATGTCCGCTCCCAGAGACGAACACCGTGGGCATCGGGCATCCGGCACCTGGAAGTACCGCTGTAATTTCTCAGGAGTTAAGTAGGCCCTATGAAGCACATAGAAATGTACTTGCTGAAAGCGCGCATTTCTCGTGCCCTTCCACGTGCGCCGCAGGATGTGGCCCCATGCCGTATCCGGTATGGGCCGGCCCACGCTCTCCTCCCATTTAGTCTTGAGCCCTTGGAGCGGTTCCAGTCCCTCATTCAGCATCCTATTATGGAGGCACGTCACAGCTTTGAACGTACCTGCCGCCATCACCACATATTGGCACGCCATAGTCGTTGTCGGTTCCATGATCCCCCCTTTCCAGTGCTTCTGTATGGCAGCCACCACCGCCGCGTGTAGGAGGAACCCCCCGTCGGGCAGCCCGAACTGGTCCCGGAGCGCTTCGAACGGTGCCAAAGCCCCGTCTATGTATATGTCGCCTACTACCTGCAGTCCCGCCTCTTCCCAATCCAGCAATGGGGACCAATCTCCCCCGTGCGGCAAGGCCGTCAGCATGCCGATCGGGATCTCCGGTGCATAAGGCCGCGACGCCTTCGCTCTCCGAAGGCTCCTCTGCCAGCACAGCCGGAGCGTCCGCTCCTCCATGGTGAGGGCCCGCAACTCGAGCCTCTGTTGCATGATAATATAGGACAGCACGTGGCGTTGTATCCCCCGATCCCGGTCCTCCTCTGGACCCCGAAACACCCTAGCCACGTTCTGTGTAAGGACCTGCAACTGCGCCGCTAGATAATACAGCTCGAAATCGGGCACAGCCATACCCCCTTCTATCTTGGGGCGAAGTAGTGTGCTCAGGGCCACTCTACGGCGGCCATGCCCCCATAGGAAGCCAGTAATCATTGACCTCAGGTCTCTAAAGACCCCCTGAGGAATCCAGACAGGCAGCGTCCGGAAATAATAAAGGAAGCGGGGGAGCGCCACCATTTTTAAAAGTGCGATCCTACCCAGAACCGTCAGCGGGAGGGTCGACCAGAAAGACAAGCTGCCCCTCAGTGCCCGGACACATCGACCGATGTTGCCCTCCAATAGGTCCGCAGTTGCGTGGTAGATGCGAACTCCCAGATAGGTGAAACAAGATGGCTCCCATACCACGCCCAAATCGCCGCCGGGGTCTGGCGATCCCGCTCGCAGCGGAAACACACAAGTCTTCGCCCAATTGACCTTAAGGCCCGACAGCCGGCCAAACTCCGACAACAGATCCATCGCTCCATCCAATGCCCGCGTGGTGTCAGCGAGGTACAGGAGCAAGTCATCCGCATATAGCGATATATAATGCCACTGCCCGCCGCTGGCTATCCCCGCGTACCTGTCACCCGACCTCGCATGGACCGCCAAAGGTTCCATCGCCAGAGCAAACAATAGGGGGGACAGAGAACATCCCTGTCGCGTGCCCCTGCTCACCGGGTACGCCGCAGACACCAGGCCGCCCAAACGCACTCTCGCCGTCGCCGAGGTATATAAGACCCTCGTCCACCTGCGGAACCCCTCGCCCATGCCAAACCTCTCTAACACTCCATCCAGGAAAGACCATTCCAAGCTATCAAAGGCCTTCTCGATGTCTACGGATAGGACCGCCGGGGCTCCCTCCCCGTCCAAGATGGCGTCCATTATTCCCACTAGGCGGCGAATATTCAGCGCCGTGCTCCTCGTGGGTATAAACCCGGCCTGGTCCCTGTGTACCAGGCCCGTCATGTGTGGGGCCAGCCTGGTGGCTAGGATTCGGCTCAGAATCTTGTAATCCACCGTCAGCATGGATAGCGGGCGATAGGACCTCACATCCGTTGCATCCCGGCCAGGCTTTAGGAGCGGTACAATCAAGGCCTCGCGCATGGACCCAGGCAATTCCCCAGCCTCAAAAGCTTCCGTATACACCACCAGCAGCCTGGGAGCCAAGCTGTCCACATACTGCTGATAAAATTCAATCGGCAGTCCGTCCACCCCGAGCGTTTTGTTACGGGCCATATGTTTGATGGCCACCCGTATTTCTGTGAGCGTGATCGGGCTACCCAGCTCCTTCGCGTCCTCCTCGTCCAGGACCGGAAGCTGCCTCTCCCCCAGGTATTCCGCAATGTCCTGAACCCCCACTCCCAGCTGACTCTGGTACAATTCCTCATAATACCCCCTAAAATGTTCCAATACCGCTGCCTGGGAGTACACCATCTCCCCCCGCGCATTACTAATGCTGAGGATCGGGCAGCCCCTAAGTTCCGGGTTAGCTAGTCTGGCCAAGAGGGTGCCCACCTTGTCCCTTTCCGCATGTGCCCTGATGATTTACTGCCTGTAGTCATAGCACCTTAAACGTTCCGTCTCGGAGGCAACCACTTCCTTCGCTTCCAATAACTGGGTCTGCAAATCTGGCCTGGCCGGCCTGCGGCGCTCCAAGTCCCTCAAAGTCTCTTCCGCTTTCATGAGTGCGTTCAACACAGTCGTGCGAGCATTCGAAAACCTGCCCAAACACACCCCTCTCACCAGCACTTTCATTGCATCCCATTCAGTGGACCTACTCGTGGCCGTGCCCTCATTCACTCCGAAATAGCTATCAATGCCTTGCTGAACCGCGTCGCTGAACACAGAATCCTCAAGCGTCTCCGGCCGAAGCCGCCATGTTGGTATCACTGAGCGCTCTCGCTGCCACTGAATGTGTACCAATAGGGGGTTATGATCTGAGATAGTCCTAGCCAGGTACTCCGCATGGGAAATCAATGGGGCTAGGGATCCACCGCAGAGCACTGAATCAATCCTGACATGCAGATCATGGAGAGCAGAGTAAAAGGAATAATCCCTGGCTTCCCTGTGCCGCTCCCTCCAGACATCCAGCAACCCCCATCTATCCTGCCAGTCCTTCCTGTGCGCGGCCAACCTGCGCACCGGGGAGTCCACCAGGGGGGGATGGGACCTATCCAGAGCCACATCCGTGATCGAATTGAAGTCCCCCCCTAACACTATCGGGCCCGCCAGGAAAGAGGCCAAGGACCCCGAGAGGCCATCAAAGTATCGAGCTTGATCAGTGCTCGGCGCATACACACAGCAGAAAACCACATCCCGTCCATATAACCTCCCCTCCACCGCCACAAACCGGCCATCTGGATCCACGACTTGATTCAGCACTTGAAAGGGTATCCCCGCCCTCACCCAGATCAACACCCCCCTGGCATACGCTGAGTAAGTGGTGCCGAACACCTGGCCCGCCATCTTTTCTGCAAAGCAGCGCACTCTTTTTTGGTGAGATGAGTCTCCTGTAGCATAGCGATCTGAACCCCCCTGCGCACTAGGTATGCATGGACTTTGTGACGTTTCACCATAGTTCGCAGCCCCCGGACATTCCACGTCAGGCATTTCAAATTAGGTAATGTCCCCATTCCAGCTTCATACAGTCCGATTCAAATAACGAAGGTTCATAGCCCCCCCAATGCAGTTGCCCCCCCCGAACATACCCAGAACAGAAAAACTCCCCAAACCCCACTCCCCAGGACAGAGCACACGAACCCAATGTCCGCCCCATCCAAACCTTGAACCAACTTCTCACACTCTTACCCTGTGGTCTCCACCACAGTCGGCCTTAAGGGCCCAAGGGGGGTGAGTCACCGCCGACCCCAGCTAGCGGAGCCCGCGCCCCGCGCCTTCATCCCCTACTAAGCACACAGCCCCCCCACCCGGCATCCCGCCCTCCATCAACAGGATACCACCCTACCATGAAGTCTCGATCTAGTCCCAAGACAGTCTCAGCCGCAAAATATGCCATCCGATGTCTGTGGGGTCACTATCGGCCCCTTCGAGCTTTCCGCCTCTGAGAGTTCCTCTCCCGTCCTGCTGCCTTCCCCGCCTGAGTCCGATTCAGCCAGTTCACTAGTCTGTTGCGACCCCGTAATGGCCGCCGTCGCTGCAAGTGCATCCCTCTTCTCCGCCGCCATTTGAGCCTCCCGTTTCTCCCGCTGGCGCCTGTTGCGGGATCTGATGCGCTGCGATTGCCTCACCCGGGGCTGCTTGGGTTGGTCTCGCCTACTTTTATGCGATCTGTCCGTCCCCGCTCTATACGACTCCAGCCATTGCCAAACTTCATCCGGGGTCTGAAAAAAGTGCGTAGTGCCATCCATTATGATCCGCAGCTTAGCCGGGTAGAGCAAGGAGTACTGGATGCCTTCCTCCCTGAGCTCCTTCTTCACCGCAAGGAACGATGCCCTGTTCTTCTGGACCGCTTGAGTGTAGTCCGGGAAGATCGTGACCTTACTGTTCTCCACCTCATAAGGGCCCGACATCCTGGCCCGCTGGATGAGGAGATCCCGGTCCTTGTAATGGAGGAGCCACACCACCATCGGTCGGGGGGGGCGGCCAAGCCCCGGCGGGCGAGCAGGTACCCGGTGAGCTCGCTCCAGAGTGAAAAAAGGAGTAAGCCCCTCCGGCGCTACCACAGTGCGGAACCAGTTCTCCATATAGGCCACCGCATCCTCCCCCTCAATCCGTTCCGGCAGGCCTACGACCCGCACGTTGTTCCGTCTATTGCGGCCTTCGGCATCCTCCGCCCGTCGCTCCAGCGAGTCCAACCGGGCCAATATGTCCGTGATCCTGTGCTCCGCGGTCACCACCGATGGCTTCAGGTCCAGCAACAGTTGGTGATGGTCCTTGACCCTGTCCGCCAGCTTCGCGTGATCCGCGCGTAGCAGCCCCAGGCCCGTGGCCACTTGGGCGATGTCTTGGTGCAATGCCTCCTTGGTCGAGGTGATCGCATCGAGTATGGCATCCAAACGCCGGTTCAGCCGCTTTTCTTGGCCCAGCTCCGGGGAGGGAATCTCGCCCAGCCGAGTTGATGTCGCCGGGTCCCCCTCAGCGCGTCCCTCGGCCATCGGCCCTCCAATCGCCGCCATTCCAGGGTGCTGCGTCACAGGTCCAGGAGCCCGTTTTGTGTCGGCGCTCGTAGTTCAGTGCCAGCCCCCTGGTACCGGGCAGTGCAATGTCGCCACCGATGCTCTCAGGAGCAATGACCAGCTTGACGAACTCCGTTCAGCTGACCCCCTCGGGAGCCTGAGGGGAGAAGGATGAGTCTTAGGGCGGTGGCCAGCGAGGGTCCCCAAGGTCCGGGCGAGGCAAGTCAGCGTCCCCTGGTCTCAGGACACAGCACCGCCGATCCTAGTGCCTCGATCAGCCGATTGCAGGATCTCTTGCCAGTCGGCGACAACTTGGCTCAGGGCTGAAGTTCGGGGCCGTCCGACCTCCTCGCCGCCATTTTCTTCGCACCCTCGGCAACACCTCGGCCGCCCCTTCGACTCGGTCTCCTCGGGGCCAGCAGTCCCCCAGGGACTCTCCGATCGTGCCCGGCTGTCCCCTTACACTTCAGAGGGCAGGAGCGTCGTCTCCGGGTCGCCTAGGGTACCGAAAACAGGAGAATTAGCGGGATTCCGCGCGGAGCTGCGAGCTCACGCCGCCATCCCGATCGGCGTCCAAGCCACGCCCCGCCGAGCACTGAACACTATTGTCACTCAAATCACCCTACATCCATGTAAATATCTTGTGTTGATAGTTTTTGTTTACTGTGATTATCTACGAATGAATCAATTCTGATAAAAGTAACAGTACCAAGCTTTTTATTTCTGTCCTTATTTAAAAAGTGATAAGTACTTTATCCCACAGGTGTATTCCAGAGGTTGCGCCAAGTATTACAAATGCTCTATGAGTAACTTTAACTAACGTACTTTCTATCCGACAGAACCACTTGTTGTTTAACCAAAGTAATATGACAGCATCAGCGCCATACTAATGGAACTCCACTGGCTCTCACTGCCAACACGGACTATCTTCAAATCGAGCTGCATCATTACAAAGCCATTTATGACAAGCACCCCTGCTTTTCTGGGTGTCAAGTTCATCCTCTCCAGTGGCTCTCAGCACATCCCAGCCAGGAACCATCAGACTGGAGGCAAAAAAGTGAAGAAAGAAAGGCAAAATACATTCTCAATTTACGCATTCTGGATCTAAAACCACATCCCTGTGGCCATTACAACCACCCAAAGCATGCTCCAGTTTAGGAAGGAGCTAAAGAAACCTACATTGAGATGCTGCCAGCTACCTCTCTACATGTGGACTGCATATTTGCTTTTAACACTGTACAGGGTTCTGCTGCCTCTGGGCTAGATTCACACTATTAAAATATCGCATGCATGGATAAATAAATACATACATATAAATAAGTATACAAAACAGAATAGAGAGTTGTTTGTCTTCCCATGTAGGTCGATAGACTCGAAGTATAAGTGCTACTAAACTGTTGAAAAAGTAAGATGATACTGAGGAAATATAAATTTTATGGTCAAATTGTGTTCCCTAGCGCGTACCCCACCGTCTCTATGTAACAGCTTAAAGTACATGTAACTTCCCTCCTGTGCCAGCCATGAAGACGCAAATACATTTGCGTCCAACGTTAACATGTCCTCTTTCAGACCCACCCTGAATGGGTTCAATAGTCCGTTCCTAAGTATGCTATGCCAACGTCTTTTTGTAGTGTACTTTACATGTTTTTCAGCTCTGGCAAAGTAGGCCCTGAATTTCTGCCATCGAGCCTTTTCTTTTGGCTTCTGACTCTGAAAGCCTCAGCCCAGGCTGCCTCTGTACCCGTGAACTCTGACTTACTTCCAGCGCGGCCCACCGCGCTCAGCTCAGCCTGCTGCCTGCCAAGACTGACTATAACCTTCGAATTATCTGTTCCGCTCCTCGAAAATACATTCCTGCCTACTAGCTTCAGTAAACATCGCCCTCAGCTGCAGAGCCAAAGGGCCGGCCTGTCTCCGTGCAAGTAATTCATAGCCTCTGTTACCATGCTACCATGGAAGGCCCCTTGCCCCCACGCTTCTCATGCAGACACTTAGACGCTTATACACGCACTCACAGTCAGTATAGAATAGCTTCTGCCCCAGAGATCTTTTCCGTTCAGATAATATGGTTCCCAAACATCAGATACCAGATATGATAGAAGTACAAGTTGATCTGACGTGCCAGACTTCTGTCTCTTTCCGTCAGTGTAAATGTCAAGTCCCCTGCACCCTCCAGTTTCACGTCAATCACACGTCATACAGCTGCGCGCGCATCCAAGCTTCCGGTTTCTGCTGACATCGCAACTTTCTGCTTAGTACCACCCCTTTGTGACACTTATCTGTGATGTTTCTAGCACACACCTCCAGTTCACGCCTAGTCCACGCCTTCTGATTACGTACTAGTAACACGTGGATGTTGTTATCTTGTCTTCTCTCAGCTGTTACGCCTACTATATTGCTTTCTATGACATGAATTAAGTATATAAGCTATGTATTGTCAATAAAATGTTGCTCTATCCCTTCTTCCACCCCTGTGGTGGGAAGAACATGATATCCAGGTCTTGACCATTCCTTTTTAAGGAATAAAACCCCTAAGAACTCTAACACCACGGACTCTGGTTCTTTCTTTCCGATTTGAGTTATTATTGATTAAGTACTTACCTGCATAGAAATTACGACGGTAAATTATATATTTACATCATCTTGGCGCCCGAATAGGGACCCCTCCCCCACCTCACGCGCCGGTAGGTGCGTTGCAAGCTCTGTCCCCTGCCATCAGCTAGAAGGAACTTACGCGTACCGGCAGGATTTCCTGCATCTCCCTCTGGCCCACGGAGGTGACGAAGACTGCGATCAGTACCCAGACGAGGCGGTGAGGAGTGCGGAGGATCCCGACCAGAGCCTAGCCGAAAGAAGCAAGGTCCGAGGTGTCAAGAGGCCCACCAGTTTTCCGAAGTTTTCTGAAGTTTTCCGAAGTTCCACGTGTCGCGCCGAGTCGAGTCCAGTCCAGTCGAGTTTTCCGAGGCCTTCTGTTTCCGTGCTTCCCGGTGAGTACCATTGCTGGGACGTATCTAGACGGGTTTGGGTACACAAGTCCGGTCTGCACTGTTTTTTTAGACAGTGTATCTGTACTGTTTAGCAGTATATCTAGTATTCTGAATTTCTGCACTGTTTCACCAGTATATCTGTACTGTTTAGCAGTACATCCAGTATAGAGGGTAGTCATATATGTCTCAAATGTCTTTTCATGTGATTAATGTCGTGGTATGAATGTGACCGTTTTTAATGTGCCTTATTGTGTTCTTGTATAAACTTGCTGTATCCAGTATTAAGTAGTTAGGATTGAGCATTCAGTACTAAGTAAACAAGATGCCGTTTTTCAACAAGTTAAAGCAGATAGGAACTAGGAAAGGGATACTAGAGGAAGCAATTCCTATCCCCCCTAGGGACACTCCAGGAAATTTTATGTACCACAAGCATGGCATAGATGCCATATTATATCTAGATTTGTGGGCCGAGTATACTAAACATCTAGACGAAAGACACAGATGGCCTGTTACCGGAACATGGGATGCCGAGTGCATCATGAAGGTAGAGGAAGCATTATGGAAAAAGAAAGCCAGACAATCTCAGAAAGACGCCATAGAGTTTTGGCGTAAGGAATCGCATAAGCGTACTGAAAAAGAATTACGTAGAGAAGACAGACTTAGAGAATCCGATAAAGCTCAAGAAAACGAATTAGTTACTGAAGGGATTCGAGTAAAAACAGAGCAAGTAGACCGCGCAAGAAACAATCTCGTAAACGGTATGTATCTCGTGGCCGAGGGTTCGCCTGAGGCCATTTCAGAAATACCGAAAAATTTGCCGACACCATTAGTGCCAACTAAAGTAATACATAAGACTACTAAAGACATATTCCTGAATTCCTATCTAGAGGATGTAGCACCCGCTTACACCAATCTGCCTGTCCGCGCCCTGCCTAACGACAGGGACGGGGGTGGTAACCCGCCCCAAGATCATATTCCGCCAGTACCACAACAGACTTCTCCTGTTCCACCACCTCCACCACTTCCCGTACCCAAAGTTGATTTACCGAAACCACGTCTACCTGATCCTACTAAAAGACAAATTCAAGCTCAGATGCCGACTCCACAGAGAGATGATGTTCAAGCTTCCGCCTCAGGGGGTGCGACCGGGGGTCTTCACACCCCGCCCTTAACACGCAGGTTACAGCTTAGGGACTTGCAGAGTCCTTTCGCGTTCAAATCACCCCGCCTTGACATACTCAAAGAAAACCTTTCAGTTTGCAGATATGATCCAGTACCCGGTAAAGACGATAGAATGATGATGGCATCATTACGGTTAAGATCTGCTACTGATTTCCTGCTGTTATTTGTAGGAATGAAGGAGCACCTCGATAGAATATATCAGTTTATTCAGACTGGGAAAGACCCTGACAGTATTAAGGATGCCATGGAGCATCAGAAAGTTGACGTTCAAGCACAGATACTACGTTTTTTCATAAATTGCCTAATAAGAGAACGAGACAGGCCTGAGACAGCTCAGAGTGAATTAGATGCACTGAACAGGTGGGGTCAAAATATATCTGAAGGAAAGCACGACAAGGGGACTTGCATAGCCAGTATGTACAAGAAAATTAGAAAGGCAGTGATAGACGTACACAAAGAAGAAAAAGAAAAGGCTTCCTCCGAGGAGGAAGAAGAACTGGAAGAACCAGAAAAGACTACAGATACTATAGCGTATGTAGGTAAGGGAGCTTACCTTAGGAAAGGTGTTCGTCCGGAAAGCAAGAGAGTTTTTCTCTCTGCCCTAACAAACCCGAATTCTTCTGAACATCAGTTCCAGGAGACTGATAAAAGACTACGAGAGAGAATGGGATACCATGTACTCAATTCGATGGATGAACAAGAACTAGCCCGGTCAGCCATACTATGGGCTGAAAATCCGGATATGTATAATGATGACACCATAGCGCAGACATTCCTGAACCTTTCCCCAGACGAGCAGAAATTAGCAGGTGTATACATGATTCAGCACCTCCTCACGAAATACAGAAACAAACATTCTGATCCAGGTCCCTTACATGAAACATTAGAAGAACTACTCATGGATAGATGGAGAGGTTTCAGTACCAAGTTAACACAAATAATTCTAGAACAACGACATAGATATAACACTTTCATAAGCTCTGAATATGTTCCCGCCCCGCCCCCAGAAAGAAAAATGTATCACATAGAACACCTTAGTGGCATCGAAAGTCAGAACCCCTTACGAGAAGTGCACCCAGTTATGGGTGAGGATCATATCTTGAAACGCGTGTATGTGCACACGCCACTGACTAAGTTAGAACTGTTAGAAATGAAGAAACTAGTTCCGTGCCATGATAAAGACCCTGCAGGTTTTCACAGAGAACTTAAAGACATGTTACTGATGGGGGATTACACATATGAAGATATCATGAAAATGTTAAAAGTACTGCTGCCCACGGGCATCTACGAGAAGCTGAAGGAAAAGGAATGGGAGGTGGGAGAGAAAAAGATTGTATGGGCAGAAATAGAAGACGAAGAGAACAAACGTATCCCAGGGGTAGGCCTTGGGGACAAAACTAAAGCATTACCAGGTTTGATAGTACAGGTTCTGCCAAGATTATTGACAACTAGAAAAGAGGACTGGGATGCAATCTCAGCATGTAAACAGAAACCCGACGAAGATACTAGTGACTTTTATTCAAGATTCGAGAAATGTTTTATTGTTAATAGTGGTCTTAAACCAAGTAGCGAGTCGTACCCGCACCTTTTTGTATCCAAGTTAGTTGAGAATTCCCTGTTAGCAGTCAAGAATCGAGTATATAAGGTTGAGAGTACATGGCAAGCAAACACGCCATCACAGATGTTACAAATGTTACAATACCATCAGAACAGAATTAGAGAAGAACAAGATCAGGAACAGAAACGTATGAAAGACACGAAAATGAAAATGTTAGTAGCCCAGTCAGTCCATACCGACGGAAACAGAAAGGGTACGACCCAGACAGGTCACGCCGCAGCTCCCGTTAAAGGGACATGCAATTATTGCAAGCAGCCAGGTCACTACGTACATGAATGTCCAGTCCTGAAGCATAACATAGCAACAGGTAAGACTTAAGAGAGACCGCATCCACCAAGACAAGATCAGGTCCAGCAACAGACCTCACAGAATGTACAGCCCATGCAGAACACGCAGCCTATGCATGCTTCATCCCATACAGCACAGACAGTAGCGGTATCACAGCCACAGCCTCTTGCCGCAACTCAGCAAGTTTCTCAGCAGACGTACCAATATGCTCAATCCGCTTACCCCGATTACCAACGATACGCATGAAACAGCCTAGAGAGGGAAATGGGTTTGCCTCTTATTGAAATTCCTGTAGATCAAGAAGGTCCTTATGTACACAGTCAAGTATTGGGAAAAGACAGAAAGTTTTTAATTGACACAGGGGCAAGCCGCACAACAATCAGCCATGACGAAGTCCCAGGGGCACCCCTCTCAGGCTCACAAAATGTTTCCCTTGGTTTTTCAGGACAGCCCATTGTAAATGAAGTATCTGAACCAGTACCCTTGGCTGTGGGTCCATTATCACGAGTTACAGACTTGTTACTTACGAAATCATGTCCAGAAAATCTGTTAGGAATTAAAACGTTGAAGGCTCTAGGAGCCATAATTTGCTGTTCCCCGGAGGGAGTTAGACTCTTTCTGCGGGATTTCAAGGGTCATTATGTGTTGCGTGAATTTGATGTCAGATTGAAAAATGTACCAGATTACCTATGGGCAAAAGGCCCAACTGATGTAGGTTGTATGCATATCACACCATACCGTGTTACACTCAAGACAGGAGTTGTTCTGCCACGAATCAGACAATACAAGTTACCACCCGATGCTGTAGTGGCTTTACTGGAAATCATTGAAGAGCTTATTGCCCAAGGAGTGGTCGTAGAGACCGACTCCAATATCTGTAATTCACCCATCATTCCAATTCTTAAACGTACTGATCCCAATGCACCGCCAGTATATCGGCTGGTGATTGATCTTCGAGAGCTGAATAAATGTATTGTACCACAGTACCCTGTGGTCCCCGATATCTCATCCTTATTGACTGCTATTGATTCAGAAGCGACGTTCTTTACTGTAATTGATCTCAAGAACGCTTTCTTCAGTGTACCTATTGATCCGGAGAGCCAATACCTCTTCGGATTCAGTTTAAATGGACGAAGTTTCAAATTTTCCCGCGCACCTCAAGGATTCACAGAAAGCCCCAGCATCTATAGTCAAGCACTGAAAAGACAACTAGATTGTGTTCAAATGCCCGTTAACACCGCTTTACTGCAATACGTCGATGATCTATTGATCACCGCACGAAGTGAGCCCGAATGTGAACAAGCCTCACTGACAGTTTTACATTTCCTGGCAGACAAGGGGCACAAGGTGTCCCCTTCAAAGCTACAATTCTGTGTTCAGCAAGTTGTGTACTTGGGTCACTTGCTGTCCAAAGTGGGGAGACAGCTCACTCCCGATCGCATTCAGTTAATTGTAAATATGCCGCAACCCCAGACACAAAAGGAAGTGCGGGCCTTTATAGGCCTCACCTCATACTGCAGACAATGGATTCCTCAATATGCATTTCTAGCTAAACCACTCATCCAGTTAACGACACAGGAGGCAGCGACTTCGACTGTCCTCCCTTGGACTCAAGAACACACACAAGCCTTTGAGGAATTAAAAAAAGCATTATGCCGAGCACCAGTTTTAGCAACACCATGTTACAGCAAACCGTTTACACTTTTTGTTACAGAACGTGATGGCACAGCATTGTCTGTCCTCACTCAAGACCAAGCAGGTTCACATAAGCCTTGCGCTTATTTTTCAAGTACATTGGATTCAGTAGCCCAGGCACTCCCTGCGTGCTTAAAGTCAGTAGCAGCAACAGCACTAGCAATTAGACAGAGCGACTCAATTGTTTTAGGCCATCAGTTAACAGTACAAGTTCCACATTCTGTAGAGGTTCTTTTAAACAGAACCCAGACTCAGCACTTGACCATAGCACGACTGACAGGTTACGAATTAACGCTATTCCAGCCACACATAGAAATAAGACGCTGCAGCATTCTAAACCCAGCAACACTGTTACCTTCCATTATGACAGATCCAGCCCCGCATGATTGTATAGAAATCATTAATGCAGTAACAAAGCCCCGACGAGACTTAACACCTTAGCTGCGTGTAAACATTTCTCCCCAGTGCTGCGCTGTCCATTAGAACTAGTGCTGAATGGACGTTCAATGGTCGTGCGCAGCACTGGGGAGGTAGCGCTGCTGACGACCATTGGCCGTCAGCAGCACTTAAGGGGTTAACAGATGTTCCATTGACAAATCCAGACCTGACACTTTATGTGGATGGTTCATGTATGCGAACAAGTACAGGAGAATTAGTGGCCGCATATGCAGTGACCACTGAAACCGAAGTAAAAGAAACACATCGTATTGACACACTGTCTGCTCAAGCGGCAGAGCTTATTGCTCTGACCCGAGCCTGTATACTAGCCAGGAACAGAAATGTCAACATATACACTGATTCCCGTTATGCGTTCGGAGTTGTACACGACTTCGGAATGTTATGGCAAGAACGAGGTTTTCTGACCTCTCATGGTGCCAAGATCCAACACGGTCCCCTCATTCAAGCACTGTTAGAAGCAATACATCTGCCTTCAGGCATATCCGTCATGAAGTGTAAAGCACATACTAAAGTTACAGATTCTGTTTCCCAGGGTAACGACCTGGCAGACCAGACAGCAAAACATACAGCATTGACTCACACTCAGACAACTGACGTGACAAAGACAATAGGACCGACAAATTGTATGACAGTCAGAGATCCCACACTAGATGTTATCGATATTCAGACACATGCTACCGAAGATGAAATAAAGAAATGGATTGAACTAGGAGGGATCCAGACAGATCAAGGCTGGATGACGAAGGGAAAATCTACATGGTTTCTCCCTGACTCTATGGTCCAAGTCATGATAAATACAGCACATAGTCCAGCACACCTAGGAGAAAAAGCGATGTTAGACAGTTTACAAAATCTTTGGAGCAATAAACACTTACGAGCAGCAGCAAAACAGAAAGTGCGTACTTGCATGATCTGTTGTCAGTTCAATCCAGGTAAAAGCGTTCCTGTAGAGCAAGGTGGATTTCATCCTCCCGATCACCCTTTTGAAGTCCTCCAGATGGATTATATCCAGATGGACCGTTGTCGAGGATTCAAATATGTCCTCGTAATTGTTTGTGCACTGTCCCGTTGGACCGAAGCATATCCAGTCCCAGATTATACTGCTCCGACCACTGCCAGGCAGTTGGTTCGTGAATTCTTCCCACGGTACGGCATGCCTCGTGTCGTGTATTCAGATAACGGTCAGCCATTCTCCTCCGAATTAATGAAACAGGTTTCCTTACTGCTAGGATATCAATGGAAATTCCATTGTGTCCGACATCCCGAAGCCGCAGGTCTTGTAGAGAGGCATAACCAGACACTAAAGACACGCCTTGCTAAAATATGTCAAGAGAAAGGGGTCGACTGGATAGTCGCCCTGCCAGTGGCACTGTTCTATATGAGAATGGTTGCCCATTCGAGATCAGGACTATCCCCGTACAAAGTGGTCTTTGGTAGACCACCGAATATGTGGGGGACGCCCATTCCTAAGAAAATTACTGATGTTGATTGCAATATGCTGACAGATTACCTTGCCTCCTTGATGTCTGCACTCCAATCATGTCGTTCACAGGTTGCCGCAGCCTTCCCTGACAACACTGATGTAAAGCCGCATGATGTCCGTCCAGGCGACCTGATTCTCATAAGGAACTTTGATCGGAAAAGTCCGCTGGAGCCCCGCTGGAAAGCGCCGAAGACCGTTCTGCTTACTACAAGGACAGCGGTGAAAGTTGAGGGCCGAAAGGGGTGGATCCACATGAGCCATGTTAAACTGTGTAATGAACTGAAATCCGACCCAGGCTCATCCACCCCTTCCAAAGACTGTATCGAGCCCAGTGACTTCAAAGTTTCCGAACGAGAGAAAACTCCACAAGAAGAATACAGATCAAAACTCCGATCTAGCAAGTCAGACAGTTTAATTGTTTAAGTCCTCCCCTAGGTGAATCGGTTAAATAGTTTCTGACATGTATCCCCTAGATCGAGATAGAGAGAGAGAGAGACAATTCAAGAAACGTATATACTGCAAATCACTGCGTAGTCACTGTATAGTGACATTGTTAATAATGTTCTTTCTAAGTCTTCTAATTATCCTTGCAAGTATACTTCTTCCTATCTATTGTCCTATTTTCAAGCGTGAACAATCTGCTTACAATGTCTCTGCTGAACACACTTTTAGCGAGTTACCTCCACATGAACTCTCTTACAGACTTGCGCTGCGCAACAACACTTTCATTAGTATGCTTCATCATTCCCATCAGACTAATAATGCTACAAACTGTTGGATATGTGGCCGACTCCCTCCCTACCAGAATTACAAGGGAGCTCTGCCCCTCTTTCCGTACCCGTTCACTCACAATGGCTCCTGTGGTGCATGGTTTAAAATAATTAACTCCTTAGATCCTGATATTGCTGTTTTCGACGGGGGCTGGGTTTGGGGAAACTTGAACTTGGTCCTGCTCGACGTCTGTTACCCTGATAAGGAGGGACTCCCCATTAGAATAGGAACTGATCTAGAAAATGAAGTATATGGATTAAGCAATTACACAATTAACCTTATGATTCTCACTGTTGAAGCCGAAACTGCACCAGTTCTGCCTGCTATGTCAGTATTACCCGTCACTGGTGAATTATGTGTCAGGAAGAAAGGTTCAGTACACTTAGGTCATAGTAAATGTACTACTGTGGTCGAATTCAGTGATCATGGTAAATCGTCCTTTAAAAGTATCCGTCATTCCTATTTTGTTTGTGGTCATACCGCATACATACGCTTACCTCCAGATTGGGATGGTACCTGTTATATTGCATTCCTTCTGCCACCTGTTTTTCTAGCCCCTCCTGATTATCACAGAAATACAAATCTAGTAAAGAATAGACTCAGAAGAGATATCTCACTTGTCGACTACACAGAAACGGCATGGGAACAGTACACCGATTTTAATAAAGGATTCTTTTTCTTTTTAGGCCCTGTTCAAAATAGTAAACTAATACGCAGATTAACTAGAACACTTGAAGCAGTAGTGAATGAAACTGCCTCCGCCCTAGGTAACTTAACAGAAGAGCAGTCCGCCATGCGGGTTGTTGTCCTTCAGAATCGTCTTGTTATTGACGTCATCTTGGCAGATAGAGGTGGAGCCTGTAAGGTCATCGGGTCAAGTTGCTGTGTTTTCATTCCAGAAAACGCGCCATCTGTATACAAAGCTATTACACGTCTTCATAAAATTGCTAATCTGATACATCAGAATCCAGGCACCTGGACTTGGTCCGGTTGGTTCTGGACAACGTTAACCGCTTGGGGATGGAAGATCCTATCCTTCCTAGGCATTGGCCTAGTCCTAGTATTCAGTTGCTGCCTGTGCCTGCAGTGTGGGCCAGCGATTTGTGGACTGTGTGCCACTTCATGCATTGAACATTCCGGTTTCCTGTCAAAACGTAAAAGAAAGAAAGAAGAGCAAATGATGTTACAAGAACAAACTGATCGATTCATGAGGATCGATATATCATGAAGGGTCCGTAGGGAACAAGGAGGGAATGAGGAAATATAAATTTTATGGTCAAATTGTGTTCCCTAGCGCGTACCCCACCGTCTCTATGTAACAGCTTAAAGTACATGTAACTTCCCTCCTGTGCCAGCCATGAAGACGCAAATACATTTGCGTCCAACGTTAACATGTCCTCTTTCAGACCCACCCTGAATGGGTTCAATAGTCCGTTCCTAAGTATGCTATGCCAACGTCTTTTTGTAGTGTACTTTACATGTTTTTCAGCTCTGGCAAAGTAGGCCCTGAATTTCTGCCATCGAGCCTTTTCTTTTGGCTTCTGACTCTGAAAGCCTCAGCCCAGGCTGCCTTTGTACCCGTGAACTCTGACTTACTTCCAGCGCGGCCCACCGCGCTCAGCTCAGCCTGCTGCCTGCCAAGACTGACTATAACCTTCGAATTATCTGTTCCGCTCCTCGAAAATACATTCCTGCCTACTAGCTTCAGTAAACATCGCCCTCAGCTGCAGAGCCAAAGGGCCGGCCTGTCTCCGTGCAAGTAATTCATAGCCTCTGTTACCATGCTACCATGGAAGGCCCCTTGCCCCCACGCTTCTCATGCAGACACTTAGACGCTTATACACGCACTCACATTCAGTATAGAATAGCTTCTGCCCCAGAGATCTTTTCCGTTCAGATAATATGGTTCCCAAACATCAGATACCAGATATGATAGAAGTACAAGTTGATCTGACATGCCAGACTTCTGTCTCTTTCCGTCAGTGTAAATGTCAAGTCCCCTGCACCCTCCAGTTTCACGTCAATCACACGTCATACAGCTGCGCGCGCATCCAAGCTTCCGGTTTCTGCTGACATCGCAACTTTCTGCTTAGTACCACCCCTTTGTGACACTTATCTGTGACGTTTCTAGCACACACCTCCAGTTCACGCCTAGTCCACGCCTTCTGATTACGTACTAGTAACACGTGGATGTTGTTATCTTGTCTTCTCTCAGCTGTTACGCCTACTATATTGCTTTCTATGACATGAATTAAGTATATAAGCTATGTATTGTCAATAAAATGTTGCTCTATCCCTTCTTCCACCCCTGTGGTGGGAAGAACATGATATCCAGGTCTTGACCATTCCTTTTTAAGGAATAAAACCCCTAAGAACTCTAACACCACGGACTCTGGTTCTTTCTTTCCGATTTGAGTTATTATTGATTAAGTACTTACCTGCATAGAAATTACGACGGTAAATTATATATTTACATCAATACTTAAATTATGCAAAAATGAAAAGATAGTTTTTGGGGGCTCTAATTTTAGGCGAAGAATATTTCAAGAGAACAGCATAATTTTCCCATTAGTGACATCCTTCGTTTCCTGTTTGAATTTTTGAATATTTGCAATAATAAAACAATTAACACCAAGCAAGAACGGAGGAAACAGTAGGTGGTTTACAAAACCAATATTTTTGTATACATTATTTATTAAGTGCATATACTCCAAAGCTTCATGCCGCTGAGAAAAAGAGTGAAATGCAACAATATACAAGGCTTTAAATTGACAAATTTGAAAAGTAGGGGAATATCATCAAGGCCATGCGATAATTATCATTTAGCGCTCTTAGCGTGAGGATAATTATCGCCGGCCAACTCTGAGTTGTATCGCAGAGATAGTGTGCTATCAGCAACGCTTATCTCCAAAGCGATAAAATTCAGAGGGCAAGCTGCCAATTGTGCGATAAGCGCACAAGGTTTGGCGAAAGCTTGCTGATAGGGCAAGGCATACTTAGCCATGTTATCCACCTTACATAGGATATCATGGCTAAGTCAGTTTTTAGACAGGCGTAAGGAAAGTAGCGATAACAAAGGTTATTGCTACTTTGCTTGTTGCTCTGCAGGTTAGCGTGCCAATTTATAATTGGAGAAATGTCGCTTAGCGACATTTCTCCAGTTATGTCAGGGAAGGAACGCCCACTTTACATCTCAATAGAGATGCAACAATGGACGTAGGGGGAAAATGGCGATAATGCAAGGATTCACCCAATAGCGTGACCTTGCTGATTAGGCGATAAAATTATTGTCGCTTTTTGTCCGAAAGGGGATACTAAAGCGGAGATCATTTTTTCTCCGGGGCTTGATGACATGCCCCATAGTTTTTTATCAGCTTGCTGAAATGGGACAGGCTTGAGCAAAAGAGGCAGTAGCTCGGAAGTTCATGCCGTTCTCTGTCTGAGAAACCTTTAACTTCAAAGATATTGTATGAGCTTTGGGAATGTCGAGCACAAAGGAACCGCAAGATCAAAGAGGTCTACCTGGCAGGTACACACTTAATTTAAAATGAAGGGTGGTGCATGGGATTACCCATTGCAGTATTACGATAGCCGTGAATAGAATCCTTTTCTAAATAGGTATACAGTGCAGCTGATTGAGAACCAGGTTGACGTGACGATGGCGAGAAGGGCTAGTGAATAAATTAGGGGTGGATGGAATGTTTCATTCCACCTTTGGAATTGGTGGAATTTAGCAACACTGAGTTAAGGCCAAATTCCACCAATCAGCATGTAGTGGAATTATTTTCCTGTGAGGCTCCAGAAATGTGAGTTGGCAAGCGAGATTTGGAGTCCCCTACAGCGATTTTCAAATGTCGGGGTCACGGTCAGAGGGCTGTTTCTCGCGTAGATTCGCTCCAGCTTGAGTAGATTCTCCACTTGACCAGCAGGAAAATCAACTAGAATTGGTGTCGCTATTGCCCACTTCATGGTGCTGTTCATGTTGATTTTTCAGCAATGCTTGCACTACCAGTGTTAAATTTTAGACCGGACATCCGCGGCGTGCATATATTGTAACCGTTGGCAGTACTCCATTGAATCTTGCTGAGTTTTTATGTAACTCTTTTTTTTAAACATACTTTATTCATTTTTCTGCATATAAGTCAGCGGATCAACAGTTCTGCAGGGATATACACACATGTATTCATATGAGACCAAAATTCTTATCGCTTTACAATATATCTATAGCTGCCTGTTCGGTTCTGAATCTATCAGTATTTTGTTTAGTCACATTCTACCTGTGTTGTGAGTTATAGTTGATCCTGCCATTACAATAATAGGTTTACAATATATCCAAAACATTAAACAATACCTGAAATTTCAAACTATCCCCCATCCCTCCCTGCTGACGGCTACTATCTAATAAATATGAATACTTAACACAATTGTGGCACGATATTGAGTAGTTAGGAGGTACTAGTTCTAGATAAGGGCCAGCAGTCTTGTTAAGGTTCTGTAATGCCAAAAAGGTCTCGTCTAGTTGGCTACTTCATGGCTATGTTTAACTGCAGAAGGAAGATTGCAAAGCACCACCTTTAAATAACTGTGCTTATCCAAAGACCTTTGGAAAAATGTTATCAGTAGATTAATGTCATGAGACAGTACATCACAATATAAATGTTTGCTTTCTAAGGTGCCTTTTAGATAAAAAGAGAAATTGAAATATGGTGAGGACAGATTTAATACGACTAAATGAAAGTGAAGGGAGAGGCTGAACTTGACCTGATTCTCTTCTCTGCTTTGAAATTCCTTTGAAAGATAAGACCATAGTGGCTGGTGGCTGGTGGCAGATGGCATCCGGGCACAGCTTTCTATATGCTAATTGAGCCTGCTTTGATGTCTCCTAACCTACTAAAGGAAATAATGATGCATTTAAAAATACAAATGAAATGTTGACATTTAATACTTGCAGCAAGGAAATACATGTTCCATCATGCACCAAAATCTAGTGCACTGAACCCACGCCCAAAGGAGGCAGGTGAATAAAACCGGAAATGAAAAGCGAGTTTTGAATGTCATGTTTGTTGCAGCCCAGGAAGAAGAGGCTTTGACCTTGAAACGCGTTGGCAATGTAAATATTAATTGGAACTGAAAAGCAGTCTGCATTGTAAAGCCAGATGGCAGAAGGCTGTCGAGTGACCTCTCATAGCTCAGGCATTTGGACAAAAAAAAATATATATATATATATAAATATATATATTTTTTTTATATACATATATATATATATATATATATATATATATATATATATATATATATATACACTTTTTTTGATTTAATTAAAACATCTGGGGCCAGATGTAGGTAAATGGCATTTACCGATTCGTAAATACCAAATTTTACCGATTTGGTATTTACAAATCGGTAAATGCCATGTAGGTAAACATTCGGTAACAATTACCGAATCGTTAAGATTCGGTAATTACCGAATCGGTATTTACCGATTCGGTAATTGACATTGATTCCTAAGGGCCTTGAGGCCCACAGGAATTAATGGCAATTACCGAATCGGCAAATACCGATTCTGTAAAATTACCGAATAGTCAAGGGTGGCAGGGTGTCACTTTGACACCCTATTGCACCCCTGATTCAGGCTTGTGTGCCATGTGGCACACATACTTGCCCTAAGGCAGGGGTCTTCAAACTGTGGGGCGCAACCCCCAGGGGGGGCGTGGAGCGATGCAAAGGGGGTCGCGCCTTCACAGTCATACTTATTTCCAGGCCCAAGGGCTTCAGCCCCCCCTCCTCCCTCGTCATGTCTCTCAGCCCGACTGCTGCTGCAGTGTAACTCGAGCTGTGGGCTGGGCTGGGCAGTGTATGGAGTCATCTCTAACACGCCCGAGTTTTTCACAGGTCTTTAAAGATCATTTGCATATTTACATGCCTTTGTAAACTGATTACAGAGGCTTAGTTTTTTCCCCGGTTTCAGTACCCCCTGTGCCCCCACTGTGCCTGTTCCTTACATTTGTATTTTACATTTACTGCTGTAGTGTGTAAATGCATTTAATGAAAAGGAATATAAAGTAGGGTTTGCCAAAAGAAAAATGCCTGCCTGTTTTGTTTAAAGAGCCTGCAAACATCTCCTCTTGACACTAAATAGACATTTAAATACACAAGTATCTATGCATTAGTTATGTGACTTTTCTGTCTTTTTTCGCTCTGTCAGTCAGGAATCATTGAGGCAGCCCTAGAACACAATTAAAAGTGCTTTCCATTTATATTTGTTGTTCGAAGTTTGCACAGATAAGTGCTTAAAATACAGCTTTAGGTGTCTGCCTATTTTTGTACCGACTGGGCAATCAAAATAATCTGCTGGCAACCCTAACCATAGGACTGTAAGTTTGTTGCAGGATCAGCACATTATTTATTTCCTCCACCCTCGAGCCCCGATTAATGCCGCAGTAGTTTAACTTAGATCTTAAACCCTATGCCGCCGTCAAGAACATGCTGAGTTACTTCAAGTGTATGGAAATGCACCCTGCATTCAGACAACTCGCTCCTCATTCTCGCCCTTCACTTTCACGCTCACCGTGCACTCACACTGATCACCATGCACTCACACCATTTACCCGCTCACCCTGCACTCACAGTGATCACTCTGCACTCACAATGCACTTGCGCTGTTTACCCTTTACCTCACCCTGCAGTCACACGAGTACACTACGCATCCTGCACTCATGTGACACTTCACTCACCTGACCCCCTCACTGCTCAATAAGCAACTCACTCAAACAAGCCCAGCAGTAATCATACATTTGTTTGTCCCATTCTGAACTTGCATCTGCACCCAAATTCATACGCCACCTCACTCACCCTGCAGTCACTCCTCTTACCCTACTCTCGCACTGTTGCATCGCTCACTGTGCACTCTTGTCACACACAGTGTGCAGAGGGTTAATGTGCCTGCTACAAAGAACCTGTACCATGCAGGTCACAGAACTGAAACTATGAGTAGCACTATAAAAAAATGAAATGTTTGTCAGAAAGGTGCTATAGAGAGATGAGGTGCATTGTTAAAGTGAGAGGTTGAATGGGGAGAGTTCAGATGTTGTAATAAGGGGTGAAAGAAAATGGCCTGCAAAGTGAGAGAAGGATCCGGGTTTAGGAGAGGAGATAGGGATGGAAGGGAGGGGGTGAAAGGAAAGCTGCATGGGTAAACTGCTTAACTCTGCACAAAACCGCCAGGTTTTTAAGGGACCCCTGCATCTCCCGGTCAGGGCCAGGTGAGCTTCTAATGTGGCAGCACGTATTCCTGCGGAGTGGAATGCCCTTCTCAAAGGTTGACTAGAAATCTTTCTGATGTTAATTGCTGTATTTTTGTCAGGAGGGGGTCCTTACGCCTCAAAATGTTGACAGGGGGGTCTCGGCATCCAAAAGTTTGAAGACCTCTGCCCTAAGGGCATGTATGTGTGCCACATGGCACAGGTGTACATGCACAGATTTGCATATACACAGGTATTCATTATTTACCACCAACTAATAGTTGGTGGTAATTAACAAATCCTTAAGGCCCTGTGGCACTGTTTTCAGTGCCACCTACCTCTCAAATTACCGATTCAGTAAATTTACCGATTCGGTAATTTACAGAATCTGTAAATTTAGCGATTCAGTAAATTTACAGAATCGGTAATTTTTATGGCCTCCTACATTTGAAACTCCAAATACCGGTCGGTAACGGCCGAAATCGACCGTTACCGACCGGTATTTGGCCACCTACATCTGGCCCTTATTCTTTTAAATTGCATTATTTATATAATTTTTATTTATTATTTTACTTTATTAACCTTTACACCCTAAAAACTAATCTCACCCTGCTCCCTTTAAATACCCCTGTACCCCATAATCATAACCCACCCTTACCCACCCTTTAAAATACCCCAACACCCTTAAACACTAACCCATCTTAACCCTATAAATATACCCTGTACCCCAAAACCAAACCTATCCCTAAACCCTAAAAATACCCCTGTACACCAAATACCCAAACATAGCCCTGAACCCTATAAATACCCCTGTACCTCAAAACCCAAACCTAGCCCTGAACTCTTAAAATGCCCCTGTACCCCAAAACCCAAACCTACCCCTGAACCCTAACAATACCCATGTACCCCAAAACCCAAACCTAGCTCTGAACCCTAAAAATAACCCTGTACCCCAAAACCAAAACCTACCCCTGAACCCTTAAAATACCCCTGTACCCCAAAACCCAAACCTACCCCTGAACCCTAAAAATACCCCTATACCCCAAAACCCAAACCTAGCCCTGAACCCTAAAAATAGCCCTGTACTCCAAAACCCATACCTATCCCTAAACCCTAAATCTACCCCTGTCCCACATAACCCAAAACTATATCTGAAACCTTAAAATACCCAAACACCCCAAAACATATACCTCAGTACTCACCCTTACTCACCCTTTAAAATACCCCAACACCCTTAAACACTAACCCATCTTAACCCTATAAATATACCCTGTACCCCAAAACCCAAACCTATCCCTAAACCCTAAAAATACCCCTGTACCCCAAATATCCAAACCTAGCCCTGAACACTATAAATACCCCTGTACCCCTGTACCTCAAAACTCAAACCTACCCCTGAAGCATAAAAATACCCCTGTACCCCAAAACCCAAACCTAGCCCTGAACCGTAAAAATACCCCTGTACCCAAAAACCCAAACCTACCCCATAAGCCTAAAATACCCCTGTACCCCAAAACCCAAACCTAGCCCTGAACTCTTAAAATGCCCCTGTACCCCAAAACCCAAACCTACCCCTGAACCCTAACAATACCCCTGTACCCCAAAACCCAAACCTAGCACTGAACCCTAAAAATAACCCTGTACCCCAAAACCCAAACCTACCCTTGAACCCTAAAATAACCCTGTTCCCCAAAACCCAAACCTAGCCCTGAACCCTAAAAATACCCCTATACCCCAAAACCCAAACCTAGCCCTGAACCCTAAAAATACCCCTGCACACCAAACCCATACCTATCCCTAAACCCTAAAACTACCCCTGTACCCCATAACCCAAAACTATATCTGAAACCTTAAAATACCCAAACACCCCAAAACATATACCTCAGTAGCCCAAAACATATACTCCTAGACCCATACTTACCTTATCTAAACATTTTTAAAAAACATGCTTTTACCATTCATATATTTACAACGAATTTCGTTGTATATGTATGCGTGGTAAAAAACATATAAAATGTAATGCCATGCGTTATAATGGCATTGCGGAGTCATGGTACTTTCCTAATGAAAGTATGCGGAGTGATGGTATGCGGAAAGAAAGTTGCGGAATAATGGGTGTTTACTTTCCCCCGGTAAGTACATTGGTGGCACGGTGGCCCACATCTCCAGCAACATACTCATATTTTTTCACCACCCATTTGAAAAATGCACAGGTCTCTCTCATTGATGGCCAGCACCGACATACACTTTTAGACACACTTCCCGCCACAAGTTCTAGAATTGGGAACTTTAGAGCTGGGGAGCTACGTTCGAATCTCGGCATCAGCTCAACATCCTGTGATTCCAGGCAAATCGCTTTGTCTCTCCATGCCTACCACAAATGAATGTGTTCTTCTGTAATGTAAATTGTGCTCATGCCATGTTGTCAAGTTTGCGCTATATAATATTGCAAGGAAAAATAAAGTAGGGAAACTCGAGTTCACACACTACTGAACGCGCACTCTTAAGTGCATCAGCAGTGCACTGTGAATCGGAGAGTTTCACAGGCCTGTCACAGATAAGAAATGCTATCAAAACGAAATCCCACAAAACAATATACTACTAGCTGGCAGCAATTCATACCCGGACAACGTCGAGACAGGCTGCTAGTATAATAATATACACTAAAGGCAGTCTATGTCCTGTATACCTTGCTCAACTTGTCCAGCTCCAAATACTAGTTATTGACAGGGGGCATTAACAAGAAGAGGAGCCTGGTCAGGAAATCAGTTGTGCTCGTGACCAATGTCATCTTTTCCCCTTTCCGTATACACCGAGATTGGCTCTTTTTTGGCTAACATTGATTAATCTGCAGCTATCCGCTAAAAAACATCCCAGTGTCTTAAAACCAAAATTTTGGTTGTAGTTAATAGCAGAATTAATTGTTAAACCATTTAAGAACATAGGGGCTCATTACGATGGCGGATGGACATAAGTCTGTCCGCCATTGTTGCGGGGCTTGGGAACGGCCGCCTATAAGGTATGAGATTACGATGCAACCACCACAGTGGCGGTTGCATCTTCTGTCTTTAACATATCAGAGAGGGATGCTGGCTGCAGCACTCGGCACAATGTACGAAATGCACTGTTTGCATTTCCCTGCGCTTTGTGGTAGGCACCACGCAGCGCCTGCCACCTGGTGCAGGGCAATGTAGGGGGGTACATAGGTGCCCCCAGTGCAAAACTAAAGTCCCCCAGCAAGGGGGGCCGCAATCGGCCACCATGAAATGAATGAAATGAAAAGAATCTTGTATTGCGCAACTAAGCCCGAAGGCATCAAGGAACCTAATAGCAAAACCATAAGAACAAATAAACATTAACTACGGGTACGCCCTTGCAAACTACCATGGTTTCAGTGCTTTCCGAAAAAGCAAAACGGAAGACTGAGATTTAATTTTACAAGGAAGGGTATTCCATAACTTAGGGGCAATTGAAGAAAAAGCCCTACCGCCCCATTTACTCCTACGGAAGCGAGGTAACACCAGCAGGCTCCTTGAGGAGGAGCGTAAGTCTCTGCCCGGTAGATAGGGTAGCCGCAGTTTCTTGACACCTCCCCCCCCCTCCCCACCGTTACCGGAGAGTGCACTGTAGGTCAGGCAGAGCGTTTTAAAGATGATCCTCGATTCAATAGGAAGCCAGTGTAAGGCCTTCCTGGCTGCCGTTGCTGACGCTAATCTAGGAGCGTCCAGCACAAATTTGGCTGCCGCATTTTGGGCAGTCTGAAGACAAGTGCTACCACCACTTGCTTCCGCGCCTGAGGAGACAGGTAATGTTTTATTTTTCGAAGTATTTTAATGATACCCCAGCAGGTAGCAACAGTTCTGTTAACCTGCAAAGTCATGGAGAGGGCGGGGTCAATCAATACTCCCAAGTTCCGTGCCGACTCCATAGGAGTAGGACAGGTCCCCAGCAAAGGCGGCCACCATTCAGGTGACCAGATGTTATTGTTTGGGCCAAACACCAAGATCTCAGTCTTCTCACCGTTCAACTTTAGTGAATTGTAGATCATCCACTGGGACATTGCTTCCATGCAGTTCCTGAAGTTGAATGGTCTCCCACCTGTACCCAGGTGGGAGAGGGACACCAAGATCTGTGTGTGATCAGCATAAGAGACTACCTCCATCCCAAAAGATCTAACCAGCTTGGCACGCGGGGTCACGTAGATGTTAAACAGGGTCGGACTTAATGCCGACCACTGTGGAACCCCACATTGCACAGGTAGGGATGGAGATAGGAACTCTCCCAGCTTAACCCTCTGTTCCCTCTGGTCCAGAAAGGAGGCCAGCAGACTCAAAGCCGCCCCTTCCACCCCTATCTCCCTCAGGCGAGATGTTAAAACCGAAGGGGATAGGGTATCGAAGGCGGCTGTTAGGTCCAAAAGCACCAGGACGGTGGTATGTCCCTGGTCTACCTCCATGCGGATGTTGTTCAGTACAACTGTAAGGGCTGACTCGGTACTATGGTGCCTCCTGAAGTCGTGTTGAGATCGATCTAAGAGACCCGAGGAGTCAAGAAATGCCGCCAGATGTTGATTGAGGTGAGTCTCCAGCATCTTTGCTGGAGACAAAGAAATGGGGCGATAATTCTTAAGCACCTCGGGATCTAGTGTAGGCTTCTTTAGGAGGGGTTTGACCACTGCACTCTTCCATTGAGATGGAAAAGTGCCCTCTCTCATAGCCCTATTCATGATGTCCAGCAAAAAGGGCAGTAAGGAGTCTCTGCACTCCTTCAGGACTTTAAGAGGGCATGGGTCCAATGGGGACCCCAACCTTGTCTTATTTAAAAGCCGGTCAAGCTCCTGATAAGATAGAGGCGAAAACTCGGACAAACTCATAGAGGTGGTAGGGAGAACCTCCTTCGAGAGCGGAGAAGAGGGGATGGGCGGAGGAGGGGCGACGGATCTTTGTGATTCAAGATTCGAATAGATGTCCGCAATCTTCGAGTGGAAGAATCCTGCGATTTTATCACAGAATTCCTGGGTGCTTACTACAGGGTCCGGCATCTGTAACATGCAGAGCGAGTCCACTATTTTGAAAAGATCCCTGGGAGAGGAAAGAGCCATTGTCAGGTTAGCAAAGTACTCTTGCTTCACTCTAATGATCTCCATCTTGTACTCCTTGAGGAGTTTCTTGTGTTTATCCCTCTCCTTAAGGTTCCAACTCGCCCGCCAAAGCCTTTCTTGTTTCCTGCACCCCTGCCTCATGAGCTTAAGAGGCTCCGAAAACCAGGGTGCAGAGGGTTTCTTTCTCGCAGAATAGCAAGAAGAAAGAGGAGCCAGCAAATCTACTGCTGCACTTATGGCTTTGGACAATTCAGAAGCGGCTAGATTGACATCCTCAAAAAGATCCGCTTTGTGATTTTGCATCAGAGGGGCCAACGAGGCGCTCGTGATCTTCCTGAGGTTCCTCCTAGATTTGGTTTGACTAGGGACACCAGTCTTTGCAGGCATCGAGGCGACCTGGAGCTCCAAAGGAACGGCAAAGTGGTCGGACCAAGCCAGAGGGATGGGATCGTCTAGTTTGAGCCTATCGTCATTAGAAAAAACCGCGTCCAGTATATGACCCGCCAGATGAGTAGGATGTATGACCAGTTGCATGAGATCACATGCAGATAGTGAGTCCAGAAGAGCCAAGGAATCTTTAGATTCAGGGTTATCCAAGTGAAAATGTAGGTCACCCAGAACTGTCAAATTGGCAGATCTGAAATAGGGCTCTAGAATGTTAAGAAGAGACTGACTGAAATCTGTCCTGGGCCCGGGAGGTCTGTACACCAGGATACCCACAAAAGGAGCGGCATCGGGAGATTTTATGAGAAAGTAAAGGGCTTGGAAAAGGTCGGAGGGCCTGGAGAGTTGAATGGTGTGACAGGTGTGGGAGGTCTTATAGAGGATTCCAAGGCCGCCTCCTCTACGCCCCACTCTTTCCAGTCTAGCTAAAGAGTACCCATCCGGCACAGCCTCTACCAAGTCAGGTCCCGAGGACTCAGTGGCCCAGGTTTCAGTAAGGAACACCCATGTGGGCTTTCTTGCTGTGACAAAATCACTAAAGGCGATGTTATTTTTCACTGGAGATCTAGTGTTAATTAGAAAACCAGATTCCTTCAGGGGAGGCAGCGTAGGGGAGGTGGCAAAGAAGGGGGGGCCTAAAAGTAGGAGCTGTCGGTAACTTACCACAGATGTTAAAGCAGTTACAGTAAAAGGCGTCTCGGAGAGTCTCCGGAGAGCTGGAAAAATGGCATGGTAGCAAACGATTGAGATCCTGGTAAGAATACAAAGGATCTGCCAGGGGAGACATATCGAGTCCACCCAGGGTCCGGAGTCTCCCGCCCTTTAGCCCGTCCTTAGCGCGGACGGGCGCAGACGGGCTGGACTCTGTACCAAAGTACATCCCCGCCAGCCTTCTCATGGCAGTTTTACAGCAGCATCGCAATATTGCGCGCAGGCAGCGCCACCATTCTACTGATGCGCTGGGGTCCGACAGGCAATCCTAATGATTGCTGCTGTCGGACCCGTGGCGGATGGACTTTCCTTCCACCATGCACGCCGCCCACCATTGTAATCTAGCAGGCGAGGTTTGGCTGCACAATTGCTGTGAATTTGCCACCTGCAGGCAGCCGCAATTGCAATGACACCCATAGTTTTCAAAGTGATTCATTACATGCTTGTCAAACTAATGGTCTATTTTATCACTTGCTTGATCTCCCTGTCTGCTTGAACTCATGGCATGATGTGTGCCAACAGCAAAATGCTGCCAGGACAGGTTTGGTGATGTGATGGTGTTGGTGGACAAAGTACTAGGTTAGCAGAGCTTTATCCTGCTTCCAACCCCCAACTCAAAGATAAGAAGAGGTGGTGAGAGACAAATCTGCCCTTATGGCTAACAGTGAATATTCGTGGTGGGTAAGAGCATTTGGTACTTTAGATAATACGGTGCTACATCAGCATGTAAATTAATGAATACAAATTTTTAAACTAAGAGACCCTAGTACATATCTTTCACTCTGGTTAGCTCTCCATAGGCTCATATCCTATTTCGAGGGTTGCCCATCTTAATAAAGCCAGTTAAGCTCAGTCTTTCTTATTGTCCCCTCTGTTTGTTTGTCTCCTATTAAAGTGTTGGCTTCCAAATGCCAAACTACTATAACAAGCATCTCAAGCTGGTACCTCAGCTCTCTTATTTTATTATGGATAGGGCTTAGCTATCCTTGTCAAGAGGTCAGCATCTCCTTTCTAACATTTTTGTAGCTATCCAGTTGCTTTAGAAATCCTAATACTCCAGTGTGCAAATCTGTGAAAACAAAAATACCTCTCACTACAAACATGTGAAAGTCAATAATGTTTATGTGCTGGACATCAAGTGAGGGAGTGAGGTTCTATTCCTAGACTACGATTAGTACTGTTTACAAGCCCCCATACTTTTATTTACAACTGAGTGCATTCTCTAAGTTGTACTTCTAGTTCAACTCCATTGATCCAAGAGGACTAAGTTTCCAAATTACAATATAAGTAGAAGAAACCATACCGAGAGCTGCAGGCCAGGTCTCGCTTCACAGATGTTTCACACCCATTCTTTAGCTATATAATCCCCTGCTGTAGTAGCCATGTCAAATGCTCTGCTTCCATCTTTGTTTTACACATTGGATAATATTTGAGCCAAATGTGGAGGCCACTACACATATTAGCCTTCTCAGTAATGGTCATAAATGCATTTACTTTCTATCTCCAAATGTTACTTCTTAAAAGGGACCCTAAGGAAGACTTCAATCAATCAATCAACAATCAATCTATTTTTATTGTTTCCGTTATTTAAAACCATAACTATATTACAATTACAAACAAAACAAGTCTGTTGAATAAAAGCATAAGTAAAATGCATCTGTGTACAATAGGGGGCATGGCTTGGAAAGCCAACATGGCGGCCGCTTCTTAAAAGAGCTCTGTACTGAACCCGTCCAATCGCCAAATACCCGTATCTTTAACTGCCATTAGAAGTTTCTAAATGACCCTCCAGTGCCATGCAATAGGATTGGAATTCCCCTGTGCGGCAGGACCCTTAAGAGTTGCCCGTACACCTGCAGGAGAAGAAGTGTCAACTCTGCTGGCTGCTGATGTGAGACTGCGACCTGACCACAGGTGCTGTTCCAGCTAGTCCCCCAGGACCTGTTTAGCCGCTTAAGCCACTTGCCCCCTGGGGCCCCCGACCACCCTTCTGTGTTCGAGGTGCTGCTGGTTATGTGTGGGGAGAGCTGCCAGTAGTGCTGCAGCTGGCCCAGGATGACTGGCCATGGGGAGGCGGCATGAAGCATTGGAGGCCTGTTTTCCTCCTACTTCTCCCTGCCGTGCCATAAAGCCACTCAGATCCCACACTGCTGGGGATTGATCTACTCTCCCCCCATGGAGCCTAAGGAACTAACTCTAGCCCTGTTCTAACAGCCGGCCATCCCTGCCTGAGCTTGTTCCGTGACGGGCCCCATGAAAGGATGTTTCACCGATCTCACTGCCTCTCCTCTGGAACAATTGACGATGGGTGACTTGCCCGGATCTCCTGAGGGCCATCTGCCTTAGCATTTTCATTTACCGTGGTGCCATTAGGGTATTGCTTGTGAAGCTCTCCTGGGATGTGTTGTGGAAACTGATGCGGACCACTACAATCGGGCCCGACTTGCTGCAGGATTCTGAGGCATGCCGCTTCTTAACCCACTCCAGTGGCTGTGCTCCACACCAGAGCTGACACGGGGCAATGGTGCCTCTGTTGCCTGCCACGATCCCTCCCTGACACTGCTGCGTACAAGCAGCCTGGATGAAGCACCACAGTATGCTGTTGGTATGTGACAAGTGGGGCCTTTACTTGTGGCAGGATCCCGACAGTCCTCCAACCCAGCGAGGTCCCGTGGTGGGGCTCTGTCCCTGCCTTCAGATTCCTTGGGAGCCTATCGCCTTCCCTTGGCCTCAAAAAGGGGGGATTATCTGAATGTACTGAAGACTGGGCCTGTTATAGTACTGTGCATTAACTCTTGGGACTGCTTGGGCTTTGGCAGTTAGACCCAGCTTGTCTGCATTGTTGGGACATTCTGCTTCACTACCTCTGCCTGTGCAGGGGATGTTGTCTTGTGCTGAGATAATAGAGGTAACTTTGATGCTGTTTTCCAGCCTACTCCCCAATCTGCCTTATTATCCGACTGGCCTTACTTGGCCCCCCTCACCTCTGCTTTGACAATTGACTCATCCTGCAGCCGGCTGTATTACCGGGGTGTTCCCGGAGTTGTTCACTCCTGTGATCTGCCGGACAGTGAGGTCTCTTGCTGTGGCCGACAATGATATCCTGTCTTTATCCAGCTCTCCTCCTCTACCTCTTCTCTCTTGCATTGAACAACAATTGCCATACCCACGGGCTGGGTGCTTGTGCTGCTGCGATTTCATGGCAAGCTACTCTCCTTCATTGTGAGTCCTAAACGACCAGTGGTCTCGCACCTATGGGTAAGGACAAGCCTACTCGCTCCACAACATTGCAAACTTGCATAGACCAATACACTACTGGCTCCCTGGTCCCACCATGGGAAATAAATCCACCAATTCCTCCAGCGAACTTGCCACTATTTTTCAAGCTATCCAGACGTCACAAGCTACAGTAGATACAAAAATCGGAGAGGTGAGAATGTAACACTACTCCGTAAGGATCTTTAAAATTGTACAGATCGAATTACAGAAGCGGAATTCCGCATGTCACCACTTGAAGTTGAAGTTTCCACTCTTACAATCCAGGTCTCTGCTCTACTTGCCCACACGACGGAGCATCATAGCTGAGCCGAAGATGCCGAAAATCACACTAGGTGCAAAAACATGTACATGATTGGCATCCCTAAAGGCACAGAGGGCACTGAATCTCAATAGTTTGTGGACTTCGGACCTTGGGGGTCTGACTCTCAGAAAGGGCCAATATAAACACCCATCAAAAACATCTGAAATCTAAGGCTAACAACATCATCCACCTGCTTAGACAACTGAACCAACATTTGCAAAGCCGATCAGCCGAGCAGATACTGATCGTTTTAAAAGCAAAACTGCTACCAGCCATAAGCTATGGACATCTGGCTTTTCCTGGATTGCTAGATGAGTCCTTAAATACAACTCAAGCTAAACCATAAAAATCAGTGCTGCTCAACCCGCAATCAGCCAGACGAGCAAGACTGAGACTGGAGCACGGCCGCAGAAGGCCGGACCTGATATGCCAGGGGGATCTGATTAAGCTATACCTCAGAATCTTGAGAGCTCCAGTGGATTCAATCAGATACCAGCTGAGATCTGTCTTAAAGGAGGTAGGGACAACCACACTGAGCAGTGGGGCAGCAAGCTGCAGACTATTAGAAATTCAATTTTCAGCCTGGAAGAAAGCAGTAAACAAGCAGATCTTGGAAACTTCTTTTGCTCAAGATACCAGAGTCCTCAATTCAAGCAGCATTATAGAGCCACTGAACAAATCATATATTCTGAGTAAAGCACAGACTAATTAAATGAGGCCCTGTCATCAAAAGTCCACAGGAAAATTCTCATTTTGAGACTTATTACGTTACGCATTGCTGACTTTAATCCATCGTGGGCATGCCAGGGGGAGAACATTGAGTGCAGGCTATGTTCCTTCCACAAGGAATCTTGGCTGCACCTCTTGTGCTGCTGCCCTAAACTGAATAATGTATGTCGGCGCCTTCTTTGCCCAATAGTTATTGCTAACGGGGCAAAGATCTGTAGAGAAGCCACGGCCTTATACTTCACGAAACAAAAGACAATAAACCTAGCAAGACTGGGGAAATTTACATATCTGATAAGGATCGCCTTAAACGAGGCATCAGGAGATATTCCCTTGCCTGTGACAGATACACCACATCTTATAATAAACTGAAGGAGGCAGGGTAGCTCCCGATAGGCACCTGGGGGTTTACCCTCCTTACTTAAATGCTAACTCTCAAACCAGAATTTCTTTAAAGTCCTAGCCCACCTTGATGTAGGCAGGTGCTTGCCCATAAACTGCCTTATGGCCCGTGCAAAGGCTTCTAAACTCTGCCCTTTGCCTAATAGGAAACCAATGGAGGCTCTGTAGCAGAGGAGAGGCATGGGATCTTCTTGGGAGTCTGAAGATGAGTCGTGCAGCATCGTTCAGAACAACCTGCAGTCTATTGGTCAGATTTTTCGGTAGACCCAGCTAGAGAGCATTCCCGTAGTCCAGCCTCGAGATAATTGTAGCCGAAACTACAGTGCGAAGCATGGATGTAGAGAGAAGGGGAACTAGTTTGCGCATTTGTCTGATTAGACCGGTACAGGTCCCTACAACCGAGGAGATCTGGCTGGCCATTGACAATTCGCTGTCAATCTTAATTCCAAGGCTTTTCACCTTGTCACAGGGTGTTGGGGTGGGACCCAGTTCTTGAGGCCAGTATAGATCGCTCCATGACGAGCTTCTGGTCGAAACCACTAACACCTCAGTTTTTTCAGGATTGATTTTCAGCAGATTTGCCGTCATTCAACTGACTACAAATCTGAGAATATCCTGAGCATACTTCTGTGCAGAGACCGTATTCTCTATGCTAAGTAGCAGCTGGGTGTCGTCAGCGTAATTGAATACGCGACAGCCCATGTTTACCAGGGAGTTGATCAATGGTTGTGTGTAAAGATTAAATAATACTGGGGATAGTGTTGAGCCCTGTGGTCTCCGCACGTCAGGTTACCCACCTCCGATAAACTATCCCCCAGCTGAATCCGCTGTGTCCTACCTAACAGGAAGGATTGAAGCCATTGAAAGGCCCTATCCCGAATCCCGAACTTGGCCAACCTATCCAAGAGCAGGGTGTGGCTGACAGTATCGAACGCCGCTGAAAGATCTAAAAGTATCAGGGCGCTCAGTTTTTTACTGTCAGCCATCCCCCTAAGCTCATCTAGCACCGAGAGCATCACCAACTCGGTGCTATGGTGTGCACGAAATCCTGCCTGACGCCCCTGGAAGAGATGGTGAGACTCCAGGAACGAGGCCAGGGACATCAGCACATGTTGTTCTAGGATTTTGGACAAGAACGGTATTTGGGAGATAGGCCTGTACTTTTTTAAGATGGTAGGATCAGCTCCTGGCTTCTTTATCAGTGGCTTCACTCGGGCTTCCTTAAAACTGGCTGGTACCATCCCTGTTTCCAGTGAATTGTTCAGGAGGGAGGTAATCTGGTCTTCTCGGAATGGGGAGTGCCAAACGAAAGACACTAGGGGGGCATGGGTCTGCCAGGGAGCCCGATTTTGTATTGCTCATAATTTGTTCAAGACTCATCGGATCTATTAATGGAAATTGTGAAATAGTGACTTCAGAAGGAGTCTGAACATCCTGAGGTATATTACTGTGCTCTGCCTGATATCAGAGAGGATAGTGTCTACTTTCTCAAAAAAGTAGTCTTGAAACATGTTGCAACTGATTGTTGTTTCAGTATTTTCAGTTTTTTTGCTCAACTCAGTTAGAATTTTGAATGTCTCTTTCTGGACATTTTCAGCTTGATTTATCCGAATTTCGTAGTAGTTAGTTTTAGTAGCCAGAGTAAGATTTGTATATGCTTTGAGCAAGTTTTTGTACTGTGTTCGATCCCCTTCATCTTTAGTTTTCCTCCAGCTTCTTTCAGCTTGACGGAGTTTCTTTTTATGTTCTCTTAGAGACGATGTAAACCATGGTGCCCCCTTTCCTGCTCCTTTAGTTAGTTGTAGCTTCTCCGGTGCGATCTGATCAATCGCTTTCTTCAGATTACACACTATATCTCTATAATCTTGGTCTAAATTACCATTAAAGATCTTTGGTTTAACAAGTTCCGAAAACTGTCCACTAAAGTTTGTAAATCAACTTTCCTCCATTGACGGACTTTCTTCATTTTAGGGGGAGGTTGTATCAGCTTTGCAACGATAGGGATGTTACAATAGACCAAATAATGGTCAGACCATATGCAGGGTGAAATTTCCAAAAGGGCCACCTTAGGATCTAAAGCCCAGATGAGATCAATGATGTGTCCCTTTGTGTGGGTGGGGGCCTTTACCAGCTGCTTAAAGCCCAGTGAAGACATGGTTATGTCTAAACATCGGGCTCCCGGTTCCTTATGGTCCTTATCCCAATGTAAATTGAAGTCTCCGGTTACCACTACCTTTTTATATCTTGAGCAAATATCAGGTATAATGGGCATAAATAAATCATTGAAAGCTGAGGTAGAGTTTGGTGGACGGTAGACTGTGAGAATCACAAAACACAGATCCTCAAACATGATTTTTACTCCAAGGACGTCGGCCAGATCCGCTGTTTCTGCTAGTATCTTAACTACTGTAAGTGATTTTTTATACAGGATTGCTACTCCCCCCCCTCGAGCATTGTGTGCACGATTGTGCCATACTATGTCGTAATCATTCGGAAGAGCGGCTATAATATCTGGCAATGAGTTGTCCCCTAACCAGGTCTCAGGGAGGATCAGAACATCAATATCCTCATCCTGAAGCTAGGAGAATATCTCCAGACTATGTTTCTGCAGAGACCTTGTATTCAAAGAGGTCAATTTCAATGAGCCTAGATGTGATTTGGGTGAGACGGTAGAGGATTTAGCTATAGACATCTCCTCTAGTGTCATCATTGTGGCTAAATCCAAAGATTGACCATCTCTATCAAGTTGGAGTAGCTCAGATGAAGTATATACACGCTGCTGGGCAAGAGTCCTGGCCCCTGAGCCCGTCCGTGCGCGGACGGGCGCAGACAAGCTGGATTCTGGCGTGACTCCGGCGTGCTCACGCTGCGCGTCAGCATGGCCGTCTTAAATAGCTGTCTAAGTGCAAACTTGCGCGCAAACAAAGATGGCGCGGCCAGGCGTCCCGTCTTTCCCCCAATATGTCCGCCGGTAAAGAAAGGGATACAGGGACCCGCTAAAACGCGGTGTATTTCCACAATTAAAGTGCAGGTAGTTGGGATTAGCTAAGTATTAAAATCAGGGGAAATGTAACATAAATTAACTCAAATGCAAAATAGATACTTTAAAAATTCGTTTTGCCCACCAGCACTAAAGCGCGATCTGTATAAGCACTGCAAAGGTAATTAGGCGTCCTACCTGGTCAAGGCTTGCTAACTAATTTGCCTCTGTGCAACTAGCGCGCAAACTAAGATGGCGCCGCCAGGCGTCCCGTCTTTCCCCCAATATGTCCGCCGGTAAAGAAAGGGATACAGGGACCCGCTAAAACGCAGTGTATTTCCACAATTAAAGTGCAGGTAGTTGGGATTAGCTAAGTATTAAAATCAGGGGAAATGTAACATAAATTAACTCAAATGCAAAATAGGTACTTTAAAAATTCGTTTTTGCCCACCAGCACTAAAGCGCGATCTGTATAAGTGCTGCAAAGGTAATTAGGCGTCCTACCTGGTCAAGGCTTTCTAACTAATTTGCCCGCCCTAAATAGCTGCCTCTGTACAACTAGCGCACAAATAAAGATGGCGCCGCCAGGCGTCCCGTCTTTCCCCCAATATGTCCGTCGGTAAAGAAAGGGATACAGGGACCCGCTAAAACGCGGTGTATTTCCACAATTAAAGTGCAGGTAGTTGGGATTAGCTAAGTATTAAAATCAGGGGAAATGTAACATAAATTAACTCAAATGCAAAATAGGTACTTTAAAAATTCGTTTTTGCCCACCAGAACTAAAGGGCGATCTGTATAAGCGCTGCGAAGTTAATGAGGCGTCCTACCTGGTCAAGGGAAACAAAATAGAAGAAAGAAAATTTTTTTTTTAAAAAGGGGGGGGGGGGGGAAATGAAGTAAAGAAAGAAAGAAGGGAAAAGAAGGGGGGGAAAGGAGGGGGGAAGCCGGAAAATTGAAAAACTATAGAAGAGGTGAAGAATAATACTGCAATATATATATATATATGTACATATGTAGACAATTACAAAAAAGGGGTGAATAAACTGTGTAAGGTTATAGCAAAATTCATATTCATAAATCATACTAATTCATATTCTGACATCGTATCACAGATTTGTCCTAAACACTAAACATACCGAAGGACTCTCTTACTGGCTGTGCAAGCTTTACAGCGGCCACATGGGTAAAACCCACTCATGTCCTTCAGTGTATTAGGCCTGGTGGTGGGTTTGTTGAAATGGCTATGTACCAACATATCCCCCAGCGATCTACACTTACTGAAGGTCACTAGAGGATGTGGAGGCAAATCCTCCTTCAACATACTATCTGTGCGCAGGATGTGCCAGTTTTTACGCATCATTGCCTTGAGGTGATTGGCTCCAGAGGAATAGGGTGTAATCATCCTAAATTTACTCTTTTCTGTAGTAGTATTCATAATTGGCTGTTCCTTCTCTTTCTTTATGAGCAGTTCGGTTCTAGGAATCTTCCTGACTCTCCTAAGTGTGCTCTGCAATAGGGAATCATCATAACCTCTGAGTCGGAAACGCTCCAGGCACTCAAAGGCTGCATTCTCAAACTCCCGTTCTTGTGTACTGTTTCTGCAGAGTCTGAGAAGTTCCCCGTATGGAATGCTTCTGATAAGTTTGGGTGGTTGACTGCTCTTTGCAAATAGAATTGAGTTCCCTGCCGTTTCTTTTCTATACAATGAGGTATGTACCTGACACTCATCAATATACACCCTCAGGTCCAAGTAGTCGACTGCCACTTGGCTAATTGTTCCCAAAAGGTGCAGATTGTAGCAGTTGTTATTCAAACCCTCAATATACTTTTCTGCACTCACAGTCGTGCCCTGCCACACGATGAAAAGATCATCTATGTAGCGGTACCAATGTACCACCCTGCCCGTCCCATCTTCCAGCTCCTGGGCACCTGCTCCTCCCACCAGCCAACAAACAAGTTTGCATAGCCGGGAGCGAAGCAGGTGCCCATCGCCGTGCCAGAGGTTTGCCTGTACAGCTGTTCTCCAAACAAAAATATACAGTTATTTAGACAGAACTGCACGAAATCAAGAATCATGGTGTTATGCTGTACAAAGCGCAGTTGACGTTTATCTAGAAAATGCCTTACAGCATTCAAGCCATGTTGATGGTCAATGTTAGTGTAGAGACTGGTGATATCCATCACCATTAGTAGATAATCGGATTCCCAGCTCATATCTGCAATTATGTTCAGGAAATCTTTTGTATCCTGGATATAAGAATCCAGGGTAGTAACAAGGGGGAAAAGAGCAGAGTCCACGAACCTGGACATATTTTCAGTCAGTCCATAGATGGAAGCAACGATGTGGCGTCCTGGTGGTGATGTAGAGTTCTTGTGGAGCTTAGGAAGGTGGTAGAACGTCGGAATCATGGGGTTATTACTCCACAGAAAGAGGTGTTCATCCTTCCCCAACATCTGCAGGTTATACCATTTCCGAATCAGCTCGTCGTATTCCTTGAGGCTCTCCTCATAAATCTTGCTGGTAGTTAAAGAATAGTACTTGGGGTCAGACAGCTGTCTCATAGCCTCCTGTTGGTAGTATTCGCTAGTTAGCAATACCACGTTGCCCCCCTTGTCAGAGGGCTTTATTACGATCTTATTATCCCCCATGAGGTCACGTAAGGCTTTCCTTTGTGGCTCTGTGATGTTATGACTAATAGGAGTCATTCTCTTCCTATAGTTAATCAAATCCAAGGTCATAGCCTCTGTAAAAGCATCAATCGCGTCCCATGGTGATTGAGGGACAAAGGTGGATTTCGGCTTAAAATGGCTTTCTTCTCTTTCTTGTTCTATGCCCTGTAATAGGGCTTGTTGTACCATATCCACATTCATGACATTACGTGGATTTCCTTCTTGCTCCATTCTCAAAAAATCCATAGCTTCCAATCCTAGCAGATCCCTGCCACTCAAAGCATCTGTAGCTGTCAATCTAGTCCCCTGCTTGGACGTATCTTTTGTGTGCGGTCTCAGTTTAAAGTATTTATAAAGTTTCAATTTCCTCATAAATCGGAAGAGATCAATTTTTGTTTGAGTATACTCCATATTGTTACTAGGGCAGAATGTTAAGCCCAGTTCCAAAAGTTCACGTTCAGTGTCCGTTAAGTGTTTGTCTGTGAGGTTCACAACAGTTAAGGCAGCAGGCCTGCTGTCTTCAGTAACCATTAGTTCTTCTTTCTGTTGCGACTGTTCCAGTTCAAGGTTACTCTCTTGCCTTTTCCTCGTCCTTTTGCCACCGCCCCCTGATCTCCTTGTTCTCCTTTTCCTACCTCTGGGGGCTTGTTCTCCCGCCTCTGAGCCAAGTTTGCCTTATCAGTTTGAATTCTGCATGAAAAGGGACAGCTATACCTCTTTGATCACTCAGAGGGTCTACTTGGTCATCACTCGACTCATTGGCAGTTGCGTCAGATTCTGATGTTGGTGCGCTGGTGTTTGCTGCTGCTTGTGTGCTCTGTGCACCTTGACTGAGAGCCTTTCTAGGGGCGTCATATTTTTTAACAAAAGTCAGTACACGCCCCTGACGGTAATCGTCACGTTCGTATTTCTCTTGCTTACGTGTCTATATTTTTTGCTCATATTTAGTCAAGCGCGCTTTCATTGATCCTTTCAGATCCTGCACTTTCACCGGGTCTTCTTCTTTGTCAATTTCTTCTTCTAAGGTTTTTATGTTAGCCAGGGCCTTCTCCCTGTCGCTCCAGGCGTATTTTACCAGAATTTACAGCGTGCCCTCTCAGTACTGTGCTGTGTGTTCCTGCCAGTCTGTGAGTAATGGGGGTCCGGATGCTCATAGGAGGGGACAGTGTAAACTCTTAGGCCTCTCGGTACATATCCCTCCTCAATATAACTGGTCAGACTTGTGGCTTCCCACCACTTACGAACCTCACGTTCGTATAATCTCTCCAATTTCGCCATATTTTCACACAGTTTGTCATTACCCGTCACCGCGGGTGTTTGTGTAGCTGTTTTCTGTGTATTGTGGCTCTTAAACATGTCTTTAGCTGCAGCGCGGCGTTCCGTTTCACAGAACATACTCATGTGCGTGTTTTTCAAATTGCAGACTTTTCATATGCTCTGACCAGGTCCGGTCGAGAGACCGCTAGAAACACCACCCTCCGCAACGCTCTGCCGCTAATGTTGGTGTCTTAACTACCCGGAAATACGGGTGACGGGCTTACCGGCTGAGACGCGATGACAGATAACAAAGCGTAGTCGGCGTCCTTCGTTCGGCAATCTTTTTCTTTTTTGTTGATGCCTTGCGAATGAATACGTGCCCAAACAGCTTGCAGCTTGCGGCGGAGCTCGAGATGAAAGGTTCAATCGCTCGTTTTCCACAGAAGTATACTCGAGCACTCAGGAGTAGGTGCAGTGGACGGGCTGTGGACGCCCACTAAACATAATGCTCAAAGTCCCTTCCCTCAAAAGGAACAACAGCACTCTGGGGGTGATGAAAATCACAGCGGTCTTTTAATGAAAGATCAACAACAAACGTGTTTCGGTGTCAGCCTTCGTCAGTGTCAATGGCACTAAGCACATGACTCAATTTTAAAGCTCCTTAGTGATTACAGACATAGGTAAAGGACTAGCCCTAAGTCAAATATATACACCATCTTGTAGTGGATAGAATGCGCTAGATAACACATGCATCTACCCTCCATGCAAAGAATTAGTACCGCATATATATATATATCTATATATATGCTAGCAGCCCGTCCCGACGTTGTCCGGGTATGAATTGCTGCCGGCCAGTAGTATATTGCTTTGTAGGATTTTGTTTTGATAGCATTTCTTATCTGTGGCGGGCCTGTGAAACGCTCCGATTCACAGTGCACTGCTGATGCACTTAAGAGTGCGCGATCAGTAGTGTGTGAACTCGAGTTTCCCTACTTTATTTTTCCTTGCAATATTATATAGCGCAAACTCGACAACATGGCATGAGCACAATTTACATTACAGAAGAACATATTCATTTGGGGAACAGCCTTTACAACGCAACTTTCACCACGCACTACCTTTGCCACGCAACTTTTACAATGCAAGTTGTTACAACGACTTGCGCTGGGTAGCGCTGTAGGATAGGGAATGGTTTAATTTACTATCCAAAACCTTCCCTACTATCCACGGGGACTGGAGTTGGAATAGTAAACTAAACTATTGACTATCCAGTGCCCCCCAACGCAAGTCGTTGTAACGACTTGCATTGTAAAAGTTGCGTGGTAAAGGGATGCGTTGTAAAAGCATGCATAGTAACGACATACATCCCATTCATTTGTGGTAGGCACGGGGAGACAAAGCGATTTGCCTGGAATCACAGGATGTTGAGCTGATGCCGAGATTCGAACGTAGCTCCACAGCTCTAAAGTTCGCAATTCTAGAACTTGTGGCGGGTGGTGTGTCTAAAAGTGTATGTCGGTGCTGGCCATCAATGAGAGAGACCTGTGCATTTTTCAAATGGGTTGTGAAAAAATATGAGTATGTTGCTGGAGATGTGGGCCGCCGTGCCACCAATGTACTTACCGGGGGAGGGTAAACACCCATTATTCCGCAACTTTATTTCCGCATACCATCACTCCGCATAGTTTCATTAGGAAAGTACCATGACTCCGCAATGCCATTATAACGCATGGCATTACATTTTATATGCTTTTACCATGCATACATTTACAACGAAATTCGTTGTAAATGCATGAATGGTAAAAGCAGGTTTTTTTAAATGTTTGGATAAGGTAAGTATGGGTATAAGGGTATATGTTTTGGGGTATTGAGGTATATGTTTTGGGGTGTTTGGGTATTTTAAGGTTTCAGATATAGTTTTGAGTTATGGGGTACAGGGGTGAGTATGGGCGGAAAATTCGTTCCGCTCGCGGAATTTGCGGATTTTCCGTGATTTTGCGATCCGCGAATCGTGCAAAATCACTGCAAAATCCACTAATCCGCGAGCGGGATGAATTTTGCTCGGGAAGCACTTACAGGGTTACAGCAGGTGCACACGTTGAAGCTAATTTCTTTGTAACCATTTACAAAATGGTTACAAAGAAATTAAGTTCAACTTTGGCACCTGCTGTAACCCTGTAAGTGCTTCCTGAGCGGCGCCTCCTTGCCTACTTGCAACTATTCTCTGACCCTGCTCTGACCCTCGAAGCAGGTCAGAGAATAGTTGCAAGTAGACAACGAGCCTCCTGCAGGAATCACTTACAGATATAGATAAAACAGGTGCCTGAATTGAAGGTCAAATTCAGTAACTCCTTAATCAGCACCAAAAAAAATGTGCATTTTGTCGAGGCTGGGGAGGTGTGTGCTCTCCCCATATCTACCGTCGAAAATTAGCTATGATGCTTGATGGAGGCCTTTGCATTCTTGACTTTCACAAGCTCTATCCCCGTGCAGTTCTTGTGACCACAAGCTTCTTTCTCCCCATCTGCTGCTCTGATCGCTGCCTGTCCTTTTATACACATAAGAGGCATGTTAACTTGCATAGAAGCCCCCCCCGTTTGCCCCCACACACACTAGCGGTGTGCACCGTCTTCCCGCCCTATAGCCACTATGATGGACAGCTCACTCGAGGGACCCCGGCCCCCTTCAGCGCGATGGCAAAGTTAATCAGCCCAAAATAAATGTGCACTTTGTCGAGGCTGGGAAGGTGTGTGTTCTCCCCATATCTACAGTCGAAAATTAGCTATGATGCTTGATGGAGGCCTTTGCATCCTTGACTTTCACGAGCTCTATCCCCGTGCAGTTCCTGTGACCACAAGCTTCTTTCTCCCCATCTGCTGCTCTGATCGCTGCCTGTCCTTTTATACACTGAAGAGGCATGTGAACTCCCATAGAAGCCCCCCCGTTTGCACCCCCTACACACTAGCGGTGTGCACCGTTTTCCCACCCTTTAGTCACTATAATGAACAGCTCACTCGAGGGACCCCGGCGCCCTTCAGCGCGATGGCAAAGTTAATCAGCCCAAAATAAATGTGCGCTTTGTCGAGGCTGGGCAGGTGTGTGTTCTCCCCGTATATACCGTCGCAAATTAGCTATGATGCTTGATGGAGGCCTTTGCATCCTTGACTTCCACAAGCTCTATCCCCGTGCAGTTCCTGTGACCACAAGCTTTTTTCTCCCCATCTGCTGGTCTGATCGGTGCCTGTCCTTTTATACACAGAAGAGGCATGTGAACTCGCATAGAAGCCCCCCCGTTTGCCCCCCCACACACATATTAGCAGTGTGCACCGCCTTCCCACCCTTTAGCCACTATGATGGACAGCTCACTCGAGGGACCCCAGCGCCCTTCAGCGTGATGGCAAAGTTAATCAGTCCAAAACAAATGTATGCTTTGTCGAGGCTGGGCAGGTGTGTGTTCTCCCCGTATCTACTGTCGAGAATTAGCTATGATGATTGATGGAGGCCTTTGCATCCTTGACTTTCACGAGCTCTATCCCCGTGCGGTTCCTGTGACCACAAGCTTCTTTCGCCCCGTCTGCTGCTCTGATCGGTGCCTGTCCTATTATACACAGAAGAGGCATGTGAACTCGTATAGAAGCCCCCCGTCTGCCCCTCCTCACACACTAGTGGTGTGCACCGTCTTCCCGCCCTTTAGCCACTATGATGGACAGCTCACTCGAGGGACCCCGGCGCCCTTCAGCGCGATGGCAAAGTTAATCAGCCCAAAAAAAATGTGCGCTTTGTTGAGGCTGGGCAGGTGTGTGTTCTCCCCATACCTACCGTCCAAAATTAGCTATGATGCTTGATGGAGGCCTTTGCATCCTTGACTTTAACGAGCTCTATACCCGTGCAGTTCCTGTGACCACAACCTTCTTTCTCCCCATCTGCTGCTCTGATCGGTGCCTGTCCTTTTATACACAGAAGAGGCATGTGAACTCGCATAAAAGCCCCCCCCCCCGTTTGCCTTCCCCACGTACACTAGCGGTGTGCACCGTCTTCCTGCCCTTTAGCCACTATGATGGACAGCTCACTCGAGGGACCCCGGCACCCTTCGGCGCAATGGCAAAGTTAATTAGCCCCCAAATAATTTGCGTTTTGTCAAGGCTGGGCAGTTCCTGTGACCAGGAGCTTCTTTCTCCTTGTCTGCTACTCTGATCGGTGCCTGTTCTTTTATACACACAAGAGGCATGTGAACTCGCATAGAAGCCCGACCCGTTTGCCCCCCCACACACACTAGTGGTGTGCACCTTCTTCCTGCCCTTTAGCCACTATGATGGACAGCTCACTCAAGGGACCCCGGCGCCCTTTAGCGCGATGGCATAGTTACACACACATGGTCACTGGAGGCAACTCTTCTGGCCCTACGCAGCTGTAGTGCAGGAAAAGTACTATACATTTACCCAACGAGGTAGCACTTACTAATTAGCCAGTAGAAAGTACTCCAGTTAAGTATCGTGCAAAATTGCAAAAACATCCGCGATTTTGCGGGGAAATCTGTGAATTCGCAGATTTTTTTTGCGATTTCGGGTGAATTCGCGAACCACTGATTTGCAAAATTCGCCCATACTTATACAGGGGTAGTTTTAGGGTTTAGGGATAGGTATGGGTTTGGGGGTACAGGGGTATTTTTAGGGTTCAGGGTTAGGTTTGGGTTTTGGGATATAGGGGTATTTTTAGGGTTCAGGGGTAGGTTTGGGTTTTGGGGTACAGGGGCATTTTAAGGGTTCAGGGCTAGGTTTGGGTTTTGGGGTACAGGGGTATTTTTAGGGTTCATGGTAGGTTTGGGTTTTGTGGTACAGGGGTATTTTAGGGTTCAGGGGTAGGTTTGGGTTTTGGGGTACAGGGTTATTTTTAGGGTTCATGGCGAGGTTTAGGTTTTGGGGTAAAGGGGTATTGTTAGGGTTCAGGGGTAGGTTTGGGTTTTGGGGTGCAGGGGTATTTTAAGGGTTCAGGGTTAGGTTTAGGTTTTGAGGTACAGGGGTATTTTAGGGTTCAGGGGTAGGTTTGGGTTTTGGGGTACAGGGGTATTTTTAGGGTTCAGGGCTAGGTTTGGGTTTTGGGGTACAGGGGTATTTTTAGGGTTCAGGGGTAGTTTTGGGTTTTGAGGTACAGGGGTATTTATAGGGTTCAGGGCTAGGTTTGGGTATTTGGGGTACAGGGGTATTTTTAGGGTTTAGGAATAGGTTTGGGTTTTGGGGTACAGGTTATATTTATAGGGTTAAGATGGGTTAGTGTTTAAGGGTGTTGGGGTATTTTAAGGAGTAAAGGTGGGTTATGATTATGGGGTACAGGGGTATTTAAAGGGAGCAGGCTGGGATTCCTTTTTTAGGGTGTAAAGGGTAATAAAATAATAAATAAAAATAATATAAATAATGCAATTTAAAAGAATAAATGTTTTAATTAAATCAAAACAATGTGTATATATATATATATATGTATATATATGTATATATATATATACGTATATATATATACACATATATACAAACATATATTTGATGTTTTAATAATGTACTTTTACAATGTATATGACTTTACCACACATGCATTTGCGTTGTAATGGCATGCGTCTCCCAACTGTCTCCCAACTGTCTGAGGCTGGCAATGACTCTAAACTACTGTACCAGGTTCTCTGCACATTCACCAAGCCCGTCGCCTGTGACAGTCCAGAAATGCTGACCCAAAAACTGTGTGAGGATACTGCTGGGTTTTTTGCCGATAAAATTGATTCTATTTATCGAAACATTTCCCAAGCAAGCCCACCTATTGAGGAAATGGTCCACTCTTCCAGCCTCCAGCCCGGAATAGTCGGCGCTGTTTCCGCTGCGCTGTTCTCTATCCCCGAGATTAGCTTGGACCAAGTCAACTCCCTGATTGGGACTATTAAATCAGGCAGCCCAGTGGACCCTGTACCTGCCCGTGTCATGCACCTCATTGGGAGTGTCCTCAGTCCCTCCATTCAGACGGTGATCAATCGCTCCCTCTCCGAGGGACTGGTCCCCCGGGAGTGGAAAGAGGCCATGGTCAAGCCTATCAGGAAAAACACCTCCATCCCCTGGTCAGATATGACTAATCTGAGGCCAATCTCCCTCTTGCCGTTCATCAGCAAATTGATGGAGAAGCATGTGAATCACCACCTTTCCAGCTTCATTGAGCAGACCGGCAGTCTGGACCACTCTCAGTCGGGGTTCAGGCCTAGATATAGCACCGAGACGGCTCTTCTTTCCGTCACGGATGCTATACGCTTGTCCCTGGACAGAGGGATGTCAGTGGTGTTGGTGCTGCTGGACTTGTCCGCAGCATTCGACACCATATCCCACGCCATCCTCCTTACCAGATTAAAGGAGATTGGTATTGATAGATCTGCCTTGGCGTGGTTCACGAGCTTTCTCTCCGAGCGTACCCAGAAGGTGAATATGGGCTCCTTCAGCTCCCCCTCGGCCAGCATCACCAGAGGAGTCCTGCAGGGCTCCTGTCTCAGCCCTACGTTGTTTAACGTATATGTCTCCTCTTTGGCTAACATTATGAGGTCTTTCGGGTTTATGCCCATCTCTTACGCTGACGACACGCAGCTGCTGTTCACTTTTAAAAACTTTACCCCGGAGATAAGACAAGCTTTCTCCAACGGCATGACTGCGATCGCCAGCTGGATGGCCAAGAACTTTCTCCAGTGTAATGTGGGAAAGTCTGAGGTCATGCTATTCGGAGAGGCAAAAATCCTGTGGACCCCTGACTGGTGGCCCTCCAGTCTGGGTCAGGCCCCTTCCCCGAAACAGGTGGTGAAAAACCTGGGGGTCCGTCTAGATCATGACCTCACCCTTGCCCATCATGCCAGCACCACGGCGGGATCCTGCTTCCACATCATTAGCCTCCTTCGGAAGGTGTTCCCCCTTCTACCAGACAATACAAGAAAGACCTTGGTCCAGGCTCTTGTTTTGAGCCGCCTGGACTATTGCAATGGCCTATTCTTAGCAGCCAATGAAGGAGTGCTTAATAAACTTCAGGTGGTTCAGAACACTGCGGCCCGCCTGGTGACCAATGCCCCCCCTAGAACTCCATCCTTGCTCCTCCTCAAGGCCCTCCACTGGCTTCCCATCCGGAAACGGGTGGAATTCAAGATTTGCTGTGTGGTGCACAAGAGTCTCCACAACCTCGGTCCACACTATCTGGCCGAGAAATTTGTATACCACCGCCCTTCCCGCAATCTTAGGTCCAGCAATCAGCTATTACTTCAGGTTCCTAGACATAACAAGACTAGACAGGGAGGTCGCGCCCTTTCCATTATGGGCCCGCGTCTGTGGAACAGTCTTCCCCTTTCCCTCAGAGAGTGCCCGAGTCATCTAGCTTTCAGGAAATGCCTATAGACAACTCTATTCTAGTTGGAGCGCTGCCCGACCTGTTTCTTCACAGCACCGCGCGGAGATACACCTTCGGGTGTGATGCCGGCGCGTTACAAGCCCATAAATAATAATAATAATAATAAATAATGCGTGATAAAGTCCTATGCATTGTAAAAGTTTTAGAAATTATGTCTTTGTGGAGTAATAGTCCTGCGTTATAAAAATTGCGGAGTTATGGTATGCGGGATGTTGGTTTGCAGAATATCATCACGGCGGAGGGATAATCCCTTTCTTGCTTTTTCCGTAGAGGCGGGCCTTGTGTCCGGATGTGTGTGGCGCAAGGCCTGTGCGCAACAGAAGTGGAGAATCTCCAGTGTGCGCTTCAGGCGTCACCGGAAGTTAAGGCGAGATTACATTTCCTGCACAATGGCCCCTGTTTGCGCTCCTTCCGGCCCTTGGGAATAGCGCAATGCCTGACTTCCATACAGTAAAGTAGGTGCACGCCACTGAGAGCACGGGGCAAGGACACCCGGAGCTGGAATGTACAGAACCTGGGAAGAAAAAAGAATGAAATATTGGGCACAACGCTCGCTTTTTTTTCCGTAATCCAGTGCCCCGCACACGCCCACGCCCCCAGCACACGCCCACAGCAAACGATATGAGACATGGCATGAAGGGCGGAACGTACCACACACCCCCAGCGTTTGTCATGCCCCCAGCACACGCCCACAGCACAACGCAGACACGCCCACAAGGGACTACTTTGCTGGCACAGTTCTTTTACCTATTAAATGTATATGGTGGGCGTCTGCATAGCCTATGTCCTTTTGCTGCAACTGCCCTTTCCAACGCTGTATTGGGTGTTGTGATTGGTGCTGTGGTTCCTGAGATTACCTGCCTCAAAGGTTTGGGCTCTATCTTTATTATATTAGTATATATATATATATATATATATATATATATATATATATATATTTATATATATATATTACGTATCCCGCTTTCAAATTGCGCTGCAAATGATTTCGCCAGCCAGCAAAAGGAAACTCGGACGCGGACCAGGTAGGCTTCTGTTTCCTTTATTACAGAGGTGCAGTCAAAGACGTTTCGGTTCAACGGAGTCTTGTTCACATGACAACGTTTTGATCATTGGACAGCCCTTTTAAAGGGCTAGTGACGATAAACAATAAGTTTCACCTGTGAATTACCTTAGTGTGGACATGGAAGAAATACTTTCCGATATTGAATGATAGCATTACTTTTTACATAGAACGCATTGAATATTGGTAAAATACCACGACCAGAACCCACATCATGAATACATACAACTGGATACTGATATAAATAGATTAATCATGGCAACAACAAATAACTGTAAAATACATGTTAAAACCACAAGTTTGACTATGATTAAAAAACATGAGGGCATACGGGGAATGAATAGAATAAAGTGCAAGTGCATGACTATACATTGTAGATAGCTCATTTAAAATATGTGCAAATATCGCAAAATGTGCAATTAGAAGCAAAGAACCTGTGCAAAATATGCCAATCTTTCCCCTACCAGGGCTCAGTATTGCTACTGAAACCTAAACCTCATGTTTTATAGTAAACACCTGTTCTAATGTACTTTGTCTCTGCCGGCCCAGCCGTGTGGGTTCGTGGTCTGTTATTATCTATTCAAGTTTAGAATATGCGATTCTTGTCAAGTTTCTTTCCTCATTTATAAATCATTTCATGAAAGCATTAAGACCAGAGGTACATACTGTCGTTAAAAAATAGTGATAACCATAACCAAAATAATAAAACTGAACAATGTTGATAAGTGCATAGTGACTATATAAAATCATTATTGATTCATCCTCAACAGGATTTCATCAGGACCAAAAGAAAACACTACTGCCCCTCGGCTCAGACGAGAGCTTCGAGGCAACGACGGACAGAGCGTGGCCTCTTTCTGACCTGAGCGAGTGCCCGGCGAGGTGGGGCCTTCTCCATATAATATATGGGAGAGTATTCTGTCACATATAAATAAGACTACCACAAAGAAAATCATTTTTCTCCTTTCCGGTAGGTCTACTTTGTTCTTTCACGAGTGGGATCTGTCGAACCACTGTTGCAGTAGTGTTTTCTTTTGGTCCTGATGAAATCCTGTTGAGGATGAAACATGTTGACCAGTTAACATCTACAATTGATAGTAAAATTCTTTCTACACTATCATCACTCTGCTTTTAATCATGCCGCTATGATGGTCACCCTTAATAAAGTCGTTCTTTGTCATCATAACAGGCATTTTTATCTTCACACTTTTTGAGCACTGCAACTCTTTCTTTCCCTCAGCCCTTTACTATTCCCTGTCGGCTGTCTGTCTCACTGGTGGATCCGTGTACTAGTATCCTTTGAGAAGACTCCAAGAAAGGATCTAGTGGATACCAGTTTTCATCTTCAAAACACCCAGATGATGAGGTTCCGCCTGCGGGTGGGCTGATGGGTACACTCATCTGTTGGGGGCCACCGGCACTCTTTATTGGGGATCAGCACTTATTTTTCCTCATCAAACATTGACTGCGAGCAAGAGAGGGAAAAGCACATAATAGGGAAAGAAGTGAAAAAAGCTGTTGCAAAGGAAAAAGCAGAAACCTACACTAATAAGTTAAAGGGGCAGAGAGTGTTGGTACTAGTTGATGGAAGAGCCATGAGGTTGATTCAATACTGTGTAAAGTTGGTATTCAGTGAACCAACATTTAAAAGCACCATCTACAGGTTTCAGTGCAGAGCTTTGGGCATTCGCACTGATTTTATTACAAGTTAAGCGAAGGCTAAATCAAATTTAAATAACTTTGCTTATCTTTGTAACCAGCCATTCTCCAACACGAAACCACTTTTGTGCTATCAAAAGAAAAGCTTGCCATACCCTTCGAGCCTTGTTGCCAAAACAGTTAGCCATTTATAAATTGTTTCTATTGCCTTCTGCTGTTGAGGCATTTGGGGTTTTTAGTGCTGGACTATGGCTGTTTGGTGGAAATTAGTAAAATTATTTTAGTTAAATGAAAATGCCAAAAGAAACTTTTAGAGCGCGTTCGATGTAATATATATCACATTTTCCGCAGAAGAGTTCCTTAGATATGTAAAATCCCAAATGCTGACAACTTGATCCAGTAAAAACTATTCGGCATCCCACTCCTGGCTTTTCAATTAATTAACCTACTATGAGTAGGGCTAGTCACACACATCACCTCAGCGCAAGGATACCCATGCGGGTGATAGTGTGCTTTGCGTATATACATATTACAATATTTGCAACTGGTGAACTGGAATTCCAACCACAGTGACCTTCATCTTTCCATTCAATGCACAGGCTCAGGGAAAAACTTAAGGGTAGATTTATGAATTTCTGGTGCTGTGCAGCTCCCAAAGTTGCTGTGTTGCATTGTACTAATAGGCAAGGCAATAAAAGTGCCATGTTTACAAAGTTATGTCACTGTGGGGCATATCAGCAAGGAGCTAATGTCACCACAGTGTCATTTTTCTTTTTACGCAGTGACAGCACAATCAGTGCTCTACACTGCTATATATTTACAAATGACACATTGGGCCCAATGTGTTAGTTTGCAGTGGACTGCGTCACATTATACCTGTGCCAGGTATAATGTATGCAGGGTAGGCGTTCCCACTCCAAAAGCCATGTTGAACTGCTAGAGTGAAATTTACAACTTTTCACTGCCTCACTCTACAACTTGACTGGGTTAAAATCCCTTAGTCTTCTCAAATCAGGCGTAACATGGGCCTTCCTCTGTGTTCTGACACATTGCTGGAGTTGCATTATGAAATAGTAGGGGATTCCCCAGGGCAAATAAATGATATAGGCAGGAACGAAGGGGAAAACACATACGCAAATAGAAAAGATCACCCTGCCAAGGAAGATAATCAATGGTCCCAAGTGGGATCCAGTTCTGGTTAGGGGGGAGCAATATCCAATGAATACCCAGGACCAAGAAAAACAGATGGACCGCAGTCTAATTATTCTTTATAAAACATATATGTTTTTTATTTTGTTTGTTTTGGTACGATTAGTCATATTTACAAAATAATCAGGAAATAGCAGATTCACAAATTCATAAAATCATCAGTACTGTTCATCATTTCATGGGGGGAAGTAAATTCATAGAAAAATACAGTGTTCCACTCACTCCGGAGGGTAAGACAGGGGGCTCAACAGGCACTCACATCTAACAAGGATCATTCATACTCTAACATGTTCAGTCACTTCATACGGGTGATTCACGTTTGGCCTGCAACAAAAAAAAGATGGAATTATGGTTGCATGGACGCGGGTGCAGCTTGGGGAAGGAAAGAAGATGAAGTATTGTTGCCGTTCCTTGGCAGGGTGAACATTGCTGGAGTTGCGTCAGTCATACGACCAACTCCAGCAATGCACCTCTTTAGCACCATAAGATGCCACTGAATTTCTGACGGATCTGTGAATCCTCGTGCGATGGAGAACTGTATTGTGAGATACAGAGCCTCCATGGTGTTGTAAGGGCATTTGCGGAAGGTACTGATGCGTCCGTTCTTGCAAATATGCCCCAGTGTTTCTATCTTCCAGCACTTGCACACAGTCTGGCTGCCATGTACCAGGAATAGGTTTTGTACCAAACCCATGCTTTAATACTTTCTCCACTTTGTATGTGTGCTGTACAGTGTAACGCACATGGAACATTTTGAAAGCTTTGAGAAAAGGAAATGTTTCTCAATCCTTATGGTTGCCTCGAGGAGGCATATGTTTTTGGTGCAAATCCCTGTCGACCAATCTTAGTAGATTTGAATCAAAACCTATGGGTGGTTACATGGTGCGCCCTATTGATGCAAAGTAGAGCACAGAACTAACTTGCGTTACTGTGAGCAACTTTCAAAGGCAAATCAGGATTTTCATTAGAACGTAAATCTCAACAATACATTTTGTGTTGCGTTTCCTTCACTTTTGTGATGCAAATGAGGCCCAAAGTATGGATACATTTTCCCCTTCATCTGAATTCCCTTTCTCTTCTTGCTCTTCTTACCTTCTTCTGGCCGAGCTAGACTAATAAATGGATTATACACTACCTAATAACCTAGAACAATGAGCCTTTGGTGCGTATATTTCCTGCACGCCATTCTACAGCTTATGAGAGCCTGTAATAAAGTCACTGTCCTCATGGCAACTGGCCAGGGGCCGTCATCAACGGAGGGCAGGTGACACAGCGACCTGCGCGCCTGCTCTCCCTCCCGCTCACTCTTCTCTGAGGAGCTGAGGCCTGGCTGGGAGGTGCTGGGTGACGAATTCTTGGCTCTGCGCTTTTATGCGCTGTGATCCTGGTGACGCTCTGCCCGGGGAGGTCTCCTCCCACGCACTGCATATCTACCTGCCTCTGCCAATTCCCGGGGCACTGTTTGTATTCAAAACGAGTCACCTGTCAACTAAGACCTGAGTTGTTTTTTTCAGTGTTTGTTTTTTAAATGTTACTTTTGTTTAGAGGCATAGTGCTGAGAAGTGTCTTAACAGTCATTTTAAAACTCTCCAAACATTGGTTAAAAAAAACCACACGCAAACACAATGGTGGTGCTACTTTCCCCACCGAGGGGTTCCTTGGAATTCATATATATTTCAGATTGAACCTGTGTCAGAGAATTTTATACAGCCATTTACGCCAGCGAAACAGAAACATTTGGACCAATGCTAAGAGAGAAGCCAGAAAAATAAAATGACACCCATTCTGAACCATACCTTGAATGGGCTTTGTTTGAAAAAAGGCAAGACGAGCTCTCTCAATTGCACTTCCGGCATTTTAATGTATCCTCATTTCATTTGCCCCCAAGCATCATGGAATTCGTAGTCCATTAAGAGAGCACTAATTATCCCTGAGTGGGTTTCTTGCGATTTTATGCATAAAACATATTTACAATCCATTTAGTAAGGTCCAGGACTTGGGGAGCAAGTATTTCACCATGGCTCACTGCACTGCAAGCAAGTATTTCTTGCTTGGGGAGCAAGTGAAATATTTGCTCCCCAAGTCCTTACTAAAAGGATTGTAAATATGTTTTATGCATAAAATCGCAAGACACCCACTCAGGGATAATTATTGCTCTCTTAATGGACTAGGAATTCCATGATGCTTGGGGGCAAATGAGGAACCATTAAAATGCCGGAAGTGCAATTGAGAGAGCTTGTCTTGCCTTTTTTCAAACAAAGCCCATGAGTAAGAGGCTGAATGCCTTGAAACGCGTCGGGACCTAATGTGATCCCAGAAACAAGGGAACAATGTCGTAAATGATTAAGCCAGATGGCAGGCAAGCTGCGTGTGCCCTCGGAATCAGCTTTCGGGCATTGTGTGACAATATGGCGATGAAGAAAGGCACGAACTCCACTCGTGCAAATAAGGACTCTCACACGACTCTGCTAAATAGCATAAAAGGTCACTTTTATTATTAGGACAACCAAAGACAGACTCCACAACATTATCTTTATTCAACAAACACCTTGTACAATTTTCCCCAAAACCTTTTTCTCAATTGTATACATCTCCATTCCCCAATGCTTTATTATTTGCCAACAATCCATAACTTGTTTCATACCAACCAATATTATTTCCATCTTTCCTTTTCCTTCCCACCTACCCTCCCAACCCCCCCCCCATAGAAAAAGGATGAATCCGCTCTAGATTATCCTATCCCTTAAGAACACGCCAACAACACATAACAAAAGGAGACTGTCAACAGTGCCCTAAAGTGACATCTTTTCTCTTTGGTGTCTATAAGCAGGACAAGAATACATCAATAACATATAACAAAAAACACCCTTCCCGACCTCCTTCAAAGCCAGGGTGGGTGGGTGGGTCAAAAACACGACGCCACCGCTCCTTCACTCGAGTCGAGTGACGTCGCACCTCCCGCTCCCTCCCCGCGCCTGGACAGCCCTTCCCAGATACCCAAACATCCAATCAGAGCGCATGAGGATATCCCATCGCGCAAAATACCCCAGAGGGACACCGGCTCATGCCAAGTCCCCCTGGGACCCATCGCGCAAATAAGGACTCTCACACGACTCTGCTAAATAGCATAAAAGGTCACTTTTATTATTAGGACAGCCAAAGACAGACTCCACAACATTATCTTTATTCAACAAACACCTTGTACAATTTTCCTCAAAACATTTTTCCCAATTGTATACATCTCCATTTCCCAATGCTGTATTATTTGCCAACAATCCATAACTTGTTTCATACCAACCAATACTATTTCCATCTTTCCTTTTCCTTCCCACCTACCCTCCCAACCCCCCCCCATAGAGAAAGGATGAATCCGCTCTAGATTATCCTATCCCTTAAGAACACGCCACCCAGGAAAACCCTCAGAGTTTTCCTGCCCCACCCAACCTCTTATCACACCCCCCACTGTTGCCAATGTGTTTATATTTCCTCTCTCTTTTGCTCAAAAGTTTTTTTGTTTTTTTTAATCATATTTCTTTCTGTGAACACCATAAATCCACACACCACAAGTTGGCCAATGCATCACGTAGTTCCATGAGGTAGTATGATTGCCCCATCTGTGACAGGTGTACACCATCACTTCTGAATAAATGAAACATTTCGCTGGAAAAATGCTCATGAGCCAGAACAGTTATGCCCATGGCTGTGCAGAAAAATGTTAAAGCTCTGTTTAACTTACGGCGAGCTTTTTCGACAGCCGCATGTACTCGGGCACCTCTCCATTGATGTCTATAAACAAATTCAGTCCAAACCACCCTAGTTCCCACCCAATTGGCTTTAATTACCGCTAGATCCAGTTTCATTTGTTTAATGAGCGCTAGTTCTGATAAGTCCACCAGATCATTTTCACCAAGGTGTATTATTAACAAGTCTGGTATTCCCCAAGCCGCAGCCAATTTAGATAGCAAGGGATATAAATCCTTCCATTTCATTCCCCCCACACCTCTCCACAACACTTCATGTTCTTTGCCATACAAACCTAACCCTCGTCCACAAATTTGCTGTTCAGCAAAAATTGATGCCCATTTAACTATGGAATGTCCAACAATCCAAGTCCTCTTTTTGCGAGGGAAATACAAAACTCGACCTGCAATACAAAAACCAACATTACTACTATACACACAGCAACAGTTGCATTACAATCTCACATATCTGTAACAACAGTTGGATTTCCATCGCCCTATGCGTTGTAAGTCTTCCTTCCCCCAACCCAACCTAGCATCTTCCGTAGCTGCACCTATTCTAAAGGAGTGAGTACTAAAGCATTTTGGATTTTCCCCCACAAATGACAGAGTTTTTCTCAATACTGCCAAAAATTGAAAACAAGTCAACTGACCCCCTTTCTTATGACAAAACATTGTTCCAGAATGGAAAACTGTGGACTGTAGAAATGACCCCCACTCCTCAACGGGGCAACAACCCACCACCCCACTCCCTCCCAATCTTACCCACGTCCCACTCCCTGCTTGGTCTGTCTTTGACTGTCTCAGCCTGATCTGTAACATTTTTTCCCCAAGGATGTGAATATCCAACGTCTGGATCCCAACTTGGTTCCTTAAACCAAGTAGTTCCAAAATGCGGAACGCTCCAAAGAAAAGCCACACCATACATAGCCTAAATCTTACCAACTCCCATTTATTATAACAACAACCAGGCAGGACTCCTAAAATCCGCCGTAACAAGTCAAATGTAATAGGGTCCCTCAACTGTTTTGCATACCATTTGTGTTTACCAAAACCTTTCAACATCTTCCTCAAAAGGAAACCTATCTGAACCGTTTTCCTTAACAATAACTGGCTGTAAATTGAAATACCTGCAAGCTTGCCTGAAATAGTTGTATGGGACAAACCTTTGCCCATCAAATATAATACAAACTCTAACATAAACTGTTCACTCTCCACTGCTGTACCGTCCTTCTCACGATCCGAACCATAGCGTAAAAAGTCAGACCACGCTTGCTGGTAACTCCTTCTCGTGGATTCCGCTATAGAATGCTCAACCAGCTCCGCAATCCTCATTCCCCCAGGTCCCAAATGGTCGAAGGGATCGCCGTCTTGTGTCTGTCTGCTCTGGGCGGCAACTCCCGGAACGTCTGCCAATTGCAACGAGATAAAGCGTCGGCAATTGAGTTGTTCACCCCAGGAATATGTTTTGCCATAAACACAATATTAAACTGAAGGATTCGCAACATGAACGCCCTTAACAAGTGTAGAACCTTCACATCTTTTGCTCGTTGCCCATTGACCAGACTTACCACCCCCATGTTATCTATATGGAACAATACACAGCGATCCTTAAACTCTTCACCCCACACTTACAATGCAACCAAAAGCGGGAAAAATTCTAGGAAGGCGATGCTACGACCCTGTTCCAACCAATGAGCTGGCCAAAGTTCCGCGCACCAACGTCCTTCCCAGAATAACCCAAATCCTTGGGGCCCCTTTTAGCATCTGAGAAAATCTGTACCTGCCACACCGTGTCTTCATCTACAAAATTATTTACAACAAGGGGTGGTGAGGGACAGAGTCTCTGAATTAAGCAGAAAGCTCTCACCCAGTCAAGAGATCAAGGCTAGATCCAACACCGTTTTTTAGCTCACTGCACCATCCCAGTTTCAGAACCTGGCTGTATGCAAATTAGTCTGTTCCTGTCCCAGTGCATGATGGGAACAGGGCAAACCAAACTACAAAAGCCAATTCTTACACTGGGAAGGAAACAAGCTCCCGGGGACCGGTTTCTGGCATTACAGCCGTCTTCGGCCCGATTTGCTTGAATCCTGATGGTGCAATGAGCAAGGGTCTCACATCTGAGAATACCCTTCCACGCTTAGGGTGGACAAAAATATTTACAACAAGGGGTGGTGAGGGACAGAGTCTCTGAATTAAGCAGAAAGCTCTCACCCAGTCAAGAGATCAAGGCTAGATCCAGCACCGTTTTTTAGCTCACTGCACCATCCCAGTTTCAGAACCTGGCTGTATGCAAATTAGTCTGTTCCTGTCCCAGTGCATGATGGGAACAGGGCAAACCAAACTACAAAAGCCAATTCTTACACTGGGAAGGAAACAAGCTCCCGGGGACCGGTTTCTGGCATTACAGCCGTCTTCGGCCCGATTTGCTTGAATCCTGATGGTGCAATGAGCAAGGGTCTCACATCTGAGAATACCCTTCCACGCTTAGGGTGGACAAAAATATTTACAACAAGGGGTGGTGAGGGACAGAGTCTCTGAATTAAGCAGAAAGCTGTCACCCAGTCAAGAGATCAAGGCTAGATCCAACACCGTTTTTTAGCTCACTGCACCATCCCAGTTTCAGAACCTGGCTGTATGCAAATTAGTCTGTTCCTGTCCCAGTGCATGATGGGAACAGGGCAAAATTGACAGACACTCCATTAAAGTCGTCCAAAAATGTCAACCAAATAGGCAAATCCTCCTTTACTTTGTTTGTCAGTCTTATGTGATGATGAGGCAAGGAAGCCCCCGCCATTGCAAAACCAAGGCGCCTGCAAAAGGTTCTACCTGCTCTAACTACTCTGCAGGCAAAAGTAAGGTAATCCAGATGCCTCTGGACCTGACGTAGTTGCAACTTCTTTTTGCCAATGATTCTTGCAGAAAAGACCTGATCTCTTGCACGTTAGCCAAGGGAAAAACGAGCCACCATTGCTGCAGTATCGATCTCTATACCCAAGAAGAAGATGTCGATGTCGGACCTTCCGTCTTGTCCGCCGCCAATGGCACTCCAAACTCACCTGCCAATTCTTGAAAACAAGCCAAAACCTTGTCACATTGCCCACTTCCTGCCTCATCAACAAACAAAAAATCATCCAAGTAGTGGCAGACTGCTGCATGCCCAGACCGACGAATAACACACCATTCCAGAAATTTGCTAAAAGTTTCAAATAGGGAACATGAAATAGAACATCCCATTGGCAAAACACGGTCCACATAGTATGCATTGTCCAAGAACATGCCCAATAATTCAAAATCCATGGGATGTATGGGTAACAACCGAAAAGCTGCTTGAATGTCACATTTTGCCAGTTGCGCTCTCGTACCAGCCCTGCGAACCATCTGTAAAGCATCATCAACTGAAGCATAAGACACCGCCGTGTCATCAGTCAAGATGAAGTCATTTACTTATTGCCTTTCCGGCCAGGACAAATGATGAATAAGCCATAACTCACCTTGGGCCTTCTTTGGAATAACTCCCAGAGGCGAGACCATCACCTTTGGCAGGGGACAATGTGAGAAAGGACACACTATTCTACCCAATTCTAGCTCTTTCGGCAATTTTACCCGTACCACATTAGGCAATTCCTTCGTTGATTTGAGGTTATCAGCCCAGCGCAACACTCTAGGACCTTGATACCCAATACGAAAGCCTAACCTAAAACCCCAAATCAGTTTTACTGCCGCCTCGTTATCCGGGTAATCCTCCAGACACTGCATCATCGCTTGAAGCCTAATTGGGGTAGGAGCCTTTTGGTATAAGTGGTGGCAGTGCACCTCGCCCCCTCTGTCCCCTCCCATTGTCTCCCTGGTGTTGATTAGGAAGCACTGGAAAATGGCATGTCTACCCCCACACTGTGCACATTCGTGTTTGAATTTGCAAAATTGATGCACACAGGAGCCTCGATTGAAACCCCAACAAGCTCCCGTGGTAGGCAACTGTCCTCTCCCCAATCCACCCGCCCCCATTGTGGCGGGACGCTGCAGAAAGGGCCGATAAGTTATTGGTAAGCCACTGGCCGTATGTATCGTGTTTGAAGACGGGTGCCCTGACAACCATTGGAGCCACAACTCTTGGTCCACCTCTCCCCACGGTTTATCATTAACCACATGCGCGCTAGTGGAATTCTGCACCTATGCTGATATTTTAAAAAACCCATGTTACATGACGAGCTGGGCTCGTCATCAGCATGCGAGGAGGCTACAGCATGACGAGCCCAGCTCGTCATGAGCCTGGAAGGGGTTAAAGAGACTCACCCTGGCCCGAAACTCTTCATCATAATTCAACCAAGCATAGCCTACCGCCTGTAGATGCGCCCTTCTGATGATATCTATGTATTTAAAAAGTGCCACTGCCTTCTCTGGGTAACGCTCACAATAGACACTGGCATATATAATGAAGGCAGCCGTCCAATTCTCAATTGTTTTAGGCACCTTTGGGCGGCGGGACAATTCTAGAACCCTCCCTGGCCTGCAGGTCTCTATGTAAAAGGCGGAAAATATCCACATAATCGTGGCTCCAAATCCTCTGCCTTGTTCTCTGTGATAAGTGAGTGCCCAAGGGCATGGCCACCCCCATATAAGGCAATTTTGTACGACCACTCCTTGGATTCTCACTACACAAAGAGCTACTTACTGATGACACCGGGCTCACCCCTCCCTCCCTTTCCTTCTGACCCCCAGACCCCAATGTTGACTGTGGCATATCCTGTGCCCCGAGCCCAAATCTTGACCTTTTGCCATCCCCCCATTTCCACCCTCCACAGGCCCAACACATGGGCCGCTTGCCAAAGGCCGTGTCCACGCAGCCCACCAGTCTGCCTTACCTACTGGCAGCTGCAAAGCCCTCTGATGAAATTCCTTCAGACCATCACGCTGATGATGTCCGCCATGCTTCATACGATCCGAAGAGAGAACCGTTCCAGATCTCTGAAATACACTAGCAGAGGTGAGATGCCCGTCCCCCCTCCCCCCAGACTCCTGGCCGTCCAAACCAGCAGCCGCCTCTTTAGACACCCAAGCCCTTGTATACATCCCATTTTCTTTGTCAGATTCGTCATAATCACCAACATTCACATCTCGGAATTCAGTATTCTCAAAACTAGTGCTTGGCATAGAGCCAGAACCAATGTCGACGTCATAATTTGTCACCTCAGACACAGGCCTCCGTGTAAAGCGCCCGGCCGAGGACCCAAATTCCGCACCAGATTCGCTTCGGGTAACACGCCCTGCCCCCAAAGCCGCACTTTGCTTCGCTGTGACAGGAATAGAACTCTGTACCTCAGAAATGTGACCAGAGCCCGTTGCAAAGTTCCCGCCGCTCCAGCGAGGAACCGCTCTATACCTACCTTTTACCTGGTCCAATGGATTACCAGAGAATTGTTTCTTGCGCATATCAGCGTGGTTCACCCAAACCCACTGCCCTTGCTGTGGACCCAAATCAGAATCAAATTCCACACGTGGATGACGCAGTGGAGGCCTAGATTCCGGAAAGAACTCAAAACTCTCACTGTCTTTGCTGTCAACCCCACTCCCACTCCGGCCCTCTTACCAACCAGGATTTCCCCCACTTTGCTGGTCCCACAAACCACACTCAACCGCCTGAAAGTCATATGTAACGCCAGAGGAATGGGGCTCCTCATAACATAAGTCTGCATCACTCAAAGCCCGCGGGGGGCCTCTAGGCTCAGGTAACAAAACCTCTTGACAGTCTGAATACGCACTCTGCATATTTTGGTCATTCAGCGCCAGTTCTCCACCCATAGCGCCTTCAAACTCAACCACTTCCAACTGTCCAAAATCTTCCTCTTCGCTGTCATTGGAATAATCTACTAATGTATTCTTCTGACCCCTGAAGCAAACCTCCGGCGCAATGTCGACTCTATTGCGCACCTTGGGTACAGAATAGCTCATTGGGGGTACTCCTCCTGAAAATGGCGCTTCCGTTTGCAGAAAAGACACACCTGGCGCCTATGCCGTCTTGTCAACTCCTGAACTGCTCTCACTGAAAGGAGCCTCTTCACTTAACTGCACATGACGCACTCTAGTATCTAGCGCAAAACTGGCTCTACCTCCATGCCTCCCTGCCCTCTTCCTGGCTTGAGGTTCAAAGACAAGCTGACCTCCCCTCACAACACATGGAGCTGAGGCAGAACGCGGGTGTTGGGATTTCTTCCCTCGGCTACTCCTGCCCGAAGAGCGCGTTCTCCGTGGTTGCACAGCTGGCATTTTTTCCACACACAAAGTATCTGTGGTACCACCTGCTACAGACATGCAAGCAGCGACAGCGCGACCCACCCCTTCCGCTGCTAGGCGACGAGGACTCTTCACTTCACCAGAACTTTCCAACACAGCACCTGGGCGCAATAAATCAGAGCGCCCAACAGCCACCAGTGCTCTTATTGCTTCTCTGGCAATATCCTCCGCTGACATGGCTCGAATATTCACACCGCCGTCGAATAAAACAGCAACGCAACGTAAATAACTAAGCGCTGATAGGAATTCCTCTCAGCTGACAGTCAAAAGCACGACGCCACCACTCCTTCACTCGAGTCGAGTGACGTTGCACCTCCCGCTCCCTCCCCGCAGCTGGGCAGCCTCTCCCAGATACCAAAACATCCAATCAGAGCGCATGAGGATATCCCATTGCGCAAAATACCCTAGGGGGGCACCGGCTCATGCCAAGTCCCCCTGGGACCCATTCAGGTTACGCAAACAGATTTATTTGTCACATTAAGTAGCCATTGCGTGTTTCGACTGTCCTTGCAGCCTTGATCACATACTGAAATGCGATTTGCCTGTGTTTTTTAATCCCACCCACAGTGTCACGTGATACCTGATAAACATAGAAAGCATACTATGCTTGGAAATACTGCTGAGCAAAATAGAGCTAATATCGTCACAATATATTATAGTAGTATGTTGTACTTGCACCAGCCGGTACATTAGTAAAGCTTACTAAAACATATGTTTTAAAAAAAAGCGTTTTTAAAAACGATATTAAAAAAGAAAGGAGAGTATAAGAGACACAGTAATTGCTAAAAAGTATAAAGCAAAACCGACCCCACATTATAATCATAAATTGTACTATCTGCATAAATGCCCCTCATTCATTGCTGCCGACTATTGTTATGGTAGCAAGACATAACCAATATGGAGGACATAATAATACCTTATGTAACTCAGGTCACAGAATAATGAACTATTACATCATAATTTATATCCGCATAAATGCCAATGCAGCATATGTTAGACAAAACTAATTATATGCCTACCATGACCACATATCCTATTTTACATATCAAGCTGCCAACAATTTGTACTGTTATTGATGCAATGAATGAGCAAAATTAATCAGGGTCATTATCTGATTCCTAATTTTTAAGCAAATAAATCTCCTTAGATGTAACTAAAACATAGTGTCCCTACTCTTATCTCCAATGCCCTAATTTTTATGCACATGAAGCAAACTAAAGTGCAATGTGTTTGAATAATAAAGTGCAAATAGTGTTAGAGGTTAAATACCTACATATTAACCTATACATACACATCTAAAAAACTTCTATTTTAATAAAATTGTTTATATATACATATATATCCAGGGTAAGTCATGCGCTATATAAGCTCCATACATTACATTACATTACATATATATATGTCATGAATGATGTAATATGTGACATCATCAGCAGTGGATTGCGGGTGCGCGATATATAGTTAGTGCAACTAACTGTATATGCGAATTTCAATGGTTTTGTGTGAGTAAAATAAGGTTTTGTAAATTCTAATCCCTAACTATATATGGTCTATAACCTATGTTTTTTTAATTGAATTTTCAAGGTTTTGTAAATGCTAATTCCTAACTATATATGGTCTATAACCTATGGTTTTTTCAGTGAATTTCAATGGTTTTTTAATAGCAAATATCAAAAGCTGTAAAATGTATTATTCTTTTAAATGAAAAATATATTTTATATGTTTTTAATAAAACAAAATTATGCATCTGCCAAACCCTGACCTCTTAATAGTGCACTGTGGTGGAAATGATTTGGGCACTATGACTGGGGTTGGTCTGGAAATGCTTTTAAAGAACACCTTTCATCAATTGATGACACTTTTTCCCCAAACTGCCTTGGTATATTCCAATATCTGCCAAAGACAGAAATGAAAGTGGTCCAATCAATTTTTCCACAATTTGAGAAAGCACGGAAACATGTGAATAAATCTGTTTCTGCTTACATGAGAGACTATGGAATGGGTTTAATATACAACAATAACTTGCGTTACAACATTCAAGACATCTACAGAAGAGATGGTGTGCACTTCTCCGATGAAGGGAATAGAATATTCGTCCTTTATTCAAAACTGTGCATTGGAACCTACTTGTAGGTACCTAAATTAGTCACAGAACCCAATAGCTCTTTTCAGAGCTACCCTACCTCTGATCATTCAAAACGTTTAACTTTTTCTAACTTTTTTTTTTTTCAACAAAGTACGCTCCCCGGTTCCCTTACCGGTGCGCGTACCGGGCGCTCCCCCCCCACCGCAAAATTTTCTAATTTTTATTTTTTTATTTATGCATATATCAGCGTCCTAAGCCCCCCTCAGAAAACCTAGAGGGTCACAAAGTGTCTACCGTGCCCCCGCCTACCCATTCCGAACATTGTTTGTCCTCCATCTTGTGTCTCAATTCTACCGATACACAAAATGGAGGACTCCTGTAACGCTGCCAGTTCGCGTACCGGGGAGCGCACCGGTAAGCGCTCGATAAAAAAAGGTGGGAAAGTAATTTACAGAAAAACCACTACAGACACTTTCATCAAATATAGAATAGGCCCTACTACATAGCAGTCCCTACCATTTACCCAAATTTGATGGAATTCCATTGAGAAAATTATGCTGTAAGCCTGACTAAATATCCTGAGGTAAATTACCTAACAAAAACACTTATGAAGTGTTAGAATTGCAAACAAATTAAAATGCTACTTTCAATATCTTCTATTATTTCATGACATTTGATTGGTTATGTACCTGAATATATATAAAGAAAGAGAGAGAAACACAGCTATTTTGACTACTACTTCCTGAAGTACATATCAAGTGCATTTCAACTGAGAACTTAAACTTCTTTTTGAAAGGTAAGATGTTATTTTAAAAACTGAAGTATGTTCTTCACTTTAAGTTAATTAGGAAAACATTTTCTGATAGTTATATACTATACCTCTGTAATAGTTGTAGAATAAGATAGACTTCTCTGTTTTAGTTATGGATGGAGTTAGGCTTGTCTTGTATAATTAAGAATTTACTTAGGCTTTATCGCATACATTTTTTTATATTTCTACTCCCAGTCTGATACCATACACTGCCCAAAGATAAAATCACTGGTTAAAAAACCAAACTACCTGTCTGTACTTAAACCCAACAGTGCCCTATCTGTACTGATATATTTTTTTAAAATTCAATTTACAGCACAAAAATGGAAGGAGAGCAAAAAAATACCATCAAAATTGTTCTGGAAAGCAACAAAGATACAGAAATTGAACCCAATGACTCTGAATTGTTTGATAAATCACGGGACTTTGAACTTCTGCAATGTGTACAATCAGTAGATTACCTGATTGAAAATGAGAACATTTCTGGCAATCACTTATTAGAAGTTCTTATAAATTTTGAAAACGAATCAGAGAAATAAATTTATATTTAATAATTCAAAAATTGTTTGAGACATTATTCATTTTTATATGTATTTTTTAAACTAGTACCAAATTGATTATAATGTAAAATCAGACTTTAAATATACTGTGCAACTTTTTTGTGTTACATAGTAAGTTTGCTCATAGTTACTTCCTTTCTCCCACTATATTATCTCCAATGTGTATTTAACATCTCTTCATCATCTCCTGCCTCCATGGTGTTTCTGCTTTCCTGACAGACTACGCTATGAATTCCATATACCACAATAACTTCTGAAACAACATGCAAGATATCTACAAAGGAAACGGTGTATTTTTATTTTTAGACTCTGCATTGGTACCTACATGTTGGTACTTAAGTAAAAAAAATACAACAAAAAGAACAATCAGTATACATACATTATTTGAACATTCTTTCATCCTATTTTCTCTATATTACGCTTCCCGGACCGCTTCCCGGTGCGCGTACCGAACGCCCCCCCCCTTAAAAAAAATGATAATAATATTTTTTTTTTCCCCGCGGGGCCCTTTTAAAGCCCCCTCATCAAACCCAGGGGGTCAGGGAGGGTGTACTCTGCCCCCTTATGCTCATTTCCCCCTTTGTTTTTGCCACATCTTGTGTCTCGATCCTACCGAGACACAAGATGGCGGCCGCTCCGGACTGTTTAGAATGTTCACAGTTACCGGGGAGCCAATCCGCTTCTCCTAGCGAAGTTCCGTTACGCGTCAGGTACGCGAACTGGGGCGCTAACCGGGACGCTGTCACAGATATATCTGTTTTTTAAAATGTTAATTTCTCAAAATCCACTGGAGCACATATTTTAAGACATAGCAAAGGCACGTCGGGCAAACCATATCTACAAATTTGCCAAGTTTCGTGTAAATCCATTCAGCCGTTCAAGCTAAAAGTGATTCCAACCGCCCTATGGAAAAATGAATGGGAAAACGCGTTTAGGGACCCCACTTTTTTCTCGGCCCCCCCTTGACGAAACCCCCCCAAATTTTTAAAGGCTGCTCAGAAACAAAATGTGCCATTTTCCTGAAAATTTCAGCCAATTCCGTCTACAAACGCCAAAGTTATTCGACATAGAATTTTCAAAAATCCCATAGGAAAAAAATCCTAACTACCGCGACCGCCAGTAGGTAATATATATATATATATATATATATATATATATATATATATATATATATATATATATATATATATATATATGTATATATACATATATATATATATATATATATATATATATAGCGACATGATCCAAACAATCCAGGTCAAGAAAACGGCAAGCACTCCGATGTGAAGATGTTTCTCAAAGTTTATTTATTTTCCAAACCCCCCTTCACCCCTGACAGACGCGTTTCGCAAGTTAGCTTCGTCAGTGTCAGTTTGTGCAAACATACAGAAGCCATTTTCAACCCTCCTCTTTTTTTCCTTTCATCAACATAGAAGATGGTATATTCCATGGAAACGGCGGCCATCTTGTAGTGTAGTTTTACAAGTATTGTACCTTAGTTTAAATGGCTCAGATAAAGTGCTCAAGTGCAAATTAAAATAGTTGACTACAACAAACATTACATTATTATTGTGCACACTGTAATCATGTATCAGATTATCTGTTCATATATGTACATTTCCAAAGTGGGATCCATTTGGATTTGCAAGACTAGTTATGTGGGGGTGTATCCCCTAGTATCAGAAGGGATATTCCCATTACAACGTTTTGCAAAAAAAAAATATATATATATATATATATACGTAAACAAAGAAAAGCAGTACCAGCCAAAGGGGCAACATCAACACTACTTACAACCGCGCCGGCGATGGATTCTGCCCTATCAGGGTCGGATTTAAGTCTGGTTCCAAGTAGTGATGGTTCTGATGAAGGCGCATCCAACACCCGTGATGAAGACTTGGGCCAATTAACATTGGCGGAGGAAATAGAATACGTGAGACTCCAGAGGAAGCAGACACTGCGAGCACGTATTCCAAACTCCGCGCAGTCCAAAGGCGTAACAGGAGACGCAAGCAACGCCGTAAATGCGCCAAAGCCAAGAGGGCGACCATCCAAGAAAAAACAATGGCAGAACAAAAAGCAATAAACGAGAACACCATAATAAACCTATCAATGGCTCAGTTGGATGAGGCAGAAACACAATTACTCTCATTAGGCCTATCATTCTGCCCCGAGAGTAATTTCAACTATTGCAACACCAGGGTGGATGTCTTTAAATACATCAGAAAAATCAAGCTTAAAAAGTATTATGCCATAAAAAAGAACACAAGTACCAAAAACGGTCAAGAAAAAGACAAAAGTTCTAATCCCAGTGGCCTGGCAGCCAGAGACATCACCCTGATGAAGACAATGCACCAACTGCACATGGATATGGACGACACTATTGGTACACAAGATATGGCCGATTACGAACAACTTGATGTGGCACAATCAACCAGTACCCCTTTTAAACCTCCATCAACCTTTGTCCCCAACATGCCCAGGGATGCTATAGACATTTACGCGGATAGACTTGTTACTGAACTAAAAAAACTTCAAATCAAGACTATGAAACAACGCAAACAGCAAGATCATAAAATGAGAGCTTATCACACCCTCATGGACAAGTTAAAAAAGGACACCAAGATTGTTGTAAACCAATCAGATAAGGGTGGCAATATAGTGCTCTGGGCTAAAGTGGACTACATCCAAGAAGCATATCGTCAGCTCAATGACCTTACCTGTTACAGTAAGATTGACATTAGAGCAGTTAAAACCATAGAGGAATCATATGCAAAGAAATTACATCAATGGAAAAGGGACGGTTTGATATCGAGGGACGAACTGAAATTCTTGCACAAATCACACCCGGTGTTACCCAACATATATTTCGTCCGGAAAGTCCACAAACAGACCACGCCAGTACCAAGAAGGCCGATCGTATCTGCTATCAATAGTGTTTTCGAGAACACGTCAAAATACATTGACTTTTATCTGCAAGACTTCGTTCTCAAGTTACCTGCATATCTTAAGGACTCCACTGATTTTCTATACAAACTCAACCAATGTACTTGGTCTCCTGGTCACCTCCTTATCACCATGGACGTTGCCTCACTTTATACAAGCATTGACCACATGGATGGCATCAGAGCGGTAAAATACTATCTTGATCAAAGACCTATTGAATTTCATCGCCACAATATGATGCTATTATCCATGATAGAGACATGTTTAAATAATAATGTCTTTGTATTTAATAACGAGGTATTCAAACAGCTAAGAGGGGTGGCGATGTGGGCATGCTTTTCCCCCCCTATGCGGGGCTCCACGTGGGGTGGTGGGAGGAGCATGTCCTCAGGGTTGCCCATGAAGCATGGTGGAAAAATAATATCATTAAGTACTGGAGGTACATTGATGACATTTTCATCATATGGCATGGCAGCGTCCTAGAAGCTGAAACATTTGTTGAGGACATCAATAAAAACCAAATGAATTTCAAATTCTCAGCAGAAATTAGTAAAGATGTAGCTACATTCTTAGATGTGCATGTAAAAACTAATGATGGCAAAATTACAACCAGCCTATACAGAAAAACAACCTCAGGAAACACCATCCTACATGCCCACAGCTTCCACCCCAAACACACTATAGCTGCCATCCCATATGGGGAGTTTCTAAGAATCCACAGATCATGTAGTACAATGGAGGAAAGAGATCATCGCCAAGAGGAGTGTAGACATCGGCTCCTAGCGAGGGGTTATGATAACAGGAAATTACTTTCTAGTATGAGTAAAGCCAATAGAATGGACCGGCAAACACTCCTTGACCCCCTCAGATCTAGTACCAATGTCTCCTCTAATGAGGTACACGATACCAACACTATTCGTCTGATAACTGGCTATAGTCGTCAGGCTAAGGAAATAACTAGATTGATAAAACGCGAATGGCCAATCATCTTAACTGACAATGTCCTTAGAGACATTATGCCACAGTCCCCCACCATCACCTTTAGAAGAGCATATTCTATGCGCAATAACTTGGTTAGGAATAGCCCAGAAACACCCTCAGAAAATTGGCTGTCCCCTCGCAAAGGATTTTTCCGCTGTATCAGTTGTCGAGCTTGTAAATTCGGTGTAAACACCAGATCTTGCCCGACACCTTTTGATACCCAACCCATCATGCTAAAATCCCACTATACATGCCACACTGAATTGGCGGTTTATGTATTACAATGTAGTTGTGATCTCATGTACGTGGGAAGCACTAAAGGAGCAGTATACCTACGTATTCTCCAACACCTACGGGCTATAGTTAATGCGGACCCCACGTACCCAGTTGCCCGGCATTTCCAACTAGTTCACAAACAGAACTTAAATCATCTGAAATACTTTGTGATTGATGCCATCATCCCGAATAAAAAAGGTGGGGACAATGAGAAACGTTTACGCCAACTAGAATCCAGGTACATTATTATGTTTAACAGTAAACTTCCGGGGGGATTGAACACAGGGGAGGACCTTCGGAATTTCCTGTAGACTCACCATGTTTATACATCCTATACATGCATTAGTATGATCCTTGCCTTCAGTATATGATGAGACGAATGTATTCTGTATTTAGTATTTGCACTTTTGTACCTCTGTAATCGTACTGCACAGTCTGATTGTATTTATTGTATATACATATTTCAGGGTGACCTTTTTTTGCTAATTCATTAATGTCCTGCTTTACTATACTTAGACTCCGAGAGTCATGTGATGAAATCATTCGGGCACGCAGAGTTCTTCACAAACAACATTTACTAATTTTTCAATATCACAGCACTTTATTGGCACATACCACACACTTTCAAGGCTCTCATGTTATTTTAGATGAGATGTTCCTTTTTTATCCTTCACTTATGTTTGGAGTGTCCGACAATGAAATACATTACCATCTTCACTTAGGTCAGTCTAAGTTGGGTCTAATCATGAATAACAAATGATTGTTCAGAGAATGTAGGGTACGTAGGAGGAAGGTCTAGATCGTCATGACCACACTACCATTACAATGCCCTACTCACTATGATCAGGTTCGAGTTTACACTAACGTTCTAAACAAGGTACCAGATGGTACAGTATACTGATGGAACCAGCTCGAGTACCGATCACATATAAACATGGAGCATAGTTAATCTCTCCATGGTTATTATTATGTTCAAAATAATGTTTTTCCATTTGTTAACGTATTTGTACAGACATTGCCCAACTCTCTCCGAGTGTTCACATAATTACATCATGTTCTAACACGTACTGCATTATGGAAAGGGGCGACCACTCGGTCCCCCCGAACGTATGGCGGAGTACCACGATCCCCCCGGGAAGCCATCTTGGGCGGGAGGCGAGTCTCGGCTGGTATGCCCGAAGCGGCATAGCCGGGGCGCGCCTTTTCCCGCCCTAGAGTGGGTTGGCCTAGACACTGACGCGGCTGGCCACGCCCTTGGGGCAGGCAGGGGCGGGTTTACGCCCGCCCTGAAGACGGATAAAAGGAGAAGCAAGATCAGAAGGCATCCTCTTGTTCCTGTGCTCTGAAGCTGCACCTCCTCGCTGCACGTGAGCTCGAGACGGAACGAAGAGCCAATTTTGAGCGTTGTAATCGTTCTTGTTTGTTTTTCAGATAGTCTGTTGGAGAATGCCGAAGAAGGCGGGAAAGCGCATGACTACTGACCAGATGCTGCGCGTTCTCATGAAAGAGGTGACCGACCTAAAGAGGCGAATGGATAAAGACGAGGAAGGGGGGCCGAAACGTCCTTTGGCGGGAGCAGCCCCGGGAGGGAAAAACAAGAGGCCCAGGAGGGGAGCAGCTGGGGGAGACAACCCGGGTCCCAGTACCCCGCTCGAGGCACCCACTCCCGTGCCAGAGGAAGGGAATCCGATTCCCGTTGTGGTCACCCCCGTGTCCGGGGAAGATATGCCGCCCGAGCTGGCAGCACAATTAGCAGCGTGGTTGGGAAATGGTAGCGAGGGCGCCACGGCTGTCGACGCGCAGGAGCTGATGAAGCAACTGCGTGAGTCACGGGAAGCAGCGAAGGTGCCCACGCCGGCTGCCGCAGTAGAGAAGCCACAGGGGACGGGTTCAGTAGCAGAGGCAACGTCCGGTTCAGGTAAGCGGCCATTGCCGATTGCGAGGGATGAGTCAGCACCCTCTCGTAGGGAGAAGTTGGGTCAGCATGTTCCTTTGGCTATTAAAAAGAAGATATGGGCAGGGGAGTACGTAAACATCTTCTCGTTGCTTACTGATCACTATGAGATGGAGCATGTGAAGGGCCAGAAGGATCTCATGCATCCGAGTGTTTGGCGCGCAAAAATGGCCGCCTTTAAGGTAAATGAAAACATTGGGAATTGGGGCCATGCGTGGGGGTTTTTTACATCGATCTTGGGGGAACGAAGGCCCGATCTGCTACCCGAATTGCCGATTTATCAGTCACGAATCATGGGGTACTCGGTATCACACGAGGGTAATCATTGGTTCTGCTATGATAACCTGTTTAGAAAGGCTAAAGAACATGATAAAAACTTAACGTGGGATTGTTATGATTCTGTGTCATGGTCCAAAATGAAGGATACTGGTATGTTAAAATTGCCATTAGTAGGGAGTAACGTTGGCGAATCCTCCCGCCAGAATGCGGGGACACCCTTTCGATCAGGTGCGGGTACCGACAATTACTCGAGGCCTGCCGGCAATACAGGAAAAAGGGGGGTTTGTTGGAACTTCAACAGGGGTAAATGTACTAGGCCCCAGGGATCGTGCAAATTTAGACACGAATGTAGTGGGTGTGGGCAATCATCCCATCCTGAGTCCACGTGCAGAGCCAAAACGGGTGATAACGGGGGTAGAGGAGGCGCCAAACAGGTCTAACATAGTCCGAGGGGCGCCTTTACCTACCCCGATTGATACCTTGGCAATGATTCCCTGGCTCAGTGAATACCCGGATCGTACTTCTGCTGGGGTGTTGCGGAACGGGTTTTCTTATGGTTTCCGCATCCCAGTGGGGGACTTTCAGGGTGTAGCAAAATGTAAAAACCAGATATCGGTCTTACAGCATACGACCGTGGTACAGGAAAAGATCCGGAAGGAGGTTGCTCGAGGTCGAGTCGCCGGTCCGTTTAGTGTACCACCGGTTCTTAACTTTGTTTGTTCCCCTTTAGGTGTGGTCCCAAAGAAGGACCCGGGTGAGTTTCGGCTGATACATAATTTATCAGCCCCACGTGGTCTTTCCGTAAACGAAGCGATAGACCCGGAAGTGTGTTCGGTGCGGTACGCATCCTTCGATGAGGCCGTGGCCATTTTGAATCGCCTGGGGCCCGGGGCGCTGATGGCAAAATCGGATATCGAGTCAGCGTTCCGGTTGCTCCCGGTACATCCAGACGATCAGCGTCTCCTAGGTTTCATGTTTCAGGGTCATTATTACATGGATAGGTGTATGCCGATGGGGTGCTCTATATCTTGTGCCTATTTTGAAAAATTCAGTAGTTTTCTACAATGGGTCTTCACAAGGAAGACGGGTTTCCAACATGTGATGCATTACCTTGATGATTTTTTGTTCCTGGGGGCAGCCGGGGATCCGGAATGTGGGCAGGCTTTGGCGCAATTTTGTGTCTTGATGAATCAGTTTGGCGTGCCATTGGCACCAGGTAAGACTGTGGGGCCTTCCACTTGCCTCGAGTTTCTGGGGATCGAGTTAGACTCCGGAGAGGGTTGTTTTCGTTTACCAGCTGACAAAGTGTTAAAGTTCAGGACATCCCTGCAAATGTGTATAAGTGGACCCAAGGTTAAGCTGCATCAATTACAGCAGTTAGTTGGACAGTTGAATTTTGCCCTGAGGGTTATAGCAATGGCCCGCCCCTTTTCCCGTTCGATTGCTCAAGCCATGGTCGGCCTGAAGGAGGGCCATCATCGCACAAGGCTCTCGGCAGAGGTCCGCCAGGACATGCGCATTTGGTTGGCATTTCTGGCGGATTTCAATGGTCGAGTCGTCTGGAACAAACCGGCCGTGTCCTCTGAGGAGCTGGGGCTGTGGACAGATTCGGCAGGGAGCATAGGTTTTGGTGCCATCTTCGGCACAAGATGGTCTGCACAAAAGTGGCCGACATGGTGGCATGACAGTGGACTGACAAGTAACATTGCTTTCCTGGAACTTTTCCCCATTTTAGTGGCCCTGAGAACTTGGCCCGAAGGGTTCAAAGATCACTCTGTGGTATTTTGGTCTGACAATATGACCGTGGTCGAGTGTATCAATAGCCAGGCAGCACGATGCAAATGGATTTTGAGACTGCTCAAGGAAATTGTTTTACTGTGTATGCAATTGAATGTGCTATTCAGAGCAAGACATGTCCCAGGGGTAATGAACCAGGCGGCTGATGCACTGTCTCGTTTTCGTATGCAGGCTTTCTGGGGTTTTCTTCCCACAGCGGACCCGGAGCCGGCACCCTTTCCCGAAGCTCTCTGGTCTCTCGGTGCCCCGAACTTCGTAACCTCGTGGGAGAGAGTTTAGCACCCAGGACGAGGAAGGCATATGAAGGGGCGTTCCGGTCCTATTTAGCCTTTTTGGGGACTGATAGAGAGGAGCTTTGGGGCCAGGAGGAGGGGGTGGTAAATTTTCTGATGTCCTTACATCGGGTCGGGAAATCGGTGGCCACGGCTCAGAGGCATCGGGCTGCCATTTCCTTTGTTGCTAGGGCTCATGGGATCCGTGACCCGACAGCGTCTTTCGTTGTACAGAAAGCGCTACGGGGGTGGCAACGCCTTGAGGGTCGCAGAGTAGATGAAAGGCGCCCGATAGGTTTGGATAGGCTGGCCCAGTTATTATCCAGACTCCCTGCTACGTGTTCATCTCAGTTTGAGACAGTTTTATTCCGAGCCGCTTTTACGCTGGCATTCCATGGGGCTATGCGGGTAAGCGAACTAGTGGCGAGGAACAAGGTGGATGTGACAGGAGGATTGTGCCAGGAGCACGTCCAGATCAGAGGGGAGACAATGACGGTCTCATTTGTCAGGTCCAAGACCGATCAAAGTGGGATGGGTGACTGCGTAATCATACGCAGGATTCCCGGGTCCTCCATGTGCCCGGTAAAGTGTTTAGAAGATTATTTAGCACGAAGGGTGGCATCATGGGGGGGGACCTTGTTGAGACACGCTGACGCCACCCCACTGACAAAGTTTCAGTTTCAGCGGGTGCTTGCGATGTCGATTGCCGCTGCGGGCTTGAACCCGGGCGAGTTTGGGACCCATTCCTTTCGGATAGGGGCTGCTACAGAAGCTACAGCCAGGGGTCTGAATGTAGAACAAGTTAAACGTGTGGGGCGTTGGTCCTCCAATTGTTATAAAAGGTATGTGCGGTTGCACATGTTGTGAAGCTGTAACGATGTACTCACGCTTCTTGTTTTTGTTTGGTTTTCAGTTGCGCAAGCCTACGAGGCGGGGCGGACTTTGCAGTCGACCCAACACCGGGCCAGCGGTCAGACATCACCGGCTGTGAAAAAGGAGGTGTGGGTCGTGGGCCACTCATACGTGAGACGTGCCGCGGACGTATTCAAAGCAGGTGACATGATTCACGTAGCTGGGGAATACGGGTACAGTGTGTCCTTCTACGGAAGAGGCGGTCTCTGTATTGACCAGTTTCAATCATTTTTTGAGGGTTTGCTAGGGCGGACGAGGTCACCGCCGTCTGTAGTCATAGTACATCTTGGGGGTAATGATCTGGTCACCACTGGTAGACGACTTCTTCTTGAGGCAATGCTTTCCACTGTAAGTTGGTTAGCGAGGAGAGTTCCAGGGTGCACAATTGCGTGGTCCCATATAATCCCACGAAAAGTGTGGCGGGGGGCTATTTCGGTTCCTGCTTTAAATCGTTCTGTTAGAAAGCTTAATAACAAAGTGAGTAGGTTGTTCCGTTCCAAGACACTGCATTCTATTTCGCATGGGTGTATTAATGATGACAGTATGTATTTGGTGGATGGAGTGCATTTGTCTCGGGTGGGGAATGAGTTACTCATAGGAGACTTCTTAGCATGGCTAAAAACGTTATACCATGACCTTTAGGTAGGAGTGTTGTGGGGGGTCCGGATAGCCGGTCAACTATCCGGCCTGTGGCGGTAAGGTCATGATCGCTGAGCACTAATTGGAAGATCCCTATGAGTGGGCGTCACCCAGCACGGATGGGAGCGCTCGGGGGAGGTGGCTATTGGCCCCTCAACGGGGAGGCGGTCCCTTCTAAGGATGGGTCGCCGAAAGAAAAGGAAAGGCGGTCAAGGCCCCTTCCTGGGTAGGAGGGGTTACAGCCCCCTCCTGGGGAATTTCCCGGGGCCAGGACGTCTGCGACGGCAGATGTGGTAAGTTGTGTGGGGTTTGGGGGGGGGTCTACGCTACCTTCTAGATACCTCACACGAGTCCTCGTACGACCTCTAAGTGGCGTCGAGTTTTATTGGGGCCCCCGTCAAGTCAAGGGAAATTGGTAATTGCACTTGAGGTACGCCTCTGGGCCGCCCCTCACAAGTGAGGGCGATATTTCTGGGTTAGGGATCTTGACACCGGTTACGACCTTGCCGTTGGCCCTTAAACGTTAGGATGTACAATTTCAAAATTTCAAGTAAATGTTTTGTAGGATGTTAGTTCGGCTAGGAGAACCTTTGTATTAGAGAATCTGTTAAGGTTAGCCAAACATCGCAATGTGGTAATGAAATTGTACATAATATGAAACTGTTTATTTCATGTTTTAATTTTGTTTCATATTTTAATAAATACGGCCGGGAGGGTCACTCCCTCCCGTCTTCCAAAAACTTCAGAACTGTTTCCGGTTTCCCATCCTTGGGGATTGTGTTGAGAGGGGGTGGCGGGTATCTCAGCCATATGGAAAGGGGCGACCACTCGGTCCCCCTGAACGTATGGCGGAGTACCACGATCCCCCCGGGAAGCCATCTTGGGCGGGAGGTGAGTCTCGGCTGGTATGCCCGAAGCGGCGTAGCCGGGGCGCGCCTTTTCCCGCCCTAGAGTGGGTTGGCCTAGACACTGACGCGGCTGGCCACGCCCTTGGGGCAGGCAGGGGCGGGTTTACGCCCGCCCTGAAGACGGATAAAAGGAGAAGCAAGATCAGAAGGCATCCTCTTGTTCCTGTGCTCTGAAGCTGCACCTCCTCGCTGCACGTGAGCTCGAGACGGAACGAAGAGCCAATTTTGACCCACCCACCAGCCCCTGAGGACAGCAAGTGGTTTTTGAATAAAGTTGATGGATAACTCTGATTTTCGTTTACAGGTTGTGGTATTATCGTGATAATTTGAGTATGTAATAAAGAATGGTCGATTTGTGTTACGTTTCGCAAATAAAGAAATTCTGCTTTAGTGTTCATTGGTAAGCATGCTTTTAATAAAATTGTAGTTGCTACTGTCTTTTTTAGTTTAGTCATTTAGTTAGCATTGTCGTTTTTATTTTGGTCGGGCGGTAAGGTCATGATCGGTGAGCACTAATTGGAAGATCCCTATGAGTGGGCGTCACCCAGCACGGATGGGAGCGCTCGGGGGAGGTGGCTATTGGCCCCTCAACGGGGAGGCGGTCCCTTCTAAGGATGGGTCGCCGAAAGAAAAGGAAAGGCGGTCAAGGCCCCTTCCTGGGTAGGAGGGGTTACAGCCCCCTCCTGGGGAATTTCCCGGGGCCAGGACGTCTGCGACGGCAGATGTGGTAAGTTGTGTGGGGTTTGGGGGGGGGGTCTACGCTACCTTCTAGATACCTCACACGAGTCCTCGTACGACCTCTAAGTGGCGTCGAGTTTTATTGGGGCCCCCATCAAGTCAAGGGAAATTGGTAATTGCACTTGAGGTACGCCTCTGGGCCGCCCCTCACAAGTGAGGGCGATATTTCTGGGTTAGGGATCTTGACACCGGTTACGACCTTGCCGTTGGCCCTTAAACGTTAGGATGTACAATTTCAAAATTTCAAGTAAATGTTTTGTAGGATGTTAGTTCGGCTAGGAGAACCTTTGTATTAGAGAATCTGTTAAGGTTAGCCAAACATCGCAATGTGGTAATGAAATTGTACATAATATGAAACTGTTTATTTCATGTTTTAATTTTGTTTCATATTTTAATAAATACGGCCGGGAGGGTCACTCCCTCCCGTCTTCCAAAAACTTCAGAACTGTTTCCGGTTTCCCATCCTTGGGGATTGTGTTGAGAGGGGGTGGCGGGTATCTCAGCCATATGACCAATGGTGACAGAGTACCATTTTTTACCATCATTTCTTACCATAATGCCTCATTGTGCCCTGCATTTACGCATGTATTAAGTTTATCTTGTATATATTTCAAGTATTTATACAGACCATATGTATATACGGGCGCATAAATGTGACAAACATTAGCATTTAGAACATGGGTGAAAATTTTCATTCATTTAAAAATGTAGCATTATGAATTGTTGTGATGTAATAAAATCCAATGCAGTAATCCTGTCATAGAACCTAACAGCTGATGGACATGGTGTACAATTGTTTTCCACCTTTGACCATTGCAATATGGCGCCCATAAATTGGGATCGGTATGAGACTTTTCATGTTAGTCCACCGTCTATGTCTAGTAATTGTAAAGGCGCGAAATTCAAATGTTTACCAAACCTGTATATATGAGACCTCCACATTACCCGCTCATCAGTGAGCAAGGACGCAAGTCCGAAACGCGTCTGATGACTGGCACCACCACCTCCATTTGATGGAATAAATAATCTTTCACATCGAAGACTGGCTTGCGGTGATCATTACTCGGTGTCTGTGTACCTGTACGCTGGCTGACGGCTGCAGCCGGCGACTCGTTGGAGTTTTTATATATATATATATATATATATATATATATATATATATATATATATATATATATATATATATATATATATATATATATTTTTTTTTTTTAACAAAGGGGGGCGGCACAACTGGATACTTAAGTTCAGCTTTTATTCACACAAACACTCCACCAACGCGTTTCAGCCTCACGGCTTTTCTCACGGTCAGTGAGTCCTTCCTTACTTTTGGCTTAAATACTGCCCCATGTTAGCCATTAAGTGGCATTATGGGATATGTAGTTTTACAAGCAACATGTTGCACACATTTAAAAAAAATAGTTGAAATTAAACAAAGGACTAGTGTGCTGAAATTATCAGAGTATAGTACTCTAAGCATCATAAATTAACTTAGGGCTTTGTATTTTACAGTCCATAATTTTAAGGATTTTTAGGGTATAGTACCCTGGTTACAGTTCATCAACAGTTCAACTGGGCATCTCCTCACTCCAGATGTATATGGAGGTCCTCTCCAAAGTTCATGCCTCTGGGATGTTTTGTGCGGAATTGAATTATTAGACGGGATTCCATTTGTCTTAAGAGACGCACTGTGTCTCCTCCTCTTTCAAGTTTTGTCAGCATTCTTAATCCATAGAAAGTCATGGCACGCCAATCCCCATTTTGACACGATTTCAAATGTTTGGCTGTGGCATACAGTAGATTGGAATTTTTCACAGCCCGGATATGCTCCAAGATTCTCTTCTTTAGCATGCATGTTGTTGAGCCTATGTATTTCATGCCGCATTTGCATTCGATTACATACACTACATTTTTAGATGTACATGTAATGTATTGCTTGATTGGCACCTCTTTTCCGTTGGGTTCATTCACACTCTTCATTTTTTTGCCTATCTTGCAGGCCTTGCACGAGGTACAGGGTTTGAAGCCCACATTTTGCTCCATCCACCACTTTTGTTTTTCTTGCATTTGAAAGTGGCTTTTTACCAGCAAATTTTGCAATGAAGTGTTCTTTTTGTATGTGATAGACGGGTGTTTTCCAACTAATGTCCCGATGTCTGGATCGCTGGTTATTAGGTGCCAGTATTTTTTCAATTTTTTAGCAATCAGCCCGCTTTCCTTATTGTAGGTGGTTATGAATCTCGGGGGATCCTTGTCCTGTGGGGTTTTTTCTTTTTCAATGAGAGTTTCAGCTCTGCTGACTTTATCGACTTTCTTTTTACAGTTGGTTAATACATAGTCTTTGTACCCTCTGGATTGGAATCTGAGTTTACTTTGATAGATTTTATTTTCCGCGTCTTCCATTTTCGAGCAATTTCTCTTAAGTCGAATGTATTCGCCATACGGAATGCTTTTTAGCAGGGATTTAGGGTGAAAACTGGTCCCATGAAGGACACTGTTGGTCGCTGTCTTTTTTCGAAATAGCGTGGTTTCCAGTTTTCCTTCAGAAACATAGACTTTAGTGTCCAAGAAGTCTATTTCTTTTCTGTTGGTCGCACATGTGAACTGAAGCCCCATCTCATTTTGATTTAATTTGGTGAAGAACTCTTGAAACTGTGTGTTGGACCCATTCCAAATCAGGAAAAGGTCATCAATATATCTGACCCATAATATGATTCGGTCAAGCTCTTCTTGTTCAAAGTTACTCCATATCAGCATTTTCTCCCAATAGCCCATGGTGATATTGGCGTAATTGGGAGAGAAAGAAATTCCCATGGCCGTGCCACATTCTTGTTTATACAGCTCGCTGTTAAATAGAAACACGTTGTTCGTCAGGCATAGCTCTATCATCTTGAGGAGCATGTTTGTATGTTGCAATTCCTTGATGTTGCGTTGATTTAAGAAATATTTGCAAGCTTTTAAGCCTATGTCATGCCTGATTGAAGTATACAGTGACACAGCATCTATTGTCACCAGTAGATAGTTAGGATTCCATGGTATATCCATTAGGATTCTAAGAAAGTCTCCGGTGTCCTTGAGGTATGATGGCATACTTTGGGCAATCGGAGCGAGAAAGCTATCCACATACCTTGAAACTTTTTCATATAGTGAATCACATGAGGACACTATGGGTCTGCCAGGTGGATGAATTAGTGTCTTATGAATTTTGGGTAAGAAATACACGCATGGAGTGATGGGATGCTCCATGGTCATGTATTTGCACTCTTCCTCATTAATCAATCCTTTTGCCTGCCACAATGTGAGTAGTTCCTTCAAATCCGACATCATTTTGCCTATAGGATTTGTTTTCAACTTGCTGTAATGTTGTTGGACATTAAGTTGGCGTTCTGCTTCTTGAATGTAATCCTTGGTCTCCTGGATCACGATATTTCCCCCTTTGTCGGCGGGTTTAATCGTTATACCAGGGTTGTCCATCAAGTTTTGGAGTGCCTTTCTTTCTTTGATGGATAGATTTTGTCTTTTGTTATCTTTGACTTTGATGAGATTGTCAAGCTCTTCCATCAGGGCATCCGAAAACAAGTCGATTTTGTTGCCAGGCGACAGGACTGGACAGTATCGGGATTTGTTTTTTAATCCTGTGTTTTTACTCAAGTTGGTTTGAATATTCATTTGCTCCAACATTTGAGTATCCGATATCACATTTCCTTCAGGATTGAACATTGCCTCAAATGTGTCTCTTAAATCAGAGATTTGTTCAATGGTAGTGGTAACGTTGTCCTCCGTTGCTTCTTCTATGTTGTTATTCATGCTTTCTGGTGTAATTCGATTTGCATGGATTTTGGCCAATTTTAGTTTCCTTACAAACTTGTACAGGTCAATTTTCGTTTGTGGGTAGTCAAAATGAGCTTCTGGGCAGAAGGATAAGCCTTTATTTAAAACGTTCTGTTCCTCTTGTGTGAGTTGGTATTGAGAGAGGTTAACTATAAGATTGGTTACTTCCTGTTGCGCAGGGGGTACTGCCTTCTTTCGTTGCTTGGACCGGCGGGTTTTTCTGGTGCTGGTGAGGGATTTGGTTGGTTTTGGGCACCTCTGCCTCTTCCCCTTCCTCGATTGCGAAAGTGCGTTCTTGCTCTTCCTCCCCCTCTGGTGATGTCTTTTTCCAAGTTCACCATTTTCACCTCCTCTAAAATATTGAAGTTTTTTGCCATTTCACCTGTAGCTTCAATAAGGCTTGCATCCGATTCACTGCCACTTGAGACCTGTATGTTGGACGGGAAGTTCTTTTTGAGATTATCATAGCGCCGTGCAAAAGTTAAAATGCGGCCATGTACATAGTCAAGTTCATCTCTTTTAAACTTCCGTTCTTTACGTTCTTGTATGTCAGTTTCGTATGCCTCTAGTCTATTTTCCATTTCTGATCTCATCTTATTGACTTCATCCTGTTTAGTTTCTTTAGAAACCAGGTCTTCGATTTCTTTGATCTTGATTGTAATTTCATCAATGTCCAATTTAGCATGTTTAATGAGTATGCGCATCATATTCAGGGAACACTGTGTGTTATTGTCTACCCATTCCAAAATCAATTCCTCCTTCGTATCAGGGTGAGTGGGCATTGTGAATATCCTCAATCCACGTGGTATTCTTTTGACCTCCACGTAATTCTCTAGAGCGATTATTTCCCAGCTCTTATTTACTTCTTTTTTATACAGGCGCTCTAGCGCGTTCATATGCTGTTTGAGTGTGACATTGTCAGTCTCTGGTGGTTTCGTTTTGCGGGTCACATCAGCCGCTGCAGCCCCTGATTTAAATATAGCTGATGCTTTTGTAGCGCGTTTGGCTACACGCGCCTCCATTGTTACCGGAGCGCTTCGCTGTCGAGCGCTCTCTGGCGTTGAAGGATCACTTTGGAGTAATTGGTCTGCCGCGAGATGCGCCCGATTCCCTGCGAGCAGCAAAGTGCTTGGATTTGAAGGAGACGCCCTCGGTGACGGCGGAGGAGAAGCAGTGGGCTCGGCTGGGCTCGGCTGCGGCTTCAGGAGACTCCCGCTACGAGGTGAGCGCCTTCGGTGATGTTGACTGTTTAAGGGAGCAGGGAATCGAAGTGGCTGTTGTTAACGATCAGCAGTGAATGCGCCCAAGCGTATACGGTACGCGGAGCGCGCTGAGTTACAACAGACTGGAGAAAACTGTTAAGACTACATACACATTAAAACGCTCTTTTAGTGAAAGTGTGCTGTGTACTGAAAACGAAGCGCTCCGGTAACAATGGAGGCGCGTGTAGCCAAACGCGCTACAAAAGCATCAGCTATATTTAAATCAGGGGCTGCAGCGGCTGATGTGACCCGCAAAACGAAACCACCAGAGACTGACAATGTCACACTCAAACAGCATATGAACGCGCTAGAGCGCCTGTATAAAAAAGAAGTAAATAAGAGCTGGGAAATAATCGCTCTAGAGAATTACGTGGAGGTCAAAAGAATACCACGTGGATTGAGGATATTCACAATGCCCACTCACCCTGATACGAAGGAGGAATTGATTTTGGAATGGGTAGACAATAACACACAGTGTTCCCTGAATATGATGCGCATACTCATTAAACATGCTAAATTGGACATTGATGAAATTACAATCAAGATCAAAGAAATCGAAGACCTGGTTTCTAAAGAAACTAAACAGGATGAAGTCAATAAGATGAGATCAGAAATGGAAAATAGACTAGAGGCATACGAAACTGACATACAAGAACGTAAAGAACGGAAGTTTAAAAGAGATGAACTTGACTATGTACATGGCCGCATTTTAACTTTTGCACGGCGCTATGATAATCTCAAAAAGAACTTCCCGTCCAACATACAGGTCTCAAGTGGCAGTGAATCGGATGCAAGCCTTATTGAAGCTACAGGTGAAATGGCAAAAAACTTCAATATTTTAGAGGAGGTGAAAATGGTGAACTTGGAAAAAGACATCACCAGAGGGGGAGGAAGAGCAAGAACGCACTTTCGCAATCGAGGAAGGGGAAGAGGCAGAGGTGCCCAAAACCAACCAAATCCCTCACCAGCACCAGAAAAACCCGCCGGTCCAAGCAACGAAAGAAGGCAGTACCCCCTGCGCAACAGGAAGTAACCAATCTTATAGTTAACCTCTCTCAATACCAACTCACACAAGAGGAACAGAACGTTTTAAATAAAGGCTTATCCTTCTGCCCAGAAGCTCATTTTGACTACCCACAAACGAAAATTGACCTGTACAAGTTTGTAAGGAAACTAAAATTGGCCAAAATCCATGCAAATCGAATTACACCAGAAAGCATGAATAACAACATAGAAGAAGCAACGGAGGACAACGTTACCACTACCATTGAACAAATCTCTGATTTAAGAGACACATTTGAGGCAATGTTCAATCCTGAAGGAAATGTGATATCGGATACTCAAATGTTGGAGCAAATGAATATTCAAACCAACTTGAGTAAAAACACAGGATTAAAAAACAAATCCCGATACTGTCCAGTCCTGTCGCCTGGCAACAAAATCGACTTGTTTTCGGATGCCCTGATGGAAGAGCTTGACAATCTCATCAAAGTCAAAGATAACAAAAGACAAAATCTATCCATCAAAGAAAGAAAGGCACTCCAAAACTTGATGGACAACCCTGGTATAACGATTAAACCCACCGACAAAGGGGGAAATATCGTGATCCAGGAGACCAAGGATTACATTCAAGAAGCAGAACGCCAACTTAATGTCCAACAACATTACAGCAAGTTGAAAACAAATCCTATAGGCAAAATGATGTCGGATTTGAAGGAACTACTCACATTGTGGCAGGCAAAAGGATTGATTAATGAGGAAGAGTGCAAATACATGACCATGGAGCATCCCATCACTCCATGCGTGTATTTCTTACCCAAAATTCATAAGACACTAATTCATCCACCTGGCAGACCCATAGTGTCCTCATGTGATTCACTTTATGAAAAAGTTTCAAGGTATGTGGATAGCTTTCTCGCTCCGATTGCCCAAAGTATGCCATCATACCTCAAGGACACCGGAGACTTTCTTAGAATCCTAATGGATATACCATGGAATCCTAACTATCTACTGGTGACAATAGATGCTGTGTCACTGTATACTTCAATCAGGCATGACATAGGCTTAAAAGCTTGCAAATATTTCTTAAATCAACGCAACATCAAGGAATTGCAACATACAAACATGCTCCTCAAGATGATAGAGCTATGCCTGACGAACAACGTGTTTCTATTTAACAGCGAGCTGTATAAACAAGAATGTGGCACGGCCATGGGAATTTCTTTCTCTCCCAATTACGCCAATATCACCATGGGCTATTGGGAGAAAATGCTGATATGGAGTAACTTTGAACAAGAAGAGCTTGACCGAATCATATTATGGGTCAGATATATTGATGACCTTTTCCTGATTTGGAATGGGTCCAACACACAGTTTCAAGAGTTCTTCACCAAATTAAATCAAAATGAGATGGGGCTTCAGTTCACATGTGCGACCAACAGAAAAGAAATAGACTTCTTGGACACTAAAGTCTATGTTTCTGAAGGAAAACTGGAAACCACGCTATTTCGAAAAAAGACAGCGACCAACAGTGTCCTTCATGGGTCCAGTTTTCACCCTAAATCCCTGCTAAAAAGCATTCCGTATGGCGAATACATTCGACTTAAGAGAAATTGCTCGAAAATGGAAGACGCGGAAAATAAAATCTATCAAAGTAAACTCAGATTCCAATCCAGAGGGTACAAAGACTATGTATTAACCAACTGTAAAAAGAAAGTCGATAAAGTCAGCAGAGCTGAAACTCTCATTGAAAAAGAAAAAACCCCACAGGACAAGGATCCCCCGAGATTCATAACCACCTACAATAAGGAAAGCGGGCTGATTGCTAAAAAATTGAAAAAATACTGGCACCTAATAACCAGCGATCCAGACATCGGGACATTAGTTGGAAAACACCCGTCTATCACATACAAAAAGAACACTTCATTGCAAAATTTGCTGGTAAAAAGCCACTTTCAAATGCAAGAAAAACAAAAGTGGTGGATGGAGCAAAATGTGGGCTTCAAACCCTGTACCTCGTGCAAGGCCTGCAAGATAGGCAAAAAAATGAAGAGTGTGAATGAACCCAACGGAAAAGAGGTACCAATCAAGCAATACATTACATGTACATCTAAAAATGTAGTGTATGTAATCGAATGCAAATGCGGCATGAAATACATAGGCTCAACAACATGCATGCTAAAGAAGAGAATCTTGGAGCATATCCGGGCTGTGAAAAATTCCAATCTACTGTATGCCACAGCCAAACATTTGAAATCGTGTCAAAATGGGGATTGGCGTGCCATGACTTTCTATGGATTAAGAATGCTGACAAAACTTGAAAGAGGAGGAGACACAGTGCGTCTCTTAAGACAAATGGAATCCCGTCTAATAATTCAATTCCGCACAAAACATCCCAGAGGCATGAACTTTGGAGAGGACCTCCATATACATCTGGAGTGAGGAGATGCCCAGTTGAACTGTTGATGAACTGTAACCAGGGTACTATACCCTAAAAATCCTTAAAATTATGGACTGTAAAATACAAAGCCCTAAGTTAATTTATGATGCTTAGAGTACTATACTCTGATAATTTCAGCACACTAGTCCTTTGTTTAATTTCAACTATTTTTTTTAAATGTGTGCAACATGTTGCTTGTAAAACTACATATCCCATAATGCCACTTAATGGCTAACATGGGGCAGTATTTAAGCCAAAAGTAAGGAAGGACTCACTGACCGTGAGAAAAGCCGTGAGGCTGAAACGCGTTGGTGGAGTGTTTGTGTGAATAAAAGCTGAACTTAAGTATCCAGTTGTGCCGCCCCCCTTTGTTCAAAATTAATTTCGGGGCTTGGATCCAGCTCTTGGGTAGTGCACACGCTGTCGAGCGCTCTCTGGCGTTGAAGGATCACTTTGGAGTAATATATATATATATATATATATATCCCGAAATAACGCATCAAAAGACAGGTAGCCCCCAAAGACATCTTGGACACGGACCCGTTAAGTGCTCAAACTCATCTATTTCAGCAGAGTATGTCGCATGACGTTTCAGCTCCTTGGAGCCTTGCTCACATGACAACGTCCCTCATACAAATGCTAATTTTTAAAGTGCTAGTGACTAATCGTATCAACACCATGTGATGCTAACTATGTATAGACATGGAAGAAATTATCAAAGTCAAATATCATACACAATTAAATGTAATATGATCATAAGACATCAAATTCAACTCTTTATAGTTTAGTTAAAATGCTGGTAAAATACCTGAACCATTCAATATACATGCTGTAATAAAAGCAAATAAATACATCCGTAAAAACTCATATACAATAATATATAGGGTTATTCACACTGTTAAATCGATCACATTGTGTGCAAAATGCCGCAATATGTGCAAAATACGCAATGTAAACAACCTCCTACCACAGATTGATATTGTGGTGTCCTAAAGTGCAAGTCAATGAAATAATGTGCAAAATCGCAAATTGTGCAATATCGCACCGTTGACAATTTAACTATAGGTGCAAAAATACGCCAATAGTAAACATACACTCATCTTTTCATGGATCAATCTAGGTCCCTTCTAAAAGTGCTGCATTCAAGACCTAGACAAACAGTGTGAAGTCTATATATTACACAGAATATATATCAAAGTATAAGCTAACAGATGTTCACATATTGCTCTACAGCCCATTAATTAAGTTCCTCTTGCAAACTAAAATGAATACATTATGTCTAATATATACATCTAAACCATGAACCATTCATAGAGACTCCATGTATCATAGTTGACTACAGTGAATAAGATAAAAAAAACAGGTATTTACTTTTGTAGTTTCAAAAGTGTGATGTTAAAAGCAGTGTGTTCATCATAAATATCAAGTTGTAGTCAATAATAGCTGCAGCTACATGTGCAATTCAAACAAAAAGTAAGTGTTTCTAACACAATTCATCAGTTGAATATATAAAAAGATATGTTTTTCTACATGTAATATATATATTCCTTATATGTACAATGCAAGCCAAGGTGGTTGACAGTCAGAATCCTCCTGCTTGTCTAAAATCAAGTTGTCCCCAGCCGGGGATACCTGTAATCCATATCCGACAGTCACGGGACAATACCGTGGATGCTAAATAATCAAAGATGTACCAATATCACTCAATAGGTCGTAAGCAAAAGATGGCTCATTACAACAAATAGGGCTAAAGATGGGGTCCTATTATTCATCATAAATAACTGAGCTGTTCTAACCTTATGGCAGACATGTATACATGTCCTCTGTTATATTGAGACCCCCCGGTGTCTTGGTATCCAACTGTAATATATACCGGGTCTCCAGTTTCCTCAGTTTAACCTCCCTATCACCTCCTCGTCTGCTTGCCTTGACAGAGTCTATAACAAAGTATTTTAAGCTGGTGTTGTCGCTTTGATGATGCTCAAGAAAATCCCGTGCCACCGGATACGTGTTATCTTGGTACGATATTGCTCTTAGATGTTGAAGTATACGCTTGTGTACAGCTAGTTTAGTACCACCAACATAACTCAAAGAACAAGGGCACTGTAAAACATAAATGGCAAATTCTGTTTTGCAAGTCAGGACCTGTGTGATCGGGTGTTCTACTCCACTGAAATGACTTTTTATTGATTCCGTGTACACATGACTTGCAGGTTTTACACCTGAAAAAGCCACTGTTGTTATGTAGCCAGGCCGTTCTCTCCAAGGTCTCTGGGCAGGTGTCAACCAACTGATCTCTTAGGGAGGGCGCTTTGCTGAATGTAAGAGTGGCTCAGTCCGGTAAGATAGACCCAATAACCGGATCATTGACAACAAATGGCCAATTCTTGTTAATTATATTGTAAATGGCCTTGTGTTGTTTGCTATAGCCTGTGATAATTCTGAAAATCTTGCTGTCTTTAGGGTTTGGTTCACCCTCTTTAGTCAAAGCCATCTTCTTATGGTTAATATCCTTATCATACTTCACAAACAGATCCTGTCTTTTGAGTCCCATTGATTTAACCCGGGCTCTCTCAATGAGCTGTTTGGAGTAACCTCGCTCCAGAAATCTCTCCTTGCTGGCTAATTTGGCAGCCTCTAAGTCAATGGGGTTGCTACATATTCTCCTCATGCGCAGCATTTCCCCATAGGGGATGCTGGCAATGAGATGAGCCGGAGGGGCGCTGCTCGCGTGTAGGATACTATTCCCTGCTGTGCTTTTGCCGTAGAGCTTAGTCTCTAACTTGACATTCTTGACAAATTCCTCTGTGTCTAAGAAGGTAACAGTATCCTGATTAGTGTGGCTGTGAATGCAAGGTTGAGGTCATTAGTATTGATGTCACTGATGAATTATTTTGCCTGTAGTTCACTGCCTCTCCAAATGACAAACAGGTTGTCAATAAACCGGTAGCACCCAATAATATTGACATCAAAGACCTCCTGTTGTGTGGTTTGAGGACCAGCTCCTCCCAGGCTCCCATGTGCAAACATGCGAAGCTCGGAGAGAAGGTGGCCCCCATTGCCACACCCTGTAGCTTCCTGTAAAGAAGATTATTATACATAAAGACATTGTTAGACAAGCAAAATATTGTATATGGTATGGTAATGAGTTGCTTCATTACCATAATTGTGTTTAATACATATGTTTAACTGTCATTGAATGTTATCATTTATGCACTTATAGAGTATCACATATATGATTTATGTCTGTTTCAACTGCTTTAATTATTACGGTCTGTTAAAGCCTCTGACGTTTGTGAAAAATGTAAATAATTTGAAACGTAAAAGTAATGTATGAATTAATACAAGAGCCTTCGGAATCTGTGAAACGAAGGCCCAGAGCTGCTAAATAAAGAGCAGTCTTGAACTAAATTCGAGCCCTGGCACCCCCTGTTTGTTATAAGCCCTGTCAATATTGGCATATTTAATAAGGACCAGCACTTGACGGCGTGAGGCTTCTAAATTGATTTCCGCCCACTCCCTCATTAAGTCAGGATGCGGATCCTCATAAGTGGGTGCAGTTAGAATACGTAAGCCACGGGGTATACGATTGACATCAATATAACTCTGTAGGAATTTCGATTCCCACCATTTAGCTTGCTCATTTCTCGATTTTTTTTCAAGTATTTTAAAAATGTCATTCAATGTGTTGCTGCTGCTGCTGGCCCCATCAAAAACCCTCCCACGTATATTTTCAGGGATGGGTGAGCTGTCGGAAAACATAGTGAGTGCTGCTGCTTCCCGATCACGGACGTTGTCAGTCGACATCCCAGCAATTGTCAGTAAAAGTAGGCGTCTTGTCCAGACTCAATATAATAGTTATAGTCTAGAGCGCCGCTTGCACATTACTCTTCCTCCCTATTATTCCGCTTACTTGTATGCCCACCGATTTCCAGGACACTCACACGGTTTTTCGTTTCCTCCGATCCGCCGCCGTCCCACGGACTCAGTGGAGCCTTCCATCTGTGTCGCGGTTGCAGGGGGTGAAATGCCAATCTCCTTCCGGAGCAGTAAAATCCAGGCTATATATATATAGTTAGGACCTATTTTCCATAGGAAATCTGCAACATTCTATTCCCAATAACTTTGGCGCCAGTTGACGGATCTTCACAAATTTTTCAAAACTCGGGAGGCGCTCCGGTCCGCTCGTATTCTGAAAGTCTTGGGGTTGATTCGTCAAGCAGGGCCTGAGAAACAAGGGGGGTCCTAAAATGTGTTTTCCCTATGCAATTTTCCATAGGAACCTTTAGTCGCAGCCACAGCCCAAACTGCTGAACTGGATAACACCAAATTTGGCAAAAAGGTAGCCCTTGGTTCAGAGTTGTGCCTTTTTGTTAAATGGTGTAAATCTGTGCAGTAGTTCCTGAGAAAATCTAAAGTAAAATCATACATATATCTATGGCTGCGGAGGATCCGCGCACCCTCCCGAGCACGAGCTTCATGCTAATTGACTGTCAACACTCCAAATCAGAAAGTGTTGGCAGCCATCTTGTGCCTCGGTTCAAGCAGAGAAAAAACTTTGCATAGTGTTGTAAAAAGGGGCGTGGCCTCTGAACACCTCTCTGCAATGCAGCTCTCTGGCGCATACTAGAGGCACCTTGTGGGCTTGTTGGCCCCCAGGGACCCTCAGGATTGAGGAGGAATTAATTCCCCAACTTAAATCACGCCACAGGGTGTGCTTGCAAACACACAACCTGTGGGTGTGTCTGTAAACACACACTATTTGCAGACAGCTAGTGGGTTAGTTGGACCCCAGGAACCCTCAGGATTCAAGGGGACTTAATCCCCCAAATGAAAACATGCCACAGGACGTGTTAGCACACATGTCACCTCAGGCCCCCCTCCCTTCACCAGTGTGCAAACGCGCCCCCTGGCGCATTTTAAGACGCAGTTTTAATCCTCCTGCCCTATTATATACTTGGGGCTTGCAGAGGAGGTCATGCTAATAACAGGGGTAGCCCAACACATAGTGTTCCCTAGTGTATGAAGGTGTTTTAAATGTATTCTGTCTTTTAGCATAGCACTGGCTTTAGGACTGGTTAATCAGAGTCAGTTACCACCAGTACCCATCTAAAAAATTGAGGGTACAGGATGATTTTTCGATATGGCCTCTCTCTGCTCCTCTGTTTGTTCTTTCTGCACGTCTTCCTTCTTTGTGCACTTTTCTTCGTCTTTGAGGACTTCTGTTGCTTCTTTTTTTTATCTTTCTGTGTGTTTTTTATTCTTTCTTCACATGTGCTATCTCTGTAGGCATAGTTAGAAATTAGCATGTAAAAAACCTTTGTAATTCAGTGAAAAAACCATGGGTTTCAGGCATGTTATAGTTAGGAATTAGCATTTAAAAAACCTTAGAAATTCACTGAAAAAAACATAGGTTTCAGGGGCGTTATAGTTAGTTGGACATTTCGTTCGTACAAAACCATTGACATTCCCCCATTATAGTTAGTTCAGCTAACTATAACTTGCACGCCCGCAATGCACTGCTGATGACGTCACATATTACCTCGCTCATGACATGGTCAGTGACATCACTCATGACATCACTGATGACATCTCAAATTACATCACTGATGAAATCACTGATGACAACATCCTTGTGATAGAGTGGCAGACCTCCTCTCACCCTAATATAACCTTTGATACACACATTCAAACATAGAAACTAACATTTTCAAAACAATGGACATACCAATACCACTTACAACACACCTATTCGGTAATTCCAAGATCTACACACACATCCACTCATTTACCAACAGTCCTATACAGTCAATCATATATGTACTCACTTATCATATATACTCATAAACCTATACATCCTGTTACGCAGTGACACTCATCCATAGAGTTACTCACACACATAGTCACACATGCAAAGTATCAAACATCCATTAAATTGCATATACAGTTATACACACCACCCCACTTAGTGCTCCAGAAACGTACACATACTTTCTCTCTTAAGCAATCACTTATAGAAACACATACTAATTTATAGAGGACCTCTTCCAATCTCTCACTCTCACATATACTCACTTATGGACACCAATACTCACATATACTAGTTTAAAACATAAGTAATTCACTCACTAACACACCCATACACACACTCATCCACCCATACAGTCCTGGACACATGCTGTCTTCAACACATACAAACAGTGAGTCGCTCATTAATGCATGTATGCACTATGTAATAACCCCCACCGAACCATACAGACACTCAGACACTCATACGGATACTCAAAAAACCAACTAATAACCTATATATACACTCATGTAGTTACTCAGCAACCTATGCAGCCACTTATACACAAAGTGAGAGACTGATACAGATATTTACATATTATTTAAACATTACTCACTAAACCATGTATTCACTAAGATACACTTAGTCAGTTATACATCATAATTTTTTTTTTAAATCACCCATTTAGACACTTTTATACCCATTTATTCTTCCATCGACCTTGAGATATACCTATATAAAACATATTTAATTTTCAGAAAAACTTTCACACATTCACTGGATGATGTCATGAGTGATGTCATGAGTGATGTCATTTGAGATGTCATGAATGATGTCATGAGTGATGTCACTGATTATGTCATGAGTGATGTAATGTGTAACTTCATCAGCAGTGCATTGCGGGCGCTCGTGTGATTTCCACAGTGCTAATACTACACTTAAAAACTTTGATAGAAAAGAAGACATTTGAGGTGAGCAAATTTAAAGTGTCGCTGGTGTTGAGAGTTCTCTATTCAGGTTAAGTATGGGTGAAATGCGTGAATTTGCAATCCGCAAAATTGACGAACTTTTGCGAATTTGCATATTTTTTTTGCGTGTTCGTGTTTTTTTTTGCATATTCGCTGGCCGCTTTCAGCGCACCGACCATGAAGTTACCCATGTGGTCGTACATGGGCGTGGCCATCTTGTGCGCGTTGCGTATTTCCATTTCCAGGCGCTATTTGCAAGCTCGCGTTGTGTGCGGGCGCAATTACGTGTTCACGTGCGTTTTTGCATGCTCGCGGGGGAAATATAATGCAAACTTACCCACGCGGTCCTCAATGGGTGCAGCCATCTTGTTTTTCATTCATTGCTATGGTCCTGGGCAGGATTTTTGTGTATCCAGCTTTAATCTTTGCCATCCTTTCTTTGTTAGAAGTTTTTTTTAATCTTTTTTACTTATTTTCTATTCCTCTCTTTTTCTACATCTATATTTTGTGTTTTTTTCTACTTTTGGTTACTTTAAAACTACTTTTTTTAACTCTTTTTTCTTTTCTTAACTTTTTCCCTATTCTTTCCTTTTTTATGTTACTTTACTGTCCAGGACCATGGCAAAGGGAGTTGGCAAAGATCTGAAGTGGAAGGGTCCTGCACCCCGTAGCCGGCTCCCTTGCGGGTGCTTAAGAGGGGAGGATGTAACGGCCAGGGAGATTTTCAGGCCGGTGGAGGTGGCTGCACTGATCTTTTATGTGCAGCACCACCTCCCCAAGACCTTGGCAGCAGGGGGCAGGCTCGCGTCAGGGTATTGCTGTGGGCTAAGGTGTGCCAGGCCATGCGGAGGGAGTCGAGGGTCCGGCGCACCTACCAGCAAGCGGCACACCATTGGTCGGTCATCCTCGACCGGGAGCAGGACCTGCTCCACCTGCTAGGAGTGGAGATCCCTGGCCTTGGTGAGTAGCTATTTAATAACCATTTTGTTTTCTTCTGCTCTGTGTTATATTGCCAATCTATTTTTTTCTGGAAGAGTACGAATGCTGCTGATTCAAGTTCATTGCAGGTAAATTAATCTTTAAATAGCTTCTGTCATAGTAGTTGCTCGCCTGGTAATTTGCGTTGCTACTATGTTTACTTGTTTGCAACTTTTTGCTCATTTGAGAGCATAACTGCGTAATGCTAGAGACAGTAGAGACTCAAGTCTAGTACTTCTTTGTACTCCTGCTGCCACTAAGAAGAGATAGTGGTGGATTGATACGTTGAGTATATTATTTATTACTTGTTATGGGACATTTGTTAGTGGTCTGCAATCATGATGACGGACTGTGTCTGTCACGTGACGTCTCGTGCTGCTGAGTGATGGCAGTCATAGTAGAACCTTTTTGTTGTTGGTGTAGTTAGTGAATTACATAACTTTCCTATTAGACTGTCTGTGAATCCTGCAATACTGTACTATCCTCCTAGTTGACCAGATCAGATAGGTCAATACATGTACTGCAATTGTTGTTAGTTTGTTTCCCCAAGATAATTTTAGATTGTGTTCAAAGAAATCAAATATTTCAAAAAAACACCCAGGGGCAAGGCGACAAGCACCATTGAGACTCCGGTGGAAGATGGTGGACAGTCACAGGATCGGTACCTTGTAGGCTCTTCTGCTGGCCCTAGTAGGTTGTTCTATTGTTGTATTAATACTTATACTTCCCTAACTTTTACAGCTCCTATTAATTAAAAACTGTTTCCTAATTCTATTTTTTACATATTAGTCTTTGATCTTCTTCTAATCTAGACTACTTTCTACATTCTTAACCTGCCTCTACCATCACTCTCTGTGCTACTACTATTTGCGATTATGAGTCGGTCTGTGTAGGTAGCTAAGCTTGCCCAGTCGGCAAACGGTGTTAAACAATCTCTGATCCAGCAATAGGTCTAGGCACTGAGTGAAGTCATCTGGGTTGCCCTTGCTGTCTATTCCAGTCTTCTTAATGTAAGTGCTTTGACAATTTCCAACAACAAAATGTCAATGTTTACACAAGAAAAAGGTAGCAGTTGCCTTTTTGATTTGCTAGGAGGACATACCATACCGCTAGTGTTTCAGGGACTATTCTGCACATAAAGTAGTATGGACAAGAGAAATAGGACATTATTGATGATAGGTGCACTTCGACTTTCCCCATACCTCAGTCCGAACAGAAGTTGAACCCCCAATCCCCTGACCGACTATCTAGTGTGTCTGGCCAATGATTTTACGACCCAGAAGAACAGAAGAAGACTACCGCCGAGTCCCTGCCTATCTGAGTCACTGAAACAAGACTGCCAAGTGCAGTAGTTCAAACCCTTCTGCTCACTCACTCATGAAAAAAAAACACACAGTTTGTTAGTTTTAAACTTTTATTTTCAATTAAGAAATGAAAAAAATATTTCTTTATTTTTAATAGCGTAGTATTCGGAGCGAGCACTGCTGATAGATGACGTTAAAGTTTAAACAATATTCCCATGAATCAAATTACTTTAACGTAATAGTTAACAGACACATGAAATTATTAGAATAACTGTGCGGGAGCCCCCACCTTCTTTAAAGTACTTAAAGTACTGCTGGTGATGACTTACTAGTAGTTGGTGAATCGTCCTGTTGGCAGAAGGGCAATGTAATCTTCTTTCTGTAATTAGAAAAATGGTGCATGTTAAGCAAGCATTCATCAGTTGTCCTAAGAAGTGTAGCATTTAATGGAATAAGCATATAAAAACTTAACACCCTCCCCAAAACCGTTACTTTTTTCAATTCCAGTAATAAAAAATGTGTTATGTAACAATTTCTTCCATTACGAGACGAAATAGGGGGTTGTGTATGGCATCTGAAAATATGACATGTTTTTTCTAAATGTCACAACATCTGATGCGGCACAGATGACCACCAGTGCCGGGGCCAGCACTGCGGAGGGGTCCACTCTAGGGGCAGATGTGGCGGCGCCACCAGGAGGAGCTGGGGGGAAGGCTCAGCGGCGGCGGACGGTGGTAAGTTATTATACTCCTTACTTATTGAAATTTTTGAGTAGGCCCGCAAAGGAGTGTATGATGTACTGTACAGTACACAGTACACTAGTACAAGTACACTGTACTGTTAAGAACAGTTACTAATTTAGAAGGACTTTTTTGGCTATCACGGAGAAGACAGTCAACCTTGAATAGCATTAGCGGCGGTACTTCTCGGGTAAGCAATGGTCCCCTCTATTTGACTTCAACTCAGCTGGCAAACTTTTATCGTGAAGCCAAGTCATATCAGATGTACTTTAGGGATGTGAAGAACGAAAAGTGAAAGAAGGGTGAAACGAAGGACGAGCGAGTCTTAACATTTATGACTGTAAAGAATGGTGTTTTTGAATGCAAGTCAAGAGAAGAAGACGGTGGTTTCCAAAATATAATGAAAAGTGTGTTAGTTGGTTGTTGAGAAAAAGAAAACTTGGTACATTTGAAATATTAAGAAGAATGATAGACGTACTTTGGAAGCCTGGATGTTATCTTCTTTTTCCTCATCGATAGCAGCTGTGTATGATGTAGTAGAGCAGACGCTGAGTTGGTGAAGATTGTTACTTTGAATAGCATGTCCGTGCCAGAGTAGAAAAGCTGAGGAAATCCAAATACTAGAATTTGTGATTGTTCACAAATACTCCCTGCCTTGACTAACAGGACAGTACTTTACTTTGCAAGCACAGCATCTATTGTGTATGTATTGTATAATTGACAACATTATATCAAGTCAAGTCCCTTCCTCCGGCAATTATGGGTACCACACTCACTCCCTTTGTTGATAATTTTATTTCAGCTGTGTCATGGGTGGACTATCGCTGTAGTTCACTCAATGTATCAAAACAAAGCACCTAAAGTCATCCATCATATAACCAAAGATCATGTGATCAGCAGGATATATGATCAGAATTTAATAATCTTCTTTCTTCTTTTGTAGTAGTCAAAGCCCGGGGGGGCAGTGCGAAAGATATCATTACATTGAGCAGTCGCCCTTGATGTAACGAGTATGGCCAGTGGCAGTGCTACCCCTATAGAAAAGTAAGAGCTTCCTATCCCCACCTGCATGTACTGCTTAAAGTACTGCGAGTCTGCGTCATCATGGCTTGTGTCTTTTTTTCTTGGGTGCAAGCTGAGTGAGCTGCCATGCCGGCTACCACAAGTTCACGTACCAGTAATTTTTTTTTTCAAAACAAGAGAAAAAAACAGAAGACTTTTTTAGTACTCTCTGACTATGTATGTAGTAGTGTGAGTCCTTCCATAGTCCTGCTAGTGGAATTCCTGAAACTCCCAGTAATGTCACAGACCTACAAAGACGGCGGAAAGATACATGCCAAAATGTTATACTGTGTTTGCTACTTGCTGGTGTTACTGAGAGTCAACTTTCCGTTGAATTATTTTGACTTTATGTTAAAGACTATTGGCTGCAGTATTTTTCTTTCTTTCTTCATATAGATGCTACTCCGAAAAAGCTCACCAGAATGGAGATGGCTGTCCGGGCCAGGGCCCGTAAGCTGGAGGCTATTTGTGCTGAGTATCGGCGGCTGTGGGCTCGGGAGCAGGAGGAGGAGACAGCAACCACTGCATCCTCCTCCAGTGCCCCCGGATCCACCAGCCAGAAGCCTCCAGCCAAACAGAGCGGTGGCCCGACAGCCTCCTGCCGCCACTGCACAGCAGCAACACAATCAGCTGCCCCCCCCCCTCCAGAGCCTGGATGGTACGTCAGCGCCGCCTCAGTAAAAGAGTGGACTACCTTGAGCAGTTGGTCAAAAAATATCAGCAACAGCTCCGGGACCTCCGCAAAGAGCTGCGGGAGGTGCGGGACCAGCTTTCCACAGGAGGACACCACCGGAAGAAGTGACTGTCCCTTGCCCCTTTTTTAAAGACTGGTGGGAATTGCGTGTTTGGTAAAGGGGACTTTTGGACTTTTGGACATTGGTTGGGATTAGGCAGGGGGGTGAGTTGGGTTAATTTTTATTTTTATTTTTTTACTACATCAATATATTTATTAATAATTATTTTTCATACCAAAACATAGTATACGCGTTCATATTATTTTTTGTGGGGGTGGGCGGTGGTTACTGGACGTTTGGTTTCTTCCAACTCACCAGCATGAATGAAACATCTAGTCCTGAAATGTCCCAAAGTGCCAGTAACCGAGTTAGTGAATTCAGTAGCCCTACTAGTACTTTACTAGTAGTACTGGCAGTCTCTGCTCTCCTCCCAGTCCTAGCCCATTATTCTACCTCTCCAAAATGCTTATCTTACCTGTGATTCGTGTTTGAGAATAGGAGTAGCCACAGGGCTATCTGCATGGCAAATGGTGATTAAGGTTGGTTGTTGACTTGAATCCTCGACGGATGAAATATCATTGTTGTGCTGGTAGTAGTAGTGGTACACATTGGCAGTATTAGCATATGAACAAAACGGAAATTAAACATTGAGTGGCCTGAGCGTAGCATTAGAAACAGTACGATAGATAGTACGCTACAGAACAGTGCCATAAATTATAGCCTAAGCAGTGCTAAAATATTCTAAATATAAGTACTAGTTTCGTGGACTATGGCTACTATAAGAAATATTATGAAGGCAAAGGATACCTAAACATAAGAATTAACCATTTGATTTGTCATGTGTACGAGCATGATGCTTGATGCTCAATCCACGATGTCGCACAGGAAATTTCATTTTCCAACATTTTTCTGTTGCTTAGACCTTATCCTCCCCTGCAAGTGTGTGGAATTTCTTGTTGTCATTTAGTCATACCTCAATGAAAAACCACACAGCCCGGGGGAAGAGGGTTAGGGTTTTTAAAGATTGGATGGGAATGGGGGTTTTTGGTAAAAGTTTTGTGGAGAGAAGAAAAGAAAATACTGCATGGGCAAACAACAAATGAAGAGAAACAAATGTTTGGATTCAAAGGTATCCATAAATCTTTTAGGGGACATAAAGGTAGTGCACTACTGCATGCATGAAGTTGTTTGATAAACAGATGGTTAGGTTACTGAAAAGTTGTACCTACTACATCTTATTAGTAAGTATGAGGAAACAATTTGACAATGACACTAGTACAGGGCTGCATTAATTACGCAATTTCACTTGCCTTTCTCCCCTCATAGAGAATAAACACTTATTATTAGTACATTTGGGGTCCGATGTAGGTAATTCTAGTTTACCACTTCTAAAGTACCGAATCATACTGAATCGGTATTTAAGAAGTGGTAATTTAGAGGGGGGGAAATGTAGGTAATTCAGAATCGGTAAATACCGAATTGTTAAGATTCAGTATTTACCGATTCTGTAAATACCGAATCGGTAATGCCCATTGATTCCTATGGGCATTGAAGCCCATAGGAACCAATGGTCATTACTGAATCGGTATTTACCGATTTAGTAAATTTACCGATTTGGTAAAATAGGGCACCTACATCAGGAATGACCAATTACCATTTACCGGTCGGTAACGGCCGAAATCGGCCGTTACCAGTCGGCAAATGGCCACCTACATCTGGCCCTAAGTTAGTTATAAAAATAGCAAAGAAACGTATGAAATAGCTGGAGAGATGACTTTGAAGAAAAATTTTCTTTTCCCACATAATAACCAGAAGCAGTTCGTTGAAAAACAGGAGTCATAGGTGCAATAAAGAACTGGTGGATTCCACAAGGTGTGGACCAGTATAAACAACATCAGCTGCAGGAGATGTAGTAGTATGCACAGTACTTACTTCAGTGGTGTTGCTGGAATGTGTAGAGACATTGGGAATTAAGCAAAGTTCATTTTCTGTCCACCTCCCCCAGCTGGAGAGAAACAACTTTGACTGTGCACAACAGCTGCAGAGGAAATTCCTGTATGCGGAGGACTGCGGCACACCGGAAGTGAAGCTGAGCCGCCGGGTGCGGTAGGAGCAGTTGCTGTGGGCCAGGGAAGGAGCAACTTTTGCTGCTGCAGATGGAACTTGATAGCAACATACCACGTGGGCGGAAAAGGGCTCCGCAATCTTGTTGGGCTACAAGTTGGCGGCCCTGTGGACTTGCTTCCAGTCAGCGACCGGCATCTTGATCTGGGGCTGCCTGGGTGGCAGGCATTGGCGCACTCAGCCCCTCAGCCTAATTTGCTAGGTAAGGTGTGGGCCGCTTTGTACAAGTGGCCCCAATAGGGCAGACTTGCAGTATTGTGGGCAGTCTTGGTGTTCCAGGGGGCCTGATGGCACTGTAAAAGGGAGGCACCGGTGGCATAGCGAACATTTACAGTTGTCCTGGAGTGCCGGGTGGATAAAGTAGCGACTGCTGGGCTGAGGACGTTGGCCGCTGGACCCCAGGTAGTTTGAATCTATATGGATTGCAGTGGAGGTGCACCCCCAAGGGTTTTGGCTCGTGCCTGCCGTTGCAGTGGGCCTTGCCCTTGAGAGGCCCCCATCAAGGGAAGTCCTCTCAGGTGTGAGGGAGGATGATTTGCGGCACACATTGTTAGAAGGGGCCTAAGTTTATTCCCTGGATGCTGGATTTCAGATCTTTAAACATCGCCCGGATATCATCCTCAGGTGGCTGTGTCGTGACAGGCTCCTCGTTCTGCTCCGATTGTGCGGCATCACCCTCTGTTGTCCTGTTATTTTTCTTGTCGAAAGTGATCTTGAGTTGTCGTGTGTCCGGCTTCCCCATTTTGTTGCCCCTCACCCGGCGCTGTGGTAGCGGCTGTAGCACTCATTCTCCTCTTTTTGTTGCACACATGCACCAGGTACACACTGCACAAAGGCGGTACTCTATTAGCAATCTGCGGGGCCATCTCCCCCTTATGCCCTGTTAGTGCTAAGCCGTTCGGATATATGATGTTACAACGCGGACTATTACAACGCATACCGTTACAACGCGGATTTTACACCGCGGATACTGTAACAACGCATGTATTTACAACGCATTTTTTTACAACGCAGGTACCTTTACAACGCAGACCATTACAACGTAAGTATTGGTAAGTATATATTAATATTAATATTATAATAGTAACTTAATTTTTAAAAATATAATTTAATGTAATTTTAAATAATTTAATTTCCGTTAATTAATTTAAATTTAAATTAATATTACTTTATTTTTACCCTGTACCCCTGTACCCCAGAAACTCAAAACTGACCCTAAACCCCAAAAATAAATTAAAGTAATTTTATTAAATATAATTTAAATTAATTATTGTAAATTAAAAAAATTATAACTTTATTTTTACCCTGTACCCCTGTACCCCAAAAACTCAAAACTGACCCTCAACCCCAAAAATAATGCAATGTAATTTAATTTAATTTATTTTCTATTAAATAATTTAATTTAAAATTTATTTTAATTTATTTTTACCCTGTACCCCAAAAACTGAAAACTGACCCTGAACCCTAAAAATACCCCTTTACCCAAAAACTGAAAACTGACCCTGAACCCTAAAAATACCCCTTTACCCAAAAACTGAAAACTGACCCTGAACCCTAAAAATACCCCTTTACCCAAAAACTGAAAACTGACCCTGAACCCTAAAAATACCCCTTTACCCAAAAACTGAAAACTAACCCTGAACCCTAAAAATACCCCTTTACCCAAAAACTGAAAACTGACCCTGAACCCTAAAAATACCCCTTTACCCAAAAACTAAAAACTGACCCTGAACCCTAAAAATACCCCTTTACCCAAAAACTGAAAACTGACCCTGAACCCTAAAAATACCCCTTTACCCAAAAACTGAAAACTGACCCTGAACCCTAAAAATACCCCTTTACCCAAAAACTAAAAACTGACCCTGAACCCTAAAAATACCCCTTTACCCAAAAACTGAAAACTGACCCTGAACCCTAAAAATACCCCTTTACCCAAAAACTGAAAACTGACCCTGAACCCTAAAAATACCCCTTTACCCTAAAACCCAAAACTGACCCTGAACCCTAAAAATACCACTTTACCCTAAAACCCAAAACTGACCCTGAACCCTAAAAATACCACTTTACCCCAAACATATAACATTTAAAATATAACTATATACTTACCGAGGGACGGTGCTGGACTGGTTTCAATCCTTTCTTGCCGACCGCCGGCAGGTGATCTGGGCTCCGCCGTTCTCGGCCGAAATGCCTTCGCTGGAGGTGGGGGTGCCTCAAGGTTCCATCCTGAGCCCCACCATCTTCAACATATACATGGCCCCTCTAGTGGAGGTAGCGGAGGCGTTTGGGGCCCGGGTCATCTCATACGCTGATGACACCCAGCTCTTGTTCACCTGCAGGAAGGGAGAGGCCTTCAACGGCGGCAGAATCAAGGACTGTCTGAGCGCAGTCTCTGCGTGGTTTCAGCGGCACAGCCTGAAATGCAACTCAGACAAATCTGAGCTGCTCTTTTTCGGCTGTGCCCCTGATCTGGGCTGGGAGACATGGTGGCCCCAGGACATGTTCCCCCCAGAGAAACCATCTTCTCAGGTAAAAAATCTCGGAGTGGTGTTTGACGATGATGTATCCTTCCGTCCACACATTCTGGGATTAGCAGGGAAATGTTTCAGCATCCTCAAGATGCTTAGGAAATTCCTTCCTCTGCTCTCACTGCAGTATCGTAGGAATGTAGTCCAGGCGCTTGTGGGATCCCGCCTGGACTATGCTAATGCACTCTTTGCAGGCCTACCTAAGTATCTGTTATCCAGACTGCAGATTGTCCAGAATTCGGCAGCCAGAGCCATCTATGGGCTGCCCAGGAGAGCTAGCGCCTCTGCGCTCCTGGCTAGGCTGCACTGGCTGCCAATTTTGGGGAGAATCAGATTTAAACTCCTCACTTTGGCATTTAAAGCCCTCCATGCGATTGGCCCTAACTATCTGAGGAAGCGTATTGCTTTCTATGTGCCGCGGAGGTCGCTGCGGTCGGCGGACCTGGCTAAAATGGAGGTGCCTGTGGTCAAACGTGTTCGGATGGGAGGTCGTTCCTTCCAACACGTGACTGCCTGCTTGTGGAACGAGCTCCCACTTTCCCTTCGGAAAGCGAACAACCTCCTGGCTTTCAGGAAGGAGTTGAAGACTCTGCTCTTTACCAAGTAATCCGCTGTGACTGTAGTAGGTTTGCCTTTGGTTTCCTGTCTCTCTGGGCCTCTTTGCCAAAGCGCCGGGACACCCTTTTGGGGTAGCCGTGCGCTCAAAAAGTTCGGCTTAACATTAACATTAACATTACCAATACTTACGTTGTAATGGTATGCGTTGTAAAGGTACCTGCGTTGTAAAAAAATGCGTTGTAAAAACATGAGTTGTAACAGTATCTGTGTTGTAATAGATGCGTTGTAACAGTAGTGCGTTGTAAAAAATGCGTTGTAACAGGTGCACACCAAGCCGTTCACATAAGCACACAGGGACAGGGCATCGGCGACCACGGCGATATAGGCTTCAGGCAGGACAGTATCCTGCGCGCAAGACTCCAGCTGTCTTACTAAGGTGCCAATTACCTCCCCTGCAGTTTCAGGCAGCACGCCCGGCACCTGGACATTCACTCAGCAGTCCCACCGCAAATGGCGTCCGACACAGCATCCGTTAAGAGCACAGTAGACCCCAGATCCACTTCAGGTATATACTCCGTGTGCCCACCAGGTGCATGTATCTAGACAATGGAGTTTCGTACCTATTACTTCAGTAGACTCAATTGTATGTACAACCATATGATATTGAACTCCTCTCACCTTAACTATCTACTGTGCAAGGTCACCGGTCCATTCCATCCATCCACTGCCCGTTCAGTGATATGTGTGCCACTATTCTTCAGCAGAAAAGTTCAAATATATTTGCAGCAAGTAGCCGCCCTGTTGGATGTACTGCCCCGCATCAACCTGACTAAGTATGTCTATCATGTTTCCAAGTGGGGTCCCGCAGCCCCACTGAAGGACTGGCCTCAGACAGATATGCCCACACGTCCCACAGGCGCAACACGATCTGCCACCTGCAAGGTTCAGAGGGCCAAAACTTGGCCGGCCACTCACACCGCAGTCTCTCGATCTGCACTCACAAAATGGCGGTCGCGCGAGCTTCACACTCTCCTGCTCGCTCTCCGCTTAAGAGGCACATTACCCCACTGAGACCATGCAGGCACCGGGGCCAAGACGAGAACGTGCAGTGCCTCCGCAGCACCCCATGCACAGTCCCTCAGGAGCACCAGAGACCCCGCTGGAGGAGCCACTCACTGACCCTGTGGCTGGTAAGGGCACTCCCCAGGAACCCGATATACGGGCCATTTTCAAAGATATGAAGCAGGTACTAATGGCTAATAATAACAAAATCCTTGATCTGAGGACTTAGAGGCCAGATTGAGGAGAAATAATATCAGAATAATGGGAATACCGGAATACACTGTGATGAACCGAATTGAGAATTATGGGGAGTAAATGCATGGGTCTTATTTGAAGCGTTGTTGTCGACTGTTTGCATAGTGGAGCAGCTGCATAGATTGTTGGGCCTGAGCCAACCACCTGGGGCTCCTGCATGGCCCATCATTGCCCAACTCCTAAATTACAAGGTTAGGGACACGGTACTCAGACTTGCCGGGGAGCAGCACACCATGTCCTACCAAGGGAACACTCTATCCTTTTATGACTTTATGATTGCTGTCCAGGCTGCGTGGTGAGACCTCATTCTGGCCAAGCGCTCCCTCCAAAAAATAGAATCCTCTAGCATCCCTGGATGCTAGAGGATTTTCCTTACTGGGAGCTGTGTTGCTCCATCTTGATTCTTCCAGGACTGCTGGGACCTACTTTTTGCTGGCTGTTAATGATGCCAGGACCTTGAGCAGCCCCCCAGTGCCTTATTTTAGTCAGGGAGCACTTCTTGGGGGTCTTCCTGATGCCATAGCGCTTGGAAGTGCTTTATTTATATTTCTAGCACTCGGGAGCGCTTTCTTTATCCCCTATAGCGCTTGGGAGCGCTTCATGTGCTGCTAGCGCCCAAGCGCCCTATTTCCACTTTGGGACTGCTCTAATTATCTTTAAAGCCGGTGCCCACCCGGCATTGCCCCCGTGGGATTGTTGCTCGAGGGTGCTCACCCCTCATTAGGCCAAAGCGCTGCCTGCGAGTGCTGGGGAAGGGCCGCCGCGCTGCCCGCGGCAACCCGGAAGGACTTTTGGTCAAAGGCGGAAGTCCCGCCTCGCAGCCTTCCTGCTTGGCAGAGGAGCCACCACCTGGAGGAGCAGGCGAGGATCCGGAGAGAGAAGAAGACGCAGCCCACCAATCAGGAGGAGAGGGAGTGTACCCTGTGCTCCTGAGTCCAGCCGCCAAGTACTGGTGAGTGGGGCCCGGGGCTGTGCTACAGAGAGGGGTGGCGTCGAGGCACATTGCCGGTGCCTGCCCCCCTCCTGCCGTAGCGTTCTGTTCTCGAGTCCCCCAGAGGCGGGGACTCCATCTACCAAAGTGCCACATTTGTTTTCTGAGCCAACGAGAGGCTCAAGGCGCCATTAGTTCCTAGAGCCCCGAGAGGCTCAAAGCGCCCCATTTTTTTTGCGAGGCCCACGAGGGCCCCGGGTGCCTATCTTCATTCCGAGTCCCCTGGGGGGGACTCCTACGATTTGGCAGCATTCTTGTTTTCAGAGCCCCGAGAGGCTCAAGGCGCCCCAGTTGTTGAGGAGCCCAGTGAGGGCTCAGGGGGCACATTTGTATTCCAGAGCCTAGTGGCAGATTTGTTCTGAAGGGCTAGGGAGAGCCCCATGTCGCCGAATGCGTTCTAGAGCTTAGATGGCTCCGTGTGGCGCATTTGCTCCTAGGGCCAGTGAGGGCCCTGTTGCAGCTTTACTGATTTCCAGCTGCCCAGCAAGTGGGCAGCTGCACCGTTTAGGCCCTTGTGATTGTTCCCAGCTGCCAAGAAATTAGTGGGCAGCTACAATGTTTAGGTTTGCACCAGTGGCACACCCCTGACTGGCGCTGCATTGGCAAGGCGCCCTGACATTCTGGACACAGGGCTTTTTGAGTCCCTTTATTGAGATGGCCAGTTCGCCAGGGGGCTGGTATGTGATTATTACGTAATGTGATTTTACTATGTTTATAATGGTAATTGCCTAATGTGATTTTTTGCGCAATGTGATGTTACTGTGATTGTGAGGTTACTTTACCTGTGTGGGGTTATGTTAGTGAGAGTTTACTTCACTGTGAGTCACGCCCCTAAATGCGAGTTATGCTTAAGGGGGAGAGTCTAATGTGTTTAGACTAGTGAGAGATTGCCTCCTGTAGTTATACTGTTTAGGCCTAAATGTGACTATGCGTAATGTGCTTTGCCTTTATTCTTATGTGATACTTCTAAAGGTGCTTATGCTTAGAAGTTTGCTTTGCCTAGTGTAGTTTATACTAGAGAGGTTATGTGTCCATGCGTGATCTAGGCTTATGGTTATTAGTATTGCGTAGTGTGTACCTACCTGTTACCAGTGGTTACTGGTTGTGACCTATAATTGTTATTTTGTGCTATACTTATTCTAAGTTCTAAAAGTGCTTTTTTAAGCATGGGCGGAAAATCCGTTCCGCTCGCGGATTTTGCGGATTTTCGGTAAATTCGCAATCCACGAACGCTCGCGGATTTACCGAAAATCCGCTATTTGCACGGTAAATTTTGCGGCGTGCGGCGTTCACTTACCGTCATTCAGCGTTTGCCGAGTTGTTTTTCTCGATATTTTGCAAGTGCTGTGCCATTTTGGATCTTGCTGCGGGATCCCGCGGGAGTTTGGCGACGCATCGCGAGAGTTCGCAATTGCGAACATGTAGGTGCGGCGGGCAGCAACAATCTCGCACTCGCGAAATTACAAAATTTGCAATTCTGCACAAGAAATCCACTAGCAAGCAGCATAGACCTTCTGAAAATGATGATTTTTATCAGAATAACTCCTCAGGTTGAAATTTGCCTGTACTTTTTTGGATTTGAGGCCTTTTGACTTTCTTTGGATCACTTTTGGATTAGAAATCAACTTTCACAAGTAAGTTTGTTTGGGTCATTACAGTTGCTGCTCTGCAGAAAAACGAGTTTTGCATAACTGAAAGCACTCAGCAGGTGCAAAAGTTCACTCATCATTAGTAACCATTCCCTGTAGTACTTCCTGAGGGGCCCCTCCAGAGTTCAGTTGCCTATGTTTGTTTGGGGCATTACAGTTGCTGTTCTGCAGAAAAATGAGTTTTGCAAAACTGAAAGCACTCAGCAGGTGCAAAAGTTCAAACTCATCATTAGTAACCATTCCCTGTAGTGCTTCCTGACTGGGGCCCCTCCAGAGTTCAGTTGCTAGTTGCAACAATTGTATGACCCTGCTCTGACCCTCACAGCAGGCTCATAGAATAGCTAGACTTAGGCCACAAAGGTCCTGGAAAATAAATTGCACTGCAACAGAAAGCAAATTACAGATAAGGAAGCAGGTGCCAGACTGGAATTTTAAAACAGTGACACATTAATAAATCAACCCCAAATTAATTCATGTCAGTTGAAGCAGGGCAGGTGTGCTTGCTTTCCCCCCCCATAATCTACAGTGATGATGAACCAGAGGGTGGCATTGATGTACCAGAGGGTGGCATGGGTGAAACAGAGGGTGGCAGTGCTGAAACAGAGGGTGCTGGGAACCTGTGATGATGAAAAAGACGTAGAAACAACATAGTCGCGACCGTTGCGAGCCGACAAGTAAGTTTGCAATTGCGAACTGGTACAAAACACTCGTGAACTGGCAGAAACCCTTGCGAAAACAAAAAAAATAATAATCCGCAAATTCGCGCGAATTTGCGGATTTTGCGGATTGCGAGTTCGCAAATACGCAAATTCGCGAACGCCAGATTCGCAAAATTCGCCCATGCTTATGCTTTTTCTACTAAATGTTGCTTTTAACAGTGGCCCATGTGGCCCTGTCCTGGTGTAAATAATCCCATGTGAATATTGCCCGTGCCAGTTGGCACAATGTATATTGTGTGATTACTATCTGATGTGTTTTGACAATAAAAAAGTTATTTTATATAACCTTGTGTGGAGTTCCTTTTGTGGTGTGCCTAGGATGTTGTTGCTGTTGTGTGCGTGCGCAAATGCTTTACACATTGCCTCCGGGATAAGCCTGTCTGCTCGTGCCAAGCTACCAAGGGGGTGAGCAGGGGTTATCTTGGCGTGTGACTCCCTTGCCCTGACTAGAATGGTGGGTTCTGCCCGGCTTTGGCGTAAGCCTTAGCCAACCAAAAATAGCCAGTTCTAACACTACCCCTCTACACTTCTTTGTACAGTTCAACACATGTGCGGACCCCCGTCCTTTATGCATTCCTTGATTCAATCCAATTGCTTTGGCTTGAGGACACACAGTGCGGCAAACCTTACAGGCATCTATCCATGATTAATGTGGATAATTAAAATACTTGCCAAGTTAATTGCATTGCAGTTACGCCAAAATATTCGCCACCACTCATAATTTGCACACTTTCTTTACAATCCTTCAGGTGATAGGGCCATGCCTGGTTGCAATATTACATGTTTAGGGCTTAGCCCTAGATTTATCCAATTGATTGTCTGCTATATGCTGGTCACAGGGTGCAACTCCGGATAAAAGGAGTGATCTCCCCATCATTTTGGGTCTCTTGGGGCACGTGGCAGGGATGTCCGCGCTTCCCTGTTCTTGTTGCTATTGCCATGGAGCCCCTGGGTGCACGTCTCAGACAAGACCATGCCCACTGGGGCCTTGCCTATGGCCCTCGTGTGGTGCTGATCTCCATTTATAACAACAATTCAGTCCAGCACTCCTTATTACAGTTACTCTGATTATATCACATAATTATACACAACATTGAATCAGCAGGTATTATTCCAATTTTCTTTATTCATGAACTCTTCTTCACAACACATAAAACCGTAGCCTATGCGTTTTGTCCTCTCAGACTTCTCCAGTCTACAAACAATATACACAAATACCAATTATATTTATAATATTTACAAAATAGTCATAACAAGACACTAGTTTAAAATATGTATATCGAACTATACATCTACCAATTTAATGCTGCACTTTCTACAAACATCAGAAACTTTTTTTATTATCATACAACACAAGGCGATGTCATTAACATGAGATATATAGACATGATTATTTTGAATTAACCTCTGCTGAATTCAAACATCAAGGTGGCAGCAAACTTATACGTTTATGCCACCTTGATGTTCAAGTTCAGCAAGGGTTAATTAAAAAGAATTGCGATTCTCCTATTACCTTGACCAGAGAATCTGGATTTCATTAAAGACACGGAGGCTAACATTATGCATTAACCTTTTAATGCAGTCACAAGCAGCCACACTACATCACAAACAAAACAATTCTAAAATGGAATGAACATGGGCGACAAAAGGCATGTGCCTTTTTTAAATGCTGAAGAGTAAGCAAGATTGCAAAGTTCTGGATGAAGAAGATCATGAAGAAAGATCCATAACGAAAAACACTGAAGATGTTCTTAAAAGAAGAATCCATAAGGTTCCAAAATGGAGAAGTCCATTAAGATGAATTATCTGAAACGAATGGAAAAATGGAAGTGAAAATAAAGAAGTACTTAAAAATATGGTAACAAGGTATAGCAGAAAAAAACCCAATCAGAATGATAAAATCACAATCAATACTATGCATAGAAAAAATCCTCCAAGGGAGAGACGGGAGGGATAATGCTAGCCTCCGTGTCTTTAATAAAATCAAGATTCTCTGGTCATGTTAATAGGAGAATCACAATTTCATTACAAGACCGGAGGCTGCATTATGCATGTTGGTAGCCGTGAAGGACAACATCAGACATGTGCTCGATAGGTTTCCAGTAATGTCGAGCAAATGTGGATGCGTTGGACCAATCTGCAGCTTTGAGAATATTGTCTAATTTAGCACCAGACCAGAAGGATTTACTGGCCATAGCGCCTCTAATAGAGTGTGCTTGAAATTTTGATAAGTCAACACCAGCTAGATTCATAGCACACTTAACCCATCTTGCAATAGAAGAAGAAGAAATGAGTTTGAAAGGTTTAACAAAAGAAATAAGTTGTTGGTTAGCGCCAGGAGAGCGAAGGTCTTTCATTCTATTATTGTATTCTTGCATACAGTTCAAAACACAAAGCTTTTTACACATATCAAAGCGAGGATAGAAAATAAAATCTGACATAGTCTTGGTTCTTCTAACAATTTCAAATGTAACACCAAACATATCATAAGACCTGTAAGAAATATCATAGCATTTGATATCAGAAACTCTTTGGCAAGAAATAAGGCATAAGATAGAAGCTAATTTAATAGAAAGGTATTTCCTATTAAGAAGGGAATTATCCGGTCAGGAAATAAAAAGATCAAGAAGAGATTTACCATACCATAAGCACTGGTATTTAGGCTAGGTGGCCTCTTAAGTCTAATGCTTTTCATGACTCTACAAATAATAACATTTTTACCTACTGTCTTAACGTTGACAAGGGAGTGACCGGCAGAAATAGCTGATCTATAACAATTAATAGATCTATAAGAAAGCCCATTATCAAATAATTCAACAAGAAAATTAACTATATGTACGATAGGAGCCTCCACGGGATCCAAGTACCTCTCCAGACACCAACAAAGCAATTTTCTCCAAATGTTGTTGTACCTATAATGTGTTCCTGGAGCCCAAGATTCTCTGAGGAGAGTTGCAGCTGATGACGAAAGGTCAGACAATTCATTGGATCTCCTGACACTTTCCAAGCAAGAAGGTTCAAATTCCCTGAAAGAATTAGATGGTGATCTTCCCAGTCTGCGTTTTTAACCAGACTTTGGACTGCAGGAATTAAGAAGGGGATTTGGCAGGCCAGTTCCAGCTCTGTTGGAAACCAGGCTTGGGAAGGCCAAAATGGAGTTATCAGATCCAGTGAGGATTGGTCTTGTCTGACTTTCTGAAGAACTCTCTGGATCATTGTGAAGGGGGGAAAGGCATAACCCCGAAGGCCTGACCAGGATTGGAGGAAGGCGTTCACTGCAAGAGCGCCCGGATCAGGGATCCAGCTGAAGTATTTCTCTAACTGGAAGGTTAATCTGCTGGCAAAAAGATCCACATCTAGAGGACCCCAAAGGAAATGTAGGGTGTTGCAGACAAGAGGATCATGTTTCCAATCGCTGAAATCTAGAAGAAATCTTGAGTTTCAATCTGCGGAAACATTTGACTTTCCCGGAAGATACTCCGCTTTCAGGAAGATCTTGTGTTCCAGGCAAAACATCCAAAGCTTTTTGGCTAAATTGGAGAGGTCTGCTAATTTTGTACCGCCAAGGCGATTGATGTAAGAGACGGCAGAGATGTTGTCCATCTTGAGGATAACAGATCTCCCTTGAAGAGAGTGTCTGAAGCTCATTAGAGTGTAGAGGCCTGCTGTGAGTTCTAGATTTTAGAGTTTATATGATGAGAAGTCTCTGAGAGAGACCACACGCCACCAGTGTTCTGGTTGAGAAAACGTGCGCCCCAACCATGAAGACTCACTTCCGATTCTAGAACTAATTCTGATGTAGAGCCAAAGATTGCTCTCCTATTCCAGGCGTCCAAATTCTCCAGCCACCAGGATAGTTCTGACCTCACTTCGTGATCTAAATTTACAAAATCTCCGTACCAAAGGCCAGATCTGAGAGCTTTCCCTTTTATCCTCTGAAGAGCTCGGTAATTGAGAGGACCAGGGAAAATGGCTTGAATAGAGGAAGAGAGTAGGCCTAAGATTCTGGCTAACTCTCTCAGGGAAAGAGAATCTCTTTTTAAGATAAATCTTATCTCCTTCCGGATTTTTGTATTTTTCTTCGGGGGAAGTTAAAGAAGACATTTGAGGTGTCTACGGTAAAGCCAAGGAATTCCAGGGATTTGGAGGGGGTATGGATAGATTTCTCGCGATTTATAATAAAGCCTAGGCTTTCTATGAGGTCCATTGAGGTTCTCAGATCCAGCAAGATCTGTGAATAGTGTTTAGACATAATGAGGATGTCATTGAGATATACGATTTGGCGAATACCTCTATCTTTCAGAAGAGAGGCAATAGTCCTAATAATCTTGGTGAAACACCAAGGGGCAGAGGAAAGACCGAAAGGAAGGGCCTGGAATTGAAAAAGGCGATTGTTCCAAGTGAACTGGAGAAAAGGTTGATGTTCCTTGGCCATTGGAATGGTAAACTAGGCGTCTTTCAGATACAATTTCACCAACCAGTCTCCTTCTAGAAGAAGGTCTCTCAGGAGGTGGATTCCCTCCATTTTGAAATGCCTGTAGACTAGGTTTTTGTTCAATTCTCGTAGATTTATAACTGGTCTCCAACCTTTTTCCTTTTTTTCGATCAAGAAAGAATGTGCTTACAAACCTTCTTAAACTCCATGGAACTTCTAAGATTGCACCTTTCTGCAGCATGGAGGAAATCTCTTCTTCTACAATTTTTTGCGGATCTTCTGAAAGAGGTAGAGCTTTCGGAAGGGAAGATTGTATTGAAGCATTGATAAAATCTATCTTGAAACTGCAAACAGTTTCCAAAACCCAAGGGTCTTGAGTTAGAGATTCCCATATGTGATAGAATAACTGAAGTCTGCCCCCTACTTTTGGAGGGGAAGAAGGAAAAGGAAGAGGAGTACTTACTTTGAGTATTGGTGGTGGAGTTGTTTGAGAATCCGGGTGAACTAGAACCTCTATAACGGGAATTTCTTCCTCTTTGAGGGTAAAATTGATTAGAGGTGAAGAAGCCTCTTCCAGAGCCTCTGTATCTTGAGTAGGGCCTCTGATTGCCTCGGCCAAAAGAAAGGCCCCTTCTTGCGGCACGTCCAAAAAAGTTTGTGTTGAAAACTCTCTTCACATTAGATTGAGCTTTATCAAGGGCAGTGAACATAGCAACATATTTGCCAATACATTTGATCATATCTTTGCCAAAAAGAAGCACTTTAAGGTTAATGGATGGTTCTCTCTCGGCCATGTTAAACAGAAACTTAATCAAATCAGGGTCTAGGTTAGGGGTTTGGCAGACTTTATCCTGAATTGCCGGTCTAGGGCACTGTGACCAAAGTGTACTACGAGTTTCCTTTTCGAGAGAATTTCTGAGCCATCTCTGAATAAACTTGGCCATATGTTCCTGTGGAAACCATTGAGAGCTTCTGGGATGGGAAATATTGAGGGGGAGAACATCTCTTCACCCAGGGGGTTGAGGATAACATCTTTGGGGGAGCAAGCAAGTTGTTCGTCAGGTTGAGTGTCAAAGTCTAGATCCTCATCGTCCAAATCGAGGACAAATTCCTCATTAGGGTTAGGAAAATTCATTTCATCTTCAGAATCAGTCTCTGGAGTATTAAGAGCACTTTCAAAATTTGTGCCGCTAGGGACACCCATCGTATTTGCGACGCGAAGGGCAGCTGTAGAATTTGTGCCGTGTGGGACACCTGGATAAATTGTGCTGCAAGGGACACCAGTAGGTATCGAGGTGCGAGGACCTCCTTGAACACTTGAGGTGTAAGAACCTCCCAATGCATTTGAGGTGCTAGGGCCTCCAATAGTGCTTCTCAAGGGCTCAGAGTGGTTAGATTTTTGGGCTCTTTTTCCTTAGAAAATAATATGTGTAGTGAGCTTGTCACTAAGATCGCCCTGATCAAAGGAAAGGGGTCTTTTAGAGGACATAACCTCTTTAAGACTATCCATCCTAACAGACCTCATCTCCTTCTGAATTACATTTTTAAAAGATTCTTTAGAAATATTGGGGGAGCTTTGAGCAGCGTCATCAGAATCAAAATCTGACATGACTGCTGAAGAGGAGAATAATAATATAGCCAGAAGAGTATTAAATAATTTTAAAAGGCTGAAAAAATGGAGAATAGGTTGGTAAAAGAAAGTGCCAAGTCTAAAAGAGGAGTTTATGGGCTGTTATATAATAGGTTTAGGTAAAAAGATAATTCTCCTTGTTTTTTTTATTTTTTTATATAGTGATAAAGAGCAAAAATATAAATGAATTAAATTATCTCCCCCTTTTTTTTTTTAAGGCCAATTGATTTCCTAAAAACAAGCGATGGTGCAAAAATGAAGAGATCGGAGAGAGATCAGGAAAATCACAGCGTCAGCCAGAGCCGAGTAATTGACTCGAGAGCTCGAGCACCTGATGCTGTGTTCAGTTAGAGGAATGCACCCTGGAAACTTGACCACGTATCGCCGTCGTTGCCAAGGAGCACTCCTCTAATGAGGAAGGGAGCGATGTCGACGCTCGAGACAAGAGCGATCAGGGAAGATCAAATTAAGTGTGTCCGGACCCACTTGGGGAGACGGATTAAGGACGGTTGAGGTAGCGCTAAGACAAAGATCAAAGTTAGAAGTCGGGAAAGTGGTGTGACGAAATGTCGGCCCGCCCGACTCTAATTTTGGCCGCCTGGCCTTAACTTTAGGGGTAAACCCTCGAGGGGGGAAGGAGGGGGCGGGTAGAGTGATGACCACATATTGGACCTCAGAGGGAGGGAGGAGGGGGAAGGGGGCGGGGTAAAAAAACAATCTCCGATTCGAAACGGAATGAACCCAAAATAAAATCGAAATAATGATTAAGAGGGCATCTTTACATAAAGCAATATACAAAAAACATTACAATTTGGCAAACAAGAAGAAAGTAAGGATAGTAAAGAGAACTTATCTGCTTGTTTTTTGTTGTTGTTTTTGGTCCTCATACACCATGTTGGGCATTCTTGATGGGATACCTCCATCCCTTCTCATCTGGCCAGCCTGTTCCGACCCCGGCATTAGGCCTATGAAGATAGAAAGATGGGATTCCCTCAAGCCGGTACTGTTTCCTTAATCCACTCCTGTTCACACCACCTGCGAGACCATATGTTACTTAGGAGAAAAAGAAACCAACAGAACCCAGGCAAAATCATAGGACCGCCTTTACTTATTTCGCCAGGCCACTAGTGCCGCCCAGATCTTATCTAAACTTGTACTGTCATAAGCCGTATCAGATTCACTTGTAAAGATTATATGCTTCAGGCATTCCACAAATGTTGGGGGGGTTACAGCTTTCAAGGCCCTACATATCTCTCTCCTCGCCAGGATTATGACATAGAAGATACATTTAGAAGCCGGATCATTCAGTCTGTCGTAAGGCCAAAAAAGATTGTCCTAGGGTTAACCTCTACTTGTTGATGGAGCACATCCTCCACAAATTTTTGCACCTCTGTCCAGAACTGGGAAATCCTCGAACAGTCCATAAACATATGGAGATCAACTGCAGCCGGGTGCTTGCACCTAGGGCAATGATATTCTGATCCCGGCACCTTAGCCAGTTTTCCCGGTATCCAATATACCCTATATGCCGTGTAAAGATGATTTCTCTTAAGAGAAGCCGGTGTAACCACTTTCTGCAGTATAGTAAAGGAATCGCCCCAGATGTCCCCGATATTATGGATATTGGCACCGAGGACACTACCCCACAGTTTTTGAAGTTCAGGTTCCGTAACTCCTCCATCTTCCAGAAGGGCCCAATACCAAAAGGAGATTTCCCGTTTCCAGCCTCCCCTCCTAGTGACCGAGTTGAATCTTGGGCTTGCTTCTTCATGGTCCCAGGACTTCGTTGCCCACCACCCAGACAGCTGGTAATACTTAAATCTAGTGAGCGTGCCACCTGTTATACCAGAAAGACACTCCCAGCTCATCAGCTGAGAGTCCTTCTGGAGATCGACCCAAAATTGAATGCCTGCCAATTTCAATGGCCGAGAAAGTTGATCTCAAAGGCAATCAGGGGTGCCTGGGGAGTACCAAATTGGAACCTGGCATGTATAATAGGGAATTTTGAGACTCTTCCTGATGTAAATCCAGTTTTTTAAAGCAGCATCCAGAATCTTATGCCTGACTTTTTTTTATAAAACTTAGGGTCTCTGTTCTGACCGGGTTTTCTGTCCCTTTTTGAGTGAAGGTGACTTTAGCCTGCTATCATTCTAATAGGAGGATTAGAACCTTAGACTTGGCCTATTTACAAGGTGTTTGACGTAAATCCCTTCCCTTTTCTGCACCTTGGGGTCTATAAACGTATGTTAATGAACAGATTCCTTAGTATTAGTACTATTCCGTCCTTTTGTAAGGTTGCTAGTATATTTCTAACGGAGTTATGCTTATTTCGGGCCATGTAGGCCTCAAACGGGAGAGACTCCATCTTTCTTTCTGCCTCGGCTGCTTGAGATGCTTCTAGGTCAAATGTAATGTTTTAGTTATAAGGTGTTGTTCGCTTGGATTGAACCGGCTCAGGCTGGCCCTTATCGAAGGATTGTATTTTTTTCGTGTCGAAGACATAACATCAGGCTGGCCGGCTGAGAACGTGTCCTTGGCACGGGGTGGTACAAGAATTTGGTGGGCGGCAGGTTACTGGCCGTAAATTTCCATGCATGAACACGGTTCCATATTAGCGAAAGCACGGAGAGTTCAGGGTTCAGTCCGTGAGTCAGTTAGTAGACGGCAGCTAGTCGTTAGCATTATTGCAGTTAATCAACTCAAGGCAGACAGTCCCAATTTTGAAGTCCGAGAAAGACCGAGGGCTGATACTCTCTCAGAAAGATTGAAGTTATTTTAGTTGGAGCAGCTGGCGAGCTTTGATACTAAGATCAGAGCATGCAGAAAGAAGAAGTTAGCGGAGCGAACGAATACCAGAGCGGCAGAAACTGATTTATAAGATCGAAGTTAGAAAGTGAAGATAGTCCGTGATTGAGAGGAGAGAGGAGTAGTGCAGAACAGCGAGAGTGAAGCAAACGAATTCGAGAATAAGAAGGAGGTTCCAGTGACTTGGAGGGGAGCAGAGGAGACAGAGCATAGCGGTGCAGACGTGTATCCGTGACTGCAAACATAGTTTATAATCAGATCAACATTAAAATACAATGACAAATACCTTTATCTTTACAATGTATTTAAAAAACAACAAGTGTTCATTCGCCTGGTGTGGAAATACACAAATGATATCTGTGTTACCTCAACCTTAGAAATTGTTTTTGGGTTTGGAATGAGTGTAAAAATGTATGAATGAGAAAAGTGTGTATGGTGTTTGGTGTGTGTCGGACAGGGTCTTGTTCTTCACTGTATGAACACTTGTTGTTTTTTTAAATACATTGTAAAGATAAAGGTATTTGTCATTGTATTTTAATGTTGACCTGATTATAAACTATGTTGATGAATTGATGAATACATAAGGTAAAGAGTGAAAAAGAAAAAGAAAAAAATATTTTTGATACACTACAGAAAAAGAATAAAAATAATAAAATATTTAAAATGAGAGAACTAATTTTGTTGTACCTGTGTTAATATGAAGGCTAACTGATTGATTTTATGAGCTACGCCACATAGGAAAGTATAAATTGACCACGGGGGAATCTCAGTATTGCTATCTTTCAGTACTCTCTCTCTCTCTGAGAAGTTTACAGATTAATGTTTTAATATCACCACTCTCCGCCCCTTCCGGAATTTTCAAGAATTTTAAATTGTTCCTTCTAGCATTAATCTCAAGCCTCTCAATGTCCATTTGGAATGATTTATTCTGCGCCTTCAGCTTCATCTTTTGTATTCCCCTGGACTACTTCTGAGAGTGCCGCCACTTCTGACTATAAAACTCCAGTTCGTTTGCAAATGTCATTTAGTTTAGTCTCCAGGGTTTCACACTTTTCGTGGATTCCTTTCGGATTTGCTTCAGAGATTTCAAATTTAGAAAATAGATCCCCCCCTAAGGGACTGTAGCAACAGCTCCAACTGCGATTGCCTGACGTTCAGATTTTCAGATCCTATTCTGGGATCACCTTGGCCTATGTTATTTTCACCTTCTGCATCGATGCCTGGCAGTGAACATAGAACTGGTGGAGAGGCTATTTCAATATTGGTGTAAATGTCAGTACTAATAATAGGATCTGGGTCTGGGTCCTGGTACTGAATCGGCGTGATGGGGGCGACTGGAACCGGAAGACCAGTTAGCTCCAATGTGGGGGAAATTTCCTTTTCAGTATCAGGGTCACAGGTTAGAGGAGAATACCGATTTTCAATGGAAATGGCAGGGGGCCACTGTTTAGAGGGAGATATAGAGGGACTTTTCTGCCCCTTGGAGATATGCACTTGCTCCATTATCTTAAAGTACGATTTAAGCAAAGGTGTTGTTTTAAGGGAGGGGGACAGGGTCTTTAAAAGTCTTACGTTTTTTAAGCTCCCCCACCTTCGTACTTCTTTTCTTCTTCAAAGGAGTCAATGGGACCACAGCTCCCACCCCTCTATGCCTCGCCCCTGGGCTACCTGTAAATCTTTGTTCTGCAGCTCAAACTGGGAGCGAAGCTGATACCTGTTCTTAACAGGGAATGCCCTCTCCCCCGCGTATTCTGTAGCAGTGATCCTATCCCCTGCTGTGCGACCCGTGGCTAAGCCATGTTTCACAGCCGTACCAACACACACGAGACCAGGGACAGGAGAGTCACTTTCCATGGGTGGGAACTAATAACCACCCAGCTCCTTTCGTGATGAAACGTCGATGCACCCTTGAGAATTCGGCCGCATACAGTGGAGCACGGAAATCGATTTCGCCGCTGCTGCCCTGATTCTTCTCCAGAGCCTTGCACGATATCCTCTGTGGTCTCCGCGCACCCCGAGCATCTCTGACTCCACCTCCACCTCCGTCCCCATGCAGGTCTTGCCACCTCCCGGGTCTCAGAGCCCGGCTCCACTGACTCGCGACCGACTCGCGACTGAGCCAGCAAGAGAAAAACAAAAAAACAGAAGAAAAATCAAGTGCCCGCCATTCACTGCGGGCACACAAATCTCCCCCCGCTCTTACTGCTGGGATCGCTTCAGTCTGCGTCAAGAAAGGTTAGTTAACACGGGGTAATCTCCTGGTTTCATCAAGGGCTCCCGCCACTGGCGTCAGTCCGCCGCCATGTTCCTCCAAACTTAACTTATCTGCTTGTGAGCCGCGTTTAAAAGAGGCAGTCTGTTTATTGCCCATGCCTTTTGTAGCCTATGTTCATTCCATTTTAGAATTGTTTTGTTTGTGATGTAGTGCGGCTGCTTGTGACTGCATTAAAAGGTTAATGCATAATGTAGCCTCCAGTCTTGTAATGAAATCATGTCTGTATCTCATGTTAATGACAGTGCCTTGTGTTGTATGATAATACAAATAGTTTTTGATGTCTGTAGAAGTATCAGTATTAAATTGGAGGATGTATAGTTCGATGTACATATTTTAAACTATTGTCTTGCTATGACTGTTTTGTAAATATTGTAAATATAATTGGTATTGGTGTGTGTTATTTGTAGCCCTAAAGAAGTCCAAGAGGACGAACCGCGTTGGCTACCGTTTTATGTGTTGTGAAAAAGAGTTCACGAATAAATAAAATTGGAATAATATCTGCTGAATCAATGTTGTGTATAATTATATGATATCATCTGAGTAACTGTAATAAGGAGAGCCGGACGGTATTGTTGTGCTATTTGTGGGGCTTTGTAGTCCCAGGATGTTTATGGGTATTGAGCCTCAGGTCCTGTGCACCAAAGGATAAAATGTTACACATGTCCACAGTATAATAATAATAATAATCCACATTTGTAAAGCGCACAATCACCCGTAAGGGTCTCTTGGCGCTGGGGGCCGTCGGGGAAATTAAGCAAGCTATTGCCCAGAGTCACATGGTGCTGGGCTAATCTGCCGCCGTTGCCGGTGATCGAACCGTGATCCCCAGATTCTAGAGTCAGTCGCCCTAGCCGCAACACCACACCTCTTCCCGCAATGCCACAACTCTTATATTGATAAGCGCTATCCCATTTGCCTCATGCCCTGTGTATTTGTTGTTTTGTCTGATCTCCAAGTATGCTGACAATATCATATTATGCGTTAAACATCCTGCTTGAATCCTGGACCCCTTGATCAGAGAATTCCAAAGGTTTGGAGGGCTCTCTGAAATCTCTATTAAATGGGATATGTCTGTGGTTTTCCCAATTATGGAGGCAACTGAAAAATTCCCCATGGAATTCCCCCTCCGATGGGCAAAGAAGCCAATTAAATACTTAGACATTTGGATAAGTCTGGAGATGGACGTCCTTTGGAGGTCTATCTATGGATGCTTGATGGAGTGGTTGGAAAGCCGGGTAGTCACATGGTCGCGCCTCCCGCTCTCTATGGTAGGATGGCTGGCCATCATTAAAATGATTATCTTTCCCTCCTGCTCAAGAGCAACTTTAGGCGAAGGCTAAGCCTAGTGACTTTGCCATGAGTTGGAAGGCAACCCAGAATTGTGTGGGAGATCCTCACCCTACCTTTTGAGCAGGGCAGACTGTGAGTACCAGATTTTGACTTAAATTCTAGCTGCGCTCAGGTGCAGTTTGCGTTTTATTGGTTGTATCCCACATAGTTCATGGCGCATACAGCACTAGAACATGATTATGCTACGCAACATCTATTTAAACGCCACTATAGAGTTTGAACTGTAATAAAGTTATCAGTTGCTGCAGCTGTAACGCACATTAGTGATCTCAACCTTGTTGTTGAGGAGAGTGTCTACCCACTTCCTGTTCAAGAGGAGAGTTCTCAGCGTTTGTGACATATTTTGCGGTTATAGCAGCACCTTTCTTCTTTTGAAATTGGGGCTTAAATTGAGGGGATTTTTCCTCCTTCTTTATCTTCACATCATACTAGTATTGTGAGTCCCTCTCGGCTTCATGTACTCTTCCAGTCTACGGTTAGAAAGCCCTCCTCTTTCATATTGTTTTTCAATGAGTTCCGAAAGAAATGAGACGGGCAAGCATCAGAAAGCTGATACCTATAACTGTGTACGATCATGGAATCTGTCAGAGGACTCAGAGGGGAAGATCCCCCTTGAGATTTCACTTTTTCTTTAGGTTTGGGTTTGTCCCATTGTTTTTTTAATAAACTCTGCTTTCCGCTTGGGAGTATCCTTGTCGGAACTAGGTTTGCCAAGCTGTGGTTTACTAGGCCTGGTTCCCAAATTATTGTGTCCTATAGAAGTATACACTTCAGCAGTAATTATAGGCAGCTCACCTTCCTGTTTGACTGGTGCAACCTGCGCGAGCTGCTGGCACATAGCTAGAGAAGCTGCTTCGCCTTTAATGTTAGACAGAATCATTGAGGAGACTAGGACAAAGAGTCCCATTATTTCATTGCCAAAACCAGGGCAGCAGCTGCCCAATGTAGGTTCTTCATTTGTTTTAACACCATCGGCAAGAATGACGCAGACAGAGCACCATGTGTCATGATATATAATGAACGATTAAACCCAGATCTGTGACTGGGGGTGAATGTTTTGCCATTGTGCAACATTCCGTTCATCATCTTGTGTGTTTTGCTGTTCACCCTATGTGCGAAGGGTATGCCCAGACGTGGGTCCCGTGCTCACGACGCCACTGGAGTCAAGCTATCCTGGCGGAAGACGGCTGATAGCCAGAAACCAGTCCTAGGTAACCTTACTTGGAAGCCACGCCACGCACTTCTGCATCTCCTCATCCAGCCTGCTGAGCCGCTGCTGCTCGCCCGACCCGCTGCGCGGGTCCCGCTTGGCGGTCTCAAGCGGCTGTTGACTGACCGCAAGGGGCTTCACCTGGACACCGGCAGGGCTGCGAGGGTAGAGCGGGTGGACTCCACGGACCAGGAGTCCCCGCGCGCCCGTTTCCAGCTGGGCACCTCTCCCTGCCGGCCCCGCCCCCAACTCAGCAATCCTTAAGAGGCTTCCTGCCCTTCCATCGGCGGTAATCTTACTTGGAAGCCACGCCACGCACTTCTGCATCTCCTCATCCAGCCTGCTGAGCCGCTGCTGCTCGCCGGACCCGCTGCGCGGGTCCCGCTTCGCGGTCTCAAGCGGCTGTTGACTGACCGCAAGGGGCTTCACCTGGACACCGGCAGGGCTGCGAGGGTAGAGCGGGTGGACTCCACGGACCAGGAGTCCCCGCGCGCCCGTTTCCAGCTGGCTCCTCTCCCTGCCGGCCCGCCCCCAACTCAGCAATCCTTAAGAGGCTTCCTGCCCTTCCATCGGCGGTAATCTTACTTGGAAGCCACGCCACGCACTTCTGCATCTCCTCATCCAGCCTGCTGAGCCGCTGCTGCTCGCCGGACCCGCTGCGCGGGTCCCGCTTCGCGGTCTCAAGCAGCTGTTGACTGACCGCAAGGGGCTTCACCTGGACACCGGCAGGGCTGCGAGGGTAGAGCGGGTGGACTCCACGGACCAGGAGTCCCCGCGCGCCCGTTTCCAGCTGGGCTCCTCTCCCTGCCGGCCCCGCCCCCAACTCAGCAATCCTTAAGAGGCTTCCTGCCCTTCCATCGGCGGTAATCTTACTTGGAAGCCACGCCACGCACTTCTGCATCTCCTCATCAAGCCTGCTGAGCCGCTGCTGCTCGCCGGACCCGCTGCGCGGGTCCCGCTTCGCGGTCTCAAGCGGCTGTTGACTGACCGCAAGGGGCTTCACCTGGACACCGGCAGGGCTGCGAGGGTAGAGCGGGTGGACTCCACGGACCAGGAGTCCCCGCGTGCCCGTTTCCAGCTGGGCTCCTCTCCCTGCCGGCCCCGCCCCCAACTCAGCAATCCTTAAGAGGCTTCCTGCCCTTCCATCGGCGGTAATCTTACTTGGAAGCCACGCCACGCACTTCTGCATCTCCTCATCCAGCCTGCTGAGCCGCTGCTGCTCGTCGGACCCGCTGCGCGGGTCCCGCTTCGCGGTCTCAAGCGGCTGTTGACTGACCGCAAGGGGCTTCACCTGGACACCGGCAGGGCTGCGAGGGTAGAGCGGGTGGACTCCACGGACCAGGAGTCCCCGCGCGCCCGTTTCCAGCTTGGCTCCTCTCCCTGCCGGCCCCGCCCCCAACTCAGCAATCCTTAAGAGGCTTCCTGCCCTTCCATCGGCGGTAATCTTACTTGGAAGCCACGCCACGCACTTCTGCATCTCCTCATCCAGCCTGCTGAGCCGCTGCTGCTCGCCGGACCCGCTGCGCGGGTCCCGCTTCGCGGTCTCAAGCGGCTGTTGACTGACCGCAAGGGGCTTCACCTGGACACCGGCAGGGCTGCGAGGGTAGAGCGGGTGGACTCCACGGACCAGGAGTCCCCGCGCACCCGTTTCCAGCTGGGCTCCTCTCCCTGCCGGCCCCGCCCCCAACTCAGCAATCCTTAAGAGGCTTCCTGCCCTTCCATCGGCGGTAATCTTACTTGGAAGCCACGCCACGCACTTCTGCATCTCCTCATCCAGCCTGCTGAGCCGCTGCTGCTCGCCGGACCCGCTGCGCGGGTCCCGCTTCGCGGTCTCAAGCGGCTGTTGACTGACCGCAAGGGGCTTCACCTGGACACCGGCAGGGCTGCGAGGGTAGAGCGGGTGGACTCCACGGACCAGGAGTCCCCGCGCGCCCGTTTCCAGCTGGGCTCCTCTTCCTGCCGACCCCGCCCCCTAGGTGACCCTAGTATACCTTTAAGAGGAGTGGACAATCCCGCTGCGCGGGAGGGCGCCGGGAGAAGCCCGGGACAAGGGCGGGACCGTCTGTGGCCGTCCGGGGCCGCAGGAGGCCGGGCTGGGCCAGGTTATTTTCTTTTTACTCGCAGTAAGCTGTGACTAAGTACTTTTATATTTGGGATTGCTAGCAGTGTTTTCTAGCCATTACTTCAAGCTCCACTATTCTGATTTATCCCTCGTTAACATGAGCCACTCTGCTCCGCCAGGTGTGAGTGTCTCTGTTCTGGGTCCCCTAGATACATTTTTTAAGAAATCCGCAAAGGAGGTTGATATGGACTTACTTCTTGCCGAAAGGAGAGCAGAGCGTAGACGCTCAATTGAGCAGTTAAAGAATAACCCACTGCCAGTCTTTAATAGCTCTAAGGAGGTTTGAGCGTTATTGATGCCGACTTGACTGATCTTAATCTTACCCCTAGTATATTCAGGTTTCCTGCTATCTCCCCGCCCTGTAGTAGTGCTACCTGCGGAGGTCAGCTGGTTTGTCCCCCTATCAATCACTCAAGTATAATTGAAACAAACATCCCTGAGTTACACATCAGGGAAGTAGATCCATCCCCTATGCTGTCCAACTTGTCTCTGGTTTGTATTGTCCCAGGAGAGACCATTCCAGAGACGAGTGGATTAAAGCCAGGACCTACGTCTGACAAAGCTACAAGGGTAGTTCACTCCCCACCAAGGAAGAAAAGGAGAAAGGGGGGGGTAAAAAGGAAAGGGCGTAGTTGCCAGACCCCACCACCACCGAAACCCAACCCAAATAGTGAGTCAGGTCCACCTCCCACAGTAGAGCCTCTCCCCTCAGACGCAGGCGAGCATGCATCCCCAGAGTTAGTAACCCCAGAGTTAGTAACCTTAGGGGTAAGTGAAGTGACCCTTGATATCTTGGAGAAGCTTATCAAATCATACATGCTCCCCCTGCTAGAACGTGTAAGGTCTAGGGGTGAAAAATTGGATCGCCTTGTGGCGACCATTGAATCATCACATACCACTGGCCTAGATAGGAACAAGGGCCCCTCCTCTAACCCAGCAGGCTCATCTCTTGCTGCTGGCAAACCATCTAAAACTACCAGCCATCCCACCTCCACTACCACTAAAGTACTCACCACCAATACCACCAAATCAGTCACCATTTCAAACAAAGCACCGACAGTGGTTGCGAAATCCACACTAACACAACCCCCCGTGACAGTTAACCCAAGTGTGGTAGCTAGCAAATCAATGGCTAAGGGAGCAGCTCCGCAGACAAAGAAAGGGATGGGCAAATCCGCTGGCATAAACTGTAAAAAGAAGAAACTCTTACCGTCAAAGAGAAATGTAGACTTGCCGCCAGACTCGTTAAATTTTGTTATAGTTATGACAGGTGTGCCACCAGTTCAGGAAGGGGACAGAGAAAATGACGATAGTTTAAAAAACAAAGTCATCTTCTGGCTAAAAACAAACAGACCCCTTCCTCCGAACCTTAACGGGGATATCGTCACGGTCAGAAGATGTCAGTGGGTTGGGGTGCGCCCTAAGGATATTGAGGGGGACATTGTGATCATCAACTTCAGGGACCATAGGGTTGTATCTCACCTTACAGACTGGTATGTGGGGAACAACGAGGGAGGGATTTCCACAAGGAATCTAAGTTATTTCTACCCTGAAACTTTGATCAACTCAAACAGATGTCCCCCTGGTAGAACTAACAAATCTAAAAAAACCCTCAAATGGTCCAACTTCACATCAAGTTTCCATGTACCCCACTTTAACCCTGAGGCGCTGTATCGCTCGTATATCCAATCTACTTACAACTGCCCTGTACAAACGCCGGGCTGGGCTAAGCCATTCATCCAGCCCTCTGGTCCTCCAACACTTTTGGAACTGCCATTTTCAAATAATCCCCCGTATCCCTTGACTCCCTCAACACCAGCCTTTACACAGTTACAGCAGCCTCCCAGCTTATTTCCAGCGTATTCTTACACCAATAGGCCCTCCCATCCCAAAGACCTGTGGAACATTCCACTGAGAAACTTATATGACCCTCTCTCTGGGCTGTCGTCTAATGATTGACAAACAAGAGAGAAAAGCAACGTCGACCTGTTTAATTCATGTGTGGGAGCGGTCCCGTGTATCCTCCCACGTAATGTTGCAAGTTCCAAAGTCTCACTCCAGTGTTGTGAGGAAGGAAGTTCAGTTTACCCAAGTGAGCGGGTCATATCACCACCGTCTCATGACACACTGCATTCTAAGGTTGCTTCTCCCACAGGCTCTTTTGTAGTACAAGCAACTCAGGTTGGGTTTTGTAGCACGACAAGGGAAGGGGTGCTTATTGAGGTACCCCCATCTGAAGAAAGTTCCCCTCATCCCTGTGAACCCTCTCCCGCAGATGTAATAGTCCCGTGTGTTCAAGCTTGTGTTAAGGGTACTACTTTGGGATGTTGGAATGTGGCGGGTATAGATTCCTGTATATGTATACCTGACTGGGCTGACTTCATCCGCCAAGGTGACGTTTGGTCTTTTCAGGAGACATGGTCAACCCGTCCGGTTTTTTTCCCAGGTTTTCTGAGTTTTAACAAACCCGCAGTTAGAGGCCAAAGAGGCAGGGCCATGGGGGGCCTCACTGTTTGGGTTCGCCAAACAGTAGGGGTCTCTGTAAAGGAAATTTATATCGACTGTCCTGATATCCTCATAGTTAGCATGAAATTTAATAGTGGGCTGGATATTTTGTTGTTTAATGTATATGCCAGAGGAACACCGGGTGGTCGTGTATCATCCACCCTAACACTTCTAGATGAATTTCTTGGCTCCACACAACAAGGGGGCCATGTGGTGGTTATGGGTGATTTTAATACCTGTTTCGAACCTCTAAGCGGGGAGGATGGGATGCTAACTGAGGTCGAGGACATGACATGGGGCATTCCACAACTTGAGCTCCCTCCGATTACTAAGTGGTCCCAATGCGCCACTTTCATCAAAGGCCTATGTCTGAATTGGGGACTGCGTGCCCTAAACGGTCGTACTAGATCGGATAAATTGGGCAACCCAACATTCTTCAATGGCAGGCATAGTAGTCGTATCGATTATATCTTAGTCGATGCAACCATGTGGCCCCTAGTAACGGATATGACAATCAGACCACGGCCTGAAAGTGATCACGAACCACTCATAGCAGAACTGAAGGATTTCAGTTTTGCCGGGCCCTCTGTGCGTCACTCCAATTTCGTACAAGAGGCCTTGGTACTAACTAATGATATGAGGAGGGTTCGTTGGCCAAAGGTTGCCGTAGACGTGAATGCACGTATTAAAATAAGATCTCTGGTGTCTGACTCCCTAAGGGAACTTGAGAAATGTGACGACCTGAACCAAACATCCCCCAAAATTTCTGACATTCATGCCAGCCTGTTTGTATCCCTAAAGACACTTTTCGTTAAAGTCGTAGCCAAAAAGGGCTCAGGAAAGCTGAGGAATCCTGCGAACTGGTTTGATGAAGAGTGTGGCAAATCCCATTCAAACCTGTTCAAAGCATTAAAATCTAGGAACCCAGCCCTAATCAAATCTTGCAGGAAGGCTTACAATGAAGCCAAACGGCGGGCTAAAGCCGCCTGGAATGAAGAGCGCTGGGCTCTCCTTGTTGAGGCCTGCGGCTCTAGGAACCTCACGCAATTTTGACATCTCCTCAAATGAGGTAAGTCCCAGGATGATCGACCTAGCCCTGCTTCTGTCGAACAACAAAAATGGGTGTCCCACTTCGAGGAACAGTTTAGGTGTCTCAGGGAGGGGGAAGCTCCCATTGGTTGGCCACTGACCTTTGATACCCTTGTGTTTTCGGCCAAAGAGGTTGAAAACGTCCTGAATTCCATCCCTAGGGGCAAAGCGCCCGGTCCGGACTGCATCCCAGCTGATATTTTTCAACAGGACCAAGACTTATGGGTACCATATCTACTGCACTTGGCAAACACGTTGGCTAGGGGCGCCAAGGTACCTGATTCATGGGCTGGTGCCGAGATTTTGCCCATCTTTAAGAAGGGTGATCGGTCGGTACCATCCAACTACCGGACGATCAGCCTTATTGATGCGGTACAAAAGATAGTTTCTCGTCTTGTCCTTTCTAGGGTCCAGGCTTGGATTGAGGAACATAATGTACTTACCCCTCTCCAAGCAGGGTTTAGACCCCATGTTAGCACCCTGGACCAGGCTTTCCGTTTTATGCTATTACACTGGAAGACGGTCACCCTGGGTAAAGGTAACTTATTTGCGGCATTCGTAGACCTTCGGTCTGCGTTTGACCTTGTTCCGAGGGCTGGGCTCTGGAACTGCCTTCTAGAAATGGGTATGCCTCCCTCTTTGGTCCGCATCATAGTTAACCTCCACGCAGAGACTTATGCCTTTGTAAGATGGGGCAAACCTGGAGAGGTGACTAAGAACTTCCCTGTGTCGAAAGGTATCAGACAGGGATGTGTTTTGGCACCAACCCTGTTTTCTCTATACATTAATAGAGTCATCAAGTACTTTGATGGCTTTCCCACAGATGCTCCAAGTTTGGCTGGCATGAAAATCCCACTGCTCATGTTCGCTGACGACACTCTCCTGATTTCGCGAACCAGACAGGGCCTCCAGCTTGCACTGTCGAGGTTTGAGAGTTTCTGTAGCGAACATGAGCTGGAGGTGAACGTAGCCAAGACCAAATTCATGGTTATGAGGGGGCACAAACAGGTCAAGACTAGGGTTACAATGGGGGATACCCCCTTAGAGCAGACCAAGCACTTCACCTATCTGGGAGTTACCTTCAGTGACACATTAAGCTGGACCCACCAGATCGAGCTCATGACCCTGAAACACCAACAGTTGGGCGGAGTCTTGATCAAGGAACATAAAGGCTCATTTACGAAGCCTATGTCGCCGCTGATGAAGATCTATGGAGGAAAGGTTTTATCAGCGGTGTTATATGGCGCAGAGCTATGGGGTGGAAGCAACTTGGAATCCTTGAAACATGCCCAAAACAAGTTTCTAAGGATGGTAACTGGTCTGCCCCAGTCAACTCCTTTAATCCCCCTACTATTCGACCTGGGGTGCCACTCGGTGGTCGATTATGCGAAATACCGACCGTTATCATTCTGGCGACACCTGTGGACAACGCCAGATCTACACCATTACGCAGAAGCATGTCTGGAGGTAAAAAATATTCCTGGAGCCTTAAAAATCGGATGGTTTAGAGATCTTAAGGCCACTCTTCTATCTATGGGCCTTACTGAGTTGTGGTCATCGCCCGAGGCAGCCAAATTTCCATCGAAAAATGAGCTTAAAAAATGTTACTGGGATTGGGTGACGTACAATATTTTCTCAAAAACGAGCCCAAGCAGTCTTTCAGGACTATTTATGGTACACAAAGATCTACCCAGGTTAGAAAGGTATTGGGAAATCATTACCAAACCTCTGGACCGCAAACTCTTTTTTCAATTTAGATGTGGTTCACTCCCTATAGGGGACTTCACCAAAAAGTGGGGAACTGATAGATTGGGGTTCTGTGCAAACTGTCAGGGTTCTGGGGAAAGTCTGTCTCACCTTTTGTTTGTGTGCCCCCTATACTCTGCCCCCAGAACCAAGTGGCTTAAACCAGTATGTAGTCAACTAGGCACTCGATCGGCTGCTGAGGCCTTGAGATTGTTAAAAACCAATCTGGATCCGCTCATTGTTGTGGGGGTTGCCAAGTTTCTTGGTTGGGCTTGGGTGATCAGATGTAGGTTTATTAAACAAAATTAGCAGAGAACGTTTTAATCTTGTATATACTGTGGTAATATGGTCATGTTCGACACCTTTTTAAATCTTTGTATAGTTCTGCACGAAGTCAACTCGATGTCGATGATTTAATACTGGTTTTATATATGTTATTGTGTATTTTGTATTTATGTCTTTTATGATGAATTAATCGAATAAAGACTTCTTGAACTGAGTACACTACAGTCCTAGGATGCTTGATTCCGGTCCAGGGAAGACATGGCTTGGCAGTTTGGACTGGACTGTTCCCATGAGGCACAGGGTCAAGGCTGATTTGCATATGGCCATGTCTGAACTGGAGTGGCTTGGTGAGCAAAATAACGATGGATTAAACCAAGATCTGTGACTGGGGGTGAATGTTCTGCCATTGTGCAACATTCCGTCCATCATCTTGTGTGTTTTGCTGTTCAACCTATGTGGGAAGTGTATGCCCAGACGTGGGTCCCGTGCTCACTACGCCACTGGAGTCAAGCTATCCTGGCTGAAGATGGCTGATAGCCAGAAACCGGTCCTAAGATGCTTGATTCCAGTCCAGGGAAGACATGGCTTGGCAGTTCGGGCTAGACTGTTCCCATGAGGCACAGGGTCAAGGCTGATTTGCCTATGGCCATGTCTGAACTGGGGTGGCTTGGTGAGCAAAAAAAAGTTATGGATTAAAGCCAGATCTGTGACTTGGAGTGAATGTTTTGCCATTGTGCAACATTCCGTCCATCATCTTGTGTGTTTTGCTGTTCACCCTATGTGGGAAGGGTATGCCCAGATGCGGGTCCCGTGCTCACGACGCCACTGGAGTCAAGCTATCCTGGCTGAAGACGGCTGATAGCCAGAAACCAGTCTTAAGATGCTTGATTCCGGTCCATGAAAGACATGGCTTGGCAGGTCGGGCTGGACTGTTCCCATGAGGCACAGGGTCAAGGCTGATTTGCATATGACCATGTCTGAACTGGAGTGGCTTGGTGAGCAAAATAACGATGGATTAAACCCAGATCTGTGACTGGGGGTGAATGTTTTGCAATTGTGCAACATTCCGTCCATCATCTTGTGTGTTTTGCTGTTCACCCTATGTGGGAAGGGTATTCCCAGACGTGGGTCCCGTGCTCACTACGCCACTGGAGTCAAGCTGTCCTGGCTGAAGATGGCTGATAGTCAGAAACTGGTCCTAGGATGCTTGATTCCGGTCCAGGGAAGACATGGCTTGGCAGTTCAGGCTGGACTGTTCCCATGAGGCACAGGGTCAAGGCTGATTTGCCTATGGCCATGTCTGAACTGGGGTGGCTCGGTGAGCAAAATAATGATGGATTAAACCCAGATCTGTGACTGGGAGTGAATATTTTGCCATTGTGCAACATTCCGTCCATCATCTTGTGTGTTTTGCTGTTCACCCTGTCTGGGAAGGGTATGCCCAGACGTGGGTCCCGTGCTCACAACGCCACTGGAGTACAGCTATCCTGGCTGAAGATAGCTGATAGCCAGGAACCGGTCCTCGGATGCTTGATTCCGGTCCAGGGAAGACATGGCTTGGCAGGTCGGGCTGGACTGTTCCCATGAGGCACAGGGTCAAGGCTGATTTGCATATTGCCATGTCTGAATTGGGGTGGCTTGATGAGCAAAATAACGATAGATTAAACCCAGATCTGTGACTGGGGGTGAATGTTTTTCTATGGTGCAACATTCCGTCCATCATCTTGTGTGTTTTGCTGTTCACCCTATGTGGGAAGGGTATGCCTGACGTGGGTCCCGTGCTCACAACGCCACTAGAGTCAAGCTATCCTGGCTGAAGACTGCTGATAGCCAGAAACTGGTCCTAGGATGCTTGATTCCGGTCCAGGGAAGACATGGCTTGGCAGTTAGGGCTGCACTGTTCCCATGAGGCACAGTTGTGTGTTTTGCTGTTCACCCTATGTGGGAAGGGTATGCCCAGACGTGGGTCCCGTGCTCACGACGCCACTGGAGTCAAGCTATCCTGGCGGAAGACGGCTGATAGCCAGAAACCAGTCCTAGGATGCTTGATTCCGGTCCAGGGAAGACATGGCTTGGCAGGTCGGGCTGGACTGTTCCCATGAGGCACAGGGTCAAGGCTGAATTGCATATTGCCATGTCTGAACTGGAGTGGCTTGGTGAGAAAAATAACGATGGATTAAACCAAGATCTGTGACTGGGGTGAATGTTCTGCCATTGTGCAACATTCCGTCCATCATCTTGTGTGTTTTGCTGTTCACCCTGTGTGGGAAGGGTATGCCCAGACGTGGGCCGCGTGCTCACGACGTCACTGGAGTCAAGCTATCCTGGCTGAAGACGGCTGATAGCCAGGAACCGGTCCTAGGATGCATGATTCCGGTCCAGGGAAGACATGGCTTGGCAGTTCGGGCTGGACTGTTCCCATGAGGCACAGGGTCAAGGCTGATTTGCATTTGGCCATGTCTGAACTGGGGTGGCTTGGTGAGCAAAATAACGATGGATTAAACCCAGATCTGTGACTGGGGGTGAATGTTTTGCCATTGTGCAACATTCCTTCCATCATCTTGTGTGTTTTCCTGCTCACCCTATGTGGTAAGTGTATGCTCAGACGTGGGTCCCGTGCACACTATGCCACTGGAGTCAAGCTATCCTGGCTGAAGACGGCTAATAGCCAGAAACCGGTCCCAGGATGCTTGATTCCGGTACAGGGTAGACATGGCTTGGCAGTTCGGGCTGGACTGTTCCCATGAGGCACAGGGTCAAGGCTGATTTGCCTATGGCCATGTCTGAACTGGGGTGGCTTGGTTAGCAAAATAATGATGGATTAAACCCAGATCTGTGACTGGGGGTGAATGTTTTGCCATTGTGCAACATTCCGTCCATCATCTTGTGTGTTTTACTGTTCACCCTATGTGGGAAGGGTATGCCCAGACGTGGGTCCCGTACTCACGACGCCACTGGAATAAAGCTATCCTGGCTGAAGACGGCTGATAGCCAGAAACCGGTCATAGGATGCTTGATTCCAGTCCAGGGAAGACATGGCTTGGCAGGTCGGGTTGGACTGTTCCCATGAGGCACAGGGTCAAGGCTGATTTGCATATTGCCATGTCTGAACTGGAGTGGCTTGGTGAGCAAAATAACGATGGATTAAACCAAGATCTGTGACTGGGGGTGAATGTTCTGCCATTGTGCAACATTCCGTCCATCATCATGTGTGTTTTGCTGTTCACCCTATGTGAGAAGTGTATGCCCAGACGTGGGTCCCGTGCTCACTACGCCACTGGAGTCAAGCTATTCTGGCTGAAGATGGCTGATAGCCAGAAACTGGTCCTAGGATGCTTGATTCCATTCCCGGGAAGACATGGCTTGGCAGTTCGGGCTGGAATGTTCCCATGAGGCACAGGGTCAAGGCTGATTTGCCTATAGCCATGTCTGAACTGGGGTGGCTTGGTGAGCAAAATATTGATGGATTTAACTCAGATCTGTGACTGGGAGTGAATGTTTTGCCATTGTGCAACATTCCGTCCATCATCTTGTGTTTTTTGCTGTTCACCCTGTGTGGGAAGGGTATGCCCAGACGTGGGTCCCATGCTCATGACGTCACTGGAGTCAAGCTATCCTGGCTGAAAACGGCTGATAGTCAAGAACCGGTCCTAGGATGCTTGATTCATGTCCAGGGAAGACATGGCTTGGCAGTTCGGGCTGGACTGTTCCCATGAGGCACAGGGTGAAGGCTGATTTGCATTTGGCCATGTCTGAACTGGGGTGGCTTGGTGAGCAAAATAACGATGGATTAAACCCAGATCTGTGACTGGGGGTGAAAGTTTTGCTATGGTGCGCATTTTGTCCATCATCCTGAGTGTTTTGCTGTTCACCCTATGTGGGAAGGGTATGCCTGACGTGGGTCCCGTGCTCACGACCCCACTAGAGTCAAGCTATCCTGGCTGAAGATGGCTGATAGCCAGAAACTGGTCCTAGGATGCTTGATTCCAGTCCAGGGAAGACATGGCTTGGCAGTTCGGGCTGGACTGTGCCAATGAAGCACAGGGTCAGGGCTGATTTGCATATGACCATATCTGAACTGGAGTGGCTTGGTGAGCAAAATAACGATGGATTAAATTCAGATCTGTAACTGGGGGTGAATGTTTTGCCATTGTGCAACATTCCGTCCATCATCTTGTGTGTGTTCCTGTTCACCCTATGTGGGAAGTGTATGCCCAGACGTGGGTCCCGTACTCACGACTCCACTGGAGTAAAGCTATCCTGGCTGAAGACGGCTGATAGCCAGGAACCGGTCCTAGGATGCTTGATTCCGGTTCAGGGAAGACATGGCCTGGCAGTTCGGGCTGGACTGTTCCCATGAGGCACAGGGTCAAGACTGATTTGCATATGGCCATGTCTGAACTGGGGTGGCTTGATGAGCAAAATAACGATAGATTAAACCCAGATCTGTGACTGGGGGTGAATGTTTTTCTATGGTGCAACATTCCGTCCATCATCTTGTGTGTTTTGCTGTTCACCCTATGAGGGAAGGGTATGCCTGACGTGGGTCCCGTGCTCACAACGCCACTAGAGTCAAGCTATCCTGGCTGAAGACTGCTGATAGCCAGACACTGGTCCTAGGATGCTTGATTCCGGTCCAGGGAAGACATGGCTTGGCAGGTCGGGCTGGACTGTTCCCATGAGGCACAGGGTCAAGGCTGATTTGCATATTGCCATGTCTGAATTGGGGTGGCTTGATGAGCAAAATAACGATAGATTAAACCCAGATCTGTGACTGGGGGTGAATGTTTTTCTATGGTGCAACATTCCGTCCATCATCTTGTGTGTTTTGCTGTTCACCCTATGTGGGAAGGGTATGCCTGACGTGGGTCCCGTGCTCACAACGCCACTAGAGTCAAGCTATCCTGGCTGAAGACTGCTGATAGCCAGAAACTGGTCCTAGGATGCTTGATTCCGGTCCAGGGAAGACATGGCTTGGCAGTTAGGGCTGCACTGTTCCCATGAGGCACAGTTGTGTGTTTTGCTGTTCACCCTATGTGGGAAGGGTATGCCCAGACGTGGGTCCCGTGCTCACGACGCCACTGGAGTCAAGCTATCCTGGCGGAAGACGGCTGATAGCCAGAAACCAGTCCTAGGATGCTTGATTCCGGTCCAGGGAAGACATGGCTTGGCAGGTCGGGCTGGACTGTTCCCATGAGGCACAGGGTCAAGGCTGAATTGCATATTGCCATGTCTGAACTGGAGTGGCTTGGTGAGCAAAATAACGATGGATTAAACCAAGATCTGTGACTGGGGTGAATGTTCTGCCATTGTGCAACATTCCGTCCATCATCTTGTGTGTTTTGCTGTTCACCCTGTGTGGGAAGGGTATGCCCAGACGTGGGCCGCGTGCTCACGACGTCACTGGAGTCAAGCTATCCTGGCTGAAGACGGCTGATAGCCAGGAACCGGTCCTAGGATGCATGATTCCGGTCCAGGGAAGACATGGCTTGGCAGTTCGGGCTGGACTGTTCCCATGAGGCACAGGGTCAAGGCTGATTTGCATTTGGCCATGTCTGAACTGGGGTGGCTTGGTGAGCAAAATAACGATGGATTAAACCCAGATCTGTGACTGGGGGTGAATGTTTTGCCATTGTGCAACATTCCTTCCATCATCTTGTGTGTTTTCCTGCTCACCCTATGTGGTAAGTGTATGCTCAGACGTGGGTCCCGTGCACACTATGCCACTGGAGTCAAGCTATCCTGGCTGAAGACGGCTAATAGCCAGAAACCGGTCCCAGGATGCTTGATTCCGGTACAGGGTAGACATGGCTTGGCAGTTCGGGCTGGACTGTTCCCATGAGGCACAGGGTCAAGGCTGATTTGCCTATGGCCATGTCTGAACTGGGGTGGCTTGGTTAGCAAAATAATGATGGATTAAACCCAGATCTGTGACTGGGGGTGAATGTTTTGCCATTGTGCAACATTCCGTCCATCATCTTGTGTGTTTTACTGTTCACCCTATGTGGGAAGGGTATGCCCAGACGTGGGTCCCGTACTCACGACGCCACTGGAATAAAGCTATCCTGGCTGAAGACGGCTGATAGCCAAGAACCGGTCCTAGGATGCTTGATTCCCGTCCAGGGAAGACATGGCCTGGCAGTTCGGGCTGAACTGTTCCCATGAAGCACAGGGTCAAGGCTGATTTGCATATGGCCATGTCTGAACTGGAGTAGCTTGGTGAGCAAAATAACGATGGATTAAACCCAGATCTGTGACTGGGGTGAATGTTTTGCCATTGTGCAACATTCCATCCATCATCTTGTGTGCTTTGCTGTTCACCCTATGTGGGTAGTGTATGCCCAGACGTGGGTCCCATGCTCACTACGCCACTGGAGTCAAGCTATCCTGGCTGAAGACGGCTGATAGCCAGAAACCGGTCCTAGGATGCTTGATTCCGGTCCAGGGAAGACATGGCTTGGCAGTTCGGGCTGGACTGTTTCCATGAGGCACAGGGTCAAGGCTGATTTGCCTATGGCCATGTCTGAACTGGGGTGGCTTGGTTAGCAAAATAATGATGGATTAAACCCAGATCTGTGACTGGGGGGTGAATGTTTTGCCATTGTGCAACATTCCGTCCATCATCTTGTGTGTTTTGCTGTTCACCCTATGTCGGAAGGGTATGCCCAGATGTGGGTCCCATGCTCACGACGTCACTGAAGTCAAGCTATCCTGGCTGAAGACGGCTGATAGCCAGAGACCGGTCCTAGGATGCTTGATTCAAGTCCAGGGAAGACATGGCTTGGCAGTTCGGGCTGGACTGTTCCCATGAGGCACACGGTCAAGGCTGATTTGAATATGGCCATGTCTGAACTGGGGTGGCTTGGTGAGCAAAATAACGATGGATTAAACCCAGACCTGTGACTGGTGGTGAATGTTTTGCCATGGTGCAACATTCCGTCCATCATCTTGTGTGTTTTGCTGTTCACCCTATGTCGGAAGGGTATGCCCAGACGTGGGTCCCTTGCTCACGACGCCACTGGAGTCAAGCTATCCTGGCTGAAGATGGCTGATAGCCAGAAACCGGTCCTAGGATGCTTGATTCAGGTCCAGGAAAGACATGGCTTGGCAGTTTGGGCTGGACTGTTCCCATGAGGCACAGGGTCAAAGCTGATTTGCATATGGCCATGTCTGAACTGGGGTGGCTTGGTGAGGAAAATAACAATGGCTTAAACCCAGATCTGTGACTGGGGGTGAATGTTTTGCCATTATGCCACATTCCGTCCATCATTTTGTGTGTTTTGATGATATAGATCACAGCACAAGTGGTGCAGTCAACTATGATGGGAACCATCCCATGCGGTAAGCACATAGTCAATATTCTATATTTGTCTTATGGTCCTGTAAAGGGAAATACAACTTCAAGTTGATCAAGTATTTGGGCAGTCCATAAAAGGAATTTCCTCATAATTTGTGGGAATTTTCCCCATAATTGAACTAAAGCTTAAATGACTTATGGTTGCCACTGAGCATGCCCTGCCAAGCATCTAGAGAGTCTAATTAAACTATTGTACAATTGTTGCAGCTCATTTACATTGAGATTTTGCAAATTATTCTATGGTGTATAACGAGCTAATGCTAGCCAGATGGTCTCCTCATTATTAAGGTTGCCCATGTAAGTGGAATTTCTAAGAGCAAATATGCTCTGTATAGTTGTGGTGGGTTAACATTAGTGTATTCATGAAATGTTTGTGTATTACCATCCACAGCTGGAAAATGTACCCAAAAATAAAAAACTTCTAAGCGATACCTGTTGTGGGCTTCAGCTACAAAGATAAAATGCAAAGACTGCAGGTCTGCATTTGTCAGCAATTGCTACAGGCGGTGGCTACCCCAATTATAAACCAGTAATTGAAATACAGTACACACACAAATATGGGTAATACAATCAAAGCTTCAAGTTTGAAGAACCAAGAGAAAAAAATAGGTGCTTCTGAAAATACTGTGGAGGATATATCCCCAGCACCACAGACTTCTCCGGTGGTAAGTGTAAGTGAACTATGGGCACACACAAGCACTACTCAAGAGACCCGCTGAAAAGTATCACACCATCATTGATGGTGTCAGTGTGGCAGGGATTCTGCTTAAAAGCAGAACTGTGCCATGAGAGAACAGAACAGGACGTCAGAATGTAAGGACTGAGAATCTCTACCACATCAGTACCTGTAGCCCGAAATCCGACTAGCTCACAGTCCTCACATGAACTCCTAACCTTTCCAGGGTAGTAAGTGATTTTTGGCAAACCTAAAACATGAACGTCTAGTCTCTAAGGGAACTGTGGAAACAGATCATCCCCTATTGAATCTTACTGATGCATGCCCATAGTAAACAAAAGTAAGAAGCAAAGGACATTTATAATATATTTATTGAAACTGTTGGAGTCTATTTTGAAGCAAGTGTGCTGCGATAAGTTAACAAATACAACTGAGCAATGTAATCTACATTACTAGCAGGCTGTAAACAATGAATAACCCAACCATGGCAACTAATATATCCATTTACGTCTACCCTCACTATTTAAACATAAGGATATATTAGAGATCTCTAGGATTAGCATTGAACCCCATTCCTGGTGTGCATAGTTAGGTGGTCCGCATCATAAGTGTAAACTCAGTGTACGCAAAGCTGATGCCTCTGTTCTAGGACGTTTTGGACTGCAAGACGGATTACTGTGTTTCTGGGTTGGAATCATAAATGGATGATCTAAGTGAACATTACATTCCAAAGACACTCACTGCGAATAGTAGTGAGGCATTGCCAGGTATCTATTAACTGCAAAGAGAGCAAGTGAAAAGGGGCAGGTAATAGTCCAATCAAAAAGGCCTTGAGGAACTCTTCAACATCCCAGCCCTCTCCCCCCACTTAATACCAGTGGAATAAAAGTGTTCCTATGATGTAAGTACCTTCTTTTAAATTCAGTGTATTTTACCGTCCCAACCGATGGAATTTGCTGGATACAAGAAAGAGATTAATCCAGGTACTTGCTGTCACTCAGTTGAATGACAAATGTCAACTCCCAGGAGGGGCCAGAGATATGAGCATAATCCTCCTGGGAATGGTGTAAAGGAATAAAGGGAACCATCAACTGGCCCATGCAACAAACTTGTCTTTTTTCTTGAAGATTCCAGGGCCCCAAAAGGGAGAGCTCAATCACAAGAGTCACTACAAGAAAGCCACAGCGAGGTTCAGGTAGTCAGAGTTCATGTGAGTAAAGAAACACAACTGTCTTCTTTCCAGGGTAATTGAAGGCAAGTGAGTGATGCCTGAAAGGGCTCTGTTTTTGCATTGCGGAGCCCCAAGATGGCTGCCGACTCCCACCAGGGCCGAGATCTCATGAGATCTCAGCCCACGTTCCAAACGATGGCCGACTTTCATGGGGTTGAATATCCTGCAAGATTTCGGACCTAAAGAAGACAGTGGTTCCTTCTTGCACGCGATCAGCCATGATTCCTCTTCGTTGTACCATCCAGCAGCTAGAGAACGAAGGGCAACAACATGATGTAACGCAAGTAGCAAAAACAACAGCATCTAAATTCCAGGTATTCCCCAGATGAAGGAAGACCATAGGTTGAGAGCACAACAGCGAGCTTGATGAGCATTTTCTGAGAAGAACGATTATGCATTAAAGTGTGTATTTTATAAAAATGTCATATATGCAAAATATAATTTTATGTAAAAATAGAAAATACCTCATCAATTGTATGAATTTATTGCATACTTGCCAACTTAGAAGGTGCCACTGTGTGACATACGCTATTGGCTCCCTCACGCAGTCTCCTGGTGAGGGACCGATATCACACAGTGGCAGGTGAGGTGAAAAACACCATAAACAGTGGATTTCCAGCTCTTGTTCTGATGCTTTGAACTGCTGACATCCATTTAGGGGTGTGAAAACACCCCAGGACATCACCACCAGCCTCAGCAATCTTTTGCATGTTTTTGAGAGGAGGGTATTTGGGGGCAGGGTGGAGTTCAAAAGTGCAATGAAGGTACTTTTGGGCAGATTGGCCCCGCCCCTTCAAGGTCCCACCCCCTCCTCACACAGTGAGATTGTACAGCACGTTGACAGGTATGTTGTTGCTATCCAGATAATTCCAGATATTCTCAACTCACAACCATTTAAAAATGCTCGGTTTGTTAGAGGTAAACTATGGGGAGAGACTAAACAGATACACTGTCTAAAGTTTGCGTGACGACCGCTGAGCAGGATAGATATCACATTTGGCATCCTTCGGCCTCATTGAACATATACTAATAAGTCACTGATATCAAACTAAAATAGGAAAGAACTGTTCCTTCCCACACCCTCTACAAATCACCCTTACATACTCTTGGTCTCTAATGCCCCTTCCTATTTTTCAGTTCCCAAAGTATCATGGTCCCTGACTTTTAACACCTTCTGTGCTCATGACGAGCTCAGCTCGTCATGAGGCACGGTTGCACTGTGCTCATGACGAGCTGAACTCGTCATGACCCGCTCGGTGCTCACACGCGGGGATAATTCCCCTGCTGTGCTGAACGTTCCACGAAAACGGGCGTGGTCATGACGAGCTCAGCTCGTCATTAGCACAGCACTACCGAGCAGCATGACGTGCCAAGCTTGTCACAGGCACTGTGGCACTGTGCAAGCCCCCCTTCACCCCCAGCGTCGCAGTGGAATTAGCCCCGCGACAAAGGGGTTAACTTTCCTAAGGCCTGCCAGGACGACACTAGGCCTATTAGAATCCATATATTTTTTAAGCCTCCAGGTCAACCTGCTCTCCTCTGGACCAGGACTGGCTTTCTCTCTTATGCTATTCCTCCTCCTCCTTTTATCTAATTACTACTACCACAGCTGCCTCTTGCAAAAAACGTCCACATTATATATTGCCCGGTCCGGTACTGCCTACGGAAGCACCTACTCGACTATAGTTTATGTGCAGGCAGTGGCAATCTTGCATCGCTCAGGGAAATTAACTATTCCACTGGAAGGCATGAAATGTGAGTGGGTTTGTGATTCCTTCTTCATCAACCTATGCATCCGTTTAGCCTGAAGACCCACCTCTAATATTTCTAAGCAGAAAGGGCCATATCTGCCCCTCCACAAGGGGCTCCCTTTGTTAATTTTTGAAAGACAGCGTATGCATTTTACTGCACGTTGCTTTAAAAAAAATTGCTGATATATATGCACAGCCGTTTACCTCATTTTTTGAAAGAAGTTCAAAGAAGTCTTATACATACGTAGAACTCATGGCTAACACTGGGGCTCAGAAACAAGACACCCTTCAAATGACCTGCATCATCTCTATGCAGGTTACTGGGGCCATCCGTGTCCAGATGCGAATCCCTCACAGTTCCTAAGCTCTTGTCCTGGACACCACATGCAGGGAGGCGGTGACTGCTGCCATCTTGCTTCTGAGTCTGACTGGGTGAACTGGTTGGTCCACCACCTGGCTCTACCATTGGGTAAATTGAGTTCACACACCGCACCTTGCCAAGGGAGGTTTGGCATCATCCTTTGCCGCCTTAGTCTCAGAGCCTTTGCCAGGGCCTTTGGGAAGCACTGCTGGAGCCCTGACAGATTCAAAAAATCATCAACCAAAAGTGCAGGCAATTTACAACGAAGAGCCATAAATTCCTGCCAAGAGGAGGAGGTGGAGCTCTGAGTCAAACAGTGAAGGAAAGCTGGGTAGGAGCGGTCTAGATAAAAAAAAGAAAATAAATCGAATTAAAAATGTGAAAATGAAGAAGAAGACTGAGACAGTGAGCAAGGAAGATCTGAAGAAACAGAAGCCAGGAGATGGAGAGGGGTAATAGTGATGCCGCAATACATGGAAGAACTGTCATAGTTGTAGATCTATTGTGACATTTTATTCATTAGGTTTGCTCAAACCTTCATATTACTCTGGAATGACTTGTAGCATGCTGCTTTCATTTTAGTCAGGCAGTAGCATAGCACGACTGCCAGGGGCCTTGGTGCCAGCAAGGAAAATAGCCCCTTTGAAGGCTGTTGTGGTAAAAATCTAAATCAATTATCAGGGTTTAATAAGACACTGAGGTCCCATCTGGGCCCTGGTGCCACTACTCATGATGCAACAATTGCAACTATGCCCCTGTAGCAAGGCTTTCTTTTCTTTTCGGATTAATTTGAGGTGAACTTGACAGGCCGATTCACAAAGGTAAACTAATACCTGAAGTCTAAGATTAGATCTGAAGTTTAACTTTAGACCTGAATCCTAACTTTAGACCTGGAGTCTTAGTTTAGACCATGGCTCAATTCACAAAAGTAAACTTAGACCTGAAGTATATGTTTAGACCTGAAGTCTAAGTTAAACTTCATGTCCAAACTTGGACTGCAGGCCTGAAATTAGACTTCAGGTCAAAATTAAAACTTCAGATCTAAACTTCATTTCAGGTCTAAAATTATACTTTAGATTTAAGTTTACCTTTGTGAATCGTGCCTGACATGAAATTGCCAAACCTTCACTTAGAGTATGTCCTTATGCAAAAAAATAGCAATATTGTAATTAGTTTAAAGATGTGTGCTTACAAGTCTGTATTTACACACGCTTGGAAATGTGGCATCTGGAAATACTCAAGTGGAGAAATAACAAGGGCTAAAATCACAAGTGGTAATATTGAAATGACAGCATGCGATAAAACAACAATTAAAACCACAGTGGAAGGCAAACAGCTCTGGAATTAGAACAAAAGGTGTCCACCTCGAAAGGAAATGTGCTATGCTTGTTAATACAATAAATATACTGAAACCCTCCAATCACAGAAGGATGACTATAGGGACCACCTAAGCACACTTCTAAGGCATCCTGGGAATAGGCCTAAAGCTTGCCCTCTCCAGTACCAGGGTCTACGGCATGATGCTCAATCCCTTGAACATGATTGCTCATCAAATATTGTCCACTTAATATTTTTATATGGGCACAATGCACACCACTTATAGTGAATCACATCATGCCAAACCACAACAGATGCACAGCAATACCACAAACCCTGAAGCTGCTCGCAGCTCTGCTTTACTGTGCTCCATTGGGTAAATGCACTAGGGCCCTTATTATGAGTTGTGGATATTTACTGCAAGCAGTGAATACCATTAATCCAGGGTAGAGTACTTATAAGGCCTGGTAAATAACCCATATTCCCAGTTTTGTAACCGGGATCGAGGCATAATATGCAGAATCAATACATACCTCACTGAATTTCCCATTTTGATTTTCTAAAAATATTTCCCCTCTATAAAGTTCGGAAGGATTTTGATGGCAAAATGTGTCAGAAGAAAACTGCACGGCATGGTATTTTTTTTGTAAATACTCAACCCTGCAGGTATGCATCCAATATAGTAAATACTCCTCAACTCAGAATTCCGATTTGTTCAGAAACGCCTGTTTGTAAACAAATAAGAATTTACCTCACTACTTACAATCAAGGTCTAAGTCTCCTGCTCAATCACATATCCAACATGACTGTAGACATTCTTGGAACTGCATCACATGCCTGTACTGTTTTCCAGCGAACGATGATTCAGGACATAAATTGCTACATCGGGTACTACCACAACTGTCTCAAAGCCACAAGAAGGCAGATACAAAAATGTCTGCATGTAACACCAAAAATAAGCTATTAACCTATGGAAAAGGTTGTGTGCTCAGCAAAACAAAACCAACCTGTATCTCGTGGTTAGTGGGATTTTGGATTTTATCATATAAAAGAAGGATTGAGTAGGAGTCTCATTACCTCACAAATCAATAAATCAATCAAGGAATTTGTAAAGCGCACTACATACCCGTGAGGGTCTCAAGGCGCTGGGTAAAGGGAGACGTCGCTACTGATCGAAGAGCCAGGTCTTGAGAAGTCTTCTGAAGGTCAGCAGGTCTTGGGTTTGTCGAAGGTGGTGGGGAGGGTGTCCAGGTCTTGGCAGTGAGGTGGGAGAAGGATCTGCGGCCGCCGGTCATTTTCCGGATGCGCGGGACGTGGCGAGGGCGAGGCTAGCTGAGCGGAGGCTGCGGGTGGGGGTATAGAAGCTGAGTCGTTCGTTGAGGTATGCTGGTCGAGGGTTGTGTAAGGCTTTGTTTGCGTGGATGAGGAGTTTGAAGGTTATCCTCTTGTTGATGGGGAGCCAGTTTAGGTCTCTCAGATGGGGGGTGATGTGGCTGTGTCTGGGGATGTCGAGGACCAATCGTGCCAAGGCGTTCTGGATGGGTTGCAGCCGTCGCAGGAGCTTGGTTGTTGTTCCTGCATAGGGGGCGTTTCCATGGTCCAGCCTGCTGGTGACGAGGGTCTGGGTGGTGGTTTTTCTCGTTTCGGAAGGGATCCACTTGAAGATCCTGCGGAGCATTTGGAGGGTGTTGAAGCAGGATGCGAAAACGGCGCTGACCTGCTTGGTCATGGAGAGGGTGGAGTTGAGGATGAACCCCAGGTTGTGTGCATGGTTGGTGGGTGCCGGGGCTGTTCCCAGCGAGGTGGGCCACCAGGAGTCGTCCCAGGCTGAGGGGGTGGATCCGAGGATGAGGACCTCCGTCTTATCAGAATTCAGCTTCAGCCTGCTGTCCTTCATCCATTCGGTGATGGCCTTCATTCCCCTGTGGAGTTTGGCTTTGGCGGTGAGAGGATCTTCGGTGAGGGAGATGATCAGTTGGGTGTTGTCGGTGTAGGAGATGATATTGAACAGCGTAGGGCTGAGAGAGGATCCTTGTGGTACGCGGCAGATGATCTCTGTGGTCTTGGAGCGGAAGTGTGGGAGGCGGACGCTCTGTGTTCTGCCGGAGAGGAGGGATGTGGTCCAGGCCAGGTCCTCCTCTTGGATTCCGGTATCATGGAGGCGCGCTGTTAGGGTGCGGTGGCAGAGTATGTCGAAGGCGGCTGAGAGGTCCTGGAGGATGAGGGCGGCTGTTTTTCCTTTGTCCATTAGGGTCCTGATGTCGTCGGTGGCGGCGATGAGGGCGGTTTCGGTGCTGTGGTTGCTGCGGAAGCCTGACTGGGATGGGTCCAGGATGTTGTTGTCTTCGAGGTATCGGGTCAGTTGTCTGTTGACAATTTTCTCTATGACTTTCGCCGGGAACGGGAGCAGGGAGATGGGCTGGAAATTCTTCAGGTCCTTGGGGTCCGCCTTGAGTTTCTTCAGTAAGGCGTTGACCTCGGCGTGTTTCCAGCTTTCCGGGAAGGTTGCTGTCTCAAAGGAGATGTTGAGCGTTTTCCGGAGATGGGGGGCGATGGCTGTGCTGGCTTTGTTGAAAAAGTGATGTGGGCATGGGTCAGATGGGGATCCGGAGTGGATGGAGTTCATGGTCTTAATGGTGTCTTCGTCGCTGACGTTGGACCAGGCGATCAGGTGGCTGGTGCACATGGTGGTCGCAGGGCTGGTGTGCTCGGCAGTGGATTTGGGGTTCGTGGCGTTGAGGCTGTTGTGAATGTCGGCAATCTTGCGGTGGAAGAAGTTGGCCAGTGAGTCGCAGAGGTCTTGAGTGGGGGGAATGTCGTTAGTGTTGGAGCCGGGGTCAGAGAGTTCTTTCACGATGTTGAAGAGCTCTTTGCTATTGTGTGCGTTGTTGTCTAGGTGGTCCTTTAAAGCGGTTCTCTTGGCGGTCCTGATGAGCTGGTGGTGTCTGCGGGAGGCGTTCTTGTGGGCTCTGTAGCTGTTTGGTGTTCGTTCGTGGAGCCAGTTCTTTTCCAGTTTTCGGCAGGTGCACTTGGAGGTCTTCGGTGAACCATGTAGCTTTCTTGCTGGAGTGGTTGCTGATGGGGGTCCTGAGTGGAGCAGGGGTGTCGGCGCAGTCGTTGATCCATTGTTTGCGGTTGAGGGCGGCGGTGTCGGGGTCGGTGGGGTCAGGGGGTGGTCTCAGGGCGAGGGTGGTGGTCAGTTGGTCTTCAGTGACCTTGCCCCAGCAGCGGCGTGGCATCTGTTGGGTTTGGTGGTGCGTGGTGGGTTTCCTGAAGGTGAAGTGGACACATCTGTGGTCGGTCCAGTGGGGTTCGGTGGTGTGGTTGAAGGAGAAGATGGGGTAAAGCGTGAGTCCTGCGTCGTGGGTAGGTGATGTTACGACCTGTCTGAGTCCGAGGTTGGCGATGTTGTTGATTAGGGCGGTGGTGTTGGCATCGTTGTTGTTCTTGAGGTGGAAGTTCAGGTCCCCGAGGAGGATGTAGTCCGTAGAGGCGAGGGCGTAGGTGCTGATGAGGTCGGCAATGGAGTCGCTGAACTGTGGTCGGGGTCAGGGTGGTCTGTAGAGGAGGGTTCCTCTGAGGGTGGTGTTGGGGTTGGTGTGTATCTGGAAGTGCAGGTGCTCGGCGGTGTTGAGGGTCTCGTCGGTGTTGGTCGAGACTCTGATGGTGTTCTTGTGGACGATGGCGATTCCCCCTTCCACTCCATTGGTGCGATCTCTGCGGGAGATCTTGTAGCCTTCTGGGATGGCGATTTCTGGTGCTGAGGTGGCGTTCAGCCAGGTCGTCGTCAGGAAGGCGACTTTGGGGGCGGTTGAGTCGAGGAGGTCCCACAGTTCGATGGTGTGTTTGCGAGCGGAGCGGGTGTTGAGGAGGATGCATTGGAGGTGGTTGGGATCTTTGCTTGACGGTTTGGCGGCCTGGATGCTGGTGAGGCTGCAGTTCAGGCAGGAGAAGGGTCCATGGATGCGCTTCGGTTTGGCCCGGTAGCAGGCGTGTTCTTTTCCGGGGTTGAGTGCGTGGAGGGTGCTGGCATCGTAGTGCAGTCGGGTGCGGAGGTGTCTCCAGGGTCCAGGGGTTCTGGCACTGGGCGTGATCCATGCGCGGACGGGCTTGCCTTTAGCGCACCTTCGCCATAAGAAGGGGAGGTGGGAGGGAGGAGCAGCTGGGTGGGGGTAGAGGGCCAATAGGTGTGGGGGGGGCCGCAGGGGACGCAGCGGCGGGGTGCGGATCGCTGGGGAGAGGGCACGGAGGGGGAAGAAGCACAGGCAAAGGCAGGGAACAAGGCAGAAGCAAATACAGGCAATACCAAAAAACAGTACAATAAGGTCACAAAGCAATATTACACAGTGCAGAAACTGCGGTCACAGGCAGAAAAACGAGCGGGCACAAGCAAACCTAAGGCCTACCATTGGCCACCAGGGACGAGGTGCAGGTGATTGCCTGCGGGTGGAGGCGGGCATCGAACACCCTCAGGAGCAGCGGCTGGTCACAGGAGCAATGGCGCAGTCCGGTGGAGCTGCTCGGCGTGGGGAGCGACCTGCCTGGAAAACAGGGTCTAAGGTCGCTCTCACTGCCGCGCAGCGGCCGCCATAAGAGGGGGAGTTGGGAGGGAGGAGCAGCTGGGTGGGGGAGAGGGCCAATGGGGGCGGGGCAGGGCCGCAGGGGACGCAGCGTCGGGGAGCGGGATCGGCGGGGAGCGAGCACGGAGGGGGAACAGGCAAAGTCAGGGAACAAGGCAGAAGCAAATACAGGCAATACCAAAAAAACAGTACAATAAGGTCACAAAGCAATATTACACAGTGCAGAAACAGCGGTCACAGGCAGAAAAACGAGCGGGCACAAGCAAATCTAAGGCCTACTACTGGCCACCAGGGAGGAGGTGCAGAAGTAGCCTGCGGGTGGAGGCGGGCCTCGAACACCCTAAGAAGCGGCGGCTGGTCACAGGAGCAAGGGCGCAGTCCGGTGGAACTGCGCGGCGTGGGGAGATACCTGCCTGGAAAACAGGGTCAAGCAGTCTGTGGTTGGCAGTCACCAGAATATCATTGAGGAGCCAGTATCTTGAGGTAGGAACGTAAGACTTGAACTGACGAGCTCTGGAACCTGCTCGACTCCACAGCCCCAGACATCGCCTTCCTCACGGAAACCTGGATGAACGCCTCCTCAGCGCCCGACATCGCCATCGGCATCCCGGACGGCTACAAAATCATCCGGAGGGACCGCGTCAACCAGACAGGAGGAGGCATCGCCATCATCCACAGGAACTCCATCCGCATCACGACCAGCACCGACGACACCCTCGCACCCGCCGAGCACCTGCACTTCCAGATCCACATCAACCCCAAGACCACCCTCAGAGGCACGCTCATCTACAGACCCCCGGGACCACGCACACAATTCAGCGAAGACATCGCCGACTTCGTCAGCCCGCATGCCCTCCCCTCCGCTGACTACATCCTACTCGGGGACCTCAACTTCCACCTGGAGAACAACAACGACCGCAACACCACCACCCTGCTGGACAACCTCGCTAACCTCGGACTCAAGCAACTAGTGACCACCCCCACCCACTACGCCGGACACACACTCGACCCCGTCTTCTCCTCCAGCAAGGACATTGCCTTCAGCCACGCCACCGGACTCTACTGGACGGACCACAGCTGCGTCCACTTCAGCTTCAAAAGGACCACGATCCACCACCAACAGCAACAGGCTGCACGCAGAAGCTGGAACAAGATCCAGCTTGCAACTTCCCTGAGCAAGAACCCACCCACCAGCACTACGAACCCCAGCCAAGTGGCCACCAACCTCACGAAGTGGATCAGTGACTGCGCAGACGACCTCGCCCCCCTGAGGACCCCGCCTAGCAGACCCAGCAGCAAGAAAGCCCCATGGTTCACCAACGAACTCAAGAACTCGAAGAAGAACTGCAGAGCCCTTGAGAAAGCCTGGCGCAGAGACCCAGCACCGGACAACATGACTGCCCTCAAGCTCGCCACCCGAAAACACCACCAACTGATCCACACCACCAAGAAAACTGCATTCAAGGAACGACTGGACAACAACGCACACAACAGCAAGGAACTCTTCAACATCGTTAAAGAGCTCTCCAACCCCAACGCCGGAAACAACGACATCACCCCTTCGCAAGACCTCTGCAACTCCCTCGCCTCCTACTTCCACAACAAGATTGCGGACATACACAACAGCTTCAACACTCAACCGACGCACGCCACGACCGAAATACCGCCCCCCCACCACCACCCTCCGCGCCTGGACCCCGATCAGCACCGAAGACACCGTCCGAACGATGAACTCCATCCACTCCGGATCTCCGACCGACCCCTGCCCTCACCACGTCTTCAACAAGGCCGACGATGTCATCGCACCCCACCTGCGGGACATCATCAACACCTCCTTCAACACCGCTACCTTCCCGGAGAACTGGAAGCATACCGAACTGAGCGCCCTACTAAAGAAGCCATCAGCCGACCCCACCAACCTCAAGAACTACCGACCCCTCTCTCTGCTCCCGTTCCCCGCTAAAGTCATCGAGAAGACCGTCAACAAGCAGCTGGCCGCCTTCCTCGAGACGAACGGATCCCTCGACCTACCGCAGTCTGGCTTCCGGGCCAACCACAGCACCGAGACCGCCCTGATCGCAGCCACCGATGACATTCGAGCTCTGCTTGACAACGGAGAAACAGCGGCCCTCATCCTCCTAGACCTCTCCGCGGCCTTCGACACTGTCTGCCACCGTACCCTAGTACAGCGCCTCAGCAACGTCGGAATCCAGGAGAAGGCCCTGGAGTGGACCATCTCCTTCCTCACCGGAAGGACACAGAGAGTCCGCCTCCCCACGTTCAGATCAGAAGCCACCGAAGTCATCTGCTGCGTCCCTCAAGGCTCCTCACTCAGCCCAACCCTCTTCAACGTCTACATGAGTCCCCTCGCAGCCATCGCACGCCAGCACAACCTCAACATCATCTCCTACGCCGACGACACCCAGCTGATCCTCTCCCTCACCAACGACCCCTCCACCGCCAGAGCCAACCTACACGAAGGGATGAAAGAGGTAGCCAAATGGATGAAGAACAGCCGCCTGAAACTGAAATCGGACAAGACGGAAGTCCTCATCCTGGGATCCTCACCCTCCTCCTGGGACGACTCCTGGTGGCCCCCCGCCCTAGGCAGCGCACCCAAACCAACAGACCACGCACGCAACCTGGGCTTCATCCTGGACTCCTCCCTCTCCATGACCAGACAAGTCAACGCCATCTCCTCGTCGTGCTTCAACATCCCACGCATGCTACGCAAGATCTTCCAGTGGATCCCCACCGAGACCAGGAAGACGGTCACCCAGGCCCTCGTCACCAGCCGACTGGACTACGGTAACTCCCTCTACGCCGGAACCACCGCCAAACTACAGAAGAGACTCCAGCGGATCCAGAACGCCTCAGCACGACTCATCCTGGACATCCCCCGTCGCAACCACATCTCCGGACACCTGAGAGACCTGTATTGGCTCCCGGTCAACAAGAGAATCACCTTCCGTCTCCTCACCCACGCACACAAAGCCCTGCACAACCAAGGCCCAGGATACCTCAACAGCCGCCTCAACTTCTACGCTCCCAAACGCCAGCTTCGATCGACCGGCCACGCCCTCGCCGCCGTCCCCCGCATCTGAAGAGCCACCACAGGAGGAAGGTCCTTCTCCTATCTCGCCGCCAAGACCTGGAACTCCCTCCCGACCCACCTCCGCCTGACCCAGGACCACCTCGCCTTCAGGAAGCAGCTCTAGACCTGGCTGTTCGAGCAGTAGCGGACCCCCCCTCCCCAAGCGCCTTGAGACCCTCCGGGTGAGTAGCGCGCTATACAAATGCTTTGATTGATTGATTGATTGATTGATTGCCTTCCTGCATTTTGCACTATTTTGCCCATACAGATCGTACTTATGATTGGTTAAGATTTTCATGGCCTTGTATATTTTTATAGATATTCATGCTCTATTTTTACCAAATTATTCCTATTTTGGATACATTTTTAATTTGCACTTTTTGTCGCTCAATTTTTCATTGCACTATTGTACATGTTGTCATTTTCCCGGATTTTCAAAAACAAACTAATTTAGACTCCTGTGCCTTGAACTCTCTAGTACGTTTACAGATTCAAACCTGAAAACCACATTGAATAGATTACAAATCACAATAGTAATCAATGTTTTCCTAAGCCTAGATGAATGACTGAGTCTTAGTGAAGAAACACATCAGGAAATGTTGTCTGGAGCCAGGTTGGTGTGGCACTTTCCAAGTCATTTTTGTGACAAACTGCCGTCAAGTGTAGGGCCCTTCCGAACTGGATTCATGCCTTCCATACCAAGAGAGTGACACAAGCCATTGAAAAAGTGGTGACAACAAACACTGATTCACAAAGTCAAACTGCAGCACAGAACAAATGCTCAAAGGGAGAACATTTTGCACAAGTGTCTCATAGCCAAGCACAGAGCCTGGGATGAGTGAGTCAAGAGTAGCTACAGCGAATAACGCTGCAAAAACTGATGGTGTGCCTCCCAAATTTGAAGAAGGTGCAAGCATCTCAGCCAGGGGAGTACAGAGCAGAGAAAGCTGGCAGAAAAGTGGTAAAAAACTGACAGCAGTTGTGTCACAGGAACACATCCCAGAAACAATCATAGAGAAACAGAGACAAGTGAGCAAAGCAACATTGTACTGCCAGTAGTGAGAAGGTCAAAGAGACGGCCACTGTCTAGCCGAAGGTACTCAGCTCCTGAATTAATTACTTTGCTGAAAGTGATCCAGCTTCAAGTACAATTGCAAGTGAGAATCAGAAGAGAGTGTTTGAAATGTTTCCATGAATCGTGCTACCACTGTGTAGATTTATTGATTATTGTGACAGACTAAATGCAAGGGATGTATGTTCAAATGCTGAAGATTTATGCTTTATATCCTAAATATCCATGAAATTATTAGGGCCCATGTGAGAGTAGGGTTGTCCTAGAGAAAATCGGCTGTAGGGTTAGGTAATGATTCCGAAGTTAACTACATTGATATATCAAATCATTTGACAGTTTTGCTGAATTTGCACAGTAACATCGAGAATTGATTGTTGTTTTTGATTTTTTCTTTTGATCTGATTTGAGAGAAATCCTGTGTCTAATACACCAAAAAGATGAAAAAGTGATACTAATAATAGTGGAAATTGCCTTAGTTGCATTAATGGTAGGTCTATTAGTGGCTCTCAATATTTCAATTGAGTATACTTTCAGGGAACCTATGCCTGATTTAGCATATTTAAAGGAGCAATGTGGATTTATCATGAAGATATTACATTGAGTTGGCTCTAAGGGCAATTTCTTAGAGAATGTGTTCTTTTGACTATTGCACGAGTACTCAAATGTTATGATTGCAAAGGTTTGCTTTACTTGTACTAATTTACCCACCTCAACAGCAGCCAGTGCAACTTATCATCATTTGTCATTGGCCTATGCTTTGACCAGCACCATATCCATGAATTTCTTCCATAGGCATACCACTTTAAATATAGTTTTCAAACTATGATCTGTCTATAGCTAATCAGTGTTTTGGATTTTCGAAAAGGAGCTGAGTCTGTGGTTCAAATATTGCCTTATATGAGACCAAGCACACACGTTAAGCCTACTAACACACCTAGTTCTAATGCTCAATGTAAATTGAGCAGGGATGAGAAAGATTTTATAGAAGAATTAAACAAGAGAAGATTGAAGTTTGAAGAAGAAGAAAGGAATGGGGAAAGAAAAGGTTGGGAAATGGAGGATACAGCAATGAAGGATGTAGGAGTACATCCAAAATTGAGTTTGTACAGGAAGGAACCTTTTGTAATGTTAGGGAGAAAGATTACGTTCAAAGTCAAGAATTTGTAGGTTTAATTGATTGCGGTTGGGCATATAACTCCAAAGGAGATTAGTTTTTGACAGGAAAGGAACATATTATGAGGGAAGTTTATTATGTATTCAGACGTAATGCTGATTTCCAGCTTCCAGTTAATTAGATTGGTAGTTTCTACTTAGGGTCCGATAACGATGTTGTATGGAAACTCTTCCGACTGAATAGGTTCCGGAATCATTTCCGACTGACTTGGGTTCTGCGAGTCCGACCGACCGATGTGATGTGTCCCAACATCGTTCAGTCATTCTCGCATTGACTTCAATGGAAGCTTGTTTACCGAACGAGAACACAGACTCCCATTGTAAAAAGGGGTGGTTGGGGAAAACCTTGCACCCTGTGGCGGGCACCCCACGGTGGCTGCCACACTGTGCATGGTGTAACATGGGGGTCCCTTGGGTACCCCCATGGGCCCCAACCGGAGACGTAAAGCTGAAGGGGGGCCTGCTATGGGGCCCCAAAGTCAGATTCTGACAGCCGTTTCATGTTGGGCAAACCGAATCGGAAAAGCTGTCTGAATCAGGCATCGTAATCGCACGCTCAGAAACCATGTCCATAGAGCTGTACGAATCGGCTCAGAAAGACACGGGCTGTCCGGATGCCTTTCAAAACCGTTTTGGCACCCCGAACCGTTTCCGTACATCGTAATCAGTCGGTTGGAAATCTGTACGATTTGGTCGAAAACACAGGTTCTGATTCGGATTCCAAGATTCCGAATCCATTCGGAGCCTTTCTGAACAACATTGTAATCGGCCCCCTAGTCTTAGTGTTTCTTAGGGTGTATCATGTAGAAGAAATAGATGAGAAAGGAGTAGTTACTGGTGGAAGAGCTGCACACAGTGCTTTAGACGCAGTAGGTAAAAATGTTAGTGCTATCATTCCTTCTGTATGAATAGCCTTGAACAATTTAAAGATAAGAAAACTGCCTACATTGGTTGATCTCTTCGCTGCTAATACAGCTAACTGCAGTCAACTCTGAGCTTGTAGCGATAAGAGTAATAGTTTTGCAGAAAAGGCTTGCTTTATATATCTACTTGCAAAACAGGATGGAGCCTGTTGCATGTAACAAGTTCAGTAGTTCTGCGCCTACATCCCAGACACCAGTGACAAGATTAACACATGTCTTAACAACATGGCCAATGTTTCTAGAGAGTTGGAGTTTCGCAGCACCCTGAAAACTACTCTGTTTTCACAGGCTTTTAAAATCTAAACCGCTCTACCATCTAACTCAGGAATCCTCCTCAAAAGCGCCATGAAACGGCCTGGTGAACGAGCGCTCAATAAATACTTTTAAATTCAAATTCAATTCAAATTCAGTTGAAGGATCTTGATGAGACAGGTGCCTGGGATGCAATAGGGAAATACTTTTCGTTCGGCGGTTGATTAATGGCTTAGTAGTATTTGTAGTGGATTGCTTGGAAAAATATTAACCTCTATAATAATCATTGCAATTTGTGTGATATTTTATTTCTTTTTATACACGAGTGAAGTTAGTTACTGCAAAGGATGGGGCAAAATGCAGTAGAGAAAAGCTGCTGCCTGAATCGAAAGTGAGAAAAGGGAAACAAGCTGAAATCAAATTGGAAGAGTTGCAGAGTCACATTTTTGACAAGCTGAGAGACCTAGAGAAGTTCAGAAGCAAGCTGCGAAAGTCAACCTTTTTTGAAAGGGAGGGTTTTAGAAAATGTGTGTGTAATGTTTGGTAACTTCAAGAGTATTATTACAATGCTGGTCAGATAAGCATCCGACCGGCATCATTTCGGAAACAGACCGCCCAACAGGGAGTTTGAGTTCCCGTTTCCCTAATAATGGTGCGACCACCTCCATGGCGGTTGGAAAGTGTATCTTTCCTATTCTGGTTTTTGCTGTGGGCCACACTTTTTAAACATCCCTGCACTATGTGGCAGGCACCATGCAGTGCCTGCTACACGTAGTAGGGATGTTTAGGGTGGAACCACAGGTGCACCCCAAGCCCATAGCCGAGGCACAGGGGGACAAGAGCCCTGCAAGGAGCCCCCAATGGGATTTTGAAATCCCACAGCGTTGCCTGAGCAGACACTCCCCCTATTTTTAGGGATCACTGTCCGTCCGGTGATCAATTAGGCTTCAAACGGCCTGCTGCCTCCCACTGCACACTTCATAATGCGACGGTCAGACGGCAGCAGCAGATACAGACGAGCTGTTGAGCTGCCGGGTGGCTTTCCGCCTGACAATGGAATAAGGCTCCTAGAGTCACCAGAGGGAGGGATTTGATTTTTTCATAAATGCTTTGCACATTTAGCAACATTAATATGCAATACGCAAATGTATTGAAAGTAGATTTTTAAACGTTTAACCTGACTATAGCTAAACAAGGTTCTGTATTTTAAAATGGTTCATATTAGTTGCCACTTCCCTTTGTGCAATTTGAACATTTATTTTACATTTGAAATGCTGATGAAACATTGAAACGTGTAATGCTTATTTTTGTTCCTTTCTCATGTAGAAAAGGGTGCTTAGACAAAATATTGAAAAAAATATCATGCCAATAATATCCGGAGGTCAAAATATATTCAACAGGAATATCGGCGGTAACAGTACCGTTTTAAGTGTTGTTTTTAATATCCTTGACTACTTAGAAAATAAGTAATATCATTTGCAAGTGTTATTTAGTGTGTTTTATTTTATATGTTCATTTATGTGTTTTAATTTCTGTTTTAAGTAAGATGATCTTTTAATTATGAGGTTAAGGGTGGAGATATTTTTAAGTGGAAATTTTAAGGTAAATTTTATGTTAATTATTTTAATGATATAAAAATAAATATTGTAAAATGTATACATTAATTTTGTTAAAGTGGGAATAGTAAATGTCACCTCTTTATAGTTTAATTTCTTCAAAGTGTTTTAGATTGGAGTTGTAAGACTTTCTTAAAAATGGTCTATGTTAGAGTGCGACCATTTAATTTTTATTTTTAATTTGAAATACTTTATTTAAATTGTTTGTGTAAGTAGCAGAACTAGTTCCTGTTATTTAATTGGTATTGTTTGTGTTCAGAAATGTAACAAAAAAATAGTTCTATGTTTGTTATATATAATATTATTAATTACATATTTTCTATATAATAAAGACAAGCATCACATTTTTCTAAATGTATTTATGTTTCCCCAATTTATTATATGTACATTTTTCAATTTTAACATATATATTTGAAATGAAAAACAAACACTCATCTATAAATGAATAAATACAACATTTTTGATTTATTTCTATTATTAACAACTCAATCATATTTAAACGTATTGCATTTTGTACATTTTCCACCTTTTTTATGGCTTGACATTTTTTAAAACTTTTTGTGCATTCCTTTATAACATATTTTCAACATAATTTTAACATATTTGTTTCACATATATTAAATATTTATAGATATTTTATACTATTATTTAAGTTATACGTTACAGTTTTTGTACGTTTTCATAAAAACCTTTGACATGTTTTACACTTTTCATATTTTCTAACATTTTTAAATATATTTGTTAATCATTTTTACATTTTCCAATTAATGTCTATGGGGAAATATTCTTTTTGTTTTTTCAGTTACATTTAGCGGCCATCTATTTGTGTCATTCCCTGTCTATTTAATGGAATAAAGGTTGCGAAAAGGTGCTGCTGTTCAGTGGAACAGGTAAGTCCTTTTTGAAAAATGTAAGGGTTTTGAGAGTGGGATGTCTAGAGGTTGATCATAGTATTGTTGGTGTTTTTTTTTGTATATTTAGGGCCCTATTCTGATGTTGGTCGGAAAACCTCCAACCACAGGTTGGAGGCTTTCCGACCGACATCTAAGGGTTACAGTGCGATGCCTTATTACAATGAAGATGGTCAATCCGTCTGGCTTCCTACGGGCCAGTCGGAACCGCAACGTAAGGCCTTAGGGACGGCCTTTCCGCTGCCGGGATTACGATGTCAATTTCCGACAGACTTTTCATGTTGGGCTTTTCGACATGAAAAGCCTGTCGGAAAGAGACTTGTGGTAACCCCTAGCTGGGCCCCCATGACTCTGCGGCCTCCGGTTGAGGACCTGGGGTGCCCCCCTGTTAATCCTTGCACCATGTGACAGTCACCGTGAGGTTGCAGGGATAAACAGAAACTCCCATTTCTCTATGGGAGCTTCTGCTGCGGCCCGTTTCCATGCGGTTTTAGTCAGGTTGCAAGGTAATTGCGGTGTCAGGTCAGTCGGTCCCGAGACTAGAGCGATACCGGTTGGAGGCAACTACGATCAACATCATAATAAGAATTAATAGTAGCATTTTTCTTGTGTGAAATTTGAGGGTTATGTATACTGTTTCACTAATGTTTAAATATGTTATCATACATTCTTTTTTTTTAGTCCTCATACCACCATAGTTTGCAATTTCAAGCCAGCCTACGGACCTATACTGCCCTAAACCTAAACCGGCGGTTTGCAATATCTTAATAGTCCTGCGTACCGGCCCTCCCAGTTTCCTGGTTGCCAGTTCCACGCAGGTGTAATCATAGGACTCAGAGGATTTTAGGTTCTGATGGTACCGTTCCAATTTAATAAATCATCCCATAACTCAGAGTGTGCACTTTTTTGTACACCTATGTCCATTTTGCAGAAACATTTTACAACCTGGAGCCATTCCATCCCTAGCGGCGGTACAGCTTCTATCCACTACCTACATATTTCTCTCGTAACAAGAAGGATCAGGTAAAACAGTAAGGCCTGCCCTTTCATTGGTAAAGGTGCAAAAGGGTTCTCCTCCAACCCCAACATAGCCCTGTGTTTTATCTATCAACCCCATGGGAAAAACAAGTGGAATACATTTAAAAAGAAATGACACCTTGGGGAGCAGCACCATTTTTATTAGATTTACTCTACTGTATAATGAGAACAGGAGATTCTTCCATCTAGAGAGTGTTTTTATATGTCTTTTATTGCCCTTTCCAAATTGTGCTGGGGGATTTTGTCTAATACATTAATTATACTTATTCCAAGATATCTAATCTCCCCCTGGACATTTCCCCTCCAATCAGGAACATTCCAACATATTATCCCTGTTTTTTCGCTGTTTACAAGATATCCTGAGAAGGCTCCATATTCTTTCACTAAGAACATTGTGACAGCCGGGTCAGTAGTATATATTATAAGATCATCCGCATATAATGGAAAGGGGCGACCACTCGGTCCCCCCGAACGTATGGATGAGTGCCTCGATCCCCCCGGGAAGCCATTTTTGGGCGGGAGGCGCGTCTCGGCTGGTATGCCCGAAGCGGCGTAGCCGGGGCGCGCCTTTTCCCGCCCTAGAGTGGGCTGGCCTAGACACCGACGCAGCCAGCCACGCCCCCGGGGCGGGCAGGGGCGGGTTTTCGCCCGCCCTGAAGACGGATAAAAGAAGGCGCAAGACCAGAAGACGTCCTCTTGTTCTTGTGCTCCGAAGCTGCACCTCCTCGCTACACGTGAGCTCGGGACGGAACGAAGAGCCAATTTTGAGCGTTTTGATCTTTTTCTTTGTCTTCTAGATACTTCCTCGGAGAGATGCCCAAGAAAGGCGCAAAAAGAATGACGACCGATCAGATGGTGCGGGCCCTTTGCAAAGAAGTGTCCGACATAAAGAAACGGTTGGCGGAGCGAGATGGGGAGGAGGGTTCGGGCACCCCGCCGGCTGGAGGGAGACCTAAGAGGCCGAGAAAGGTTCCAGCCGGTGGGGCCGTCCCGGTTCCCTCTGCCCCGCTCGAGGCGCCGACCCCAGTACCGATGGAGGGGAATCCAATCCCCGTTGTCGTCACCCCGACATCCAAGGAAGACATGCCCCCCGAGCTGGCAGCACAGCTAGCAGCATGGTTGGGGGATAGTAGTGATGGCGCCACGGCTGCCGAAGCACAGGCGCTGATAAAAGGGCTTCGTGAGAAGAAAGAGGCAGCTAGAGTGGCTACGCCGTTGGCGGGGATAGACAAGCCGCAAGCGGCAGAAGCTGCGTCCGGTGCAGGTAAGCGGCCATTGCCGATTGCAAGGGACGAGTCAGCACCCTCTCGTAGAGAGAGATTAGGACAACATGTGCCTTTAGCTATAAAGGAAAAGATCTGGGCGGGGGAGTACGTGAATATTTTTTCCCTGCTTGTTGATCATTATGATGTGGAACATGTAAAAAGTCAGAAGGACTTAATGCATCCGAGTGTTTGGCGCGCAAAGATGGCCGCCTTTAAGGTAAATGAGAACATTGGCAACTGGGGCAATGCATGGGGTATTTTCACATCAATTTTGGGGGAACGTAGGCCCGAGTTGCTTCCTGAGTTTCCCGTTTATCAATCACGAATTATGGGTTACTCGACAGCGTATCAAGGTAACCATTGGTTTTGTTATGACAATTTGTTCAGGAAAGAAAAGGAACATAACAAGGGTTTGACTTGGGATTGTTACGATTCTTTAACATGGGATAGGATGAAAGAATCGGGAATGTTAAGAATGCCATTGGTCGGGAGCACTGTTGTTGATTACTCCCGCCAAAATGTGGGGACGCCCTTTCGACCAAGTACGAGCACCGACGACCAGTCGAGGCCCGCAGGCAATACAGGGAGAAAGGGTTTCTGTTTTAATTTTAACAAGGGGAAGTGTACCAGGCCTCCGGGATCGTGTAAATTCAAACATGAGTGTAGTACGTGTGGGTCGTCCCATCCTGAGTCATCGTGCAGAGCCAGAACGAGTGAGAATGGGGGTAAGGGAGGCGCCAAACAGGTCTAAGCTAGGCCGAGGGGCGCCTTTACCAACCCCGATTGATACCTTGGCAATGATTCCCTGGCTCAGCGAATACCCGGATCGCACTTCTGCCGGGGTGCTGCGGAACGGTTTTACACATGGTTTCCGCATCCCGGTAGGGGACTTTCAGGGTGTAGGGATGTGCAAAAATCAACTTTCCGTTTTACAACATGCATCTGTAGTGCAAGAAAAAATTCAGAAAGAGGTTAGCCGGGGACGGGTCGCCGGCCCGTTTAGTGAGCCCCCGGTACCGGATTTCGTTTGTTCTCCGTTAGGGGTGGTCCCCAAGAAGGACCCGGGTGAGTTTCGTTTGATTCATAATCTATCTTCTCCATATGGTCTTTCGGTGAACGACGCAATTGAGCCAGAAGTTTGTTCGGTGCGATACGCATCTTTTGATGAGGCGGTAGCCATCTTGAATCGCCTGGGGCACGGGACGTTGATGGCGAAATCTGATATCGAGTCAGCGTTCCGGTTGCTTCCGGTACACCCAGACGATCAGCGTCTTCTGGGATTCGGGTTTCAGGGGTCATTTTACATGGATAGGTGTATGCCAATGGGATGCTCTATATCATGTGCTTACTTTGAGCAATTCAGTACTTTCCTGCAATGGGTGTTCACTAAGAAAACGGGTTTCCGAAATGTAATGCACTACCTTGACGATTTTCTGTTCCTTGGCCCCGCCGGTACTTCCGAATGTGCCCGGGCCTTAGCTGAATTCTGTGTGTTAATGGATCATCTTGGCGTGCCATTGGCACCAGGTAAAACTATGGGTCCCACGACTTGCCTCGAGTTTTTGGGGATCGAGTTGGACTCAAGGGAGGGGTGCTTCCGTTTACCAGCTAGCAAAGTGTCGAAATTCAGGGCAGCCCTCCAAGTATGTTTAAAGGCATCCAAAGTTACACTGCATCAGTTGCAACAGTTAGTGGGAAAGTTGAACTTTGCCTTGAGGGTGATACCAATGGCTCGCCCCTTTTCCCGCTCAATTGCCCAAGCGATGGTTGGCTTAAAGGAGGGTCATCATCGCACAAGGTTATCGGCCGAGGTCCGCCAGGACATGCGGATTTGGTTAGCATTCTTGGCGGACTTCAATGGCCGGGTCGTCTGGAACAAGCCAGCCGTCTCCTCTGAAGAGCTTGGGCTATGGACAGACTCAGCAGGAAGCGTAGGTTTTGGCGCCATCTTCGGCACAAAATGGTCGGCACAAAAGTGGCCCCTATGGTGGCACGAGAAGGGGCTGACAAGTAACATCGCTTTCCTCGAACTATTTCCCATTCTGGTGGCCCTGAGAACCTGGCCAGAAGGGTTCAGAGATCATTCTGTTGTGTTCTGGTCCGACAATATGACCGTGGTAGAATGCATCAATAGTCAGGCAGCCCGTTGTAAGTTGATTTTGAGGCTCCTCAAAGAAATTGTCTTACTGTGTATGCAACTGAACGTAGTATTCAGAGCAAAACATGTCCCAGGGGTGATGAATCAGGCTGCTGATGCACTGTCTCGTTTTCACATGCAGGCTTTCTCGGGTTTCCTTCCTTCAGCGGACCCGGAGCCGGCACCCTTCCCCGAAGCTCTCTGGTCTCTCGGTGCCCCGAACTTCGTCACCTCGTGGGAGAGAGTCTAGCACCCAGGACAAGGAAGGCATATGAAGGGGCGTTCCAGGCCTATTTAGCCTTTTTGGGGGCAGAGAGAGGAGGACTTTGGGGTCAGGAGGAGTTGGTAGTACTTTTTCTGATGTCCTTACGTAGGGCTGGGAAATCGGTGGCTACGGCCCAAAGGCATCGTGCCGCCATTTCCTTTGTTGCCAGGGCCCATGGCATCCTGGACCCAACAGCGTCTTTCACGGTACAAAAAGCGCTACGTGGGTGGCAACGTCTAGAGGGTCGCAGAGTAGATGTACGACGACCGATAGGTCTAGACAGGTTGTCCCAGTTACTGGTCACGCTCCCGAACACATGCTCGTCCCCGTTCGAGACCTGTTTGTTCCGGACTGCATTTACGCTGGCATTTCACGGGGCTATGAGAGTTAGTGAGCTGGTTGCAAGGAACAAACGGGACGTGACGGGGGGCTTGTGCAGGGAGCATGTCCAGATCAGGGGTGATGCGATGATTGTCTCCTTTCTCAGGTCCAAGACTGACCAAGATGGGAGAGGGGACTGCACGATCATCCGCAGGAACCTCGACTCATCCATGTGTCCGGTACAGTGCTTAGAAGATTACCTAGCACGAAGGGTGGCATCATGGGGAGGGACATTGTTGAGGCATGCAGACGCCACCCCGCTGACGAGGTTTCAGTTTCAACGGGTGCTTGCAATGGCCATTGCTGCAGCGGGCTTGGACCCGGGCGAATTTGGGACCCACTCCTTTCGTATAGGGGCTGCCACTGAAGCTACAGCCAGAGGTCTTAATGTAGAACAAGTGAAACGTGTGGGGCGCTGGTCCTCCAATTGTTATAAGAGGTACGTGCGATTGCACATGTTGTGAAACTGTAATCATGTACTCACGCCTCTTGTTTTTGTTTGTTTTCAGTTGCGCAAGCCTACGCGGCAGGGCAGACTGAGCAGTCGACCCAACACCAGGTCAGCGGTCGCACGTCACCGGCTGTGAGGAAGGAGGTTTGGGTCGTGGGCCACTCATACGTGAGACGGGCTGCAGACGTATTCAAAGCAGGTGACATGGTTCACGTACCTGAGGAATACGGGTACAGAGTGTCCTTCTACGGAAGGGGCGGTCTCTGTATTGACCAGTTTCAGGAATTTTTTGAGGGCTTGTTAGAGCGGATGAGGTCACCGCCGTCCATAGTCATAGTGCATTTGGGGGGCAATGATTTGGTCACCACCGGTAGACGACTTCTCCTGGAGGCTATGCTTTCCACGGTAAGTTGGTTAGCGAGGAGAGTTCCGGGGTGCCTAATCGCATGGTCTCATATGATCCCACGAAAAGTGTGGCGGGGGGCTATCTCGATCCCTGCTTTGAATCATTCGGTTAGAAAATTGAATAACAAAGTGAGTAGGTTGTTCCGTTCCAAGGCATTGCATTCGATCTCGCATAATTGTATTAATGATGACAGTATGTATCTGGGGGATGGTGTGCATTTGTCGAGGGCGGGGAATGAGTTACTCATAGGAGACTTCCTAGCCTGGTTAAAATCTTTGGAACATGACCTTTAGGTAGGAGTTTTGTGGGGGGTCCGGATAGCCGGTCAACTATCCGGACCTGTGGCGGTAAGGTCATGATCGGTGAGCACTAATTGGTAGATCCCTATGAGTGGGCGTCACCCAACACGGATGGGAGCGCTCGGGAGAGGTGGCCATTGGCCCCTCAGTGGGGAGGCGGTCCCGTCTAAGGGCGGGTCGCCGGAAGTAAAGGAAAGGCGGTCAAGGCCCCTTCCTTTGTAGGAGGGGTTACAGCCCCCTCCTGGGGAATTTCCCGGGGCTAGTGTCATCTGCGACGGCAGATGCGGTAAGTTGTGTGGGGTGGGGAGAGGTCAACGATACCTTCTAGATACCACACACAAGTGTTCGAACGACCTTTAAATGGCGTCGAGTCTTAAGTGCCCCCGTCAAGTCAAGGGAAATTGTTAGTAGTTGCACTTGTGGTAAGCCCCTGTGCCATCGCCCCTCCTAAGTGGGAGGGGTAAGTCTGGTTAGGGATCTTGACACCGGTTATGACCTTGCCGTTGGCCCTTAAACGTTAGGATGTACAATTTCAGTATTCTTAGAGAATGTTTTGTAGGATGCTAGTTCGGCTAGGAGAACCTCTGTATTAGAGATTATGTTAAGGTTAGCCAAACATCGTAAGGTGATAATGAAATTGTACATAACATGAAAACGTTTAATGTTTTAATCTTTTGTTTTAATAAATACGGCCGGGATGGTCACTCCATCCCACATCCAAAAACTTTAAGAACAGTTTCCGGTTTCCCTTCCTTTTGGGGATTGTGTTGAGAGGGGGTGGCGGGTATCTCAGCCATATGGAAAGGGGCGACCACTCGGTCCCCCCGAACGTATGGATGAGTGCCTCGATCCCCCCGGGAAGCCATTTTTGGGCGGGAGGCGCGTCTCGGCTGGTATGCCCGAAGCGGCGTAGCCGGGGCGCGCCTTTTCCCGCCCTAGAGTGGGCTGGCCTAGACACCGACGCAGCCAGCCACGCCCCCGGGGCGGGCAGGGGCGGGTTTTCGCCCGCCCTGAAGACGGATAAAAGAAGGCGCAAGACCAGAAGACGTCCTCTTGTTCTTGTGCTCCGAAGCTGCACCTCCTCGCTACACGTGAGCTCGGGACGGAACGAAGAGCCAATTTTGACCCACCCACCAGCCCCTGAGGACAGCAAAGTTGTTGTGCAATAAAGTGAATTGATAAGTTTGTTTTTCCGTTTCGTTTACAGGCTATAACAGTAGCAGTTTGTAGTTAATAAAGATGGTGAATATCGTTTAGGTTGTTATGATTAAAGTGATTTGATGTGATGTTGCATTTTTAGCATGTTCCTTCGGTCGTAGCGACCAATGTTTTCATAGGTTGAAGAACTGTCGTATTTATTTTTTGGTAGGCGGTAAGGTCATGATCGGTGAGCACTAATTGGTAGATCCCTATGAGTGGGCGTCACCCAACACGGATGGGAGCGCTCGGGAGAGGTGGCCATTGGCCCCTCAGTGGGGAGGCGGTCCCGTCTAAGGGCGGGTCGCCGGAAGTAAAGGAAAGGCGGTCAAGGCCCCTTCCTTTGTAGGAGGGGTTACAGCCCCCTCCTGGGGAATTTCCCGGGGCTAGTGTCATCTGCGACGGCAGATGCGGTAAGTTGTGTGGGGTGGGGAGAGGTCAACGATACCTTCTAGATACCACACACAAGTGTTCGAACGACCTTTAAATGGCGTCGAGTCTTAAGTGCCCCCGTCAAGTCAAGGGAAATTGTTAGTAGTTGCACTTGTGGTAAGCCCCTGTGCCATCGCCCCTCCTAAGTGGGAGGGGTAAGTCTGGTTAGGGATCTTGACACCGGTTATGACCTTGCCGTTGGCCCTTAAACGTTAGGATGTACAATTTCAGTATTCTTAGAGAATGTTTTGTAGGATGCTAGTTCGGCTAGGAGAACCTCTGTATTAGAGATTATGTTAAGGTTAGCCAAACATCGTAAGGTGATAATGAAATTGTACATAACATGAAAACGTTTAATGTTTTAATCTTTTGTTTTAATAAATACGGCCGGGATGGTCACTCCATCCCACATCCAAAAACTTTAAGAACAGTTTCCGGTTTCCCTTCCTTTTGGGGATTGTGTTGAGAGGGGGTGGCGGGTATCTCAGCCATATGCAATTTTCTTTTCATAATCACCTGCCTTAAAGGCAATGACCCGTTCATCCTGACGGAGCATCTGGGCAAAGGGTTCGATATATATATCGAACAATAGTGGGAAGATGGGGCAACCCTGTGTCGTCCCTCTTAGTATCGAGAAGATCTTCGTAAACACACCGTTTAAAAGAATTGTGGCTGTCGATCGTTAATATAGGGCCTTAAGTGTTGTTATAAAAAAGGACCCGAACTCCATAGTTTCCAATACTGCCCATAGATAATCCCAACACACATGATCAAAAGCCTTGGCGGCGTCCAAAGTGACCGCCGCCAAGGGTATCAACCTAGATATAGCTATGTCGATGCAGCCAATCAACTGCTTGGTCAGCTCATGCAACTGCCTCCCGGGTATAAAGCCCTTCTGATCTTCATGTATGAGCTGTGGGGCAATTCTAGCCTACCTCCTTGCTAGGATGCTGACAAAGATCTTATAGTCAGCATTCAGCAGGGAGATTGGTCGATACGACTCAGCTTTTATGGGATCCTTAGCTGGCTTCAATATCAGGACAATAGTTGCCTCTCTCCATGATTCTGGAACCTGTATCCTCCCCATAAATATCCAATTAAAGAGATCTTCCCACACAGGAACACCTTCCTCTATCACGATTTTATAAAACTTCTGACGGGATGGCATTTAACCCAGCTGCCTTTCCATTCTTTGCACTTTTAATTGCTCCCCTAATCTCTTTTCGCCCTCCTCTTTAAGTACAGGAAGACCAATTGTACTAAGCCAACTTTTTAACTTTAGAGAATCAGAGATGGTGTCCTCCTTATATAATTGTGAGAATAGTGCCATTACATGTTACTGCATGTTGTCACAACTGTCCAGCACATCTCCTTGATCCCCTCTAAACCCCTTAATCTCATTCCTAGCTCTTTCTACTCTAGCCTTCCAGGCCAGTAGCGCCCCCGCTTTTTCTCTGTACTCAAATTTCTTTTCATTTGCAGCTTGCACTTTGCTTTGCACATTGGCTCCACCCTATTTTAAATCTTATTCGAGCCACCTCTAGCCTTATTTTAAGCCTCTCCCTTTCCTCCCCCGTATTTATAGAGTGCGAAGCTTTCTCCAAAGTTCCAATTTCTTTTTCAATATTTATTGATGCTGTTCTTTCTTCTCTACTTTTTGCGCACGCTAAACTTTTCAGAACTCCACAGAGATATGCTTCAAAGGTTCAAGTTCAAGTTCAAATTCAGGGATTCATATAGCGCACTACTCACCCAGTGGGTCCCAAGGCGCTTGGGGAAGGGGGGTTCAGTTTTTGTTGAACAGCCAGGTTTTAAGTTCTTTTCTGAAGGAGATGTGGTTTTGAGTAAGGCGGAGGTGAGTGGGGAGTGAGTTCCAGGTCTTGGCCGCCAGGAAGGAGAATGCTAACTAGTACAATTGGGACTAGCGCTATGACAAACTGCACAACTAGTAAGGTAATGGAGCGCTATGTAAATAAATAATTCTGCAAATCGAGCGCAGCTGAAAGCAGGTCACGATACCACAGTGAAGGTCGGGGAGGCAGCGTGAAGAGGAGCGCATACTATCCCTGGAGGTTTGGAGTCTTTGTTATTCATAAAATATTCTACTGTAACCTTTTTCATAGTTGTTTCTATTCCTGCTTCCAACAACAGAGCATGGCTAAGCGTCCATCTTTAACATGGCTGTGGTCCTAAGGCCTGTAAGGTGATTATTAGTGCAAAATGATCTGAGATATGTGCTGGAAGGTGCTCTATCTTTTTGATATTGCCTGCAAGGGATCTGTCGATCAGAAAATAGTCTAGTCTGGAGAAGTGATGATACTTTTTACTATGGTATGTATATCCCCTCACCTTCCCCTTAAAATGTCTTCATACATCTAGAAAATCCAAATCCTGTATCATACCCCTCAGCGCATTCTAGGGGTACTAACTCCGCATTGACCGATCTAATATAGGATCAAGTAATACATTAAAATCCCCAACCACAATAGCAGGAGCAGAGATTTCTGCTAGTCTTAGTTCGAGCTCTATAATGTGCTGTGGATCATCCTCGTTGGGTTCATAATACCCTACGCATATACAATCACTATCTGCCACCTTAATTGTGCTAAGAGCCATCTACCAGAGCTATCAGTACTTGATGCTTTAAGCTTGATCCCGCTTCCGCTTCTGATTAAGATTGCAACCCCTTTGCAACATTGTGCTTGGTCAGAAGCGATATAATTTTGGACCCAACCGTACCTACCAAACAACTCCTTGCTCTCACTTGCAAGTAAATGCGTCTCCTGTAGAATCATAATTTCCGTCTGTCTGTCTTCTAAGTATTTCATTATTTTTCTCTACCTAAGTTTTGACCTAAGACTGTTCACGTTCTATGTGAGTATATATATGACCCCCACCATCCTAAACCCACACCGGGTAGCCCTCCCTCTCTTTTTAGCATAATAATGCCAATGGGCGTCAGTTCTGGAGGGACGTCATCTTACTTATGGGATACAGAGGAGCAATTTCGGAAGTTGGTCACTCGGCAAAATCTCCCTTTTTCATTCTTTCTTTTAGTGACTCAACATCTTCTACTGTTCGAAGGTTGAACATTTGATTGTTCCACATAATTAGTAACATTGCAGGGAATTTTAGCTGAAGCTTCGCACCCAACTTCCTCAACTCTTCCATCTTATTTCTGAGCTCCCACTGCCTTTGTTCGGATGCCTTACATAGATCTGACATAACAAGCAGTGAGTATCCTTCCACTAGGTATGGTCCGTTTTTTAGGGCTATACTTAGTATCTCCTCTTTGATGTTGTATGAGAGGAAATTCACTCAAATCTTCCTGGGTTTCGTTTTCTGAGGGTTGCCTCGGAAAGGTTCTTTGTGCGCTCTTTGGATTTTATATTCGGGATTTAGCTCTTTCTTACCCTGCAGGATTGTATTCTGTAACAACAAAATTATAAAAGCTTTCATGTCAGACCCTTCCTTGGCCTCCAGAACATTCAGGAACCTCAAATTGTTCCTTCAAGAATGGTTCTCAACTCTTTCAATCTCTTCCCGCAGAATTTGGTTCTGCCTTTCCAGCCTTGTGATGTCTGCAGTATTTTTTCCAATGGTTTGTTTCACGCTGTCCACCTCTTCCTCTAAAGCCTTAGTGAGCAAGGTTACATCATCCAGCTTTTGTGTCAATTTCAGGCATGATGCTTGTATGGCTGACTGGTTTGCTTCTGAGGTCTTGAAGCGAATATTGATGTCATTTTTTAATCCCAGTAGAATGGATGCCAGTGTAGCTTGGGGGTTTTCGGGGGTCTCAGGTATCTTCTGCCTCACCTCTGATGCTACAGCCTCAGGACTGCTCTGCCCACTTTGAATGCTTGAACTTTGAGCTTGAGATAAAGGGCCTATGTCCTTTTCATCTGGTATCACAAGAGGATTAAATCTATTACTCAGAGGGTGTAATGCAGCTCCCTGAAAAACCATAGCACTGTTACTTAACCCCTTTGGACTTGTCAAGCTACTAGCACTGTCCATATTTTTCTCTAGATTGGTTATGGATTCCTGTAGGTTCACACTATCTCCGGTCCGTCTGGAGTTTCCCCTTCTATATGACGCACTGCACCCCGCCAACTTTTTGCATACTTGGAAGGACTCGAAAGAAGGACTTAAGGGAGGGTGTTATTTTCACTTAAGTATGGTCGACTGTTCCTCTACTTCTCTTCTTCCCCTCAGTGTTTTTTCCTGGCAGTTGTGATTTGCCTTCTCCTCTGCTCTGAAACCTCCCTCCTTGATGCCCCCGCTTTGCTTTAACAATTACTTTTGTGCCTTGCGTAAATTCAGGGGATGTATCAGGTAAAATGGAAAGAGAATTCACCTTACCTCCAATATTCCTAGTCCTCAAGGTATACCTGGTGGGTGCCTCACCTTGTCTGGTTATACCTGTATCCATAGGCAAGTGCTGCTCCACTCTCTCAGAGGGGTCTCCCTTCGTTCTTTCTCTCTCTGGGAGCCTCCAATCTCCAGGAACCCTCCTTGCTTCCACCGAGTTCAGTTGGGTGCATCGACTTGTTCGGTCTTTGCCCCTTAGCCGAATGCCAGCCTCCCACGAGCATCGGAGCTCCACCATTGCCTCTCTCTAGCGCGTCCCCGGGAGATCTGACCTCCGACCTCCTGGGACATCAAACCCATGTATCTGTGGCATTCCTAGTCCGTGGAAAAACTGTATGTTTTATACGGCTATTCAGGTCTTGCTTTCCTCTGTTATCGTTCCTCTCCGTATACGCGCCCCTGTCAATGGCGCCCGCGGCCGACAGCGTCTAGCTCAGAGCCGCCATGTTCCCCTCAGTTAAATCCCATTATGTTATCATACATTATGGTATCTTTTTGGATGATTCAGTATTATCTATTTGTATTTTTGGGAATATTATGTGTTTTGCAGGTGGGTTTTCTTGTTTACAGGTTTTTGTCAATAAATGTGTCCTTAGGGCATTGGGAATTACCTTATTTGTTTTTTTTAGGAAATTACTTTTTGTTTATATTAAGAAAATACTTTCTCACTTTTATTTCCTTTTTTCTAGGGTATCCATCAGCATTTCTTTTCTATAGCTATTAAAGGTTTATAATGGTACCTATGTACTTGGGATTGCTTTTAGGGATGTCTTTTGGAATTGTGTATTTTTTGCAATTGTTCTAGCCTTTTGGAAAATATTTTTCCCATTTTGGTGGGTTATTTTTAATTTTGACTATCTGGATACAGAAGATCTACAGCTACTGAACAGTAAAGTGCAATTTTATGATTTTCCTTACAATTGAATAAAGGTTCTTAAACTGAAACTGAACAGTAAGTTATATTCATTTATTGTTTTGAGGTCGGAAATTATAAATTATATTGTTTGTGTAAATATTACATGATTTTTATTTGGAAATGTATGATTTCTGAGTTGAATTTTCTTTACGTGATGGATTGAGTTTGTTCTTAGATCATTTTGGTTGGTCAGGTTTACATTTTTAATGCAAATAATGTATATATTATTTTATTATCACAGTCTTATTTAATACTGGAGTTTTTTTCTGTAATAACATATTATGCTTAATATTTATATTAGAAATTATCTGTCATCTTGGTTTAGAATTTCGGACCAGTGTTTCGGACTTTTGTAGGTTATTAGTTATTTTATAATAAGCTTTTGGCTATTATTTCTAAGTAATCTACTCCTTTGTTATTTATGAAGATTTTGACTTCACATTGTAGCATGTTGCACATTCTTTTGGTTTGTTGACTAAGTTTAGGTGCAGTTTGGATTGCAGATTACTCCATTTGTAGTTGTTGGTAGCTTTGTTCTTTTTGTAATGCGTCTGTAAAATTATAGAGTGAAGCCAATTTTGGATTGGAAGGCATTGTGCCATCCTTCCACTGCGTTGTTTGTTTTGGTTTCCTGTGCCACGGTGCTGTCATGAACATTCCACTATGATATTTGAAATTTGGGTTGGAATCTGTGTCCAAAGCCATGCAGTCTATCAACCCAAGTGGTTCTGAAATAATACATTAGGGGGCTACGTTTGTCTTCATTTTGTTGGTACAGAGGGCTTTCTTTATTTGTAAATTGTAGTGGTTAGCTACCTTTGTTAGAGACATAGTGTAATATATTTTTGATTTCAAAAATGAATTGGCTGTTTGTAGAATATTCTGCAATTATGGCCTTCTTACAAGTTTGGCAGTCCTGTGACCACCAAACCCATGGTGGCGGTCTGAGCGCCGCAACCTCGACGGTATGACTATCTTATCACGAGAGCAACGGTTGGACCGCAACCAGCCCGATAAAAGACTGCCACCACCTCCAGGATCCTGGATTCCACAGTTGCAGCAGTGTTTAAAGCAGAAATGAATGGAGGCTTGGCAACGCTATGCATATTACAAGTTGCCCTTCCAACAGTCTTTTCATGGTGGGGATCCCGCCATGAAAAGGCTGACAGAAAGGCAAGGACGGGGTACCAAACAAGGCCACTCTGAAAAGGCTGGCAGAAAGGTAAGAAGGGGGCACCAAACGAGGCCCCCATGCTTTTTCGCTCTTTGGGCATTGTGGCTGAGGGAACATGGTATGGCTAGTAGTTATTTGAGTTATGTATAATATGGTTTAAGAGCTTATAGTAAGTGCTGCATTGTTTATTTTGTAGAAGGGCATATATAAAACATATATTTGTGTTTTGATATTCACCATGTATAGGATATGTCTGAGTAAATTGCTTGGGACACATTTTGCATGACCCATCCATCATCCAGGTTTGACAATAGATTGGTTTTAGTAAGTTATTTCCTGTGGAAAATATTTGTTTTTCATTGTTTGGATTGTTATATAAAAGAAAAGGCTCCTCCTTATGGGTCATGGTTAAATGTTTAGGTATTTCTATATCTTGGTATCTTCTAGGGACAGGAGGAGTAGCACTGGTGACTTTTTTGTTTGTGTAATTAAACATTTAAAGGTGGGTATAGGTGGTAGTTGCTATGTGATATGGTCAGGGACTTTAGGTAGTATATATTTTAGGATTTTGGTTGTGGGTTCCATGGAGCTAGTGCTTGCCTCTCTTATGTACTGCAATACCTGCCTAGCTTCTATTTCAGTCACATTTGGGAGGTGGTTGTATTTACTACTATTACATGAATTACAACATCATCTTTTGTAGTGGCCCTCCCACAGCTTTTTGAGTTTTGCTGTCAATGTACTTTCTTGGTTTTAGACTTAACCCATGTGACTTGTGGCCATATGTACAAGGAACCAATTTGCGATTCTGTAATAGCGATTTTTAAGAAATCGCTATTTCAGAATTGCAAAATGGTATGTATCAAGAAAAACAATTTTTTTTAGCGATTTCTTGATATTCCTTAATTGCGAATTTGCAAATTGCGAATTCGCAATTAAGGAATACTTTCCCATTCATTTCTATGGGCCAGGGGGCCCATAGGAAGGAATGGGAATTTTTCGCAAATTGAGAATAATTTCAAGGGTGCAGGGGTGTCCAGAGGACACCCTGTTGCACCCCTGAAATAAGCATAGGTGCACATGTGGTGCACATACATGCCCTGCGTCACATGGCACTTTGAAAAATGCAAAAATGTGCATTTTTCAAGGAATTCGCAACTTACCACCAACTAGAAGTTGGTGGTAATTTGCGATTCCTTAAGGCCATTTAGCACATTTTTTTGCCTTCTTACATTGCATTTAAGGAATCGCAAAATGTGCTATTCATTAAATGCAATCGCAAAATAAGGAATCGCAAATTTAGCGATTCCTTATTTTGCATTGGATTTTCCATCATACATATCATTTTGCGAATTCCCATTCGCAAAGGCCGAAGTTCTGCGAATTTCGGCCTTTGCGAATGTGAATTTCAATGATACATATGGCCCTTGGTAATTGCTTTCCTTTCTGGGATGTTATATATTTGGCTTGCTGTGTCATTAAATCTGAAAGTAGTGCAGAAGTATAAATAAAGACATTTTGTTACCAGTTTCTATGCTTGTTATTTACATATAAAATTATGCAACTACTTCGATTTTTTTATACTTACATGTATGTTCTTTTTAAATGTTTCAGACTGTTTTGCACCTTTCCTTTGGGGGAGTTGTAATGTGGAGTATGTGCTTTCATTTCCTTTGGAAGGTGAAAAAAGCATCGCTTTAATTTTAAATGTTTATTTGTTGGTAGTTTGTAGAGGATGAGGTCATTAATCACTATTGGGGTGAGTTTTTAGGTTAATTTATGGATACTTACTTTTTGCTCTATCTTTTGATGATTTGTGATCAGTGTTTTTTTTATGAGGTCATCACTTTTTGAAGTTGTACCGTTTTCGTTTAGGAAAAACTTGTAAAGAGTTAGAAGTTGGAGACTGTTTTGTTAATTTTTTATTGTGGTGGAATTTCTCACTTGAATGGAGTCCTTTTAGCTGCACCTGTGACTGCAAGCAGCCCATAAGTCTTATCTACTACTTTGAAGGTCACTGTCTAAGCTTGCTGGTGAGAAAGTTGTGTATATTTTAATGAGACTGAAACTGTTTCTTTTCTGTCTTCGTTTGATTTGTTGGCTGTATATGAAAGTAATTTACTGATAACATTAGGATTCTGACAAGCGTTTTAGATTCAGGTTCCTTTCAGACTCTCTCACACTAGAGATCCAGGTGCCTTTTCACTTGCCCTTAGATGGAAATCCTTTTGTGCCTGCTTTTGGTTGCAAATTCTCGCTTTCTCCTATTTATAGCAAATGCTTGTCATAGGCTTTCTGCTGAAATCCCTCTATCCTGGCTACTCTGCAGAGCGCCCATAGCTTAGCATTGCACAGAGTGCCCCTTTTTGGGGATAACAGGTTTGCTCCATTCTATTCGTCATTGCCCATGTGATTTAGAATTGCTTTGAATATATTGACTAATCCATTCCTTTTTTGGCTATTGAATTACAATTAATCATGATGATTTCAGCTGTAAATTTGCAAATGCTCTAAAAAGCCTATATGATTTTGAACTTAAACATTCTCTGCCTTCCTTATAGGGCCAAATTTGCTTCACAACATTGAAATGTATTGAATAGAAGTTAGCCTAAGTCGGAAATAAAGATTCATCAGATGGCACATCTTAAACTAGAATTTGCACCAGAATTTAAACAGAGCAAAGTGACCTAATACATTTTTATCGGGACAAGTGGGTAAACACTGGGTGTGAGTTCATTTTGTGGATCCCAACGTATTACTGAAGCTTACAACACATAAATGCAAGGATAATGTGCAATTTTAGGAAAACTTTGAAGTTTACAGGGCACTTTGGGTGAGAAAACATCATGTTATTAATGTGAGGCATACCACCCTGGACTTCCCCGGGTTTCTAGTTTTCAAAAATATCTAGGTTTGATGGCTAGCGGTCCAAATAAACAGTAACCTGCATTGCCAAATCAGGGAATTTTTTGTTAGGAAATTTTTTAATCTCCATATTGCTTTTTGGGCCTTTTCCTGCTGTGATCACTAGACCAACCCACACAAGTGTTGTAACAATTTGATCAGGAGACATAGGAAAATGCTGAGTGGTAGGACATTTTTGGCTGCCCAAAGATTCCAGAAGTTTCCCTCACAGAAATGTGAGGAAAACGTGTGTGTTTTAGCCAATATTTGACATTTGCAAGGAGCTCTGGGTGAGAGCCACACAAGTCACACCACCATGGACTGCCGCAGGTGTCAAGTTTCCATGTTATATTTTGGTCCCTTTCCTTTTGGGGGCACTAGACCTACCCATACAAGTGAAGCACCATTTTTATCAGTAGATGTGAGGGAACACTGGTGTGGTAGGAAAATTGTAGCTTCCCACAGATTCCCGAAGTTTGCCTCACAGAAATGTGAAGGAAATGTGTGTTTTTAGCCAAAGTTTAAGGATTTCAAGGGTTTCTACACAAAAAACACTTGTGCAAACCACACAAGTCACACCATCATGAACATTGCAGGGTGTCTAATTTCATAAATGTCAGGATATGGTAGGTTTCTCTGGTTGGCAACTGAGCTAAGGCCCAAAATCCACAACCACCCATATTGTAAAATAAAGCATAGATTCTGCTGGGTGAAATATGATGTCTGGGTCACGTTTTAGGGTATTTTGTGTCACAGGCACTAGGTCCAACCACACAAGCGTGGTACAGTTTTTATCAAGAGATTTGTGGGAACACAGAATAGTAGAAGAATTGTTGTTACCAGTTGGATTTCTCTGTGTTTGCAGCCTCCAAATGTAAGTCAGTGTGAAAGAAAGAAGACATTTTGTAAAATGCCCTCAAAATCACATGATTATAACCTCTAATTAAGAGGTGTACACATAGCAACTGTTCTGCAACTCAGCATTTTGTATACATTCCAGAAATACATAGGTTGCTGCGTATCCATTTTTCATTCTTTGTTTTACCATCTGAATTGCTGTGTGGTCAGTACACAATGAAAAAATCATTGAAAGATGCAGTTCAGTTTTTGGCTTTGGGCATCGTGTGCTTTGTGAAGCCTAGAAACCCAATATATTTCCACAACCAGAAGGGTTATTTGACATGACAATATATTGCTTTTGTAAATAGGCCATCGTGACAAGAAGTTACAGATGAAAATTTTGTCACAAACGGCTGTTTTATCCTACTCACTTTCATATTTTTTGTTGTAACAGTTAGTTTCTCTGGAAAAACCATGAGCAACCTACATAAATGATCCATCGAATAAGGAATGTGGTCTACTGTTAAGAAATGTATACATTCCTGGGTTTACTGAAGGGGTTCACACCTATTTCCATCATAAACTGGAAGTAGGTAGAAACCAGAAAAAAAGCCTTGAGGGATCTAAACAAATGACCCCTTGTTTAATCCATTAGTTTGTCTGGTTTACAAACATCTATAGCTTTCAAGGATAATCCATGGGGTTTGGAACACACTGCAACAAGGTTGAAACTACAAAAATCAGGGACAATGGACTACCTCATAGAAAAATGTGCAAACTTGGTAGAAGCTGTTTTTTTAATACAGTAGGGCTTTTTCCTGACAACTGGGAACATGGTGGTCCAGGCCCAGTGGTCTCAATTTGATGTCATTTTTAGAAAAATAAATATACTCTCTTATGAAGTTTTTTTCTTCCTATTTTTGCTAACAAACCCCTAAAATGTAAATATATTTTGGCTATTTAATCAGGCTTCTGCATGAGTGACAACAAACCCATAGCATCTTTAGAATCTCCAGGATGATGGAAAAAGGACTCAAATTTGGCATGAGTACCTTATTAAAAAAAAAGCTATGATGCATTATCTCGAACCACAGCATATAGCACAAAAAAGTTTCACATTCTAGGGGGTAAGACTTAACGGCCAAGGGGTTAAACAGTAAGTACTAAATATGCTACATAAAATTATTCAAATGAGAAGTAGTGGGGCCTCAACAGCTGGTCAAAATGTGGAAAACAAAACTAGCATGGATACTGCCTTTGATCAGAATCCACACATTGTGGTAACCTTACCAAAGCTATTAGCTCCACCAGAAAGGTATAGTGATGACTCACAAAAGCTAGGAATCTTTTTAAATCAATGTGGGCTGCATTATTTTATGCGACAGCAGTTCTTTTCCAATACCACAATCTAGGGTTGCTTTTATATTATAACATATAACGCTATTTATAAGGAGATGCACTTGACCTATGACTTTATAAGAAGCCAAAAGTCTGTTGTTATAGATCTTGATGCATTTAAAAGAGAGTTAAAGATAATTTTAAAAGAACATTGACTCAACCGATTCTCCTGCTACCGCGTCAACGGTGGGAAAGCCAGAGACAGGACTTGGAGGCAGTCTTGCCAAGGTTCCATGCATCCAGATTACGATCTGTCTTTCCATCAACCTTTTCCTGGTGGGGATACCACCATGCTCAAGTTGGCGGAAAGGCACAAAAAGAGGTGCAAAATCACCTATTTTCAGGGTTCTACTCTGGAATCTGTGTCAGAAGCTATTGTCCAGGTCCCTCCTATGCTGCTGCCACCAGATCACGACGCTTTGCAACCACGTTGTCGCGGATGCAAAGGTAGGCTTCACTGTCACTTCTCTTATATAGTACATAGTAACAGTTTGTTATATCTAACATGCAACAGAACATACAGTTCACATTACCTACATATACATTACGACACATACACAACATATATATGGGTTTCATATATACACATATTGTACTTACCTATATTTCTAGGAACGAAACGTCACTCCGTTGGGACTCCGCCTCCAAGAGATCGCCAGCCCATCGGGATATCGGGTCGGTGGTCCTCTTAGAACAAATGCTGCAGCTGCATGGCGGTGAGACCGTCAAAATCGTAATCAGGGCGTAAATAATGAATTAAAAGCTAATCGAACTTAGGGGGTCATCAGGATGGCGGGCGGACTTTAGTCTGCCCGTCAAGTAGCGGCAATGGGATACCCCCCTGCCATGGGGGTCCCCCCACCCTAATTATGATGCAACCGCCACCACGGCAGTCACTTCTGGCGATTTAACATCGCGGCGGGTGCTGCTGGCTGCAGCACCCGCCACAATGAGAAATGGCCATGTTGTGCATTTCCCTGCACAACGTGGCAGGCACCGCACGGAGCCTGCCACCTTGTGCAGTGCACAGCTGACCCCCCAGGGGGGACCGCAACGGCTCCCAAAGCCAGTCTCCGCCTGCATTTTTGTGGCGGGGAATCCGCCGCAAAAAGACAGGCGGAGAGACCCATTGTAATCACTACGGCGGTGCCTGCCACGCACCGCCGCAATGATTGCCTGGTTCCAGGTTCCGCAAGGCGGGCGGAAAAGAACCGCCTTGCGGAACCCTGGCAGTCGGTCTTTTCGACCGCCGCGGAACAATAGTGATTCCCACCGCCATCATATTATGGCAGTGGCTAAATCACCCTTTGATGGAGGTCGGATCACTAGCAACGGGCCGGCAGTGGCGATCCGCCCGCCATCGAAATCTGCCCCTAAGAATTCACAACTCCCTAAAAGTGTTGAAGATTTAATCAATTTAACTATACAAATTGATAAAAGTTTAAAAGACAGACGTTTTGAAAAGCAATCTGAATTTAGAATAAGAATGGGAGAAAACCTGGGGTAGTAAGAATCACTCTTCCCTCTCCTGAACCTATGCAATTAAGCACTGAAAATCCACCCATAGGGAAGAAAATGAGAAAAGAAGGGAGCAAGGGTAGCTTTACAGCAGGGTTGACACTTAAACATCATGACACAAATCTGCCATTCTATGTTGAATCTGAGGCATCAAATATATACCTAAGAGGGCCCCGGAACACTGATAATAGGAGACGATAACACCAGAGGAAAATCAGAAATCAGAAAACAGCAAGGAAATCAAGCTTCTCCATTTTTTTCTTCAAAAGGTATACCTCAATAAATAATTGATGTCATGAAACAGACCTTCTCAAAACATATTTTATTATTTAGTACATACTAATACTTATTGTACAACTCTTCAATTTGTATTTATTTTAGGCTCCCTGTCAAAACAAACCAAATTAGAAATCATACCCATTCATCAAATCAGTAATGCACAGTCATTCTAGAAAAAATTCCAATCCATCTTATCTTATTTTATAAAGTTTTATATAGCGCGATCATGATCCTGAAGGATATCAGAGCGCTTTACAATTTTAGGGAAAGGAGGTAACAGTTGCAGTACAGGCATCAAAAGGAATGCCAACCCAAACAAATCAAATATGCATACCATGTTATGTTAAATTAATTTTATACAGCGCACAACTACCCAAAAAGGGTTTCCCAGCACTAGACCTGACAGAGGACAAAAAAGTAGAGGAAAAGGAAAAATGCATCAAGATATATGATTAGTTAAATAACCAGGTTTATGAAAATTCATATATGAAGTTTCATTACGAATTGCAGGTGGAAGAAAGTTCCCTATGGATGGACCAAGGCAGGCAAATGAACGACCTCCCATTCTTTTCGATTTCGTTCTGGGCACCAAAGATTTTCCCTGCGTGGCCGAGCAATAAAAACATTGTTCAAAATCCCATATAAGCATTGCTATACATTATTTTGCCAATTGTATATTGGCTTACGCATCCGTTGACGTGTATCACAATAAATACAGAATAGATCTTCCTTTATATCGTTCAGTGCAAATCTTAAACTTATATCAGTGTTATCAATATTTTATTGCTAACAATCTTATTGGAAACACGGAGAGATTGTGTTGACGTGCATATATATGAAGACCGTAATCTGTTGTATAATGTCTAAATGGATCGGCAAGTTTGTTTATAAAAATATTATTTAAAAAAAATGAATTATACAATTTCGGAGAAGGAGTCAATGTCTATTACAGTAGTGTATATAGAGCAGAAAGATTATTTGTTTGGAATACAAGTTCACCATCATTTGTTATTTTTACAATGAGCCAAAGCAAGACAGATAAGGTGATCATTATGTTTATCGGTGGAAGAAAAACAAAAGAACGTATGCCACCTTCATAAGGGCGCTCAACATAATATTTAGATGGTAGCATGGGCCATCCAAGCTCAGAGAACATTCAGGAAGCCTGTTTCCAATTTTTGTAAGGTTTGAAACATGAAAATATAACAATAAATACATATATACATAGAATGTACAAAAATATGGGAAATAAAATGTATTCCGACAACAATCAGAAAGATCATAACACTAGAGAAACCACACGACAAAGAAAAAAAACAGGAGAAGGAAAATCCCTTAGTGTGATCAATCAAAAAGAAAAGAAAATTAGAAGTTATTAAAAGAGCAAATACAGGGTCAGATTCCGATTTAACAGGTGCTATACCAATATAAACAAGAAGACACAGTGTGCTCAATAGACATATATGCACAATAAGGCGGGGACCTAATTCCCACAATAAGGTTTCAGAAAGAATTATCATTAATCGAAACACCTACTGTATCAAAGTATAGATAGGTTCTTCAGCTCTCCTATATAAATTGGCTGCCCATACGACAACGTGTCACGTTTAAAATCTGCTGTTTAGTGCACAAATGCCTTTATGGGCAAGGCCCTAGATATTTAGCACAAAAATTTCAGACATACAAACCTGAACGTCTATTGCGGTCCAGCAACCAATGTCTATTGGAAATCCCCACCATAAAAAAAGCCAGACAAGGTGGACGTGCCCTATCATTCATAGGCCCAACCATGTGGAACAAACTTCCATCTGACCTAAGACACAACGACAACCATCTATGTTTTAGGAAGGCCTTAAAAACTCTGTTGTTTCAGGTAGCATAACCTTCCCTGTGGTTCCACAGAGTCAACATATTCCAGAACCTTTTGCGAGCAAAGCGCGGAGATACCTCTTAGGTCGATTCTGGCGCGATATAAGCAATTAAATAAATAAATAAACATATCTAAGGCAGGAAGCGGAAAATACTCCAGCCGAAGCATAATGACGATTCTGGTCAAAACGCCCAGAGAGATAGAGGGAATGCATTTCTAAATTGGGAGTAATAACAGAAACAGGATTACATTATACTACGTGGATGATGAGATAAATACATCCATATTTATCTAAAGCAGTCAGAATAGGGGCTATCTACACATAGAGTGCCTACCCTTGGGATATTTCAGGCGGAGGAATGGGGGAATAAGATTAAAGTAGGGCAAGGAAGTTCAAAGTGTCTACATCCCCACAGTCTGAGATAGTCTTTGCAATTATTGCTCCCTAATGATTATGAGACGCACTCCTATCAAGAACCACATATTTGTAGAAACTGCGTAGATATAATCAAATCAACAGTTTGACCAAGGCAAAATAAATTCAAACTATAAGCCTAGAAAATTTAAGCTGATTCATGAGACATAACCTTAGGCAACATTTTAACACATTCAATCCAATCCAGTCAGAAATTTGTATAGCACGCTACTCACCCAGAGGGTCTCAAGGCGCTTAGGGGAGAGGAGTTCGCTACTGATCGAATAACCAGGTCTTGAGTTGGTTCGTGAAGGAGAGGTGGTTCTGGGTACGACGGCGGTGGGTGGGGAGGGAATTCCAGGTCTTGGCCGCCAGGTAGGAGAAGGATCTTCCCCCCATGGTGGCTCTTCGAATGCGTGGAATCGCGGTTAGGGCTTGGTTGGAAGATCGCAGTTGGTGGGTGGGGGTGTATAAGGTCAGGCGGTTGTTAAGGTATCTGAGTCCTAGGTCGTGGAGGGCCTTGTGTGCGTGAGTGAGGAGACGAAATGTGATTCTCTTGCTGACGGGGAGCCAGTGCAGGTCTCTCAGGTGTCCGGTTATGTGGTTGTGTCGAGGTATGTCCATGAACAGTCGTGCGGAGGCGTTCTGAATGCGTTGAAGTCTTTTCTGCAGTTTGGCTGTGGTTCCGGTGTAGAGGGTGTTTCCATAGTCCAGTCGGCTGGTGACAAGTGCTTGGGTGACCGTCTTCCTTGTTTCGATGGGGATCCATCTGAAGATCTTCCGGAGCATGCGTAGGATGTTAAAACAAGATGATGAGACGGCGTTGACTTGTTTGATCATCGAGAGAGAGGAGTCTAGGATGAAGCCCAGGTTGCGTGAATGGTCCGTTGGTTTGGGTGCACTGCCTAGGGCCGGGGGCCACCAGGAGTCGTCCCAAGCAGAGGGGGATGATCCCAGGATGAGGACTTCCGTCTTGTCTGAGTTCAGTTTTAGGCGGCTGTTCTTCATCCATCGGCTACTTCTTTCATCCCTTCGTGTAGGTTGGTTCTGGCGGTGGTTGGGTCTTTGGTGAGGGAGAGGATCAAGTGGGTGTCGTCGGTGTAGGAGATGATGTTGAGGTTGTGTTGGCGTGCGATGGATGCGAGGGGGCTCATGTAGACGTTGAAGAGGGTGGGGCTGAGCGATTATCCTTGTGGTACGCCGCAGATGACTTCGGTGGCCTCTGATCTGAATGGCGGGAGGCAGACTCTCTTTGTTCTTCCGGCGAGGAACGAGATGATCCACTCCAATGCTTTATCTTGTATCCCGACGTTGTTGAGGCGTTGTACTAGGGTGCGGTGGCAGACCGCGTCGAATGCTGCGGAGAGGTCCAGGAGGATGAGGGCCACTGTTTCTCCATTGTCGAGCAGGGTTCAGATGTCGTCTGTGGCTGCGATGAGGGCGGTTTCGGTGCTGTGGTTGGCTCGGTAGCCAGACTGTGAGGGGTCGAGGGAACCGTTATACTCGAGGAAGGCGGCAAGCTGACTGTTGACGGTCTTCTCTATGACTTTTGCGGGGAATGAGAGGAGCGAGATGGGGCGATAGTTCTTAAGTTCGGTGGGGTCTGCTGAAGGTTTCTTCAGGAGGGCGCTGAGCTCGGCATGCTTCCAGCTTTCCGGGAAGGTAGCGGTGTTGAAGGAGCAGTTGATGATGTCCCGGAGTTGGGGTGCGATGACGGAGTCGGCCTTGTTGAAGATGTGGTGGGGGCATGGGTCGGTTGGCGATCCTGAGTGGATGGTGTTCATTGTGCGGATGGTGTCTTCGGTGCTGATCGGGGTCCAGGCACGGAGGGTGGTGGTGGGAGGTTTCGGTTCTGTGGTTGGGGGAGTGGTCTGATCGCCGAAGCTGTTGTGTATGTCTGTGATCTTGCTGTGGAAGAACGAGGCGACGGAGTTGCAGAGGTCTTGTGAGGGAGTGATGTCGTTGTTGCCGGCGCTGGGGTTGGTGAGCTCTTTGACGATGCTTAAGAGTTCCTTGCTGTTGTGGGCATTGTTGTCTAGTCGATCCTTGAATGCTGATTTCTTGGTGGTGCGGATCAGTTGCTGGTGTTTGCGGGTGGCGTGCTTGAGAGCGGTTATGTTGTCTGTGGTTGGTTTTTTTTGCCAGGCTTTCTCGAGGGTTCGGCAGTTCTTCTTGGAGTTCTTGAAGTCGTCGTTGAACCAGGAGGCTTTTTTGCGTCCTGGCTTGTTGGGGCGGTTTTTCAGGGGTGCTAGGTCATCAGCGCAGTTGGTGATCCACTGTGCGAGGTTGTTGGCTGCTCTAACATAAGTGGAGAGTGGAGGGGGGCGGAGCGAGGGAGGAGCAGCTGGGAGGCGGGAGTGGGGTGGCGAGTGGGGAGGGGATCGGTCCGGAGATGCTGGAGGGAACGGGGGTGGGGCCACGGTGGAGCAGCGGCAGGGAGCGGGGAGCGGGGTGGAGAGACGGGCACAACAAAATAATGGCAGACGAGATCGGGGGCACAACCAAGGAGGTCACTGGCACAAAAACAGTCACTGGCACAAAAACAATGAAATTCAATTATTGCTGGCACAGACGAGATCGGGGGCACAACGGAGGAGGTCACTGGCACAAAAACAATGAAATGCAGGAGATGCAAAGCTGATACGATACCAGGCACCACAAGGCACACTAAGGAGGGCCGCGCGGTGGGTGGAGCGACAGGTTCTGACCAGGTCAGGTCGGTCACAGCTCCTCGCCTCGCAGGTCTTGCCTTATGTTGTTAGTGGGAGGGAGGAGCAGATGGGAGGCGGGAGCGGGGTGGCGAGTGGGGAGGGGATTGGTCCGGAGATGCTGGAGGGAACAGGGATGGGGCCGCGGGGGAGCAGCGGCAGGGAGCGGGGAGCGGGGTGGAGAGACGGGCACAACAAAATAATGGCAGACGAGATCGGGGGCACAACCAAGGAGGTCACTGGCACAAAAACAGTCACTTGCACAAAAACAATGAAATTCAATTATTGCTGGCACAGACGAGATCGGGGGCACAACGGAGGAGGTCACTGGCACAAAAACAATGAAATGCAGAGGATGCAAAGCAGATACGATACCAGGCACCACAAGGCACACTAAGGAGGGCCGCGCGGCGGGTGGAGCGACCGGTTCTGACCAGGTCAGGTCGGTCACAGCTCCTCGCCTCGCGGGTCTTGCCTTATGTTGTTAGTGGGAGGGAGGAGCAGCTGGGAGGCGGGAGTGGGGTGGCGAGTGGGGAGGGGATCGGTCCGGAGATGCTGGAGGGAACAGGGGTGGGGCCGCGGGGGAGCAGCGGCAGGGAGCGGGGAGCGGGGTGGAGAGACGGGCACAACAAAATAATGGCAGACGAGATCGGGGGCACAACCAAGAAAGTCACTGGCACAAAAACAGTCACTGGCACAAAAACAATGAAATTCAATTATTGCTGGCACAGACGAGATCGGGGGCACAAGGGAGGAGGTCACTGGCACAAAAACAATGAAATGCAGAAGATGCAAAGCAAATACGATACCAGGCACCACAAGGCACACTAAGGAGGGCCTATTTTTCCAAAAAAAAGAATAATACTCAAAAGAATTATGCAATTTCTTTCACGATCCACAACAAGAATATGAAATACCGGATCCTGAAAACCATAGATATATTCAAATGAAACATGCACTGCGATGCCATGTATCAGACGGTGAACACATAGCAGAATACACACCTCTAGAGGACATAATTTTATTTGACCCCATGACGTCCAAAACAACCTCTCTAATTTACAAAAAACAATGAACAATTCTCCAGACCCGTTAGTATCTCTTCGAACAGCATGGGAGACTGACATAGGTATTCTGGAAGAAGATGACTGGGCAGAGGCGATACAGAGCCCCAGGGAGGTGGCAATAAGGATGCGATTCAGTTTCATACAATTACGCATATTACATAGATCTATACATCTAGAGCACTCTTGTACTGAATGAACCGTAGTGACACTGATGTATGTACATGGGCTGAGCCATAAGGGGCACCTTCTACCACACGCTATGGGACTGTGCAATAACTTGAATAATGGTGGAGGTAGTGGGACAAGAAGCTCCGATGGAGGCCACATGGCATATACTATGTGTGACAGGAGAACAATGACCCAAATATGTAACACTTTGGCTTATGACAGCAGACATTGTAGCCAAAAGGAATAGAGCAAGAGCATTGGTAAAGAACCAAACACCAACAGTGATTCAGTGGTGCAAAGATCTGGATTGGTGCTGTGTAGCAGAAAAAGTGGTGTTTCAGAGCAGAGGTTGCCCTAAGAAATGGGATCAAACTTGAGGCTGCTGCATGAAGTATAGGGGACATTGAAGCCTACATGAATCATTATTGTAATGCCCAAAATGTTCCTTGCTCAAGTCCAGAAACGAAGGGGCTCTGTGGATGACATTGAATTCTTTCCTGTGATAACGTATCATTAATGTGATGAGAGTGAATGCTATTCCTATACATATATATGAAGACCGTAATCTGTTGTATGATGTCTAAATGGATCGGCAAGTTTGTTTATAAAAATATTATTTAAAAAAAATGAATTATACAATTTCTGAGAAAGAGTCAATGTCTATTAAAGTAGAGTTTATGGAGCGGAAACATTATTTGTTTGAAATGCAAGTTCATCATAATTTGTTATTTTTACAATGAGCCAAAGCAAGACAGACGAGGTGATTATTACGTTTATCAGACTATAATAATTTGATGTTTTTCAGACCGGGACAGCAAAATTAAAAAGCTGACTATGAGAAAGAACAAACGGTTTATCCAATAATTCCAGAGGAGATAATTATTATGTTATTGATTCTGAAAGTATAAAGAGAGATAAGTCCTGTCAGGAAATGACTGATTGGACTGATACGTAGATTGTGTGCCACCATTCAGGTTATCTTCCACAAAGTGCCCATCCTAAAACATGTATCATAAGTTATCACATCTCAGAGCTATTGTTCGAGGTGTCAATTAGAACCCCTCTTTTATCTATACAACTATAATAAAGCAGAAACTTTCAGGCTTTGAGGCGGGCAAACTCGGGAACCACTGTGCCGATCTACACACCCGATACACCGTTGAAATCGGCAGGGTGTGTAGATGGTTTAGGCTACATAAATTAAAAAAAGAAACGTTATTTAAAATTTTAGATAAAAAAAAGTAGTCCCTCAAAAGGAGCGCCGGCCGCGACGTGCGTGGTTACGTTAGGAGCACTGGGAGGAGCGGCGTCCGAGGAGTGGCGGACATGGCGCGGGGGAGGAGCGGTGACGTCAGGAGCAGAGGAGCGGCGGCGGAGGAGCGGCGGACATGGTGCAGGGGAGGAGCGGTGGTGCGAGCGGACAGGCGGGAGCAGCGCCGGCGGAGGTGAGGGCACTCATGTAGGGGCAGACGGGGGACGGGACAGGACGGGCGGCGATCGGGGAAGCCTGAGGACAAGAAAGAGGAGGCAAACGGTGCACTACAAATGTCAGACAAACGGTGCATTATGGGAGGAAAAGGAGGAAAAAGTGACGTGTAGCCAGAGGGGTTTTAGATGCTGTAAACGTTTGAGCCACCTCGGCTTCCGTACGATAATCCCATGCTCTTCTCAATGGGACTCTGTGCTCCGCCGTTAACAAAGTGTGCATCGAAGGCCTACACACGGTCAGGAGAAAAACGGTACCCCCTCGAACGAGGCCACCTTCTGTCAAAAATGGGAGAGTTTGCTCACATAAGTGTCAGCAGTGAATATGTTATTGTTTAGATGCGTTTGCTTCACTATAGGAGATTATATTTATATAGGAATATTTCCTTCACGAATACCAGCGTCCTTGGGTGGAGTGGAGGGAAGGGGGTGGATGACGTGTTGACGAGGAAAAAGTGACGTGCACAGGTTACAAAAGCGGGGGGGCGGGGGCCGTGAAGCAAAGTAAATTACAGGAGGAAAAAGTGTTGTCTGCAGGTTACAAAAGCGGGGCGGGAGGGGGCCCTGAAACCTAATTGCTCCCGGGCAACGTCGGGACGGGCTGCTAGTACACAATAAGTGTATGAAACAATATATGTGGATGCAGAGGATGTGTCATTGTAGCTATATATATGTTGTATATATAATATATTGTGGATGGGTTTTCACACATGTCACAGACAGGGACAGTAGGCGATATATTCATTGACATCAATGTCACTAAATTAAGGGTGAAATTGGTAATGTAAAGAGTTGAAATGTTAAACTAATTTCATTTTCTCTATATTGTTTAGCGCTGAGGAAGTCGTAGGTTAATCCCCAATAACAACGAAACATGTGGTGGTTTTATGGATAGAAAGAAAGAAATGATCAACATGCTGAACAATTCAAAAACAACCTGGAAATGTCGTATTGTGATTTTTGAATATATCTATATGGACTGTAAACATTATATTCAAGCATGTGCTTGAGGCTAAGATTTGATATCAAGAGAAAATCACCATGTCTCATTTATATCCTACTGGCCAATTTAGACTGCTAGTTGGACTCAAACTTCTTTCGTTTGTCACTTATCACACCATTAAAAATAGTCTCCTATGTGCTCCAGGACAGGGGACTTCTGAGAAAGGGAGTGAAAGAGGAGCTGTGGGAAGTGAGGCTCTGCAGGAAATGGTTTTTAGACAGACAGAATGGCAATGAAGTCCTTCTGGAACTTTTGTGGGCAGTTATAGTTGAGGGTCAGTAAATTGAGTACTGTGCAGTAGATTAATACTAACCCCTGTTATTTACAACTTTTAGAAGTGGTTAAAGTGTGATATGAAATATTTTATGAAAAACAGATTATTATGGGTGTGGAACTCTGTAAAATAGTGCACTGTGGACCTGTGTAGAAGGCACTGTGAAAGAGGAGCTTTGGATAAGAAGGTATGGGAAAGGGGACCCATGCAGAGAGAGAGAGAGAGAGAGAGAGAGAGAGATAGAGAGAGAGATAGAGATAGCTAGAGAGAGAGAGAGAGAGAGAGAGAGAGAGATAGCTAGAGAGAGAGAGAGAGAGAGAGAGAGAGAGAGAGAGAGAGAGAGAGAGGAGATAGAGAGAGAGGGAGAGAGAGAGAGAGAGAGAGAGAGAGAGAGAGAGAGAGAGGGGAGCTGTGGAAGGGAAGGGGTCTCAGGGAAAGAAACTTGCATTAAAGAAAATATGGTTCCTGGAAACTATTTGCAGTGCTAAAATGCAAAAACACTGACATTTTTAAAATTTGTTACAAATCTGAAAAGTCCTCACCGTAATTCAATTCAGAAATCAAATAAACAAAAAACGGTAAACTCCAATATGCTCATGAGGTACTCTACGCTTGGATGTAAGTCCCTCCCTCTGCTTGACCATATTGATAAACAGGCTAAATCTGCCAACTACATCTTCTTATGAACCATCCAAACATTGCACAGACTTCAGATCTGCAGTGCAGGCAATCACGCTCTCCTCGCCCATCCTGATGGAAAAAAAATAATTTTAGTGGGCAGTCTTAAATCTTCTGTCAAACCCCAACAACTGTCCCCCATGCTGCAGCTGTGAATTTGGTCACAGGAGCTATGAGATCTGATCACCTCTTACATATTGTAAGATATTTCACTGGCTCCCATTTGAAACTAGATAAACTTCATGGTGACGTGTAACAGATAGGGCCACCCTGGCCTAATATCCTACCCGATTGACAAGAAACACTAGAAGTAAAAGCCATCTTCTTCTTGAATCCCTAGAGTAAGTGAAACATAGCCTTCTCGTGTATACCTCACAGATAGTGGTCCACTTTATCAGACTACAGTAGAAAGAATTCAGACCTAGTCATATTGTGAAAGGAGGCAAGAAATCATCTTCAGCTAGCCTTGGATTCTACCAAGCTCTCTGGACTTTGGGATGCGCAACTCGGCTACCTCAATTAAAAAAAATGTGTCTGGAAAAAAATAAAACTATCCTCCTTATTGGAGGACAAGGCAAGCTTTTCAAAAAGATCTCATGCCTGGATGACCCTCAGTTCCTATAAATCACTCGCCCCACAACCATACTTCAATCAGGGCTATCCCAGGGTGATAAAAATGAATTTCCTAAGGTACAGACTGGGGATCCTTCCATGCACCCAGCATCTACCACCATGGCTGAGGATAAAAGGGCAAGATACTTGCAGGCTGTGCAATATCGCGAATGGCGATATTCTTCACTTAATTTGCCTATGCGAAGAACTGCACCAAGCACGGAAACAACTTCTAAAAGAACCTTTCAAACAGAAAGGTATCTGCACTAGAAGGCAAGCAGTGCTGGCCTGCTTAAGCCCAGCAAATACTCAACTAAACTGCAGACTGGTAAAATTCCTGATGATGGCTGAACAAAAAATGCCACAAATATTAAAGAATGCTTCGCAAAGCCCACCACCGCGAAACAGACTGCCAGATGAGTACTAGGCTTTTAGCAGAACCTCATCAAGGATGCCAGTGGCAGCATTGGGAACATTTTTGTAATAAGCAGAGACAATTCGCTCGGATAAATGGGCAAGCAGGGCCGGAACACAGATAATCTGAGACAAACAAATTTCAGCATCCAGTGATCTATTGACTTTTCTTAACTAGCACAACCTAATTGTGTGTTAACTGTAATGAATTTACCATCTTTGGCTTTTAAACGATTTTCACATTGTGAAAGGAACTGACAATTCACTTTTCAGATTTTACCTGTAAGATCTTGCTTTTTTCTTCCCTAACCCTAAGCCTCAATTCAATGGTTGTATTCCCTGTGTTGTCTCTGAATTTCCTGTATGGCTTAGTGGGTAGATTGTGTTATAGAAATACTTCAAATAAATAAATGCGTAGAAATAAATTCATCTATACTACTATTATAAAGAGAGAACAGAAACCTTTTGGCAAGGTAAACTCAGGAACCACAGCGCCAATCCACACAACCAATACGTTGTTGTAATCCTCAGGGTGTGTAGATGGACATAGGCTGCATAAAAAAATGTAAATTAAAAAATTTAACTTTAAAAACAAAGTAGTCCCCTAAAAGTAGCGCCGGCCGCAACGTAGCGCTGGCCGCGACCTAGCGATGTCCGTAACGTGCTTGATGACGACGGCGGCTCAGGTAAGGCAAAGGCAAAGGCGAGGCCGGAGGCGGGAGGCGGGAGGGGGGAGGCGGGCGGGAGGCGGTCTGGGCAATGTCAGGGCGGGCGGGGTAAAGCAAAGGCAAAGGCGAGGCGAGAGGCGGGTGGCGGGAGGCGATCTGGGCAATGTCAGGGCGGGCGGGGGCCAGGGCTGGAATGCACCCAAGCCTGAAATGTTGCCCCCAGCCCTCTTCTGCCCCAGGCAACGCTGGGGCGGGCTGCTAGTATATAAATAAAAATAAGAAAAAATACATAAATAAACTATCCTTTTACTCTGGATAGTGCAGTGTGTGATTTCAATTGTTGCCCAATTTTTAAAATGTTGTATTACTTCACTGGGGTAGTACTAGAGACATAAGGGTAGAACGTGTGCGTTTAATGTATTGGTAAAATAGGAAAACAATAACAAATCTTCTTTGCATTTCTTGTATTTTTACCAAACCTAAATGAGGGACTTTAATGCTGTCTACTATGTATTTCTAATACATTTCTTCTAAGATTCGAGACACAGGCTCAGGGACCTGCCTCCCCCCTCCTCCCCTCTTTAAGTATTTTACATAATGCAGCTGGTTATGTGAAATATGCATATTTGTGCAATATTTATGTGTGTTTTATGATTTTCGTACTCTGTGTAAGTATCCTTCTGCTCTGAAGGTGCAATCCTTATCAATGCAAATAACCTTATTTTAAGAAGTTTCAAAATCCTTTGAGCATTAGCACATCACACGTTTGAGGCTGAATATTGGTTCAATTTTTTGCCACTGTATAACTCCTCCTCTCATCTAAAGATCTGCGAAGGATTGAGTGCTGTGGACAATGGCGGTTGGTGACCTTCAAAGGTGGAGCGTCGTCGAGCCATGCCCGACCCAGTGGCAGGCACTGTGATGAATCACAATGCCTTTAGACTCCCATTCCAAAGCTCTCAATCTTGGCTACTTAACAGATTTTATAATGGATATAACTGAGAAGTCTGGAATTAAGGCTGAAGGCAATGCGAGTTTGTCACAGTGGGCCACAAAATGAAAGCTATCAAATAAAACGCACTTACCCACGTTTCCTCAGCATTCAGCTCAAATCCTCCTGGAGCCTCAGCCAACCCTCTCCAAATCCCGAGGCTGCTCTCATGCAACAGATGAGCAGAGGATTGGCTGGAGCCAGCTGCCTCAACGCCCCAGCAGGCACAGGGGGCCTGTGCCTGCTCTCCGCCCAGCTGTCTAAGACAGCTAGGTGGAGAGGTTTACACTGTACATGTCGGCTGGCTGTTGCAAGACAGCCGGTAAAAGAGACAGGCACAGTGTAAACTGGTGGAGTGAGCACCACTCCCCTGCTGCCAGTCAGCAGCAGCCTTGCCCCCAAACACTGCTCAGGCTGGGAGCAGTGAAAAATAAAATGGTAACTCGCTCCTCTGCCCTTATGGGGGGTCGCTGCTGGCTATGTAGCCTTCCCTTCTCATACTTTTAGTCTTGTGCATCGGACACTACACCACCTGTATTGCACCAAAGTCAGGGCTTTAAGCGGGATAAAAAAGTGGAGAAGGGGAGCTCTAAAAGTGGCATGGCGTATGTAATTAAGGGCATGGTTAAATATGTAAACTACATTTCTATGATTCCCTCAGTGTGCCACACAATAGATATTTTGGTTCCTCTCAAAGCTTTCCATTATTGCATCCAGAAATAAAGCACTATGACTGACATACACCTAAAAACCAACCAGAACTATTGGTTTTATCAACTGTTTAAGATAAACGAGAAACAACAATGATTTTGTTGCAAATTCCTAATATTGAAAATGTTTACATTTTGAAATTCTGAAATTACAAGACTGTTGATTAAATGTGATTGAGGTCTGTGAAACATGTAGTGGTCTTTAGAGTGTGTCAATCCGCCCTGTTATATTCACTGTGTGTTAGATATGTTTAACCTTTTTTCTCTCCATCTGCATATATTACACCTTATCTCTTTCCACTTGAGCCCTTCTTTCCCTCCTGAATGCACTTCCTCACATGCATTACACTTCACCAGCTCTCAAACACACAAACTCACTCATAAGCACTGCATTTTCTTTTAATTTTGCCTTGACAACAGTGCATGTCTTTTGCACAGACACACAGTTGCAACTGAAATACATGACAACTGCTCTGTGTTTTCTGCAGAGAGGCCAAGAATTGGATGACTATGAATTCTAAAAACCTTTTTGACCCACTGGCAGACACAGTGAGAGGTTCTAACTGCCTACGGCCTCAACTCCAGAGAGTTCAATTGTGGACCATAAAATACCTAGAGATGACGCAGTTGAAAGCATGCACTATACAAGAGTAAAATACTACATACAAAATAAAGAAACACATCATCCTGGAAATAATTAAAACTCTTAGGAGATGCAAGACAAGATAACACATGTGAAATATAAATAGGAAATAAGGAGCATATCATCAAGGCCCCGCAATAAAATTATCGCCGCTTTAGCGTCCGTTTTAGGGCGAACTATCAGCAAAGACACGCTAGCGTGTGTTCCTATGCATCTGCACCTGTTTTCATACCGCCCAGCCTCCCAACACTGATCATATGCAAAGGGGGCCTACCTTACTGAAATTACCTGAATAATGTCGCTAACACATCTATCTCCTATCATCAATCGTGTCGCACACCCGCGTAGCGATATTAAAAGTAGCGCTAACTGCGTTTATCGCTGGAATCTCTATGCCTGCTTACAAACTGTCTTAGCCATAATATACTATGGGAGGGGGATTTTATGACTAAGTCCACCCTGACCTATCATCAAGGAATCGCC